>NC_135534.1:99233269-100630769 GCF_045843805.1 Urocitellus parryii
TTGAGTTAATTCTTAGGCAGATCAGTACTGCAAGAAACAAAAGAAAGATTTTTGTGGCTCAAAAGTGGAGAACCAGTATTGGTAGTCTGAGAATGAGGAAGCAGAGGGAAGGATTTGGAGACCATTTGATGTTAGGTTCACATTTCCCTTAAGCTGTCAGTCTATAGATTATTGCTTATGGGTCAATAGGCATGTTTATAGAAAATCTGGAAATTTTTTTGTTTGTGTTGTACTTTGGCTTTCTCTTCACAGTTTTGAAGACATACATGGAAAATACTCATCAGAAAAAAACCCTCTTGGGGCAGCGGCAGAATCTGCCATGTATTGCACCACTGCTGACCACGGTGGAGGAGACTGTGCAGATCATCTCTGCTCAAGTCAAGGGACACATTCCTGAGTGGCTCCATGGCTATCTACTTCGAGTTGGACCTGGAAAATTCGAATTTGGGAAGGATAAGTAAGCCTACATTTTGGAGAACAATGTAGATTTTTGGAATGGGCTGATTCTGTGGAATAGGAATTAATATCTTTTTTTTTTCTCTGAAGCAAACATTGTATTTCAGTTCCTGTGATTACAGGACAGAAAGTATAGCCTAGTGGAGAAAAAAACCCAACAAGACTTAATTGTTTTTTAAATGTCTTTCTTTTCCTACTCTGCAGAATATTGTAAATTTGAAGCCCTCAAAGTTTATGCCAAAAGAGAAGTGGCAGGACTGTGTGACTACCAAGCTGTTGCATCACAAGTTGAAGGACAGCAGTGTCTTTACCTCCTACCATTCTTGCTTGCACCCCATACTCCCCAGATGCAATGCCCTCTTTCAGTTCCTTATACTGGCCACATCTTTTTTTTTTAAATTAAATTATTTATTTATTCTAATTTGTTACACATGATGGCAGAATGCAGTTCATTTCATATTACACATATAGAGCACAATTTTTCAAGTACACAAAGTATTTTCACACCATTCGTGTCTTCATACATGTACTTAGGGTAATGATGTCTAACTCATTCCACCATCATTCCTACTTCCTTGCTCCCTTCCTTTCCCTCCCTCCCTCCCCTTTGCCCTATCTAAAGTTCCTCCATTCCTCCAATGCTCCACCCCCACACCTCATCGCCATTATGAGTCAGCATCCTCATATCAAAGAAAACATTCCAAAAACATTTGTTTTTTTTGGGATTGGCTTACTTCACTTAGCATGATTTTCTCCAACTCCATCCTTTTACCTGCAAATGCCATGACTTTATTATCTTTTAATGCTGAGTAATGTTCCATTGTGTATGTATACTAAAGTTTCCCTATCCATTCATCTACTGAAGGACATCTGAGTTGGCTCCACAATTTAGCTATTGGCCACATCTATTTTTGCTCAGCATTTTAGCATTAACTCTCTTAGCTGTCTTCCCCGATCTTCCCAGGTCTCATTCTTATCGTCCAGATACACACTAGATCTCCTGTTCTTTGAGTCTTCTCTATCTTCCAATCTAAAAACACTATTAATTATTATATTACCAATTTAATTCTCTATATAGCACTGTCATTGTCTGTGGTTTAGTTTGTTGATTTGTGTGTTAGCTGTGTTGTCCCTATTAGAATATAAGTTCCATGAAAGCAGGGACTTTTTAATCACTTGATATCTTTAATATCCAGAACAGTGTACTGCACCCAGTTAGCACTCGATGAATAGATATAAACTCTTGAGGATATCATGTCTGTGTGTCTAGTAGGGATGTGAAGCAAAATGCCTATGTTCTGGAAGGATTCTGCTTTGTTTTTTTAATCATTTTTAAGTATTGGAAAAAAATTACTCATTATAAAAATTGTTATTTATATAAAATATTTTTAATGTAGAGAGGGGGAAAAGCATGTACCACTTGACACATCCCCTATTGCACTTTGGTGTATTTCTTGCCAGTTCTCTACCCTGTTTCCATAGAATTGTTTTAAATAATTGCAGTCATATATAGATTTATTGTTGTTGTTTTGATTAAAAAACAAACAAACAAAAAACTTTACACTATCAGCAGGGCCTGGTAGCTCATGCCTGTAATCCCAGCAACTCAGGAGGCTGAGGCAGGAGGATACTAAATTCAAGGTCAGACTTTGTAAATATCTAAGCACATACATTTCAAAACCTTGATGAAATGGATAATTTTCTAGGGAAAAACAGATTGCTAAAATTGGTAGAGATATAAAGTTTAAAAAGACCAGTTTATGTAGAAGAAATAGAGAATGTCAATAAAGACATATTCGAAGAAGAAGGAGGAAGAGGAGAAGGGCACAAGGTCCAGATTATTTTATAGAAGTCTCTCAAACCTTCAGATATGAAGTAGTTCTAATGCTTTATAATTTTTATAGAGCATTGAAAATAAAGGGAAAATTCCCAAATTTTTATGATATTGATATTTAAACAGGATAAAGATAGTGCAAAAATGAAATTATAGACTAATTTTATTTGTAAAAACCCATGATAAAATACAAAATGTATGATATTAACATAGGACTAAGATATTTTATTAACAAGAAAAATCTAACATCACATTAAAAATAAAATTCACTATAATCAGGTGGGAGTAATTCCAAGAATTCAAGATAGATTCATTATATACATAAATTATTATATAACCACATTAATAGATCTCTGGAAAAATAAACATAGAATTATCTCCATAAAGGTTGAAAGACACTTGTCAAAAGTCAACATCAATTGCTCAAAAAACCTGCTCAAGAAAATAGGACTTAATGGATAGTTTCTTTTTTGGGGAGGGGTACCAGGGATTAAACTCAGGGGCACTCCACTACTGAGCCACATTCTGAGTCCTGTTTTGAATTTTATTTAGAGACAGGGTCTCACTGAGTTGCTTAGTGCCTTGCTTTTGCTGAGGCTGGCTTTGCACTTGAGATCCTCCTGCCTCAGCCTCCAGAGTGGCTGGGATTATAGGCATGCACCACCACATGAGGCAGTTTCTTAACATAACTATGTTTGCATATATGCTTAGTATACATATCTTATTTATCATATCATACATATCTATCTCTATGGTTCTATCTCTGTCTCAATATTTTGTGCTAAAACTAAGTAAGTAAGTTGAGTAATACTACAGTAAGTAAGTTGAGTAATACTAAGTTGAGAATTACTACAAGCATTTTTTTCTAACTCCAGGAACAAGGAGAGGATGTCAGTATCTCCATTGCTGTTCAACATTATACCAGTTATAAGCAATACAATTAGACCAGTGACATTAATTAAGGGCAGAAGGCTTAGTAAAGAAGTAAAACTCACTCTTCTTTGCAGATGATATAGTAGCAAACCTGAAAAACTATGGAAAACTATAGAGAATCAATAATAAAACTCAATCTTAACAATAAACATAAAGTAACAGGGTATAAAATCAATATACTAAAATCAGTAGCTGTCATAGACACAAGCAGTAACATAATGATAGGAAAAACTTCATTTCCAATTGTGACAAAGAAGATTAAATACTTTGAAACTAACTTACCAAGAAATGTGCTAACTTTAAAACTCTTGAAAGATGCACTTGAGCAAATGGAAAGCCCATCCCCTGATCTTGAGTAGAATGATTCAACATTATAAAGATTTCAGTTCTATGTAAGTTAATTTATAAATCTAATGCAATCTTTTTTGTTAAATTGTTTTTTAGTTTTAGATGGACACAATACCTTTATTTTATGTATTTATTTTTATGTGGTGCTGAGGATTGAAACCCAGTGCCTTACATGTGCTGGGTAAATGCTCTACCACTGACCTACAACCCCAGCCCAAAGTCCATTCTTCTTCTTTTTTTTCCCCTGTGGTGTTAGGAATTGAACCCAAGGCCTAATGCAATCTTAATAAAAACTCCAACAAGCTATTTTAAGGCAATTAGACAAATTGATAGTAAAGTTCATTAGAAGAAATAAATATTCAAGAATAATCAAAAAAACATTGAAAATGAAAAATTTTCAGGAGTAGTGAGCAGACATCAAAATATACTATAAATCCTCTACAATTAAAACACTGTGAATAGTGTTTTAATAGGTGGATAGATAAATGACATGAATAGGTGAATAGATAAATGACATGGAATAAAAAGTCCAGGAATAGACCCAAGAACTTACTGAAGTTAGTGTATAATAAAGGTGCCATCTGAAATGATTGGTTTAAGAGTGACTTTTTCTTTTTTTCCTGAATTTAAAAAACTGTGGTAAGATACATGAAATATAAAAATTTCCATATGCCTTAATCATTTAATGTGTGCAGTTCAGTAGTGTTAAGTGAATTTGCATTGTTGCGAAACAGACTTTCAGAATGTTTTGCAAAACTGACACTCTTTACCAGTTAACACAACAACACACCAATTATCCTTCCCCACCAGCCCAACATACAGCATTCTTCTTCCTGTTGCTATGATTTTGACTACTTTAAATACCTCATCTGGAGGCTGTGGTTGTAGCTCTGTGGTAGAGTGCTTACTTAGCATGTGTGAAGGACTGGGTTTGATTCTTGGAACCACATAAAAATAAATAAATAAAATAAAGGTTTTGTGTTCATCTACAACTTAAAACAAAATGAAACAAAACAACAAAAACCTTATCTGCTAGGGGAGGTGGTGCAGGCCTATAATTCCAACAACTGAGAGGAGACTGAGTCAGGAAGATCACAAGTTTGTCTCAAAATAAAAAATAAAAGGGCTGAGAGTGTAGGTAGGGTGCCCCTTGGTTCAATCCCCAGTATTAAACTGATGTAGGGAAGATTAATAGAAGAAAGCATACAAAACATTATTTAATAATTGTTACATCAAATGGGGAACCCTCACAAGAAAATGATGACCTAAAGTATCAGAACTGAAAGATTATATGCTGGGTTGGACAAAGAGTGGTAAATTGTGGAAATATGACAAGACAAGGGTTAAGTCTAGAGCAGTTAATTGTAGGAAAGTGACTATGAAGACAAGTTTACCAAAGTTTGTTACAGATTTCTCTTGGCCTCCATGCCCCATCTCCAGCAATAGAAATGTTTTCCTTCTGGCACATAGAAAGTAACTTTCTTGTGGAAGTTATTTTCTGCTTTCAGAAAGAAAAGGGAAGGTCAGAGAGCTCTTCTTGCAGTTGGTGTTTTTCAAGTGCTTTTAACACAAAATAATCAGTATGTCAAAGTGACGTATTTTAGGGTGGCATGCTTGAACCCCCACAATGTAAACATTTTTTTATCCATTCAACCATCAGTAGAAACTTAAGCTGCTTACACCTTTTGGCTGTTGTGAGTAAAGCCACTATGAACATGGGTGAACAAATATCTTTCCTAATCTTTACTTTGAGAAACCATTGTCTTTTTTTTAAAGTATTTTCTTAATTCTCAATGGACTTTATTTATTTATGTGCAGTGCTGAGGATTGAACCCAGTGCCTCACACAAGATAGGCAAATGCTCTACCACTGAGCCACAACCTCAGCCCATCCATTGCCTTTTAAGACAATGATGTTAGCTTTGTTTACCTATCATTAAGCATTCACTCTGTCAAGCATATGAAAGGACCACATAATAAGCCCTTTTAAAAGCAAAACCACAAAATTTTTCTTACAGTTTTTCAATATTCTATCATTTAAGTAGAACATTTCTAGTATAATTATAAGGACAAAAATGATTATGCAGGAAGGACAGTCATCCTGTTTATTTTACTTTATAATGTAAGGGTCTGGCGAAGCGTCGGAGAAAGAGACCACCAAGAGACCACTCATGCAATTGGCAGAAGGGGATTTATTGATTCAGCATGCTGGGGCTCTGTGCCCACTCAAGAAAGGAGAGCAGCCCAGAGCCCCGGGCAGGGGTTGAGCAGTGCTTAAGTACACTTTTTGGGGAGGGCGGGGACTTTACACACATCATAGTTTCCTTTAACAAATCACCATACACCACGGGAAAATCAAACAATAATTCTTAGACTTGATTAGTACATTCATTGGCGGGAACAGGCTGGGCAGGGGTGATTGGTCACTTTTAAGCGGGGTACACATTCAAACTGATTGGTTTTGGGGCCTGGATGCCTATGTGCCGGGCTACACAGGGCCCTAAGTTATTAAACAACTAAATGGCCAGTAGGGCATTGTCTTAACTGCCTTAGGAATTTCAGGTTCTGTGTGTAGTTCAGAAACTTTACAATACCTAGTCCTTTACTTTTTAACCCAGGCTTTGTAGTTTAGAAGCAGTTTTACAATGCCTGTTCCTTTACATTTTAACTCAAGCTTTGCAGCTTAGAAACTTTACCCTTTCAATACAATTGTGAAAAATTTGAAAAAATTTAAAGTAAATGGAAAATTTAATATATATAAACTATGAAGATAACTATTTCTAAAAGCTTAGGAACTTGTTCTAATTGTAAGGTGCCAAGTTTTCCATAACCTCTTAAGCTAGTCTCTTGGCTGCAGGGTAAATTTCAGAATTATCTTAAGATTCACACTGTAGGGTTTTTCTTTAGCCTTATGGAATGTGAGATTTTTGGATTTTTGACAAGGGTAAGGTTCAGGAGAACATAAGTTGCTGTTGTTCCCCAGGTTCAATCCCCAGTATTAAACTGATGTAGGGAAGATTAAGAGAAGAAAAGCATACAAACAGGATATTCAAAATGCCATCTTCCCTGAATTTTAAACTCTCTGAATAATCAGGTGGTACTGGGAGTCCATGTAATCTTCTTATCTCTTCATTTGAAATGTGGATGTGTTATTCCACCTTTAATTTTGACTGCATGCTTTTCTTACTGATACATGTTTTCCTGTTCTTTTCTCAAATTTGCAGGTACAGTCACTGGTTTGATGGAATGGCTTTGCTTCATCAGTTCAGGATGGAGAAAGGCACAGTGACATACAGGAGCAAGTTTCTACAGAGTGATACATATAAGACCAACAGTGTTGGAAATCGAATTGTGATCTCAGAATTTGGCACACTGGCTTTTCCTGATCCATGCAAAAATATTTTTGAACGTTTCTTGTCAAAGTTTGAACGGCCTGGTAAGCAGCCTTTCACAAGCCCAGAATTTTGTAGGTGATAGTGACCATTATTTAAAATTATTATATTATAATCCATGCAAATATAAATTTTGAAAAACATGCTTTGCTTGGTGTGAGAGGATGTTGAAGCTATTTTCTCTCTGTAAATATATACTTAGTGTCTACTACAGTAAATTCTTATGCTAAAATAATTCTGATGGTTGGTTTCAGCCATGACAGACAACACCAATGTCAACTATGTGCAGTACAAAGGTGATTACTACATGAGCACTGAGACCAATTTTATGAATAAAGTGGACATTGAAACTCTGGAAAAAATAGAAAAGGTAATGTATAGGTTAAAAAATGAATAAAATAGATCCGAACATTTCTTTCCATTCAAAATGCTTTTTTAGAATAGTAGGTACCTGTAGAAGAAACTGGAGGCTTAATCACAAAAACAAAGTTATCCATTGATTCAGAACACATTCATCCTTTGTCCTGATTAGAATGGAGTATGGGGTTGGTTTTACTTAAAGGTAGAAAACTTAATCCTAATATCTGAAGGTTAGGGTAGAGGAGAAATAGAAAATTGCTGATTTACTTTGATAGGCTTATGTTCTTTCTAGCAGAATAGTATTGAACTGGAGATTGTCTAGATCCATATTTTTTTTCAAATATTTTTAAAAATATAGATGGACACAATACCTTTATTTATTATTTATTTTTTTTGTGGTGCTGAGGATTGAACTCAGTGCTTCACACTCTAGGCAAGCACTCTGCCACAGAGCTACAACCACAGCCTTAGATCCATATTGTTTTAACACATTGACTAAAATTTTAATTTTAATTCTTTTGCTTCTTTTGAACTTTCCCTTAATCTTGGATAAATCTATTTAGGTTATTGTTGTTGGGGGTGGGTTTTGGCTTTTAGATTCAATTTCTTTTTCTTTAGTGGGAAAACTAATTTTGATTTCTCAGAGGTAAGAAATTAGGGCTTATACTGTAGTTTTCATATATTATTTAAAAATAGTTTACATGTCTCTACTACTTATGCATATCAGTAGAGATCTGTGCATGTAATATTTAAAAATCTCTAATGATCTTAAATTTGCAGGTGGATTGGAGCAAATTTATTGCTGTAAATGGAGCAACTGCACATCCTCATTATGATCCAGATGGAACAGCATACAATATGGGGAACTCCTATGGACCACAAGGTAAAGTTGGGATGGAGGTATTTTTAGAAATAATTGGGAGTTAACTGTCTTCCTCTTCTATTGTTTTATTATGGTTAAGATGTAAACACATGAAACTTCACTTGAAAGATTCAGAAGGAAATTTCCAAAGTGGCATTACTGAGCTTAAATATATGATTAAGTATCTGTTCTCTGGTCCTTTTGCACCTTTGCTTAGCAGCTTATTTTCTATTTGTCCTTTTAAGCATAACTTACATTTTTATGTTCCATCATGACTTTGTTTTACAAGTGTTTTAGGGATTTTCAGTAAATATATCTTGAATTTGAATTTTTAAGCAGTACCATACCATAAGTATAAGAAATTTAGAATGCTGCAGCAAGCACATATAGGGAAGGTACATCGACTATTACATAGAAAGGAATTTATTTTTGTCATGAGAATAATGTACTACAAAGAAAGTTAAAATCATAGTGGAGTTGCATTCACAATTATTTATACCACATCTCTTTCCTGGTCATTCACATGCTTTCACTATTGCATATCAATCTGTTCCAGAAATTTCTAACAGTGAATAATGATCATTAATGTATATCAAGTAACTGTCATGTGACAGTGTTAAGCATTCTCCTCTATATTTTCTCATTTAATCCTTATAATGGCTTCCTGAGGAAGTGTTATCATTTTCTCCATTTTATCCATGAGGGCAGTGAATCTTGAGGAAATTTAAGTCACTTGCTTAGGTAAGCTTCCATGTCTCTGAGACCAGACCTGATTCCAAGCCCAACTCACACTCAAAGGTTTGCTATTAGACCATCTCATTAGTAATCCATCACAATGAATTACTAATCCATCAGAAGATGGCATTGCTTTTTTGTTTTTTTACTTAGTCACTATTACCCAGTCTTTACCTAGTCACTCTTTCTTCCTTTACTTGTTAAGAAACTTTTCACCTATCCATTATCTTAGAACATGCAAACTCATGTCTCTATACCTGAGTATACATGTCTCTGTGTGAAAAGGAGTGTGTTAGTATAAGTACTAGATATTTCTGATTATCTTTCTATTTAGGTATCATTTAACTTACCATCTACAACCTATGAAAGCTTTGTATAAGTTAATTGTATACTTTTGGTGAGTAATTGGCTTTGTGGGTTGTTCCTGTGTATTTCATATGTACACATCTGAATCTATATGAAGATGATGAATATGGCAGTTTTGTAATTTACTGGCTCAAGTACAGATAGGATGCCCTGGACACCCTAGCATCCAGCTTCCTCTCCTCTTCTGTAATTCCAGGAAGAGGTGAATTCTTCAGAAATGTTATAGGGAACAGCAAACATCCTTCTAGGTAAAATATTTCAGCAAATGGATATACTGGTTATTTTGTCTACCTGTCTTTTTTGATGAAAAGTATACTTCTTAATCAATTCTGTTGATCAAATAAATCACTTTGTAACTCATTCATATGAAAAATACTGTTGAACCATTCAGGATTACTTATGTTAAAAAAAAAATAGTCATCAGATCTGTGATCCTCAGCCTTCAATGTGTCTAAGAATCATCTGGAATGTTTGCCAGCATTGTAGATCAATGAGTTTTGTTTATCTTCAGATTCTGATTCAGTAGAACTGAAAGAGGGCCAAAAATTTGCATTTTTAAGTATGATCCTTGGGTGATCTCTGTGTTCCTGCAGCTCCCTGATAAATCCAGCCACCAATCACAAGGGGCTGTGTCTTGTGATTACTTTGCATTGAGTTGCTGTTTACACAAACTCCTGGTGGGCCTGCCAGTTAGACTAACAGTACTGGACAGGTCTTATCTTCTTGAGTATTCCCTCTGCTGGGTGTTTCCTGGGTGTGTTTGCCTTGACTAATGCCTTCAAAACTTGCAGTTACCATAGTTCATTGACTAATGTGTTTAAATTCAGTGAATTGAGTAATTGCCACTTAATCCAATTACAGAGACAGGAAATGTTTCCTTTGTCTTCTAATCCCAACTAACACTGAACCTGTTTCTTTTTTCTCACTGGATTATTTGGTTTAATGAGAAATTTTTGAACTGAAACTCATGTACATGTAGCTCCAGGGAGCTCAACTACCTAGGTTACATTTGGGGGAAATTTAGTGATTCTCATTGTAATGAAGTAAAGTGTTTGCCATTAATTTCCATCTTTGGGAAACAGAAAACTTTCAATTGTATTAGCTTTCCCAGATATTTTTTAAAGCATTTTAAAAATGAACAAAATCCTTTAAACATAATTGATCTGTTTTTTAATAACTTATTTAAAATATGTCTTTCATACTAATTGGTTAAAGATAGTCAGTGCTCTTGACACCATAGAGTTTGTCTGTTATTTCTTTAATCACTGAAGCATGATGTTTTATAAATGTGTAATAGGGTCTTAAACATGCCCATATCTCCAACTGGGTCTACCCAGTAATTTATATCTAGTTGCTTAGTCAGTGATTTAAAAAAAAATTTTTTTTTAGTTGTAGATGGACACAATACCTTTATTTTATTTGTTTTTTAAATATGTGGTGCTAAGGATGGAACCCAGGGACTCACTTGTGCAAGGCAAGCACTCTACCACTGAGCCATAACCTCAGTCCCAGTGATCTTTTTTTTTTTTACCAGATGTCTAATAGACATTGCAAAATTAATTTGTCCAAAACCAAACTCCTGATCTTTCCCCCTGAATCTTCTCTTCTTAAAATGAGTCTTTCTCATCTCAGTTTATGGGAACTCCATTTCATTTTTATAGTTGCTCATGACAATAACTTAGGAGTCATCCTTCACATATCTCTCTCACATCCATATTTAATTGATTAAAAAGTAATTTCAGCAATGCCTTCAATATGTCTCCAAAGTTTAACCATGTCATACCACTCCTTGGCTGCCAGTCTATTTCAAGTCACCATCTTCTTTAATTTAAAATGATTGCAGAGGCCTATTAGTTTCCTTACTGCTGCTCTTGGCCCACTTTAGTGTATAAGCATCCAGAGTAGTCCTTTTTAAGCCACTCCTACCTTTCTGGCCTCATCTCTTAGACTCTCTTCCTTGTTCCTTATGATAGAACCACTCTGGTCTCTGCTATTATTTGAACATTCCAAATTTGCTCCTGGCTGAGAATCTTTGCATTTGTTCTTCCCTCTGTATAGAATAAGTTTCTCTCAGATAAACCTCAAGGCTGTCTTCTTCATTTCCTTCAGGTCTTTATTTATATGCCACTTACTCAGTGAAGCCTTCCCAGACTACCAGATTTAAAAGTGCAAACAGTAGCCCTACCCTTACACAGTTACTACTGATCACCATTCCCTGGCTTATTTTCTGTTTTACTTATTACCACCTGATGCATTGTACTTTTTACTTATACGATTTATTAGAATTTAAGCTTTATAAAAGAAGAGATTCTTACACTATTATATACAAATCCCTGGGATATAATGCTTAGAACATTTAGGACAGTGTCTGGAGTTCAGCAAGTACTCATTATGTAATTGCAGAATAAGCAGATCAAGAACTACCTGGTTATTTTGTTCCAAAAGAAGACTGAAGATTGCAAAATTCTATGTTACCCAAGTTTATCATGACCCACACTGGCAATTCTAATACCAAGATAATTTTTAAATATCATCCAAATAGTTATTCATTCATTGACTGATTTATAAAATATGAGGTTAATTAATCTATCAATAGCTATTTATCGTTTGCCTACTAACTGCCAAGTCCTTGACAAAGGTAAGGTTTTTTTTTTTTTCCTTATTATTCTAGAATGTATGTAAACAGTAAAGACAGGTCTGTTTTCCAGGTTCCTGCTATAATATTATTCGGGTTCCTCCAGAGAAGGTGGACCTTGGGGAAACAATACATGGAGCCCAGGTGATATGTTCTATTTCTTCTGAAGAGAAAATGAAACCTTCTTACTACCACAGCTTTGGTGAGTCCAGAGAGGAGGCAAATTGCACTGGGCCCTGTTTTGGCAAGTGCTGTGTTAATAGTTTGTTAAGAGTGTTGTGATAATACCAGGTTTGCATTTTAATACCAGCTAAGTTCATCTTATTTAGTCAAGCACTTCTTATGCTAGCTAACTGCTTGCATAAGAAGTACTTGATTAAATAAAATGAACTTAGCTAACTGCTAGCTTTCTAACTTCAGTGCAAGAAATTACCAAAAAGTTAAGTGACAGTTCACAGTTTTCGCAACTTTAAAGCCCACAAGTAATCATCATACATGGTCTAGACTATATGTTTTTGGGCAAATTCATATTCTACACAGATTCCTTCAACTTCTATTCAGAATATTTATTTTCTGTATTTTAAATTGTTCTGGCCGTGCTCCTAGGTGTATATATACCCCCCAGTATAAATAGAAAAGGACTAAGGATAAATGTACAGGTCATAAATGACACTTTACTTTGTTCATAAACCAAAATAGTTTAAATATAAAAAAGATGACAGATAAGCTGAGGACATTCAACCCAAGCTATTCTAAGCAGTTCCCCTTTTTATGTAGGAACAGGAAATATGTCTAGCAAAGCTGGGAAATAGTGAAGAAGTATTTCTGGCTGTCGTTTGTTTAGGTCAGCAATAATATGTCCAGGCACCAGTCCTGTAACTGTCACATTTCATACAATTCCAGTTTGCTAAATAATATTTTATTGTTTAATGGAACCTTTTAGGAATGACAAAGAACTATATAATCTTCATTGAACAGCCTCTAAAGATGAACCTGTGGAAAATTGTCACTTCTAAAATTCGAGGAAAGGCCTTTTCAGATGGGATAAGCTGGGAACCTCAGTATAATACCCGATTTTATGTGGTGGATAAACACACTGGACAGGTGGAGTATTTTGAGAATATTTATCATGAAAATGGTTGGACTCAAATGTGAATTTCCTTGTGGTTGATTTTTTTTAAATCGTCACCAGCATTATTTAAGACACCCTTAATCAAGAATATCACCTTCTTTTGTTGGTTGGGCTAGTTATTAATTACTACAGTGTATTTACATATTGGAAAATTATAGAAAATGTTTTTATTCTTTTAATTATCTGATTCAATTAAAATGGCATCTAGGAAACTCTCTTATCATGGATTTCCCTATCATAGGAGTTGCGAAAGAGAGTAGTACTCACGAGAGATCCTCTGTAACTTTTGCAATGATACTTCCATTAGTTCCTTCTGTGACTTATCAACATGTCAATATGATAACCCCACCAAAGTTCAAGCCATGTTAGTTGAATATCTTTTTATACTCCTGATTAATAACAGTGCTGTTACATTTTAACCTTTCCAAGTAGTACTATTCTAATTTTGCTCTACCTGAATTTCATTAAAAATTTTAATAATGAGTGCATTACTTTGAAAAAGAATTAATTAATTCTTTGAAAAAAATTAGTTAATTAGTTAATAGGTTTACGAAGTAGTAGTATTTTCTATTTAACTATGTAGTTAAGAATTTATTTATCCTTTAAAACATTGGACCATATTTCATGAGGACTTTCTAATTAGTTGTTGCAGTTGACTGTTCTATATCAAATAATTAAGCAAGCAATTAAATTAAAGCACATTTGTTTCTACATTATGGATTCTACTTTTATAACTACTGGGTGTACAATATAAGGAGTAGGGGTGTCCTTAATTTGAATTTTGTGGATCTGTTCCCTAAAGGAAAGAAAAGAAAATGTTAAACCAACCAACCAACCTCAGTTTGTGTTTTCCCCTGCAGCTTCTTCCAGGGGTGTACTACAGCAAACCTTTTATTACTTTTCATCAAATCAATGCCTTTGAGGATGAGGGCTGTATTATAATTGATATGTGCTGTCAAGATAATGGAAGAAACCTAGATATTTACCAACTACAGAATCTCAGGAAATCTGGGGAAGGGCTCGATCAGGTAAACGTCACTGATTTGTCAGTTGGCAGGAGAGCTGTGATGCAGTCAAAATCTGGCTTTGGAAAATAAATAAATAAAATAAATATATTGTTTCCAAAATCTGGCTTTGGCTTTGGAATTATCTGTTTCCCTTGCCCTCTTGTAGCAAACAAGGAGGGAGAGTAGTTTTAAAGCATTGAAGATACAGGTTTGTCATTTGTTTATTTAATATTAAAAAATAATTTGAAGTAGCTTACTTAATGCTTAGTAAATAGAAAACATGATAAAGACAGCTAAGATAGGTGCTGTGAAGCCATTGTGAGTAGTTCTATATTACATTTAAGCACTGAATATATTGAACATGTTTTGCTGGAAGGATATTAAAATGGACCACCAGTGTATTAGTTCATCTGGCTGAAAAGATTCACTTTTTCCTGATACTAAATTCAAGGTAAAAATTGCTCTTGTATTATATAATATAAATTTGCTTTGTCTTTAGTTTTACTTTTCATTTATAGTTTTATTTTAAAATATCTTAAAACAGTACCTATTAATAAGTTTACCTATACTTCCTAACTATTTATAGCTTTATGGTAGGTTCTGATATCTGTAGTTTTAAGTTTTTTAGCTGTTTTCATTTTTAAGATTGCCTGCGTTTTTCTTAGCTCTCTGCATACCCATAAATTTTCAAATCAGTTCGTCAGTTTTTGCAATGGAAAAAAACCTTACTGGGATCATTGCAAGTATATGTCAACTTGAGGATGACTGTTATCTTTACAGTGTTGAGTCTTCTAATCCATGAATGTGGAATATTCCTCCATTTATTGGGATCCTCTTTAATTTCTCTCAGTAATGTTGTACTTTTCATTATAAGGATATTACATATCTTGTTGTTTTTTTGGGATTGGCTTACTTTACTTAGCATTATATTCTCCTACTCCATCCATTTACCTGCAAATGCCATGATTTTATTCTTTTTTAATGCTGAGTAGTATTCCATTGTGTATATATACCACAGTTTCTTTATCCATTCATCTACTGAAGGGCAACTAGGTTGGTTCCACATTTAGCTATTGTGAATTGTGCTGCTATAAACATTGATGTGGCTGCATCCCTATTCTATTTCATTGCTTGAAATTGATCTGTTTAACTTGTATATATCCTCCTGATTCAGTTTGGGCAAATCATATGACTCTGAAATTTGTCGATGCCTTCAATATTTTCTGTTTTATTGGAGTATAAATTTCCAAAATAATTTCTAATTATCTTCTGTATTTCTATAGTGTCTGGTGTGGTATTTCATTTTTCATCATGTATGTTAGTAATTTGAGTTTTCTCTCTCCTTCTGTTTGTTAGCATGGCTAAGGGTTTATTAATTTTATTTATTTTTTCAAAGAACCAACTTTTTGATTTGTCATTTTTTTCAATTGTTTCTTTTGTTTCCATTTCATTGATTTCATTTATTTCCTGTCTTCTGCTGCTTTTGATGTTGATTTGTTCTTCTTTTTCTACGGCTTTGAGATGTAGTGTTAGGTCATTTATTTGTTGACTTTTTCTTCTTTTAAGGAATGAGCTCTATGCAATGAACCTTCCTCTTAGTACTGCCTTCATAGTGTCCTAGAAATTTCAATATGTTGTATCAGTGTTCTCATTTACCTCTAAGAATTTTTTAATCTCCTCTTTAATGCTTTTTGCAACCCATTGTTCATTTAATTACATATTATTTAGTCTCCAGGTATTGGAGTAGCTTCTATTTTTTATTTTATCTTTGATTTATAGTTTCATTCCATTATGATCTGATAGAATGCAGGGTAGTATCTCTCTCTCTCTCTCTCTTTCTCTCTCTCTCTTCTCTCTCTCTCTCTCTTTTGTATTTGCTAAGACTTGCTTTGTGGCATAGTATATGGTCTATTTTAGAGAAGGATCCATGTGCTGCTGAGAAGAAAGTGTATTCTCTTGTTGAAGGATGAAATATTCTATATATGTCAGTTAAGTCTAAGTTATTTATTGTGTTATTGAGTTCTATATTTTCTTTGTTTAGCTTTTGTTTGGAAGATCTATCCAGTGGTGAAAGAGGTATGTTAAAGTCACCCAGGATAATTGTGTTGTTGTCTATTTGACTCTTGAACTTGAAAAGAGTTTGATAAATGGAGATGCTCCATTGTTTGGGACATACATACATATATTTATAATCGTTATGTCTTGTTGATGTATGGTTCGCTTAAGGAGTATAAAATGTCCTTCTTTATCCCCTTTGATTAACTTTGGCTTGAAGTCTATTTGATATGAGTATGGAAACACCTACTTTATTTGATATGAGTATGGAAACAAGTATGCTTGTTTCCATAGTCCATGTGAGTGGTATGTTTTTTCCTAACCTTTCACTTTCAGTCTGTGCGTGTCTTTTTCCTATGAGTTGAGTCTCTTTAAGGCAGCATATATATATTATTTTTTAAATCCAATCTGCCAGTTCATGTCTTTTGATTGGTGAGTTTAGGCCATTAATGTTTAGGGTTATTATTGAGACATGATTTGTTTTCCTGGTCATTTTTGATTATTTTTGGTATTTAATTTGACTTGGTTTCTCCTTTGATTGGTTTTTCCTTTAGTATAAAGAAAAAAAAATGCACTCCAAGGATCTCCTTTGGAGCTGGCTTGTGTGATGTGGGCCTGTGGTCTTATCTCCTTATATTGTCTGTAAACCTCACAATTCCTAGTCCCTAATTTAGTTTCTAAACTGTATCTCACTCACCCCTTCCATTTCTACTTACCAATAAAGAACCTTTCTTTCTGGAGGTCTTGTGGGCTACGCACCTGTCAGAGAGCAGTTGGTCAGGACCAGGTTTTTCGAGATATGGACTGGCTACATAGCTGCAATTACTGTGCCAAGTTAGCTGTCTGGAAGAGGAGGGAGTTGGGGATTTTAAGTACCTTGATATTGCTTCTAAGCCCCAGCCAGTGTTCCAAGCTGGGGGTTGCCCCAGCTAAAGATGGTGACAAAGGCGTCCCAAGATGGAGGCGGCTGCTTTCACCCATGGGTGCCAGGTTGGGTGGGGCTGGGTGGTGGCAATGTGCCGTGTGTACAGAGATGCAGTTCTGTGGCATGTAGTGCTGTGGCTGGCAGCTGTCTCCGGACCTGTGCAGTGTCCCCAGGTGCAGACTACTGCACGTAGGGGACTATGGTTGTGGTTGCTGTCCCAAGATGGAGGCCACAGGCAGAACCCCACGTTGGTAGATGGGCTTCCACATGGGAACTGTAGCCAGCGATCCTTCATGTGGGCAGTAGTCAGGAGTCTTGCGCAGGCGCTGATGGTCCTTCTCGGGTACCAGGAGGTCCTTCGTTGGCGAGTGGCCAGGAGTCCAGTGCTGGCACTGCAGCCATGATTCCTCAATGGAGGAGCTCTCAGGGGTCCACTAATCACTTGCAGAGAAACAGTATTCCCACTACTTGAATCCCAAGTCACAGAGTGACACAGAACGCAGCCTCTCTCTAGTCTGCCATCTTGAATCCTCCTCAGCAACTGATTTTTATTCATCTTGTAGTCAATAATGTAAGAGTCTTATAAATTCTAAAAATCCATAGATTCTTTTAGATTTTCCATATCACTATCTTTATCATATGCAAAAAATGACATTTTCTTTTCTTCCTTTCTAAACTGTTTATTTGATCTTTTCTTTTCCTTGTCTTATGTCACTGGATCTCCAGTACATTATTGAATGTAAGTGGTGATAGTGATGTCCTTGTCTGAGTCCCAATCTGAGAGGAAAAGCTTTCAGCATTTTATCATTAAGCATGCTGTTTACTGTATATTAAAATAAGTTAATAGATTTATGTTTTAGAGAAGTTTTAGGTTTAAAGAAAAAAATTGATAGCTCATTTCTTTTTATAGTTGAGTAATATTCTCTTGTACTAAAGTTGAGTATCCATTTCTCTACAGAACATCTTGTTTGCTTATAATTTTCAGTGATTGTGAATAAAGCTGTTATAAACATTTGTGTGCAGGTTGTGCATGAACATAAATTATTAATAAATTTAAAAAATAAAGACACACTTTATTGGATTAGGAAAGTATCCTTTTATTCCTATATTTTTAAGAATTTTATCATGGATGGATATTGGATTTCATCAGAAGTTTTTCTGCACTGCTGAGATAATAACATAAATTTTATCCTTTATCCCATTAATGTGGTAAAGTAGAATGATTCTTTTTTATTTTTATTTTTTAGGTGTAGTTGGACACAATGACTTTATTTTATTTATTTATTTTTATGTGGTGCTGAGGATCAAACCCAGGGCCTCACACATGCTAGGCTAGTGCTCTACCGCTGAGCTATAACCCCAGCCCACAATGATTGATTCTTAAGGAATGTTTAGAACAGCCATTGATTGAATTTTGAAGTTTACTTCCATTCCTAAAGTAAATTCCAGTTGGTTGCATGGTATTTGCTTTTTTTTTTTTTTTGTATTTTCTTTTTAATGCATTGGTAGATTTGCATTGCTAATATTTAAATATTGCTAATAATTTACATGTGTTCATGAATAAAATTAACTTGTAATTTTTTTCTATAATGCCCTTATAAGGTATGGGTTTCAAGGTTTTGCTGATCTCAGACAAGTTGGAAATTTTTCTTTCTTTTTCTTCTTTCTGGTGAGATTATATAGGATTGGCATTATTTCTTAAATTTTTTTGTAATAATTTAATAGTAAAGCCTTTTGGGCCTGTGAATTTCTCCACAGATAAACCTTAAATTATGAATTCTATTTTTAATGGTATAGGATTATTCCAATTCTCTGTTTCTTATTGTGTCAGATTTGGTAAATTGTGTTTTTGTAGAAATTAATCCATGTCATCTAAAACTTCAATTTTATTGGTAGAAGTTACCTATACTATGATCATCTGGTATTTTTTAGATGCATGTAGTCAATTGACAGGTTGCCCTACCTCTTCTCACATTTTTTTTTATTCCTAATATGGTTGTTTTCATTGTCTATCTTGTTTGTTTAGCTTGTCAGGATCTAATTGATTTAATAAGGATTTTCCAAAAGATCATCTTTGTGATTTTGTTGGTATTCTTTAATGTGTGTGTGTGTGTTTTCAATTTTATCATTTTTTTCTCTTATTATTTTCTTTTCTGCTTTCATCATGCTGATGTGCTACCCTTCTTTTAACTTAGTTTGTTGTTTTTCATCTTTTCTCCTTCTAGCTTAAACTTTTGCTGTTGTAAATTTTTCTCTAAGAGAGCTTTAGCTGCACGCCACAAGTTTTGATGTATTTTATTATTTTTAAAATTTTAAGTTAAAGCATTTTCTGATTTTCACTGACTTTTCTTCTTTGAAATACATACCTTTATTTCTTTCTAAAAAATTTTATTTGTCCTTTTTAGAAATACCTGACCGTAGAGTATATTTTGACTTATTTATACAAACATGAAGCATTTCTTTATTTCTTATTCTCAAACATACAGGGATTTTTCTAGGTTGTTTTTGTCACTGATTTCTAGTTTAATTTTACTGTATGATTTTAATACTTTGCAATGTATTGAGATTTGCTTTAAGAGCCAAAGTAAGTTCATTTAAAAAATGTGCCATCTTAGGGGCTGGAGCTGTAGATCAATGATAGAGCACCTCCCTCGCAGATGTGAGGCACTGGGTTTGATTTTCAGCATCACATAAAAATAAATAATTACAGATATTGTGTCCATCTACAACTAAAAAAAATGCCATATTAAAAATATGCATCTTAAAAGGAGATATATTCTGTATTTTGGATGTAATTTTCATGTTTGTCAATTGGATAACATTGGCTAATAATATTCAAATGTTCTCTGTCCTTATTGATTTCTGATCTATTAGTTATTAAAAGATATATTTTAAAATAGCATATAGATTTTTTTGTTTATCCATATAGTCCTTCTAATTTTTGCTTTAACGTATTTGGTGCTCTGTTATTATGTGCATATGAATTTAGAATTGTTTTACTTTTCTAGTTTGTTGAATATTTACCTCTGAACAATGTTTTTTGTCTTAAAATTTACTTTTTTCTTGCTGTTTGCGGGCTATAACTTTTCTATCCTTTTACTTTTAATCTTTCAAAATTTGTATTTGTAAGCAGCATGTATTTTAAAAATCCACTGTGGTAATTCCTTACTTTTAATTGAGCCATTTAGTTGAATCAAGCACTAATATATCAGGGTTTAAAAATGTCATCTTGCGATTTGTTTCTTATTTGTATAATGATTCTTTTTCTCCTCTTTTTTCACCTTCTCTACATTTTATTTTTTAATTTGCCTCTCCACTCCCCCAAACCTTGCCCATTACTTTGGTGGTTTTATGTTCTTTGAGCAATTATTTTAGAGACTTAAATATATAAGCAATTATTAAAATACATTGTAAATTGGTCTTTTTACTTCTTGTCAGACAATTCAAGGACTCTGCAGTACTTTAAGTCCCTTTGTTTACTCGTGGCTTATATTCCACTCTACTTGTATATTTTAATTCTCTCTCTTTTTTATTTTTATTTTTATTTTTTATTGTTGGTTGTTCAAAACATTACATAGTTCTTGATATATCATATTTCACACTTTGATTCAAGTGGGTTATGAACTCCCATTTTTATCCCGTATACAGATTGCAGAATCACATCAGTTACACTTCCATTGATTTACATATTGACATACTAGTGTCTGTTGTATTCTGCTGCCTTTCCTATCCTCTACTATCCCCCTTCCCCTCCCCTCCCCTCTTCTCTCTCTACCCCCTCTACTGTAATTCATTTCTCCCCCTTGTATTATTTTCCCCTTTCCCCTCACTTCCTCTTGTATGTAATTTTGTATTACCCTGAGGGTCTCCTTCCATTTCCATGCAATTTCCCTTCTCTCTCCCTTTCCCTCCCAACTCTCATCCCTGTTTAATGTTAATCTTCTTCTCATGCTCTTCATCCCTACTCTGTTCTTAGTTACTCTCCTTATATCAAAGAAGACATTTGGCATTTGTTTTTTAGGGATTGGCTGGCTTCACTTAGCATAATCTGCTCTAATGCCATCCATTTCCCTCCAAATTCTATGATTTTGTCATTTTTTACTGCAGAGTAATACTCCATTGTGTATAAATGCCACATTTTTTTTTTTATCCATTTGTCTATTGAAGGGCATCTAGGTTGGTTCCACAGTCTTGCTATTGTGAATTGTGCTGCTATGAACAACGATGTAGCAGTGTCCCTGTAGCATGCTCTTTTTAGGTCTTTAGGGAATAGACCGAGAAGGGGAATAGCTGGGTCAAATGGTGGTTCCAGTCCCAGTTTTCCAAGAAATCTCCATATTGCTTTCTAAATTGGCTGCACCAATTTGCAGTCCCACCAACAATGAACAAGTGTACCCTTTTCCCCACATCCTCGCCAGCACTTGTTGTTGTTTGACTTCCTAATGGCTGCCAATCTTACTGGAGTGAGATGGTATATTAGGGTGGTTTTGATTTGCATTTCTCTGACTGCTAGCGATGGTGAGCATTTTTTCATGTACTTGTTGATTGATTGTATGTCCTCCTCTGAGAAGTGTCTGTTCAGGTCCTTAGCCCATTTGTTGATTGGGCTATTTGTTATCTTATTGTCTAATTTTTTGAGTTCTTTGTATACTCTGGATATTAGGGCTCTATCTGAAGTGTGAGGAGTAAAGATTTGTTCCCAGGATGTAGGCTCCCTATTTACCTCTCTTATTGTTTCTTTTGCTGAGAAAAAACTTTTTAGTTTGAGTAAGTCCCATTTGTTGATTCTAGTTATTAACTCTTGTGCTATGGGTGTCCTATTAAGGAATTTGGAGCCCGACCCCATAGTATATAGATCGTAGCCAACTTTTTCTTCTATCAGATGCCGTGTCTCTGATTTGATATCAAGCTCCTTGATCCATTTTGAA
Source organism: Urocitellus parryii (assembly GCF_045843805.1). Classification (NCBI taxonomy): domain Eukaryota; kingdom Metazoa; phylum Chordata; class Mammalia; order Rodentia; family Sciuridae; genus Urocitellus; species Urocitellus parryii. The sequence continues at coordinate 99,255,237 of NC_135534.1, forward strand.
TTAATTTTTGTGCATGTCAAGAGAAAGGGATTCAGTTTCATTTTGTTGCATATGGATTTCCAGTTTTCCCAGCACCATTTGTTGAAGATGCTGTCCTTCCTCCATTGCATGCTTTTAGCCCCTTTATCAAATATAAGATAGTTGTAGTTTTGTGGATTGGTTTCTGTGTCCTCTATTCTGTACCATTGGTCCACCCTCCTGTTTTGGTACCAGTACCATGCTGTTTTTGTTACTATTGCTCTGTAGTATAGTTTGAAGTTTGGTATCGCTATACCGCCTGATTCACACTTCCTGCTTAGCATTGTTTTTGCTATTCTGGGTCTTTTATTTTTCCATATGAATTTCATGATTGCTTTCTCTATTTCTACAAGAAATGCCGTTGGGATTTTGATTGGCATTGCATTAAACCTATAGAGAACTTTTGGTAATATCGCCATTTTGATGATGTTAGTTCTGCCTATCCATGAACAGGGTATATTTTTCCATCTTCTAAGATCTTCTTCTACTTCTCTCTTTAGGGTTCTGTAGTTTTCATTGTATAAATCTTTCACCTCTTTTGTTAGGTTGATTCCCAAGTATTTTTTAAATACTAAAAGGCATTATTATTATCATTTCCTTATGTAATCATAATTATGCATACTACCCCTTTAGACCTCATTTATACCTTTTTTATTGTTTTTAATTCTTCCTAGTCTTTCAGACATTTCTATCTGGAAACATGTTCTTCTAACTAAAGAACATCCTTTGGTAATTGTTCTATTTCAGATATTCTCGTACATGAATCTGCATGTTTTATATACTTCATCCTTGTGTGTATGACTTATTTTACATACATAATATTTTCAAAATTTATTCATGTTGTAGCATGTATCAGAATTTTGTTCCTTTTTTAGGTTGAATATTTTTCTGTTTGATTCTGCATTTTGCTATCTGTTCATCTATTGATGGAAATTTATTTGTCAGAAAAAATGTATTTTTGTTCCTTCTTGGAAGAATGTTTTTATGGATAAAGAACTCTAATTTGTTAGTTATTTTCTTTGTTTTTAAAATTTTTCTTTTAATAATTTTTTAGTTGTCAATAGACCTTTATTTTATTCATTTATATGTGGTGCTGAGAATTGGACCCCACATGTGCTAGGCAAGCGCTGTACCACTGAGCCACAACCCCAGCCCTGTTGTTAATTATTTTCTTTGAACCCTTTTAAGATATCATTTTATTGTCTTCTGATTCCTGTTGAGAAATCATTTGTTAATCTAATCTTTGTTTCTTTGAGTTTATCTTTTTCTCTCCTCTGGCTGCTTTAAAATTTTTTTCTCTGTTTTTTATAAAGCTATAATATCTTAAATGCTTTCCTTTTAATTTTTTCACTTGGATTTTTAAGGATTCTTGAATATATTGTCTGATGTCTTTCTATAATTTTGAAACATTTTACCCATTAGTTCTTCAAATATTGCATATGGTAATATTTGTACTGTGAGCAATGAGTATTCCCATGTCTGGCAGCTGTAACTCAACTTTATAGCTGAAGCTTTATTCTTATTCCTGGAATACAGATCTGTGAGGTCCCACTTCAAAGAACTGGAAATTTGCCTCAGGGATATTATGAAGACACTACCATTTTCTCCTTTTTAGGGGGACTACAGTACACTTACATTAGTACTTTTCACCCTATCCTTCTGTCATTTTATTCCTATTAGTATTTTCTATCCTTGTTTCTTTCTAAGCATTTTCTTGGGGGGTTATTTTTTTCTACTGCCTTAGTATCTAAAAATTCTTTCTTCATCTGTGCATTTTTGGCCATTAAACCTAATCACTAAATTTTTAAGTTAATTGCATCTGGGAGTGGTCAAGTAGGAATATAGCCCCTACAGGACAAATCTTAGTTACTAAAGTTCCAGACTGTCAGGAGAATTCAGGTGTTTGTTTCAGTTACATTGTTAGCATAAAATACCTGTGTGATTCAAGGCTTCACACACACACACACACACACACACACACACACAACATTCCAAGAACTCAGCTCCCAGGACTTAGCCAAGGGTTAGTCATGAAAACAGGCATTTCTCAACAATATGCAGGGGTTGAGCAATCCAGGCCTGTAGGTTAATCCTTTACTTCACAACCAATCTGAAGTAGAGAGCACCTCTCCTTGCTATTTAGTCCTGCAGACCTCTGGCTTTAATCATTTGGTCATCTGAAGCCAATTAAATAACATATATTGTATAATTTTAATATTTATTATTATTCTGCTACTAGAATAAGTTGCATGAAGCCAAAGACTTTGCTTTGTTTACTGCATATCCCCAGTGTCTAAAATAGTAATTAACCTATGGTAGATAGTCAACAAATATTTGTTGAATGAATGAATGGAAATTATTGTCTATATAATTACTTAAGAATGCCAATAATGTTGACTGCATCCAAATTATTGGGGTGTGCTGTTATCCTATTATGTATGACAATTTTTCATCTGTTTATTTCTCTTTCCTCAACAGGTCTATAATTCGGCAGCACTATCTTTCCCTCGAAGATTTGTGTTGCCCTTACATATCAGTGAGAATGACCCTGCAGGAAAGAACCTCAGTCCATTGTCCTATTCTTCAGCCAGTGCTGTGAAACAGAGTGATGGGAAGGTATGCTATGAATGGACAGTAGACTAAAACTTTGACTTCAGTGGTGTTACTTTAGTCTTTGGCTTTTGTCCAGAATGCTTGGTGCCCATTAGGTTTTATAACATTTAGCTGAGCAGGGTAAGGTCATGAAATCTTGCTTACACAAGAATCATAGAAACTGAGTAGGAATGAACACTGTGTTGACTATCCTTTTTGTGTTTTGAAACAGCTATATAAACTTTCTAATTGTTGTGCAATGTCTAATCATTCGAGATTATCATTGACCATCTCACTTTCTAGATGAGTTGCACTTACCACAGACATATCAATGTACAGCCATCAATGTCTTTAGTGGAATAAAAAGCTACTTCCGTCTCCCATGTCACTTGACAACTTATTCACAAAATCTGATAATGTTCTATGCAGTCATGATGGAAAGAGTAACAATATAAAAATGATACGTCACTGACCTACACTAAAGAAAATAAATGACAATTAAGCAACCACTTCAGATCCTTTTGGGACCTCTTTTAGATCTGGTGCTCTCATGAAAATCTACATTATGAGGACCTAGAGGAAGAAGGAGGCATTGAATTTCCTCAGATCAACTATGGCCAGTTCAGTGGCAAAAAGTATAATTTCTTCTATGGCTGTGGCTTTCGGCATTTGGTGGGGGATTCTCTGATGAAGGTTGATGTGATAAACAAGTCACTGAAGGTAACAAAAACCTTTATCTTTTTCTGAAATTTTCAAAGACCTTTTCTGTCCTTAGAATTAGTTTGCTTTGCTTAAGGTCATTCTTGATAGTTTAATATTTAAACAGCTAAACCATTTTCTTTTCCTAAGTTTGAGAACCATGGAATCATCTGGGATGCGGTTATGGGGCTGGGGTTGTGGCTCAGTGTAAGAGCATGTGTGAGGCACTGGGTTCGATTCTCAACACAACATATAAATACATAAATAAATAAATAAATAAAGGACCATTAATAAATAAAAAAATATTTTAAAAAAGAAAAGTGAATATGTTTCCTTTAGGAAATCTAAATGAACACCAAGCCCAGAAAAACCAATTCTATGTTTGATGTTATTGTAGGAGAATATGTGAAGTTGAGGTTGTTGGAAAAATATTTCAGATTGATGGGAAATTATAATCACACAAATAATGTTTGATGGTGATGGAATCTGGGGCTGCCAAAGCTTCCCAATCCTCTCCTGTATTCAACTCAGCCTGATTTTTTTTTTTATTGTTGCAATATTCTATCAACAGCCACTTCATACTGGGAGTAACAGAAGCTATAGAAAGCTTCCCACCATGAATGGCCTTTTATAAAATACTTTTTTTGGACTTTGCAGGTTTGGAGAGAAGATGGCTTTTATCCCTCAGAACCTATTTTTGTTCCAGTACCAGGAGCTAAAGAAGAAGACGATGGAATTATTCTTTCTGTGGTGATCACTCCCAAGCAGGTAATATATTTCCCTAACACCAGTCAGAAAAAAAGTAGCATTGAGTTGTTTGAGGATGATATTGAATGATGCAGTCCATAGTTTATTTTGATTCCTATATGGCACCATCTTCCTTTTCTTCCCCTTCTTACCTTTGACCAATCCTTTTATCAAGGTCTATACTTTATTATTTTTTTTTTAAGAGAGAGCGAGAGAGATAGAAAGATAGAGAGAATTTTTAATATTTATTTTTTAGTTTTTGGCAGACACAACATCTTTATTTGTATGTGGTGCTGAGGATCGAACCCAGGCCGCACGCATGCCAGGCGAGCGCACTACCGCTTGAGCCACATCCCCAGTCCTCTATACTTTATTATTGTTTTAAAGTTCTATTTGTAGAATCATAATAATAACTCACATTTGCATGGAAATTTGTTATTTACAAAGTATTTTTTTTTTTGGGAGGGTACTGGGGATTGAACTCAGGGGCATTTGACCACTGAGCCACACCCCCAGCCCTGTTTTGTATTTTATTTAGAGACAAGATCTCACTGAGTTGCTTAGGGCCTCACTTTTGCTGAGGCTGGCTTTGAACTCTCAAGCCACTGGGATTACAGGTGTGCACTACAAAGTGCTTTAATCATAGTATCTTAGTTATCAAAGCAACTTTGTGGGATTCCACTTTAAAAATATGGAATTTATAGCTTAAAGTAGTTGAAGGAGACTTGTAGCAGATCTCCTAGTGGTAAAGCCAGTATGTAAGTCTATATATTTATATCATTTTTATGTTGCCAGTTATGTTGCCAATTATCTATGTTGCCAGTTTCAATGTCCTGACCTCAAAGTCCAATATCCTAAGCCCTGGCATAGTATCTCAATACTGTTATTTACTAAATGACTTCCTTGTCAGGGGCAATATAATGGCAAATAGGTTCACTTTGAGTACCAGCTTTGATCAATTATTAGTGGCTGTCTGGGGTATAGGATTCTTGGCCATTAAATGGTTTGGTGGAAAAATACTGTGATTAATTAGTAATATGTGCCAAGGGTTTAGTCCTCATGCCATACAAGTGGCACTCATGTAATTAGATAAGGGCAATCTCAGTCTGCTTTTCGATGCTGCTCTTTGAACAGCTCTGAAGTAACACAAAAATTGAGGCATTTCTAGTTCAGAAGAAAAAATTTCTGTGTCTCTTAGGGGATTGGAAAGGGCCAGGTAAAATGATTGTTAGATTCAAAGAGATCCTATGAAGGTGACTGATGTAAAGAATTTAATTTGCTTTAAGTGTAAAAATACTCAGCCACAATTTTATTTTCAGTTGAGTTCAGCAATTCAGCAAACATTTAGTGAGTGAATAGGTGAGGCATTGTACTAGATGCTGATGCTAGATAAATAAAGTGAATAAGACATGGTCTCTCTCTTAGGAACTTTATCACCCAGAGGAGATAGACTGATTTTTGAAGGGAATGTTCAGTATTGTCTTTCCTTTTCTAGAATGAAAACAATTTTCTCCTTGTCTTGGATGCCAGGAACTTTGAAGAACTAGGCCGAGCAGAGGTACCTGTGCAAATGCCTTATGGGTTCCACGGCACATTTGTACCTATCTGATGGGATAACTTCAAGGTCTGGGAAATAGATTTAAAGTGAGTGTACTCTGTGGAAAAGAGAGAAGAAGGCATCCTACTTCCCAAACCACAGACATTTGGTTTTAAGTCCTATTAAAAACAGAATTTGTAAGAAAATTATGGTTTTATATTTTCTTAGGGATTGTCCTTGAAATCATTAAGCAAGGGTAATATAGCCTTTTGAGAAGAGTTTTAAATATACATTTATTGGATATATTTCCCTCTAGCTAATAATAAGAATACATGAAAGAAAACTAAAATGGAGTCCTTGCCACCATCAGATAGGTGGATGAGGTATGTTCAGTAGTACATTATAAAAGTTATTGTAAAGACTATCTATGCTAAGCCCAAGGCCAACATTATTCTAAATGGAAAAAAAATTGAAAGCATTCCCTTTAAAAACTGGAACAAGATATGGATGCCATCTTTTACCACTTCTATTCAACATAGTCCTTGAAACTCTAGCAGAGCAATTAGATAGATGAAAGAAATTGAAGGACTATGAATAGGAAAAAAAGAACTCAAACTATCACTATTTGCCAATGACATGGTTCTATATTTAGACGATCCAAAAAATTTGGCCAGAAAACCTCTAGAACTAATAAATGAATTCAGCAAAGTAGCAGGATAGAAAATCAGTACCGATAAATAAATCAAATGCATTTCTATACATCAGTGATAAATCAACTGAAAGAGAAATTGGGAAAACTACCCCATTCACAATAGCCTCAAAAAATACTTGGGGATTATTCTAACAAAAGAGGTGAAAGACCTCTACAATGAAAACTACAGAACACTAACGAAAAATTGAAGAACTTAGAAGATAGAAAGGTCTCCCATGTTCTTGAACAGGCATAATTAATATTGTCAAAATGGCCATACTACCAAAAGAGCTACACAGATTTAGTGCAATTCCTATGAAAGTTCTGATGACATTCTTTTTTTAAAAAAATTTTAGTTGTAGATGGACACAATACCTTTATTTTATTTATTTATGTGGTGGTGAGGATTGAACCTAGTGCCCATGCATGAAAGGCAAGCACTCTACCACAGAGCTACAACCCCACCCATGATAACATTCTTCTTAGAAATAGAAAAAATAGTCATGAAATTCCTTTGGAAAAATAAGAGGCCCAGAATAGCCAAAGCAGTCCTCAGGAAGAATAATAAAGCAGGAGGCATCACAATACCAGAGCTTAAACTATACTACAGAGCAATAGTAACAAAAATGCCCTGGTATTGGCACCAAAATAGACATGTAGACCAATGGTACAGAATAGAATACACAGAGACAAATCCACATAAATATGGTTTTCTCAAACTAGGCCAAAATGCCAAAAACATACATTGGAGAAAAATAGCCTCTTCAATAAATGGTGCTAGGAAAATTGGAAATGCACATATAACAAAATGAAATTAAAACTCTGTCTCTCACCCTGCACAAAACTCAAAGTGGATCAAAGACTATGACACTAGAACAGATACCCTGCCCTAACAGAAGAAAAAGTAGGCCCAAATCTGTATCCTTAACAAGACTCTTAAAGTTCAAAAAGTAAAATCAAGAATCAGTTCCTGGGGATTGCGGTTGTGGCTCAGCAGTAGAGCACTCGCCTAGCACGTGCAAGGCCCTGGGTTTGATCCTTAGCACCACATAAAAATAAATAAAGGTACTATGTACAACTAAAAAATAAATTTTTTAAAAAAGAATCAATTACTGGGATGGATTCAAACTAAAAAGCTTCTTCTTAGCAAAGGAAACAATCAATAATGTGAAGAGAGAGCCTACAAAATTAGAAAAAATCTTTACCACATGCATCTCAGATGGAACATCAATCTCCAAGATATATAAAGAACTCAGAAAATTTAACAACAATAAAAACCAAATAACCCAATGAATACATGGGCTAAGGAACTAAATAGACACTTCACAGAAGAAGAAATAAAAATGATCAACAAATAAAAAATGAAAAAATGTTCAACATCTCTAGAAATTAGAGAAATGCAAATCAAAACTACTCTAAGATTTCATCTCCAGTCAGAATGACAATTATCAAGAATACAAGCAATAATGTGGTTGTGCAACCACTCTGGAAAGCAGTATGAAGATTCCTTGGAAAACTTGGAATGGAACCACCATTTGACCCAGTCCTAGGTTTATAGCCAAAGCTCTTAAAATCAGCATACTACAGTGACACAATTACATCAATGTTTATAGCAGCTCAATTCACAATAGCTAAGCTATGGAACCAACCTAGGTGCCTTCAACAGACGAATGGATAAAGAAAATGTGGTACATATACACAATGGAATATTACTCAGTCTTAAAGAAGAATGACATTATGGCATTTGCAGGTAAACGGATGGAGTTGGAGAATATCATGCTAAGCGAAATAAGCTAACACCTCCAAACCAAGGCTGAATGTTTTCTCTGATAAGTGGATGCTGATTCATAATTGGGGGGTGGTGGTAGTAGGGAAGAATGGAGGAACTTTGGATTGGGCAGAATAGGGTGAGGGGAGGGGAGGAGGTATGGGGGTAGGAATGATAGTAGAATTAATTGGACATTATTATGCTATATGTGTATATGATTACATGATCTTTGTAATTCTACATCATGTATAACCATAAGAATGAGAAGTTATACTCCATTTATGTATGATGTATCAAAATGCATTCCACTGTCATGTATAACTACTTAGAAAAAATAAAAATTAAAAAAATATAGGTGGATGACAGAGGTCCTGTGAGAATTATAAGTGATCATAGATAGTAGGCTTAGATCCAGATCTAGATCTGAAAAGCACCTTGTTCTCTCCATCACAACCAGCCTGTTATCATTGTCTAAGGTATGGATAGCAGGAAGCTAGCCCATTCATGCTTGGAGGCCTTCTCTAAACTGGCTCTTTCTCTGCTGTCCACTGCAGATGCTACTGTAATTGTTGACCCTCCTGCAGACTACCTTCTCTCATCCCCACCTTTTCCCAGCTCAGCCTTCGGAGGTGGTTGTTATGACTAAAATCAGTCATTTCTTCTAATCTCCAGGTAATAGTTCTCAGAGATGGATGAAAAGCCAGTAGTTCTTCATTTAGTTGGGCAACAGGTGGCACTAGAGACCATATAATCTCCACATTTCTAAACCCCAGCAGTTTTTACCAGAAGCCTTAAAGAGCAAAGTAAACCACACTCTTGCCAACACCCTCAAAAACCCTTGTTTTATTTCCCTTTAGCTACACCCTCTTTCCCTGGGTGAACCCCAATCTTGGGCTAGTTAAATTGTCCAGGCTCTGTCTACATATTGATTGTTGTTGAAGAAGGCTGCCAAACATGTAATTTGGGGGCACCTATGAACTCCTAGTTAGGTTTTCTGTATAGTCCTGGGCCAACATAATTGGTTTCCTCTTTAATTTTTCTTAAGAGTTATTTCAAACTTCACAAACCCTGAGCTCTTTAGTGAAACATTCAAAGCATATAAATGTCTTGTGTGGGGCGTTTGTATTGTGACAATAAGTAAAAGGGCCAAGAACCATGTCTGGTTTTGTGAGATGCAAAACACAAAAGCATCTATAGAATGGCAAGAAGGGGTTAACAGAACCAATGTAGCAGATGAGGAAGCGAAGAGCCCAAGGCAGTCATGAAGCATAAGTTCCGATAAGTTCACAGAAGTCCCTGAAAAGGCATTCATTGTACTTTCTCAGACAAATTAGGGAAGTTTAATCTATTAGCTAGACATGAGGGGTAAAGATGACTCTGGTTGACCTCTGGGAAGCATGCAGATCTGATGTCATTATTCCTCTGTTTTATATTTCTTACTCCATTCCTATACAGGGAGTGATGTTCAAATATACAAAGGCTGGCAGTATACTCATAAGATTTTTGACTCAAGGATGCCTGAATTTTGCCTTGGCCCTGCCAAGGTTCCTGAAGAAGATAGACAGACAGACAGACACACACACACACACACAACAAACAAATCACACACACACACACAAAAGAAAAAGATAAAAAAGATCAATGGCATTGTATAATCTAAGCACTGTGCCTGGTAATACAATGCAGAAAGTTCCAGTAAATTGAGCACATAACTAAGGTGCAGCACAGAGGTAGGGCCTCTTCCCTAGCCCATCAATCACTAGCCAGGTTCCAGAGCCTCAAAGAAAGGGAGTATATAGTGTATGAGTGAGGGGAAAAGAAGAGAGATGATCAGTGCCTGGGTTAGAAGAAATATGAATGCCAATGATAGCAGGCTTAGAATCTAGACCTGAAAAGCAGCACACAGGGGCGAGAAGGTGAATTAGATGGCCAGGACTACAAGAGGTGAGGAGTTTGGGCCCAGTCCCCCCTCCCCACGGGAGCATAGTTCCAGACCATAAGCCACAGCCATCTTTGGTACTTTCACACATTCTTACCTTGCCTGTGAGTAAAGAAGGCTCAGGAAATGTACCTAGAAATGATTCAAGAAATGAAAATTCCCTTTTATTGGAGAGATACGAGGAAGGAGATAGGAGGAGGGTGGAGCCTTCTTTCCTTTATACTTAAAGAGGGACATTAACAGCCCTTCAATAATTTGGTCTCCAATGTTTACAATATCATCTCTCACCCAGTCCCTATTGTAACCAATAACTTGTCAATAGGCACTCAATGAGCTACATTTATGTGGAAATTTTCCACATTTCCCTTGTTCTTGCCATCTTCTTCCTACAATTGTTACTTATCCATCTGGTAAAGTCCTTTAAAAATCCAGTTCAGCTTCTCTCTGAAGCCTTCCTTTACCTTCTGAGACAGAACTAGTCTTTTTTAGTTTGTCATGATATTATTTCTTTTTGACTCGTCCACTAACTGAACTTTATGTTCATTATTCATCATTATGTTACTCTGGCATAAGTGTCTGACATTAGGATATTGAGTAAACATTTTTTAACTTATTGAGTGAATAAGGGCTGAAGGGTGATGGCTATGGGGGTTACAAGTTAATATGTGTCCATTTCACTATCTTATGGGTCCTCTTAATAGGAGCTGCCTCTGAGTAAAGAAACCTGAGAAAAGGAACCAAGCACAGAGCTAGTAGATCTTGTGTGAGTGAAGCAGGAATTATAGCTGAAAGATGCAAGTGTGACATTAAGGTTGGTTTGTTCCTTCCAAGGGCTGTGAAGGAAGGATTTGTTTTCAGGCCTCTCTCCTTGATTTGTAGATGGCATTGTCCCTGTACTTGACATGGCATTCCTTGTATATGAGTCTGTCACTGTGTAAAAATTTCCCTTTTTATTATTAACTTATTTTATTGAGATGGGGTCTTACTATGTTATTTACTTATTTTTATTGTTTGGGCTGGCCCCTAACTCTGAGACTCAAGCCATTCTTATGTGTCAGCTTCCTGAATAGCTGGGACTACAGGTATGTACTAATTGCCACACTTGACTATTTTCCCTTTTTATAAGGTCATCCACTTGTCATCTTCAATTGGGGCCCACACTAATGACTGCATCTCACCTAATTACATCTGCAAAAACCTTCCCAACCTATATTCAGAGGGTCTATGGGTTAGAACTTCAATTTATGATTTTGGGAGGAGTTTCAATACAACTTTAACTGGACTATTGAAGGTGAATTTGGTGAATACCTTTGTGTAGAATTAGCTTGAACAAATTAGAGGAAAGACTGCAAATGCAATGAAATATTTTACTAAAACGTGTAATTAAAACAATTTCTCATAAATTCCTTCTGTTTTTGTATTTGTTCTATTTAAAACATTTTCAGAATGAGTGAAGTGTGTAACCATTGATTATTAGAGAGCATATAGCTGTAATATAGTCAATATCTGGGAAATATTGTTTCTTTTCTGAGTGATCTTGTATAAGTAATTCACTTATCTGGGCTTTTAAAAAACTTTTAATCCCGGAGTAGGCCTTATCTCAAAAAATCTTTGAAAATTTTAAGTTCTGTTAAGTCCTCTCTTTACAGCCCAGTGGAGAGAGAAGCATTTGAAAAATGAGTGAATAATGTTTGCTATATAGCATTAATAAACACAAGATATGGCTAGAGACAGAGATGTTTAAGAGAACACCACTGGGGCTTGTTTCTACCATCCCTGTGATTTTTATCTTCCTTTTCTTAAATGTACAGGAAACTTCCTAGTCTCTTACCAATCACTGACTTGTCTTGCTTTCCATAATCTGATTTTTCTCATATACAATGTAAGCTGTCTTCCCCAGTGGCTGGAACAGTGCCAGGCACCTGGCAGATGTCTAGTACATATTTAACGAGAAAACAGAGGCAAAAGGTGAACAGCACCGGGAACATCCTTGCCAGTAGATGTGAGGAAACAAGGCCCTTTCTCTCTGAAGGCAACCATTCTTCCTGTTAAATGTGTCACATGGGTGTACGTGTTTGGGCTATGCCAACCCATTTAACAATGGGCCCATGCACGCTTGTGGTTGGTTAAATGTGACTTTAGAATTTATTTATTTATTTTTATTTTTGTACAGTTGTGGATGGGCAGCATGCTTTTATTTTATTTATTTATATGGTGTTGAGGATGGAACCCAGTGCCTCACACATGCTAGGCAAGTGCTCTGCCACTGAGCCGCAGCCCCAGTCTCAACTCCTGGAATTTAAATTAGAGTCTTACACAACAGTCTGAAAGTTATAGTTCTGTCATCTCCGATTGCCCCTTGTTCCTACAGATGCCCTCAAATTTCGGGTGTTATTAAGCAGTTTGAGGACTGCAGCTCTGGGATTCACCTAAGAGCACACATCCACTGAAGCTTTCTGTTCTAATTAACTCTGCCAGGGCTTTCTAGAGGGAAGGCTCAGAGGTCACTGCAGGACACAAAATGTGCCCATACAAGCCCTAAGCACGTGGGTGGCCTCTGGCTGCGCAGACTTACAAAATTCAGGACACTAACTCCCGACCCATTGCTCGCAGGTGTTTAGATAGCTAGAGATACAGATAACCGCCTCCAGCGGGCGGAGTGTGGCGCCCGCGGCCGAGATGGGCGGGAACCTGGAAGACCACTTCCGGGATGCGCAAGCTGGCACTGCGCAGCCGCTGCGGGCGGAAAGACTAGACGCAGGCCGCCCGGTGCGGGGCCGAAGACTATGAGCATGGCGGTCCCGGGCGGTGGCCGCCGGGCGCGAGTGTCCCGCCTAGTCTCCTTCAGCGCGAGCCACCGGCTGCACAGGTGGGGCGTGCCCACAAGTGTGATGGCAGCAGGCGGGCACCCGCCCCGCCGTGAAGCGCCACGGGGGCGGGGCCGGCGTGCGCGCTTGCGTGCGCGGGCTCGAGCCCGAGCGGGCGGGGCTGGGGCGGGGCTGGGGCGGGGCTGGGGCGGCGGCCTTAGGGTGGGTTGTGCGCGCGCGCTGGGGCCGTAGTCGGGGACCTGCGCAGAAACGCAGTGGCTTCAGGACTTGGCCGAACTTGTGCTGGTTAACACTGCCCAGTGCGGAGGGGTCGCCCCAGGTTCCGAACCAGAGGCTCTACTCACTGGCTTCTGACCCTGAGTCACCTAGTTTACCCCGTGGTGTGAAGTTAAGCAGAAGTTAACTCCTAAATTACACAGTACCCAGAGCGTCGCAAACACCATAGACTTTAGCTAATTCTGTATGCTAGGAGCTTGAGCTACCGAGTCTAATATAATGACAAGGCTAGTTTTGTCTCCTTTCTACCAAAGATGAAATGAGCCCTGATGTTCTTTCTCTAAGCAGGCGCACAGTTGGGATTTGAACGCCGAGCACTCAGACTGCCTTCCTGCACCAAAGAATTAGTTGATTTTGAGGATTCTTGCACTCCTCGCTAGCTAGTTCCACTCCCTGAGCCTGCGTTTCCTTGTCTGTAAAATGAGGATAACAGGATTCATCCATCCATTGCTGGACAGGGTTTGTTTTGTGCTGATAAGGCCCTCTGCTAGATGACAGGGACCAATACACACTTGTCACTGCTCCCTATCTGGAGCTTACAACGTGGCCAATTTTGTGACGAGTTAAGTACAAGAATCTGTATTTCTGAGAGAATTTTGTGCAAAAGCTTTGTGAATTGTAGCGCCCTTAGAGTGAGCAGTAGGAGAAAATGGGAGAAATAATAACAACCATAAAAAGAAAGGGATTCTATAATAGGAAGCTCAAACGTATGAGGGAGCTAAGAACTCAGAAGCTGAGATTGAGCGGGTATAGATATATAAATTCATTAAATTGTGTTCTGCCTGGAACAACAGCTAAGTGTTGTTAATTTTGGATTTTCATCTAATTTGAATATCCCCTGGGAACTTCAGTGGGCAGTAAAAGTTGAGGCAGAGTAGAGCAAGATTTTTAAAGAGGAAACTGAAGTCATGGGATTATTTTTCAGGGAAATGAGATTTTAAGCTGCTTGAGGACAAACATCTACTTGTGTTTATAATTGTATGTCCTTGCTTCATTCTACTCTTGCCTTTTCCATAGTAGGTTATCAGTAAATCCTTGTTGAATTGAAAAATGAAAGGACCATTATCAAGGTAGTTGGAATCTTCCTGTGCAGCAGAGGGATTGAATTTAAAGTTTGTTTATGCTATTTTTTTTTTTGCAGTACAGTAGTCTAATTAGGGATTGTACATTTGTTCCCCATGTACAGATGAGTAATGAAATCAAAGTGATTTTTCTACTTGGTGAGTTACAGTAACAATAAATTTTGAAACTCTTCAAAGACCAGAGCAGATAATGTAAGGAACAGAGAGAGGGTCTGAATTTGATACTGTGTCATGCTGATTTTCATTTTCTTTTGCTCAGCAAATCTTTGAGTGATGAGGAAAACTTGAAACTGTTTGGGAAATGCAATAATCCGAATGGCCATGGGCACAATTATAAAGGTGAGAGAACAATTGTAAAGGTGAAAGAAAAAAATAGTATATGGAGAGGATGAAATGTTATCCCTTCAGTAAGGGTGAAAGACTGTTCAGTAAATGCAAGTGTGACTAGTAAGGGGCCTTAAGGACAGTATGAATGCGTTGAGTCTTGAATCAGAAGTAAAATGGAATTTCAAAAAATGAAAAGCTCTGTTGCCTTGGTTGGATGTGTCTTGACATTTCACCTCACAGATGAATAGATATGTTTAACCTAACTTAAACATTAACAACAGCTAAGTGTGTTAATTTTGAATTTTCATCTAATTTGAATATCCCTTGGGAACTTCAGTGGTCAGTAAAAGTTGAGGCATTATTACTGTGTATACATGTAATGAAACATCACATGGCATGCCATTATTATGTGCAATTTTATTTATTTTTAATTTTTTTATGTGTGATATTTATGTGTAAGTTAAAAATTATTTTAAATTAAAAAACAATAAAATTAAAAATTAGATTATATTTTTATAACATCCTTCACATTTTAAAAAAGATTTATTTTTTTAACCTTTATTTACTTTTATGTGGTACTAAGGATTGAGCCCAGTGCCTCACACATGTTAGGCAAGCGCTCTACCACTGAGCCACAATCTCAGCCCCAGATTGTATTCTTTGAGTAAGCAATGAGTAATAAAAGGGGAATATTGCCTGAGAATACTGTATGGCAGAAAAATAGTTTGTGTCTAAAACTTTGCCAGCCGTGTTCCAAGAAAGTAAGTAACTTTTATAAGGATAAGAGACTTGATTCTTTGAGACACAGCTGAAGACTCAAAAAACAGCTATGTAAGCTATAGAGGATAGCAGCGTTTGGGGGAGTGGCATTAAAAAAGACCAGACAAGGGGTCATAAAAATCAAGATTTCTAATTTAGTTACTGTCTCTTAGTTTATCTATGATACCTCTCACTCTTGGTGTACTCACTTATCATACAATACCTAATGGTTTTTGTGTGGAGCTGAAAAAGTGCAAGTTCATAGAAGCTATTAATTTGTAAAGCACTGATTGACTTTTTTCAAATGCTTTGCAAGTGCTTGTTATTTAACAAAGTATTACTGTAAACTGTGTATGCATTCTTTTTTTTTTTGTATGCATTCTTTTTTAAGGCCCAGTAGTAATTTTGCTTGCTCAGAGGTGCTGTCCAGAAATGGGCCAGTTTGGTGTATAGATGGACACCTGCATGTACATTTTTGCTTTTACAGGTAGAGATTCAGATACACCTTGATAAATATATAAGCAGAATATATAAACATGTAAACATGTATAAACAGATAAGAATTTATACCCCTTTGGGCATTGGCTAATTTCCTGTACTTAGTCAAAGCTCGTGCTAAGCTCTTCTGTCTTGGTTGAGTCTTGCTTTAGTTGATAAAATGGTCTTAACTGAAAGGATATATATTTTTTCCAGTACTGGTGATTGAACCCAGGGTTTGCACTTGCTGGGAAAGCGCTCTACCTCTGAAAGCTATATCCCTAGTCCTTATTTTTTTAAAAATCTCTTTTTTTTTTTTTTTTTTTTTTTTATTCTGAGGCAGCATCTCACTAAGTTGGCCAGCCTGGCCTTGAACCCGTGATCTTCCTGCCTTAGCCTCCTGTATAGATATCTAAAAGGACAAATGTTTTTGGGTAAAATATAAGTATAGCTTTGCGGGCCAGAGATCTAATAATTTATGTTGCTAATATGTGCTTTCATATTAATCTTTTGAAAATCATGTTTTTTTAAAAATTTGTTTTCTTTCCCATAGTTGAGGTGACAGTATGTGGAGAGGTATGTGCTGAACATATTCGTGTGGTTTTGTTTATATTGCTGAGTTTTCTTTCAGTCTCCTTGGTGGATTCTATGTTGAAAACTTGTGTTTCAGTTTCATCAATGTTGGCTTTTGTGTGTGGTGAACTGCTGCCATTCTAGGTCTTTCCTCTTCCTAAGTGTCGACTTTGTGTGCTGTCTGTGGACAGGTGGAAGAGCTGTGCAGTGAAAAGAACGCCTGATGCATGTGTACTTTTGTGTTGAGATCGGTGTCGTCTCTGGGATGCAGGCAAATATGGGCACAGTTTGCATGTTGCACAGCCTCTAAGATAGTTTACCAGAAGTTTTGATGTGAAGAGCCTCTCAAAATAATATTTACCTTTTTTTCTTCTTTAGATCGATCCTGTTACAGGAATGGTTATGAATTTGACTGACCTCAAAAAATATATGGAGGTAAATGCCATATTGGGTGCTAATTCTGTGCTATGTCCTCAGCATAATTTTTGGTGACTTCCTTTCCACCTACCCAGTCATTTATCACTTGGGGTTCCATGACTTTGTGAGTGGAGTTGGGTGTGGGCCTGGGAGGATAGTTGGAGAAATTGCTCTCATGGCATTCTAAAAGTCTCCTTAATGGAAAGTAGTCAAAGCTGTGTTGTAATGATGGGGCAATGTGCAAGTAGCATGCTTACCTTGTATTCCTTGTTGGAATATACTGATTTCCTCCACTTCACAAATTCTATCCTTATTTCCGGACACAATTTTCTCCTTGAAGTTTTCTGTTTCCTTTTTGAATATTCCTTATACCTTTGCCCTTATATTTTAACATCACCCTTTATTTTTCACTTTGTCTTTACTATAAACTTAGGGGCAGTTCTTTACAGAGATAACACAGAAGCAGATATTTAATAAAGAACTTACTGATTGTATTATCATATAATTCTTGCATTGTAAGAGATCTTAGAGATCATCCAAACCATTTTTTCCATTCCATAGATTAAGATTGAGAGATGCCAGGCAGTTAACTGACTTGCCCCAGGTCATGTTGTAAAGTTGAGAGTAGGCTTTTTGTCCATCTAGCTGATTTTATTAGGCTATCATTTATTTAGTTCTTCACATCAACTCTGCAGCTTACTTTTATTCTAAAATTTGACATTTGTTTCATAAAAATGATGTTAATAAATATTATTTCTTCCCATTACGTATCCATATATTCAACACTCTTGCCTACTTTGCAACAGTTCTTGAGCTCAGAGCTAGGAATACAAAGATGAACAAAACATAATCCACAGGGTACTTGTGTTACCTTTTCAGGAGGTAAAGAAAAGTAAATGCTCAAAAGTTGTTGGTTGAAATAAGAGAATGTGTGAACAAACAAATAGCACTGTGCTGAAAGAACTATGGGAAAGTTATGAAGACAGAATTCTTGTGTCTTCTAAGGACATACAATATATATACACCAAGTATTATACCATGTAAGACAATAATTAGAGCTCTCAAGCCCATATATAGTTGAATACTACATAGGGGCTTGCTGTGCTCTTTTCCTCCTTTGTGTACCTAACATACACTGTACATGCCTATTTGTGTGCTTATGGCACAAGCAGTCTGCAGAAGAGGCTTCTGTGGAGAAGCTGAAACTGAACTGAGATTGAAGATAAAGCAAAGGTATTTGTTTTACCTACCTACCTTCCTTCCTTTTTATTTTTTTCAAAGACATAGAAATTTATTTAGGAAAACAGAGGCACCTTCAAGGAAGAATGTGGGCTATCTTAAGAGTGAGAGAGAAGCTTTGGGGGTAAAGCAAGGAATATACATTCATGGGAGACTGTGGGCTATTTCCAGAGGGAGAAATAGCTGATATCTTTTTTTTTTTTTGGTATTCATTCAAAATATCTTTTCATTTGATCCATTTTATTTCATCTATTTATTTATTTTTGTGCAGGGGATTGAACCCAGCACGCTGTACTGTGTAGCTACAACCCCAGTCCTTTTTGTTTTTTATTTTGGAGATGCTAAGTTATTGAGTTAAGTTGTTCAGGCTGGCCTTGCACTTGCAAGCTTCCAAGTGTCTGGTAATACTGGCATGCACTACCATGCCTGATTGTTTGATAATTTTTAAAAGCTAGTGGATCCAGATGTACCTTTAAAAAATATTGTTCTAGTTTTATCATGAAATGATTGTTATTATTATTAATGCACCCTTAAAACATATAATATAGAAAATTAGATTGTTTCACAAATGCTTGAATTTTTGTACAAGAACTTAAAGGAAAACCCTATTTAAAAAAAGCAATTACAATCATTGCTAATGACGAGGAAAAACATTGTGTTAATATGTGTAAGCATTAGGAAGTAATTGTGTGTTTACAAGAGAGAGAGAGAGAACGAGAAGGAGTGGGGAGAGAGACAGAGGGGTTATGGGGAGACAGAAAGTGATAGAGCCCTTTGTTTACCAGAGAAAATATATAAATTATAAAGGCATTACCCCCAGTGACCCATCTCCTCTAACCACACCTTCCTGCTTATAGTTACACCCAGTTAATTCATATCAGTGGATTAATCCACTAGTTAATCATATTAATTAATTAATATGATTAGGTCACATCTCTCATCATCTAATCATTTCACTTCTGAACATTCTTGCATTGTCTTACACAGGAGCTTTTGGAGGGATACCTCATATCTAAATGGTAACATAGTCTTTACACATTTGTAATTTTTCTTCTGAGAGCCCAAGATCATTCTTAAATTATTATAGCAGAAATTTAGCTACTTACATAATTCCAGTCCAGGTCTGTTTTATAAAATATACTGCTATTGGATGTTTGTCCTAATGATATTGTGGCATTGTTTCATAGGTGGCACTGTTGTGGAAAAGCATTTCTGGTAACTTTTTTGACAGAATTCAAGAAGTGTTAAATTGAATTTTGAATCACAGTGGCTTGTGTTTCGAGAAAACCCTGGCAATTCTAATTTTTAGTTTCTCACCTCTTTGCATTCAGTAACAAGGATAACTAATCATTGCAGGGAACTGGACCTGTCTTTATTTTTTTACAGCTTTAAACTTTGTAAAGATTGCTTTATAAGACATGGATATATCACTTACCAGTACTGAGTTAGTGGCTAAATGATAGGGTAAGATTTAGAGACTTAGGTAGAACCATATGGAATTTGAGTCATGAATAAAATCAGTAGTTTTCCCCTTTGTTTTGTGTGTAGGAGGCGATCATGAAGCCCCTTGATCACAAGAATCTGGATCTAGATGTACCATATTTTGCAGATGTTGTAAGGTGGGTGTCACCATCTTGCTTTATAGAGATAGTAAGAAAGAAGAATTGATTTTAACATTTTATCTGATTTTTGTGTGATTTCTAAAGTTCTAGTTTAATGATATCTTTGAGCACTAGAATTTGTTTTCTGTGACTATTAGATATGAAATTTTGGTTATTTTTTGCGTTTTGAATTTCTTTCTTTTTCTTTTTTTTTTTTTTTCTCTACAGCACGACAGAAAATGTAGCTGTATATATCTGGGAAAACCTCCAGAAATTTCTTCCTGTGGGAGTTCTTTATAAAGTAAAAGTGCATGAAACTGACAATAATATTGTAGTCTATAAAGGAGAATAGTTCTTAGGGATTAACACTGTGGAAAGACTAATTTCCTTCCACATTTAAAAAAGATCTTTATCCTCTTGGAATATTAAGTAGTCACCACATAATTGTTGTACTACATTGTGTTCTGAAGTGCCTGATTTATTGAAATCATTATAAGACCTGTTGTGAATTTAAATCTATTTTAAAATAAAGCTTGTAATGTATCCTGAATATCATTTAGAGAGTCCTTTATCTATAGATTAAAAGTCACTTTATTTTCAGCAAAATGTTTTGGTGTGTTAATATTTGAAAGAAAAATCTATTTTTCTTGTATTCTCTTATCTCATTTTTAGAATTCATTTTTCTTAATATAAATGGTAGAAATGCTTATGCAATTTAAAGTAGATGAATTTTATAAAAAAATAATAAAATTAAGCACTGGGAGGCTGAGGCAGGAAGATTACAAGTTCAATGCTAGCCTAGGCAATTTAGTGATACTCTGTCTCAGAATAAAATAAAAAGGGTTGGGGATGTAGCTCAGTGGTAGAGCACATGTTTAGCATGCGCCAGGCCCTGGGTTCAATCCCCAGTGTAGCAAAAAAGAAATAAAAAAATAAAGAAATAAAAATTCAGATGACCTCAAAATCTGGAGACACTATATATAATTTGAACTCCCTTGGTTACTATTTTTTGGTATGCTAAAGGCACAAATTTATTCAGTGAAAGTTAGACACACAAATTATCTAAGATGGTACATTGCCAATGCATATACAAAGATGGATGGAAATGCTGCTTTCATGGACATTAGACATTGCAGCTTTACATGGGTATTGAACTATGAATTGCTAGTGAGGAACAACAATTGAACATACTATACAGTATAAGTATACTATTATATGTATTTGTCTAGAACACCAGACGTTATAGCCACCTGAATAATTTAAACTTGGAAGACTGCAGAATAATGATGTATTTTAAACCATGTTAACATAGCCAACATAAAAAGGATGTGGTACTCTGTGAAGTATTTCTTGTATGTAGTTTTTCCTGACTGATCCCATTTTATTCTGATCATTAAACTTACCTATATAAGTTGAAGTATATTCTTGGCATTATCTCTAGTGTCTTTTCCTCATGACTAAGTCCACAAGAATGTATTTGCTTGCTATGCACAAAGAGCTATTCTCTTGTGTTCATTTATATTCTAAACTTATTAAACAGAGGATTTTATATTTCTCTCCACATAGTATCTATTTTTTTTTCTGGATTCTCAGAATGTTGCTGCCTGGAAGAAATAAAAAACTTATGCAGTGATCATGATTCTAGAAAATTTTGCAAAGGAAGACTTATTATGGAGAGGAAGTAACTATAGGAATTTTATTACAAATTTTCATAATCACTGCCCACTTAAATTTGAATGTGTTGTAGTTATCAAACTCAGTTTTTATCTATGTAGACTGTTTTGTAATGATTGAAAGGCAGTATAGCTACTATTTATGAAGTGACTTTATGTTTTAACTCTCACAAACACCATGTAAGGTAGTTACTATTCCCATTTTACAGATAAGAAAATTGAGAGGGTTTAAGCTACTTGCTTAAGATTACTCAGCAAATAAATTAAAAATTGAGATTTTTCTGACTTCAAAACATAGACTCAAAAAAGGACAATGTATTTATATTTCCAGATGTTTGAAAAGATGCCAAATTTTTCAAATCTGATATGTTAGAGAAATGTTTTTCTTGATAATAATGACACTCAAGGTGTTGGTTGCTCATGAGTTGCTTCAAGGGAAACATTTCTCCCCTACCTTCTCTCCTTAGGAAAAGAATTTTATTTGTTTATCTATCTAGTCATTCATCCATTCATCCACCAAATTCATGAGTGAATAGATGAGTAAATGGATGGGAGGACCAAAAACAGGTATAGGTGATTTTTTTTCTTCCTTTCAGAGACCATATCAAACTTACAATTATTACTTTTCATGTTTTTCCTCCCTTTTTATTGTAAATTCCTGGTGGGCAAAGTCCTTATTTTAAGCAAAGTGGCTAGTAAATAGTACTCATTTTTTGCTCATTGAATAAATGAATGACATATTGGTAAAAATTGTTGAAATTTTATACTGACACATACAAATTGAGAACTTGGCACATATTTTTAGACTTGAATAACCTGAAAGTTTTGAGGCTCAATTATGGCCCTAGAGGTGTTAATATTTAGTTGACTGATGCTTATCTCTGGTGTTCAGTTTCTTTACCTGTAAAGTTAAGTCCTTGGATTAGGTACTTTCTGAATTATTTCTGCCTATTTTATACTTAAATGATTTTAAATACCAAATGAGTAAATATTATTATTATAGAAAAGGGAGAAGATCATTCCGGGGTAATGAGGTTTGGAAGCTTTGTAAAGGAGGTAAGTCCTTAATGGTACTGACAGTGATTGGGAAGGAGAGTGGCAGTCTGGAATTCAGGAGAAAAGAGAGACTACGAAACTCATTGGCTACGATACTGTCACTGCGCAAAACTTTGGGACTGAATGCCAAAGGGTAAAAGTTACTTGGCAAAGCTACTAGGGTGGGAATATACAGGCATATTGGTGATATAGTGAATAGGTTAATCTTAGTAGAATAATGGTGAAGTAGGTCAGTGTTGTGGGACATGAGCTTGGAAATATAGAATGGGACAGTCTGGACGTCCTTGAATGTCAATTTGATTTGTTTTTTAAGTAATAGGAAGCTGTTGAAATTTTGTTTTTTAAAGAAGATAACCAACTGGACAAAGGAAAGAAAGGAAATCAGGTGCAAAGCTACTACAGGAATCTATTCATTGAGTGATGGGTGCCTGGACCATGGTGGTGGCAGTAGAAATAAAGAGATGGGGGAAGGAGGATCAAGTTAACATTGTGCAGTGCCTAATGTGGCATCAGGCATGTTGCTGAGTACTTTTTATAGTACCTCATTTTATCCCCACAATCATCCTACTTGGTGAGGGTATTAGTTACCTATTGCTGAGTAACAAATTACCCAAAGCATAGCTTAAACATGATTTACAGCAGCATATATTTATTATCTCAGTTTCTGTGGGCCATGAGCCAGGGGTGGCTTAGTTGTGACCTTTGGTCCAAGGTCTCTGAAAAGGCTGCAGCCATCTCAAGGATCTACCTGGAAGAATCTTCCCAACTCACTCACATGGTTGTTGGCAAGATCCAGTTCCACATGGATGATTGGACTAAAGCTTAAGTTCCTGTTTCTTGCCATGTAGGTATTTTATAAAGCATCTCCTGCAAGACAGCTTGCTCCATCCAAGCGGGCAGATAAAGGGCAAGGGGAGTGCCTGCAAAACTGATGTCACAGTCGTTTATAGCCTAATCAGTTTTTCTATATTTTGCTTCTTAGAAGCAGGTCACTAGGTCTAGGTCACACTCTAGGGGAGGAGATTACATTTACATCGCTAGTGTGAAAAGTGTGATGGAGATAGCAGGAGACAGGCTAGGGAGGTAGACAGAAAGTGTGTATCATGCTGTTTTTGATGCCAGAGGAATAAAGCACAATTTCATTTTGCAGGAGTAAAATATCAGAGCAGCAGTGGTTGTTTATAGAGGGAATTGTGGGTTTTGTGGGTAGGGATATAAAACAATCTTGGAAGTACAACTCTTGAAAGTAAAACCAATTCTAAGGTGAAGTTAAGAAAAATATAGTCACTGAATCTCATGAGCATAATGACCAGAGCTCAGCTTTCATTGGTATTGCCTTAATTGATGTAACCACTGGTGGGTTATGAAAATGGCCAGAGTACTACAATCAGTTCAGTACGTGTAGTCACTGGTACACTAGACCTGTGATAAGTTATCCACTTGGCTTTGCAAATACCAAATTTTCAAATTCCTCCTGGACTTGAAATTATCCTAAAGATCAGAAACAGACTGTTCTCATTTTGCTTTTGTTATGTCTGAGATATTTCTAGCTTTCCTCACATACAGAAAAATCGTTGTTAGTTTCACACAATTTAACTTTACAGCAAGATTCTGCTGTAAGACACTTGGAAAATGTCCCAGATAAACTGGTAAGGTCTCTACAGTGCCTCAGAGAGAACTGTTATTGCTACAAAAGAAAGGTAGAGGCAAGTGGTTCTCCAAATGCAGAATTTTCACGATAGTAGTTCTGCTTTCCATTGGTTCATCAGTTGGTTTGTTTCCTTCAAAATAGCCACAGACTCACTCTCACCTGTGCTTAACAGCCGTTGAGACAGAAGAATTAATGATTTTTTTTTTTTACCTCTAACATCTAATCTATCAGAAAGCTCTGCTGGTTCTACCTCCTAAACGTTTCATGTTGATTGTCTTCATTTCTGATGCTATCACCCTAGTCTAAGCTGCCTTTGGCCTGGAGTTCTGACATGGTCTTTTAACTTGTCTTCTACTTGTACTTTTGTTCTCTTCCACACTCCTATGGGTCTTTCTGAAAGAGCAATTGAGATCTCCTCAGGCCCCATATAATCTCCTGAAAGCTCCCTCTTGATTTTAGAATACAATCCAAGCACCTCACACTAGTTTACCAAGCACTGTGTGACCTAGCCACTGCCTACTTGCAGCCTCAAGCCATTCACTGTTTTGTTCACATTGGCCTTCCAAGTATGAGGGCATATCAATTTCATTCCTTCCTGGAGACCTTTGCATTGGCTGCCCTTTTGCCTGGAAACCTATCCTCCGTCACCTCCCTACCCTCTTCATTCCCCTGCGTAAAACTTAAGCATTCTTCAGACTTCAGTTTAATGTCACTTAAAAAAAAACCCAACTTTTATTTATTTCTTATTATGTGGTGCTGAGGTTTGAACTCAGTGCCTCACATGTAGTAGGCAAGCACTCTACCACTGAGTTACAACTCCAGCCCTACCTTCACCTTCTTGAAGACACCTTCCTTGATCACCCTGAATAGGTAGAAACCCTCTGTTATTTGCTGATATACTTTGCACTCACCTTTCTGTCAGTTAACATTTTTTCTATATTGGTTTCTTTTGTTTTATTTATTTATATACTAGTTTAGTATCCATCCCAACCATGAAGATATCAATGTCATGAGAACCAAAGCCATGCCTGTATAGTTCACTTTTGTTTTCCCAGGACCCAGCTTAGTGCCTCCTACAGTGCAGGTGCTGAATATAATCATCCCTCCTATCCATGGGAAATTGGTTCTAGGACCACCCACAGATACCAAAAACATGGATGCTCAAGTCCCTTGTATAAAATGATAATATTAGCATATAACCTACGCATATCCTCTAGTAGACTTTAAATCGCCTCTAGGTTACTTATAACACCTAATGCAATGTAAAGGTGTTAAAACTGTTATGCTGTTTTGCTTAGGGACTAATAGTAAGAAAAAAAGTGCGTGTATTTAGTACAGAAACTTTTTTTTTTTCCTTCATATTTTGGATCTGTGGTGGTGTGGAACTCACAAGAGAGCTAATTATTTACTGAATAAATGTATACGCTTGCCATCTCTAAAGAATTGGTAGAGTATGGTTTTGATAATTTTTTTGAGATTTAATACCGAACTTCAGATATTCTTAATGCATTTCAGTTTAGAGAACAGTCACCACAGTAAGGTTTCCTAAGACTTCCACCAAACCTGTTTTTCTGGCTAACTTTATCTTCCTGGGAATTTTCCATGTCCAAACTTTAGTATAATCTCTTGGTCCTCAACTATTAATTTAGATAAAGATAAGCAGGAACTCTGAATTAAAGTTCTGTTAGTCAATAGCTATCCTCTGACCACATCATCATTAGTTAGCAGCCCAGAAAAGCTGCACAGTTATTGCCTCTTCCCCAGCTCTTGGAGTGTAGGTTTACCCTAGCAGGGAGCCTTAGGTGATTTTGCAAACAATGCTTTTTATCATTTCCTCTCTTTGACCCTAAGAGCAAGAATGTGAATGGAATGTGAAACTGAACTCATTGTGTATCACAGGTAGTATTTGTGTTTTTTCAGCAAACAATGACCTGACTTGTTAACTTAATAACCCTCAATAATTCCCAGTGAAGTAGGGAGAAAGTCAAGATTCCATTCTTGAAGGAGAAAACAGTGATTAGAACAGAGAAAAGGCAACTTAACCACCTTATTTGAGATTGCCTTGATGTTTTGGCTTGTTGTGAATTAATATAATGCCAGTCTCCATAACGCATCAGTTGTCTCCATCACCCCAACTTTTTAGGGTAGGAATCACCTCCAGTTTACTGAAGAAGTATCTGGGGTTTGAGGAGATTAAGAATTTTGTTTAAAGCCATCTAGTAAGTGGAAGAACTGAGGTTTGACTGTAGATCTTTTAGGCTTAAAATACACACATGAATACACCTAAAGGGCTCAACAATTAAAATAATTATAAAAAATTTCCAAAACTCGTTAAACATGCAATGTGTACATATTTTGTCATTTCTGTGAAAGGCTTTTTGAATTTGTTGGACTCAAGCATCTGTGTCTAAAGTTATTTTTATGTATTGGTCTTGTATTAATAAGTATGGAAATTTTTGCAATATTATTCCCTACTTATTATCAAGTACTTATATATTTAACTTCATTTTGTCTATTTTTATGGATGTTATGTACATAAAACAGGATGGGGATGATCCATATGTCCCAGTTTCACTGGGACACATTCAAAGAAGTCAGACTCAATAACATTCATTGCTCCAACCCCTTGAAAGCAAGCTAGAAGAACAAAAATTAAAGTGCAGTTTCTGTACATGGCAGATTGTCCAATTCTTCTCCTGGGACAACATTTATTGTGTAAATTAAATGCACAGATAACCTTCTCACCCCCAAAATAATGACTCCATTTGTAAGTGCCACCAGAAAACACTCTCTGATTCCAGCTTTCACTTGCCCACTCTGCTGAAGGCCTGCTAGAAAGTGAGGAAGCCCCTATGGGCACATAGGACCCGGGGGAAGGATGATTACCACTATCCCAATCAGGACTTGACTTGAGGAGGTAACCCACCCCAGAAGAAACAATACCCCCTTAAGAGAGAGGCATTGATAGGGAGCCACCCTTTTCTAGACAGACTTATAAAACATGAATTGAGTAGGCTTTGCCAGGTCCCCAGTACCTCAATGCTGCCTGATAAGAAACCTCAAACTTATTAGTACTGAGTTGTATAAGACTTAAGAGCTATAAATAATATTGTCCAGAATATTCACACCATAGTGCCACATCCATATACCCTGCTGACTGCAGTGCCAAGTAAATACGGTTGGTTCACAGTTCTAGATTTAAGGGATACATTTAAATACAATACAGTTTATTGGGCCCCTAATACTTCATCTTAAATTAGACTAATACAAACCTGCATCTACATCTCACTGGGAGGAAAGTCCCAATTAATTGTTTGCTTTTGAGAGGCAGGAGTCCATTGCCAAAGTAACCACCTAGTATTGCTGGACTGTCTATGTCTTTGAAAACTGTCCTACTCTGTTTAATGAGAGCCTAGAAAAAGACCTGTGAGAGTTATGACTGAATCAAGGAATCCTTTTATAATATGTGGATGACCTGCTTATAGCCAACCCCACCTACAAACACTGCCTTTCAAACACTATTACTGCAGTGGATCACCTCGCCTCTTGTGGATATAAAGTGTCCATATGAAAGCTCAGATTTATAAACAAGTCACCTATATCTGGTATTCCAGATTAGCCCAAAAACCTGATGTTTGATGTCCAGATCATAAACAGGCTATCTTGAACCTTAGAGAACCTAGGAACTGGAAACAGTTATTTGAGTTTTTGGAAATGGCAGGATTCCGCTATATTTGGATCCTGAATTTTGGACCAATAGCTAAACCTCTATATGAGACCTTAAAAAGAACAGAAATAGAACCTTTGATTTGAACCCCAGAATGCCAAGCTGCCTTTGAGAAGTTAAAATGAAGCCTCCTCACAGCCCTGGCCCTAGGTTTGCCTGACTTATAAAAGGAGTTTAGGTTGCATGTGCATGAGAATCAAGGAATAGCCCTTGGAGTTCTCCTACAGGCATTGGGAGGCATGCCCTGACCAGTAGCCTATTTATCAAAATAGCTTGACCAAAACAAAAGGATGCCCCATCCCCAGCCTCTGGGTATGGCTGTCATTTGTGAGATACTACAAGAAGCTGAGAAGTTCACTCTAGGGCAACACATTACTGTATTTGTGAATCAGCAATTCCCATGTCTAGTGAAAAAGAAGGACGACTATTGGCTGACTGTTGGAAGGACGGGGAGATACCAGGTCATCCTATTAGACAATCCAAATGTCAGTCTTGAAATCATGTCCACCTTAAATCTTGCAACCCTGTTGCCAGCAGATGATAATGGGCCAATACAACATGACTGCTTACAGATCTTGGAGACTATTTACTCTGGAAGGTCAGATTTGTTTGATCAGCCTATCACAGAGCCAGATTGAGACCACTTCACTGAAGGGAGCAGCAGCTTCATGGGTAATCTCCAGTGATAACTGGGTAAGCTATGGTCATAGAACAGCAGTTACTAAAAACTGAAGCTTTGTAGCTGGGAAAATTAGCGCAGAAAACTGAGATAACTGCTCTGACGAGCTTTCAGATTGTTCAGAGGAAAAACTCAAAATATGTTTTCATGTTATTGCATAGACACAGAGCTGAGAGAGAGAGAGAGAGAGAGAGAGAGAGAGAGAGAGAGAGAGAGAGAGAAAAGAGAAGAATCTCGTCACTGCTAAAAACAAGGACATTAAACATGCTCTTGAATATTGGCATGAATACCAGCTATGGCTGAATCAAAACAGGTGACAATCATGAATTGTCCTGGTTATCAGAAGACTGACACTTATGTGGCAGGAAAATCAGGCTGCTGATAGCAAAAGACCTGTGAGAGTTACGATAGGGTCGTTAGAAGGGGCATAAAGAACAAAGAGTTTATTGGGCCCCTAATACTTCAGCTTAAATTAAACTAACACAAACCTCTTTTTACTGAGGAGGATGAGAAATGGACCAAAGAATGGAGTTTTCACTCCTGGGACAGCACTGCCAAGTGAAGACGGAGTTCCCATGTGCTCATTCTCCTGCTGGAAGCACTGATGTGGTGCTTGGGAAAACACCTACATGAGAGTATTCACTGTGGGAGGGATGCTGATAGGGCAGCCAGAAGGTGCCCTGGTGAATTTCAAGTCCTTGTAAGGGCTCACATTCAACAGATAATTCAGCAGGTGACTCAGAACTGTCTCTTATGTACCAGAAACAATCCATAAACTAAAAGGCAGGCCTTCTGTAAAAGGAACACAATATGAATTCAGTCTTATTCAATAGGAATTCAGTCTTCTGATGATTGGCAGATAGATTCTATCCAAATTCCCAATGCCAGGGGAAATTTCGGACATTTGCTTGTAGTGATAAACACCTTCTCAGGATAAATTAAGGCTATCTACCAGAACAGAAAAAGCTTTGGAGATAGTAAACATCCTCTTAAAGGAGCTGATCCCAAGATACAGTCTCCCCTCTTCAATGCAGAGTGACAATGAATCATGTTTCATTACAAAAGTGACTCAACAAGTAAGCAAAGCATTGGATATCCAACAAAGTTACATGCATCCTGAAGATCCCAATCTACAGAAAAAAAATGGACAAAATGAATCAACTTTAGGAAAAGAATGGCTAAGTTATGCTAAAACAATCATTTGTGATGGGATAAGGTGTTGCCAAGTGCTCTCCTCTGAATACCAGTAGCCCCCAGAAGTGGGCTTACATTGAGCCCCTATAATAGTGTATGGCAGACCCTTCCTGGTACCCCAGGGGAAGAGGGGAAAATATGGCTGTAACAGAAAATACCCCACTAGATAAAAACAGTGTTGTTATGGTTTAGATATGATGTGTCCCCCAAAAGCTCATGTGTTGGACAATGCAAGAATTTTTCAGAGGTGAAATGATTGGGTTTGAAAGCCTTAATTTAATCAGTGGTTTAATTTACTGATATAGATTAACTTGGTGGTAACTATAGGCAGGTAGTAGTTACAAGGGTGTGACCTGGGAGTGTGACCTTGGGGCTTATATTTTGTCGCTGATGAATGGAGCTCTCTCTGCTTCCTGTTGCAGGGTTCTGAGCTGTCTTCTCCCCCCATGCACTTCTGCCATGATGTTCGCCTTCATCTTGGGCCCAGAGCTATGGAGTAAGCTGATCATGGATTGAACCTCTGAAACTGTGAGCCCCCAATAAACTTTTTCTCCTCTACATTGTCCTTGTCAGATGTTTTGGTCACAGTGATGAAAAAGCTGACTAAAATAAGTATATACAATAAATTAGTCAAATCATAACTGCTGTACACAGACCTGCTTCTCCCAGGTCCCCACTAAGGTTAATATTACATGTTCATCCCTTCCAGTAAAATCTCACAAAACAAAATAACAATAACAGGTAAAATCTCCCCAGTCTAAGGAGCCCTTTTGTCACCCATTTTCAGCAAGCTTGGAGATGTCATCACCTATTTTCTCATAGAAATGGAAGGTAAAATTTGACAGTGGGCAAATGTAACACTTAATGCTTCCAATATAAACCTTGCTGCTCAACCACAGGTGGCTTATTTTAAAACTGACTTTTTAAAAAACAAAAACAAACAAACAAACAAACTTTTCTTTATCTTACCATCTCCTCCTCCCTAGCAGTGGGGGAAACAAGACTAACGTTTCTCCCATAGGCTAAGCTCTCTTGTCCTTCACTACCCACAGTGATACACTGCCCACAGAATAAAGAGACTCCACACCTGGCAGCTAGAGCACTCTCTCAAAGCTCTCCCAAGGACAGCCGATGGACACTAAGTAATTATATCTACTGATATTTGGATCCCAAGCCTTTGTATTCCTCCTGGTGTTCCTCCTGGTGGAGAGAATCTCAGGCTTGAGACCCAAGTCTACTGCATTCTTTGCTAGCAAATCATTAAAACTTTGTTTTCCTTCTTCTCAAAACCTTGTCCTCGTTATTTGATTGGCACTGGGGTAAAGGACAGAGTATTAATGGGGCCGGAGGAAGAAAGGGTTACATAGCTCCTTCAGATTACATAGCTCCTTTCTTCTTGCCTGACTGCCAGTTTCTCCTCTTCCTACTGAAGCACTCCTGCATGATCAGTGTGTTTATTGCACGATCAGTACATGCCTTTCAGGCATTAAAGTATAATATTTAGATAGTGCTTATGTTGTGCCAGTCACTGTTCTATATGCTTTATATATATTAACTCATTTATCCCCACAGCAGCTATTTTTCTCCTACAAAGAAAACAACACACACACAATTTTCTTTCCTACTTCCTCAGAATTCCTTTGGGTAGATAGGCAATTGTTGTTTCTAACAGGAAAGTATAGTCCAGCCAAAGGAAAAAAATATTGACAAAACTGTCCTTGAGGAAGCCTAGTAACTGGCAGAGACTAGTTTACTAAGCAAAAACTTAAGTTAACTGTCCTAAATACACTGAAAGAGCAAAAGGAGACCATAGAAAAAGAATTACATGAAACCAGGAAAATGACATCTGAATAACAGAGCCTACCATGAATAGCTAGAAATTATAACAAGAAACCAAGTAGACGTTTTGGAGTTGAAAAGTATAATAGCCAACATAGAAAATTCACTAGAGAGGTTCAACAGCAGATTTGAACAGATGAGGTTATTGCATCAGTGAATTTGAAGACAGGTCAGTTGAAATTATTCAGTTTGAAGAGAAGGAGGAAAAAAGAATGAAGAAAAATGAACAAGGGAGGGGAGGGGAGGGGGGATAGTAGAGAATAGGACAGACATCAGAATACATCAGACACTAGAAAGGCAATTTGTCAATCAATGGAAGGGTAACTGATGTGATACAGCAATCTGTATACGGGGTAAAATTGGGAGTTCATAACCCACTTGAATCCAACTGTGAAATATGATGTATTAAGAACTATGTAATGTTTTGAACGACCAACAATTAAAAAAAAAAAAAAAGAAAAATGAACAAGGTCTCAAAGACCTGTGAGATCCATCAAGTGTACCAATATATGCATAATTAGAGTTCTAGAAGGAGAGGAGAGAAGGATGCTAAGAGAATGGTTGACAACTTACCAAAGTTGATAAAAGTCATGAATTTCCACATTCGAGAAACTTTAACAAACTCCAAGGACAAACCCAGAGAGGCACACATGGAGACATGTTAGAACAATGGCTACTATATACTGAATAGTCATCACTGCTACTATTATTGCTGTTGCTATACACTCACACAAGGAATCAGGGCAAGTGTTGACTGTAGGGTCAGTGCCAACTCAGGGCATCGTGGTTAAATGGAAATCTGAGGTTTTGAAGGTCTATATTCTGAGGTTTTGAAGGTCTATATTCCTATTTTGAAGGTCTATATTCCTTTTTCCAGCTCTGTGATTGAGGCCACTTACATGACTTCTCTGAACTTCAGGTTTTTTTTAATCTTTAAAAATATCGATAATCATCAGGTAAGTGTGTTTGTGTGAGGATATTACCTGTGGCATGTGTAAAAGCACCTAACAGCATTTGTACATAGAAGATGTTTAAGAATTGAAAACTTTATGAGGAAAGTTTGAGGCTGGGATCCACTGGGGAAGGGATCCTCGCCTTATGCAAGAGCCTAGAACAATATGTAGCAGGTAGTAGATGCTCCATATATATTTGTTGATAATTGAACCTGATGCATTTGGGGCTGGCCATTGTCGAGATCAGAAAAGTGTTATACATATGGACTACAGTGTGGTAAGATTCTTTTTATATATTTTCTAAGGGGAGAGGGTTGAAATATTTACCGAAGCAGGAAATTTTAGAGTACAAAAACTAGTATATTTCTTATGGTGTTAAATATTAACAATCATGAAGTGTAAGAGAAATGTTGACAAATGGATATTTATGGGCTCTTCCTCATCCCATAAAATTGCTCAGCCTTTTGCAGGAACCATTGTTACTTCTCCCTCAGGTTGGTGTGGCACCAAATTCAGGAGCATTACCTCTGAAGAGCTTAGGAGCACACCACTTTTTCCAGCCCCTAAATTAGTAGATGGAAATTTTTGGATGGGAAAATTAATTGTTTAGTGACCTTTTTGGACACTAGAAAAGAATCACAGCCAAACTGTCTCTGTGGCAGGTTACTCATGAAGCCAAGCCTTAATGAATAAGCAGACTTGAGTATTTGCAGTGGGGCTTTCTTCAGTCCCAAACAACAGGGAGTGGTAAGGAATATCATCCGAATGTTCTAAGGAGGAGAGGGAAACATGGAGTCCAAACTTGCACAAGGCACATGATTTTAGGGATCAGGAGAGAGTGCTGGCACCCTGGAACTTAGCATACTTATTAAAAGAAAACTTTGCTGCTTATTTTAAGCTTGTTACTGGAAATGCCATGGGTTTTTGTTGTTGTTTTATATTGTACTATAAATATTGTATTTTGCTCCCCACCCCCCCTTTTTTTAGTGGAAAACTACTAAGAGGAAAATGACAAGTTTGTACTTGGGAAAATGAAAACCAAGATAAATTTATCCTTAGGTTTGACCTTGAAGACATACACACACTCATTCCATAAGTTTTTTCATACATAAATGAATAAAACTAGAATTTTCTGTTTTTTTTTTAATATTAATCATTCATTAAAGACTTATCTTTGAATTTAACACATTCATCACGTTTATTTGGAGTATCATTTAGTTGGTGTAACTTAGGAAAAAAATGCCTTTTTTGACATAATTTTTCCTGTCATTTTTTTTTCCTGTTCAGACTTTGTATCTTCTTATTCTCTTGCCCTTCAAAAGCTACTGGTGTGAATAAGAATGGAAGCTGCCAGTAGCTTCAGGACTATATCTCCTTTCCCTTTCATCCATGAGTTACCTGAGCAGGTTTGATCAGAAATCTGAGATTGTCTTAAAAAGAAGAAAGGGTTCTTCCCCCAGAAACTGGGGTGGGGGTGGGGAGGAGGGCAAAGGAATCCTTTGGTAATGAATAAAAGCTCAGGTTGGCTGTCAACGTGTTAAACTGAGAGGCAGAACTCCAGTGATAGTCAGAGGAGGTCTAAGTATTTACAAAAAGCAGAATTTGTGTCCTGAAAGACCCAGTTGAACATCTGTGTGACCCAGATACACCAGAGGGTGCCCTAGGTCTGTGGTCTGAGGCAGAGGCAGCGGGGTGCACACTGGAGAATGCGGAGCCTTCACTCACACAGTCCAGCCGTGGCAGGCATGGGAGCTGAGCATGGAGGGATGCGCTGCAGGGGGAGCCATCACTGTTTGCTTTAGAAGAGGAGTTTGCTGGTGAGAAAAACAAGCAGGATGTGGATGGCACCTGCAATAGGACTGCTGAGTGCTCTGACGGCCAAGCTTTTCGTTGTGGCTGGGGTTGTGGTCCTGGATGTGGTCCTGGATGTGGTCCTGGATGTAGTCATGGTTGTAGTCATGTTTGTAGTCCTGGTGGTGGTCTTGGTGGTGGTCTTGGTGGTGGTATTGGTTGTGATGTTGGCTGTGGTCTTGGTTATGGTCGGGATTGTGGTCAGGCTGTTCATGTGGTTGGAGGTCCAGGGTGTGGCTGTCACTGGAAAAAAATAAACAAACAAACAAACAAAAAACTTGATGACCTCAGAACCTCTACTGCATGGTGGGTGGGTACCAGAAGAAAGCAGCTCACCTGACAGAACTCCGGCACCAGAGTTCATGAGTAAAATGCAGTCAACACTCTCCAGTGCCAGGTATGTGCAGAGGAGGGGACAGCTGGGGGTAGAGTGTTAAGTACAAAAATAAGCCTCCACCCTGAGGTGTGCACAGCCCTGCAAGGTGAGGGGGAGACCTACTGAATAAATATGACTGCTGAATTTATTGTTGGGGCGGGTAGTCTGCCCTCAGATATCTTTATGTCTTTAATATTCGATTAATCAGGGCAAATATGATCCAGAGTGGCAGACCTTTATTCTTCTTGCTAAGGTCAAGAACTTGAGAGAAGTTGATATCATTTAGACCTTTAACTGCTTTAAAACTAATGGAAACCCCTGGCTCTGGTTTGTGAAACTCTGGTTATTTTCACATGCAGGGACATGACCAGGCATTGGTTCTCTGAGGTTGTCTTGCAGAGAAAGCCAGACTTGTAGTCCTGGGGGCTTGTCTGATCCTAGAAAAATTAGAACTTGGCAGTAGTAGGGTTTGAGTGGACCACAGAGGGAACTACAGGATGAGGAAGAAGGGCAATGTCCAATAATTCACCCAGGCCAAGGCAGTCTTCCACCCGCATGGGGTGTGCTTTCCAGTTTGGTGGCATTGACTTATCTCATTTAACATTTCCCTAGGACAAATATTCTCTGGCATTTTGTGGAGCCAAAGAGTTGGAACATAACCACTTTCTTTTTTTTTTTTAAACTGGATTTTTATTAACATAAAGCTAGGGGGGCCTAATTAGAAACAACTTCCCCTCCCCTTCTTAGCATTTACATAAGTATTCATCTCAAAAATGTCCTCGAGGAAGAAAATAACATCCCAGTTCTCTCATAGAGGGAAAGCCACCAAGGAAACAGTGAAGACTTTCATATAATAGTTTCATTAGGCATAATCACTTTAAAATTTGTTGTTGGAAATAATTATTCCCTTTGAGCACATTTTGCAATGCATGACTGGCAGGAAAATAGGCAGCATGCTGGATGTCTTTCAGTGCTCTGGGCTCCTGAGGAAGTCCTGTTATCTGGACACTGAGAAAGACTAATGTTTCTCATTCTTGGGTGAATCTTATGTTTAAACATTTCATCGGACAAGATTATCTTTTTTTTTTTTAGTTTTAATGTAAGTGTGAGAAAAGTGAAAAACAGTATAAAATGTAGAATGGAAGATCTTATTTTGCTCTAGATTTTCTGTGTCATCTTAGGCAAGTTGCATGTTTTCTGAACTTCCTTTCTTGAGTTTAACTCCCTACTGGGAGTTAAAAGTACAAGGAGGCAAGAGAAAAGGAAGGGGACAGAGAAGGGAGAAGATAGGTGAGGAATCTCAGGAAGGAGTAAGGTTGAGTCTTGCTAAATTGATAAGGGTCTCTCCAAATTGCTGTCTGCCTTCTAAATGTAGATCCTCTTGCCTCAGCCTCCTGAGTTACTGGAATTATAGACATGTACCCCTGCATCCAGAAAAATTATCTATATTTTTATAATATCAACTTTTTTTGGTATAACTCTCCACTCCCATCCTCACCCCCATTTGACATTCTTTGGCCAATTGTCTACTCTACCCAATGAAGGCTCTGTGTGGGAGGAGATTCTCTGTGAAAATGGAAAAGGATGCTGATTTTCATATAGATGTCTATATAATATTGGATAAAAACAGATCCTATGGAAATAGGAGTTTGGAGTCACAGTAACTAGGAGACTATAAGGCCTTTAGGAATTTATAGAGATCTTGGTGAGGGCTTTATTTTCCAAAGGGCATGAGGTAAGAGTTTGAGCAAATCTTATAGAGGCTCCTAGATACCGGGATACTCAACTGATATCTGGGTAATACATAATAAGCGGTGCCTTTTTTTCCTAGCCCCCCCCCAAAGTAATTTTCCTGGCCAATTGAGTATACTGCCAAAAATGCAAATGGGCCTCAGAGGAACTCACCTTTTCCTCCTAGTTTCAGAGAAGAAACTGTAGCCGTCCGGTTGAAATTGACAGTGAAGACTCTATGGAGGGAAATTTAGTGAGACAGATGGTGAGGATCTCAGCTGCAGGATACACAAGTTCAGCTCACATCTCTGCCTTTCCTGGGCACCCCACCCTCTTCACCTCTTTTGTGCTGATTTTCTCCATGACACAATTAGCAGATCATTCAATATCGGTCTGCTCTATGTTGTCTTGACTAGTATCCTTCAAGGTCTTACTTCCAGACAGCCTTTCCCATTCCCCATCCCCACCAGCTTCACCAGGCTGAATTCCTCACAGGCTAGTACACGTCTCTCGTCTTTGTTCAAGACAGTTGCTCTGTCTATAACACCTGGTGACATGTCTCCTGGCTGTACCTGTCTATAGGCTCAATAGTAACTTTTTCTATGAAGTCATTTCTCCCTGTTCCTAACCCAGACAGATCTCCATCAGGGGAGAAGTACAGGGGACGCTGAGGTGTCTGGACTTTGTCTCTCTGACCTCACAGTGAACTTCCACAGGCTGGGACCTCCTCACATTCCCTTTCTGCCCTACTCAGCTCAGTGCCCACCACAGTGGAGTCACCTATGTCCTGTCTTTCCCTCCCTTAGAGTCAGTCTTGCCCATCAAGGCCATGAGAGTAGTGTGTACATTGTGAATGAGCAGAGGCTGGCGTGTTCTAGTGGGTGTGTGAGTTAGAAGGGTTTGAGACCAGGCTGTCAGTGGGATTGTGCTGTTTCTCTTGCAGATTGTCATTTTGGTCCTTTTTCTGTTGTTGCATGGGGTGTGGAGGCTTTAATGAGGTGAGATGGGAGGAAAGTTCTTATTCTAATTAGGCTTGGCTGGCTTCTAAGCAACTGCTGTCATTGTGAGACTGAACAGTAGCAGTTCCCTTGGGCTTCTGCTCCTGTATGTTACCCTGTGGGCATTGTAGTCCCTCCTCCGAAGCCAATTAAGTTAGACCAGGCCAGAGCATGACTGGAGAGAGCAAAACAGCCCAACAGACTCACCATCAGGGTCACCAGCTGCCAGAAACTGGGCTGTTCACAGTGGACATAGCCTGGTAGTCAGGCCTGCCCTTTCAGTACAAAATGACAGCATGAGAACACAAACACATCCCAGCACTGGTTCCTAAGGTAAAGCTCATATCAAATCCAGAGCTGGGAGGAAGGTTTGTTGTTCAAATGTCATGCTAGCTTTAAGTAGCCTCACCTCAGAATCTGATGGCATCCATTTTCTGTGACAGTGGGAAACCTGTTTCTATTACACAATCACCACCTTCCTGTTACTAAGCCGTTTCCAAAATGAATCTGTGTTTTAAATAGTGATTCTCTAGTTTGCATATAGAGAATCTGAAAGAAAAATGGTGCCCAGTTTTCTCTGTTTATGTGGAACATAACTGGTGTGGTGGTGGTGGTGGTGGTGGTGTGTGTGTGTGTGTCTGTATGCACATGCATGCGCGTGCATGCCTGTATGCATATGCACAGGTGAAAGGCAAGGCAGAGAATGGTAAGCAGAAAAGAAGCACCACTTCTGGTTTCTCTGCTTTGCATCCAGATTGTGCTTTAATCCTCTGGGTCAATGTAAAACTGCAAAGACCCAAATAAAAGTCTAAAAACCCAAAGCAAAGTGAGACAAGTACTTACTGCAGCTCAACTTCAGTTAAGTCTTCAGAACCAGAGACTATCCAGTTTGCCTTGAGGAGTGGGCGCTTGAAGCTGGTCACGTGATACAGAGCACTGCTGTTGCAGTCCTCATCTGCGTCTTGCCAGAAGCCCACTGAGTGTTTGTTCTTGTCAAAGGCCTGCAGGACCACAGCACTGTCGTTGTCGTTCACAGGAACCCATACTAGGAGAAAAGAGTGAGAAAGCCTTCAGACACCTGCAGTGTGGGTCAGGGCATGGGGCACGAAATCAAAATAAGTGTGAGGAAAGACACTTGGGTACACAGATGGACTGGGTTGTGGCTCAGTGGTAGAGTGCTTGCCTAGAATGTGTGAGGCACTGGGTTCGATTCTCAACACCACATAAGAATAAATAAGTACATGAGTAGAATAAAAAGAAATAAAAAAAAGAATGGGTACATAAAGCATGGTACTGTTTTTGAAAAAGTTGAAGAATGTCTGGAAGGAAATACATTGAGATGTTAACTGTGGTGACTTCTTGGTAGTGATTAGATGATTTAAATTTTCTTAGTGCTTTTTTTTTTTTTTTGGTGTGTTTCCAAATTTTCTACAGTGAAAGGTGATTAAAAGACCTGTCCTCTAGCCTTGGTTGGCTACAGAGGGGTGGGATCCTAGGAATAAATTTCCAAACCTTTCTGAGCTGGGCTGGCTTGGCCTCCTCCAGGGGAGTGTGAGGACGGTTAATGGATATGAAAGTGTCAGGTGAGCTCTTGAGATGTGCTCCAGGAACATAATACTGTTGCTAAGTAAAAGCAAAGTACATCCCAGGAGTGCTGATGCTCTTGGGCTCTGATGTTGAAGGTATGGGAAGGGGGTGAGGTTGCGGGGGGTGGCTCTGAGACAACAGAGACCTAAACTAAATACCTGTCAAATAACTCCTTAGGCTTATTCTCTGCTCAGATGAGTCTTCCCTTGTGACCCAGCCTGGCATTTACTTACAGGGACCTTGCTGATACTTGTTAATTTCAGCATTCTGATATGTATTGGGGGAGAAAATTTGAAGAGAATCTTTCAATCTCTCCATTTCCTCCCTTAGAAGATGGCTCATGAATGAATTCTCAGTATTAGGCTGATGTTGTCTGCAGGGATCTCTCACCACCTGAATGCCTTCAAAGACTTCATCACAGAATAAAGAAAGTGGATCAAGTAGCTCAAACAGTCCTGAACTGAATTCTAGCTCTAAAACTCAGCAGCAGGCTGTGTTACCTTTGAGCCTTGGTTT
The DNA here is from genome assembly GCF_045843805.1 of Urocitellus parryii. Classification (NCBI taxonomy): domain Eukaryota; kingdom Metazoa; phylum Chordata; class Mammalia; order Rodentia; family Sciuridae; genus Urocitellus; species Urocitellus parryii. The sequence continues at coordinate 99,294,638 of NC_135534.1, forward strand.
CTTAGTGTTCATCCACACTACACCCATTTCTTGAATGGCCACTTTACACCTGTTCTGGGTTTGGGGATAAGGACATTACCCCTCATTATCTGGGATCATGATACCTATCTAGAGAGGTTCCTGGAAAGATTAAAGAGAAGAATGTTAAAATCTAACACATTGTGGATGTTAAATAAATTGCAGATGTGATTATTTTTAGCACACTACATTTCTCTTGGCTAGTTGTTTGCTTTGCCAATCAAAATCAGCTGATCCAATTCCACCAGCCCCGACTTGCTCAGGGAGCCCTAACATTTGTCCTACATCATGGCGGAAGGTGACGCATGATGATATCATTCAGATAGTCATTAACTCTGTTGGTTCTCTAAGAATGTGTTCTTGCCTGTTCTTTCTACTTTCCCCCTTTCACTCTGGATTAAACCCTCTTTTCTCCCTTCCTAGGCACCTGTATCCCTGGATTTCTGGCCTCAAGCTTTTCTCCCTCAGGCTGCCTTACAACACTGTGGCCAGACCAGACTTTCTCCCACAACCTGTGCACCAGGACACATATCTGTCCAAGTGTTCCTCCTTCTAAAGCATTGAAACATTCCTGCTTTTTTTTTTTTTTTAATATTTCTGCTTCTGTCTGGTCAATAATAATACCCAGCACATGGTTTTCAGGACCCTAAAACCAAGCTTCATTCTTCTCTTTGTATTCTGCTCTAGGAATAATTTCTCCCCTTTCTGCAAATGTACCTAGCCCACTCCGGGCCCATCCCTGGCCCTGGCCTTCATTCATGTCTGGCTGCTGTCTGGAATCCTTCCCTTCTTCCCATCCCCTCTTCCACTCCAACATCCTGCCCATGTCCCTTCTCTGGACCAATTTAGCCCACTTTTCCTCTCACACCTGAAACATTTACATCTTTTACTGTAAAGTTGAGAACTAAATTACACTTTGAGGTTTCATCTGTGTCAGTATCTGGTCATCCCAGTTCTGGGCACCTGGAGGGCAAAAAAATAACTGCTTGCTGATTGATTTTAGAAGTTGTCCATCTGATGTGGTACTTTAAACTGCAAGTTAAGAAAGAAAGGCCAGCAAATCATATCCCTCTTGCCCAAAGAGGAAAAAAAAAATAGAGGCAGATGCTGACCCAGCACAGGCTCAGAGTAAATGCCACTGTATGAAGGGTTTTTCTCTCCTAAAATCAAAACAGACCCAGGGAACCTGTTCTAAGATATTGCCTGAGCTGTGACTGTCTCTTGGTATCTGCCAAGTCATTTATACTTGTCTTACTAATGTCGACACAATGCTCAAACGTAAAAGAATTCTGAAACCAAAATAAGGGAAGGCAGTTGGCTTGGGTGGACATTTACTCAAAGTCCCTGGAAGCCCTGAGTCCTGGCAGTGATGATCTACAAAGGCAGCCACAGAGCCTGCTGGGTAGTTGTGCGTGTGGAATCTGGCTCTTCTTATCCCTGTGGGTAGAGGATTTTGATCTTCAACTTAAAAGTATTCTCATCATGAATTAGATTACCACAGAGACCTCACTTGTCCCTTCTGAGATGGAATCTGATAATATGCACAGATGGGAAAACATTCAAAGAACTCTCATTCTTTTCCCCCTTCCCTTTTCCTGGCTCCTGCTGGTGCCTCTGTAAACACTGTGATTGCCTTTTCCCCCAGTGGATCACCTTGTCTTCCTGTTGCCCTCCTTTCAGAAATCTGCCATGTCTCCACAGGGTCTTCACATGATAACCTTCTCATTTTCCTACTTCACTAACAAAATCCTTCACCCCATGGGACGGCATATGACATCAGGGCCCTGCTGGGCCTTCTTGCCACAATGCCTATGAATCCTTGATTCATGCACATACTTACTTGGTACTTATTCTATTATACTATCCTCCCTGCCATGCTAGAATGAGATCCACTGCCTGAGGGAGTGGGACCTAGTTAGCCCCATCACAACTCAAGCACTCAGTGGCAGTCCCCAGGAAAGAGTAGAAAGAACAGCTAAGCTAGGCTGAGTGTGTGAAGGCATGCCATGGTTGTTCACCTGCGGAGGTCAAGAATCTGGAGACTGTGAGTGCAGCTGTCACCCCGGAGTTCTCTGCAAGATGTGGTTCGACTTTTAAGAGAGGCGGGATAGCTTAGGGGATAAGAAGACTGGATCTGAAGCTAGACAGACCTTGTTATTTAGGATCAAATATTAGCTCTGTTACGTTCTAGTGACCTTGGGGAAATTTTGAACTTCTCTGTGCCTCCATTCTCCTGGGACAATAATATCCCTTAGATAGTACCCAGCACGTAGTAAAGAGTGTTGGCTCTCATTTCTGTAATTAAGAGATGTGCAGTCAGGGTCAGGTCTCTGGTTCATATGCCAGCTCCACAGTTCCAGGTGCCCTGTGGCCTGAGGAAGTCACTTAGCATTTGTGCCTCAGTCTGTGGACTAAATACATTCTTACATATAAAGCATCATGTCAAACATTGTTGCTGCCTCATGAAACTAATTAGAACCCACATTCTTTTTTTGTGTGTGTGTGGTACTGGGGTTACTAGGTTCAATCCAGGACAGAGAGCATGTTCCTCGACTTCTGAGTTTGACTGATTCCCCAAAGGGGATTTATAAAATATTTTCTTAGACACTTCTAAGGAAAACATTGGATTAAGAATAGAAAGACCAAGAATCAAGAGCTGGTTCTGCCACCGGCTAGCAGTGAGACCCTGAGCACAGCATTTAACCTCTTTCAGCTCCGAGTTTCTCACATATAAAGTGGGATGGTGATGTTTTCCCCATCTGTCTAGTTGGTAAGATTTTTTGCCCATTAGGTTAAGTGCAAATGAGGCCTCCTGGAATTGTATGATCATCACTGCGTCACTGTTTTGTCAAATGGATGTAAAAAAAAAAGACTATATGCCGCAACGAACGCAGTTATGGCCCTTAAAATGGTAAAAATGCCCATTATTATCTGTCAGAGAATTTGTGCCAGGTGTGCTTTTGCTGGGCTTAGTTAATCTGGGCCTTGGACTGCCATGCCTCTGTGGTCCAGGGAACCAGCAGAAATAGTCCCCTTGGTCCACTTTCTCACATAGTTTTGTTCTTTCTCTTTCTTCCCTCACTTCCCGACCAATTTAAAAGCATATGTTTTGCGTAACTGAAAGCAGGGAAGGAGGGGTGTGCTCTGAACCTGTGACTCATACCCCCTCAGAGAACAAGGGACAGCAGAAAGAATGGCTTTTACTCACCTGTGTAGTTTATGTTGTTCTCAAAGACGTCTGGGGTGACTGTGATGTTGGAGTTGTTGGTGGTGACGGATGTGTCAAAGACCATGCAGTTGTCTTTGTATTGTGTAGGGCTGGCAGAAGAAAAGTATAGTGCACAGCACAGAGACAGCCCCAGTTGTAGCAACATGGATCGGGGGACTGCCATGGCTTTGCTGTGTTTGGAAGTGGCTGAGCCTGGCACTGGTGAGGCGGACAAAGACCGCTCCCCTGTTTATATTCTCTGGGGCTGAGCTTCTGCATGAGGTCAGACATGCAAATCTTTGTCCCACCCCTCCTGGAAGCACACTGCCTTCTGGAATTTGGTTCAAGACATCACTAGCAATGATGAATCACCAGTTGCTAGTCACCTGTCCCTAATGATCCTTTACCTACTTACTCCAGTTTTGCTCAAGAAGGGAAATGTTCAACTTAGAGTTTCATTTTGCTCTCACTCATCTCAGCATCTGCTATTTGGGGGAAAGCAGTTGAGAAGTGTTCAACACCAACAGAGGGAAATTCAACACAAGAAATTACCACATACTTGGTCTGTTTAAAAGCTCTGTTCTTTCTCCTGCAAGAAATCTGGGTGCAGGAGCCCTCTTTTGTTGAGTTATTACACATCCTTTTCCAATCCTCCTTAATTGAAATGTCTCCAATCTCGAGTTCATTTCGTGACTGGTACAGAGCCAGAAAGACTGAATATAGATTTTTCTTTATTTCTTTGGAAGGAAACAGCTTAGGTCCACCTTGTTCCTGACACTTTGGTCCATAGTGCCATAATACAAGGAAACTATTAAAGAAAAAAAAATCAGGAAATAGGATTTTTTTTCCACATCTCCCCTCTGAATTTTATAATTTACTCACTGAAGGAGAAAAGAGGAAAGAAATAGGGTACTTTGTGAGTACAAACAAACAAAACAAAACAAAAATACCCCCAGAATGTAGGATTGAATCAAGGTAATATTTATAAAGTGTTCCTTCGAGAGAAGAACTTAAAGTAATAGAGTGAGGATCTCTGATAAAGCCATTCCTCCATAAAACTATAAGAACACTGGCCAAGATCAACTTTTTTAGAACTCTGGAAATTAAACAAAAGTCCTGCAACAGTCTACAAATATTCATTTAAAAAAAGTGGTTGGTTATCACCAAGAACAGTAAGCCTTGAGGCATTTTAACCTGCCTCGTTCTACTCCCTGGCCCCATCTCCATGGGGGCCTTGTAAGCAAACAACCTTATACCTATGGTAACTGTGAAGACCAGCAAAATAGCAGCCAAGGGAAGGGGACAGCATGGGCTTGGAGCTTTCCAAAAAACTCTCATCATAGAGAACTGCCACTATGGATCAGTATTTGGAAGTTGCTTTATAAAGTTGAATTCTGAGTTTGTCTTTATTTCACCTGACTCAGAACTTTCTCTGTGTGAACAGTCTTATCACTATGATTTTTGTAAAAAAAAAATCAATATGATTACGTCAGAATGAACCAAAATAGTATGCATAAATATAATATGCTAATAAAAACATGAAAAAAATCAGCAGGAATTTTTAAACATTTGCCACTTCCTGAGGCAATGATTCCATTGGGACGAACAAGAGACTGAGCCAAAATCAAAAGAAAAGACTAGAGGATGAGAAGTCCACAGTGGGCTTTAAAAAGTTCAAACAAATTCTTGGGAATCCTGAAAGCCATGTGCTTGTGTGGGGCCACGAACATGCCCAGGAAATACCCAAGAAATGTCTCTCCCATTTGTCTGAACTTGAAGCTTTGACAGGCAGGAGGTGAAGGTTAAAGCAGAGTTGTAAACTGCCCACCTGACCAGGTGCCTACCTGGTCTAAGGCATGCCCTAAAATGAACACAGAGAAGCACTTAGCAAAGATGGTCTTGGGACAACTGGACTTCCACATGCAAAAGAATGAAGCTGGACCCCTGCCTTATGCTGTTAAAAATTAATTCCAGATGAATCAAGGAACTAAATGTGAAACTACTAAATTCTTAGAAAAAAATGTAGATGTAAATTTTCATGACCTTTGTTTAGGCAGTGGTTTATTAGGTATGATGCCTAAAGCAAAAATAAGCAAAGAAAATAAAATAGGTAAATTTAACTTTATCAAAACTAAAAGGTTTTGTACTTCCAAGGGTACTATGAGTGAAAAAGAGAACTTAAAACATGGGAGATGATATTTGCAAATCATGTATCTGTAAGGGCCTACTATCCAGAATATAAAAGAACATTTGTAACTCAACAGAAGAGGACATATAATCTAATTAAATGGCAAAGGATTTGAACACTTTCTCTAAAAAGAAATACAAATGCTCAAGCTGGGTGGGGGTGGTGATCCTAGAATTCTAGCTGCTTGGGAGACCGAGGTAAGATCTAAAGTTCAAGAGGAGCTCTGACAACTTAGTGAGACTATCTCAAAAAAAAAAAAAAAAAAAAAAGGACTGTTGTAGAGCTTGCCTAGTATTCACAAGGCCCTAGGTTCAATCCCAGTGTGGGTGTACACACACACATACACACACACGATACCATACAATGAGATACTACTTTACAGTCTATAATCAAAATAACACAGAATAACAAGTGTTGGCAAAGATATGGAGACACTGAAAGCCTCATGCATTGCTGGTGGGGAATATAAAATGATGCAATTATTTTAGAAAACAATTTGAAATTTCTTCAGAAAATTGGACATGGAGTTCATACTATACAGTCAAAGGACTCCACTGCTAGGTATATGCCTCCCCCCAAATAAAAGCATATGTCCATGCAAAAACTTCTGCATGAGTGTTTATAGAAACATTATTCAAAATAGCCAAAAAGTGGAAACAATCCTTTATCCATTTACTTGTGAATGGAGAAACAAAATGTGGTATGTCTATGGACTATTATACAGCTATGGGAAAGGAATGAAATACTGATACATGCTACAACATGGGTAAACCTTAAAAAGATTATGCTGAGTGAAAGAAGCCAGACACAAAAGACCACATATTGTGTGCTTTTGTTTACACAAAATATCCAGATTATGCAAATTCATGGAGATAGAAAGTGGTTTCCAGGTACTAGGGGAAAGGGTGAAAGGAAAATGACTGCTAATTGGTTTGGGGTTTATTTTAGGGGTAAAGAAAATGTTCTGGAAATAGTGATTATGGTATTATAACCTTGTGAATATACTAAAAACCCCTGAGTTGAATTTTGTGGTATGTGAATTATCTCACAATAAATATTTTAGTCATGCAGGCAAGTTGGATAGTAGAAGGATTGTGTCAGGGCTTAAGTATTATATCTGTTCAGAATCCTGGCTTTGGGAGAACCTTTAACCTACTTAAACTTTTGTCTCCACTGTTCACCTCTCTACCCTCTGTGCTAGAATTAAATCCAGACCTTGAGCATGCTAAGCATATGCTTTGCCCCTGAGGTCCACCTACAAAGTGTTCATTTCTGAAAACTGGAGCAAAAATATCAATCTTAAATATTTTTATGTATATTAATTGGGAAATATATGTAAACGGCTTTGGAGGATGGGATGGGCCTGACATACAGATTTTTAACATGTTAATTTCTTTTGTTCCCTCCTTCCCTCTCCTCCCTCTCTCCCTCCCTTCCTTCCTTCCTTCCTTCACTTGTACCAGATTGAGGCAGTGGATCAGGAGAAAATAAAACACAAGAGTCCTGTTATTGATATGGGGATGATAGGCTAAACCTCCTTGATGATTGGGAACAGGGAGAATGGGGAACAACCAGGAAGAGAAAGCTCTGATTTCAGCAGCATTGCTACATTCATTTAATGCGCTCAGTCTAAGAGCCTTTGAGATGAGTCTGGCATTACCCCTAAGGAGGAGGCAGTGTCTACTAGCTATAGGAGAAGCCATTGACCAAAAAAAAAAAAAAAAAAAAAAAAAGTTGTTCTTTGATTCTAGCCAAAAAGGGGTTTGATTTCTCTTAGGAAGTGGGACCAAAAGAAAACTATTTTTTTTTTTTTAAATAGACATTTTGGAGGCCTCCCTCTACTCCTCCACCCCTTTCTCTAGAATTCTGGACTCCTTGCAAATTCACACTTTTAAAAAAACCTCCTAGGTAATTCTAGAGCAGTGCTTTTAAAACATTAATGTGCGTCCCAGTCACGGGAAGCAGAATGTTAACATGCACTCTGATTCAGAGGGTCTGGAGTGGGGCCCGACAGTCCTCCTTTATAACAGGCCCCCAGATGATATCATGATGCTGCCAGTCCATGGACCCTACCTGGAACAGCCAGGGCTTAGCAGCTGATCTGAGTAAACTGGGTTGTAACTGGATGTCAGACTAATCATTCAAGTTGGAAACACCAGGTTCTAAGACCATTGTGTACCCCAAACTTGCCAGTCTGCCTGGAGCTTACATACTGGAGTTTTTCATGCTGTAGGAAGCTGCTGAGTACCTGAGTTATGGTGGGTCTCTCTGGGATGGATAGCTGTCAGAGACTAGAGCTGGTCTTGTAAGGTCAAAGTCTAAAGGGAGATTCCTTTAAAGTCACCAGAAGTGACCACTGGTGGAGGCAGGAGTCATCTGTCTGAGGAACTCTGGGATTTACATCTGTCTCCTGAGTGAGAGGTGTAAGGACCCCACGTGGCTAACACGGGGGAAAGAGGGCAGGGCAGGCCTTAGAGCCCGAGGGGCCTGAGTTTGAATCCGGTTCCTTGTAACCTGTCGGAGCCTCGGCTGTCTTCTTTATATCATGGGGGTAATACATACCAACCTTGCAAGATCTTGCCAAGGTTTAAAGGAGATAATGTAATAAGCCTGAAGCAAAGTCAGGACTACCTAGGTCGTTTTTCCTGATGGCAGTGTAAAGGTTAAATTTAAGTTTTTCTCTCCTGTTAAGTTTAAGTTTTGCTTTTCTGTAAGTTTAAGTTCTGTTTTCCTGGAACCCGAAACTTATGTTAAAAACAGTTACTTATGTCAAAATGTACCCTGGCCCACCACCCCCTGACAAAACGCATGATTATTCTGTAATGGTTATTTTGTAACAACCCCACTCTCGCACCCTAACTGCCATATGAACTTCCCTGTTTAAACACTGTATAAAAACTTTGCTTAAGCTGTACTTGGGGCTCCAGTTTCTCTCAGGAGAACTCTGGGCCCCAGCATGCTGGTCCCCCCCCCCCCCCAGTAAACCCTTTGCTTTTGCATGAGACAAGTCTCTTGGTGGTCTCTTCCTCCGACGTTTGCCTGACCCTAACAGCAGGCCACTGTGCTAGCTCTAGGAGAAGGGCCACCAGGGTGGGGAAGGGGCTCCTTTGCCCACAACGGATGCTCAAGTTCACAGGTGCTGCTTTATGAATGAACTTGTGCCTTTGGCTCGCTGGCTCAAACAGTGGTTATTTTGCTCTCAAGGATGCCACTGTGAGGACCCCTATGTTTTAGGGGTAATTTGGTGGTCAGCCTTTTAGAATTTGCAGACCATCTTTTTTATTCCTTGATGCCTTATACATTCTCAGAGGGAAGACACACTATTTTATATTACATCAAGAATTTTCAGGCTCATCTGGCCCTAAGAAATAATTTTAATGTACGTCTCACATTTACATCTGAGAAAACTGAGCACAGAAAGATGAAACAACTTGCCCGAAGCGACAGAACCACTTGGTCCCAAAGACAGGCTCGGTCCCGGCCTCCTTCCCACTGGCTGGGGTTTTCTTCTACCACACAGTTCCACACTCTAGTTGATCTGTGTTTGCTGCTCAGCACTTTACATTCGAATGTAGTCAAGATGCAGCACATTTTAATTCTAGCGTGCCTTGTGCATTTTATAGAACATGGAGTGAAGTTCACTATTGCATAGTTAACCTTGGCTCAAGACTCTCTGGTGCTCACATCTGTGGCTTCATTTATCATAAATCATATGTCAAGAGCACAGTGGGATCTGCAGGTTGCTTTACTCACATTGCCTGGTCTGCTTCAGCAGTCAGAAGGCTGGAGTTAGGGGTTATGTGAGCTTCTCAACACCACCTTGCCTTAGGGGACACTTTAGGGTCAGTTGTTGCCAAACTCCAAACTGGTAACAGGCTTGAAAAACTGCTCACTTGTCTGCATGGAATGACAGAAATGAGGTCAAAACAGTGATTTCTTTTAAAGAAGAAAGTAAAATTTTTATTCAGTTTAAAGGTCTGTCTTTTATGCGAACATTTGACATTTGTAAGAATGTGTTTTTTACATGAAGCTAAGTTCTTTGTAAATTATATAGTAGATTTTCCCTCTTTTTAACGATTTGCTTTCTTAATGTTCTTATTTGGCAAAATGAAAAACTAGCACCTTAAGTGGGTCTCCGATTCAAAGTCTGGAAACCAGGGATCTAAAAGATTTACCTCGCATCCTGTTCCAGCAATGCTAGTGTTGCTGTGGCACAAAGCGGGGTTGGCTGGCATCAAAGTAGGAGCTGGAGGGTTGTGTCTTAGGAAGGGTGCTGAGATGCTCTTCCCAAGGTTAGAGTCGGTAGTACCCCAAAGGCGGAAATCCATCTCAGCTGAAGTGCTGAGTGCAGCAGTAGTGGTCTGGTGAGAGTGAGTTGGTGGGGAACAAGTGAAATGAGACAAGAAGAGAAGTCAGGGCTCAGTGCTTCCATTCTCACATGGCAGAAGAAGGAGAAAAGACATTCCCAGCGGAGGAGGAGGAGGGCTTGTCACTACATGGTCAGCTGGTGTGGGTTTCTTCCCTGAGAGTCAAGAATTTGCCCAAGAGGAACCCATGGCAGGGCCCTGAATAGGGCTAAGCGAGTCCAGGTCAGTGCCTAGAAACACAAGGCTCCTTGGAGTTCCTGTTTAGCCATGCTTAGAAATTTCTTTGAAAGGTGTAGTATATTTTTTAAGCAATTCAACCGCATTCATTGTCCTTACTGTTAAACCAGAGAGCTCAGGGGTGAAAAAAATATGACAGATTAATCAGTGGGGCATGAGTGTACCCCCCCTCCCCCCAGGATGAGCTGTGGGTTAGCATGGTGGTCTGACAAGGGTGTGATGGAGACACGTCCTCAGGGGCCAAGTCAAGGAAATACACCACCCAGGGGATTTTCCTTGTGTTCTGTTTTTGAAAAGGGTATTGATTTTCTAGTACTTTACAAAAAATCTTATAGAAATACAAGCTTTAAAAAGTAGGAAATTAAGGACTTAGGGAAAAGAAAGCTAGAAAGATCAAGATAATAGGAGAAGATGGGTTCGTTGTCTCTGGAATATTTGCTGAGTGTCTCTGAGTGTGCGGTGGTGGCCCTGGAAGAAGAGTCCCTGCTCCTGTGAAGTTTATGAGGTGCTGCCGTCATGTGCACTTCCAAGGGGTGGCCCAACTACTCACATAGCTACTGAAAACCAGCCTGAGTCCTGCCCCATTCCTTCTCTTTTCAGTATCATTTGATTAACTGAGTCATAAGAAGATCACTTAATTGCCTTAAATGCCACTAACTTCTGCCATTAATGGTGAACTGTGATTTTTTTTTCTTTTGTATAGATTTGATACCATGGGATAGCATTTAAATATCATAACTGTATTCTGTAGCAGCTTAGCTTTCCTAAAAACAAAAACAAATGACAGTATCCACTCTCTTGATAAGGAATAGGTTGTATTTCTAGTCTTGCATATCAAAGAAATTTTGTCACTTATGTAATTTGTTATTGATACATTAGTTTCAAAAATTTCCTCAAATTTTGAGAAAGCATGGACTTAAGAAGTAAAAAGTCATCATCTATGAACATTTTCTTTAGTTGAGAATTACCATCCCAAAGATTTTATCTTTTATAGCATGTAAAAGATAATTAAATGATCATTGAAATTAATAAAATTTTGGGGCTGGGGTTGTGGCTTAGCGGTAGAGTACTCACCTAGCACATTCGAGGCCCTGGGTTTGATTCTTAGCACCACATACAAAGAAATAAACAAAATAAAGGTATTGTGTACAACTAAAAAATAAAATATTAAAAAAAGAAATTAATAAAATTTAAATGTTCCAATGGAATACGTTCTTCTTAAGAATATAATGGATGCCATTTGGGAATGCTGATTTACTTAAGTTATAATGTATTGATAATTGATATTATTGATTTTTTTTAGAATTATACAAATATCTTACCATCATAGTTTTGGCACCAAAATTATATGAAAGGTAATATTACCTTATCATGAATAACTATCTGAGTACTTACAACATGCTTTCAAGCCAGTGATTCGGATTTAGTTGGTGTGCAGCCCTGGGACATCAGCATTTTTGGAAGCTCCACCGGTATTCTCAGGGGCAGCCAGATTTGAGAACTGCCCTGCTGAACAGTGAAGAAAACAGAAATAAGACATGCCTGATGCTTTCAAGGGCCTGGTAACAGTGGGGGAGTTGAGAGAAGTGACTATTTTCAAGTCCTCTTGATCCAAACCTTGCTAGATGGTTGCTTTTACCAGTATCTTATTTTTATGATAGTTGGGAACCATCTCCCCATTTTACAGGAACAGAGACATTAGTTAATAGGTCAAGGAGTTGAAATGTACACATACTGATTTCTACAATAAGTGATTGGGAGCTGAATTTGAACACAGGCCTTACTAGCTCATGACATCTCATTACAAAGCTCAGCAGACACATAGTGATTTGTTTCAGGCATAATAGGAAGACTGTTTTGATTTTCTGAAATTAGTATTCTGGGAGTTTCCTAAGCAATTCTCAAGAACTTTCATTTTTTAACTAGGAGTAATAAAAGCTGTTTTGGTGTGGATAGAATAAGTTATCTTGCTGTGTACTCTGAAAGAATAAGTGCTATCATTTTATTTGCTTATACTGGATCAATAGTGCTCAATTGGGGTGATTTTGCCACACAAGAGCATCTGGCAATGTCTGGGGGCATTTTGGGGTGCCACAGCCAGGGGTGGGAGTGCTACTGGCATTCAGTGGGGGGGGGGGTCAGGAGCATTTTTGCAATGTACAGGAGGTCTCCAACACAAAGGTTTGTCTGGCTCCAACAGTCCATATTGCTGAGATTGTGAAACCTTGCTCTATAGGAGAGGAATTACCTGGTATGTGAAACATTAATGACTTTAATAACAACGAATAAATAGCATTTACGAAATACTCACGGTGTTTTGAATCCTTCGCTTTGTTGGTTAACATTTATGTCCTTTTTTTTTTTTTTAAAGACAGATTTTTTTTAAAAGAGAGAGAGATATTTATTTATTTTAGTTATTGGCGGACACAACATCGTTGTTTGTATGTGGTGCCGAGGATTGAACCCAGGTCGCACGCATGCCAGGCGAGCGCGCTACCGCTTGAGCCACATCCCCAGCCCCAGCATTTATGTTCTTGATATCACTACCAAAGTGCACTGAAAAAAATTCTAACTTCAGGAGGCTTACGCTCCAGAAAATGTGAGCAATTATCAAAAGGGGAGTATCACAGTTCATGCAAGGAGAAGGAAGACATATGTGGCGGTAATAAAGATGGCTCCCCTGAGGGGTGTATGAGAGAGGGATCTCTGAAGGAGAAGAAAGGTCCATGTTTGTATCTCTGTGCTTCCATTTGCTACCCACATGACCTCCAACCAATGTATTCAACTAGTCTATTTCCTCATCCATAAAATAGGGATAGTAGTAGTATCATCTCATAAGGTTGCTGGGAGCTTCTGTTGAGATAATACAGGTAAGGCACAATGGCTGGCATAGAGAAAGCTCTCCATAAATGTTTGTTTTCCTTCTTATTGTTGGAGAGATTCCACTGAGGTGGTGCCTGGGAGCTGCCCACACCTCCTCCACAGGGGAACTCCAAGTTTCCCAGGCTTTTGTCCCTTCTTGAGCAATGAAAAGTGAGTCAAGGCTCTGTGTGCTTCACTGGGGCTCCAGGATGTGATCTGTCCAGCTGGTGGGGAGCCCTCCATGGCAGCTGAGTTGGGGTGGAGTCGGCTAAAGGGAGGTGGAGAAGGACGACAACAAATTCCATTCTCTTGTGAAACTTGGTAATGCAGGCTCTTATCTCAGTTTGCAGAACAGAAACAAGGCTAGGAGCAGATGTGTGAATGTCTCCCTTGGTGAATAGAGGATATGGTTAGGGCTGAGGCTGCCCAGGGCTCCAGAAGTCCTCTGCTCCAGTCCTTTCCCCAGGCAGGAAATGAGCTCTCCTGTTTCTAGAATGCTTTGGGGGAAGTGATGGGTTGCCTTGACCCCCAGAGGACAGATGAGGACAAAAGGCAGGCTCTTGGCCTGGGTTCTTGCCAGAGTTCCTGCTGATGAGGTCATTCTGGTTCTGCTCCTTTGTTTGGCATGGGGTTATAGAGTAGGGCATCCTATCTTTATCCTTTGTTATCTACACCCTTGCTGCCTCCTCCTGTGTTCTGTGAACACAAGATGATATTTTTAGTTTTCTCTGACTGGAATTATTCCAACTCCAAGTCCTTTGTCTTCCTTGTCCAGAAGGAAGCATCTTCCAATGTAGGCACTCTGAAAAAGGTGTGCAGGGGAGGGCCACGTTCCGATGCACACAGGTGTGGGACCTTTAGCTATGTCTAACAGACTCCCTTTATTATGGCTGTCTCAGACTATTCCCTTCATTCTGTGGATTCCTGAGCCCAGGGTTTCCTTGTCTTGTGCCTCTGCCTCTTGGTGCCTTTTGCTGGCTACCTGCTGCATTTTGGGTTGTTGGGAAAGGCTGCTGGAGGGTGAGTAGGGGAGAGACAGGTTCTCCCAGGAGAGGCTGAGGGATGCTTTAGTTCTTGTTCACATAGGTCTGTAAAAATTTATTTCTCTTCTAATATCCTCTGAAGAGTCCATGGGTATTTCCTATTTTAATCTATACCAGGAACCTCTTGGAAGTTTATGCCCAAGAGAGGTGGTATCTACTTGCTCAGAAAGCAAAGGCTGAATAAGTATAGGACAGAAGATGGTTGTGGAGCAGAATTGCAGCATCCGTGGGGACCCTGGATGGCTCAGGCCCAGCATCTAGATTTCGATGGCTGGCGCTACTAGGCAGTTTAGCCTTTTAGGGCTTAGAACCAACAATGCCAAGTCCTCAAGTCCAAGTCCATATTTCTTCTCCCAGTCACCTTCATTTCCACAGATTCCTCACACAGACCACCCCCTTGGGATGGAGCACTGATATCTCATGCTCATTCCCATCTCTGTGATTGGCTCATATTTTCCAGCATGTACCTGAAAGACCCTCAGTTACATCCTGACTTTAGAGTTAGTTTCAAATCACTGTCCTCCCATCTACCAGCATGTGACCTGCTGAGTCTGATATTTTTTTTTTCATTTGCAATACGTGCCTCATAGCCCTGCTGTGAAAATTAATAAATTCCATATATTTTTGAGGGCCAAATGTGTGGCAGTTACTGTGATAAGCCTTAGGGGAAGGACACAAAGACCAGTAGGTTGTCCTTCCTTTCGAATAGCTAGTTTTTGGTTTGGTGTCTGGAGAGGAGTCCATCAACAGATCATTTCAAAATAGTGGGTAAATGCTAAAGCAGAAGTAAGCAGAGGATGGCTGAGGAGTAAGAAGAAAGGGAAACAAGGATTTTTGGTGCACATGGTGAGTGAGCTGTTTTGGAGGGTGAGGGGGGTGAGGCGAGTGTTCCTGGAGGAGGGAAGTGTGGAGGTGCGAAGCGGCCTGGTGTGACCAGGGAATGACTAACGTGTCCTGATCAAGATAGTGACAGGCACTGATGCTGATGAATGAACAGGGACTACGTCATGGGAGGCCTATGGGTCATGCCAAGAATTTTGAACCCTATTTATAGGCAACAGAGTTTTAATGCATGAGAGTGACATGGCCAGATCTGAGTTTAGATAGATGGTTTTTGTGTCTGGGGGTGGGGTGGGGGGATGGATATGAGAGTGAAAACTTTGAAACTAGATCCAGGTAGAAGGCTTTGGCACTAGTCCAGGTAAGTGATGATAAATTATCATAAAATAGTAGGTATGGAACTAGAGGGGTGGGGACAGATTTATTAAAATAAGTCAATCAAAAGAGCAGTTATCGGAGGTAGACTGCTGAAGAGAGAGAGGAGTCAGGGATGACTCCAGGTGTCTTGCCTGCCTGGAGGGGTGGCTGGTGGCGCCTTTGACTAAGATGGGGATCATAGGAGGAGCAGGGTTGGGGCAAGGATGTAGATGATGAGTTCAGTTTTAGATGGGTCTAGTTTGAAGTGCCTTTGGCAAGTCTCTGTGGAAATGTCTAGTGTGTAATTATATACGCAAATCTGATGATCAGTAAGGAAGTTCTGGCCAGGGGTATAGATTTGGGATACTATTAAAATGCAGGTGACAATGAAAATTTCAACAATGGATGCTATTGTCCAAGAACACTATTTAGGAGGCAAAAAACGGTAGAATAAGGACTGATTGACAGGGAACCTCAGTGACTAAGTGGAGGGTGGAAGAGGTGTCCAAGGTAGGGACCCACAATGATATAAAAAGAGTATCATGGGGCTGTGGCTCAGCGGTAGCTCACTTGCCTGGCATGTGTGAGGCACTGGGTTCCATTCTCAGTACCATATATTAATAAATAAAATAAAGGTTTATCTATCAACAACTAAAAGAATATTTTTTAAAAAAAGAGTATCATTACAGTCACTGGGGACTGGAAAGTTTCAAGACCAAGAAAGCAGGCAATAGGGTCAAAAGCAACAGTAAGAAAAGTATAGAAAATTACCCACCGGATTAGGCAATCCGAAGGTATTGGTGGTTTTGACTAAGAAGTGGTGCACAGGAGTTCAGAGACTCAGTGGATTGAACTGGAAAGCAAAGATGTGGGGGGTGGGGAGGGCAGGTACAGGTTGCGGAAGAGAAGGAGAGGCGGGTGCAGGGAGGCTGGGGGCTGGGCCAGGTGAAGGGAGTTTCTTACTTGTTATTTTTAAATGCTATAAAACTTGAGCGTAATTAAAGCAGAGAATCCTAAAGAAGGAGAGGTTGAAAACTGACGAAGACAAGTCCCAAGGGGGAGAGCACAGAACTGGCCTGGCATGGGAAGAGGGACCCTCATCTGGAGAGACTGGATAATGGGGATCTCAGGCACAGGGTGACTGGTGGCATTTGATGAAGTAATACAGATGCAACTCCTAGTACAGGGTCTGCCTGATAAATGACAGATATGATACACACTGTGGCTTCTTGGTCCTTGGTGGCCTGGGGAGGGCATTGAATTACCAGTTAGAGAGCTGGGTGATCAACTGATAAATGTGGCACTCGGAGGAGGCAGCAAGATCGCCCCACATGCTTCACTTTAACCTCTGAGCCACATCTCTGGGAGCCTCCTTCCTGTTCTGGTCCACCCTTTCCCTCTCCCTCAATCGTCCTGTTAGATTTTTCTATCTGCTGACCTCTCTCAGGGTCCCACGGTGAGGCCTGTGGGTGCCTGAGGCACTCAGGCCCCTAGCATCTTCAGAGTCATGTCAAACCGGTCTTCCTTCAATGCTCTACTGTGCTAACAACGATCCATCTCTTTTCTGTCATGCTGAAAGCCCTGAGGAGTGTGGAAAAGGAAGAAAAAGGGGAAGGAAGCCAAGTCCCTCCTGCCCATGTGATCATTGAATTCTAGATCCTACTGACAGGTTTTATTTATTTATTTATTTATTTATTTTAAGAGACAAAGTCTCTTAAGTTGCCCAGGCTGGTCTGGAACTCATGATCCTCCTGTCTCAGCCTCCTGAGCATCTTGGTTAGACTTTAAGTCAGGTTGAAATCCTGCCTTTGGGCAGCTAGTCCCTCCCAGCCCATCTAGCCCGCACTAATTGGAAACACCCTTGAAATCCCAGTCAGTGGCGTTCTCATAGGTGTTTGAATTCAGTATGTTTATTTCACTGCGCTGGTCCTAGAAGCTTTGGGCAATAAATGGAAAACTCTGGAAATGCCTGTGGCCCTATGAGATATGCCTTAGAGAAAAAGGAAAGGACGCCTTGCATTGGCTGGGTGTAGGCTGCTCCAAGCAGGGCAAGGGGATGGAGCTGGCAAGAGGGCTGGCCAAGTGCAGCAAGTGAAAGGGGAACACAGGATGGTGGCTGCCCATGAGATGGACCTGGTCAGACTATTGTAGCTGGTTTTCCAAGCTAGATGCCCAGATGAGGTGGCTGGTGATGATCACATGGCCTGCGGGGCCTGGAAGGCCAGGTAGGAGATGTGAACATCAGTGATGAGAAAGTAAAAAACAAACAAAACCCAAACCCCTGAATCCCTACACAGCCCTGTGAAGAAGCAACTGTCTGGCCATTCGAGGAAGCGTGGCTGGTTATTTAATCAAATGGATAAATTAGTGTCGTTTGTGCCAACTCAATGTCGATTCCGGTCACCTTGTATCTGAGTACCCAGCTTGTGCTGCCGGTGCTCTCAGGTACCAGTGCACTAACATGGGGTGGGCTGCAGGGAGTGGGTAGGGGACATGGCCACCTGTTCCAAATCTACATCACTGAATAGGATTATGAAATCAATCACTGACACACTGTGACACACTGTGACAGGAACTGAGTCAGATGCCATCCCTGCCCTGGAGCTCTTAGGTGATCTGGGAACAGAGGCATGTGGCAAACAGCAATGGTTTGGGACTGTCCCGACCAAGCCAGAGAGGACATGGAAACACACTTCCACGGAAGAACAGATAAAAGGGAGGAATCCAGTTCCAAATATCATCTCCTGTTAGCTTTCTTCCTTCCCAGCTGGCTCTGCAGTTCCTGGAGGATAAATATTGTATTTTCTTTTGAGCCTCTTATGGCACTTAGTGTGCCTGCTGTTGAACTCAGAGTAGGTGCTCACAATTTGCTTGTTCTTGTTCTCTTTAATGCCTGCAGTGCCTATAGTACGTCCTGCATATGTTAAATATGCAAACAAAACTTGGTTTTTGTTAAATAAATAAAATTAATGTTCCTTTTTCTTTCTCTTTGGTCCCATTCCTTTATTTTCTGTCTTCCAAGTGCTTATGAAAGTGAACTATGAAATGGTCAGTGACTTTAGAAGAAAGTGCTACTTGATTAATAATTAAGAAAGTTCAGTTATGACGTCAGAGAAAGTGAATAAAACTAAGATCATTTCCAACATTAATAGGGTTGCAGGTAAATGGAACATTTACAAATTATTAAAGGAAGAACAGCTGTTGGATTTATTGGAGGGCACCTTGACCCTATTGATCAATAGCCTTAAGAATGCACATGCCCTTTGACAAAGATAGTCAACTTCTGTGAATTTATTCTAAGGAAATTATTGCTGCTGAGTGGAAAAAAAATTATGGAATGAAGATGATCCTAGCATTGTTCATGATGGTGAAAATTGGAAACATGTTAAATGCTAACCTGTAAGGGACTGTGAGATTAATATCTTGAAGCCTTCTGATAAATTTCTAATAATGTGGTATAGGAAAGTATTTGAAAAATGGGAAGATGTTAAAGATGAGTTAAGTAAAAAACAAAACAAAACAACAACAACAAACTAGACACAAAACAGGATAGTTCAGAAGCTGGTTGGTAGGAATTCTGGTCTGTTCCCCACTGATTATAGGGCTGCAGGCAAGTTGCTTTATCTGTTGCTGTGCTTCAGTTTTCATTTACGTAAAATGGAGGCATTGATTTCTCCCCTACAGGGTTGCTCTCAAGACTGGTGATATGTTTAAATAGCACTTGGTCTTGTGGCTAACAGGTCACAGATGCTGTTAATACTGGCTACTACTAGTACTTAATTCCTTTCATAAAAAACAAAGAACAACACATTTTTTTTGCACAATATAAGAAGACCAGTGGAAATGATAGAAAAACATTAGCAATGTTGTCTCGACCTGGTGATATTTATGATTTTTATCTCTTTTTTTGAGTTCTTCCCTTTTACCAAATTTTCTCAATTAATACATATTAATATTATAGTCAGGAGCTAAGTATTTAGAAAAGAAATGGTCCTGGGCTTATATTTAAAAATGAAAGAGTTGGGGTAGGGGTGTGGCGTAGTTGGTAGAGCACTAGCCTAGCATGAATGAGGCCATGGGTTCAATCCCCAGTACTGAAAAAGAAAATTATTTAAAAAAAGGAGAAAATTAGAGTCAAATTACTGAATCCTGTATGTTCGAATTGTAAGAGACCACGGGGGTCCTCTGTCAACTTTGTTGGACAGCTGAGAAAATGAGTCCTAGGAGGGAGAGTGACTTGGCTGAGGTAAGAACTGAGTTAGCAGGTCTCACTTTTCAGATTCACTAGTGTGTCTTTGAAGACATGGGACTCCAGACATGGCATGCTTCTAGCTGGATGGTCCCCAGACCCCTGGAATCACCATTAGAAGACCCCTTCCTGCCCCTCCCAGGAGGTGACCTCTGCTTCTGTTCCCCTCCCCTGCAGTGTAGTGTCAGAATTCTCTCCTGCACCCATGACTCGCTGCTGTGCGAGTCTGAACAAGTTACTTCTCCAAGGTCTTTTTTTTTTTTTTTTACTCATTAAATGGAGATGGCAGGATCACTGGAAATCCTTTGTGTTGTTTCCAGCCCAGCCCTCTCTACTGGTGCCAGACCCAATGATTGTTCATCGGCACGTGGGTATCCTGTGGACACATCCAACTCCACGTGTCTACAAGGTGGCTATTATCTTTCCTCCCAAACCCGTTTCTCCTCCTGTATTCTGATGTGGAAGATGGCAAGCCGGCATGCGAGATGCCCTCCTTGCCCTTCTCCTAACCCCTGGTGGACTGGTTATCAAGTCTTGCAGGCGCACCCTCCTTGAGCCACACTGTTTTTCTCTACCTTCTTGCTCTTCCCCGAATGGTGGCAGCACCTGGCACTTCTTGCTCAGCTACACTGAGAGTGTCTATCAACTGGTGTCTCTGCTCCTAGTCTTTTCCATCCTTCATCTCCACTTAGAGTGAATGTTCTAACATGCAAAGCTGACGCCACAGACCGGGACTTGGAATTCTTCTGTGGCTCCTCATTATCTATAGGATAAGATCCAGACTGTGGAATAGGGCCCGTAAAATCCCTCCACTAATTAGCCCTTGCCAATCTCTCCTATCTGCCAGGGATCGCCTATCCTTCAGGTCCCAGCTCAGACATCTCCCCTTCCCTCTTGTCAAATGGGGCAGCATAGTAACAACTTCTGGAGTGTCTGACCAAGCATTAGAGAGCAGGGTGCCTGCTTGTCCCATAAACTGTGTCCTTTCCGAAGGTCAACTGCCTTGGCTTCTTAAAGAAAACAGAGTCATATTTTGGGGCAGAAATTAAGAAATGAAAATGCTCTATTTCTGTGATCACCGAGTTGTCTTTTTGGGGAAAAGAGCAGCTTCCTCTAAGAGTTTGCTTGTGTTTGCCAGTGGTCCTAAGGATGACCTGATCCTCATGCTTTTCTTTCTTTCATCACCAATGTTTGCTTTAAGGCAAACCTTCATGAATTGGTGTTCTGAATAGAGGATGTGTGTGGCCAGTTTCCTGAACGAGTCAGGAGGTGAAGAGAGGCTCTCCTGATGTTATGAAGCTGGAAGGATGTAGAATGCTGCCCTGCTTCTTCTGAAGACATAGACTTAGGAGACGAATTCTGCCTTTCCTCCAGGAAAGTGCTAACAGGACGTGGTAGCCAAATGGTTTTGCAAAAAAATTGATAGATGAGTTCTCTGGTGCTAGGGGTTTGGGTGAAATGATGATATCTTTGGTTTCAATGGCCAAACTATAAACCACACAGAATTCCTAGGGTTTAGAATGTGCCTGGTTTGACCATCACAGATCCTCATGGATCAGGGTGTTGCAAAGGAAGCCAAAGAACCCGTGGGTAAAGCTACAGAGGCCTTGGTACACGTGGTGTGGGCTGGATCAGTGCCCACTGATGGTGACACTGATTAATGGGACAGTGATGCAAGGCTTGGGACTCAGCAGACAGATCACCCAGAGACTCTGGGTTCCTGTTTGATAGATTCTTGAGGAAATTGGAGGGTGGGGTGTGTGGGAGTGGAAGGGCAGGAGCGGATGTGAAGTGAGGGGGCATTTGCTTCTGCCTATCTCTCCTCCAGCTGAGCTCCAAGTTCCAAAGGATGGTCATACATGCTCCTCAGGTTCTTCTGCCTGAGATTCCCCAGCTTCACCTTGGTCCACCAGCTCAGCCAGTGCCACACCTCTGGAAGTCCTTTGCCAGACCCCAGAGCTGTACTGAAGCTTTTTCTTCTGGGAGCAAATACAGTATCTTGTTTGACATTGTGTTTTTCAGCACCCTCTACTATACCGTACTAGGTACTCAATAAATATTTGTGTAGCAAACGAATGACCAGGCCCTTGGGTTGGACCATTATTCATTCATTCATTCTTTCATTCATTCATTCATTCATTCATTCTTTCAGCCAGCATTAATTAGTGGGGTGGGAGGAAACACAAGGACGACTCAGAACTTTCCTCAAGGACTTTACCCTTGTGAGATATATATCCACTTCTCTCTCTCTCTCTCTCTCTCTCTCTCTCTCTCTCTCTCTCTCCACACACACACACACACACACACACACACACACACACACACAGAGAAACCCTCCAGACCTCTGGATATCAGTAGAGGGCCCAGGTGGGAGTGGGTTACTCAAGACTGCTCTGGGAGCCCTGGGGACACTCTACAGAGGGCTCAAGGTTTCTAGGTGAGGAGACACCTTACCCTCGAGGGTTCCTCTGCTATCACTTGTCTTTCCAGATGCCTGGGCTGAGCCTGATCTTGCAGGAGCTGGGTTGCAGAGGGTCTGAGTCATGAAGAGGGCAGTCAGAAGAGAGCTGTGCACTTCCAAACAGCAGCACCAGCAGGACCTGGACAGCCTTGCTGTGGTCAGCCTCAGGCCTTGGCCTTCTGCTGCAGTCATCTCCACAACAGGGTGTGAGGGATGATCTCCAGGTGCTTTTTGGCCAATCCTGTGGCCCAAAGTGGAGTTTCTCAAAGTGCCTGAGTTTCCATATCCCCCTCC
Source organism: Urocitellus parryii (assembly GCF_045843805.1). Lineage (NCBI taxonomy): Eukaryota > Metazoa > Chordata > Mammalia > Rodentia > Sciuridae > Urocitellus > Urocitellus parryii. Next base: position 99,316,762 of record NC_135534.1, read on the forward strand.
ATGCTGGCTGTCCAGTCATAGGTGCCAGACGTAGTGCAGCAGAGTGAAGACGACACCGACTATTGGAGATTGTCAGCTGGGCACAGGGGTGGCGGTGGTGGTGGTGGTGTTTAAGGAACATAAACAACAATAAAATGAGATAGATAGAGAGATGGGAATCAGAGTGGGAGTTCTCTTCCTAGGGAGTGCATGGTAGAGAAGGAGGAGGCTTTTGACCTGGTTCTCTAAGGAAGTGTAGGATTTGGACGTGCTGGGAAGAAGAAGAGAATTCCAGCATCAAAGGCACAGTGGTGGAAAGGCAACGGATCATAGGACACCCAGGGAGTGTTCAGGGGCTTGATCCTCATGGGAGAGGAAAGGGAGAGTGAAGGGCCACCATGGGAGACAGAAGCGGGAAGGAGGGCTGGTGTGGGGCTGCAGAGCTCAGAGCCAGAGAGGCCAAGGTTCTGAGCGACAGGCAGAGGAAGATTCCAAGGACATCAATTTTACTCCTTGGGGTTGGTGAACTTCACACGTTTAATTCAACATTGGAGTACTCACCCGACGCCCTGGTCTGTGATAAGCACTGCCCACAGGTGGTGAGGAAAATGGCGTCTCCCTCATGGGCCATCCAGTTTAGTGATATAGACAGGCAATTCAAAAGGAAACAAATTCACCACACATCATGATTGTGTGTGTGTGTGTGTAAATATACATATATACACACAGAGATATATACATAGATATACATATTTACATATCTCCATATATGTATGCATGTGTAGATATATGTATAGGCAGAATCAGATTTCTCATGAATCTAATGCAAAGTCCCTCACTTGCATTGGGCTTAGCTGTTAAGAATTTTTGATTCTGAAAGTTTTTTTTTTTATTGGTTGTTCACAACATCACAAAGCTCTTGACATATCATATTTCATACATTAGATTGAAGTGGTTATGAACTCCCAATTTTACCCCAAATGCAGATTGCAGAATCACGTCGGTTACACATCCACAATTTTACATAATGCCCTATTAGTAATTGTTGTATTCTGCTACCTTTCCTATAGCCTACTATCCCCCCTTCCCTTCCCTCACATCTTCTCTCTCTACCCCATCTACTGTAATTCATTTCTCTCCTAGTTTATTTTCCCATTCCCCTCACAACCTCTTATATGTAATTTTGTATAGCAATGAGGGTCTCCCTTCATTTCCATGCAATTTCCTTTTTCTCTCCCTTTCCCTCCCATCTCATGTCATTGTTTAATGTTAATCTTTTCTTCCTGCTCTTCCTCCCTGCTCTGTTCATAGTTGTTCTCATTATATCAAAGAAGACATTTGGTATTTGTTTTTTAGGGATTGGCTAGCTTCACTAAGCATAATTTGCTCTAGTGCCATCCATTTCCCTGCAAATTCCATGATTTTGTCATTTTTTAGTGCTGTGTAATATTCCATTGTGTATAAATGCCACATTTTTTTTTATCCATTCATCTATTGAAGGGCATCTGGGTTGGTTCCACAGTCTAGCTATTGTGAATTGTGCTGCTATGAACATCGATGTTGCAGTATCGCTGTAGTATGCTCTTTTAAGGTCTTCAGGGAATAGTCCGAGAAGGGCAATAGCTGGGTCAAATGGTGGTTCCATTCCCAGCTTTCCCAGGAATCTCCATACTGCTTTCCAAATTGGCCACACCAATTTGCAGTCACACCAGCAATGTACAAGTGTACCCTTTTCTCCACATCCTCGCCAGCACTTGTTGTTGTTTGACTTCATAGTGGCTGCCAATCTTACTGGAGTGAGATGGTATCTTAGGGTGTTTTGATTTGCATTTCTCTGACTGCTAGAGATGGTGAGCATTTTTTCATGTACTTGTTGATTGATTGTATGTCCTCCTCTGAGAAGTGTCTGTTCAGGTCCTTGGCCCATTTGTTGATTGGGTTATTTGTTATCTTATTGTCTAATTTTTTGAGTTCTTTGTTTACTCTGGATATTAGGGCTCTATCTGAAGTGTGAGGAGTAAAAACTTGTTTTAAAAATTTATTTTGTTTTTGCTTAACTTGTATTAATTGTATATATCAGTGAGGTTCAGTATGATTTTACAACTGTATGCACTGATCAAATCTAAGTCTCCTTTTATCCACCACCCTACCTTCCAAGTCTCTAGTAATCAATATTCCATATTCAAGTGGGCTTTTAGTTTTTAAACTTCTACATGAGAGAGAACATGTGGTACTTATCTGGCTTATTTCACTTAACACGAAGTCCTTCAGTTCCATCCATTTTGCTGCAAATGACAGGATTTTATTCTTTTTATGGCTGAATAATATGAGATTTTTTTAAAAAAAATACTTTCTTAGTTTAGATTGACACAATATATTTATTTTATTTATTTTTATGTGGTGCTGAGGATCAAACCCAGCGCCTCATGCATGAGAGGCAAGCGCTCTACCAGTGAACCCCAACACCAGTCCATGAAATTGTTTTTCTTAAAGTTATCTTCACCTTATTTAAGTGGCTGCTCCTGGCATTAGGAGGCAGAGAATAAGGAGGTAGAGAGAGGCAGGCCACCAACAATCAATTTGCATGTAGCTCAACTCATCATCCAAGCACAGGCTTTTCTCTACAAACTCAGATTCTGTCCCCACTTATTCTGTCTGCATTCAGCAGAGTGTGACTCCATGATCCTACCCGACTTCTTGGAGCAAATTTCAGCTACATCACCCTTTTCTCATTTTCCCCAATTCTTCCCAGCTCAGGACCTCACTGAGAGAAGTTTTCTCAAGTTCTTCCCTCAGCTTCTCACTGTGAAGCTTCTGACATTTCAATCTCTGGTTAAATGACACTTCCTCTCTAGTGACTATAGTACTCCACAGCTTGGCTAATCCTTGCAATCATCAGGCATTAATTTCTGTAAATCTGGTGTCAGTCAGCATCTCATTGTTTAAAGGCATACTTCCCTTACATTGGTGAATATAAGCTTTTAATTTTTTTCTCTCACATTTATGATGTGGCTATTTTGGTTTCGTGTTGTACGAAATGCCTCTTTGTACATTTTCTTGTTACCCTATTTGGTTACATCTTTCTTTAAAATGTGGCTTGCCTTTTACCTTTCTCTGTGGCATGTTTTGTTGAATAGGCATTTAAAATACCGACATAGTCACATTTATGCTTTCCTTTTATGGTCAGTCCCTTTTTTGAGATTTGGTTTAAAAATTCTTTCCTTCAAAAAAGACATTCACTTCCATTTTCTTTTAAAGTATAGGAATTTTGCCTTCCACTGTGGTCTTGGATTTATCAGTGATTAATTTTTGTGATGGTGGGAGACAAGACACCAATCCTCCCCACCACCTACAGATCACCCATGATCTCAACACCATTTGCTGAAGAGGCTATTCTGTCTCCATAGATCTGTTGTGACCGTGCTGGGGACTGGGGCATTCAGACAGAAGGATACAGAGGCTTTCTCTGATGAAGGGACATCTGAGCAGAGAGACCAGAGTGAAGTGAGGGAGTGAAGGAACCATACAGTTATATAGAGGATGTTTCCTCTAGGCAGGGGCAAAATCAAAGGCAAATGCCCAGAGATGGGAGTGCCCCTCAGGCTGCAGGAGCAGCAAGAAAGTAGGTGCAGTGGAGCTGAGCCAGCAGGAGGCCAGGGAGTGCCCACTGAAGGTCAGAGAGTGAAGGAAATTGTGGACCTCAATGTGACTGGCAGCTGTCAGGGGCTTTATGCAGAGAGTAAGATGACCAGATTTATGTTTTAAAGTGATCATGTTGGCTCCTGTAGAGATTGTAAGCTGTGAGGGGGCTACGGTTAGAAAGCAAGAGGTGTTGGTGGCTTGGATCATGGTGGAGGCATGGGAAGAAGTTCAGATGCAGAATGTGTTTTGAAGGTTTAGTGAAGAGAATCTGCTGAGGGATTGGATGTGGGATGTGAGCGGAAGACAGGTTGAAAGCAAAGACTTCTTTGCCAATCCTTTCATTCTCTCCTGAAACTCTTACTGGATGTTTGTTAGACCTTCTTGGTCCATCTGCCATTTTAGCTAATCTTTCATACTTATATCTCTTTGCCCCTTGGGTTGTATTCTGGTTGAATTTTATAGGGCTTCCTTTTCAAATTACTGATTCCCTCTCTAACTGTGTCCACAGTTGATATTTTTATGATTGTTGTTTTAAATTTAATCACTAAATTTTTTATTTTCAATATTAAAAAATCTTTTATATATATTTGTTCCTTTTGAAATGGATACTGAAATGCAAGGGTCAACTTGTCTAGGACAGATCCCTTACAGATAGGCTTCTCAGAAAAGAAATTAGCTTCCTGAAGGGATTTATGGGAATGGGCACTGTGCATATGGCAATCAATAATCCTGGTCAAAAGCAAAGATTGGATACCCACCTTGCGCCCTCATTCCCCACCACACCTGGAGAGGGGAGCACATGTCCCTGCCACTGGATTGCTAAGTCAGACAGCTGAAACCCTAAGGCTTGGACTTAAGTATCAATTCATGAAAAAGTGTTTGTACTACCTCCCACTAAGAGCAGTGAGCCCTGTTTTGCCATCTGATTCTGCTATTGCAACCCTTTCTCTGATTACTCCAGGAAGAGGTCAATGTGTCCCTACTCAACAGCTTCAAAGGTCTCAGTCTCAGACAATCCTAGCGTCTGACGTCTGGCTATGCTTGACTGCTTTATGCTGCCCTAGGAGAAAAGGGCCACGAGAACTCAAATGTGCGTCCTGGTTCTCTTGGTGAATTTAACCAGTGGGCGCTGCTCTAGCAGAATGTCCATGAACTGATACTTTAGGCCAACTGAATGTGCTGCTTGGCTGTTGGCCCATTTGCATGACAGACTTCATGCTTTCATTTGTTGCTTGAGCTTGCTTATGTATGTGTGCTATGCTGCCTTCATTTGGGTGATTCATGTTCAGATTGTTGAGGCTGCTGGCTCTTTTGCTTAATCTGAGGTTTTATGTGTTTTTTTAATTTTGGATTTGCAGGGTCATTCAGTTGGGAAGCTTTTGGATCCATGTCCCCATTTTCTTCTATGTTTTCAACTCTACTTGTCTAGAGATAGGTTTTGTGGATGCTTCCTAAACTCTTGGTCTCTCCCGCATCCTGTGTCCCCTGAGCCTTGTTCTGGAGGTAGGACTTATGATGGTGGTAGGTGACTGGAGGTGGGCACAGTGAGTAGCTTGGCTCAGTTCCTGGAAGAGAGGCTTTGTCCTCCACCTCCACAGGGCCAGAGTTTCTTAGGAAGTTGTAACCTTAGGCAGTATTTGGCAGCAATTTTTTCAGCCTCCTTTATGAATTTGGGGTAACCTCATCCAAGGTCAACTTTAAGCAGTATAGTGATTTTGATGATCTTCCTCTTCTTCCTTCTCCTCCTCTTCCTTTTTCTTCTCTTCTTGCTCTGCTACACCTGTTGTCAAAACTGAGCACCTGCCCACTGTTGCCAGCTTCCGGATCTGGAACACAGCAATATATGCAATATATATGCTATACCTTCAACCCTGTTCACTGCTTTGGGGTTTTATTCCATTTCTAATTCAAAGAGATGTTTATACATTTTTTTTCCAGCCTGTCTATTTCTTATAGTTTTCATTTTTATTTTTGCAATGTGTTTGGAACAGCGGGAGCACAGCCAAGCTGGACTCACAACACTATTCTTACCTCACAGGTAGTCTTTTAGCTGAGGGTGGGCAATTAACTTTTCCCACTGGTTCTGGAGTCCTCAGTGCTATGGCTCCTTTGGCAGGGGTCACGCCCCCTGGTGTCAAGCAGTGGTATGACTGGCAAAGAACCGCTCAGGGGGAAGGCAGCACTTGACCACCTCTCTCTTCTGTAGATTCTCAGAGATGGAAGGGCTCTTAAAGGTGGTGAGACTGATGCCAAAAGTTTGGTACTTGTCCCCGGTGCTGAACCAAATAATGAAGACAAGGTTTTTGAGAAAAAGGAAAAAGAAGTTTTACTGATTTGTTAGCAAATGGAGAGAACAGTAGACAACCATTGATCTCCCCTACAAGACGGAACAAAGGTCTTTAAAAAGGAAATTCAGGGATTAGGCTTGGAGTGTAATTATCAGTAGATGTGATTAATGTTCTGACGGTGATTTTGAGAGCGCTGTTTCTCAGACTTTCTGGCACCAGTTCCTAGGTCTAGATTCCTTTATTCCTTTGGTCAGATGACTGGACCTAGGACAGGAAGAATATTAATCTTACTTCCTCCACAGTTAGGGAGGAGGAGGAGGAGGAAGAGGAGGAGGAGGAGGAGGAGGAGGAGGAGGAGAGCAAGAAGAAAAAAATAAGAAAAAAAATCCAACTACCACGCAAGGTTTATATTCAAAGCAAGAAAAGCATGAAGTGGCCCCTGGCCTCTGTTACAAGACCAACTGCCACACAGTACAGGACTCCAGCAGTACCACATCCAAATGAAGCTTGAGGTCAGCTGGGTCAACTCTCTTTCCAGCAACCCATTCCACAATTGTTCGGCCTCTTTTCAAGGAACTCTTTCTGTATTAAGCATCTAGGTTTCTCCCTGTAGCTCCTAGCCATGGGTCTGTTTCTGCCATTGTGAGAGGCACTTGGCAGGTGTGGGCCCTCCCCATCCCTCTCAGCTGTTTGAGGGTAACATTAGACTTCTCTTCTCCTGGATTCCTCTTTCAACCTTTTCCCCCAGTCCCCGAAGCCCCCATTCCTGTTGCCTGGCTCTATGTGAACTCTTTTTTCATGTGAACTTTGTAAAGCATGGCCTCATCTTGACCAAGGTGGAGAAGAGCCCGTTTGATTCCAGAGAGGTGCTGCCTCATCACCTCTCTAAAAGAAAAAGAAAGGGAAAAAGTCCTTCCCATCTTCTGGTCTCAGTTGAGAAGCCTCCATTTATGCCTGATGATCTACTGCATCCTCACAACAACCACCTTAAGTTGGCGAGATTAACAGCTGGTAAGTGAAGAGAAGTTCTAACCCAGGCTGTCTCTGACTCCAAAGCTCTAAGCCACTGCACGTTACTGTGTTTCATTTGTTAAAAAGATGTTTAAATCCCAATCTTTTCACTCAGTGGTGGGGGCTGCTTTCCTCCACCCCAGCATTTTCTGTTTTGTTCTTCTTTTAACATTAGGATATTTTCTTAAGAGTTGGTCAAGAGATAAATGCAGTGTGACATCCATTGCCAGGACTACAATACCAGAACACAATAATTTGAACAGCAAATTTGTTATTCAGCAGGTAATCCGGGTATAGACTCTTACCATTTGGCTCCTCTGGTGGTAGCATTTGTGTGTAAAACTTGTTACACAGCCATGGTATGCAAGTGGTGCTCAGTAGCCTTGCTGAAGAAATACTGAACAATTTGATTCAGAAACATTTTGAAACAATTTGACAGTTGCCTATTGAAGCCTAAAAAATATACATGGAAAAAAAAATCCATGTCTAGGTCCTTAGAGAACAATGAGGGCTGTAGGGTGAGGTATGATAGGTTTTGACAAATGTTAATAGTAACAATAGTAAATACGTATAAAATATTATAATAGCAAATAGGAAATATGTAACTCAGGGCTGTGCAGTTAGAAAATGGTGTAATTAGAGGAAGAAAGACTTAGGTAAAAGTTATTCTATACATCACTCCTCTGGCCAGATGAGTTAGGAAAGCACATTTCCCTGGGCATGCTACCTTCTTCCTGATGCTTGCAGCTGCAGGCCTGGCTGAAAGAGCTGAATGTGGGCTGGATTTCATCCTCTGCACCTAAGCCTTCCCATATGCCTCTGCTGTGCACAGGCTTCTCCAGTGGTTTGTGGTGGCTTAGGGTGGAGCTTCTTCTTTAATGAGTTGAATTAACTGGAAGATGGAAGTTATTGGCAAGGACCCTCTGGGAGGAGGGACCAGCATGAGGAAACACAAGGTGATATGAAAACACACGGTTTTCTTGAGGGAGGAAATACTCCTTGGGATGTTGTATGTGTTTCTGAACTGGCTTCAAATGGGGTTGGGCAAGAGGGTTGGAGGTGGATTATGAAGGACTGTGGAGACTGTGGTAGGCAGAATAATGCCTCCTCCTAATCCCTAGAACCTGTGATTGTATTAGATGGTAAGGGGTAATGAAGATTGCTAATCAGCAAACTTTAGGGTGCGTATTCAGGTGAGCCTAATGTATCCTTACCTGTGCAAGAGGAAAAGGGAGGCAGAAGATTCAGAGTCACGTGATGTTAGGAAGTCTTGACTCCAGTCTGTTGCTGTCTTTCAAGGTGGGAGGCAGGGACTGCTGGGCCTGGTGGTACGCTCATAGTCCCAGCCACTGTGGAGGCTGAGGCAGGAGGACTGCTTGAGGCCAGGAGTTTGAGGCCAGCCCAGCAACATAGCGAGTCCCTGCCTCAAATAAATAAAATGAAAAACAAAGAAGCCATAGCTAAGGAAAATGGACAGACTCCAGAAACTGGAAAGTGTAAGGAAATGAACTCTTGCCTAGAGTCACTAGAAAAATGTAGCTCTACCTTGAAAAAAAAATGTAGCTCTACCTTGAATTCGACGAAGTGAAACCTGTTTTGGACTTCTGACCTCTAGAACTGTAAGGTAGCAAATTTTTGTTGCTTGAAGACATTGAATGATAATCTGTACAGCAACAAGAGGAAATGTATATGGAGGCCATGTTCAGAGACTTTTCATCTGGAAGCAGTTGGGAGTCTTTGGAAGGCAAGCCAGGATACATCCAAGCAGTAAAGGATCTGGAGCCCAAGAGACCAGATCAGGTCCCATCAGCGTAGTCCAGTGTTGTGTCCACTGAGAAGCAGATGCCAAGATGGGGTTGTACGAATTGGAGAATTATAGGGAGAAAATAACTGTGAAATATGAAGGAGAAGGAACAGGAAGAGGGAGTGGGTAGAAAGAATCACAGAGTAAAGCACAATTCTAAGACAGTTTTGAGAGTCCTCATTCCAAAGTTCACCATGTAAAATTCTGTAGGAAGCCATGGTTTGGGATTGAACTTCTGCATTGGGCCCCACAGACCAATACAGAGTTTACTCATAGGAAGGTTTAGCTGGTTGCAGAAGACCCTGTAGTCAGTTACCTGAGGAGGCTATACACAGTGAACAAGTTAAGCTGTAACTAACTGACTAGGCTATAGCCAATTAAGTTGTTGTGTATGGCGGGACCTGTTTTCCTGTGAAGGCTGACTGATCACATTGTTGGTTGGAGTTCTCAGAACTGCTCCGCTTCTGGGAACTGCCTGAATCACTAATTGCTTTTATTTTGCTCAAGGAAACTGTACTGAATTTAATTGTTTCAACAAATTTTCCTTTTAACACCCTTTAGAGAAATTCCCTGGCCTGTAAGAAAAGAGCCCTTACTATATATACCTATCTAAATAATTTAGGAATAGTAGAAAATTAACAATAAAATGGAATAATTATAACTGTATAAAAGTAACTTAAAATTTGTGGATTACTCCCGGTGGGTGATTTTTTTCTGTACTGGGGTTTGAACCTAGGGCCTTTCACATACCAGGCTCCCAGAATGGTTTTCAATGGTTTTTGGATCATGGTTAAGCAAAACCATGGTAAAGTGGGTTCTACTGCTGCTGAGCTCGGCGATTAACAGGAGCAGCCCAGGGGACGAAGGGTGTTTCATGATGGATTGGATGACGGTGCTGGTGTTAACTATGCTCCCTAAAGCAGGAGATCTGAGTGTATATATATATGTGTGTGTGTGTATATATATATATATATATATATATATATATATTTATTATTATTATTATTATTATTATTATTACTTTCTTTTGTACCAGGGATTGAACCCAGGGGTGTTTAGCCACTGAGCCACTTTACCAGCCCTTTTTATTTTTCATTTTGCGATAGGGCCTCACTAAGTTGCTAAGGCTGGCTTTGAACTCTCGATCCTCTGCTTGAGCCTCCCCAGCCTCTAGGATTACAGGTGTGTGCCACTGAGTTCAGCCTGAGGTGTATTTCTAAGGCTACATGGGGATGTGTATTGGGTTGATGCAGACGTGGGGACTGAGGCTTACTGAGAATATGGAGCTATTAGTTTTAGTTCACCAGCTGTTTTCTCTCCTCCTGACTTAAACTCCTGGCACCTCAAGTGCATTTAGGCCTTTTTCTTTCTCTTTTTAAAATTTTATTTATTTTTAAATTAATTTTTTAAAATTTATATATGACAGTGGAGTGCATTACAATTTGAATTACACATATAGAGCACAACTTTTCTTATCCCTGGTTGTATTCAAAGTTTAGTCACACTAATTAGTGTCTTTATACATGTACTTTGGATAATAATGTCCATCACATTACACCATCATTTCTTTCTTTCTTTTTCTTTTCTCTTTTTTTTTTTAAGAGAGAGAGAGAAGAGAGCGGACACAACATCTTTATTTTATTTTTATGTGGTGCTGAGGATCGAACCCAGCACCCCGCACATGCCAGGTGAGCGCGCTACTGCTTAAGCCACATCCCCAGCCCCTCCACCATCATTTCTAACCCTTCACCCCCTCCCTTCCCTTCACACCCGTCTGCCCTAAATAGAGTTTATCTATCCCTCCCATGCTCTCCTTCCCTACCCCACTATGAATCATCCTTCTTATATCAGAGAAAACATTCAGCATTTTTTTTTTGGAATTGACTAACTTCACTTAGAATTATCTTCTCTAACTCCATCCATTTACCTGCAAATGCCATGATTTTATTCTCTTTTATTGCTGAGTAATATTTCATTGTGTATATATGCCACATTTTAAAAGTCCATTCATCTATTGAAGGGCATCTAGGTTGATTCCACAGTTTAGCTATTGCGAATTGTATTGCTATAAACATTGATGTGGCTGTGTCCCTGTAGAATGCTGTTTTTAAGTCCTTTGGGTATAGACCTAGGAGAGGGATAGCTGGGTCAAATGGTGGTTCCATTCCTAATTTTCCAAGAAATATCTATGTTCCTTTCCATATTGGCTGCACCAATTTGCAGCCCCACCAGCAATGTATGAGTGTATCTTTTCCCCCACATCCTCATCAACACTTATTGTTATTTGTATACATAATAGCTGCCATTCTGACTGGAGTGAGATGAAATCTTAGAGTAGTTTTGATTTGCATTTCTCTAATTGATAGATATGATGAACATTTTTTCATATACTTATTAATTGATTGCATATCACCTAGATATGAGAAGTGTCTATTCAGGTCCTTGGCCCATTTGTTGATTGGGTTATTTGCTTTTTTGGTTCTTAGCTTTTTGAGTTTTTTATATACCCTAGAGATTAGTGCTCTACTGATGTGTGAGGGGTAAAAATTTGCTCCCAAGATGTAGGCTCTCTATTCACCTCACAAATTGTTTCTTTTGCTGAGAAGAAACTTTTTAGTTTGAATCCAACCCATTTATTGATTCTTGATTTTCATTCTTGCACCAAAGGAGTATTATTAAGGAAGTTGGGGCCTAATCCCACATGATGGAGATTAGGGCCTACTTTTTCTTCTATTAGACATAGGGTCTCTGGTTTTATTACTAGGTCCTTGATCCATTTTGAGTTGAGTTTTGAGCATGGTGAGAGACAGGGGTTTAATTTCATTTTGTTGCATGTGGATTTTCAGTTTTCCCAGCTCCATTTGTTGAAGAGGCTATCTTTTCTCCAATGCATGTTTTTGGCACCTTTGTCTAATATCTCTAATGAACATAGAAGCAAAAATTCTCAATAAAATTCTGGCAAATTGAATACAAAAACATATCAAAAAGATTGTGCATCATGATTAAGTGGGATTTATCCCAGGGATGCAAAGTTGGTTCAACATATGGAAATCAATAAATGTAATTCATTACATCAATAGACTTAAAGATAAGAATCATATGATCATCTCGATAGGTGCAGAGAAAGCATTTGACAAAATACAGCACCCCTTCATGTTCAAAACACTAGAAAAATTAGGGATAACAGGAACAAATCTCAACATCATAAAGGCTATCTATGCTAAGCCCCAGGCCAAAATCATTCTAAATGGAGAAAAATCAAAGGCATTCCCTCTAAAAACTGGAACAAGACAGGGATGCCCTCTTTAACCACTTCTATTTAACATGGTTCTTGAAATTCTAGCCAGAGCAATTAGACAGACAAAAGAAATTAAAGGGATACACATAGGAAAAGAAGAACTCAAATTGGCACTATTTGCTGATGATATGATTCTATACCTAGAAGACCCAAAATGTTCCACCAGAAAACTTCTAGAACTAGCAAATGAATTCAGCAAAGTAGCAGGATATAAAATCAACACCCATAAATCAAAGGCATTTCTTTATATCAGTGACAAAACCTCAGAAAGGGAAACGAGGAAAACTACCCCATTTACAATAGCCTTAAAACAACAACAACAAACAAACAAAAAACTTGGGAATCAACAAAAGAATTAAAAGATCTATATAATGGAAATTATAGAACAATAAAGAAAGAAATTAAAGCAGGCCTTAGAAGATGGAAAGATCTACCTTGCTCCTGGATAGGCAGAATTAATATTATCAAAATGACCATACTACCAAAAGCACTATACAGGATTTAATGCAATTCTGATCAAAATCCCAATGACATTCCTCATAGAAATAGAAAAAGCAGTCATGGAATTCATCGGAAAAAAAAGAGACCCAGAATAGCTAAAGCAATCCTTAGCAGGAAGAGTGAAGCAGGTGGCATCACTATACCAGAACTTAAACTATACTACAGAGCAGTAGTGACAAAAACAGCATGGTATTGGCACCAAAACAGACGGGTAGACCAATAATAGTACAGAATGGAGGACACAGAGACTAACCCCCAAAACTACAGTTATCTTATATTAGGCCTTTTTTCATACTGGCTGTGCCTTGTAGAAACTCTGCCTTCTAACAGGGTTGCTCTTTTGCAGTTGTCCTTCATGTTCCCCTGTCTGCCCTTCTGCCTTTCTCTAACCTTTTTGCAAGAGAAATGGTTAAAACATAAATTACTAAATAAGCTTTCTTTAGATTTACCCAACCCAGAACATCTGGTGACCTTTGTGACACCCCTATTTAGTCTTTAGTTCTATAAATTTCTGGGAGGCTGGACTTGCAGTAAACTAAGGTCTGCAAGGACAGGACCTAGCTCCAGGAGGTCAAGGTCCAGCACAGTGTTTCAGAGAAGAAAAAAGGAGACCATGCCTGGATGAGGAAAACCCTTCCCAGTACTTCCCCTTCCTGCCCTGTTCCTCCTCTCCTTCCCTTAAGATCCCTTTGCACCCTGAGCCCCAGAGATGGGACTTAGCCAACCCCTCCACCTTCTCAAGTTGCCAGCCCTTCAACATACCTGATTCCTTCCTACCAACTCTTTGTCTCTTGAATATCGGTCTTTGATGGGGTGGGTAGCATGAATCTTCAGTTCTGGAAACATCTTTTTTTTTAAAAAAAATATTTATTCTTAAGTTTTAGGTGGACACAATATCTTTATTTTACATTTATATGGTGCTGAGGATCGAACCCAGTGCCTCGTGCATGCTAGGTGAGCCCTCTACCACTGAGCCACAACCCCCAGCCCCTGAAACATCTTTTTTTTTTTTTTTAATAAAAATTTGGTCTGGTGTAATTGGAGGCAAGTTGCTTATCTTCTCTGATTTCTGTAAGTAGAACATTGATCCTTTTTACTCCAGGTATTTTTCACTTTTGTAAAGAAATAGATGTCAGAGAGTTAGAAGTGTAAGAAGGTGGTTAAATGGTACCCAACCTAAACTTTCCCTCTCCCTCCAGGTGTTCTACCAGGGTGGAAGTATCTAATAAATACCATGTCTAAACTTGCTGTTCTCTGAATTCAGAAGAATGATACAGATTTTAGAGGGAGTATGAGGATTGTACAGATGGAATTAATTTTGTTGTTTGTTTCTAAGAGATAAAGGTATGGAGTAAGGGTATTTTGCTGTAGAAATGATTGCTTTTTTTTGGGGGGGGGAGGGGGTACTGTGAATTGAACCCAGGGATGCTTTGCCACTGAGCTACATCCCCAGCTCTTTTAATTTTTATTGAGACAGAGTCTCCTTAAGTTGCTGAGGCTGGTCTTGAACTTGCTATCCTTTTGCCTCAGCCTCCTGAGTCACCTAGCACGACGGCCGTCTTCTGTTGTATCTTTGGAGTATAATTGAAAATCTTCCAGAGAGGGGTTGGCAAACTTTTCTGTGAAGGGTAGCATAGTAAATATTAGGCGGCGTGGGTCAAACAATCTATTAACTGCATAGACGGTGTGTCACTGACTAGCTGTATCTGTGTTACTGTAAAACTTTATTTATGAAACCCAGTAGAAAATTGGATTTGACCTGTAGGACATATTTTGCTGACCCCTGTTTTAGGGCCTCAGCAGAATCAAAATGTCCTTTTCTTCCTCCGGTGAGCTCTTTAAAGAACAGGGTGCTTCTGTATTGCTGTGGCTGACCGTGGAGCTTTGGAATGGTTATGTTCTTCCCTTCTAGGAGGTTAATACCTCCTTCTGCAGGTATTCTGTTTCCTGTGAAAACGGCTTGTCAGCTGATGATGCTACAAGTGTGAGGAGGGACACCGATCATCCTAACGTCCCGTCTGGAAGATTATTTTACAATTGAGGTTCCTTGCTGGGACAGCATGTTTTGGAATAAATCATGTAAGGACTCTGGCTATGGAAATGTACAGGACTGCATTCCCCCGGTGAGCAAATTCCTGGCGGGTAACAGGTACCCTGTTTTCCACACTTGAAATATTTTGCAGTTTCCCCCCAGGAACTAGTAAGGTAACCAATACATGTGCAATGCCTAGCTGCTGTGGCAATGCCCTACATGAGGAGACTGTGCTAGAGTCCCATCAGCCTCTGCCTTGATGTCAGGCACTCAGCTCCTGGGAATAAAGGAATTCTCTGACAACCACAATGTTTCACCAAGCTCTGCTGCACCTGAACCTGTCCACATAACAGTAACTTTAAACAATGGACTTTCTTGAGAGCTACACAAACTCCTAAGGTTACATATTGCAACTATAGCATGGAACTGAGAAATAAGCTGCATAATGTGGCTAACTCTGTAACCTGCCTCAGGACACGATGAACAATAATGTACTACGGATGCCAGTCACTTAATGTGACCTGCTGATATAAGCAAAGCTGGCAACTTGGACAAGGGCTTTTCTGCCATCTTGTTATTCTGCCATTTTGCTCCTGCACCTTTCTTCTGTCTCCATTGGGTTTTCTTACAAAATCATTCTTGAATGCTGATTCTACCTCCTCTCCAATGACATGAAGATTGACTTTCAGGGACCAAGACAATGTTTTAATATTTGTGTTTTCAGTATTTAAGGGCAGAGAGTAATCCTGTCTGGGCTATGTTAAGAATTGAGGAAAGATGATATGTAGATTGTGAAATGAAACACATCTGGCATCCCTTTATTACCCAGAGTGTAATTTAAATAAATGAACCTTACAAATGCAGCTTTCCTTTTTTGTGAATCATGAGTAATTTGGCAGCCTGTTCCCAGAGCTGAGCAGGAGTTCCTGCATTCAGCGTCTGTAACAATTCTGAGTATCCGAAATGAAATGGAGGAAATTTGGTTTATGCTAACTAACAGCATTAATGAACGTCTAAATAATGACAAGTTAAAGGGCAAAATATTGCTCATTGTGGAGGGGGACAATCACCTCCCCAAAGCGTCCCACGACCAAGGAAACTGGGCCTGCAGCCCATGGCCTTGGCAGACATTTAAGATCCAAAGCATTGCAGCCTCTGATAAAACCCCAGACTTGGCTCTCATTTACAAGGCCTGACCTCGGGAGAAGACAGGTAAGAGGAACACGGCGCTCTGCTGTTAAAGGGCGCTTTCCCTCCTGCAGGCTAGCCATGGTGGCGCCACATAGTACATTCCTCAGGATCCTTTTCAGTGTTCTTGGTTCTGCACTGCTGGAGGCTGGGGCTATAGGGTTGTCGAAAGTAATTGTAAGTGTATGATTCAGTAATTGATTACTTATTTCTTAGGTTATATTTAAATTAGTTATTTTTTTAAGTTGTGTGATTAAACTATAACCAATGTTTCAGTTCCTTATAGCTCTCACTCCTGGAAAACCCAAACCAAACCAAAACAAAGCTTAAACTTCATATAGGCAGCATTTGTTTTATGGGTGGGTGATGCTTCCTGGAGTGTGTCCTGCGGGGGGTCGTGTGACCCTTGAGCTTGGGTGACCTCTGCTCATGCAGATCTGGGAGTGTTACCTCGTGTCAGTACAGTGTGCTCCCTACAACCTTGGTGGGAAGTTTAGTTGTAATGTAGTTATCCACTTGACCTAGAAGGTGATGGGTTTGTCATTGAAGTGCAAGTGAAAAAAAAGTTATGGTAAAACTTGGAAAGCTCTTGAGGCTCTGAAGTCTTGGAGCCATGGAGATTCTAAACTTGACAAAAGCTAACATAGGCAGAATTCGATTTTTGGCTCTCGTCACTCCTATTCCTACTTTTCTTCATGGGTAATATCTCCTGACCTAGATTTTCTGTGAATTCCTTTAATCTAACAGCTCAGTTTAGGATGTGACAGTAAGACTTATTCAAATGCTACTTTATAGACCAACTCCCCAAAACCAAAGGTTGAATGTTATCACTGATATGTGGAAGCTAAACCACAATAAGGTGGGTGGGTGGGTGAATGGGGGGAGAAGTTCGGTAGATTAGACAACAGGGAATGGAGGGAAGGGAGGGGGGATAGGAAAAGGAAAAAAGTGAAATAAATCTGACATAATTTTCTTGTGTACATATATGAGTACACCACAGTGAATCTCACCATTGTGTCCATCCACCAGAATGGGGTCCTTATTGGAATAAGATATATTCCATGCTTGTATAATTATATCAAAATGGATTCTACTATCATATATAACTTAAAACAAGGAATAAAAATTAAAATAAAATGCTACTTCTCCTAGGTACCATAGTTTACCAGGAATATTTAGTATTACAAAGTTACCTGGAATTTTATGGGCATCCATGCGGAAGGAGACATGTTTTTGTGTGTACTTTTCTCAGCTTCTTTCTCTGTCCTGTTGTAGGAGCTGGCTGTGAATTTTCACAAGGAAGCATCTCCCTCTAGTGGCCTCAAGGGTGTATTTCAAGGCGAGCCACTGGGAGGCCCTGGGAGAGAGCTTAATTGCAAAGTCTCTCATCTCGCCTTCCAAGTAAAACGAACAACTCTGCAGAGTGACCCATGAAAGAGAACTTGGCTTCAATTTCCACGTTTCTCATCATTTCACTAAACAAGAATTTGCAAATGATTATATGTATGCTGGTATAACTCCCAGAAACTGTGGAATAATTATTCTTCTCTGAGGTGGCTTCCTTATCAATTGCTTCCTTTCCTGATTTTCTTTGCCCATCTCTCTACTTGCTACATCGTTGAGCTGAGTTCTTTAGTTGTGGTAATCAGTCCCCTTTAAAGTGAAGTTGGGGAAGGAGTAGAAAGGACAGTGGAGCAGTAAGGCAGCAAGAACGTCCACAGAGCCTGCATTTTGGTTCTGAGTTCCCTACAGCAGGGGTGACCTTGCTTCTCTTGGGGCCTCTGCTTGAGGCTGACAACTGCCTTGCGTTGCACCCCACTCCTGCCTATTCTTTCCCTTGTGGCTGCTGCTGCTTCATTGTTGGGTTTCCCCCCAGCTCACTGATGTCCTTCCAACCTCTCTCTCCTCCTTGAGGCAGTTCAACCTCTGCCCTCACCACCAACTGACTTATTTCCTTGGCATTTAACAATTCTGTTTCCTAAGGTGGAAGTCCAGTTGATACCTTGTCCCCCTTTTTTGTTGCTGAGTCATATCAGAAACCTCTGGCCATCTATGTGCTGACTGTTGAGGAATCTGTGTCCTGTTGCTATGCTAGGAGGTGTAATACAAAACAGAACAATCTGGGGATGCCTCTGGCAGGGATGGATGTGGATGTGAGTTACTCCACATGGAAGCTCATGTGTAGTGGCTGTTAGAGACCCTGCCTAGCAGCTGGGTGATCTGTCTACATTGGAGGGGACAGGGAGCACCCATAGAATGGAAGTGGCAAGACAGCTTTTGTTGGAATTCAACTCCTCTATTTGTTTCGCTGTGTTTCCCACTGTCATCGTGTCATTAATTTTAAAGGGCACAAAGAATGGGTTATGTACCCCTGAGAGGGGCATCCTTAGAACTTTGTGGGTGGGTGGATTGGTTGGTTGAGGAGTGTTGATGTTCCATTGGGGCGTAGAGGGTGGGATGGCTGCTGGTTGATAGAGCAAATCTAGAAAAAGGCACTACTTCAGACACTCCACAGACATCTTCCAGAAAACCGTGATAGATAGGAACCAGACAAACCTATGAAGATCACAAAGCAAGAGGCACAGGAGTGTGTAATGCATACTTGCACAGCTGTTGGCAGCTGCCTTGCTGGTCAGGGTGCCCATCTCAGCCTGCCTTGACTCTCTGCAGGTCCTGCGAGGATCTCACATGGTACAAATGCATAGTTTGGGGATATAGGGCACTTTAGGGGAAATGGGAGAAAATGATGAACATTTATTGAGCACTTTATATAGGCTAGGTGCTTGCTGTTTTACATTGTTGCCTCAGGTCTGTGTAGTCGTTATTATCACTCCCAGTTTATAGCTAAAGAAACTGGACTCTGGGGTTCAGTCAGGGTTGCTGTTTCTGGCTGTGCAACATGCAGGATGCTATTGGGCTACAGTTAAAGTGGCCATGTTGTTCAGAAGGGATGCTACCATGTCACTTTCTGGAGCAATGCAGCGAATAATTGGCAATGCTGGGATTCAAATCCAGGTCAAATGATTTCAGATCCTGTTCTTTCTGCTATAGGTATCTGTTGGAGACCCTGTAGGATTGAAAAGCAGCTAACCTTAGTCCCTCCCCCTGTAATTAGAGTTCCATTCATGCATTCTGAAACAAAGCACAGGAAATATGGGATTTTAGTCACTAAGACAGCAACATTTTTTAGGGAAAAGCAAGAATCTACCATGTGTGATATCTGATTGTATTCTCAGTGTTAGGCTATAAATAAGACAACGAGGTCCAGCAAAGGCAGTGCAGGGCTGGATTATGACCAGAGCAACATGGTTTGATGAAGTCAATCTGAGAACTAGATTTAGTTCCCAAGGTAGAGATTCTCTACCCCACAGAAATTTGATTTTCATTGAGATGTTGACTCCCATGTCAGACCAATTTTTTTTTTTTTTAAAGCTTCCTGTGTGATTCTGGTGCATAGCTGGGGTTGAGAACCACTGACCTCACCCAGCCCTTGACTATGAGGAAGGAGGGAAAGGCTTCCCTGAGGGGCAAGTGTCTTGTTCAAGGTTACTCAGCTGGCCAGTGTTGCTGCTGGCTGTGGGCTGGTGCTATTGGGTCTCTCTTCTGTGCCTTGAAGGGGTAAGGAGAGGGGGACACAAAAGGAAGGGGAAAGAGGTAGCTAAGCTGTTGGAAGAGAGGCCATACTGTCCCTTAACATAGGTGGTGTTGGGGAGGCCCTGGGGAAACTTTAATATTACTGGGAGTGCTCCGAACCACCACATTATATTAAGTTGCTCCTCAGAGGGTATTATCTCTATTGTGAGCTGAAACCAGATGTGACTCCTGCCAGGAAATTGCTTGCTCTTGTTATTCCTTAGGGCACAAGGAGCTGTAAGTTGTTGTAAGACAAACTCCCAAGAAAACAATGGCTTAAATAACTTCAAAGGTACATGTCTCTCACCAGTCTCTGGTGAGAGGTGAGCTCATTGACTCTCCAAGTCCACTCAGGAACCCAGCATTGAGCCCTAGGGGATCAGACCTGTTACCTAAAGCTGGAATGCAGGCATTTCTGAGTTCAAGAAAGAACATGGAGGTGTTTTTAAGTGACATAAGTCAAATTTTCTCATTTTTCCAATGGTGAGAACTTAGTCCAGGGAAGGAAGGAACTTTGTGAAATGCAGTCTCTCCTGTAATTTGAAAGATGAACCTCACAAATGCAGATTTCTCCATTTGTGAATTTGGCAGCATATTCCCAGAGTTAAATTCCTGCCTTCAGCATCTGTAATAAAATTAGATTTTTGTGACCAGCAAGTGTTCCCACTGTAGCCCTGGAGGATTTATCTCCTCATGCCCACGTTCAATCACCCCCTTCCAGTTGAGAAGCATGTTGAGCACCTCCTACGTGTCAGGCAGGTGTGTGTCTCAGCCAGATGTTCAGGGCAGGGTACAAGTCCTCTGAGCGGGGGTGAGTAGGCCTTACTGAAAAGGATGCTCTGGACAGAAGGAAGGGCTTGCAGGTGGTGGGACAAGGGAGCTGCAGGTGGGCTGCACAGGACAGGCCGAGCCAGCCCTGCAGTGTCATCTTATGAAGCTGCAACTTTGAGCTGATAGTTTTGAGAGAATCTGTTGATATTGACATGTGAAGGGAACCTTAGTGGGATCGGACCTCCAAATTTTAGCCTGTATTCAAATAGGACTAAAAAGAACCTGAGCTTTTTGGCTCGCTAGAGCCGAGCTTTGATGTCTCACCCACGAAGTCAAGAACAGAATCAGCCAGACTTTGGGAAACATGTCATTGTGTGACATCATGAGAGGGTCTTGCTTGAGCCCATGAGGACGGCAGTGGGTGGGAGTGGCATCCTCTGGAAGGGGAGTGGGCTGGAAGAGGGTGGTTTGGGGCACATGCTGGTTTTGGGAGACAGGCCTTAGATGGGGATGAGAGGCACCATCTCCCCTGGACTCCAGAGCCTGAAGGTTCCTGGCTGCTTGTCAGGGGGAGATGAGTAACAACTGGTCCAAAGAAGGCAAGTGGGTGCCATTGTAGAAGCTTATGATGGGGAGGCCAGAATGAAGGGCTTCCACTTGAGGGGCCATTCTTGATCCCCAGTGAGGCAGCTGTGATAAGTCCAATGGCCATGGGACATGTCGGCAGTTGGGTTATCAGGGGCTTGGGATCTAAGCCCTGGGTGATTACAGTTGGGGAGCTAAAAGTAGATGAAGTCTGGCTTTGGAGATAACAGCAAAGAGATCTAGAGCATTCTAGTTATCTTTCATAACCCTCTTCATGCTGTCACGATTCCCAATGATTGCAAAAACGTGTTCAATTCGTTAAGTTCTCAACCTTCATCTCTCTGTGCTCATCTGTCTCTTTCTTCTTGTCCTTTCTCATTTGTCCCCATGACCTTCCTGCATTCTCTGCTCTTGCCCGTCATTAGACACTTGGTTACCTTGTGTTTGTTGTCTCTGTAGCCTCTTCAGGTTCAGCTGCAGAGAAGCCGCCATTTCTCTGCGGGTAGAGGTGAGAGTTGGCCTTTCTCCTGAGCTGCGGCATTTCTCTCATTTGCTGACCTCAGGTGGTTTCTACAGACTCCCATGCCAGCCATGCTTTCTGCTTATGATTAAAGAGGTCCTCTGTGTTTCTGAAACAAAGCACCAGGGCAGAGGCTGGTGACTAAAGTCCAATACCCACGGGTCCCAGGGGAGGCGAAGCAAACTCTGCTGTTAAATGCCGTCTCCTTTGTTCTTGTATGTTGCCTGTTCCTTGCTACCAGTCTCATGTTATTTGCTTTCCTGGGAAACTATTTCTGTTGGGCAGGAGTCTGGGTTTCTGCTGATCATGGAGGTGATGTCACCAGCCCAAGAAGAAGCCATCACAGTGATCTGATGCAGAGCTGGAGAGGCTGGAGCCCTGACCTGGGATAGAAGATCATGAACAGCTTGTTCTAAACAGTCAGTGACACAAGCTCAGCCTTCAGAAACGACAGTGCCTGTGGCTCAGCCTGTCCTTGGATGTTGTTCTCTTAGCCTTTGTGTTTTTTTTTCAGGTTACCCTTCTCAATGGAGGGATCTTGGGACAAGGGACCTGTGTGCTGGGCTACATGACCTCTAACGTCAAGGTCTTATGAATGCTTGTAGCACAGAGATTAGAACTATGGTAACCATCTGTCAGATCATGTAGTCTGATAATTTAGTAACTCATCTTATCCCAGGTATTTATTTAACTCTGTCCAGCATGGTGCTAAGGGCTGGAGATACAACAGTGAATGAGTTCCTGCCTCAGAATAGCTCACAGCCTGGGTGGGGAGACAGGTCCCCACACAGATAATTACAATGCAGTAGAGTGAGCACCAGGGTGCAGTGGGGTATTTTGAGCCGGGGCAGGCTTCCTGGAGGAAGAACCAACACAATTTTACCTCAAAGAAAAAGCAGTCAGCAGGACCAGGTAAAGGGGAGTGTAGTCACGAGGAGGGGAAAAGTGAATTGTTTTTCTGCCTCAACCACCCAGTTTAACAGGAATGGTAAAATCAAACCATATGAAGAGGGGGAAATGACAAAGCACAGATTCCCTGACTTTACAGACCAAATTTTGATCTCTATTTTGTATAAAGTTCTCAAACTCAGTGTCCAGTCATCCAACCTCTGGCTCATGTGTCCCCTTTGCTATTCCTCTCAAGGAGCTGTGGCAACCTAAAATTCCCTGGGGACTGCAGATACCTGTGCCCTTATAATCCTGTCCCATTGAGGGACTGTCTAAATGTGTTTTCCCTCAGTACACAGTGCAGCACAGGGGCACGGCTGTGCTCCACCAAATCCTGGAGTGCAGCACCCCCTCGCCTCCTACCTGTCAGGATAAACCATAGGAGCTTGGCTCTGAGAGGCAGCCATGACTGTGACGTGTCATTAAGTTTATAGGGGAACAAGCACCAGTCCAGAAGATATGGCTTCAAGAGGCCTCCCCAGTACTCACAGTCAGGGGAAATAGCAGCGCAAGGCCTTCCTGGGGTACACCTCTGCTGGTCTCTCAGAGGTGGGGGGGCTGGGACCTTAGAGGATAAATGTTTACTGGGCCAGGTTCTCTACTGAGTCTAGGAGTTAATTCCCAGGTTCCATTTCCTGACTTTGCCTCTGACCTCAGTTTTTCAAGGCAGGTAATGGGAAGCACATGGAAGGCAACATGGTTTAATTTTTTTTTTGCTGTGTATATTTAAGGTATATAGCAGGATGTTAATGTGGTTTTACAAAAAGCAGGCTTTGGAGCTGGGGAGACCTGAATTTGAATCTTAGCTCAGTCAGTTCAGTTATGAAGACTTGAAGGCTTCTCCGAATGTTGATTTCTTCACCTATCAAGTGGGGTTAATATCTATTTTCAGAAGGCTGTGTGAAGATCACAGGGATAGCACAAATGACGCACATTATTCAGACCTTTCCTCTGATCTGGGTGTGGTGGCTTCATTCATTCATGGAACAATTATTTATTGACTGCTTATTACTGAGCATTTTGGGTTCTGCTGTCAAAAGCATATGTTCTAGTGGGAAGATAGAAAATAGCAAGTAAACAGGATCATTCCAGACTGTGGTAAGAGCTACAAAGACAAGGAAAAGGCCAATATGCAGAGGGTGGTTTGGGGAGGCTGGAGAAGGCTTCAGGGAGGCGGTACATTTAAACAGGGACATGAAGAATGAGACAGTAGATGTGCTGAGACCCGGGGAAGGGCCTTCCAGGCAGAGAAAGCACAAGGACAAACTGCATGAAAGTGCTTGGTGGATTCAAGGGAAGCAAGAAGGTCTTTTCAGCAGAATCACCTTGAACCCTGGGGAGAATGGGATGAGCTTAGATGGTGAGCAGGATGTGCCAAGGTATTCGGGGTGCTGTAGTGAGTCCACAGGTCATCTGTGGGAATGTTAAAGGTTACGATGCTACTTGACATCTGTCAGACATGTTGAAACTACTAAGCAGTTCAGGATGGTTGGCAGTTTCAACATAGCCCCACATGCTTTGTGATAATATAGTATCTTCCAGAGGCTGAGTTTTCAATGGTTGCTGTGACAGCAAGTATCATGGGAAAATCAATATAGGAAAGGAAATGGGGTGACATTGTCTAATCCAATTAAAAGGTTTGAGAATTTTTTCAGTGCCCAATAGCTACATCCCATGAGTAAGTAGTTGTGGTATTTTAAGAATGAAATAAGAATATCATTTTTGGGGGTTAATGCATATGCACTCCAGTGGCTACTAAGCTGTTAGGCATACTTATCTGGGACCTCACCTGGTGACGGACAGAACTCATACACCTTTCTTTCAGTCTAGGGGTGTTGGGAAAACAATTCCTAAGACACCAGGCATAGCCTGAGCTAGGAGGTTGGAACCCCTGGGCTGGGTGGTGGTGAGCCCTGGGTGGACCATCCTCATTCCAAACACAGAGGCTGTCATTTTTGGGTTCATTCCATGAAGAGTGTGTGGGGGTAATCAGAAGAGGTCATCTAGATTCTGACTGAGAGGGTCCACAACCTGCCCGCACATTTGGATCGCCTGGGGGAACTCTGCAAAAAGAGTTGCCTGGGTCTCTGCCCTGGGGATTCTAATGCAGGCGGTCTGACATTTGAATCTGGGGTTAAAGATCTCTGCTGTAGCCTGCGTTCCTTCCAACTGATAAGACTGTTCAGGTAGAGCTGGCCCGCCCGGGTTTGGGGTTCAGGTTGTTAATGCAGTATTCCCGGAGGCATAGGCTGTGTAGTCTTTCCGGATTCCCAGGAGGCCCGCCAGATCCCCGAGGAAGGTGGAGGCCAAACACATCCACACTTCCCTACGTGGGTTCGTGGCCTGAGTGACCTGAAAGAAAGATGCTTCTCTCTGCAGGCAGCCTTGCCCGGAGAGCCGCCACCCGCCAGGCAGATAATCCTCGGGAGGGTTTTTGGGGCGGGGCGGCCGAGTGTGGTTGGGAGAGAGACTTCCGACAGGTGGCAGCCGCCGCCCATCTACAGCAGCTGCACTGCCAGCTGGGCCCAGAGCGGCGAGCGAGGGCGCGGCCCTGCGGTGGGCTCAGGGGCTGGCTCCACAGTCCCGAGAGGAGGAACCGCGTGGGGTGGGGATGGACGCTGGTGCTGGAGTTGCAGCCGATGGCTTCTCTGTGTCGATTGGCCTGGGGGTTGGGGTTGGATCAATCCCCAAGGCATGGTGAGGTCTGACTGTGTGCACAGGTTTATGGGAAACAAGTCACTGAGTAGGGTAATACCGTTAGGAGACAAACAGGTGTGAACGGTGGGAGCACAAGGTTAAGGGGATTATTCTATAAAATGGGGCCACTGAGCTAACCCCCACATGCTGTCTTTTCCAAGAAGCAGTTTATCTGCAGCCCTTCCTGGCTGAAGTGGACAGGCTATGTCACATTCCTTAGAATATTCTTTACCTGTTATCTTCAGGAGAAGGGCAGGCAGAAATAATGTGAATTATTTGAACCCAAGTTACCCTGAAGGGGGAGACTTTTTGACCCCTTTCATAGATCAGATCCTGAAACTCTGGGAGATAAAGATAAAGGTAAGGTTTTATGGTTCAGAATCTGATCCAATTAGAACTGGTCAGCCTGGACCAAAGTGATCCAGAGTGGTCATGGCAGTGGAGACTTGAAAGTCTGATGTCATCCTTCTGTTAGTCAAAAGTCAAGAGGTGGACCTGGGTGGGACTCTCTGGAAACTTCTCTTCACCCCAATAAAACTGGGGTACTAGAGAGGCATGTTGTCCCCTCTCCTCTGTGAGAGGACCGGCTCTTCCTCTTGAGAGTGTCCCCCTTCCCTATTCCCTATCCATTCAAGAAACTCATTCCTGTTACTCTGAGCAACATGTCTGAAATCTTTCTGACCTGATGGGAAGAATCAGGGTTTCAAGGGGAGGGGGTCTTTGTGCCGCCTCAGTTTCCTGGAAGGCTCCAGTTCTGTAACAACCCTAAGGTGAGCTGTGCTCTTCCATACACAGAGGAGGAAACACCATCTTATTAAATTGTGAATAATTTTTTTTGGGGGGGCTTTAGGATTAAAAATTCCTCCTTGCTGATGTTTAACATTTCACACTACAGATCCCCTCTCCCCTCACTTTTCTTCTCTTGTCAATGTTGTCCTGTCCTCAAGGAGCAAGTCAGCAAGCCCAGAAGGAGCAAGTCAGTAGAACTTGTAATACCTAGAGGGAGTCAGTGGACTTCATCGGATCCTCCTTCCTGGCAAGAGAAGCGTTATCCCAGGGTACTCATACTTAAGACACAAAGAGGACTGAAGGCCCTTTAATTGGTACTTGCCAATCAAACCTGAGACCAGCACACTGCAGGCTAATATCTCAGAATCTTTTTTTTGTTAGAAAGCTCATTGGCCCTAGAACAGCCTACTATTCTATTTGTGAATGTTTTAGGGAAGGTTAATGAGTTCAGTGCATTGCTCTATTTTCATTATTTTGTAAAAGAGGCAGGATCTGTACTAATACTTCAATAAAATTTTCTCTTCACTTTTTTCTTGGATTAGGAAAGTGGTATGGTTAGGATACAATGAACTTTTGATCCAGAAGTTTCTAACTTGGAGATCCCTTTCTGTTTGGCTGTGCAATTCTGAAGAACAATCTTGTTGTATCTGTTTCCTTAGCTATAAAATTGGAAAAAACTTGGATAGCAGTTCTAAAATTGTAGATGGAATATATACTGATTTTGGGCCTCAGCACTTTGTGTGTGTGTGTGTGTGTGTGTGTGTGTGTGTGTGTGTGTGTGTGACAATAGTTACCATGGAAAGCTTTCCTGTGGTCTGAATTTTTATGGCTTTTTCAGGACACTAGTGGTTCTACTGAATAAGACCAGTCCATTTTTGGATTGTAATGAATCACACTGAAATCAGGTGAACCTATCCTCAGGTATACAGAGGACCACAGTGACCAGGAATGCTGCTGTCCCTTCACACCAGATTGTAGGAATCTTTGCCAGAAGGAATGGGAAATACTGGCAGGCAGTAAGGTCTAAACATCTTTTGAATACTGGTTGTCTTCAAGCTTTTTGTGAAGGAGTTTAATATTTGCTTATTCTTGTAACAAACTGAAATCTATCTGGTGTGTTGGCCAAAGATCTTTGGACTGTAAATATCTTGAGGCAGGGGCCAAGTGTTATTTACCTTTTAAAAAACAGTCCCTACTCTCCTACATAATATACTTCTAAAATGTGAGTACCTTTCTCTGAAGTCAATAAAGTGGCATTTTTAGACTCACAACTGTTCGGGATGAAGAATTTTGTACATTTTTACTCCCTGGCTTCCCCTTCCTACTTGAAAGTTTATTAGTTAGAAATGAGTTTGGGATCTGGGTTACTATTTTTTGATGTTGCATGGCTCTTTAGAGTATTTTTGAAGCTTATATTCTGCCTTTTAACTATACTTAATTATTTTAGAATGATTTCTATGTTGAATTGGGTCCAATGCTCACGGCTCATCTTCTAATACTTTGATGCTCCCATTTTTGACTTCCTGATGTCAACTCATTATTCAGGCAGTTGGAATATATTTATTTAAATGATATAAAGAAGAATATGTGAATTGCAGACTTACAGAATTTCTTTGTCTAAATAAGACCTATTTGGGAGTAAAATTCTTGAGTCTACATCTTTTCTATGTTGGAGATCCGTAGGCATTGATTGCTCTATTGTGGAAGAGGAGACTAATATCAGCATGATTCTTATTCCTTCCTAGATTTTCCATCTCCTTTTTCTTTGGTCCAGATGTTCATGGAACCGTTCTTTGTTTATAATTTAAAACTTGTCTGGATATTTCTGAGTGTGAGTTTCTCCTGGTTAATTTTTTTTTCTATGTTGCCCAGGCTGGCCTGAACTCCTGGGCTCAAACAATCTGTCTGCCTCAGCCTCTTGAGTAGCTGGTCCTATAGGTGTGTACCATTATACTCACCTCTTGGTTACTTTTACTGGAACATGGTGAACTCATTTCTTTCTTCTTAGCTCTCCTTCTTCTGATTTCTTTTTGGAAAGTTTTCTTTTAGTATATCTTCAATTATTGCTTCTCTTTTGATCTGGAATTCTTGAGAAAATAATTCTTGGGCTGAATCTTCATTCTTGGTCTTCCGTAGCTATCAACTTTTATATTTACTGTATCTTACTAAGTTAGTGATTGTAAGAAACACTATATTATGTACAAGTAAGGAAGGAAAAACTGCCAATTAAATTGAAGTAATGCTATAATTACAGTCCTGTGAAATTGTCAATCACACTGGATTTTTTTTTTTTAATGTATGTTTCATTGATTTTTTTTTTTTGAGGAACTTGGCATTTTCTTTTCTATTTAGTTGCTTTGTTTGGCATGAGATAGGCAATTTTTTTTTTTTTTGTGCATGAATCTCAGTTACAAAACACAACACAGCTTCTACTTAAGGATAAAAGATACCTTCCTTTCTTGGGTCCTGTAAAATACTTAAAAAAAATGCAGTCATGCTCCAATAACAGATCTTTGCTTCAGTAACATCAAATTACATCCTGCTGCTCCAATTCCACGCCTTTCTGCATACACAATAACTTCTTGTTTCAATGCCAAACCATAGTGTAATCTTTTAAAAGACATTTTAAATGGCAATTAAATTCACATGTAATCACAACAATGTACATAACTCAATTAAAGTGCTTACAACATGAGCAGCTGAGACCAAGTTCACCCATGCCCAGGCCATGAAAACCTTACCATGACAGCTCCTTGGTCCACAGTGGTTACAAGATGCCACTGATTCTAAAAGTCTATCTGATTTTCTAAGTGTTATTCTGTAGAAAACAGTTGTCATAGAATCCAACAATAGTTTCACTTCTTTGTTTTCTTTCTCTGTATTCTGCAAGTTTATCATCTATACTACTTTTGATTTTCTTTTTTAAAAATATTTTCAATTTTTAGTTGTAGTTGTCAATTTTATTTATTTATTTTTATGTGGTGCTGAGGATTGAACCCAGGGCCTCACACATACTAGGTGAGAGCTCTACTGCTGAG
Source organism: Urocitellus parryii (assembly GCF_045843805.1). NCBI lineage: Eukaryota > Metazoa > Chordata > Mammalia > Rodentia > Sciuridae > Urocitellus > Urocitellus parryii. The sequence goes on from NC_135534.1 coordinate 99,345,486, forward strand.
CCACAACTCTAGCCTCTACTTTTGACTTTCTGCCATGCCCATTCTACTAATTTATTTCTTCTCATATATAATTTGTAATTATTGCTTAATAAACTTTATTTTATTACATACAAATGTAAGATAGGTTTATTAAAAACTTAACATTGCTAATCATCAGAGAAATAAATATTGAACTATAAAAACACTCCACATTTTTAGAATGGCTATTATCAAGAAGATGAAAGACATGTTTTGGCAAAAATGTGGAGAAATGGGAACCCATATATGATATTGATGGGAATGTTAATATATATGGTCCTTATAGAAAACCATGTGGAAATTCCTCAAAAATTTTAAAATAGAGCTATAATACAATCCAGCAATTTTATTACTGCAGATATATCTGAAAGGATATGAAATCAAGTCAAAGATCTCTGCATTCCTCTGTTTGTTGCAATACTGTTCACAGTAATCAAGATTTGGAATCAGTGTAAGTGTCCTTCAGCATATGGCTGGATAAAGAAAATGTGGCATGGAATACTATTCGGTCTTAAAAACAAAGGAAATTCTGTGATTTGCAGCAACATGAATGATCTGTAGGACATTGTTAAGTTAGCCAGGCAAGAAAGACAAATGACTTCATGATCTCACTATACTTGGAATCTAAAAAAGTTGAACTCATAGAGTATAAGGGCTGGGGACGGGAAGGGGGAGGATGTTTGGAGGAGATGTTGGTCAAAGGATGCAAAGTTTGTTAGATAGGAGGAATGAGTTCAAGAAATCTATTGAAGTAATACGTAAGTGAAATAATTTAATTTAGCCATTTGACAATGTATACATATTTAAACAATTATATTTTACAATAAATAAAATTTTTATTAATTAAGAAAAAATTTAAAAACTTTGATTCCTAAAAAGTGTACTTATGGGGTTCAGTGTGATATTTCAATACGTATATACATCAAATCAGAGTAGTTAGCATTTCTACCACCTTGAACATTTATTATTTTTTTTGTGTTAGGAACATTCAAATTCTTTTTGCTCTAAAAGTTAAAGGAAATAAAAAGTGAAAAATATAGTTTATGAAAAGGGTGAATGTATAGAAAGTGTTGTCTTGTATTCTTGTATTAGTCAGCTTTTCATTGCTATGACCAAAATACCCAGTAACTTACAGGAGGAAAAGTTTGTATTTGGAATCATGGTTTCACAGATTTAATGGTGGGCTAACTCCATTGCTGTGGGCCCAAGGTGCTGCTTTATTCATTGCAGCCAGGAAGCAGTGGAGGGCAAGGGGAAGGGGCTGCTGGGAAGACAAACCCTTCCAGGGGACACCCACTTTCTCCAACCATACCCCACCTGCCTACATTTACCCACTGGTTAGTCCATTCAGACTAGCCTGGGCTTATTAGGTTACAGCTCTTATAATCTGATTATCTCATCTCTGAATATACCTACATTAACAGGAGCTTTTTAGGGGACACTTCACATCCAAACCTTGACAGTGCTGTTTTTTTCTTGTTCCATCTGAATGTCAGGATAGGATGGTGACAACTTTGAAGGCCATATGATCAAGATTGCAGAACCCTTGCTAGCCTGGGTGCCCAAAGGTGGAAGGGCTACTCTCGCCTCCTGAAGCATTCCCCTTGAGCTGTTTTGTAAGTGACAGATGTTTTTTGATAGATAAACTCTATTGCATTTCAGCCAATATACAAATGCCATATGTGTTTGTACAGCAGCTAAAGTTACTCTAATAATATCCTGAAATCACCATTCTGCCTTTCCTAAAAAGATTTTCATAAAATTCTTGCAAAATTTCTATGAGAACTTCCCTGGGATTTGCTTTCTTAAATATTTACTGTTGCTACTTAAAGAAGAAAGTAAATCGGACAGTGAAATGAGGTAATGAATTTATTTTAACACTTCCACATTTCTGCTAAAAAAAAAATGTTATAGAATGCCATCCATCTGGGTTTGTGATGGTCTGATTTGCTCCAACATTTGAAAAAAGAACAACCTTCACAAGTAAGGGGCTGAAACCTGAGTGGTGAGTTCTGAATGTTGTTTGATATTATTTTAGATATTAAAGATTTTTTAAAACTCCAATCTTTTTTTACCTAACGGGTGCATCTAGGTATTCTAACAGTTTTGTGTTGTTTCCTTTTTTTAAGAATCAGAATTAGACCCAGCCACCATATTTTCTAAGAACCTAAAATGTCATCTTAGTGCCAGTCTTTGAAACTCATCCTGATATCAGTTTATCTCGGGCTTCTCTCTGGTTTTCTGTTTCAATTTTATGGGGATATATTATGATTTTCATAGATACAATGCTCGTTTCTTAGACTTTTCTTCTAATTTCTGTAGTAAATCATCTCAGAGGTATGCTTCTTTAGGTTAGCCTTCTGGGTGAGCCACTTTCCCCTTATGTGATATTGTTTTTTTCTGTAGCCCCATGCAGTACCCCATCTTTATTGATCTTTAAGCAAGTAGAGCTCTAGGGAGACTTGGTGCTTGCTAACAGAGAAGGGATGTGGATGGTGTGGATTTCTTGGTTTTGCTCACTACCCCACACCTAGGTCTGTTTCTAGAGTGCCACTTAGATGCACAGCTACTAACCCGTCTCTAGAACTGATGGGTGTTCCTTGTGTAGCCCTGCTGGACCGATGTGGGCTCTCCTTCTGCTTCTGCCTATTCTTGAACACTCAGAACTGATGGAGTAGGTGGTAATCTCATTCTGTATCACTAACTGCCTTTGTCTTGCCTATGAAGCATTATGTATGGGAAAAATGCCTTCCAAAATATGTTCTATCATCACTTCCTGCTCTACAGTTTCCTAACAGTTGAATTCTATGAATGAATGTAGATAAATTGGAGGAGAGAGAACAATTCTCTGGCCCTCCAAAGAGTAGCACCCACAGAAGAGAGGCAGATTTTTTGTTTGACCTCCTGGGCTTCTGTACTGGGGTAGAAAGTCAGGGAAGGGAAAAGTTTATCATTGTTCAGGTACATGGGCCTATTCAATTGCATAGGATGAATCATTGATTATTTGCCTCTATGAAAGTTTATTAACTTTATTTAATAGAAATTCCTTCTATATTCTGGTAATAGGTGGCTGGTTAATCTTTGTTTTCATTGTTGTAAATTTCTGTCCCTCCTAGTACAATAGGTAATTTAGAGAGAAGTTTGGAGATATTTTATCAATAGTTTCTAGCCAGATGTTATTTTGTTTTTCATTTTTATTTAAATGCCATTTTAAACTCTAAGTGGACTTGATTTTATTTTACCTTAAGAAACTAGGTCTAGGAATTAGTTTGCCTTACTTAGTCATCATTTCTGTTTGTCTTAAATCACTTAAATCAGTCCAACATTGCCTTCAGATACTAAATCTCATTGCATAGTCCTTTTAAGGAGGGAGGGTTTAGTAAGACTTGTATTGGTAGACTGTAGCCATGTCAAGCAGTCATTGAATGGTAGGTAATTTTCTTACCTGGAGTCTTATTTAAGATTATTTGATTTTTTTTTCACTAATAACAAAACCCCATGGTAGCTAGTGCAAAACACACACACACACACACACACACACACACACACACACACACACCACTCTTCTTAGCTATGGGTTCCATGTCTATGAACTCAACCAATTGTGGATTGAAAATATTTGGAAAAAGTGGAATCTGTATTGAACATGAATAGACTTTTTTTGGGTCATGATTCCATCTAATAACTATTTTCAAAGTATTTATATAGTATCAGGCAGCGTAAGTAATTCAGAAATGATTTAAAGTACACACGAGGGTGTGAAGAGGTTGTATGGAAATTCAACATCATTTTATGTACAGGGCTTTAGTGTCTGTGGATTTTAGTATCCTGGGGCTCCTAGAACCAAACCCCATGGATACCAGAGGATGGCTGTTGGGGTGCTAGAGTGTCTTACAGACTCCAGGCCTTTTAAGAGTTGCGACTGAGAACTCCGAAGCTATTGGGAACCCAGGCCCTTTGTTCATCCTTTTCCTCTGCTTCAAGCTGCAAGTGTATCTCTCGAACAGCCTTCGTTTACAAATAACAGATGTTGTTGACATTTGTCAGGTGTCAAGAGGTACACAAGATTTTGCCTTGGGCGTGGCGTAAAATGGAAGCCTCCTGGCTCCTGAGTCCTCCTCTTCTCCAAGTAACCCAACTCATGCCTCTAAGTCCTGATTCCAGACTCCAGGAAAAGAATTTGAATGACTTGGCTTGGGTCGGATGACCACCTTCATCCAGTCAACTGCGGTTGTGCTCGTGTGTGTGTGTGTGTGTGTGTGTGTGTGTGTGTGAGGGGGGGGGTGGGAGAGACATGGAACAGTTGGATCCACCTGTGGTTTTCAGGAAACAGGCTCATGGTGACCTGGGAAGGTCCCTCAGTGTGCCACCTGCTCGTGCGTTTTGGAATAAACCCTATTGATTCAATCCTGAGGGAACTGCAGTTCTGGCCATGACTCTTCTCTCAGGCCTGTGGAGTTACTGGAGTGAAATGGAGCACCAGTCTTCCCCTGGTGCCGTGGGGTCTCGGGGGCTCTCGTGAGGGATTGTTGAGTCATCTGTGTAGCACACCTGATGATTCTCATGATGCTTTTTCTTGGTTTTTCCCACGCCACTCTAAATCAGAAGACTCTTTAATAGGAAAGCCACATTTTACAAACTTTCTTCCTACCACGGACTTTATGTTTAATTAATTCATTAATTTTTACATAACAGAGTATATTTGAAATGTGCATCATATAGCATAAGCATAACTTGTTCCAATTAAGATCTCATTATGATGAGGCACATACAACCAATGTAACTCCACGATATTTTCCAGCTCCTTCCATTTACCAGCAAATGCCATAATTTCATTTTTTAAGGCTAAGTAATATTCCATTGTGTATATATAACACAATGTATTTATCCATTCATCTGTTGAAAGGCACCTAGGTTGGTTCCATAGTTTAGCTATTGCAAATTGTGCTGCTATAAACGTTGATGTGGCTGCGTCACTGTTATATGCTGATTTTAAGTCCTTTGGGTATAGACTGAGGAGTGGGATAGCTTGGTTAAATGGTGGTTCCATTTCAAGTTTTTCTGAGGAATCTCCATACTGCCTTCTATTTTGGTTGCACCAATTTGCAGTTCCACCAGCAATGTATGAGTATGCCTTTTTCCCCCACATCCTTGCCAACATTTATTTTTGTTTATATTCTTCAATAATTGCTATTCTGACTGGAGTGAGATGAAATCTTAGAGTAGTTCAGATTTGCATTTCTCTAATTGCTAGTGATGCTGGATATTTTTTCATATATTTGTTGATTGATTGTATTTCTTCTTCTGTGAAGTATCTGTTCAGTTCCTTAGCCCATTTGTTGATCGGATTATTTGCTTTTTTGCTGTTAACTTTTTTTGAGTTCTTTATATCCTAGAGATCAATGGAGAGTCTGCATTTCTAACCAACTCCCAGTGATGCTGTGGCTCCTAGAACCACACTTTGAAAAAGGAAGGTAATCTAAGCAGCACCCCGCACCCCCCACACACCAACCACCTGCAGGGCTCTGAGTGTCACCTGACCCAGGTCCCCCAGATGTGCTCAGTCAGCCAGGGAGACTGTACCCTCCACCTCCCCAACCAAGTCTGTGACTATACATTCGACCTTTCCTCCCACTATGGGGCTTGCTCTTGAGGGTTCTGAACTGGGGTATTTTCTGGTACCTGCTTCTAGTTCTGGGATCTGGTGCCTCCCAGTGGCCTCCTTTGTGGATGTCCTGAGGTGTGACAGAGCAGGAGAGAGACCACACTGTGAAGGTCAGGAAGCGCGGTGTTTGGGACATGAAGATTTGAGTCTTGACTTTTCTACTTTCTGGCCCTATAATCTCCAGCAAGTTAGTTGGCCTCTCTCAAATCTCCTAGCATGCAAGAAGATGGTCACCTTATAGGTTGAGAGACAAAATGATCTAATGTATATGAAACACCTATATCAGAGATGGGTATGCTTAATAAACAATCGTATTACTAAGGAGGTTGGAATCAAGCATTTATTGAATATCCTGCATGGGTATTACTCTTCACTAGGTGACTTATAGTAACCATCTCATCAGAGCCTCAGAACAACCCTGCAAAGTCATATGATAGTCCCTCTTGTACATAGGCAGCAGGTAGAATCAGAGAGGGTGAAGACTCACCAGAGGATGCACAGCTAGCAAACTCTAGGGCCAGAACTTGCATTCTAATTTGTCTGACTTTAAAGCCTTTTGCTGATCCCATGGACAGAATTGTGGCTATTTGACAGACAGGAGGGGCTCAATAAATACTGGTAAACTCAGCTGTTCATGGGGAGTGAGAGCAGCATCCAGAAGGCCTCCCTGTTCCCCATTTGCCCACAGAGACTGAGGAGCAGAAGCAGGGAGGAAAGAGATGAGTGGGTAGGTCAGAAAGTGACTTTGATGGGTAGATGCTAACAAATGCTGCCTGCCTGGCCCCTGCCCTGTGAGCCAGGGAATGTGATGCCCACAGGAATTGGGGACTTCTGCTGCCCCTCAAGAGCAGAAAGCAATTTTTGTGTGTGAGAAACAGGCTGTTGGTAGCAGGTGTGAGGATTGTTGGTGGGGAATGAGTGAAATCTCTCTCTGGAGGGGGCCCAGGAAGGAGTAGGGGCAGCCTGGAGGGCTCCCAGCCGGTCTCCATGCAAGAGAGCCCAGGTTCCCAGCCACCTCTTCTGCTGGACCCAGACACCCAGCATCCCCAGGCTGTGCCTTTGCCTCGCGGCCTGGTTGTAGATGTAGAATGTAAAGTGTGCCTCTCAAGCAGCCCGACAGTGAGGAGCATGCTGAAGAGCAGGTGCAAGTGGATTTGGGGGCTGCGGGGAGCTGGCAGCTCAAAGGCTTAAGTAGCAGGACTGTGCTGGTGCCTGGGGGGCTTGTCTGGTCCCTTGCAAGGACTCTCATCCATCCCAGGCCTTACCCAGCAGGATTGGAAACCCTAGAGGGAGGGAAGGCAACCGAAGCCAGAGATGTCAAATGTGGCTGTCCAGAGTGTGACTGGTTGCTTAGCCTGACGTCCCCTTTGAGCAGGCGGAATGCCTGTGATGAACCTCGGGCAGCGTGCCCATGCCCCTGTGTGGTGGTAAGGCAGCTGTGCTCTTTGTACCTCTGAGCACAGACACCAAGGTGCATCCACCTCATAGAGGGCAGGACAGAGTAAGGGTAGCTCAGCCAGTCTCTGGCTTCCCTCTGGGGGTGAGAGTTTTGTTTTGCAATGAAGGAAGCAGAAGAGCCACTTGGCATTCCTTCATACCAGTGCTCTCAGCTCCATAGTTGGTGCTGTCTTGAAAAATGTGCAGATTTTACACAATTCTAGGGAAGGAAAAAAAAAAAACCCAGTGACATGCTTCATCATTTATATAGCTGGATTCATATATTTTTGATAATTCTTAACCATTAACAAAATTCTTTTTTTCTATGACTGGGAAACAGGAGTTTTGCAGAATAAGGGTCCCCTCCCCTTTCTATCTTTCTAATCGTTAAATTGAGGTTCTTTATGATATTTTACTTAGAGACAGGGTCTTGCTGAGTTGCTTAGGTCCTCGCTAAGTTACTGAGGCTGGCTTTGAACTCATCATCCTCCTGCCTCAGCCTCCTGAGCTGCTGAAATTACAGGCATGCACCACCACACCTGGCTCAAGGTTCTCAAATTCACTTAAAACTTTGACTTTTCATCTTGAATTAATTTAATTGCCAAAATAGTACAAGGGGTTCCCATACACCCCTTAGCTAGATTTCCCTAAATGTTGATCTTGTATGACTTAAGAGTATGATGATCAAAAATCAGAAAATCAACCTTGATATAGTACTATTATCTAATCTACAGACTTAATTCTCATCTTGCCAGTTTTCCCACTACTGTCCCTTTTCAGGAACAGGATCCAAATCCAGGACCACAGTCCTCCAGTTCTTGGCTCTCATGACCTTGAAAACTTAAAAAAAAATGCTGGTCATTTATCTTCTAGGGTGTTCTCAATATGAGTTTATGTGATGTTTCCTTGTGACTTATATACAGATCATGTACTTTTTTTTTTTTTAGAGAGAGAATTTTTTAATATTTATTTTTTAGTTTTCGGTGGACACAACATCTTTATTTTATTTTTATGTGGTGCTGAGGATCGAACCCAGTGCCCTGTGCATGCCGGGCAAGCACGCTACCGCTTGAGCCATATCCCCAGCCCAGATCATGTACTTTCGGCCAGAATACCATAGAAAGGATAGCTTTCCTCAGGGCATCATGTCAGGGCGCATGGTCTGTTTGCTCTATTACTAGTGATGTTGACTTTGACCTCTCACTCAAGGTGAAGTTGCTACTTTTACTCATGAAATTAATAAGTATTTCTTAGGTAGATACTTTCTAAATATCCTGTTTCTGATCGAATTTTGCCCACTGATTTTAGGACTCATTAAGGGTTCGGCTTAAAACACTTATCACCATGGCGTTTAATTGACTTATAAAGACAAAGCAATGATCAAGCAAAATAAAAACACCTTCTAGGCATATTGGCAAGATTGTTTCATTTTTTTTTTTTTTTTTTTTACATCTCCAGCACTATTTGCTTGGTTCTCTTCATAGTTTTGGTTTTATTTAGTATAGCTTAGTCAGTTGTTAAGTACATAAAATGTTGAATGTCACATCTACGCCACTGTGTTTACTTTTAGTAGTGGCAATATTTCAACTGAAGCCTGATCATTCCATCTGATTCATTCCTGTCTTTTAGAGCAAACAGTCCCCTTGGAGCTCGGCTGTACCTCCTAAATTCGATCTGAACTTGAAGCTCTGTCTCCCTCCATTTAGACCGAGGATAGGTGGTATTGCTCTGTGCGCCCTAGTGATTCTAATTTCTACTCAGGACCCGGCTTTTCTTGGTGAATGACTCAGCATTTTACAATTTGACATTTTAAGAGAACCACTTTGCTATTAAACGGAAGCCATATATTAAAGTTAAACCCTGAAGCAAGCATGGGTCTAACAAAGGTTAGACAAAGATAAGACAATTTGTCACACCTCCCAGCCGGTGGTACATGGCAGAAATGAAATGAGATTTGGGAACCAGAACAGGCTGGGGCCTTTGACTTCGAGTTCTGCTGTAGGGAAACTCTTCAGAGGTGGCCATCACTCTGGACTACCCCCCACAGACCCTCTCTTGGTGTGTTTGTAGTCTAGAGGTTCTGTGCTCTAGGCTTGGGGCCCTCAGACCGAATATTTAAAGCAGGCTTAAAAGTTGAACTTCCAAATTGGGAAAGCTGTAAATTTGAAGTGAGCTGTAATTGATTTTTGTTTTGTACGGAAGAAGAATTGATGAGACCGGAAAGAAAGCCTTTCTCTGTGAACATCTAGGGGCGGGCAAGCTGTCAGTCAAGTGATTGTCCGTCTGTCGGCATTTATTTCAGGTGGACAGAGGAGCGCTGGCCAGGAATGCAGAAGCATAGCTATGTCAGCATCTACCTTTTCTGTCTGTGTTCTTCTTACACAAAAGGAGTGACTAGGGCCCTTTCCATTGCCAGCCTTGCTGTGTCTTGCTCTTTCTGGGTTTGGGAAGGGAGGAGAAGAGATCTTCCTGAACTCAGGGCAGGATGGAAGGGGAGGGCAGATACAGATTTTTCTCTTGTTTTCAGTATCTACCTTCTTCATCCTGATATTTTGGGGCTTCTAATTTCTCTAAAGCAGCCCCAACTCCCCTGGAGATTTGGCCTCATCCTTCCCAGCCAGTGACAAACCTGCTCGCCCCTTCCCAAGCAGTCTTAATTAAAGCTGACACCACCCCCAGCCCTCGGGCCTCTGTCTCTTCCACAGGCTCCAACAGCATATGCTCTGACCTCAACTCTGCACCATTCTTTCATTCTTTGATCAAACATTTATTGATGCCTATTCTAAGCCAGGCCAGGGGCTGTGCTAAGTGCTGGATATGTATAGAAAGAAATTAGACACAGTTCTTATCCCCAGGGAACTCCCGGTCCAGCGAGGAGACAGGTTTTCAAGTAATCGTAATGCAACCATCTTGTAGCACTCATCTCGCGCTAAACACTTACCATGCTCTCCTCATTAAGCCCTCACAGTCACCCTAGGAACTGGGTGTTCTTTTATTCTCTTTATTGCAGATAAAGCACAGAGAGTTTGAAAAATTTACCGGAGGTCATATAGCTAATATGTGGTAGAACTAGGATTTGGACCTAGACGAGCTGGCTGCAGAGGCTGGGCTTGTGACTAGTGTTTACTGCCTCTCAGTGACTCCAGCAAGGAGGTAGGTTGCCCAAGAGTCATAGGCACCTGTGTGATGATGTGTAGGGGGAGTCTTGGTGTGTTGTTCTAGGCAGCCTGAGGTTCCCTGGTTCCCTCCCTCCCTCCCTCCTCCAGCCTTCAGTATTTCCTGGGCATGTGCTCTGTGTGTATGCTGCTAGGCTCTGGGGACACAAGGAAGGGCTTCACCTGGCCTGGGAGAGGCTGTCTACACCCAGCTGGCACCTGGACAGGAGCAGCATGGGGGAGTGGTGTGGAAGACTTCCCGGAGGAGGTGCAGGAGGAGCCACCTGCAGGCAGGAGGGGGAAGGGTGTTGTGTGGTGGCTCCAGGGACACTTCAGGACAGTAGCTAATCAAATCAAGCTGAGCTCCGAGTCCCTGTTAGCCCAGCTCTGTGAGAAGTTTTTTTTTTTTTTTTTTTTTTTTTTAATAGTCATTATTTGGGGCAGTCTTCTGCTCCCAGGGACTCCAGGAACCCCAGAACTGATGCAGGTCTTAGCCTGTGGTTTCCACCTACAGGGATCTGAGGCTGCACCCGCAGGCTGGTCTCCTACCATTGGTCTAGTGCCTTGGCGCCTCCGCAGCTTCTGGCCAGGTCAGCCTGGTCTCAAAGACAGTGGACAGCTTTGGGGTGGTTCCGGTCTCACCATGTCACTCTGTAGCAGTATCTCTCTCAGGACCACAGGGCCACCAGCCTGCACCTTCTGTCCTCCCAGCTGGCTGTATTGGAGGCCACCTGGTGGCACAAACAGAGGAAAGCATATTGACTGCCCCCTGGTGGTACAGGAGTCCAGCCCTTAGGAACAGAGACTGACTGAGCCTTTACCAGAGGGCCAGTGCTTTCTGGAGAAGCAGCATATCCAGTTATTTCCTCATAATTGTGAGTCAAACACAGAGGTGTGTGCGATCTACTGAGAGTCTGTGCACTTTGAGATGTCACTGAGATACCGAGTGGGAGAACAAGGGGTTCAGAAGTACCCTGCAGGCTCAGCTGGTGGGAAAGGGCCAGATTTTACCTAGAACAGAATGGTAATATCACCAGATTTGGAGTTCAGAAGGATCATAGTGACTCTGTGTGTGTGTGTGTGTGTGTGTGTGTGTGTGTGTGTGTTTTCACATGAAAGAATGCTAAGAATAATTTACTTTGTAGTTTCTCCAGGGTGGGCCTGGGGCTGGTGCTACTCAGATGCCTTTTGGGATGATGTGTCACAGGGGACAGCCCATGGACTACATCATGGGAGATGTCCTGCTTCACCTGGGCTCTTAATTCAAGCCAAGGAAAGAGCAGAATGGAGAGATGATAGCCCAAGGGGTAGGTGAGTATAAAAAAATCAGTTGGGATGGTGACAATATTAATTTTGTGTCCTTGGAAAACCAAAAAAGAAGGGGCCATAGAAAAAGACTCTTTTGCCCAGGCTCCTTTGTAGAAGTGAAAGAGAGATTAGACCAAAGTATTTCCATTTCACTGTGATCTCAACCAGTTCCAGTTTCTTTTCCTTTCCTTTCTAGGGATTGAACCAGGGGGGCTTAACCACTGAGCCACATCCCCGGCCCCTTTTTATTTTGAGACAGGATCTTGCTAAGTTGCCTAGTGCCTCACTAAATTGTTGAGGCTGGCTTTGAACTTGCAATTCTCCTACCTCAGCCCCGCCCGAGGCATTGGGATTACAGCATTGCAGGTGTACCCCCCCTGAGCCTGGCAACCAGGTCCAGTATCAAGGATTTGGAATTTCCTCCCTGAGCCAAGAAGATGCCCAGCTCTCCTTGGTTCTCAAATGACTGCAGAAGCAGAGAGACAGCAAGCCACTTTGGCATCAGAAAACCCAGAGCTGGTAATGAGATGAGAGAGAAGTGCCCAGCCGTGACATTAGCTGGGATTTATTTTCATCATTTCAGGTTCCCTATTGTATGGCCTGTTCCTTCACCACCTGCAAATACAGCCATATTTTAGGATACAACTCTGAGGGTTTCAGGGCTCTCTGAGAAATAATGGTTCTGCGCTGTCACGGCATAGATGTGCCCTTTACAAATATTCAAAACAGGAAGGTGACCTGCCGATTCAGAGGAAGGCAATAAACCACACATTCAATTAGAATGACATACATTTAATCACAATTGTTTAATGGTATTTGAGATTTCTTATTTAATCAGTAATGAGACTACCCAGCAATTAATGTTCCTGGAATCACGGCTGTCCTCACCAGCCTGGTGTTGATTTTAAACTAATCTTTTTTATTTTATATCCTCTTTCTATTTCTGGAGTTAATAAAGGTGCTCTAATGAGTTGTATTAAAATGTCAATTTCTTCTTTTGTTGCACCCACAAGTTTATCATGGTTTTTAATCAAAATACTGAGTTCATTTGTAGGAAGGGGGTTTTGGACATAGGCTTTGCTTGAATGGAGCAGCTCACGTGGGGATGGCTTGGCTCCTTCCCCTCCCACTCTCCTAGCCCTTCTGGCCCCTGCTGGAGAGGTGGGAGGATGGGGACAGCTTCAAGGGGGGGCCTGTGAGGCCACTGAAGGCCTGAGCTTGGTTTAGTGCTGTGTTGTCGCTGTCTTGAACATTTTTTTTTGCACCTGGTCTTGCTATTTATCCAGCCTGTCCTGTGTGAGGATCTGTCAGAGTGGTTGACAGTCATGGGAAACGTGTGAGAGGCTGCCGCACACCAGCCCTTGAGCTAGTGCAGTGGGGGTCCAGGCTGAGGAGGGCCAAGTGTGAGCCAGGGAGAGGCCGGGGGCGGGGAGCACACAATTAGTTACAGCTGTAATAAATGATAGGAAAGAGAAGCAGAAGGGTGATTGGTGTCCAGAGGAGGGGATAGAATGCTATGGACTGAATTTCCCACTCGACCTTGTCTGTCCTGGAAACTCCGTCCTGTGATCTTAAAGCTCAGGCTGTAGGGATAACACACAAAAGTAGATGTCAACGAAAGGGACACTAATGGAAATCTTCTTTGAGGAGGGGGAAAAGTCTTTTTTTCCTGAAACCTACTTTTGAAAAGGTAACAAACAATGGCTGATTCTTTGAGTCTCTACCACAGGCCAGGTGCTGTTCTGAGTACTTTACAGGTTACCTTGTTTTTTTTTTTTTTTTTGGTACCAGGGATTGAACTCAGGAGCACTTGACCACTGAGCCACATCCCAGCCCTATTTTATTTAGAGACAGGGGTCTCACTGAGTTGCTTAGCACCTTGCTTTTTGCTGAGGCTGGCTTTGAATTCGTGATCCTCCTGCCTCAGCCTCCTGAGCCACTGGGATTACAGGCATGCACGGTACATATTACCTCATTTAATACAACAACCCTATGAGATAGATACCAATTAACCCCAATGGGGAAACTGAGGCAAGAGAGGTTAAGTATGTTTCCCAAGGCCACAAAACCAGCAATGACAGAGCCAGGCTTACATCCAAACTTATATTTTGGTGTGATAGGACCAGATGGGCTTTGGAGAGAGGCAGATCTGCATTTGTTGTTGCTTCAGCCATTTGTTAGCTCTGTGAACTTGGGCAAATCACTTAACTTCTCTGTGCCCTATTTCCCTCATTTATAAACTAGGGGTAATAGAACCTAGGTAGGGCTGATTTGAAAATTAAACAAAATAAAACATAGTATCTAGCTGGTGCCTTATACCATAACCAGCCAAGTGCAAGGTCATTTCTCTGCCTCTTATGAAGTCTACCTAAGCTCTCCTCCTCCAAGAAGACTCTCTTGTCTACTTGAATGCATGCTCTTCACTCACTCACTCTATTGCTTCATTATGCACACTACTGTCTCCTTTAAATTCATCATAAATGACTTGTTGAGCACATGACGTATTAATTTATCTATTATCATGTTCCCAACATGAGCAAACCACTGAGTTAGGTATTATTGTAGGTTAAAGCACCGTTCTGGTTGTGGGGTGAACTAACCGAGTGAAGGACACAATTCTTGCATCAAGGGCCTCAATCTACTTAGGAGATACAGTCCATGAATGTAAGAGATGAAAATAACTAACAGAACACTCTAGGAGTGTGTTGAAGTGCATGTGGAGGGAGGATGAAAATGCATGAATTCACTCATTTATTCATTTAGAGGTTTGTGTCAGGTGCTGTGCCTGATTCTGGGAACATAAGGATGAACAGAACCGATGGATCTCTGTCCTCGTGGGGTTGATATTTTAACAAGGATGCTAGACACTGGATAAATAGACACACAATTAGTTATAGTTGTAATTAGTATTAGGAAAGAGAAGTAGAGGGGTGATTAGTGCTCAGAGGAGGAGATGGCATTATAAACCAGAGTAATTAGAGAGTAGCTCATGGGAGAGGTTGAATTGAAAGAGTGTGGATAGAATTTCTGGAGAGGAGAGATGGGATCCAAAGGTCAGGACATAGGAATGATGTTCAGGTGATAACAGTAATTCTTTAAATTTGGAGTGCACATTGAAATTTCCTGAGAGAGTAGCTCAGTGGTAGAGTGCTTGCCTAGCATTCACAGGTCCCTGGGTTTGATCCCCAAAGCCATCCTCCCCATATAAGGGAACTGTGGACTCAAGAGCTCAAGAGACGAGGCAGTCAATCAAGATTTCAATACTTTCACATATGTAATGTGTTAGAATAGACTGAGTTATGCCGCAATAACAAACAATCCCAATAGACCAAGGTTTCCTATCTTGTCCATCCTACTTGTTCAGGATGGTTTGGTCAGGGGGTTTATTCCTCATAGCTGCCCAGGGATAAGGTTCCTTTCTACCTGTACTCTCAGGATCACTGTGTGGAAAGGGATAGTACAGTGGCTCTGTCTTGGTTCCCTTTTTTGTATAATACAATGTGCTAGAACTTAGCTCAAAACATCATGCACCTAGGTCACCATTTCTGAGGGCCAGGAATCCAGATATGCTTTAGCTGAGTGCTCTGGCTCAGGGACTCTTTCAATACCATGATCAAGGGGTCTGCTCGGGCCACACTCAAGGTTCAACTGGTTCTGGGTTCACTTCCAAGCTCACCCACATTATTGGCAGGATTATTGATTATTGGCAGGATGTGTTGGCCTGAGGGCTGAAAGACTAACTTAGTTTTTCGCTGGATGGCCTCCTCCATTAGGGTGAGTGTATGAAAGGAGACAGAGATGGAGGGAAGGGAGGAGAGAGAACAGATGCCAGCAAGTCTGAAGCCACTGTCTAGTACCTAACCTTGGCAGTGACAGCCCATCACTTTTGCTATCATCTGTTCTTAGGAAGCTCCTCACTAGGTCCAGCCTAGACTCTGGGGAACCACACAGAGGACACATGCCAGGCGGTGAGGTCACTGGGAGTCATCTCGGAAGGTGCCCACCATAGCTGTGTGTCTGCCTTCCTCGGTGCACATTTGGGGTGTGACATGTGGTCACAGCCAGCTTCAGAGCAGCCAGGGAAATTCAATCCTCCCATGTGCCTGGAAGGGGAACCATGATATATGTGAATAGTTCTGCAGACGAACACAAATGATCCCATAATACAGAGCCTCATTTACCAACCAGAAGGTCTGGGGAGGGCTTTCATCAAGGAAAGGTTGGAAAGTCAAGTTGAGGTTTAAGAGATTAATGGACTTGAAGGAAATAGCCAATCAACGAATATTTTTGAGCGGGATAGTAATTTAACCAGTGATTCTTAAAATAATTATTAACCAGCTTTTAAATGGAAAAACAGAAATTCACTTGTTAAGGTGAAAATTCAGGTCCAGAACGATGGTGATAAAAAGCCAAGTTGTTTTCCCATCCCCAGTTTCTAAGTTCCCTTCCTGGACGTGAACATTTTCAAGCTCTTGGGTATCTTGGGTATTTAGGAACATGGATACACCGTAATGTAGATATCCCTCCCTGTCTTTTAAATCAATCACATGTGTTTTCCACGCACAGGGTTCTGTCTTTCTCTTTTTGTCTCACTGTTATCTTGGAGATCGTCTCAGCACCTGTAGCTCTGCCTCACTGAAGGTTTTGGAAGGTTTGAACTGGTGGCTACGGGGAACAGAGCAAAGGGAACGGAGGAAGCCCCACTACCTGGGAGGCTCTTTGAATCATTCTGCAGATTTTCATTTATTTATTCATCATTTATTGAGGTCTTTGCCGGGCCCTGTGATATCAAGTCACATAAGAAACGATCCTTGATCCTCGTGTCTAGGGAGCTCCAGGGAGTGAAGACAAGTAAACAAATAAATCATCGCCCAATGTGCTCGCTGGAGGGCTGTAACTGGAGTGAAGTGACAAGTGTCTAACTGGGATGTCTCCACGAGATAAAGAGCATCAGGTGGCAGCGATGCTCTTTCTTCAGAAAAAATGTCAACAGGTACAGCCTGATAAAGGGTCGCTCTGGGCCCTCCTGACATACCTTCCATTTATTTTGCAGCGCTGAGTCCCCTCCCTGACTCAACAGGAACGCGGTGAGTGAGACAGGCGGGTGTTGCCCCACAGGCTGTGGAAAAGGCTCAGGCCGTCTCATGATGGGATCCATCGATGGTTTCCCTGTCATTTCTCAACCTCTGTTGGTAGCATCTCCAGCTCCCGCCTGGCTGTTGTACAAACAGTGAGCACATTCTTGATTATGCGGGAAGATGAGCCTCTGATTCATTTTTGATGTTCATCGTTACGAGGAGAGCTCCCTGGCCATCTGTTCAAAGGAGGAACGTGGTACATATTTTGATTATTTTATTTTTATCTTAATCAAGTGGCAACTTTCCATCTTGATGCGTCTTAACCTGAGCAGTGGCACCGGGGAGGCAGCAGGCTGGAACAGACTGAGGCGGGAGGGAGGAGGCTGTGCCACCTGGAGTCCGCTGGGGAGCAGAGGCTGCTCGGCAGGCCCTTTCACCTCCCTCATTAGTGAAGAAATTGCAAGCCTGCCAGTGGCCACCGAGATGCTTAGAATGCCAGCCTCCAGGGGCTCATTACACAAACGAGGGCAGAAGACAGAAGTGGTCAGGACCTGCTGGGTACAGCCAGGGACCCAGGGGAGCCTGGGCTGGGGGGTGGGAGGCGCCTGGAAACTGGAAAGCATCAGCTTCCTGAAATGGCAGAGAGAAATAACTGCAGCTTCCTAATTAGAAGCAGCCCCAGCATCTTAGCCTAGTTACTGACATGAAGGGAGGGAGGTTTTCCAGCCATTGGTGTTTGATGACAGTGTGCAGTTACATTCCAGAGGCGGCTCTAGGGTCTCGGGGAATGAGTGAGCTGGAGAAGAAGTAATCATCTGGCCATTTCTCTGAGTTTGGGTTTTCCTGAGAGTTAATCCTAAAACAAGGACTTGGGAGCAGCGAGTTTATTTGTGAGGTGATCCAAGGGAAAGGAGTCAGGGGGCCAGGAGAGGCAGGCAGGGAGGGAGGAAGGAAGATCAGGGTGGGGTCGGTTACCTGGTGGCAGCGGGGCTCAGGCTGGAGGGGGACCTGTCAGAAGCATCCCTCTGGGGGGAGCTGGGGTGCTGATTCACTGATTTCTGACTTCCTCCTTTGAGCGCTGCTCTTGAGGGTATTAACCCTTTTCCTTCAAACTGCCTGTGCTCCTAGCTCCAAGAATTTAGGATAAAAAGCCCCAAGGCAGGGAAATAGAGAGACAGGGGTTACTTCAGGTGGTCCATGGGACTTGCCTAGGAAGCGCATTTCTCTGCTGTCCCTGGAGTCTGGGGTGATCCAAGGATAAAGGGTGAGGGCACAGCAAGCATCCCAGCTGTCACACCTGGAACAAAGACACATGTCATTAGGAAGGGTGCAGATGGGAGCTTCCTTGGGATAGTGGGCACCAGTTGTCCCTAAGCACTGAGAGGCACGAATTCTCTACTTTGGAACTTGTATATAAATAAACCTACCTTTGACTCACTCTCTGTTCTCATTGCACTGTGCTAGTAGGAGACAACCTCATTGGTCTCCTCCCTGTGTGCCAACCTCCCTGCCAGCTCCACGGTTGCGTCTAGATTTCTGTAAGTCATGGGAAGCCTCTGGGCGGAGTCTACACAGAGCAGACTGCAACGCTTACACTGCATATTTTGTTATTTTGTCTTTTATAAGTGGTAACTTTTCTGGTTATTCAGGCCGAACCAACTGGTCATTTTCTTTTTCTCTTTTGCAAGTGGCTCCGTTTTGTACACTTTGGAGAGCACCCGAGAATCACGGTGCACAGAGAATGTCCCTTTATAAGAAGATGTAACAGCTCTTGTGACTAGTTACTGTCCCACTGCGCTTCTACCATGACTTTGCCCCTTGTGGTGTAAGAGCTCATCCTTGTGACCTTCTCCAGGTGACAGGGTGGCCTCTGTGTAGAGGTTTCAACACTCCCTGGGATTTAGATGCTTTTGGTGCCTGGACGGAGTGGCTACGTCTCCTTGTTGGTTTTGTCGTGAACTAGTCAACGGGTCCATTTAGCTTTTGACCAGTCAGAGGAAGAGACATTAAAAACTTAAAACCATGATCCAATAAATGCATGTTTTTTAATGGATAGCTCTGAGTTTTCATACAGGTATAACTTCATGGGACCACACCTACATGATCGAGTTAGAGAATCATTTCATCAAAAAGCTGCCTGATGAGTCCCTTGGTAGTCACACCTTCCCCTCACCTGTCACCCCTGGCAACCATGAATCTGTTCTCAGTTACCATAGTTTTATCTTTTTAAAGAATAAGATCTTTGCATTCTCATCATTGGAATACAATTCAATACCTGACGCAGCTGTAGTCTTACTATCACGTGCCAGGTACCCTCGTCTTCTGCTAGGCTGAAGCAGGGGTCAGACAGTGCCACACAGTGCCGTGTGTCAAGGCAGCCGGCTGTGACCTGGAGAGGGTGACCAGTTTCCCAGGCTCATTGCATTTCTGAGCAAACAGCTTCACCTTCTTTCTCTTATTCTTCTCGGGGCAATTGTAAGACGACTTTGTACCACCACCATGAAGTGGTGCTCAACAGCAAAAGTGGTCTCCTTTGGAATTTGTAAACGGACACGGGTGCATCCATCTTCCATGTCCTCGCCAGCAAAACCAGCCACTGCTGATTGGGATGAATCTGGGCTTTCACATGGCTTCAACCTTGAGAATGATGGATGTTCTTGCTAGGGCTCTTACGAAAATTTGCATCTCGGCAGTGGGTTCACCTGAGACCGTGGCTCCAAAAGGAAGATCCATGCTGATAAAATTTACTCAAATTTAGATTAAATTGGGTTAAAGTTGGATTAAAAAGTCTAGAATCATAATTTGGGTTCTTTATCAGACCCTCCTGACTTAGTCACCAGAACTTTCAAAGAAATCAGTGAAGCTGCTCCAAGTACAGCAGAGGCCTCTGAGAGCCTCCTTCCCACCTGCTGCCCACCCAGCACAGAGTCTGCCGTCTGGCCAGTGCTCCCATGGGTGGGCTGCAGAAAAGGGAACAGAATCTCAGGGAAGAGGGATTTTCTGTGAAAATAGAGGAGGTGGCATCTCTGGAGCCCTCCATAGTGCCCTGACTCCTGGTTCTATGAAAGTGGCTGCTGAGCTCCCTCAGGACTCTGAAAAGATTCACACACACACACACACACACACACACACACACACACACACACACCGATAAAGTCACTGGATTCATTTTAGGCAAAAGACCATAGAAGACTTTTCTATATCTATTATCCAGGTTTAAGCTTGACTATAAGTGACAGAAAATCCAGCACAACAGTGGCTTGAATTAAAGTTTATTAAAGAAATTTCTTCACATAAATATAGGATGTCTTAAACTGGGACGTCAGTGCCAAAATTATTGGGAACCCAGGCTTTTATCATCAACATAAAGCTTTTACCTTGTGGTCCAAAAGGGCTGCTCAAGCTCCAGCCAGTGTGCTTCCATTCCAGCCAGTAGGAAAAAGGAAGGAGTCCTCTCTTGAAGAGAAACTCTCTCTTAAAGGGCTCTACCCAGAAATCACATTTACCACATCCTCTTACTTTTCTTTTGGCTTAGTTGATTGACCACATTTACTAGCAAAGGAGGCTGGGAAATGGGGTCTTTTCTTCCACAGACATTTATCTGGCCAAAGATCAGAGAAAATCATAGTACTAGGGGAGGATGTGGCAGTCTCTGCCATACCTTGCTGAGAAAACTATAGAACATCTTGCAGAGAAGAGTCGTAAACGTGTACCCAGAAACGAGTGAACCCCTAAGGAGCTGGTCCTGGAGGGCTCACCTTCTGTCATGGGTTTTACTTATTGGATCTCATTCTTCTGAGGGCACACAACTTCCCCTTAGGAAATTGGACCCAAGAAACACAACATCTCCTTTCTTTCTTTGTCTCTAGCATGAGTGGTACCTCCTAGCATTTTCAAAGACTCTTATTAAACTCTCAGATATAAAAAGAAGAAAACAAGGAAAATGTGAGATGCTCAGAAACTTACTACTGACAGGTTTGGATCTTAAGGCAACTGCCTTCCATCGGGAAGAAGCTGGGGTAGATATGCAAAAGCCGTGCCTGCCTTGTCCCTTTCAGCTGCTGTCAGGTGTCCACACAGAGGGGAAGAGCTTTACTTTTTCCTGAAATGAGGCTCAAGGCCATTTTCAAACTCAGCTTCCTATTGTGCTCGACCATTTGGCTCTGGCTTTCTGCTGAGGGGCAGGCTTGGTCAGCCATCAGCTCTGGTGATTAATAGGTGAAGACTTTGTCTCCAGGCAGGGAATGATCTTGTCCTCACAGAGCAACTGGACTTTTGCCAGAGCTAAATAATGTATCTTGGAAATCTTTTTTCTATCAGCTCTATGGATCTGATTCACCCATTTGACAGCTGCCTAGATATCCCATTGTGTGTGTAACTCCAAGCCATTAAACCCAACTTTGATTCCAGAATTCTTTAAGAATTGATATTCCTATAGTAAAATTACATTTTCATTGATTTTTTTTTTTTTTTGAGCAGAGGAGCAGTCTGAGTTTATAGGGGAACATAATGGAAAGAGGAGATGTTGGGCTCCTGGGCAGGGAAATCCAACGTCTCCCACTTCACAGCATTTTGAAGGGTGGTCTCATCTGAGAAGCTTGAATGAAAATAGTTCTATTCATTATGGTGAGAAATGAACTCTTCTAATACTGAATCAGCGGGAGGCTATGACCAATTCCCTGGGTGTCCTTGGATCAGAAAAAAAGAATAGCCATTAATTTGAAAACTGGGTTTGTTGAAACAACAGGTGGGCTGGTGCACAAACTTTCAAAGTTCCTACCTCAAATCCACACCTTGGCTTCTAACTCTCACGCTGGTGGATGCCAAAAAGAGAGATGGTTAAAGGCACAAATGAATGCTTCAGAAATCAAGGAGGTGAGGGCATGCGGCTGTTCAACTCCTGCACCCAACTTCTCAATCCCCAGGCCAATTGCTCTCAATGTTACCAGCCCTAACTTCCAAGTGAACACTCTTCCATGTTTTGGGGGAACCCCTGCCTCCCAAATATGTTCGATTCTCTCTTCTTCCCAACTGCTGGCCGTCTCCTGCCTGCTGAGCAATCAGCTCATCTCCTTTTTCTATCAAAATTTGCTCTAAAAAAATGGCCAAAAAACCTCATTCACATTCTAATTTAAATTGCTGATAACTGTTTAAAGTGACAGCAGACAGGAAGGGAAGCTGGCTTACATGTGTACCGTGTATCTGTATACACGTGTGTGTGTGTGTGTGTGTGTGTGTGTGTGTGTTTTAAACTTTTACTATGGAAGTTTCAAACATATATAGAAAGGAATCCACACAGACTCATGAGTTTCAGTGTTTATCAACAACTTGCCATTTTTCTTTCATCTATCATCTGTTTCCCTGCATATATTTTTTTTCTCGTGTGGTTATTTTAAATGATTTCCTACAACTGTGGGAAGTCTACTTAGTGGGATTCAACTTCAGGAGAAGTTTAGTGGGGCAGTGGCTGCAAATGGGTGCTGAGTCACCTACGCAGGCGGGGGACAGTTCTAGATGGATAGTGACAGACACAGAGTGCTCAGACACAGAGGAGGGAACGGTGGCACCTGCCGGGCCTCCTACTTGCCGTTCCTGCTTTCAGCTGAAGGAATTAAACTCTTACTCTGATGCTTTGAGCATTCGGAGCCGGTGGGGAAGAATGTTTTGGAGGGAGAGGACTTTCCTGCTTTGATCACCCCCGGGAAGCAGCCACCAGTCCCTCTACCTTCCGATTTGTGTCGATTTTCCAGCTCCTTGATGTGGCATGTGAATGTCAGAGAACACAAGCCTTGCTGCCAGCCAGTCCCTGTAAAAGGGAACAAAGCTGGGCAAGGCTTCAGGTGACAGCCTGCATGCCACCGAGTGAGAGGAGGGAGCAATGGAACTCGCCATTTGGAGGGACTGTGGGTTTTGGACCTCCGGCAGCTGTCAGTGTTATTCAAACTGCACTTTCTGCTCACAATGAAGACAGAAGGAAATGCCAGTCATGCCCTTTGATCTTCTATTTTTTTCCCAGCAGCAACAGTTTTGTCCCCAAAACTCTTTTTCTGGCAAAGCCTGTGTGGCCAAGGGCAGTTTTAATTTCAATCATCTCTAGAGGGGGCTGAGGGCATGTGTTACTTCCAGGGGTACCACTGGAAGCCAAGCACCTCCCACTGGGATAGCCTTTGTGTTCTAGGGGTGTTTGCAGGGTTAGTCAGCTATTTGAGGAATGGGTGTTCTTGGGGTGAATTTCTCAGCCCTGGTTACATGGCAGGGCATGATGGTTCTGTTGGACCTGCACCATGTCAGCAGCCCAGAGGGGCCCCAGGAGGGTTCACAAGCTGCGTGGTAGGTTCATTGCATCTTGGACTCAGGTGGATTCTACCACTCATGTGCCACCCACAGGATGTTAAGGACATTAACATCAAGAGAATCGGGGCGCGTGGTGGGGTGTGCTATTGGCCATGTGGGCCTTGCTTAAGTCTTGTGAACTATTTTTAGTACTAAGGAACTTGTGAACACTAACTCTGGCTTGAGCTAAACAGAATCCATAAATCCTCTAATTCAGCATTTTGTAAAGTGATCTGCTAAGCACCAATTCAGTGGATTAGGGTAGGGGATGTTTTAGCGGGGCTGTGCTCCATCTATTTGGTGGGTGAATGGGTGGAAGGGATTGTGATGAAGTAGACTGAGAAATTGTCTGTTTGTGGCAGGACTTCTCAAGGTCTTCATTATACTCACCTGCATTGTGACTTTCTAAGAGGGGGCTGTAATATGCTGTGTTCCTATTTGACTATAGAGCCTATGATACAGTGTTTCCCCAAACATGCTGTTAGTTAGCTCTCCGTTAGTATAACAACTATCTGAGATAATCAACTTATGAAAAAGAGGTTAATTTTGTCTTAGTTTTAGAGGTTCCAATCCATGATTATTGCTTTGGGGAAGGTAGCACATCATGGTGGGAGTTCATAGTAGAGCAAAACTGCTTACCTCATGTGCAGGAACAAGGAAGGAAGAAGAAGAGACTGGGTTTTAACAACCCCCTTGGAGGACACACCCCCAATGATCTAAAAGTCTTCCATTAGGCCCCACCTCTTAAAGGTTCCACCACCTCCCAATAGTGCTTCCCTGGGGACAAAACCTCCAATGCATGGGCCTTTGTGAGACATTTAAAGTCAAAAATATGTTATGATTTGGATATAAGGTGTTCTCCCCAAAGCTCTTGTGTTAATGCAGGAGGTGAAATGATTAATACAAGAGCTGTGACCTTATCAATGGATTAATCCACCTGGTGGATTAATAATTTGAATGTATTACTCGGTAATAACTGTATGCAGGTGGGGCATGGCTGGAGGAAGTGGGTCACTAGGAGTGTGCTTTGGGGATTATGTATTTTGACCCTGACTCCCAGTGCTTCCTTTTCCTTCCTGGCTGCCTGAGTTGAAGAGCTTTCCTTCTCTGCACCCTTCTGCCATGAGTTCTGCTTTATCTCAGGCCTAGAGCAGTGGAGTCAGCCGAGGATGAGATGAGTAAAGACCTCTGAAACTGTGAGCCAAAATAAACTTCCTCTACTAAGTTGTCAGGTATTTAATTCACAGGAACAGAAATCCAACTGACAGTATAGCATCCACTTTGGGAAGGAGAAACTTATTTGAATGAAGATTCACTCTGCTGATTTTCAAAGTCATCAACACCAAAAGGTCAAAGTCTAAACGTCTCTCAGGTTATCTTTAAATCTGACTTCTTTATTGGGCTCATATTAAACCAGAACCAGGGTGATAATCTATATTGTTAGAAGTTCATTTCCAAAGAGTTTGAAACTTTGATTTCTGTTTTATAAGAGAAAGAAAATCCAATGAGTGTAACTCCACATGGTGGCCCAGATGCATTCTTGCTTTTTCAAGAGCCCTAAAAGGTGGGAAGCCCCAGTGTCCAGATGGAGACACTGGAGTTGAGAGGTTTGGCCATTTGTTCAGAATCTTGTAACTGGTAACAGAAGTGGGCACTGAGTTTGTTGGGTCCAAGAACCTGCAGTATTTTTTCTCAGCAGGTCAAGGAAGGGTAAAGTTAATATATATAAATAATTTGGTGTCTGTCTTGCCCACAAGAATATAAATAATTTCCCCAAGGACAGGGATAGTTTTGTTCATTCCTGTATCTCCAGTGCCTTGCATGTTGTAGGTGCTCTGTGAATATTCATGGAATGAAGAAATCATGAGCTTCGCTTCTACTCAGTTAATATGTATTAGTCTGGTGACTCCAGAGGCTGAGGCAAGAGGTTTGCAAATACAAGGCCAGCCTCAACAACTTAGTGAGACCCCAAGCAACTGAGCAAGACCCTGTCTCAAAAAAGTGAAAAGGGTTGGGGATGTAGCCTAATGGTAAAGCAGCCCTGTCTTTGTTCCCCAGTGCCACCCCCTGACACATACACATACAGGTTGGAGATGTAGCTCAGTAGTAAAGCACCCCTGGCTTCAATTCCCAGTATTGTAAATAAAATAAAAGTAAAATGAGTGTATATTAAATGTTACCCTCATCTCTCCAAGGAGAATATGAACTGAAACCATAAAGTGGGTGAGGCTGAGTCAAATAACAAGGTAGGGGTTATTTTGAGTAAAAGAAGTTAGCTAGCTCTATGGGAATGCTTGGGTATTGCCTCTGAATCCTGACCTCTTTTTTAAATTTAAAAGAAAGAAAAGAATATTAACTACATATGCCAAGGGAAATAACAGTTGAAACAGTATAGAAGGGTATGGAAGGAGAGCGTACCTTCCGATCCCTGTTGCTTTTCCTGTTCTTCATTCACATTTTTCCTGTTTTAGTCATAACTCAAATAATATTCTTGAATTTCTATTTTTGTTTCATCAATAAGAAGTACTTAACGACTCCTCACTATGATAGATGAAGCATATATCTTCTCTGATTTCCTTCCTATCAATTTTTGTTATATTCTTATTCTCTTATTTATTCTATGGTTTAAAATAACATACCCAAACCTTCATTCCTTGATTTATGAATTTAGTCTTTCATGCCTTTCTACATGTTGTGGGACATGAGCACCACATTGCCTTCTTTCTCTTCCTCCCAATTGGTGGGGGCTGACTTTGACACTCTCATAGTGGAGATTAGTTCCATGTCACATTGTAGACATAATTAATCCTTTCACGCTTTGTTTACATAGAAGTTGATGTTGAAAATTGAAAATCAATGCATAGCTTTAATAGTATTGTGATTTCCTAAAAAAATAAAAAAATATTCACTGAAGAATGAGAAGAGCATTTGGCTTTATGGAGAAGGAGTTGGAATCCTGTGTCACAAAGTCTTTGCTGCTCAAAGGAAATTGTTTCATGCACCAAAGTCAGATGGATTTCTGATGTATGGCTATCGGTTCTTCAAAATAGTCTAAGTTTATTTAATATCTGGGCTTCCATCAACATCTGGGATTTCTAATTGCATATGTCTGTTTTCTTGTTGACATACCTTTACCACATTATTTGCACACCCCATTTCTTAGTGATTCTACTTGGAAAATGGCCACTTGGGAACAGAATTCTTCCCAACTGTGCCATTGTGAACTTTTTCAGTGTACTCATTAGTCCACCGTTTGTTGGATTCCATCTCTTTCTTAGGTTTGAGAGACTATCTAAACAAGCAATGGTCAGACCCTACAAAATAACAGAACTCTGATTTACAAGCTTCAGCAACCAGCCCAGGAGACCAATCTGTTATCCACAGTAAACAGCCCAGGAAATTAACTTACGTTGATAAGTCAGACTTGTGGGAAGTCAGACCATTATCTCTAGCAACCAGTCCAGGAAGCCTTATGATAACAATAGGCCCCAAGCATCCAGGACTTAATTAATATCTGACAGCACCACTAACTTTTGTCCCCACTTGCAATTTGGAACCAAATAGAGAAAAGCCAAATGTGTACCTCTAACCAAACCTACAGGACGCCTCCTTCAGCCATCTACCAGCGGCTCCCCTCTGCCCACGACCTCTAGTCAGGGTGCACCCAGAATCATCTTTTCTCCACTATAAAGCTTTCCTCCTTTTCTCCTTTTTTTTTTTTTTTTTTTTTTTTTAGTCTCTGACCAAAATAAATCTATTAGTGGCTCATTACAGAAGGCTCCAATAAATACTCTGCTCACTCCTGTTTGGTTGATGTTTATTTCCACAGATCCTTGCTGGCCTATATCCTCAGGTAAGTTTTCAAGTGAAATTTCTGGTCTTGGCAGGTCCAAAGATATCTTGATTTTGTCCTCTCCCTTGGCTGGCTTCTAGGCTCAAAATAACTTTAGTCAAAGATTTATAGGGACCACCGCTGCTTTCTAGCATCCGTAGTTGTTTTTGAGAGGATGATCAATTCTTCCTAGGTAAACTGTTTCCTGGGGTGGTTTTAGAAACTTCTCTTTATCCACATATCTAGGTTATGTCTAGATATTGGTCTTTTTGGAATCCTGCTCACTGAGTGGTGGGCCTTTCAGCATAATGACCTCATAAATATTTATGGAACTCTTTTCTCCCTCCTTTCTGTGGCTTTGTGTCTAAGGAGGTCTCTCTATGGATGTTGGCTCTGATTAATCTTCTAGGTTGCTCAGTTTTTCTCTTATATAATCCATCTTTTTGCTTTCCTCATTGGAATACTCTCTTATGTTTTGTTAACAAATATATTTTCATAGCACCTTATTCTTTGATTTTCAAAATTTTTGGGGGGTGGTGCTGGGTATTGAACCCAGAGCCTTGGACGTGAGCCACACTCCTGACCCAAGCACCTTCTTCTTTACAGAAGCCATTTCTTTTCAAATCTCCTGAAGATGACTGGGTTGAACTGTGGTAGAGTTCTGTGTTCCTCTAGCGGTGCTGCTGCTTTAGGGGCCTGTGTTCTCCTTCAGGTTGGCTGTTGCCTCCATGTTTCCTCCCGGGTCTGCAGAGCCTGTATTGCCCAAGCATGTTCATGAGGAAGGCCACATTGATGAGCACAGGTGGCATTTAAGTAGATTCCCTCTACTGTTGCCTTGCAGGAGGGGCTGAGCGCATGGGTGGGCATTTGTGTTGGCAGCCTCTTTTTAGGATTGGTGAGGGATCCGTTCTACTCTGGGATTCCGGTTCCATTGTCAACATTCTACCCTTTCCTGGGAAGAACTCTGATTTTTTCAGATGATTTTTAAGCTTGGGGTCAAAATGCAAGAGAGATGGACCCTTGGAGCCTTCTGCAAACCTTGCTTTATCAGTGCCCTCCCAGGCAGCTCCTTCTTCCTCTCCAGGTCTCCAGACGCGGGTTTTGGGGTGAAGTGTCTTTACCTTGAACAATGGCTCCTGGGTGGCGGCAGCTCTTGGTGTCTGTTGTCTGCTTGGGCACGACTCAATTCCCTTTGTGACTTCTTTGGTCCTTTCCTCTCTTCCCCTTCAGTTCTCAGCACTTTAATGAATTGACAACCTTTGGTAATTTTTTCTGTTGTCGTTTTGGTGGATGCTGGCGTGGGCTGCTTTGCTGCCCACCTGTTGTTAATGGACTCAAAGTGCTTTTCTGTTCGATTCAGAATGGAAGTAGTTAGAACAAAGATTCTACGACCAAAGACAAATCCATTCATCTTATACTTTATTACCATCACCCCAAAGTACCCTCCAAGCCACAAAGAGACGGAGAACACAGAATAAAGAGGCAGTGACAAACAGGACTGGGAGTCCTTTCACTCTTTACTGTGTCCAGGTGACACAGTGAACAGTAAGCAGACCCTAGGTGAGTCCACCTGTGGCCAGGGGGGAGATTTGCTGGGCTCTGCCACATTCTTACAGCTTTAAGGGAAAGCAACATTGTATAGACCAGAGGAATTTGAGGGGGGACTGGGAATTTATCTCACTCTCTTCTTTTTTTTCCTCTTTAGTAATACATGACAGTAGAATGTATTTTGGCAAAGTATACATCCGTAGAGCATAACTTACTCTATTTAGGATCCCGCTCTTGTGGTTGTACATGATGTGGAGTTACCCTGGTCATGTATACAAATACAGGGCTAGGAAAGTTATGTCCAGTTCATTCTACTGTCTTTCCTCCCTCCCTTGCATTGTTTCTCTTTGTCTAATCCAATGGATTTCTATTGTTCCCCTCCCCAACCCCCTTTGTTTTGGGTTAACATTCACAAATCAGAGAGAACCTTTAGCCTTGGGATTGGTTTATCTTGCTTAGCATGATATTCTCAAGTTCCATCCATTTACCAGCAAATGCCATTATTTCATTCTTCTTTAAGGTTGAGTTATATTCCATTGTGTACATATGTCACAATGTCTTTATCCATTCATCTGTGGAAGGGCATCTATGTTGGTTCCATAGTTTGGCTATTTTGAGTTCAGCTACTATAAACATTGATGTGGCCGTGTCACTGTAGTATGCTATTTTTAAGTACCCAATGGTACAGACTTAGGAGTGGGATAATTGGGTCAAATGGTAGTTCCATTTCAAGTTTTCTAAGGAATCTCCATACTGCTTTCCATAGTGGTTACACCAATTTGCAGTCAGTCCTACTAATAATGTATGAGAGTAATTTCCCTCCACATCCTCACCAACATTTATTGTTACATGTAGTCTTGATAATTGCTATCCTGACTGGAGTAAGATGGAATCTCAGTGTAGTTTTACTTTGCGTTTCTTTAATTCCTAAAGATGGTGAACATATCTTTACATATTTGTTGACCATTTGTATCTCTATTCTATAAAGTCTCTCTCTCTCTCTCTCCTTCCCTCCCTCCCTCTCTCCCTCTTTCTCTCTCTCTCTCTCTCTCTCACTCTTTTTGGTACCAGGGATTGAACCCAGGGGTGCTCAACCACCGAGTCACATCCCCAGCCCTTTTGATTTTTTATTTTGTGACTGGGTCTCGCTAAGTTGCTCAGGGCCTTGCTAAATTGCTGAGGCTGTTTTGATCTTGTGATCTTCCTGCCTCAGCTTCCCAAGTAGCTGGGACCACAAGAGTGTGCCACTGCCTCACTCTCTTCTTGATTCTTCTCCCCTAGCAGAAGTCAGAGTTATGTAATCTAGCTTTATAGTGGCAAAATAGGCATGTTTTCAAGATAAGTTGAAATATAGACAACTTAGTAGAGAAGGGGAAAAAACAACCCTGCAGCAAAGCTGGCATGGTCCTTTTGATTGGAAAGAAGGCCTTGATGTTATTTATTGTGTATTGTGCAGATTTTGAGGGGAGAGTGGAAGGTGTTGCATAGTGTCTAGTCTAGAGAAAGGCCGAGATGTCCCCTAGATGGTGCCATGACAGAAGCTGAGGGTGGCGTTGCTTAGACACTAGGTTCAGTAGGAACCTGTTGTCCTCATACTGTGAAGGCATTGGTGCCGCGTGGGCACCACATTGTCTCTTATAGTCAACTTAAGCACCTGCCAGAGCCACATGGCCATCAAGAGGCCAAGCATTGAATGCTGGTCCCAAATCCTGTGTTCCCTCTCTGCATCCTGGCTTTGCCTTAGTTCTCTGAATTCTCTAAAGAATTTAGTGTCCCTAAGGGCAAGAATGACATGTAGCTCAGCTGTGAACACTAGTGGTAACAGACAGTAGAGTGCCATTGTGGTTCAGAGAAGGAGTGACACCAGGGGCCACACTGAGGCCCAGGAAGGCCGGGTGGCGCGATCCTGCCCATTCCATCCTAGCTCCAGGCAGGCCCAGGCCCAGCCTTGTGCCAGTGACCACTCAGCACTTGCTGTCAGTGAATGGGCTGCTGCAGCCAGGAGAGGTTTTGTGGAGAAAGTGGGATTTGAGTGGGGCTTGGGTCTGGGAGGGCGGAGGAGGCAGAGAGGACTTTCCAGGACATGACAGACAGGATAGGACAAATCGTGCAGCGGGGGAAGAAGAAGGGGGTTGCAGACCCACAGCAGGTCACCCTGAAGAAGCAGCAGAGGCCAGAGTACAGCAAGCCTTCGGTGTCAGTAACAGAGCCTGGGAGAATAGTAGGGAGTAGGAGAGAAAAAGAGGACAGTGCCAATTCACAGGAAAGTTGTATGGTCCGTAAATGTGCAGCCGTGATGAAGATGCTTCAATTTCTGAAATTCTTGAAATGAATATATTTAATCTAGTGAATTAGTAATAATAGCTATTTTACTGTGAAGCCACAGATTTTGCTAAGTGCTTTACATACATAACTGGGTTAAATCCTTACCTCCATTTGTGAGATAGATGTCATATTCCCTATTTTTAGAGAGGAGGAAAGAGGCTCCAAGAATCTCAGATTAAGCAGGTGGTGCATGGTGGGGGGTGCCTGTTAACCCTACTGGCTTGGGAAACTGAGGCAGGAGAATTACGAGTTCAAAGCCAGTCTCAGCAAAAGCAAGGTGCTAAGCAACTCAGTGAGACTCTGTCTCTAAGTGAAATATAGAATAGGGCTGGGGATGTGGCTCAGTGGTCAAGTGCCCCTGCATTCAAAAACAAACAAAACAAAACAAAACAAAACCTCCCTTAGCTTAAGAAATTTGTTGTTAACTTTCCATCACTATAGTGAAATGCTTGAGATAATTAACTTATAAAGAGAAAAGGTTTATTTTGGATCACAATTTTGGAATTTCCAGTCCATGATTCATTGGCTCCAGGGTGTTGGACCTGTGGCAAGAGACCATAACGTGGCTAGAGTCCATGGCAGAACAAACTGCTCAGACAATGGCCAGGAGGCAAGAGAGAGAGAGAGAGAGAGGAGGGGGGCCGGAGCCTCACAAAACCCTTTGGGGTCCTAATGATCTAAGGATCTTCTACAGGCTTTTACTTCTAAAGTTCCATAGTACTTTCCAATTCCACTTCCTTGGGGACCAAGACTTAAACACGGGGATCTTTAGAGGAGGGCATTCAACATCCAAACTATTGTGCCCCCGGTCACACATAAGCAAGGTTGTAGCAGGGAGCTGAAGTCAGCTGTGTCTGATTCTGAAGTTCATTTAATGCCCAGGATTTACTGCCTCCCAGAATAGGTGCCTTTGGCTTCTACTGCAGAAATGGGAGTCCCTGGGGGACCTGGAGACACGTTTGGCTGCCATGTCATCTGAAAGGCAGAATTGGGCAGGTTTCTAGGAAGCATAAGCACACCCTGCCAAGGGCCAGGTTGGCACAGTTTGAATGCTGCTGTGCTATGGCAGGACACTGGGCTGATGCCCTCAAGGTCAATTCTAGCCACATTTCTCTGTAATTCTACAGCTCAAAGTCTTGGAAACAACCTCAAAGGAGTAAATAAATGAGGGAACAAAGTTATTTGCTCTCCACTATTAAGCCTTGGCTAGGAGTCTCTCTTCTATACTCTTCACATGCAAAATGCAGTTTGAGGGAGCAGATTAACATTTCAAACTGGTTCTTGCAATTAGACCGGAACACCTGGTTTTGCAATAACTCTCATTTTCTGTGCACGCTGAGGGGTTCTTGAAATTCCCATGCTTGGTGGCTTACCCTAATGGCTGGTCACCAGCTGTTATGTTGGCATGTTGCATGACAGTTTATTGCTGCTCCCCACTGGCACTTGGCAGAAGCCCCGCAGAAGCAGGTAGCAGGTTAATGCTGACACCTTCACTTTCTCCTGTCACAAGGGGCCAGTATCCTCTTCAGTGATAAGTGGCTCAGGCTTAGGGGAAGAGTATTGGGAGCTGCAAGACTGTGGAGGTTAGCAAAGGAATCCTTCCTGCCTCAGAATCTGGCAGATCTATCAAAGCCAAAGGTGTGGACAGAGGACATTCTGAGGGAGGGAGGTTGTGAGATATATCATCTATGAATCCGTACACTGCTTTGAGAAGTCCTTAGGCACACATCATCATTTGTGAGTTTCATACTAAAGTCACTAAAAGAGCAAATCATTTAATAGCAAATCTCCCCCAAACAAAGACAAAAATCTAGGTTCTAGGCAGAAAAATAAAATTCAGCAGACATTTATCATTTATCCCTGGCTGCCTAACGAATGTTGAGCTCTCTTCCCCCTGTGAGTAACATTGGTGGGGTGTACAGCACTGTCCCTCTCCTAGGGTGCCAGAATGGGAAAGATTTTCCTGTTCTGGACCCAAGAATGTGACCTGGGCTGGGCCATCAGACATTCCCACCCAGGAGGCTTCATCTAGAGCTGAGAATATAAAGATTAAAGTAAAAGGTGAAGGAAGGATGATTAGAATTCATCCATGGGGACACCACAGTGTCTGGCAGAGGTGATGTTCTGACAGATGGCTTTGCTGCAGTGCTACCTGCTCCTACCTGCTTGGTTCATGGGCACTTTCTTTTCTTTTGTGTTTCCCCCGCCTGGTCCTGGGGATTGAACCCAGGGGCACTTTAACATGGAACTGCACCCCAACCTTTTTTTAAAAAATTTATTTTAAGACAGAGTTTTGCAAAGTTGCTGGTGCTGGCCTTGAATTTATGATCCTTCTGCCTCAGCCTCCTAATTGGTTGGGATTACAGGTGTGCACACCATGACTCAACAACTGTTAAGTCTGAGAGCCCCTTACACTCATCCCATGGCCAACATTAGTCGCTGTTGCTTGCAATTGCCAAATAAACGACAACTCAGGATATAAAAGAGACTCTATGAAGGATTATTGCAGGGGATTGGGAGATACTAGTGCAACAAGGAGAATGCTGTGACCATGATCACAAATATCTCAAAATCAGGCAAAAGGATATTTCTTTTTTAGGAATTTATTTTTTTTAATTTTTTTAAGGTGGGTGTAAGCAAAGCTGGGAAGTAGGATGAGAGGCTCAGGACAAACTCAGACAGTGTTTCCCCTAAGACCAGCCTCTTCTTAGGAGGAGCTATCTGCTGGCTCAGGGTGAGGGTAGCCAAAGTCCAGGGACTAGGTGGAGGAAGGAGAGAAACTTGACTAATAAGCATTTTGTTCCGATTATTCCTATCAAATCATTGAGGCCAAAACAGTCAAGCTGATCACATATGAGACCAAGAATGGGAATCTGGGGGGCTGTGTCTGTCCTTGTGATGGATAAACAAGGGAAGCCTCTGTGATTCCTATGTGTTATGAGGAAGGGTGGTTCTTTGCAGCACGTCATTCCCTATAGCATAAAAGGGCAAGAATACTTGTTAATCTTCAGCGTTTTGCTGGAGCACAGGGCTCAGGTAAAAGTCAGCACTACCACAGCTCTCCTGCCTGATGAGGAGGAGACATGTTTGGGAAGCCTCTCTCACTGCCAGACACTCTTTTATGTGTGATCTCAATGATCCCCAGTAGAGGAGGGTTGTTATTGCTGTCATTTTATAGGTGAGTGCAGTGTGGAGCAGAAGCTGAGAAATTTCCAAGGCATTGCACAAGAAGTGGCTGAGCTGAACTCAAACCCTGGTTGCTTAGATTTCTGGTGTATATAGCACCTGGCACCAGGTTACCTCTGCGTGGGTTCCGCCAGTGACTTACTACTTACAGTAGTTCTGTTAGCCAGCTTTTCATCACCCAAAATGCCTAACAAAAACAAGTTAGAGAAGGAAAGATTTATTTTGGCTCATGGTTTCAGAGGTTCTGTCCATGGTCAACTGGCTCTAAGCAGAAACATCATGGCAGCAGGGCATGGTAGAGGAAAGCTGCTCAGTTCATGGCAGCCTGGGAATAGAGAGGGTAGGGGCAGGGGCCAAGGACAAGATAAACCCTTCTAGGACACGGCCCCAGTGACCACTTCCTCCATTTAGGTTTCACATCCTAGTAGTCCATTCAGCTACTAATGGATTAATTCATCAGCCCATTGATGGATTAATCTACTTATGAGGAAAAAGGCATCATGATTCAATACCTTCCCCAAGGCCCACCTCTGGATAGTATTGCATCGGGGACCTTGTCTTCAACCCATGAACTTTTGGAGGATATTCCAGATCCAAATCATAGCATTCTACCCCTGGCATGGCAAAGCTCGTGCCTGTCTCACAATGCAAAATGCATTCAGTTCTTCTTCAGGAGACCCCATAGTCTTAACAGTTCCTGCATTGCTCAGAAGCCAAAGTCCAAAGTCTCCTCTGAGATTCAAGGCAACTCTGAGCTGTGAATGAAGGGAAAGCGAGGAATGAGAGATGGGTAAGTGAGAAATAAAAGACGAGACCAGGCAGAAAAACATGAGAGTTTATTTGTCAGAGCTGACAAATAAAGGCCACCTCTCTATAGGAGAGAGAGAGAGGCAAAACAGGCTTGGGTTCTGGACTTTTATGAGGGAGGCTCAGGAATCAGAGCTGGGTGGGTCCCAATGTTGGCCTTTAAGGGTTGGGTTGGTATGAGGGAGAGTGGAGCCTTTCTCAGAAATGCCCTTGGGTAGGAAAGACGAACTTTTTCCTTAAAATGGCAGCTGTCACTTAAGATGGCTGTCCAGATGCTGAGCAAGGAACTTATAATGAGCCCTTGTAAAAATAAAAAGCAAGTTATATGCTTCCAACATGCGGCATTCCTGGTGACTTAAACACTCAAACTTTCACCCACCCAGGGATGCCATTTAACGGGTTGCACGTGACTAAAACACTCAGGGGTCACTCCAGGGGAACTGGGCTGCATGAAATAACCACCAAGAGACAGAAATACCTTTTTCTTTGGGGGTGCTGTGATGGCTCCTCTGACCTTAAGGGTTGGGGGGCGGGAGAGAGAGAGAGAGAGAGAGAGAGAGAGAGAGAGAGCGAGAGAGAGAGAGAGAGCCCGAGAGTGCACCCACACGTGCTGACCCCTTTTATTGAGGAGAAGCTATTCAAATGAGGCAAGGGCTCAGGTTTCAAGGGGCTGAGTCTAGCTTCATGATGTCTGCTGTTTGCAGGTTGACTAACATCTAGGAAGGCCACACCCAAAGGCAGAGTAAGAGAAGGGGACACACAAAGGGCGGTTCCATGGAACATTCTAGCCTAAACAGGGCAAGGGGTAATATTATAAAGGAATGGATGAACATAGCTCCACCCATGGGGATGTGGGAAGGCACACCCCTGCATGAAGTCACAGTCACTTGCACCCAATAGTCTCTGTTACCTAGGCAACCAGATCACAGGGTGACCAACAATGCACCTGTCAGCAGGAGAGACAGACACAGTCACATGCTAGTTTGGCCTCCCACACCAACATATAATGGCACAGAGTAAATATTCCCATTCCAAAAGGGAAGAATGGAGCATAGAAAGAAGGAATGGGACCAAAGAAGAATGAAACCCCGCAAGGCAGACATTGCATCCTGCAACTCCATTTCTGGCATCTGGGGCATGTGGTGATGAGATGTGGGCCCCAAATGGCTGCGGTCCACATGGCCTCTGCTCACTGCCTGCAGTTTCCCTTGGTAGATGTCCCAGGTTCCCACTATCTCTTAATTCTTGGGTCTTAATGTAGCTTCAGCTTCACACACTTTCCTCTTAGGGGATGCCTTTAGGATTCTAACCCTGGGATGCACTTCCTGGCCTTCCAGGCCTTTATTTAAAATCTTGGTGGAAGCCTCCATGACCCTGTAAAAAAAAAAAAAAAAAGCAGCACCGTGTGGATGATGCCAAGTTCTGCCACCAGCTTGAGTAGTAGCTGGGCCTGGATGGCCTGACATGAGTAGTAGCAGTGGCCTCTGAGTGCTCAGATGGCTAACATGGTAAAACAAATTCTGAGGAAACAGCTCCCTGGATGTCTCTTTGTGAATAGGGGACCCCCATAGTCTCCTCTTAAAACAGTCTTTTAAATGAGTTATGCCTTTTACAATCTTGAGCCTCAGATGGGTGAGGTCTGGCCAATTTCTGAGATGCCTTCAAAGTATCTTTTCAGTCTTTATGGTACAAAGTACTTAGCTTCACTTTAGCAGTGGTAATCTCTTTAGCAACCATGCTTTCCTTGGCCTCAATATTATACTCTCATTTCTGACCAAACTACAAAATTTTCAGATCTTTATGCTCTACATTTTACTCCTAATTTTCACAGTAAACCTGGCTAAAATCTGCCAGCAGTACTCATGCCACTGCCCAAATACTGTACTGCCTTAAAATTCCCTCCACCAGGCTAATTAGTCCATTATTTTAAAATTCAGCCTCACAGAAAGTTTCAGAACTTGGACAAAATGTAGACAAGTTCTTTGTCAGAATGTAACACAATGCCCTCTAGTTCCATTCCCAATAGAGTCCTCATTTGCATCTGAAACCTCATGAACACAATCTTTACTGCTCACATTCTTATCAGCACTCTGATAATATTGAAAGATATAAATATTATATATAATGTGTAAAATAAATGTTAAATCATATAACTGAATACTAAATATTTAATTATCCATAGTCAATCATGATATGAAAATATAGTCCTATAAAGAACCCACTTTACCATTCACCTAAGCTTTCCTTAGCATGAGATTTAGCTCTCTTATCTCAGGATATGAGGAAATACCTGACTTCTTCACAAAAAAATAGGTGAGTTCTGCCACTTCTTGTCTGTATGGCTTCAGGCATCATGCTTCATATTTCTAGGGCTGGGATTGTAGCTCAGTGGTAGTGCACTTGCTTATCATTTCTCCTGGAAAATGACAGAAGCAAGCATTTCATAGATTTTAAATTGTATGCTGTTCTGAGTATTCTGTCCTGCCTGGGATGTAAACCACTCCTTTGTCCAGGATATCCATGCTGTTTATACTACCTGCCCATTAGTCACTTAGCAACTTGATGTGGTATTGCAGTGCTTGTCTCCAAGTGACCCTTAATTTTTAAAATACGGTCTATTTTTTTGTTCTATTGATAATTGCTTTGTTTTGCTATTAGAGATTGTTAATCTCTTACTGTGCCTGATTTATAAATTAAGCTTTATCATAGGTATGTTTGTATAGGAAAATGCAAAAACATATATAGAGTTTGACACTATTGAACGTTTCTGTCATCCACTGGGGGAATCTTTGCAATGTCTCCTTGTGTAAAGGGGGAGACTAATGTACCACAAGCCTCGTATTTTAAGACACTAGCACAATTATTAGATATTTCAAATGATCCACATGTATTTGTGGAATTTTTCATGATAATTATATTACACCAATATCCTACAGAATATGAAAATGGAGATCAATTACAATTTCAATTTTCTAGAATGAAATTTCACTCTATAATTTCTGTGCAGTCATCAGCACTTACCCTGGATAACAGGCTTTTCTCCTAATGCAAATGCACTGCGTGGGCGCAGCCGACAAGCCTTGCCGGCGCCCTGCATTGCAATCAACGTTGTTGCAAATCTTCTCCACCAAAATAACAATTCTTCCTAAGGCATGATAGAAAGATGGAAATCCCACACTTGTATCTTTGTGTGTTTTCAGATTCCCTTCCAAGAAACCCACAAACAAAAACAATGGAGGTGAAGTGTTTTGGATGGCATTGGGATAGGATCCAAAACTGAGGCTTTATTTTGGTCTTGAGAAAGCCATAGCTCTGAGAAGGCTGTGGTCACATGTGACAGTGATATTCCAGAGGAGTCTTCTTGTTGGAGGGGTGAAACCAGGATGCTGCCCATAGGAGGTGAAAGGCCCCAGGGCTCTTTCCTCCAAGCACTGTTGGTTCTTTGGATGCCTCCAGGCTGTGGGTTAATGCCTGGGCTGCCTCTGTCCTCCCTCTGGGCTGCCCAGGGCCCATTCTTGATCACTCCTGTTCACACAGGCCTTCTCTTCTAGCCTCCTCCGTGGTGGCTATCTTGCTTCTCCCTGGCTCACCCACAACCCAATATCCTGAACCTGATTTGGGGCTTCAGAGCCGGACCCTAGTGCTTCTCAGGGTGCTGACCTGCAAAGGTCCTTCTTTGATCATGGCTGTGGGCTTGGGTTCTACAGGGAGTTGGGAGCTTTTCCTTGTTCTTTCACTGGGTTGTTGTGCAGCTTGGATGATTACTGTAGCCCTCTGTGTCTTGGTTCCTCATCTGTTGAAGGTATGTTAACACTCATCACATTTGTTGTGAGAATTAAATGAGATAATGCAAGGCAAGTATGTAGCATACAAAAAAGTTTAATAAATGTTAATTAGTCATGATGATGGTGATGGTAAACCTATCTTTGCCAAACATGATCTTTGATAGTTGGATCCTTCTCCTCTTTCTTATATCATCACTTTCAAAAATAATTTCTGGACTTTGTTGTTTAATCCACTGTTCTTCCACAGTGCCCTTTTGCCTGGGGAGGACAGTGCTTTGGATGGGACACAGGTCTTACTCTTTCTCAATTCTCTCTTCCTCCTTCAGTGTGACATGCTTGCCCCTGCTGGTCTCCTTGACATATTGTTGGGTGGGAAGACCCACTTTACAGTTCAGCTAAGCTTTCTTTAGTGTGACATTTTGCCACCTTATCACAGGAGGCAGCAAGAGGTATAGGAAATACTTGACTTCACAAAAAATAGGTGGGTTCAAATCCCAGCTCTGCCACTTCCGGTCTGCCTGGCTTCAGGCATCATACTTCATATTTCTAGGGTTGGGATTGTAGCTTAGTTGTCCAGTGCTTGCCTAGCATGTTGGATCCCCAGCAACATGCAACCTTCCCATACATGCAAAAAAACCCTTAATATTTCTAGGCAAGGTACTTAATCTTCCTTGGCTTCGGTTTACCATTCTGTAAAATAGGGATAATAGTCATAATTTAATAGAGTGATTGAGAGGATTAAATAAGAGATATGTACTGCTTGGCATAAAATAAGAGCATTAGTCAATCTTAGATTTTTTTTCTTGGACAGAAAGAAGATACTTTTTGAAATGATCATACTAAAAAGCCACTTAGATTTTTCTTGTTTCTAGATCTGCAAACCACAATTGGGAGTGGTGGGTGGTGGGTAAGGCATGAAGTCAGGAGAAATCACTGAAGCTGATAGCAGGCTCTGGAAGAGGAGGCTGTGGGGAGGGTTACAAAGCAGAGTTGGAGGTCCCCAGTACCACTGTGTGCTCTCAGCACTGATCCTAAGGCTGCCCTATGACCCTTTGGGGACTTGGTTGGGGATACCCACAACTGCACACTGCTGGACAGGTCTGACTTTCCAAGATCCTGCCCCGCAGCCTTCAGCTCTGCTTTCCACCTGAGCCCCTCCCAGACCATGTGGCTGCATTTTAATTTGGGGTTGGAAGCAGGTGGGGGGCTCCCTGGAGCTCGCTCCTGGTGCCTGCCATTTTCAGGGAGGCAGTTAGAGGTCTGTGGGGAGCAAGTTTGAATACTGGCTTATGATGCTTCTCATATTAGTAGTGGGAAAGTACTGCACCGAGTGCCGCAGGGAGGAGCGGCCCCATTTCCCTTGCTGAAGAGCATGAGGAAGTCAGGATACACTCCCGAAAAGCTGTAACGGGATGGGATTAGTCTTACTCAGTGCGTTTTTATGGACTAGTTCCCTGCAGGAAGGGGAAGCTGAGCAGGGCAGAACATGGACACCCTGTTCAGAGTTGGATGAGGCTCATTAGGAAGCTTTTCTAGGGAAAATTTAATATGGACAGGGTTTGGAGCCACCTAGGGACAGAGAATGCTGGAGAGAAGGGGACAAGGCATTGCAGGAGGGACGGAGGCATTTGCACAGATGTAGAGGCAGGACATGTACAACAGATGACAAACCCATTGACCTGGCTGGAGCAGGCCACTCAAGGCGTCAGAAGTGATGATGTCTGTGAATTTGTCTCAGGAATGTGGGTTTGGGGTGGGGAGTTTTGAGAGAACATTTAATGGGAAGTGATCAGAACATGGACATCTTCCAGCAGAGGCAAACCTTTATAGGGGCTTGAGATTATCTACCCTGTATAGGTTTATGGTGTGTGTGTGTATGTGTGTGTGTGTGTGTGCTCGCGCGCACGCACACACGCGCACATGTACGTGCATGTGCATGTGTGTGGTTTGGTTGGGGAGGGTAGTGAATTACTTAGGACTTTAATTGCAAATGACAGTTACAGAAACCAAATTAAGAGAGCTTACAGCAAAATCCTATGTGGCTAGGAGACTTTTAAATCGGTGCGCATGGCAAAGCCAATTTTTACTTAGTTTTGTGTATTTGGAAGGTGAATTAGGGACTTTAGTGTTGAGAGTGCAGCATATAAATTCCTTTCCAGTAGGGGCTGGGGCCCCAGTGACAGAAACCCATCCGACCTCTCTTCTCGCTCCCTCTCCTCTCTTTCTGTGCATCTAGAATCACTCTGCAGCCTAGTTTCTTTTGCATCTTAAAGCACAGGGTGGGTGGAGGCCACTTTCAAGAGACTAATTCGGGCGGAATAGAATTTCCCTATCCCTAATTCTGAACGTTGGGAAATAAATTCCAGTTGTCCTGATGAATCAGATTGGCCTCAATCTATCAAACCCTAGCCAGGTGAGGGTGGCCACATGGTAGTATAACTGCTGGGATGGGATGAGAAGGACATCCCCCCCTCCAAAAAAAAAGCTATGGCTATGTCTTAGGAAGAATGGAAGAAATTAGGCTGCCATTGTAGAATTTACCTGTGGTGTGGGAGGAAGGCAAGAGGCCAGGACTTAGGAGGACTGGGTTCAAGTCCTGACTAACAAGCTGTGTGACCGTGGGCACATTTCCTCCCCCACCCACGGAACCTTTGTTTCTTCATCATTCACATAAAGGATTGGATTAAACGACTCTTTGAAAATGCATTTCTCTTGCCCATGGATGAGATGATGAGGGGTAGTTTGGGTGAGGATAGTGGAAATGAAGAGAATGTGAGAAAAGAACCACAGGAGGGGTTGGCAGGAGTCGGCAGAGGACTTAGTGTGGGGCGTAACGTAACTAGGGGATTCAGAAGGAAGCTTGAGGATGATGGTCAACTCATGGTGATAATGACTCCAGGAAGAAGGCCCTTCTGCAGAGAAAGATGACAAGTTCAGTTTTAGGTGGTGGGACGTCTAACAACAGAGACCTAGTGATAACCACGGTGGCCACTTATTAGACAGACATGGG
The DNA here is from genome assembly GCF_045843805.1 of Urocitellus parryii. Lineage (NCBI taxonomy): Eukaryota > Metazoa > Chordata > Mammalia > Rodentia > Sciuridae > Urocitellus > Urocitellus parryii. Next base: position 99,386,973 of record NC_135534.1, read on the forward strand.
GTTAGAGTGAAAGTGGATTTGAGAGTCATTTGCAGGTGTGGTGTTTGAAACCAGGGAGGTGTTGATATTGAAAGGAACAAAAGGTCAGAGATGATGGTGGCGCATAAATCAGGAACAAGAGCCCAGGAGAGTTGCAGCTGTCGAAAGCAGTGGGCTGCGGCTGGGTGGGGTGTGGCAGTGTCAGTGCCGTGGGGATGCCAGGACAACCAGCTCCAGGGCCAGGCAGGCAGGCACTGGTGACTCCAGGGGGCGTGGAGGCAAGGGATCAGGATGGAGTGGCTGTGGAGCAAAAAGGGCAACAGGTGGAGCCCGTTTCAAAGCAATAAATTGGACAAAAAGGCAAGGAAAAGCACAGGGTAGAGTGAAGGACCAATGGAATTGATATTTTTTTTTTAAGAGAGAGAGGAGAGAGAGAGAGACAGAGAGAGAGAATTTTTTAATATTTATTTTTTAGTTCTTGGCAGATACATCTTTGTTTGTATGTGGTGCTGAGGATCGAACCTGGGACACACGCATGTCAGGTGAGCGCGCTCCCGCTTGAGCCACATCCCCAGCGCCTGGAATTGATATTAAGAGCTCTTTTCTCTCTCTGTCTCCATCTAGCCCTTTCATAATGGGGAAAAATCTCAGTTGTAACCTAAAGGAGAAGTATAGGGTGTGCTGGTCCCTTTTGCTATCACCTCCTTGGTGATCTTAAGAATTCTTACGGTCTGCATGTTTGCACCCCTAAATTCATTTGTTGAGCCCTAACCACAAAGTGGGTTAGTAGTCATGAGGGTAGGACCCTCACAAATGGGATTAGTGCCCTAATAAAACAGGCCCCAGGGGTCTGCCTTGCCGTTTCCACTCTGAAGACATACGAGGGTACCATCTATGAATCAGGAGGTGGGCTCTCACCAGGCTCCACCTCTGCTAGAGCCTTGATCTTGGACTTCTAAGTCTCTAGAACTGTGAGCAGGTTGTGTTTCTCACAAAGGTGTGCACAAGGCCATTCACAGCAGCGCTCAGGTGCTTGTGGGAACAGAGTCCTTAAACACTACATCCTAAGAGTGACAAGGAAAAAGCACCGGCTGGGCGCAATGGCGCGTGCCTGTAATCCTAGTGGCTTGGCCTCAGAAAAAGCGAGGCACTAAGCAAATCAGTGATAAAATACAAATAAATAAAATATAAATAGGGCTGGGGATGTGGCTCAGTGGTTGAGTGGCCCTGAGTTCAATCCCCGGTACCCCACCTCCCCCCTTCCCACAGCCTTTCATCTCAGGACTCTGTTGGCTTTCCTTGTTTCAAATCCCCCAAAGGGTCTGAGGAGCCTCACGTGCTCTCAATGTTTCCTGCAGAGCTTGTTAGAAATTGTGTCCATCTTCCAGAGGGACGGAGGAGGAAAGGGAAAGGGGAAATACTGGGGAATGATATTGGCCGAATTCTATTATTATATTGTGTGCATGTAACAACAGATCCCACCATTATGTGTAACTATAATGCACCAAAAAAAAAAAAATCATGGAAGAAATAAAAAAAATTGTGTGCATCTTCCATCTTGTTCAACTTCATCTTGTTGATCTTTCTCAAGCAATGGTTTAAAAAATACAGGACCTCCTTTTGCTTGAAATTCCCTTCTCCAAAAACATATCTGCCTTTAGTAGTGAGCCCCAGGCCCCCCGACCCTGATTGATGGGACTGCTGCAGGCTGCCGTTAATGACCCTCTCTGCTGGCATGCAGGCCTGGGGCGCTTCTGTCTCCAGTGGGCCTGGGGAGGAGCTTGAGGGGGTATAAGCCTCTCTAATCGAACTTACCCTTTGGATCAATCTCCCTTTTATGTTCTCTTAAGAACAGGCTCCTTCTGGAGCCTGGAATGGTTTCTGCATAAAAGGCCTAGGCAGCATTAGCTGGTGGGGAGCAGCATCAGGCAGACAACACCCTGTGGCAAGGTGGATGCCCCTGCCGGTCAAAAACCTGCTGGGCTTCCTTTTTGGCCTGTGTTCAAGCCTCAGACTGGGCTTGTAGTTGACAGGAACACCATGTGGGTTCCCATTGAGCCTTCTCTGTGATCCTGGCCTCTACTATGGAGATCCTAAATGGCAGGCTGGCTAGCTTGGAGGTGACCCATCTCTGGCTAGAAGAGCCTGGGAACTCAGAAGTAGAAGCAGTTTTTCTCTGGGACTGCAAACTGAGCCCATGGCTGAGAGGGGAGTGAAGTGCCCTGCAGCCCAGAGCACTGTTACACATGGCCACAGACACAGGGACTTTTCTAGAACAATCACGTTCCTGCCAGTCCTTGTGTTTATCCACTCCCAGGATTGATTTTCTAATGAAATCCTCCTACTATATGATTTAGGTTCATTTATATAAATTATACAGTGATTTATTTAATGACCTATTTGGAACACTATAAATTCTACAGCATCCATGCAATTTATTATTTAAACCCCATATAAATCATGCAAGATGAGGAGACAGAATTGTGTGTAAGGATGATGGGCTTGGTTCAGGTTGCCTGATGGAAGCTCAAAGTGAGCTTTGCTTTAAGTTTTGGAGAAAAAAATCCTGACATATGAACACATCAGCAGTTGGAGGGGGAGGGAACCAGCAGCCTTTGTTGTTCACTGAAATGGGGGTGAGTCCCATATGGAATCACTGTTGCCTGGAGCTCAGATTGTACAGGGACCCAGAGGCGCCTTCTGATGAAAGGAACCCATGGGCTCTGTATAGCCAGGGACTGTGTATTCGATTCTCTGACATTTCTGAGCTCTGAGAAATAAGCCATTCTTCATGCTGAAGTGACGGATTAGACCCTCAGGATCTTGTCTAAGCCCCAGCACCTTTGCTTAACAAATATCCTCTCTTGTGTGAAACTCCTAGTCCCTTCATCTTCCTTTGGCTGGTCAGCTCCTTCATATTTCCCTCCAGGCAATAGTGGGGAATGGAAAGCTATGGCTGTTTATAAGGATGCCCGTTCTCCTCCTCTCCTCTGCAAGTCTTGGGAAGAGCATGCCCATGACCTAGAAGTACAGTGCATGGGGTAACTGTTGATGCTGTGGGTACATCATTTATGCACTCATCCACTCATTCATTCATTCAAACAGCATCACTGAGTTCTTTCTAAATTCCAGGTACTGTGTGTGTATGTGTTGCAGAGCTGGGGGAGGGTGGGTGGGGGGTAAGAGAAGAGAAGGAATGAGTTATTATGCATCGTGGCTAATTCAGTCTTTTTTTTTTTTTTTTTTTTTATTTTTTTATTTTTTTTTTTTATTGGTCGTTCATAACATTACATAGTTCTTAATACATCATATTACACGGTTTGATTCAAGTGGATTATGAACTCCCGCTTTTACCCCGTATACAAATTGCTGTATCACATCAGTTACCCTTCCATTGATTGACATATTGCCTTTCTAGTGTCTGATGTATTCTGCTGTCTGTCCTATTGTCTACTATCCCCCCTCCCCTCCCCTCCCCTCCCCTCCCCTTTTCTCTCTCTACCCCTTCTACTGTAAATCATGTCTTCCATTTGTATTCTCTTGACTTACCCCTCCTTACCTCTTATATGACATTTTGTATAACCCTGAGGATCGCCTTCCATTTCCATGCAATTTCCCTTCTCACTCCCTTTCCCTCCCACCTCTCATCCCTGTTTACTGTAAATATTCTTCTCAAGCTCTTCGTCCCTACCCTGTCCTTGTTTACACCACTTATATCAAAGGAGTCATTTGGTATTTGTTTTTTAAAGATTGACTAGCTTCACTTAGCATAATCTGCTCTAATGCCATCCATTTCCCTCCAAATTCTATAATTTTGTCATTTTTTAATGCAGAGTAATACTCCATAGTGTATAAATGCCACATTTTTTTTATCCATTCATCTATTGAAGGGCATCTAGGCTGGTTCCACAGTCTTGCTATCGTGAATTGAGCTGCTATGAACATCGATGTAGCAGTGTCCCTGTAGCATGCTCTTGTTAGGGCTTTAGGGAATAGACCGAGAAGGGGAATAGCTGGGTCAAATGGTGGTTCCATTCCCAGCTTTCCGAGAAATCTCCATACTGCTTTCCAAATTGGCTGCACCAATTTGCAGTCCCACCAGCAATGAACAAGAGTGCCCTTTTCCCCGCATCCTCTCCAGCACTTATTGTTGTTTGACTTCCTAAAGGCTGCCAGTCTTACTGGAGTGAGATGGTATCTTAGGGTAGTTTTGATTTGCATTTCTCTGACTGCTAGCGATGGTGAGCATTTTTTCATGTACTTGTTGATTGATTGTATGTCCTCCTCTGAGAAGTGTCTGTTCAGGTCCTTGGCCCATTTATTGATTGGGTTATTTGTTATCTTATTGTCTAATTTTTTGAGTTCTTTGTATATTCTGGTTATTAGGGCTCTATCTGAAGTGTGTGGAGTAAAGATTTGTTCCCAGGATGTAGGCTCCCTATTTATCTCTCTTATTGTTTCTTTTGCTGAGAAAAAACTTTTTAGTTTGAGTAAGTCCCATTTGTTGATTCTATTTGTTAACTCTAGCGCTATGGGTGTCCTATTGAGGAATTTGGAGCCCGATCCCACAGCGTGTAGATCATAACCAACTTTTTCTTCTATCAGATGCCGTGTCTCAGATTTAATATCAAGCTCCTTGATCCATTTTGAGTTAACTTTTGTGCAAGGCGAGAGATAGGGATTCAGATTCATTTTGGTGCAAATGGATTTCCAGTTTTCCCAGCACCATTTGTTGAAGATGCTATCCTTCCTCCATTGCATGCTTTTAGCCCCTTTATCAAAAATAAGATAGTTGTAGTTTTGTGGATTGGTTGCTGTGTCCTCTATTCTGTACCATTGGTCCACCCGCCTGTTTTGGTACCAGTACCATGCTGTTTTTGTTACTATTGCTCTGTAGTATAGTTTGAAGTCTGGTATAGCTATACCACCTGATTCACACTTCCTGCTTAGTATTGTTTTTGCTATTCTGGGTCTTTTATTATTCCATATGAATTTCATGATTCTTTTATCTATTTCTACAAGATATGCTGTTGGGATTTTGATTGGCATTGCATTGAACTTATAGAGAACTTTTGGTAATATCGCCATTTTGATGATGTTAGTTCTGCCTATCCATGAGCAGGGTATGTTTTTCCATCTTCTAAGGTCTTCTTCTATGTCTTTCTTTAGGGTTCTGTAATTTTCATTGTATAAATCTTTCACCTCTTTTGTTAGGTTGATTCCCAAGTATTTTATTTTTGGGGGGGATATTGTGAATGGAGTAGTTGTCCTCATTTCCGTTTCAGAGGATTTGTCGCTCATATACAGGAACGCCTTTGATTTATGCGTGTTGATCTTATATCCTGCCACTTTGCTGAATTCATTTATTAGCTCTAATAGCTTCTTTGTAGACCCTTTTGGGTCTGCTAGGTATAGAATCATATCATCTGCAAATAGTGATAATTTAAGTTCTTCTTTTCCTATTTTTATGCCTTTAATTTCTTTTGACTGTCTAATTGCTCTGGCCAGTGTTTCGAGGACTATGTTGAACAGAAGTGGTGAGAGAGGGCATCCCTGTCTTGTACCAGATCTTAGAGGGAATGCCTTCAATTTTTCTCCATTCAGAATGATGCTGGCCTGTGGCTTATCATAGATTGCTTTTACAATGTTGAGGTATGATCCTGTTATCCCTAATTTTTCTAGCGTTTTGAACATAAAGGGATGCTGTACTTTGTCAAATGCTTTTTCTGCATCTATTGAGATGATCATATGGTTCTTATTTTTAAGTCTATTGATGTGGTGAATAACATTTATTGATTTCCGTATATTGAACCAGCCTTGCATCCCAGGGATGAATCCTACTTGATCATGATGTATAATTTTTTTGATATGTATTTGAATCCGATTCGCCAGAATCTTATTGAGGATTTTTGCGTCAAGGTTCATTAGAGATATTGGTCTGTAGTTTTCCTTCTTTGATGTGTCTTTGTCTGGTTTCGGAATCAGGGTGATGTTGGCCTCGTAGAATGAATTTGGAAGTTCTCCCTCTTTTTCTATTTCCTGAAATAGCTTGAAAAGTATTGGTGTTAGTTCCTCTTTAAAGGTTTTGTAAAACTCTGCTGTATACCCATCCGGTCCTGGGCTTTTCTTAGTTGGTAGTCTTTTGATGGTTTCTTCTATTTCCTCTATTGTTATTGGTCTGTTTAGGTTGTCTATATCCTCCTGGCTCAATCTGGGCAGATCATAGGACTCAAGGAATTTATCTATGCCTTCACTATCTTCTATTTTATTGGAGTATAAGGATTCAAAGTAATTTCTGATTATCTTCTGTATTTCTGAAGTGTCTGTTGTGATATTGTCTTTTTCATCCCGTATGCTAGTAATTTGGGTTCTCTCTCTTCTTCTCTTCGTTAGCATGGCTAAGGGTCTGTCAATTTTATTTATTTTTTCAAAGAACCAGCTTTTAGTTTTGTCAATTTTTTCAATTGTTTCTTTTGTTTCAATTTCATTAATTTCAGCTCTGATTTTAATTATTTCTTGCCTTCTACTTCTTTTGCTGTTGTTTTGCTCTTCTTTTTCTAGGATTTTGAGATGAAGTATGAGATCATTTATTTGTTGGTTTTTTCTTTTTTTGAGGAATGAACTCCAAGCAATGAATTTTCCTCTTAGAACTGCTTTCAATGTGTCCCATAGATTCCGATATGTTGTGTCTGTGTTTTCATTTAACTCTAGGAATTTTTTAATTTCCTCCTTGATGTCTTCTAAAACCCATTGATCACTCAGCAACCTATTGTTCAATCTCCAGGTGATGCTTGCTTTTTCCTTTCTTCTTTTATCATTGATTTTCAGTTTCATTCCATTATGATCAGATAAGATGCATGGTATTATCTCTACCCCTTTGTATTGTCTAAGAGTTGCCCTGTGACATAGTATATGGTCTATTTTTGAGAAGGTTCCATGTGCTGCTGAGAAAAAAGTGTAGCTACTTGATGTTGGGTGGTATAGTCTGTATATGTCAATTAAGTCTAGGTTGTTAATTGTGTTATTGAGTTCTATAGTTTCCTTATTTAACTTTTGTTTGGAAGATCTGTCCAGTGGTGAGAGAGGTGTGTTGAAGTCTCCCATGATTATTGTATGTTGGTCTATTAGACTCTTGAACTTGAGAAGAGTTTGCTTGATGAATACAGCTGCACCATTATTTGGGGCATATATATTTATGATTGTTATGTCTTGTTGGTGTATGGTTCCCTTGAGCAGTATGAAGTGTCCTTCTATATCCCTTTTGATTAGCTTTGGCTTGAAATCTATTTTATTAGATATGAGTATGGACACTCCTGCTTGTTTCCGCGGTCCATATGAGTGATATGATTTTTCCCAACCTTTCACCTTCAGTCTATGTATATCTTTTCCTATCAAATGCGTCTCCTGTAGACAGCATATTGTTGGGTCTTGTTTTTTGATCCATTCTACTAGCCTATGTCTCTTAATTGGTGAGTTTAAGCCATTAACATTTAGGGTTATTATTGAGATATGGTTTGTTCTTCTATCCATATTTGTTTATTGATGTTACTAAACCTGATTTGTTATCCTCTTTGACTACTTTCCCCCCTTTACTGTCCTACCTCCCATTGTTGGTTTTCAATGTTGTTTTCCATTTCCTCTTCCTGTAATGTTTTGCCAAGGATTTTTTGAAGAGATGGTTTTCTAGCTGCGAATTCTTTTAACTTTTGTTTATTGTGGAAGGTTTTAATTTCATCTTCTAACCTGAAGCTTAATTTCGCCGGATACACGATTCTTGGTTGGAGCCCATTGTCTTTCAGTGTTTGAAATATGTTATTCCAGGATCTTCTAGCTTTCAGAGTCTGTGTTGAGAGATCAGCTGTTATCCTGATTGGTTTACCCCTAAATGTAATCTGCTTTCTTTCTCTTGCAGCTTTTAAAATTCTCTCCTTATTCTGTATGTTGGACATCTTCATTATAATGTGTCTAGGTGTGGATCTCTTATGATTTTGCACATTCGGCGTCCTGTAGGCTTCTAGGATTTGGGATTCTGTCTCAATCTTCAATTCTGGGAAGTTTTCTCGTATTATTTCACTGAATAGACTGTTTATTCCTTTGGAATGGAGCTCTGTGCCTTCCTGTATCCCAATGACTCTTAAATTTGGTCTTTTGATATTGTCCCATAATTCTTGGATGTTCTGCTCATGGTTTCTTAGCAGACTTGCTGAGCTGTCTATGTTCTTTTCCAGTTGAAATACTTTGTCTTCATTGTCTGATGTTCTCTCTTCTAAGTGATCTACTCTGCTGGTAGTATTCTCAATTGAGTTTTTAAGTTGGTTTATTGTTTCCTGCATTTCTAGAATTTCAATTTGTTTGTTTTTTATTACCTCTATCTCCCTGTGAAATTGATCTTTTACTTCCTGGATTTGTTTGTCAATGTGATCTTTCATTGTCTGATTTTGCTGTCTCATGTCTTCCTTGAGACTCCAGATCATCTGAAGCATATATATCCTGAACTCTTTATCTGATATTCCATCTGTTGCAGCTATTACCTCTTCTAAAGTTGAGTTGACCTGCATTGCTTGTGGACCTTTCTTTCCTTGTCTTTTCATACTGCTCGCGTTTCTTTCTGCTTGGTGCAACTGTTGTGTTTTGAAATTTACCCCCTATTTATTTATGTTGCTCTTGTATACTTGAAAAGTCTCCCTTGCAGGTGCGGGCAGCGGCTGTGCCCCTACTCCAATTGGGGTGACGTGTCTACCACGCTGGCGGCTCTCTGGGCCTGTTCCGGGAGTGGAAGGCGGCTCTGCTCTGTCCCTATTCCAATTGGGGTATCGTGACTACAATGCTGGCAGATCGCTGGGCCTGTTCCGGGCGTGGGCGGTGGGCTTGGCTGGCGGGATTCCACCTAATGGCAGTCCCTAACCTCCCTGCTTGCTAATTAATGGCTTCTCTGAGGCGCCACGCCTTCTGTAGCTGCAGGGCAGGCCGCGCGAATCAGTTGGCCTGGATCTCCGGGGTCCTGCTGCTGGCTGTTTTGATGTTGCAAGCTGTTGGAGAGTGGTGGTGTATTCTTCAGCTTTCCCGGATGGTGTCCACTGACTGCCTGGATGGAGTGTCCGCTGTTTTGATGTTGCACTCTGAAGGAGAGTGGCGGTGTATCCTTCAGCTTTCCCGGATGCTGGCCGCTGACTGCCTCGGTGGAGTGTCCGCTGTGGGGGATGGGACTGTACCGCTTCCTTCCCCTTCTGAGAACCCGTGCTGGGCCCAAGGGTCCGTGTGGGCTTGGCTGGTGGGATTCCACCTAATGGCCTTCCCTAACCTCCCTGCTTGCCAATTAATGGCTTCACTGAGGCGCCACGCCTTCTGTAGCCACAGGGCAGGCCACGCGAATCAGTTGGCCTGGATCTCCGGGGCCCTGCTGCAGGCTGCTGGGATCCCTGGCACTCTATCACTTTGATTTTTTCTGCTTGCCCCTCCCCCAGCGCTGGTTAGCCAGGTTTCCTTTTGGCTGCTACTGGGAGGAGGGGTTGGAGGTCAGGTGTCTCTGGTTTCCCCCTGGCCTGTATGGAGGTTCAGCTTGATACTCCCTCTCCCGGCAAGCCTAGGAGAGATTTTATGCGAATTCCCGCTGTCTGGGGGGTGAGCTGAATGACACCGACCTGTTTTGATGTCGCACTCTGAAGGAGAGTGGCGGTGTATCCTTCAGCTTTCCCGGATGCTGGCCGCTGACTGCCTCGGCGGGGTGTCCGCTGTGGGGGATGGGACTGTACCGCTTCCTTCCCCTTCTGAGAACCCGTGCTCGGCCCAAGGGTCCGTGTGGGCTTGGCTGGTGGGATTCCACCTAATGGCCTTCCCTACCCTCCCTGCTTGCCAATTAATGGCTTCACTGAGGCGCCACGCCTTCTGTAGCCGCAGGGCAGGCCACGCGAATCAGTTGGCCTGGCTCTCCGGGCCCTGCTGCAGGCTGCTGGGATCCCTGGCACTCTATCACTTTGATTTTTTCTGCTTGCCCCTCCCCCAGCGCTGGCTAGCCAGGTTTCCTTTTGGCTGCTACTGGGAGGAGGGGTTGGAGGTCAGGTGTCTCTGGATTCCCCCTGGCCTGTATGGAGGCTCAGCTTGATACTCCCTCTCCCGGCAAGCCTAGGAGAGATTTTATGCGAATTCCCGCTGTCTGGGGGGTGAGCTGAATGACACCGACCTGTTTTGATGTCGCACTCTGAAGGAGAGTGGCGGTGTATCCTTCAGCTTTCCCGGATGCTGGCCGCTGACTGTCTCGGCGGGGTGTCCGCTGTGGGGGATGGGACTGTACCGCTTCCTTCCCCTTCTGAGAACCTGTGCTCGGCCCAAGGGTCCGTGTGGGCTTGGCTGGTGGGATTCCACCTAATGGCCTTCCCTAACCTCCCTGCTTGCCAATTAATGGCTTCACTGAGGCGCCACGCCTTCTGTAGCCGCAGGGCAGGCCACGCGAATGGTGGGTGGGGGGTAAGAGAAGAGAAGGAATGAGTTATTATGCATCGTGGCTAATTCAGTCTTGAAATCAGCCAGAACTGGAGTCAAGCAGTCTGGAATCAGAAGGTTTTCCCAGAACATAGCTAGATGGCCTTAGGAAAGTTTTTAATGTCTTATCTGAGCCTTAGGTTCTTCAGCTGTCAAATGGGGATAACAACAGTCTCTTCCATCAGAGGTCATTACGGAGAAATCAGGGAGATAGATGATGCATATGAAATATTGAGAATGATGCATGGCAAATAATAAATGCTCAAAAATGTTAGCTATACCTTGACATGAATTTTACTCTAACCAATTTAAAATACAGAAAATGAGGCAAAAATCGGACATTAATGATGACATAAGATAGAAAAGAGAACTACCATTAAGAAAAGGACAGATAGTGTTGAGCTAAGCTTTTCATTTATTACTTGAATATTTTGTAATAACTAAAATATACACATAGTGCAATATTGATGAGATACAATAAAATGAGGTATAATAAGTCTTCCCAACACAGCTGCCTCAGCTGGGCAGACCCTCTCTCTGAATGCAGCCACTGTTAATGGTAATGGTCTTTTGTGTTCTTCCAGAGGGTTTGCATGTTGGATACATACATGTTTGTATGTGTTTTGGTTCACACAGATCTCAGCACACCACCACTGTCCCTCATATTTTTTTTTCTTAACAATGTGTCACCTAGTGATATGTGTTGGAGATCGAGCTTGTGTATAATCTGCCCTGTACCATTCTATTGCGTGGGAGGACACAGCTGAATTAACCACTTCTTTCATCGGTGGACATTTAGATTGCTTCCCATGTTCTACCATAAAAAATTCTGCTATGAATATTTCTTCTCCTGGAAGTATTTCTTTAGGTTCCATAACTAGATCTGGACTCGCTGGGTGTATGCTGGCTATGTGCATTTGTAATTTTGCTAGCAGTTCCTAAACTGTGCATCCACCTTCACTCCCACCAGCTGCGGGATGAGAGCATCTGTTTCCCACACCTCATCAACAACGTGTGCATCAAACTTCCAATCTTTCCATTTTTAGCTCTTCATATATATTTTTTTAAGTGGAGTCTTTTCATTTTCTATGGGTGAGTTGGCTTTTTCTCATGGATTGGAAGGAGTTCCTTATATATTAAGGAAATTGGCCCATTGTCACTGGGATGTCCAGCTAAAACAGCCCAGGCCCCCTGGCTCCATCCATGGGAGGGTGGATTAAGCTGCTGGCACACACACGCAGCATGTTGGAAGTTTTGTGTGTATGTGTACAATTCATGGACATGAAAGGCAGGCTGCATTTCTCACAAGAATGTGTGCAAGGCCACTCACAGCAGAAAATGGGATCTGGAAGTGACAGGGAAGCCTGGGGCTGTGCAGAACTCTCAGGACTTCAAGAAGTCCAAAGTCCAACTTGGCCTTCTAGGTCATTTTGAAGGATTATTGGTCAAGGTAGGAGGGAAAAAAGCAATTAGTTTTATTTGCTTGATTTATAACTTTTACATGATGCATGCAACCTCTATTTGTAATCTTTCTGGGTCCTGCAAATGTCAGGGCGGGCCTGACCACCTTCCCCAGAGTCAGCAGGAGCCATAGGGCATCTGGGCATATTACTTTGCATATCCCCTGGCATGATGTGTCATGTATTTCAGAGCTTGAAGGAAGTATAAGAAAGTCAGCCTCATTTTGATTAGTTGATTAAAAATCAATATCCCTATTTTACAGATTGGGTGATGGAGGCCCAGGGGGTTTCCGTGATTTGCCTTAAGTTGGTTTGCTCCTTTCCTCTTCCAGTCCCTATGACACCTCCACTGAGGGTTTCTTCGAACACTTTCCATCTCATAATCTAATCACATAGAAATCCATCTCAAGCAAGAGAGAATAATTGTGGTTTCAAATGCAGGGATCAGATTTCACACCAGACTAGAACTGTCTTCTGATGCAGTGTTCCCATGACTGCATTTTGTGACAGAGAATCCTTCTTTTTTTTTTCTTTTTTGTGCTCATCTGGAAGCACATGCATCAAATAGCTGGAATGACGCCATCAAAAATATTTATATTGGAGTGGAGTTATTTGCATCTTAGCCTGTGTGCAGCACCAACAAAACAGTGGCAAACATGACATTTTCCCCAAGTAATTGCAGAATCCAGAAAGCGTTTACAGGGAGTTGGCTGTTCATTGACATGGGCAGCACAGCCTCACAGACTGGGACTCATTGGAAGTGTGGCTTTTGAACCTGATTTGTGCTCTTCCTGGTAGTGAGCAGAGGCCCAGCAGAGGGCCAGGCACAACTAACCTCATGTCTGGGAAGCAGCCCCAGGTGAGGGGTACTCACAGCTTCCCCAGGCAAATCAAAGACTCTGGGCCTCCTCTGTTGGCCACCCTGGCCTGGCTGAGTCTCAGCGGGCTGCAGAGGGGACTTCAGCAGGTGCTACCCTCCTCCCCAAGGAGACCATCACCTGCCATAATTATTGATGAGGACTGCTGCAGCCTCAGAAGGTCCCCACTCCCCAGAGAGGCCAAAGGAACACTGGAGGGAGGGTGGGGGGTGGAAGAATTGGGCAACTGAGGCCTAGTGCTGGCCAGATGATTCCACATCTCAGCCAGTTGCTGGTTTATCTCCTCTACCATCAGTTAGAGTGGAACAGTTTTAGCTAAGGAAATCCCCAGGGGGATGATAAAGGTAGATTTCTCTCAGATACACTCCTAGTCTTGTTCCTAAGAGAAGAAACTGGTCCACATGGGAGTCCAGTTAGTTTTTAGCATGTATTGTGGAAAACATTAAGTTCAGACCCAGACACACCTGATTGAGCCTGTCTTTTCCTCACCAGCCAATTGCTTCACCTCTGTGAGCCTCAGTTTCTCCTCTTTTAAAAAGTAATGATCATTCCTATATCTCAATATTAGGAAGTTTAAAAGGAAGTGATGTAGGATGTGCTAACCACAGTTTGTGTTGCTCAGTAGCCACTATTTTTTTTTTTTTTTAGAGAGCATTTTGCTATAAGAGCTCAGGATGCAGAGACCATTCAGCATAGAATTAGGTAGATGGAGTTAGAATCTCATTCCTACCTTCATTTGCTGGGTGACATTACACAGTACTTAACCACTCTGAGCCTCAATTTCCTAAACTATAAAGGAAGCCTAAGAATATAAAAGAACAGAGTAATATCACCCTGGTGATGACAACGAACACACTATTAGAGTTTCATAACTCAGTTTTCTTTTTTCTTTCAAATGATTGAGAAGATGAGAATGCTCAAGGACTGAGTCTTACACTGTGAGGAAGACTTGCTGTGTGTTGTCACAGGGTAGGTAGGTTATAGTCCAGGAAAAGCTTAGAGGGAATTTCAAGGGGTTTTAGTTAACAGTGACTGAAAGAGTTTGTTTGTATGAGGTTAAGGAATGTAAGAATGAATGGGAAAGTGAGTTGGGGGTTGAGATGGGGAGGGTTTTTGATTCTAGGATCATAGCAAAAGCTGTGACCATTTCGTTAATGTTCTGGGCTGAATTCTATTTACCCTAAATTCGGATGTTAAATCCAAATCCATAGCACTTCAAGATATGGCCTTCAGAGACTGAGTATTTTTCTTTTTTCTTTTTGTACTGGGGATTGAACTCAAGAGCAGTTGACCACTGAGCCACATCCCCATCCCTATTTTGTATTTTATTTAGAGACAAGGTCTGAATGAGTTGCTTAGTGCCTCACTTTTGCTGAGTCTGGCTTTGATCCTCCTGCCTCAGCCTCCTGAGTGACTGGGATTACAGGCGCACACTACTGCACCTGGAAGAGACAGTCTTTATAGAGGTCACTAAAAAGTTCAGATAACAAGGGTAGGTCTAATCCAATATGACTGGAGTCTTTATGAGAAGAGGAGATTAGGACATAGACATGTACACTGATGGGAAAACACACGAAGAAGATGGCTATATACAGGGCAAGAAGAGACACCTGGGACAGATCCTTCCTTCATGGCCTTCAAAAGAAATCCACCTATCAACACCTTGATCTTGGACTTCCAGGCCCCAGAAATGTGAGAGATACACTTCTGTTGCCTCAGTCAGACTGATACCTTATCCTGGAGGCCCTAGCAAACTAACATCGCTGAGGTACACACTTCACATGTCTCCTCCTGTCAATAGTTGTGAGAGTATTATTTTCACTGTGGAGGGATTACACCCTTGAAGAGTGCAGGGAATATGCATTGGGTTCAAATCCCAGTTTCACCATTTATAACGTGGACAGATGATTACAGTGGTGATGGGGTCGGGAAGCAATCTCCAAGTTGTAAGGAGATTTACTTAGGAGTGAGCAAGAGTAAGTCATACACAGTCTAAGGTTCTGTGCTCAGAACTTGGCCACAAGAGGACATCTATGAGTCCCATCATCGCTGGCAAACTTCTTATCCAGTTTTACTGAGACTCTAACTCAGAACTCTTGGTAATTCACCCTGAGACGTTTTTGTCTCTTAAGAGCTCCTGCCTGTACTGGGTGCTCATGGACAGGTCCTTGATTTAGCCTGCACTCTCTGTGCTGCTGCTCAGTTCCCTTCCAGCGCCCACAACCAACCTCCTGTGCATCACAAGGTTTTGACCATCAACTGGTTACAAGGGTGAGAGAGGAGGAGTCAAAGGGGATCGATCGCACAGTGGGCAGCACAGCTTCCAGTCTGAGGGGCTTGAACACAAGGGGCCCACCAACAGAAACAGAGGAAAATTAATGTTACAACATAGATGTGTGTACACACACACACACAGACACACATACCTATCTCCAATTTTTTTTTTTTTTAAGTAGAGGGTATGGTGGTTGGTAAAGAACTAAACACAGCCAGAATAGGAAGACTGGGTAACTTCATTGACTTAAAAATATGTATTTTATATTTTCTATGTATTTAAAAGTAACATATTATAAGATATTTAGAAAGTTTCCTTCCATCAAGTAAAAAGAGATAAAAATACTATCCAGGGGCTAGGGTTGTGGCTCAGAGGTAGAGTGCTCTCCTGTGCATGTGTGAGGTACTGGGTTCGATCCTCAGTACCACATAGAATTAAACAAACCAAATAAAAAAAAAATAGTGTGCCACGTATAACTAAAAAAAATTAAAAATAAAGATATTGTGTCCACCTATAAGTAAAAATAAATGTTTTTAAAAAATACTGTCTACTTTCTCACCACAGAATAAATAGCCCACTGAGTAAGTAGGCATCCCTAGAGTACAAGTGAACAACTTCCTAACTGTTGTCCAAGCCAGTTCATATCCTCCCTCTGGCTAGTAAGTTTTTGTTCCTTTATAAAATCTAGGGTAAAACTCATGACTCTTTTACCCACTGACTAAGGATGAAAGCCATCTTATAACCTGTAATCACAAAACTGATCCTTTTAGTAAGAATGAACATTCTGTGTAATAGCAAACTTCAGAATTTAACTTGAACTTTCTCTGTAACAGACTTTCTCTATAACAATCACCAAAATTTATTCCTCCCCCAATTTTCCATTATAACAAAAATTCTAATCAGATATCTGGCTTGATGGACTACAATTCCCAGTCTCCCTTGCAGTTGGAAGTAGCCACATGACTGAGTTCTAGCCAATGAAATGTGAGTAGAAGGGAAGTGTTTCATTACCAGGCCTGTCCCTTAAAAATTACCTGTGGATATTCCTCCATACTATTTACTCCTTCTAGTTGACTGGAATGGCAGTGATACCCAGGATATTGTTGGAAACTTTGTTAAGGGTCATTAGCTTGAGTCTTGAATAACTGGATGGAGCAAAGCTATCTGTGTTTCTTTGTACAATCTGGAACTTTCATGTACTGTTATATGAGCAAAAAACAAACATCTATTGTATTGGGTCACCAAATGTTGGGGTATGTTTGTTACTGCAACCTAGCCTACTCTGGTACATTCTTCAGTTCAGGTCTGCTTCAGGCAAAGAACATGCAGTAGGAAAAAGAGGCACGGCTAGTTTTGCTAGCTCTTTAGTTTTTTGCTTTGTACCTCTTTTCCCAGCCTCAACTCTACTGACTAGCTGGCTTCAATTCCTTATCCCTCCAGGCTTGACAGGAGCACAGAGGTAGAGTCAGAGTCAGAAAATATACCACCTTCTTGCTGTTTTTTGCCCTCATTGTTCTGGTAGGTTTCTTGGGTTGCTTTTGTGGAGTGTGTTAGATATCTCATTTGCCCCTTCATATCTGATCTATCTGCTTTCTTCACTTTTTTCTGGCCCTAGACTGACCTGTGTAGGCTGTATGAAAAGTCTGCTTTGCTTTTAGTTCTGTTTGAATTTGGTCAGTGAGGGGCACTGGTGGGAATGGAGAGAGAGACAGAGGAGAGGTGGGGTGTTCATTCCCCTGGGAACCTGCCTGTAGGGTCCAAACTCTCTGGTCGTATCCCTCCTTTCTAGGTTGAAGCTCCTGTTAGAAGGTTCTCTACCCACACTTCTGTATGTATCTGGGCTCTGGTAACCACTCATGCCCCTCATCCTTCAGCATGGCAAGAGTCCCTGGCTGTTACTGGCTCCAGAGCATTGCATTATTCTTGAGGCCCCTGGTTAAACTGCCCACACACCTTTGCACATGGTGTCTTTATTAAACTCTCCCAAATGATCTAATTTGAGTGTCACCTGTTCTCTTTCTAGGTCCTCCTAATACAGTATGTGTTTTAGATGATCCTGTCTGAAGCATCCATTGGTGTATGCTCCCAGTCATGTGGGAAAAATGTCTGCTATGCTGTTGATCTGTCCCTTGGCTTAAGGGCATTTGTGATCTGTTGAGAGCCACAGCCAAAGGGGCCCCAACAAACTTCCAGCTGCCAGCAAACTTCCAGCTGCCGGCTGATGATTGGCTCACAGTGGCCCCAGCAACATCTAGCTGATTGGCTCCTCTGCGGTCATGTTCATTGGGCTGTTTCCCTGCCCTTCAGACTACGGAACTGCTCATTGGGGGACTTCTTTGGCTCCGCCCACGCGACCTAGCCAATCGGCCTCAAGAACAGGAGGATTGTGGGAGGTGGTTGTTGGTGTGGGGGTGAGAGGCTTGTGGAAGCCGGTGGTGGCAGTTGGGCTCTGAGGGTTTCTTTTCCTGAGGAGCTGTTTTGCTTGGCGTTTGTAGTTCTAAAAATAAAGTTAGTTTCTTTTGACAAGTGGCTCCTGAATTGTGCCCAGCCAGACTGCGGCATTTGGTGCAGGTGATATTCCTTCAAGTGCTTCCCTTGGGAAAGAAGTTAAGGCTCATACATGTTCTGTGACTTGCTCAGGGCCCTGGAGCTAGCGGCTAGTGAGTTGGGAGTGACACCCTGTGGTAGCTACCATCATGACTAAATTCTCCCTGTCATATGCCCAACCTGCACTACCAGTCACTTTCCCAAAGCACTGTTGCAAATTTGTCCTTCCACCAGCCGGTAAATGGAATGATTCTGTTCTTCAGCCTTATTAGAACTCTGTGTAGATAAAAGAGAGAGTTCACAGAGCTGGCCCTATGCTTCTGGTATGAAGACAAATGCCTTCAAATGATGAGATGCTTGTATCAGGAAGTTTTATGAAGGAGTGGGAATGAGTGGTTTAGCCCTGGATTTTGCTATGCTCCTTCCAGTGGAGATAACCAGTGATTCAGTGGAAGTCAGGGCCAACAATGGGTCCTCTCAGTGGGTAGGGTGAGATCCAAGTGGCCATGATTACAAATACTTCACTGGAGTGGGGTTAGTGTCTGCTACCGCCATCTCTTTTAACCTTGAAAACATCTTAAAACCATCTGAACATCTCTCAGCAAAGGCAGTACTGACCGCATGGCCCCTCTGCTATCTCTGAGTACTGGAGGCAGCGTGGGGATGTGTCCAGTGCTCTCTTGCCTCTTACTCTAGAGGCCGGCTCCTGCCAGCCCAGGTTTCTCCCTGACCTGGATCTAAGCAATGAAGTCCCAGGCATCAGGAGTCACTCCCCATGCCTTCCTCAACACCACCCTGGGCTGGGTACTCCCCCAGCTGCTTTCACAGTGCCCTGTTCTTATGACTTCTGTCAATTCAATGAGTACTTATCAAATGCCAACTATGTGCCTAGCCCTGTGCTAAACTTTGTTCTAAAATGTAGATGCTGTCATAGCACTTGGATCCCTGTTTTGTGAATGTCTCTGTACCCCAAAAGACACCAGGTAAATCACTGACTTTAAAAGAAAAAAATACTCATATTGTTAGCTTGGTGATATGAATTCTAGGAGACCATGTCTGCATTATTTTGAAAATCTTAATTAAAAAATCATTGTAGCCTACTGCATTGTGCATTGCCTACAAATAGTGGATAGAGAA
Source organism: Urocitellus parryii (assembly GCF_045843805.1). Taxonomy (NCBI): domain Eukaryota; kingdom Metazoa; phylum Chordata; class Mammalia; order Rodentia; family Sciuridae; genus Urocitellus; species Urocitellus parryii. Next base: position 99,405,728 of record NC_135534.1, read on the forward strand.
TACCTGTTAATTAAATGAATGAAGGAATACAGCATGTGGTTTTAACAATTGAATAAACTGGGGTTTAGAGTTTTTTTGGCAATATTTCTTTTAATTTTTTTTTTTTTAATTGGGAGAGGAAATCAGGTTTGTCAAGTGCTGCTCAAGGACATATCCAAGGTCGCTGGCAGAGTCTATGTGAGAACTCCAGAGTTTCTGGAGTGTCCACCCTTTTCTCCTTCCTACTCCTGCAGCTCCTGTCTCACTTTGCTTTAGAGAGGTCAATCCCTAGGGGCAGAGGTGAGGGGATAGTTTTTGCTTCTGAATTCTAAGGAAATTCCCCAGATAGCCAAGCAGACAGGGGATGAATATTCCAATTGAGGACACTAAGGTCCAGATTTGTGGCTCCTAAAGGCACTTAGGCATAGAGGTGGGTGAAACCCACCTCCATTACGTTTTAGACATACAACAATTTGATGCCACTGAGTTTACTCTCAGTGCCCCTTTCTGGGCCTAAGAAATACTGACATCGACACATTGGTGGTCACCTTTGGAGAGTACCATACTGTAGATGGCATGAGGGTGGACTCTGGGGGAAGTAGGTATGCATCCCGTTCCCTCTAGCCCCCTCAGCTCCTGGCCCTGGCTGTGCACAGAACAGGGGCTCAGTGCAGATGTGTGGGTGTGAACTGAGTCATTTACTTTGGGAATCTTAGAACAATGCAAACCCAACCCTAACAACAATACTTCACAGTTCCCTAAATGCTTTCACATACATTATCTCATTTTGTGTACCTGCTCTCATTTGAAATTGTTGCAGGGTGTAAGAATATAATTAAAATATCAATTAAGCCAGGCTCTGAAATAAATCAGGCTGTGCTTGAACACGACTGGGAAAAAAAAAAGACCAAAATAAAATGACAACTCATCAACGAAGGACTAATTCCCCAGGTGTAACCCAACTTCCCTTCTACCCCAATTTTACCCCAGATACATCAAAGCCCTTGCTGTGCAGAGCCTTCTCAATTGTCCCTGTCATTTTTGCTGTCATTGTGAAGAATTCTTCTTCTCTGATCTCTATGTGAAAGAAAATTCCTTGATCTTCAGAGCTCTGGTCTGACACCCCATTTGTTGCATTTTCTTCAACCTTTCTTTGCCCCCTTAGTTTGTGCAGGCTTAGCTGCTTCCTGCTGTGTGCTCCTGCCATCCTACATTATGCCACTTCTTATATTGTATTGTGACGATTAGCTTCTGTTCCATGTTCTAGGATGAGACTCCTGAGGGCAGGGATGTTTTATTATCTCTAGTGCTTGGTCCCCTGTGGGTGTTGGATGCACATCTATCAGAGGAAATGAAGAACTGTGCCCAGGGCATTTGGTGGCCTGGTGGAATTCTTGTGGATTGGCATCTATTAACTCTGCTGTTCTCCACTTGTCCCAGCCCAGTGCCAACCAGAGCACGATTCCTGGAGGTGGGGCTGGTGAAGAGAGTCAAGTCCCTGGGTGCAGTCCCATTTCTGCACAATATGTTTTGCCAGGTAAAGGATAAACCTCAAATTTTACAACTTGTTTGCTTTACTTTCTAATCAGACTTCTCATTTTAAAAAACAAAACAATAACAAAACCCACAAAAATTCATTCTCTTGGCAAACAATAAAATACCCAGGAAGGATTACTGAAGATTTGGCTTCTCTGAATGCCAAATTTGCTTTCTACAAAAATTAATTGCCTCTGTGAATGGTAGATAAGACCCAGGAGTACCCACGTGAGTGTGTGTGTGTGTGTGTGTGTGTGTGTGTGCATTTGCATGCATGCATGCGTGCATACATGCATGCACACACGAATGGGGTGTACATTCTGATGATAAAATATTGTCAAAGGGGTGTGGGCTTCAAAATTGAGGTTCCAATCCAGCTTGACTGTTCAGCAACCCTATGATCTAGCCACATCTGTAAAATGGGGTTTACAAGCCCACACTCGAGGTTGCATGAGGACTCAAAGGAACCAAAATTCCAGCATGTTTCCTATTCCAAGGCTACCCTCAAAGAGAAGATTGGGATGAGGATGCCCTGCACTTTTTGGAGAGCCGTCCAGTGGAGTCTCCTGTGTGTACATTGTCTCATTTATGTGGCCTCTGACAGTACAACCTATTGTAATTTATTATTGTTCTTCATAGACATACCTTGAGGGCAGGGCCATGACTAGTACCTGGTTCTATCCTGCTGAGAAGCTTACTAACTGAATCATCCAGATGCATCCTGGTCCACTGCAGGGAGCCTGGGAAAATCCGAATTTCCATGCATTTCTCTGCTGTGCTTCTAGTTTTCACTGCAGGCAGGGAGAGGATGTTAACAACAAATGATCATTTTGGACATTGCTCTTCAGCCCTTCCTTTGGGCCAAAGGTGTGAGCATGGGTGACCCAATGGACAGAAAGAGCATGGCTTCACAGTCTTAATACCACCAGCAGCGAGCTATGGAAGTGCCAGTCCTCCCTGGCCTCAGTTGCCTATTCATAAAGATGGGAACAGTAATGGTACCCTCATAGGACTGCTTCTAGGATTCAATAGTAAGGCAGTGGAACTGTCTAGCACAGGGCTGGGACACATTAAACTCAGCTTTTTTTGTAAATACTATCTGGAGGCATTTGGAGATCTCTCTCTCTCTCTGTGATGTGTTATCTATATAGATATATATGTGATCAGATGACAACCTCGATAATTACTGATCCAATGTTTGTAGACCCAGAAGACAGCACTGTTGGCTGCTGCCAAGGATGGAGAGTGTTGGTGGCTCTGCCCCTGCCTCTCCTTCTCCAGCACCCTCAGCTGCACTTGGTTCTCCGGGGCCATGCCTGGTGGAGGCAGGGCACACCCTCAGCGTGTTCCTCACCACTAGTGGGGCCAGCCTGCAGCTGACGTCTGGCAGACCAGGCTGTATGTACTTCCTTGTGGTTCCTGGAGCTTCTTTGCTCCTCTTGGAGTTGGGAAGGGCAGGCCAGTCACTGTCAGAACTCTGCCCTGCCCTATGCTGACTTTGATTCCCCTCCTTGTTCATTACATCTGTCAGGATTCAGTCAGGAAGACAAAGAGGGCTAGCACATCAGACAGAGGCAAGCCAACTCCAGCTCCAGGATGCACAGGTGCTGGAAGCCGGGATGGAAAAATCGAGACTGGGAGGTGACCCAGAGCTCATTCCCTGTAGGAAGGAATTGCCACAGCTAGGCATGGGGAACAAGGGAGGAAGTGGCATTATCAGAATCTGGGGTGCAGAAGAGGGGTCACACGCTCAGGAGCAATAGCTTTGAGGAGGTACTGTCGCAGGTGCAGTTCAGATGATGGAAGTGCCACTTTAGAGACATCCCCAGAAGGAGGAAAGATAGTTAGAAAATGAGGAGCCATAGCTTCTCTTTTTCTCTGTTTTGTTTATTGAGAGTGCTTGAGGAAGCCAACTGGCAGAGAAGCCCCAGTGCTGCTGTGGAGAGGGTGGGCTGGGGGCTGGGAGAGAAGAGGTGAACAAGACCCTTCCGGCAGTCAACAGATATTTATCAAATACCTTCTAAATGCCAGGCACTGCTTAGTGTGGGGCGTGAGCAGTGAACAAAACAGGGAAGTCCCCACCCTCTAGGATCCAACCCGTTAGCTGGAGAGACAGTCAGCAAACCTAAGAAGGTAAAATATACAGCGTCTCCAATGATGATAAGGGCTCTAGAGAAAAAGGAAACAGGGCAGGGGGCAGAGAGGGTGAGTGGCCAGGAAAGGTTTCCTGCTGAAGGGGTGTTTAAGCAAAATACCTGAAAGAAGCTGGCAGCGAGCCCCAAGGTTATCAGGGAGGAGCATTGTAGGCAGAGACAGAGTAAGTACAAAGGCCTTGATCCAAGGAACAATAAAGAATCCTCAGCAGAGTATGTAAGAGAGGCTACCAAGCACAGTTTGGGTTCTGGAAAAAAAAAGATGGGGATTCCTTAGAACCCAGAACTCTTTACTCAGGCATTTGTGAGGTCCTGGGTCCTCTCCTGACTGTGGCCCTGGGTTTATGTGCCTTGGCCTTCCCTTCCTCTGCAGGGAGGTAAAGAGGGTGGGGCTGGCAAACAGACCCTGCTGGGCCTGAAAAGCCTAGTAATGACTTTGGCTTTTATGGTAAGGGAGATGGAAAGCCATTCTCAACTTCTGCCCTGCTCAGTACCTACTTCCTTCTTCCAACCAGGACTGGAGGTCTACCTTGACCCCCAGCTCAATAACTGATTTCCCTCCCCCTGAATCCAGCACACACCTTCTCTACCAGGCTAGGATTCCTGAAAACAGGACCCCTGCCTATTTTGCATCTCTGTTTGTCAGACCACTGTGTGGCACCCAGTAGGTGTTGATAAATAGTTGATGAAGGAATGAGTGGTTAAGCAGAGCCTCCTGTTACACATTGGTCACTAACTTTGTGACAGGACAACACAGCTGATTCAATCAAAGTCAATGCCAATTCGGTGTGCAAAATCAGTCCGGCTAGCTAGTGGGATTCAGCTCGCTAAGAGTTGCTTGGATGAATTTTTAAACTGGTAGCATGGGATGTTATAGTCTCAGTTTCCATGAAAACTTTGGGGCCAAGGTGTTACTACACAGAGGTGTCCACCCCACTGCTTTCTGGTAGTGATGGAGTTTTTTCCCCCCTTTTATTAGTGATGAAAGGTTTGTTGGAGATAATTGTATTTTTAGCATCACAGTTAATGAACTAGCTAAGCATCAATAGATGGAATCATAAAACCATTAAACACCAAGAGCAATAATGGGAAACTGTGTCTGGTGGTAATGAAATTAAGTGTCTTTATGAGGTCACTTTATTCCTTTTCTCCTCAGCTCTCTTGCCCTCCTGAGTACATGGTGGCTGCCGCTCCTAATTGCTGTTTCACTAAAATGCACAATGCTATCCATTTTGTGCTTTAATTCAATGTGTTTCTAGGCCCTTCAGGATCATTAAACCCTCCACCAAGAGAGTACAATAGAAATGGTGGTTACAAAAGCTTCTGGAAGTGGCCCAGTGGCATAGGAGAATGAGGATGGCAAAGACACTGAGAGGAAAAAAAAAAAAAAGCCCACTGGAGTTGGTACTGAGTCCCCTGAGAGCCACCAGTGATCAAGTTCTAACCAATGGTGACCTGCAGTACACCTCTGCAGTTAGGGCAGGGCCACTCACAGAGGGACTGGGTGGCCATGGTAAGCTTGAACCCCATCTTGTTACATGGGGACACATTCATATGCATGATCTTCTTTGAGCCTGTACAATCTCATAGGATATGTTTTTATTCTCACTTTTCAGATGAGGAAACTGAGGCTCATGGAATGACTTGTGTCCATTGCTGATTAGAGGACTAGAGCTGATCTGCTTCCCCCTGTGCCTGATGCCTTAAGGGTGTTGAGCTAAACCATTTTCCAGTGAATTGAACCTTCCCCAATCAAGTGCATGTTTCCTTTACTTAATTCAAGGTATATGTATTGAGCTGGGTCTGGTGGTGTGTGCCTGTAATCCTAGCAAACTCAGGAGGCTGAGGCAGGGGGATTACAAGTTCAAGGCCTGCCTGGACAATTTAGCAATACTCTGTCTGAAAATCAAAAGGGCCGGGAATGGAGCTCAGTGGTGGAGCACCCTTGGGTTCAATCCCCAACCCACCCTGCCTCCCTCTGCCAGAACCTACTGAGTATCTACTGAATGCTATGGATATGATGAGTGAAACAGACTTGTTTTAGTTAGCCATTTTGTCACTTGTGATGAAAGGACCTGACTAGAACAATTGTAAAGGAGGAAGAGTTTATTTGAGGGCTCACAGTTTCAGAAGTCTCAGTCCATAGAAGTCTAACTCCACTCCTTGGAGCTTGATGTGAGGCTGAACATCATGGTGGAAGAGTGCAGCAGAGGGAAGCAGCTCACATGAGGATCAGGAAGCAGGAGAGAGAGAGAGATATTGCCACTTGCCAGATATAAATATATATACCCCAAAGCCACGCCCCCAATACCCTACCTCCTCTAGCCACACCCCCTGACTTCAGTTACGGATAAGGCTGTCCTAACCCAATCATTTCTCCTCCGAACAATCTTGCATTGTCTCACATCTGAGCTTTTGGGGGACACCTCATATCCACACCATAACAAGACTCCTTCCGTATCCTCAGAGGACTTAGATGTAGCTGGGGAGAATTAATAAGCTGCAACGTGTAGTGGTTTAGGAGACATTTGGGAAGCTGATGGCAGTAGTCCCTGACCAGTCTATGGGGCAGAGAAGCCTTCTGCAAGGAGCAAGGCTTATGACCCATCCCTAGGTGTGCATGGTAAATAGATGGGGGTGGGGAAGATGGCGGAGGCTAGGGAAATCATGTGCAAAGGTGAGGCTGGAGGCTGCATTGACTCCAGAGGCTGAGGAACTGATTGAGTAGTGGGTGAAGTAGGGAAAGGAATCAGAAATGCCTCTCTGGTCCGGCTGTGGCTCCCTGGGGATGACAGTGCCATTTACTGAGACAGGGAGCCCTGTGGGAGGAGCCCAAGGGTGGAGATGGGATGGGATAAGATAAGGAATGATGGTTGGAAAGGTCCCACACTTATTAAATTGAGCCCTTTGAAGAGCCTTTCAGCTGTCAAAGCCTCATAGTATCCCAAGGCCCAGAAGTGAATTAAAGTCCTGATACAGACATGGTTTCAATTCTTTCACTGAAGCCACTGTAAAACCTGTGAACACTGTTTCCAGCCAGCTGAGGAATCGCAAGGGCTGAATGAAGCCTCAAAATGATCATCACCAGCTGGAACTGTAAGGTTAAACACAGTGGAATGTAATAGGGGCAAATGTAAATTACACCTCTTTGGTTTACAAAATCAGTTGTTCATGCAGAGGATGAAAATCTTGACTTAATAGCAGCTCATGTCAACAGAACCTGATAGAGAGAGTCAGTTGACTGTGAATTCCATACAAGCCCCGGTGTGTGATAGGGCTGCCCCTCCTCTCGCCTCTACTGCCCCCTTTAATGTGTGACGCATGGCACAGGAACCCAAGAAGGTCGTTATCTGAGAAGAACCTGTAAGAGGTGCAGTCATCAAGCAGGAGGGACCCAGCTCAGGAGATTATCTGGGCAGGGCAGTTTGTGGCTTCCTGGCCAGAACAGGATCTGAGAGTGTCTGCAACAAAACGTGCGAAAACCAGCATATACGTCTCAACAACCACGGGCCTCAGAGAGAGGGATTCCTTTGGGCTGAGAATAGAGACAGTGATATGCAAATGGTAAACAGCAGAGCAGCCCAGAAACGCTGATGGATCGCTGACTTTGTTTCAGTCGTTTGTATGCGCTCTGGGTATGTGTAGCCCTGTGCTGTGAGGAGTGCTGCGAAACAACAGTCACACTATAGACAGAAAATAGGTGTGTTCAGAGCAGGTGCCAAGGAAGGCTTCTCGAGAGAGTTGGAGTTTGAGCAGGGCCTGGACAAGGGGGCCACAAGGTGCCACTGCCAGGCTTGAGCTGGAGAAAAGAGATTCCCTGACTGGAGTCTTCAGAAATAAGGTGGGAGGGGGAGGGAAAGACCAGATTTGGTCAGGTTCATGACCAAGAAAGGGAGCTGAGGTGGTGGAAGTTGCAAAGGTGAGCTCTTACCTGTGGAGTGCAGTGTTCATGGAAGACTCTCCTTAAAGCTAAGCGAACAAGGACCCTGAATCTAGGACCATCCTCCTGATTGGGTTCTCTACTCATAGTGCCCCGTGGTTGTCTACGCTGTGTACTGCTGCTTAACTATTGCAGAGGAGGAAACTTGGTGCCTTCTGATGCAAAGTCAAACTAAATGGGATAGGGATGCAAAGGATCTGTCTAATTAGAGTTCCATTTCCTTCCTTCCTCTTTTTCTTTTTTCCTTTCTTCCTTGATGTGGATACAAATGTGACCCTCCAAATCCATGCATTGGAAAAATCCTTCATGCAACAATATTGGGAGAGAGACCTAATACATGTTTAGGTCACCCTCAGGAATGGATTAATGCTGCTATCAAAAGGTCTTTGTGGGGAGGGCTCTCTTGGCTGTCCATCTTCCACCATGTGAGAATGCAGCTTGCAAGTCGCCATCATGGAAGAAAAACTTCATCAGACAGCAAACCTGCTGGCACCTGATCTTAGACTTCCAGGCTCCAGAGCTGTGAGCTATTAAGTCAGTTTATAAATTAGCCAGTCTGTGGTTTTCTGTTATAGCAGCACAAAACAGACGAAGCCTTCCCCTATTCCTCCCTCCCTCCCACCCTTATTGAGCAATAGCTATATAGCAGGTGCTAGGCTAAGGGGTGGAGACGCATGGATGATTAAAATACGGTTCCTGCTCTCTAGGAGCTTTGTAGTCAAGGCACGTGAATAAGGAATACAGCTCTTGGATTTTAAGATATACTCTCAATATAATAACAGCTTTTCAGAAGGAAAAAAAAATCAGAAACACTACCACACTCAATGTACACATTATTTTCAAAACACCCTGATTTCAGAGATGTTCAAATGTGAAAAAAAATGTGTTTTAAAACTGAGCAATATGAACAGAGTAATGATTATCACAATAGGGTGGGTACACGGACCTATCAGAACAAGAAAATGTGTGAAAAAAATGTGTCTTGGAAGTGGTAGTTAGAGCAGTGTGATCATTGTCACAACACCGTTGGGGATGAGGCACCATTGCAACCCACTGCAGGAAGCTCTTACTGCTACCTGGGGATGTCAGGAAAAGCTTCTTGGAGGAGATGTTGGAAGGCTCCTTCTAGGTTGAGTGGTGGACGAGGGTGGGTAAGAGGCCAGAGGAGGATCTCTAGGTTGAGGGGGCAACTCCTGCAAAGAAAGGAGACAAAGGAGGGTGTAAAGCATTCTGGGAGCAGCTGTTTGTCATCATGATTGCTGTTATCAGCAGTGGAGCAGAGCGGGCCTTGGTCTGAAGGAGACTGAACCAGCCTCATCACAAAGACAACAGGGAAGGAGAAGTGGCACCGCTGGGTGATGGAATGAGCCATCTTCACTCAGCTTCCTGTCTCTTGAAAAGTTTTTGTTTTCTATTTACATAAGTCATAAGCCAATTGCCTAATGCAAAGATGATGTGTTCTCAAATAGTAAGAAAATGCAATAGATTTCAATCAATAGACTCAGAAATTTTTCATTACATCTGCTCGCTTATTTCCTTAAACCTTTCTTCAGGGGAAGCACGCCCTTTAGAAGTGATTGATTGTAAACCCTCACCACCCCCGGCCCTCCCTCCCCTGGCTTGGCACACACAAGCCTTACATTTTCTCTCTTCTGCCCTGTTGTTGTCAAGCAGCTGCTCTCAGTTGAAATATCAGGCAGGCATCAAGGAATATCTTTTTTTGCTCAGATGCATGCACATGTGGAGCTCTTTCTGAATTGCATCCTTGCAAAATAGCCTTTGAGTATTGGCATGATACGGATGTCATTAGCAGAAAATTAGGTCAGCTTGGGTTCCAGGATGGGGAAAAAGCTTCTTGAAGGAAATGGTGCTGGAAGGCTCCTTCTAGGCTCAGTGGACGAGGGTGGGTAAGAGGCCAGAGGAGCTCCAGGCCAAGGGGGCAGCTCCTGCAAAGGAAGGAGACAAACTCTCAGTGTCGAGAGAGAGTTCAACAAACAGTCTGGACTGTTTGTCCAGGGAGGTGTGCTGAAAGAGATGAACAGTGTGGATTAATTAGGAATACCTCCTGGGTTGTGCCTCTGTGCTCCTCAGGAACAGATGTTCTCTTGGGGCCCAGAAGCCCTTCTCTGGTCCTTTCTTCATTTACTAATAATTCGACTTCCTCTGGGCCTGGAGGAGAGAATAGCCTGACTGCTGTGCTTCATATTCCTGAGTCCTGGGAGGGCCCAGAGCTGTCAGATCCCAGAGAACCAGGGTGGGTGTGGGAGATGATGGGAATAGCACCCAGTGGGAGGCACCATTTGGGCTTCTCCTGCTATTTCTGCCCCCGGAGCATCCTGAGCATGTTTCCTCATCTGTGAAATCAGATTGTTTACTCATTGATCTGTAAGGCTCTGTTTCAGCTCTAATAAAGTCATTCAAATAAAAATAAACATACTCATTGTTGAACCGTCTACATTGTGTACCAGGCAGTCTGCTAAGAGCTTTACATATATTCTCTCATTTAGTCCTCCAGGCCACTCTGTGTGGTTCATCCTCTTATTATCCCATATAACAGAGGAGGAGCTGAGGCTTAGAGCTGTTATATACTCAACTCCGTATATACAACTGGAGAGTGGCAGAACTGAATCGAATCCATGTCTCTGATTTTGCAGTCATTACTTATATTCATTGTTTTGGCTCAGGTAGCTATAACAGACATGTATTTCATGGAGTTCTGGAGGCTGGAAGGTCCAAGATCAAGGTGCAAACAAAATCTTGTGAGGGCTCTCTTCTGGATTTGCAGATGCCTGCCTCTTGCTGCGTCCTCATATGGTGCCGGTGGGAAACATATGCTGCTGATTTTTTCCCTCTTATAAGGACAGTAATCTACCCTCGTGATCCCATCTAAACCGAATTATCTTCCAAAGGCCCCACCTCCTAATACCAATGTAGGGTGGGGAATGAGGGCTTCATATGAATTCTGGGGGAGGACACACACACTCAGTTCCTAACACACTGTGCAGTATTGCTCACTTCCATGATTCAGAGGGGCGGTGGGTAGGGGAGTTTGGCCCACCACTGGGAGCACAGTAGGAGTCACAGAGCTCTCCCATCTCTGCACACTGAGCGAAGTGCAAGCCACTGTGTGTGTGAACAGAATGTGGGGAGCTGGGAGACAGCTAAATAGTACCTATTTATAAAGCTAGAAACTCCTTGGGGATAAGCTTCTCCAGAGGTACCTCTGTGACCATTTGTGAACATCCATCTGTTTATTGCACAAATATCTCCAAGATTGCACCCATACTCCATTAGGGGCTGAGAATCCAATGGTGAACCGAAGATGGTGTTGAATCCTTGGAAATCCGTATGGAGAGCTGTGGAACTGTGTGCTGGGGGGCCACATCTGGTTCTGGTGGAGGATGTGCTTCTGACAGGTTTCCCTGAGGAAGCGGGTGCTGAGGAGAGCTCTGGAGGGAAGGAGTCGGGAGGGGCCGTGTAGCTGAAGCCCAGGGCAAGACGGAGGGCCAGGTTCTGCAGGCTTCATAGGCAGCTTAAACAGTTTGCACTTTGTTCTGAATGCAATGGGAAACTACTGCAAGGTTTTAAACAGGAAAGACACATGAACTGATTTGTTTTAAAACAAAATGACTCTGGCTGCTGTTTGGAAGAGGCTCTAGTGGGAGTTGGTAGGCTGATGATTAGACTAAACAAGAGCTGACAATTAGCTGGGCTGGAGTTGGCAGGAGAGATGGAAAGGACAGGAAGGAGTAATGGGATACTTAGGAGGTAAATTTAGTAAGACATAAGAGGATGGATTGAGTTAGGATCATGGGAGAGAATCTACATGAGCTAGCTTGGGCAGCTTGAGCTCTTGATGAGTACCCTGATGCAGGAACTTGCTTTTAAGAGGTAAAACCCCTTCCTAATGCTTCCTAAGGTATCTAGCTGTGGCAGACACATTAAAGAACCCCCTGGAAAGTTTGGAGGTTCCTTAAAAACATTAAAAATAGAATTACTGTACAAATCCAGCAATCCAACTATTAGGCATATGTCCAAATATATCCAAATATGTCCAAAGGATATCAGTATGTTGCAGAAGTATCTGTATTTCCATGTTCATTGCAATGCTATTCATAATAAGAGGAAATCAACCTAAGTGCTCATCAGCCGATGAATAGATAAAGAAAATGTAAAATACACACACACACACACACACACACACACACATAACTACTATATAGCCACAAAGAGGGATGAAATAGCTGGGTGTGGTGGTGCACACCTATAATCCCAGTGGCCCTGGAGGCTGGGGCAGGAGGATCAAGAGTTCAAAGCCAGCCTTAGCAACAGTCAGGCATTAAGCAACTCAGTGAGACCCTGTCTCTAAATAAAATACAAAATAGGGATGGGGATGTGGCTCAGTGTTTGAGAGCTCCTGAGTTCAATCCTTAATCACCCCCCCTCCAAAAAAAGGGATGAATCCTGTCATTTTTGACAACATAATGGACCTGGAGGACATCATGTAAAGTAAAATAAGTCAGTCAATGAAAGACAAATCTCACATGATCTCATACCAGATGTGGAATCTATAGCTGGTCTCATAAAAGTTGAGAGTAGCATATGGTGGCTAGAGGCTGGAGAGGTCAGGGAAGGAAGGACAGAGGTTGTCGATGGGTACAATGTCACAGCCAGAGAGGAGGAATGAGTTCTGGTTTTCTGTAGTACGGTGGGGTGAATATAGTTAACAGTAATGCACTGTATATTTCAAAATTGCTAGAGAAGGGTTTTAAATGTTTACACCACAAAGAAATGACAAACGTTTGAGGTGATGGATATGTTAATTACCCTAATTTGATTATAATACACACTATACATACATAAACTGACACATCATATTGTATACCTCAAATATGTACAATTATTATGTGTCAATAAAAAGTCCACTGTCACAAATAATTAGGCATCATCATCTCACATGGCAAGAAGTCTAGGGGTGGCACAGCTCCTGGGGAGCAGGATATCCCCAAGAGCCCAGGGTTCATCCTCCTCTTCATTCTTCACTCTGTTGACTTCATTCTGAGCCCACTTTCCCTCGGGGTAGCAAGATGACCTTGGCATTTCCAGATATCAGACACCTAGTCATAACCACATTCGATTGGCTATGCTGAGCCAAGTCCCCACCCTGCATATCCATCTCTATCAGGACCATGAGGTGACCATGTTGGTCTAGGCTGCTAAGGATGCCACTTTGGCCTGGGGATGGGCACTTTCCCTGAGAAGTGGATGTATGAATTAACCCAGTGTCCCACTGGGGGCTGGACATTAGTGCTCATTGGGTTGTCACAGTGTCCAGGACCAAGCAGTCCCAGGTTTGGGGCTTTAGGGTAACATATGTAATAAAAATGGTGCTCAGAGAACTGACATAGGATTGCTGACTTCTCATTTTAATTTAGTCAAGACCTTAAAATATTTACCTTCTACTGCCTCTAGGACAGTAGAGACATTTAAAAGGACATTTTAAAAACAAAGAAGAAAAACTCTATAAGTTTAATATAAGTTTGGCATCATACTCACTTCTCTCATCTGAAGTTTGGGAACTGCTTCCTTGGACCATCATGAACCACACAAAACAGAGGCTCTTAACTGAGGTCCATGACTGTTCTCCCAGGGGTTTATGAATTGGGAGCCAGAGGGTCCATGAACTTGGATAGGAAAAAATTACAACTTTATTTTTACTATTTTCTCAGGGAAATGTAGCATCTCCTTCAATTATAAATGTGGCAACAAACCAGTAGAATTAGCACGACCTGTGATTTTGTCATCAATAGAAATTCCAAATATTTTCATATCACATTACAGTTGTTGTAGATATCTGGAATGTCGTTTACGCCCACCACTCTTTGGAAATTATAGCAGCTATGAGACTGGCTGCCAGCGTGTGATCACAGTCTTCCTTACAGACACTTCTGCAACATGGCTGGCCTCTTACCTGGCAGCCCTGCACGTGCACAGGGTAGCAACCAAGCATTGAATTCTTGTGTTCTGACAGTTGGGACCCAGGCCTTCCAACATTCCTTCACTGAAATTGCTTGTGGATCAATCTGCAGGAGGGATTGCAGCATTTTCGTAGTTACTTCAAGTTTTGCAGATCTGAATCACTCTAACATGAAGTTTTAACTCTCTGCAGGCAGTGCAGCCTGCGCCGCACAGACCAATTCCAATATGCCCCATCTTTGAGCTGGCTGTCGGAGTGTAATATTTAAGGCGACTTCTCATCCCTGCTGATGTATTGCAGTGATGTGGGCCATGCACAGAGTAGCAACCTGTATGAAGCAGAAAGAGTCCTTTTTCTGATGGGATTTTCCCTTTTTATTGTTTGTACCATGTCTGTGCTATGGAGTATAGTCTCATACGCACAATGTGCTATGTACCAGGGTTCTTATACGATATTGTGAAAATTCCAGACATAAAAAAATACATTTGTGAGAAATTGTGCATCAGAAAGGAGAACCATAATTTCTAGAAAGTCATAGAAAGTCCCGTGCAGCAACAGTTTCATTCCAGGGAGGATGGGATCCTTTAGTAACTTCTGTGATTCCTCATCTGTACAAAGGTTAAAAGACACAGTGCCACAAATGGCTTATCATAAAACCTGGCTTATTTTACTCACTTGTTACCGAATTTAATAAATATTTTACACATTATTATCTCCTATGTAGACTTGTGAGCCAAATTATTTGTAGGAGCCTCAAAATATTTGTTTTCAAAGGATGTCAGTGGATTAAAGTGTTTTGACTTAGCTCTATTTTTTATTAATATTTTTATGAACCTAATTTATTCTTGCAAAGAAAAGAAAGGTCCAGCAAAAACCATGGATTGGGTTTAATCCACATTAATGAAACAATGGGACAAAACAAGTCACAATGACTTATATCTTGTTCTGTGGAAAAGTCATTGAGAATGGAATTTTGAAGGCAAGGAGGCTGAAAAGCACACCTCTGTTCATCTAGAAAATGCATCCATAGAAAATGAGAGGATTTGGGTGTACTTGTTTGAAGGAAGTTCAATTTGGAAAAGCTGCTATACTACATGAAAACCTTTTCTGGAAGCATTCTTGAAACTTCTAACCAAAGCTTACACTACTGGTGAAACTTTATCTCAGGCCACCTAGACTGGGAACATGCGCTGCAGTTGTGAGCCAAAACACAGTTTAAAAACTGGAACCTGTTTCCTCATCAAGAGAGGTGTTTGCAGAAAAGTGGGTACCTCTAAGAGCATGTTGCTAAGTTTTGGCTAAGTGTCTCCCAAGGGCCACTGTGCCTGGGAGACCTGGCGGCCTGCCTGTGGTGCTTTGAGGAGTTGGTGGAACCTTAGGAGGTGGGGCCCAGTGGAGGAGGTAGGTCACTGGAGTGTGCCCTTAAGTGGATAGTGGGACCCGGCCCCTTCCTTTTTCTCTCTTAGCTTTATGAGCTGAGCAGCTTCCTCCGCCATGAACTTCTGCCATGATGCACTGTCTTGTCACAGACCCCAAAGCAATGGTGCTAATCAGTTATGGACTGAAACCTCCCAAACTGTGAGCCCAAATAAACCTTTCCTCCTATGAGCTGATGATCTCAGATACTTATTACAGGAATGGAACGCTGACTGACATGTTATGGTGGAATTGACAGCTTATCAGTCCCTTCAGCCGGTCACCCAGAGAAACGACAGATACCTTTCCACATAGCTGCCTGCTTGCTTTATCCATGATGTGCCTGTTGGTATCAATAAAGAATTATGGTTTTGTGAGTGCCTTTGGAAAGACAAAGACAGCTCGTGTTTGGGAAATGGTGTCTGATTTTGTGTGTGTGTGTGTGTGTGTGTGTGTTGTTTTAATTTAATCAAACAAATCTGACAGGACAGAAAAGCTTCATCTCCTTGCACAGATGGAGCCGTTGCGATATCTAACTGTGCTAGTGACTTTTTTTTTTAGTGAATTATCAAGCACCTCTCCTAGAAGTTTTGTCAAAGAAGTCATCAACTTTATCAAAGACTGAATCACAGCATTTTTTAAAGGTTTTATCAAGAACTGATGGCAGAATGTGAAGTGTTTCTCCTCTGCAGAGAGGCTCACAGCTTTCAAGAGGAAGTTTCACTGACTTTTCTAAAAGGAAAAGAAAAGCCATTCTTGGAACGCTTTGCAAGACAGAATTTTGTCTGTAGGTTGGCCTACCCACAGAGATTTGTAATCATCTGAATGAGATGAATCTTTCAATTCAAGGCTCTGATATCACCATTATGGATGCTCCTGAGACTAGTACCAGCTTTCTTGGTAAGCTGCTGATATGAAAGGATGTCGAAGCTGACATCTTTGCAAACTCATGGATGCTGGAAGGAGTGCTGTAACTCAATGGAGTCGAGATAGAAAATTCTGTCAATTTATTTAAAGGGAAAGTGCTATCGTCACCGGAAAAAATATTTTTAAACTCTTTCAAAAATTATTTGTATCTTGATGGTATCATGCTGAGCTACGGAGTCACATTCTTTTTCTTGTGATATAAACTGTCTCAAAGTTGTTGACTCAGACAGAGGAATTCATTGATCTTTGCACCAAAAAACTACTACCACTAGAGTTTCATGACAAAGCCTTGAGTTTTGGTGCTCCCTGAGAGAAAGCATGGAAGCTTTAATTTCATTTTCAAAAGTATATCTTCGAGGATTAGATTGTTAATGTTGTTAACACACACACACACACACACAGACATACACACACACCCTAAAATCAGTTAAAATGACAAATGCATTGTCTCATTAAAGACTTCTCACTATTTCATGTTCTTCCTAAAGCTAGCCAATACAGCAGCCTTTATGTCTTTTAAAAAATGCAATTTAATTTGCCTATATTTCAAATGTTGTATCTTATTTTTTTAAATGTATTTCAAAGAAGCAAATCCATTCCTATATAATACCTATATTTAAAATGTATTTATTTAATTGCACTTCAGTATACTTGGTTTCCTTTGTAATCCTGTGTACTTATTTATGCATTGAACAAAAATATTTTGAGCAAGGTCTATAGGTCTTGCCTTTTCCTCAAGGGATCCAGGGTGTAAAAACAGTAGAAGACTCCTGCTATGACCTCGAGTTGCCAAATGTGGGAAAAGGCAGGTTTGATGTAGATTCTGAGGATCCCAGAGAAAAAGATGCTCCCTTCCCAAAAGACCAGCCCAGCCATGTGGTTCCTGTGCCACTGGGAAAATCCACTGCAGATGGCAAGTCTTCATTCCCAGGATGGGGGAGAAAGGGGCAGATGTCAGCCTCAAACAGGAAGGCATCTCTTATCTGCTCTTCCTGGAATAACTGACTCTGGGAAAATGGCCATTGTCAATCAAGCCCCCCTTGTTAAAGCAAATCCATTACTGAGTTCTTCCTGTGTGCACAGAGTGCGATGCCATAGGACTGTAGAGAAAGGGACCACACAACTGCTTCCCTGGAGGATACACTGTCTAGAAGTGGAGAAAAAATAGTGCATAAAATAATTAAGGAGAATTAAATGCAAGCCTAGTGGGTGTCCTGAGAAAATCTTGCCTGTTAACTTTTTCAACACAGGATCCCCAGAGTCTAAAATATTGCTTGGCTCACAATGTGTGTGCCAAAAACAATACAAAACAAAACCCCCAAAACTTTGAATGAGTAAATTAATGAATGAATTTTTAAAACAGCACCTATTGTTATGAGAATAATACATATTCATTAGAGAAAACTTGAAAACACAGAAGAATATAAAGTGGTAAAAAGAACAACTGGCCAATGTTTTGCTATATTTCTTCTTAGTTGTTTGTTCTAAAAAAACAGGTACAATACCACACATATTCTCTCTCTCTTTTTTTTTTACTTTTAAGAATTGAGACTTGAATTTTATAGCCTGATTTTTCTCTTAAAATTATATTGTGATCATTTTTCTGTGCCATTAAGTATTCTTCAGAACATTATTTTTAATGGTTATATTATGCAGTATTCTATAAATAAATCATGGTGTCCATAGCCTAACTTATTAACCATGTCCCTATTGTTGAGCATTGCAGTTGGACACATTTTATACAACCAAGAGCTGCATTTATTTGTTGCCGTGATCTGCTCCAAGTAGTCTGCTGAGTTTTCCCCCTCTACATATCATCTCATTTAATTTCATTCTCATAGAAATCCAATGAGACAGACTTCATCATATCCATCTTACAGAGGGAAACCCTGAAGTTTGGAGGAGCAATGTGACAACACTAGGAGTCAAATTCAGGTTCCACATGGTGCCAAAGTCCAGGTCCTCAGGTGCTGTCCTGGATTGCTTCACTGGTGTCACTGAGGTTGGGACTCACTTCCTCAGGCTGTGAAGGAGATGAGGAAACCTGTCACCCGAGTGGGAGGAGACCCAGAGGAGGGGAGTGTGGTAGGAAAGCAGGACTAGGCCTAAGGAGAAGGACATGTCTTTCTGGTTTTGAAAGCAGTGAAAATACCAAAGACAAGATTAAAGCAAGAGCTGGTGAATCTTTTTCAAGGTAGGCATTTCAGAAGCCTGAGGAGGGTGACATGCGAGTTCCCAGCTCAGGCTCTTGACTTTGTGCCCGTGGAGTGACAGCATAACTCTTTTACTTCTTCCTGATATCAAGGGTCACATTCAGCCTTAAGGTGACCTGAAAAGCAGCAGCATGTCCTTCTGTCTTAAGCGTGTCTGCATCGATGAGCAGTTTCAAAGGTGTGTAGGGGACAGGAACGGAGATGCCACCCCACAGGGAAGATAGAACTGAGGGACAACCAGGGGCAGGCTGGGGACCAGGCTTAGGTGCCTAATTGCTCAGGTGAACCTGGGACCAAGGGGTTTCCCTGGAGGCAGGACTTCCAGTGTTGACAGCAGGATGGTCACAGGCAGACTGGGACATTTGGTCCCTGCAGGCTCAGACTGCTCTCGGAGGTAGGGCTCATCTAATGGGGCAGGTCCATGCAGGTTCCTGAAAGAGCAGTGCTGTAGTTTGAATACTTGAGTCCCCTGCAAAATTCATGTGCTGGAAACTCAGTCTCTAAGGCGACAGTGTAGGGAGGTGGGGGTCTCATGGGAGGCATTTAGGTCATGCGGACTCTATCCTCATGAACGAAATAATGTTGCTATATAAAGGGCTTATAGGAGTGGGTTCTCTCTCCCTTGCTTTTCAGTCTTGCAAGGGCTCAGGAAGAAGGCACTCATTAGATATCAGCACCATGTTCTTGGACTTTCCAGCCTCCTAAATTATGACAGAGTAAATTTCTGTCCTTTATAAATTACCCAGTCTCAGGTATTCTGCTCTAGAGGCAGAAACTGACTAAGACAAGTAGTTAGGGATCCCGTGCTGTGTGCACAGCTTCACCGCCCTCTCCTTGCCCTTGAAACCTGACTCTCCCTGTGCCTCTTTACTGAAACTGCCTCCATGGGGATCACTGACCTATACCCTGTCAGATTCTAAGGCCACTGTCTGTCTAAGCTACTGTCATCTCTTGCCTGGAGACTCTTGCCATAGTCTCCTATTGGTCTCCTTACTTTGACCCTTGCCCCACCGTCCATTTATAACCAACAGCCAAAATGATTCTTTCTTCAAAAAATTTGGCTTCATTTCATTAAGGGCTAATGAATACACAGTAGAATCCACCTGTATTGATATAGAATTCTGTATGTTTTGACAAACATGGTGGTTTAACTTGCACTGCAGTCAAGACAGAACACTGCAATCGTTCCCCAAATTCCTCTATTTTAGCCTCTTCCCTTACTCCCCATCCTGCTGGCTTGCCTTTGGCCTTTACACTTTTGTCTTTTCAGGATGTCATATAAATGGATCCACAGAGAAGCCTGTGAGTCTGCCTTCTTTCATGAAGCATTTGAGAGTCACTCATTTTGCAGCTCACTCCTTTTTAATATGGAGTGGGGTCCCAGAGTAGGCACAGTTTGTAGGTGTTTATCCATTCTTCAGTTGAGGGGCATTTGGAATTTTTCTATTTGGCCATTATAAATAAAATTGCTCTTGAAATATTCACATACAGATTTTCTTAAGAATGAGCTTCCATTTCACTTCAGTAAACACCTGGCAGTAGGAGGACTGGATTGTAAGATAGGAATATGTCTCACTTAATGAGAAATTGCCAACCTGCTTTCCAAAATGACTGTATTATTTTATATTTCCCTGCATGTAGGAGCATTCCAGTTGCTCTGCAACCTCACCATACTTGATAATATCAAAAATTATCTTAGCCATTCTAAAATTAGATATGTAGTGGGGTCTCAGTGTGGTTTTAATTTGCATTTCCCCAATGACTAATAATATTGAACATTTGTGTGTGTGTGTGTGTGTGTATGTGTGTGTGTGTGTGTGTGTGTGTGTGTGTGTGTGTGTGTATGTGTGTGTGTGTGTGTGTGTGTGTGTGAGCTTATTGCCATGCAAAGGATCCATTCAATCCTTTGCCTATTTTATTTTATTTTTGTGTGGTACTGGGGATTGAACCCATGACCTTGAACATGTTAGACAAGGTCTTTACCACTGAGGCATGTCTTCAGGCTTTTAAAAAAATTATTTTGAAGCAGGGTCTCAGTAAGTTGAAAAGGCAGGCCTTAGACTTGCCATCCTCCTGCCTCAGCCCCCCAGCTCCCGTAACTGGGATTGCAGGTATGTGACACTGTGCCCAGCTGCTTATTTTTAAAATGGGATTATTTGCCCCCTTATTATTATCAAGTTTTGAGAATCCTTTATGTAGTCTGTGCTAAGTATTAATCTCCTGGTCTGTAATTTATTTTTTTTATTCTTACACATGTTTTATGAAGATCAGAATTTCTTAATTTTGGTGAAGTCTAATTTATTAATTTGGTGTTCTTTCTAAGAAATATTTGCCTAACACAAGTTCGCAAAGATTCCCTCCTATGATGTCATCTGATAGTTTTATAGTTTTACATTTAGGTCTATAACCCATTTGGAGTTAATTTTTATATATGATACAAGGGATGAATTGAGGTATTTTTTTTTTTTGCATATGGAGGTTCACTTTGTTTTAGCATAATTTGTAGGAAAGACCATCTTTTAATAAATATCTTTAAAATTGTATTGAAAATAAATTGCCTGATTATATCTGGGTCATTTTTTAATTCTCTCCTCTGTTCCAATGATCTAGAGGTAGCCATGTTTAAGAGCTAGCTCTTGGGAATGGTGTGTGTGGGGCAGAACAGTCATGATTTGTTGTATATACTGATTTCTGATTTTAAAGTACTCTCACAGTGGATGATTTCAAGCAACCAATGTGAAAACAATCAACCTATAAAACTCCTGAAAAATTAACATTCAGCTCACATGAGCTTGAATGAGCTGGCTTTAGCATGCCACTACATCTATCCTGTTTTTTGACACCGTCTTGTCCTGGTCAGCATGGCTTTATGCTGAGTCTTGAAATTGAGTAGTGTGATTTCCTAAACTTTGTTCTTTTTCAAAATTGTTTTGTCTATCCTAGTCCATCTGTATTTCCATGTATATTTTAGATTGACAATATTGATCTCTACAAAAATTTCTGCAGATATTTTGAATGGAATTGAATTAAATCTGTAGTTCACATTAGGGAGAAATGACATCTTAATAACATCGAGTCTTCAAATCCATGAACACTGTCTTTTTCCATTTATTTAGATCTTCTTTGATTTATTTTATCAATATTTTCAGAATACTGGTACTGGACTTATTAATCTTATACATAAGTATTTCACAATTTTGGGGTACTATTATAAATAGTACTTTTGTAAATTTCAATTTCTAAATGTTCACTGCTAGTAAAACAAACACTATGGCTCTTTGTATATTGACATTGTATTCTGTGACTTTGCTAAACTCACTTAGTTCTAGTATTTTTTTCTCTGATTTTCCATCTAGACAATCATGTTGAAAATTAGAGATAGATGAATTCTTCCTTTTCAAACTGTAAGCCATTAATTTATTTTACTTGCATTATTGCACTCACTGGCTAGGACTTTTAATGTGATGTTGAACAGAAGTAGCAAGATCAGATTCCCTTGCCTTGTTTTCTATTTTAGGGGACAAGCATTTAATCTTTTGTCATAGTGTGTTGATAGATGGAGGATTTAAGTAGTTACTCTTTTTCATGTGGAGAAAAATTCCTTCTGTTTTTAGTGGGTTGAGTTTTTTTTTTTTTTTTAAAGAGAGAGTGAGAGAAAATTTTTTTTTAATATTTATTTTTTAGTTTTTGGCAGATACAGCTTCTTTGTTTGTATGTGGTGCTGAGGATCGAACCCGGGCCACATGCATGCCAGGCGAGCGCGCTTACCGCTTGAGCCACATCCCCAGCCCTAGTGGTTTGAGTTTTTATCACGAGTAGATGTTGAATTTTTCAAATGTTTTTCTGTGATTATTGAAATGGTCACACGATATTTGTTGTGGATTGAATTATGTGCCTCCCCCATCCCCTGCCAAGATGTGTTGAAATCTTAATCCCTAGTTTCTATGACAAGATGTTACTTGGAAATAGGGGCACTGCAGATGTAATCAAATTAAGATGAGGTCATGTTAAATAGGGTGGGACATAAATCCAACAATTGCTGTCCTCAAGAGGAGAAACAGACTCGAAGACACAGGGAATGAGGCTGTGTTCAGATGGGGACAGGGATGGAGTTATGCTGCTACCATAATTGTGAATTTGCCTTTTATTATTTTTTTAAAAAATTTATTTGATTTTTTAAAAAAATAAATGACAGTGGAATGTATTACAATTCTTATTACACATATAGAGCACAATTTTTCATATCTCTGGTTGTATATAAAGTATGTTGACACCAATTCGTGTCTTCATACATGTACTTTGATAATGAATGTCCATCACATTCCACCATCCTTGCTAACCCCTTGCTTCCTCCCTTCTCCTCCCACTCCTCTGCCCTATCTAGAGTTCGTCTATTCCTCCCATGCTCCCCTTACCTACCCCACTATGAATCAGTCTCATTATATCAGAGAAAACAGTCGGCATTTGGTTTTTTTGGGATTGGCTGACTTCACTTATTATCTTCTCCAACGCCATCCATTTACCTGTAAATGCCATGATTTTATTCTCTTTTATTGCTGAGTAATATTCTATTGCGTATATATATGCCACATTTTTTAATCCATTCATCCACTGAATCCATCTAGGGCATCTAGGCCATCTAGGTTGGTTCCACAGTTTAGCTACTGTAAATTGTGCCGCTGTAAACATAGTATACTGTTTTTAAGTCCTTTGAGTATAGACCGAGGAGAGGGATAGCAGGTTCAAATGGAGGTTCTATTCTCAGATTTCCAAGGAATCTCCATACTGCTTTCCGTATTGGCTGCACCAATTTGCAGTCCCACAAGCAATGTATGAGTGTACCCTTTTCCCAGCATCCTCACCAACACTTATGGTTGTTTGTCTTCATAATAGCTGCCATTCTGACTGGAGTGAGATGATATCTTAGAGTAGTTTTGATTTGCATTTCTTTAGTTGCTAGAAATGATGAACATTTTTTCATATATTTGTTGATTGATTGAATATCCTCTTCTGAGGAGTGTCTGTTCATAGCCTGTTATTCTTTTCAGTTCTATCAGTTTTTGCTTAATGCATTTTGAAGCTCTATTATTAGGTATGTACACATTTAATATTATTATCTCCTCTAAGTGTATTGATCATTTAACATTATGTAAAGTCACCATGTCTTGTAATATTCATACTTCTGACTCCTAGTTTGTCTGATATTGATAAAGCAATTTCAGTTTTCTATTAGTGTTTCTATGGTATATATTTTCCATTCTTTTGCTTTTAATTAATCTTTTTATATTTAGAGCACCAAAAGTTTAGTCTGACTTTTATTTTCAACCTGATGATCCTTTTCTTTTGATTGCCTTTTTTTAGATCATTTATATTTAATGTACTTATTGTATATTCTCATTAAAATTGATTACCTTGCCATGTTAATTTCTGTTTTTCTATTTCATAATCTGTTTTTTAACTTCATGTCTTATTTTGGATTAATTTTGTTTTATGATTCCATTATATTCCCACTGTAGGCTTATTATTTAGCTCTTAAAAATTAAGTGTAGTTTTTATGTTGTCCTAGTCTATCTCAAGTAACATAATATTTCTCAGATAATATAAAGATCTAACAACAGCATATTACCAATTTCTTTCTCTTATTTTTTGTGGTATTGTTGTTAAATGTTTTTCTTTTATATGTTCTACGTGTATATAACACATCAATGCATTTTTAGCTCTATAGTTATTTTATAGAGTAATCAAAATAGATTTTTATTTACTTTATGCCTTTTAAAAATGTGCTTTTTATTTTCTTATACACAGTCAAAATTATCCCAATATTCTCTCTTCCTGAAGAACTTCCTTTATTTTTTCTAGTCTAAGTCTGTTGACAATGAACTTCTCAACTTTTGATTTCCTGAATAAATCCTTATTTATGTTTCTCTCTTCAGAGATATTTTCATTGGCTGTAGAAATCTTGTTGGATTGTCTTTTTTCTTTTGATTGTGTAATATGTGTTTTTATCTCTGGCTACATTTATGATTTTCTCTTTATTTTTGATTCTCAGAAGTTTGAAAATGATATGTGGAGGTTTTAAAATTGTTTTATGTTTTATTTTGATATTTATTCTACTTGATATTCTATGAACTTATTGGACTTGTGGGTGTGTTTTTTCATTAATTTTTGAAAATTGTTAGCCATTATTTTGGAAAAATATTTCTATTCCACTCATTTCTTTCCTCTAATGTCCAGATCCCCAAAACTTGTATGTTTGATATTGTTCCACGAATATTGGATGCTTCCTCTTCCTCCTCTCTTTTTCCTCTTTTTTATTTTAGTTTGGGTAATTTTTACTTATTTTCAAGTTTACTATTTCCTCCCTCAGTTATATCTGTTCTAATGATGCGGTCATTGCAGATAGTCTTTATCTCTGTTACTGTGTTTTTTCTTTCGATCAATTCTATTTGATTCTTCCTTATAGTTTCCATCTCTGTTAATATTCTACATCTGTCATGCATGCAGTTTATCTTTCCCTCTATAGACTTAAATATATTATCATTATCAGTAAATATGTTATGATTTTAATTTTCTTATATGATCATTCAAACATCTGGGTCACATTTGAGTGTTTTAATTTTACTAGACCTTAGGATTTTGGGGTTGACCAATAATATACTTAAGCACTGAGCTGGCCTTGGGTTTTGTTGTTTTTATGGTTCTCCTCAGAGCACTAACAAGATTTTAAACTCTTGCAGTGTTAACTCCTGCTTATGGTAGTGACTGTTCTGATGAAGAATATTTCTTAATGTGTGCTCCAAACCAGGCATGATGATGCACGCCTGTAATCCTAGTGACATGGGAGGCTGAGGCAGGAGGATTGCAAGTTCCAGTCTGGTCTCAGCAATTTAGCAAGGACCTATGCAACTTAGTGAGACCCTGTCTCAAAATAAAAAACAAAGACCCCAGGCACCCCTGGTTTCAATCTCTAGTACCAAAAAAAAAAAAAAAGAAAAGAAAAGAAAAGAAAAGTTTGCACATGGTTTATACTAATCAGTTGGGTGCTCCAAGTATCTTCAGTTTTTAAAATGGATGAATTAAGGTGCAGAGAAGTTTAGTAACTTACTAGAAGCTTCAGGATGACTAGTGCAGTCTGGACTTGAACCAGGCAGTCTGACTCCAGAATCCATGTCCTAATCTTCCATCATGCTGATGCACAATTAATTGTAATGCAGTATATTCCAGACTATTTTTTCTGCTGTCTACACACTGTGTTTTACTGGAAAGTCACCTTTATTAGTTTCACCAGGTTGCCCTAAAAAAGTACCTCAAACTTAGTGGTTTAAAACAACAGAAATTTATCCTATTGTTCTGGAGAGCAGAAGTCTGAAATCAAAAAGGACTCAACTTTCTGGGCCCTCCAAGGGGGGCCATGCCTCTCCTAATATCTGCTGGTTGCCCTTGGCTTATAGATGTGTCACTCCAACCTCTACGTCCATCTTCATGTGGCCTTCTTTTTGCATGTTTCTTCTCTTCTGAGGACACCAATACTACACTCATATGACCTTGACTTGTTTTGTTCTGTGGGTGTTGGGCATGGAACCCTGGGCCTTGCACAGTATACCAGGCATATGCTGTATCACTAAGACTAACCCCCAGCCCCTCTTCTTAATTAATGGCATCTTCAATGAACCGATTTCTAAATAAGATCACATTTTGGGGCTCCAGGAAGGAGTGATACCTTGGGGATAGTGTTCAACCCAACAGAATAGTAGCCCCCCAAATTCACATCTGCCTCATAGGCAAAATACATTTTCTCATCCCATCCCAATATGCTGTAAAGTTAGCCCTTTCCAGCATCAATTCTAAATCTAAAATATCATCTAAACAAAAATAGAAAGTCCCAAGTCTCATCGTCTAAATCAGGTCTAGAATCTGGTTATGGCCTATTCTGAAGCAAAAATTCCTCTTTGATGACAGACTTAATAAAACACCCAACCACCCAAGTCTTGTTCCTGAACCCATGTGGAGGGGACAAGGGCAGAGACCTGTTCTAACTCCATTCTGTATGATAGGGCCTGGCAACCTGCTCATGCTAATTAATGTTTGTTGGACAAGGAATAAATGCTCTGAAGATCAAATAAGATGATGAAAACAAACATTTCTGAAAACTATAGGATAAAATTAGTTTCTTTAGGTTGAACTGGGTTCATAGAGAAGATTAGTCTATAGTGTGTGGATAACATAGTCTCTAAATGAACCTGAAGGTAAAGGTGGGTCTATTTTTCTTGAAGCGAATCCAAACTGTAGGTACTATTTGGTCTATCTTAGGAATGGGAGCAGGCTTGCTACAGGTAGGAGAGTGGAATAGATGAGTGTATTGGGGGGGCTTTACAGTTTTATAAACCAAAGAAGAGACAAGAAAGTTCTCTTGTGTCATAGTAAAAGCTAATTATCTTTCCTTGGGTCTTTCCCTTCTGCTTTCAGCTACTGTTAATACACAGTGAGGAACGGCCTCCTGACAGGATCAGCTACCTATTTGTAGGGCTCAGTGGGAAATGACAATGCAAACCCCCTATTAAAAAATATTAAGAGGGCTGGGGATGTGGCTCAAGCGGTAGCGCGCTCGCCTGGCATGCGTGCGGCCCGGGTTAGATCCTCAGCACCACATACCAACAAAGATGTTGTGTCCGCCGAGAACTAAAAAAAAAAAAAATATATATTAAAAAATATTCTCTCTCTCTCTCTCTCTCTCTCTCTCTCTCTCTCTCTCTCTCTCCTCTCTCACTCTCTCTTTAAAAAAAAAAAGAAAAAATATTAAGAATTTCTAAATGCTCACCTACAGAGCATTAAACCAAGTTCAGGGCTCTTCCAAGTTCAGGACCATGTGTGGCTGCTAGTTTGCATGCACAGGAAGCCACCTAACTTCTTAGCTCTTCCCACACCTCTTCCCTGACACCTTGGGGACTATGTGGCCTGATAAAGCTGCACCTTCTCAGACATCAAGGAGCCATTATACCCATGTTTGGTCCTGTCTTAAATCTAGGTGAGGCTTCATGCCTTTCCTTAGATTTTTAGGTTAGTTGGTTGCCAGAGACTTCAGCTCTCTGAAGGGTTCAAGAAAAGTTGTGACTTTGAAAATTAAATGGCTTCTCTGTAGTTATAATGGTGGGAATGATGCTCTTTCCAACTATCAACAGGCTGAATGGGAGCCAGAAACCAAAGTTATCCTTTTAAAATCTAAACCAGGTCATGTCACCCTTTGCTCAAAACCCTCCCATCTATTTCTGATTCTTTTAGAGAAAGAGGAGGAGTCCTTCCAAAGTCTACAAGTCTCCGGACCGGTGACTCTGCATCCTGGAGGCACATTCAGATCACCCATGGAGCTGTTAAATTACCTGTGCCTGGACCGCACCTCCCAGAGATTCTGACTTAATCAGGCTGTGGCAGGATCCATTATCTTGTATTTTTTTCCCCCAAAGGTTTCTGAAGTGACTCTTGGGGTTGATAGACCCTTGAGCTCAAAGCATGGCCATCAGCAGTCTTGGCTTGGTGTAGGATCTTGTTAAAAATGGAGACTCTCAGGCCTCATTTTAACCTGTCCTTCAGGTGATTTGTGTGATCCTTGCAGTTTGAGAAGCGTGGAACAGAAAATCTTACCCTCATGCCATGCTCTCTCTCTGGACTCATACTCTATTCTTCCTCTTGTATTTTCTTGAACCTTCCATGCAGCTTCCTGCCTCAGGGCTATGCATTGCTTATTCACTTTCTCTTTTCTCCCAGACAGCTCATGACTATTTCTCTTCTATCCTCAGTAAAGCCTTCCCTGACCAAGTCCTCACTTTCCATTTTCTCTCTTTTTCCATAGCACTTGTCACATTCTAACATATCTCCTTAGTTCCCCAGGGCTGTCATAATGAATTACCACAAACTCCGTGGCTTAAAGCTACAGAATTCATCCTCTGGGTTTTGGAGGCCAGAAGTCTGAAATCAAGGTGTGGGCAGGGCTGGTTCTCCCTGGAGGCTCAGAGGGAGCCTCCTCCCTGGTGTATGGCGGCTGTGAGTGGTCCTTGACATTTCTTGGTAGAACTGTCACTCCAATCTCTGCCTCCATCTTCTGTAGGAGCACTCTCTGTGTCTGTATGTCTCATATTTCCCTCTCCTTTCACTTAAAAAGACACCCGTCACTGGATTTAAGGCTCACCCTAATTCCAGGGTGACCTCAATCTCATCTTGAGATGCATAGTTTAATAATATCTTAAAATAACGTATTTCCAAAAAAGGTCACATTCATAGACATATTATTTTGGGGCCACTGCATGTACCAAATAAGTTCACTTATTTTTTTTTGCTATAATTTGTATCCCTGCACTAGCAGAAAATCTCCATGAGTTCTGTCTATAGGTATCCCTCACTGCTCTACACTTGGGGCCTAGAACAGTACCAGGCATGTAGTAGGTGCTCAATAAGTCTTCCACTGAGAAATGAGTGTGTCTCACTTCTTGCGGCAGCGTCAGTCACAGCTGCGTCTCTCTTTTATTTCAAAACTCTTCTTCCTTGGTTTCCGAGGACCTCTGCCTGCTTTCCTTGTTTCTCCTTTGCCTTCTCTGTTCCTTTTCAGTCTCTATAATTGGTTGACACCTCCTCCTTTCTCCAGCCCTTAACTAGTGTGATCCTCCTTTCTAGTCATTCAATGCCCTCTCCCCAGGCGGCACCCCACCTCCATGGTTAGCACCACCTAAATTTAGAGGACCTGATTTTTCTAGTTCTTTCCCACAGCCTTTCTTCTGATCCACATTTCCACTTTCTCTCTTCTTTTTTTCCCACTCTTTTTATGTGACTTCGCTGCAGGGACTTCCTTAATGAATGTACCCGACACTCGTGTACCAACTGTCACCTATTTCCTCCACCTCTGTCTTCCAGGGTTCAATATCACCAGCTTCCCAGTCGCCAAAGCCCAGGAGCTTGGGAGTCACCTGTATGGATGCTCCTGCATCAGATCACTCATCAGGTCCTGTTCATTCGCCTCCCACATGTTCCATGGCCCTACCCACTTCTCCCCATCTTCGCCACCGCTGTCCAGCCATCGTCATTCTCCCAGCTCACCGCTTCTTCCCACAGGGCAGAATGGCAGCATTCTCCTCTCTCATCGTAATCCCTCCGGCAACTCTGCATCACTCCAGAAGGATTGGTCCTTGTCCTCACTGGCCTTTCCCTTCCCAGGCTGGACTCTTGAGGCCTGTTACTTACCTTCCATGATCCAGCCCCATTGACTTTGACGTTCCCCATGTCACCAATTTCATGGGCTAGAACAGACAGGCCTGGGGAGCAGATTGCTTCAGAGAACTTCTGGGTGTTTCTATCTCCACCGGCCAGTCTGCTTCCTGGTCTCCCGGGTCCTGGGAAAACTGTGGTTAAAATTTTTTGAACTGAAAACACTTAAAAAAAGAAAATCTTAACATTGGGGGGGAGGGCGGGGATCTGTTTCCAAGAGAGATTTTGGGTTCCATTTTACTCTCAGGTTGTGGCAGTTTCTTGGAGGACTTCCACTCTCCAAGAGAATATTTTTTGGCATTAATTGTTGGGATCGATGCTGCAGCAATTACATAATGTTTACTGCAGCTACCACATATCTGAGGCTTAAGTGTTGCTAAATGTCACTTTCACGCTCCCTAGTGTATGGGCTATAATTATAACTGGTTCTCTACCTTCTTTGTAAAGGGGGTGGATGCTTTTAGACTGAAAAGGAGAATGGAAATGCATTTTCTGTAAACTTGCAAGAGCATTCATTTCCGGAGAGTACCCTGGTCTGGAGGGAGACTGCATGAGACACAGGCATTTTGTCCTGAGCAGCACTGCTGCTGGGATTGCTGCTGGGATGGGCTTTGAAGATGTGCAGAACCTTTGACTCCTCCTCCCGCCATGCTGCTGGAGGCTTCTGGGACCTGAGATCAAATTCAGAGGCCAAGAGACAGAAACACTGGGGATCAGTGTGACTATCAACGTGGTTCTGAAACATGGTATCAACAGCAGCATGAAGGGAACAGCAGTGGTTGGAAACCACAAACTTGGGGCTAGTCCGTAGTGTTTCAGATAAGTCGCTCTGACCCTCTAGTTTTATTTTACTTGTCAAATGGAAATAATAAATCCTAACTGACTTACTTCAGCTAAATTTTAATCCCACAACTATTTAGTGAGTACCTGCTGCATTTTAGGCACCTGGGGGTGTAGCAGTGTATGAGTGTAGAAGTTAATAAAAGATGTCTTTTGTTGTTGAAAGGATTATGCAAGTTAACATGTGATCATATGTGACACAGTAAACCCTAAATTAATACAATGACCTCCCAGATAATAAAATAGCCTCCTAACTGATGTCTTTTATGAACCATTTTTTTTTCTCCTAGCAACTAGAGATATTAAAAAATCTAACTCCTGTTTCAAAACCTCCAACTATTTGACACCTGTCATTAGACCCAGAGTTTAAGTCAGCTTCATTGCTTCTGCAACTAAAATATCTGACCAGAACAATTGTAGAGGAGGAAAAGTTTATTCAGGGGCTCACAGTTTTAGATAACTCCATCCATATATAGCTGGGTCCATTCCTTGGAGCTCGTGATGAGGCAGAACATCATGGCAGAAGAGTGCAGTGGAGAGAAGCAGCTCTCTGCTTCCTGATCATCATATGAGCTCCAAGTGCACTGTGCTGGGTGGTCTGCCTTTGGTCTGCCTTGTCCATCAAGGCATAAGAAACTATTCTCCTGGAAATCATTACTTGAAATGCACTTTGCTTTCACATCACATTTGTGTGCTGTAATGAATTATGGGGAAGAGTAAATATTTCTGGAGATGCAAGTGGCCCAACCAGATCTTTCATCTTCCCTGCTGGGTGTGGTAGAGGCCATTCATTTACTTCCACTCTTCCCTCATGGCTCCCCAGGCTGCTGAAGGTGCTACTTCTATCATATACTTAAGATTTCGTTTGACCAATAAATTTTTCTCTTGAACCTGGCCATCTGGATTTAATGTATCCAGGGAGTGGACTAATTAAGCCCTGAGTTAGATGGTTTCTTCATAGGCAGCTTGTGGTCTAGCCTCTTCCCTGTGACCCATAGAATTTCTCCCCATAGGAAATAAATCTGAGCTCAGTTCCTTGAGCTGTGAGAGAACAGATGCCACCATTCATTTCCCTGGGTTCCCCTGCTGCTTGTGTCAACTTCTTAGCCCTACTCTCCTGTGGTTACTTCCCTTAAGCTGTTGCTTAAGCTCTCAAAGCTTTCATTAGTAAAATCGAGATCACACTATGTATTCATCTTGTGGTTGTGGTCAAGTTTCAGTGTGTCCCACTTTGGCAGGTCCTTACCATGCATAGGGTGAGGGGTGATAGGCTACCTATTTGCTCACTATCATGTCCAGGATGGCCAACCAGAGCAGGGCTGACCAGCTGCAGAAGCAGATGAAAGACCTGCAGCAACGGGAGCCTGGGGAGGTCTGAGGGGCGTCAGAGAAGGGGTGAGTGGCCACAGTGATGGGAGCCCCCACAGGGCTCAGGGAACTGGTTGTGTATAACCGGTATAACCTATAACAGTGGGTGTGGTCTGCTGCAGAGTACTGGCTAATAGTCTGCCAGTTCCTTCTGCCCAACTGCCTGGACATGGATGTCAGACACTAAGGAATGAAGAGGCTCCAACACACATGTTGCTGTTATAGCTTTAGCTCTCCTCTGTTGCTTGCTGCTGGTTCTGTCCTGCCTCGGACTGACCTCATGTGGACCTTCTGACTGACTCTGTCACCTGAGTCCTCCCCTCACCATTGGAGTTGACAGCACTACTCTCCTGGCCACAAGCCCATCTGACCCAAACAAGTGGATCTGTTTCTCCATCCAGTCTCTGGGGCTTTAGGCTCCTCATACGAATAGTCCTTGTGTTTTTCCTGGCCTGGGGAGCTTCCAGCCTCTGCTTTAAGTTTCCAGGCTCATCTGGTCTTAGAAACAAAAAGAGGCATTGTCTGTTCAGGCCCATTTTGGTTGTCCAGGTCAAAGTTCACCTTGAATTTGCCACCTCTGGTATTTTTTCTATCTCCTATGGTCTAAATGGAAAGATGCAGTTCCCAGCTGAACCCCATCCTCCCAGTGCTGCTCAATCCAGGGCAGGTGGGGCCAGCAGTGCTCTGGGAGTCCAGGACGGAGGAGTCCATGCAGGGACCGCAGTGCTAGGGAGTTAGTCGGATCTGAGAGTGACTCTTGGTCCTGTTTTTATTGATTGTGTCCTTTTGGGCAAGTTGCACTTTGTGAGGTCTGTGGTTTCCTTCTCTGTGAAATGGAAGCGCCTCATGAGGGTCAAACCAAATGTTGTTTATAAAACATAGGTGCTCAAGACAGTGCCTGGTTAGACCATTTGGTTTCTTCCTTGAGAAGAAGGGTGAGGTGGTGGCAAGAGCAGGGACTTGGGAATCCCAGGTTCAAGTGCTTATTCTCCTACTGAAGAACTGTGACACTTGGATTAAGTGACAAATCTTTGGGTCCCACATTGGCAGGACAGGGCTGTCCATGCTTTCCTTGTGGTGCTTATGGGAGAATTAAATGAAGGAAAAAGTGCCAAATGTCCAGGACAGTGACTGGTATACAATAGGCGCTCCACAATGTCCCTCTCCATCCCTTTCTTTATTGTTGAATAATTTGTGGTCACGGTGACTAACAAAGAAACGCAGATGCACTCATTTGGAGAAATTTTCTGTCTTCATTTTGTTTTTCAACCTGGCATTAAGGTACTAGAGGAAACAAAATTATTGGAGAACCGTCTTGTTTTAAGAAACATTAGATAAATTAGGTTACATATTTTATTGTTCCTGAATACTGTGCAATAATTTATTTCCCTTCTTTGAAGACAGCCGGGGTGTCTGTTCCAACACCCCAAAGCAACGCTTTATTTTGTTCATGCTTGATGTGATCTGCTCACCCAATTTATGCCTCGTTCAAATGAACTTGCTTTAATACAATTTTAATTGTTTTTAATGCTTTAAATTAATTATAGCCATTTCAGTGGCTCTTCTGTCTTTGCTGTTTCCCCGTTTCATCTCCATGGCAACCTTTCTTACAAAGAGAAGTGTGTGAGAGTGTGTGTGTGTGTGTGTGTGTGTGTGTGTGTGTGTGTGTGTTTGTGCACATGCGCCTTTTCTGTTCTGGAGGTTGACTTTTGGATTGCTGTAAAACTCTATAATATTGACTCCAGAGAGGATTCTGGACAACAAGTGAAAGTTGTTTATTGTTTTATACTTTGGAAAAATGTCTGGCTTGGAATGGCTGTGACCTCTGCTCTCTTCTCCTGTCCTCATCTGCTAGGCCGGGAGTAGTCAGAAGGACAGCATGGGGTTAATGCTGAGACTACTTAGTGCAATGTCTGGAATTAATAAATTAATACTCATTGGACACTTTTGTGTGTCAGACGTGGCCTGTTAACAATGTTAGCTGATTGGTTTCTTGCAGCCATCTCATGAACCTGGAGTTACTATTTTCATTTTAGAGATGAAGAAAAGGCACACAGAGGTTAAATAACTTGGCCAAAATTGCTCAGTGGGTGAGTGTTATTGCCAGGGTTTGATCTCGAGGTTTTCTAATGTGGAATAGCAGATTCTTTTCACTCTATCACAATTTCTCTCTCCACTAAAATGAGCTCTTAACTTTGCTCTGTCCTTTGTGTCTATCCAAAGTGACCTGTCTCTTTAGGGATTCTTGGTAAACCAAAATGCCCCATCTGTGCCCCTCCAACTTGTAGGCTCCTTTTCTCCTGCTCTCGTTGGTCCTTTCTCTGCTTTGTTGTCATCTGTGTCCATCCCTGGTCTTTTCCTAGATGCATCACAAAGGCAGGCTGGTGAATCTTGTCATCTTTCGAGGCTCTTTGGACCCAGCACAATGCTTACCATGAGTTGGGTACTTAGTAAATACAGAACTAATGTGGAGGAACCACAGAAGAAAAATCACAGATGTTTCGGATGGTTATCTTATATTGTAAAAATGGTAGTTGGAGGTTATTTTCAACTGCTGTTTTGCTGACCTATATAGTTGGTGGGTTCTGTGTTCAGGGGTGCATGGGAAAGGAAGGTAAAATTCAGTTGGGCATGTTGTAAATTAGCTAATTTCCTGTATGCAGGAGCTTTGGGGACTTGCCTTTGATGCACCTGAGAGTGTCACCTGCCATTTCATTAGAGCTAGCAAAACTTGGCAGCCGAGTATGGTCTGACTCAGGAAATGGCAGGGGTCCTAGTTTCCTAGGCTCAGCTGTTCTGGGAGGAAAGTGTGGGAGAGAGTAATGGAAAAAGCTCTGGGAAGGTGGGAGTGGGAGGCCTGGATCTAGAGATTTTTTCCTTTTCTCTGAGTCTCTATGGACTCCATGAATGGGCACTAGAGAGATTCCAAAAGGGAAAGAGGAGATTTTTAAAGGGAAGCCAAAGTATGGAATGAGGAGATGAGGCTGATACATGGTATTTTGAATAATTGTTCCAGCACCTGCATCCAGGGCGGTATGTCCCCAATACCTTCTCCTTCCAGCCTGAGGCCATGCACTTAATCCTCAGTGGCTGCCTTGCTCAAAAGTATTTAGAACTTCTATGTGGGCACAGCCTTTGGAACCTGATGGTTTATGAATTGTGGAGCTGGTATTCTCATTGGCTTTGTGCTGTGCCCCAAAAAGTGTCTCTACCACACGGGTCACCAGCTGCCCTCCACACCTCTGTAAACCTCTCACCCCTCACCCACACATGGCCTAAACATACACACACCATCTGCCTCCCCTAGTCTTTGCCACTGCTGGGCTTGATGTATCTGTTGGGTATTCAGTGATCAGATGGGATTTGGCAGCAATTTTCTCAACTAGCATCACCAGGCTGAGTTCTGCACTTGGATTCATGGCCCGAGGTGGCTTCTGCCCCCGAAGGTCTGCTTGGTTCTTTGCTCTTCAACATGGAGTGCTTCATGTTCTGATGGAGAGGCTACCTTGGGTCTTGATCTTGGGAGAAATGAGCTGGTGTGACTTTGTGAGGCTGCCACTTACCAACTGGGTTTCAGCTCTGTTGCCACCCTGGCCTGGTCTCACTTGTCAAGACTGAGTCCTGCTATTCCACTGTTATGTTTTGGATATGAGATGCCCCCCACCCCAAACTCCCGTGTTAACGCAGGAGTATTCAGAGGTAAAATTCCCTAGATTATGAGAGCTGTAACCTAATCAATGCATCCTATTTTGAAAAGACTGAGTGGTAACTGTGGGCAGGTGGGGCAGCACCTTGGGCCCAGAGAAATGAAGCCTGCTGACCATGGACTGAACTTTGAAACTGTGAGCCCAAATAAAAATTTTCTCCCCTAAGTTGTTCTGGTTATTTTGGTCATAGCAATGCAACCCTAACGAATGCAACCACTACTTGTTATTTATCCAAAATAATTAGTGTGCTTTAGAGATACATAAATACTCTTGTTTATCACAGCACGACTCACAATAGCCAGGCTCTGGAATTAGCCTAGATGTCCATGAACAGATGAATGGATAAAGAAAACGTGTATATATAGTGGTGTTTTATTCAACAATAAAGAAGATATCCTTTGCAGGAAAATGGGTGGAACTGGAGAGCATCGTGTTAGAAGTGATCCAGACTCAGAGAAGCATCATGTGTTCTCTCTCTGACATGGGTGCTAGTGTCTGGGGAGAGGTCTTCATGAGAGTAGAGGGTGACCAGTAGGATGGAAGAAGGGGAGCAGAGGAGAGAGCTTGGTAGGGTAAGGGCGGGTATCTGGGAAGGAAGCTGATTGAATTGTTATATGCATGTACCAATATGCCACAACAAAACTTACCATTCTGCACAGTAAATATGTACCAATTACACAAAGAGTGAATCATATTAGTTATCAGTTCAATTTCTTTGAATAGAGGGCTGGCCGTGCCCCCGCCTCATCATTTGATACTTTCTACTTGATCAGAGGCCAGCATACCTGCCAATCCTGGAATGTAGGCACCTGGGTGGGTGCTCAAGGTGGTCAACCTCAGTGGCTTTTCAGGAGAAAACAGTTTTGCCTGCAAGTTGGGCTGTGGTGTAGACTTCCCGAATTCTGTGAATTATCAATCATCTTTCAAATAGCTGTCCAATGCTGTCAGAACAATTTCTTGATCAGTTATGTGCTGTGGAGCTTTCTGGGTCATCTTCTCAGCCTTGGGGCCCTGCACAACAGATCTGTTCAGCAGGTGGCAGAAGGCGGATGTCAGGGAGATTCCCTCTAAGGCTGGGTTGGGGTGGGAAGGGAATGGTCCAGCTGGTGATTTTGCTTTGTCTCTGAAAGTGCTGAAGAAGGAAGAAAATTCTGCACCCACAAAGCTGTGTGGAAGTGCATTGTGCCATTTCTGCACACATACAAGCTAGTGTATACATGAAAGCACACTCAGTATACGTACAAGCATACTCAGAAGCACACAAACACACAGAAGGACATATGCCAACACTCAAACACAAGCATACACACACAAGCACACATATACAGTGGAACATGTACATAAGCACACACAAGAGCACATGCTTAATGCCCACTGTCCACAAGAATGACCTCTGGTTGCCCAAACCACCAGGGGGTGATGGGCCCGTGGCCTATATATGGTCTCTATTTCTATGAAGACCCCAACTTCCTTTGGCCCAGGTGATCATCAAGTAGAAGCTTGGAGGAAAGAGCTGCTGACCACAGAGGACAGGGCTGCATCAGGGCAAACTTGGGATGGAGAATGAAGGAATTGGGGCTCCATCCACCTCCCCTTTCAGAACCCTACAAAACTATTCATTCAGTGCTGGGCACTCTCGGGGTTGCAAAAGGATATATGTAGCAGAAAAATTGCCTAGGTCATTTTTCACACCAAATTTCAAATAAGAATGGCCTTTAAATTATGAGGAGACATAAATGCCTACACTTGACCCTCGTCTTTCTCTAAGCCCAGGTCCCTTCATTGACCCACTCCACCTTTGTTGCCTCAAGGGGAGGCTCAAGACAGGATGATAGGTGGAGAGAGGAAGGGCTGAAAGCCCAGGAGTGGCACAGTGGGGGTGCAGTCCTAAAAGTAGGTGACTACACATCTGGTTTGTTTGGGACAGTCCCATTCACTCCTGTTGTCTTGGCTTAATGGCCAATTGCATTGTCACTCTCACAGTATCCTAATTTGGATGATAAGTTATATGACCACCTAATGTAAAGCCCAATTTACTTGCCTTTGCATAACTTGCTTCTGTACTATTCAAGATGTCCTGGTAGTCCAATAGGCTGCTTTGGGATGCCTCCTATCCAGGGCCAGGGCCCAGCTCTGTAGGAAAGATGGGTGATAGGTACAAGTGACTTCAGGCCAACTGCCAGAGGCCATTTAAGGCTTGCCTCTAGGAACTCCCTGTCCTGGGGGCATTTCTACTCCCTTAGAAAATTCTTGAAGACCCCTCCCTGTCAACCCTCCAGGGTATTAGCTGGCATCCAAGAACCTAGGTTGGAAGTCAGCTATTGCAGGCAGAGCCTCCTGACTCAGTTGCTTCCCCAGGCAGCCGGCATCTGTCTGAGGGTTCCTGGTCCTGTCCTGGCAGCAGTGTGTTGTGGAGGATATTTGACCCAGTTGGGACCCCTGGGAACTGGGATCTTGACCTCGATGTGTGAGCTGCTGGGTCCTGATGGGGCCACTGTGGGTGGAATTCAGGGTCTAGACAAAGAAACCAGCAGATTAATTTCCCCCCATAATTCACAGCTTAGCTGCAGCCAAGCCGCCTGCTCTATCATATTAATAGAAAACAAACGCATTGTTTTGTTGTGTTTGATTTCCGCATTAGGCTGGAGTCTTTGAGGGCTGTTTAAAATTTAATAAGTGAGAATAAAATAAGGAGGAAAAAAACATTCCTCTGAGGCATCTGGCTGCACCAGACTTGTTAATTTGGGCTCTGCATTTCCGGTAGCACATAGCTGCCCCAGTGGGTGTGTTGTGTGCCCACTTTTCTTGCCTATAGAATAACTCTCCTCCTCCTGGTCCTGGGAAAGCCACATGGTAGTGGCTCAGGTGGGAGCAGATGCAGCTCAGGGGCGGAGGGTTTCCAGGAATCCCTGAACATTTGTTCCTCCCTGGAAGGCCCCAGTGGTTATTTCTGGTCCTTCAAATTCATTTAACAGATGCACGGGACAAATACTGGATACCAGGCAGTGCTAGGGGCTGGGACTAGAGATGGAAAAGGTGTGACCCTGCCCTCATTGAGCTCACTGAGGAGTCACACAGTTACAAGGCAGTGTGGGTGAGGAAAGAAGCTCACATGGAGCACTTGTGCCACAGAGAGCCCCCTTTGGGAATGAAGAACTTAGACCCCCAGATGCTGACTGTGCTGCTGGCAGATGTGGATGGAGAGCCTTCAGCTCTCAGCTTCCTATAAGATTTCCTCTCTGAAGATCCCACCCAATATTGCACCCACTCCCTGGAGCCTGCCTCCAGTGCCTGCTGGATGCAGGTGTATCTAGCCCAACCTCCTCATTCCCACTTGGGATAACTCTGAAGGCTCCTGAGTTTATATGAATCCTTTTGTTGGGTGGGGGGTCTTCACAGCTCAATTTCTCTTTTCTCCAAATCTTGCTTGTTTGCCTTCCACGGGAGCTGATTCCAAGAGCACTCCCTAATACTTGGTCTGCAGATCTATCTCTGTCTCAGGATCTGCTTCCCAACAGCAGCTCTTACCATAGTTCACATTGCCCAGGGACAGCTTCCTATAAGAAGTGGCTTTTAGGTTAAGTTCCTGATGACAGCGGGGATCTAGGGAAAATCTATTGGCCCCAGAAAGAAGAAAAGGGTGAGTGTAGTGGGATAGACAACAGGGAGCTGTAAGGGTCCGGCGAACATTGGAGGAAGAGACCACCAAGAGACCGACTCATGCAACAGCAAAAGGGGGTTTATTGAGGATCCAGAGCACTGGGGCTCTGTGCTCACTCAACAAGGGAGAGCGGCCCAGAGCCCTGAGCGGGGGTTCAGCAGTGCTTAAGTACACTTTTTTAGGGAAGGCAGGGACTTTACATACATCACAGTCCCTTTTAACAAATCAACATACACCGCGGGAAAATTAAACAACAATTCTCATACATGATTAGTACATTCATTGGCGGGAACAGGTCAGGCTGGAGTGATAGGTCAGTTCTAAGAAGGGGGATACATTCAAACTGATTGGTTTGGGCCCTGAGATGCCTACGTGCCGAACTGCACAGGGACAGGGTCCAGGTTATTAAACAACTAAGTGGTCAGGGGAATTTCGACACGTATCTAATGGGCAGTACCGGGAATTGTTTTAACAGCTATAGGAATTTCAGGTTTTGAGTGCAGTTTAGAAACTTTACAATACCTAGTCCTTTACATTTTAACTCAGGCTTTGCAGCTTAGAAACTTTACCCTTTCAGGAGCCAGTAAGCCCAGGTGGGCAGGGCAAAGTGGGGACTGGCAGTTCTTGTGAACTGAGATGGGGGCTTGGATTTTGTTCTAAAGCCATTGTGATATTATTGAAGGGCTTTAGGTAGCAAAGGAGGTGACATGGCTGGTTTATTCTCTTATTAAAAAAACCCTAATAAGAGGGATGTGAAAACAGAGGCAAGATTATTGCAGTAACTAAAGAGAGAAGATGATGATGGCCTGACTTGAAGTAGATAAAGGGAGGTGGATGGATCTGAGAAAGATTCACTTAGGAGAAAGAATCAGTTTTCAGAATGTGAGGATGGATAGGGTCTGTGTGTGTGTGTGAGGGTGAGGGTGTGGTGCAGGGAGGCAAGGATGATGTTTGGGTTTCTGGCTTTAGTGACCAGGAAGATGCTGCTGCATTCAGTAAGATGGGGAAAAAGTCGAGGAACAGATTTGGGAAAAGTGTGATGGAGGGGAAATGTATTTTGATCAAGAGAGCTGAATTTGACTTATAGTTGTAATACTTAAGCATAGAGCAGAGACATTTAGGTAGCTGGATATAAAGCTCCAGAGGAAGAGTAGAATAGTTTACTTAGATATCTGTTTCTTGTAGTAAATTACCTTCAAAATTTCATTAACTTAAATCAACAATATTTATTGCTTCAGTTTCTTTTTCTTTCATGGTGCTGGGGATTGAACCCAGGGCCTTATGCCAGCAAGGCAAGAACTATATCCCCAGCCCTAGTCATTCAGTTTCTATGAATAAGTTGAAGGGTGTCTGAGGCTGGGGCCCTCCCATGACTTGCAATTAATGCTCATAGAGCTCCAGACTACGGGTCTGACTGGGGCCAGGATCTGCTTCCAAGATGGCGCCCTCACAGTCTGTCAAGTCATTCCTTTTGGCAAGAGACACATTATCACTTCTCCATAGGGGTTGTGTGAGTGTCTTTGTGACAGGGCAGCTGGCTTCCACCCGAGAGAATGGTCAAGAAATCAGGGCAGAAATGGGAATGTCTTATTGAGCTGGCCTCAGAAGTTACACGCCATCACTTTGGCCAAAATCTTCTGGTCACACAGACTGACCTTGATACCACAATGGCAGGCGCTGCACAAGGGTGTGATCCTAGACCTCAAGGACTGCTGGAGCCATCTTTGGATCTCATGCTGCAGATTTGAACATCATTAGCATTTAGATGATATTCAATGTTTTGGTAATGGGGAGATCACCTAAGAGAAGTGTGTGGAATGAGAAGAGGGGGCATTAAGGACAGGGGCCTGAGAGAGATTGGCTTTTAAGGATAAGTAGAGGAAGAAAAGCTGGTAAAGGAGGCTGATGACAAACTGGTCCAATGTATTTGTTTGTCTGCAATTTGTTCTGGTGTATGCCTTTTGTGCTCATGTGATAAGATTATTCTTCCCCTTTTACTCTTGAAAGCACCCTGGATTGGATGAAAATTATATGGGTCACCCTATGATAAAAAGTAGCCAGAGCCTCTGAGAAAAACCAGGAGGAGCAAATGCCACGATGGACATTGGACCTCACGACAAGGCAGTCATTGAACCCTTCAGCAGCAGATGTTTGGGTGGTAGGCATGGAAACTGGTCTCAGTGGATTGAGATGAGAGAGAAGTGACAAAGGTATGAGTGTGTAGATGTTGAACCCAGAACTGAAGGTATTTTAAGAGCGTGTGGAGTGGTGTAAATTTTTTTCTAACATGTCAGACACTAGACTCTGCAGAATGGATGAAGGAAAGGGCCCAGTAAAGGGAGAGAGGCTCTTTATCCAGGTTCCTCACAGGAGGTAAAGCTCCAATCCTGAGAGACTGGGCAGCCAACTCCTTGGATACCTTCTCCTGGTAGATCCCCCAATGTGGTCCAAAAACACACAACAGAGGGAAGAGAAAAGCAATGAAGGGACACTCAGCTGTGTCAAGATCCTTTGAAGAGGACACCTCTAGCAATTTGTGCCTGTGCTGGGATGAGGCCATGTGAGACGTTGGCAGATCTGGAGTGGGAGAGGGGCCAGCCTGAGCTTGGCCACCACCCCTGCTACTCGGCTTTGGCTGCATACGCAGGCACATAAATCCTTTGCCTTTCTGAGTCTGGGCAGATTGGTGGTCTCACCACATCTTACAGCGGCTGCCACAGAGCTCCACGCAGCATATTTCCGATAAGGAGTCAACTCTTCCCAGCAGCCTTATAATTTAAAAACAGATTGATATGCTATAATTGCAAATGTCTGGATTCTTTGGCCCTGACAGGAATAGTCTGAAGGCATACAACTTTGTCCAACGGGGGGAGATTGTTTCCTAACAAATAGGCTCTGCTAATAGAAGGGTGTCTTTGCATCCTAAGTCCTTTCCCATTTTATGGCAGGATGTAAATTCTGCATAGGTTTTTTTTTTTTATGATTCCTTTTCTTGATGCTTGAATTCTGAATTTCATTCCTCCCTAGAGAGATGCTGGAATCATCCAGCCATCCTCCTCGTCAAAGTTATGGGCAATTTGACCTGCCATTTAGCCATTTCCTGGAGCCGGTTGAGTGGTTCTTTGGGCTGTTTCTGCCTTGAAGACAACACACGGTGTGTTATCGCCCATGCAGATGAGGACAGCCCCGGGACCACTGGCATGAGACTCGTTGCCCTTGCAAATGTTAATTCCTCCTCCACTGGACTGCTGAGGTTTTGCCAAGTGCACAGACCCTAAGTGGAACATGGGCTCCTCCCCCTAAGTGACTCACTTTATTTTAAAGAGCAAAACAGGAATAGACAGATCAAGGAGAGAACAAACTACAAGGAAAATCATGAACAGAGAAATTTCCAGAAGTCTGAGTAGATTATACGGACTGCTCTGAGCCCATGTTAATGGTGAAAAGTGTGATCTGGTCCTGTGTATAATATACTCCCAACTGTGTTTATTTGCCAATTGCTTATCAAGCCCCATGATATGATGGGTGCAGAGACAGAGACCAGGCTTTTCTGTGAGCTGGTGAGATGGGATTTTATCCAATTATCTCAACAGAAGGTGACAGTAGGCATATCTCAGTGTTTCGTGGGAGCTGGGGTGGTTTAATCAGAATGACTGATATTTACCGAATTCCTACCATGTGACAGGTATCCTGTTGACACATAGAGCCTGAACAGCAGTCACACGGAATGCTCACAATAACCCAGTATGGAAGATGCCATTCTCCTAACTTTACAGATAACAAAGCTGAAGCTTAGAGAGGAGAAGAAACAGGATAAGCCACATAGGTATTAAGAGACATGGCAGGGATTCAAAGCCAGGTCTGTTGATGACATTGCATTTCTCACCTCTCTGGCCCTCAAAGGGTTAGAAGGGTAAGAGGGGCGGGGTGTTTCAGGGTTCCTGAGGAATATCCTAGTGTTGGCCAGAGTGGGGATAGTCATTCAGGAGGCCTGAGGTTGGACTTGACCTTGGCTTCCAGAGCTGCTGCCCTCCTCTTACCAGCCAGAAAGCTCAACAGGAGACTATAGATTGGTGGCGATTCAGTTGAGGAGTTTTGCTGAGATTGGAGTTGGCCAGAAAGAGAAAACTAAGAGACCAACTTTGGGCTGGATCTAAATATAGCTTTGCCAAAGTGCTTAATTTTTTTTCCCCCCTCACCATTTTGTTGTTGACTTTGAAGGAGCTTGGCTCCCTGGAGGAAATGTTTTTTTTGGCTGGAGAAATAGAGTTTTTCTTTAGTTTGTCTTCTGTGTAAATAAGAGGAACCTGAAGCACAAATGTTACACTGGTTCTTATTGATTAAAGTCCTAACCAGTTAAACAGTTTTACAGTTGGCTAGCTTAGTTGTCTCAGAGCTGCTATGCTGTTAATCACAGGGAGGCCAAGCCCGAGGTGACACAACCTCTGTCCTAGTCTTAGCTCTCCAGAACTCTTCTGTCCCTTTTACTCTCTCTCTGCATCTGCTGCCTTTTCCTGTTTTTTTTTTTTTTTTTTTTTTGCAATCCCATATCGATTTCTCTTCATTCTCTGTCTCCTTTTTTTTTTTTCCCAATTAAAATTTCCACCAGCTTTGTTCCCTTGCTTTGTTTTTTACCTGAAACCCTGCCATAAATAGAGCAGACCCAAACTCTGAGCTGGAGGGGATGTATGGGTGGGTGACCACTCAGATCTTTGCAGAGCATTCATTCATTCTCTGTCAGTGGCTGGGTGCAGCTGGCATGTGTCAGGTCAGCTTTTGTCATACTGCCAAAAGGATCTTAGCAGTAAAAGGGAACAATGCTTCTGATGACCCAAGCCCCCAGGATCACATCTTCCACTTAGCTTTTGGGAATCAGTTACTACTTTGTGCCAGGCCAGAATTTCTCAACTTGACATGTGCATATGAGCTGTAAGGAGAAGAGGGAACCACAGAAACAGTGAGTCCATTTCTGGATTAACGTGTCTGTGTGCATTTTGGGGAGAAGTCTTGTAGCTCTCATTGTATTCCCAAGATTGACTGTGAGCCAAATAATGTCAAGAGCAACTACCCCATCAATAAGGCAGTGGGTGGGTAGCCTTGTCACTTAGAAAAGAGTCAAAATTCAGCTCTGGATGTGGGTTCTTAGTGGTTCTCTCTTTCAATCATGAGCCTTCCAGACCTTTGCAAGGTGTTATTGAAAACAACAACAACAACAAAACAAACCACAGGAAACTTTAACTTTTAAATTTTTCTGTCCACAAAAGTATTTTTAAAATATATCTTCTTGTTCAGGGGGTAGATCTACACACAATATTCTAAATTATTGGGCTTTATTATTTTCTACTAGAACTTGGAGGATGTGTCTAATTCTAGAGGAAAGATGGTCTTACTCTTGCTTTATTCCTTTATGAATCTTAAAATTATAGGGTTGGAGTAGAGCTAAATGTTCATATAGATGACTTTACAACCCTGGTCCCTGTGGTCTCGTACAGAATCTTCTCGTAATATTCACATCAAGAGTCCAGGTAGCCACTTCCAGGCACAGAGAGTGCTTTGTTCATTGATTCATGCAGCCATTTACCTGTTACCAACCCCCTAACCACCCAATGTTGTGGACTCTGGACTCTGCTGTGTTCTAGAAACTCCATGGTGAACAAGACAAACAATACCCTTGCCCTCAGGGAGCTTATAATCCAGCAACTTGGAAGAGAGACATTGAATAGCTGTGAAGTGTGCTGGATCAGGCTAATGGGAG
The DNA here is from genome assembly GCF_045843805.1 of Urocitellus parryii. NCBI lineage: Eukaryota > Metazoa > Chordata > Mammalia > Rodentia > Sciuridae > Urocitellus > Urocitellus parryii. The sequence goes on from NC_135534.1 coordinate 99,450,453, forward strand.
CAACTCTGTTTTGTGGGTTTCTCCCTGACATATATCTTTTAACCTTTCCAACTATGCATATGCTCTAACGTAGTCAAAATCCTCATGAGATTTATGAAAATATACATCATCTATGAGTTTACTCTTCTACTTCCATATCTTTGAACAGAAATTTTAAATAAGAAACAAAACAGAGATCTGAATAGTCTGGGGTCTTACTTGGGGGTCTGCTGTTGTCTTTTCCATACACACCACCTTTCCCCAACCCCATCCATTCAGTGAACTCCCAGTCATCCTTTGAAACTCATCAGACCCCATACTCCAGAAGGCAGAGACCACGATAGTTCTCTTGGGGGGCCCAGTGTAGGACAAACGCCCAGCAGGGACTCACTAATGTTCTGTGGTTGAGGAATGAATGGATGAATGGCTTAGAGGCTAATCAGTAATGAATCCTACAAACATGTATCAGTAGGAAGCAGAAAGAGACAAGCAGGAAAGCAGGAGGAGCCACAGCAGGAGCTGTCACGATCATTCCAGGAAATTGAGGGTCTTTGTAATGGCACAAATTTTGTGCATGTTTTGATTACATTTCCCAGTTGTATATTTCTCTCCTCCAAATTATAGTTGTTCCTCTGGTTCTATGATATTTGATTTACACAAATTTAATATCATGAAATTGGTTGCATAAGAATCATAATCAGATTTTAAAGAGATAGAAAAGTTTGCATTACCAGCCCACAAAGCAGTCCAGTGTGATAAGGAACACTGCTCATGCAGAGTGCAAGATTGGAGATAACGAATCAGGAGAGCAGGCCTTTGCTTTCCATTCTGTGTTTCTGTTTTGACTTCTCTATGTTTTAGCTCATGTTGTCTTTTAATGTTACGTTACATTAACTCACATTATTGTAGTAGACAGCCCTTAGCAAAATCTCCTCTGAGCATTTGCCAGTAAATGGATGGAACTGGAGAATATCATGCTAAGCAAAATAAGCCAATCCCCCAAAACAAAAGACCCAATGTTTTTTTTCTGATATGCAGATCTTATTTCACAATAAAGGAGGAGGCACTAGGGAAGAATAGAGTTACTTTAGATAAAGTAGAGGGTAGTGAAGGGAGGGGAGGGGAGGGGATGTGGGGATAGGAAGGATAAGAGAATGAAATAGACATTATTATCTTATGTACATATATGACTGCATGACTAATGTAATTCTACAACATATACACTCAGAAAAATGAGAAATTATACCCCGTTTATGTATATCAAAGTGCATAAATGCATTCTACTGTCATGTATAAATAATTAAAACAAGTAAAAAAATCTTAATCTTCCCTGATTATCTGCCTATGAATATTCATGACCTTCTATAGTCCCCTCCCCTTGAGAGAGGACTAGACTTAGTCTCATACTAACTAATAGAATATGATAAAAGTGATGACATGACACAAGGTTAGGTATTAAAAAAAATATTGTGGCTGTGTCTTAGGCCTCCCTCTTTTACTCTAGCTCACTTACTCTGGCAGAACTGCCATGTTGTGAGGAAACCTACTTAGCAGCAAAGACCAAAGGCTTTCAACCCAATAGCCCATCAAATGTGGAATTCTACCAACAATCATGTGAGAGAGCTTGGGAATGGATCTTCCCACAGTCCAGCTTTTCCTTGAGGCTATAGCCTAGCTGGCCCCTGGATTGTAGTCTTGAGAAAGAACTTTGGAGACATCCAGCTAAACGAAATTCTGGATTCAAAGAAGCGGTGACAGAGTACATGTTGAATGTTTTAAGTTGCTAAATTTAAGGTGTTTTTTTTTATATAGCAATAGATACCTCATATGTTTTGGTATCATTGGTGGATGATGGTGTTAAAACAACTAAAATATGGAGTGACTTTGTTTTTAGTTTTTAATTTTTTAAAACTAGTTATACATGACTGTAGACTGCATTTATGCATTTTGATATATCATATATAGGTGGGATATAATTTCTCATTTTTCTGAGTGTACATGTTGTAGAATCACATTGGTCATGCAGCCACATATGTACATAAAGCAATAATGTCTGTTTCATTCTACTATCCTTCTTATCCCCAGATCCCCTCTCCTCCTCTCCCTTCACTTCCCTCTACCTAATCTAAGGTAACTTTATTCTTTTCTAGTGACCACCCTTATTGTGAATTAGCACATGCATATTATAGAAAACATTTGGCCTTTGGTTTTTTGGGATTGGCTTATTTTGCTTAGCATGTTATTCTCCAATTCCATCCATTTACTGGCAAATGCCATAATTTCATTCTTCTTTAAAGCTGAGTAATATTCCATTGAATATATATATATATATATATATATATATATATATATATATATATATTGTTATGAGGAGCCACTTCAGAAAACACTGTAAGTTCAAATTCAAATCAAAGAGAGCTTTATTTACCTGGCCAGAGACTGTCACCCACCCATAGAGACTGAAGCTTTGTGGGAGAACAGCAATTTTCTGGCCTGTGTCTTGGGAATTTAAGGATGAAAACCACAGCAAGAGGGACTTTTTTCAGTGTCATGCAAGCAAGCCAATCACAGAAGCTAAAACAGTAGTTATATGTGAGCCCTAAGCAGGACTGGAATTTTCCAATTAGCAAGCAAGCAAGTTACAAAAGTTAAAAAACAGCAGTTAACCTGCAACTCCGCTAACCACATCTTGGGTCCAAGCAGGTGTTAGACAACTGTATCCTGAGTTCAAGTAGGTGGTTAGCCAGGGCCAGAATCTACTTCAAAGTCATGTAGGTCACCAAGACCACCATATCCTGGGCCAAGTACAATTTTGGGGGTGAAAAATGCGAAAAACAATATATTATAAGAAAACAGCTTTCATTTCAGTTTCTCAGAAACAGCTCTTGAAACAGTTTTTTTAATAGAAGGGGGCAAAATGGAGTCTTAGGCCTGCCTATGACAGTTCTTGCTTTATAATTGTCTTTTCTCGCTTATCAAAAGCTTATATTTATCATCTATATTTTTACTAATTTAGAGCTTATAACTTACACTCTTACTCATTTTACTGATTAGTTCACACCACAACAATACCACATTTTCCTTATCCATTCATCTATTGAAGGACACCTAGGTTGGTTCCATAGTTTAGCTATTGTGAATTGAGCTGCTATAAACACTGAAGTGGTTGTGTCCATGTAGTATGCTGATTTTAAGTCCTTTGGGTATAGACTGAGGAGTTGGATCGCTGGGTCAAATGGTGGTTTCATTCCAAGTTTTCTGAGGAATCTCCATCCTGCTTTCCATAGTGGTTGTACCAATTTCACCAGCAATGTATGAGTGTACATTTCCCCCCACATACTCACCAACATTTATTGTTGCCTGTATTCTGATGATTGCCATTCTGACTGGAGTGAGATCTAACTTTTTAACTGGTCAGAAAATGAAGGCTGGGAAGATTTAGAGAAAACCTAAGGTAAGCTGAATAGACTGCTAATAGAAATTGGAACCACAATCATGCTGAGGGCTCAAAAAGAGGTGAGAAACATGGAAACTGGAGAAAGGGAAATCTTTGTTAGATAGTGGCAGAAACTTAAGATTTCTGCCCATGGAATTTAGAAAATAGGAAATGTACCTAATGAACAGGGTAATCTAGCTAAGGAGATTTCTAAGCAAAGGGTTAAAGGTGCTGCATAGTGTCATCTTGTTGCTAATAATAAAATGCAAGAGGACAGAGAAAAACTGTATGGATGAATGAAGAGGAACCAGCACTTGATGAGCTAAGAGAAGATTGGGCATCCCCAACCAAATAGGATGCTATGAAGAAGGTAAATTTAAAAACTCTCAGTTTCTTAAGATGAAAAAATGGTGCTGTAGTTTCAGAAATGCCTTCAGAGCAAAGATCAAATTCAGGGTATTTCTGGGACCTTCCCCTACTTGAACCTTCAGATAAGACTGCAACCCCAATGGACATCTTGTTGTTTCCTTGTGAGAAACCTTGAGGCAGAGGTACACAATTAAACTGTTCCCAGATTACTGACACCCCAGGCTGTGAAATAGTGTTTGCTGTTTTAAGTTGTTAAATTTGGGGGGTAAGTTTTCCTGTAGCAATAAACAACTAATACTATCATCATCATCCTCATCCTTATCATATAATTGTGCAGACAGAAGAATATTCATCTCCCACTATGGTAAGGTGAAACAGAGACTCTCAATATCAACAACAAAAGGCATTCTAAGATGGCATTACTGAATTGAAAAAGGAGCTTCTTGAAACATGAAAATGACCACCTTATTGGGCCAAAGTTAACTGGCCCATTTTTTCAGGATTTCTTGTGAAAATCTTAAGGTGGAATGTAATTGGCTCAGTTCATATTTAATACCAGGATAAGTGGCCATGCTCACTTCTTCCCATCATCTGTCCTTTACTTAATGGATTAAGTAAAAGTTAACATATTAAATTCTGTATCCCTAATAAATCTGCTAGATCAAGAGGAAAGACCTAAAGGGACCAATATCAGGAATTTTGCAAGGATATAATAGACCAAACTGACCACACACCTGTTTTAAAGACTAAGGTTTACAGGTCTCAGCCATAAACACAGTGTTTCTTATTAGTGTTTTGGCAAGCCACTTTTAAATATGAGAAGTGTTTTAGTCTATTTTCTGTTGTTGTAATAAAACACGTGAGGTTGGGTATTTTTTTTTAAAGAGGTTTATTTAGCCCATGGTTTTGCAGGCTGAAAGGGTAAGAAGATTAGGTGGCTCCATCTGTTTGGCTTTTGGTGAGAGTCTCATGGCAGATGATATTACAATGGTAGGAGTATGTGTGGAAGAGATCACATGGTGAGACAGGAAACCTAAGAGACTCGGGGCTAGGTTTATTCTTTTTTATAGCAATTTACTCTTGCAAGACTGGTATTATTCCCTTCTGAAGGCAGTGCCTGATTATCTTGCACTAGACCCTACCTCTTTTTTAAAAATAATGAATGAATGAATGAATGAATGGATAAATGGATGAATGAATGAATGAATTTGTTCTAATTTGTCCTACATGATAGCAGAATGCATTTTGGTTCATAGTGACAAATGGAACACAATTTTTCATTTCTCTGGTTGTACACAAAGTAGAGTCACACCATTTGTGTCTTCATACATGTGTTTAGGGTAATGATGTCCATCTTATTCCACCATCTTTCCTACCCTCCCCACCCTTTCCCTTTCCCTTCCTACCCTTTGTCCTATCCAAAATTCATCCATGTGGACCCCACCTCTTAAATGTTCATTAGTCCTCAATATCACTGCACTCTTAAGCTTCTTGCAAAGAACTTTGGGGGAAACATTCAGACCATAGTAGGCAGGTACTCAGATATTTGAGGAAAGTAACATGAAAGATGGAAACCAAAACAATCAAATGAGCAAAGATAATGGGAAAGAAATGGAAATTGTACAGGAAGGAAAAAACTTCAAAGAAATTCAAATTTCTTAGAGAGCTAAGAGAAGATAGGGTCACCAAAACCCAGAATATGATGTTGTGAAGAAGGAAAACTTAGCCATCACAAATACTTCCTGGAAATTTAAAATTTTGGTAGCAGAAACAAAATAATAGTAGAATCCAAAGATTATATGATCAAGGCTGACAGGGATTCGCCCTCCCTCTGCCCCATAGTGGCATTTCCAGCACCTTGAACATTGCTTGGCACATATTAGATATTCAAAAGCTTATTGAATAAATAATTGGTGATTAACTTGGGTAAGTCTTCCTGGAGCACAGCAAAAAGACAGTTATTGAAAATTGGAGTAGAAGAAGCAAAGAAAATCAAAGCAAAAGACCTCCAGGAGATCCAACATTCAAATAATAGGAACTCCAGAAGGAAGAATAGATAAATCAGGTGGAAAAAAATTCATCAAAATTATGCAGTTAAAACTACTCAAAATGAATGACATGAATTTCTGGAATCAGCACGGTGGAGGGAAACAGAGCTATCCCAAGGCATATCATGGTAAAATTTCAGAACATTAAAGACAGCCTTCCTGGAAGCTAAAAGACAATGGAACAATACTTTGAAAATCTGAAGGGAAAGTAATTTCCAACCAAGAATTCTATATTCAAACACTCAGTTAAATATGAAGGCAGGATAGAGGCATTTTAAGACATTCAAGCCTCAATAAATTTGTAAATTTGTTTCCTCTGTGTCCCTTTTCCTATGAAGCTACTCAAGGGCCCATTGTGCCAAGAAAGAGGAAATAAACTAAGGAAAAAAAACAAACATGGGATCTGAGTAAAGGGCTCCAACCCAAGACTGAGGTGGAGGAAATAAACAGCATATTGGGAAAAAAAACACATGCTACTGTGCCTGTGGTTGTTGTTGTTATTATTATTATTATTATATTGAGAGAGGGTCCTGCTAAGTTGCCCAGACTGGTCTTGAACTTGTTATTCTCCTGTCATAGACATCAGAGTAGTGGGCTCAAAGGCAAGGGCTACTGTGCCTGACCCAACAAGACTGTTAAGGACAGGGGAAATAAAATGTGCAAGAATGGAAAGCAAGAATGGTATGTATACAAGAGGCTTGCTCTGAAGAATATCTACATAATAATAAAGTAGAAATTATATATTGACCTAGCCAAATTTACCTTCTGAGTCTATGAGGCAAATGGGGACAGAGAGATGGGAAGGGGGGGCATGTATATGGTAGGACTAGGAAAAGAAAGAAAGGAGTTAAATCTTCATCTTCTAGATAGATTCACAGAATATAAAAGATTTTTTTTGGTAGCAAAATGAGTATGTTATTTACTGATTTAGAAAGAGAAAAGTATGTAAAAAAGTTGAAAATGTTTACCTCCAGGTAGGGAAAAGAAATAGAGATTGTGGTAGTGGGAGATGATGTGTTGTTTTTAATATCAGACTTATAGAACTGTTTGCTCTTAAAACTATGTGCATATAAATCTTTTATTAAAAATGATTAAATTAATAAAAAAATAAAATAAAATAGGAAAGTAAACTGGGTGGCAGAAAACAGGATGGACCAATTGATAAATAGCGGGACAGTATTTTAGCACAGAAAATGAAAATACTAAAAAGCTATGAAGGTAACCAAAAGCCTCTCTTCCATTCCACATGAAATAGATTTTTCCTGCCTGCACTGAGAAGATTATTTTGGATGATAGTTTATAAAAGAGATCACGAAAGAGGGATGTTGTGCCAAAAAAGCAGCATTTTTGACTTTGGCAAGAGCGTGGAAGACCTTCTGGAACAATAGAGTCCACAAGTCAAGGAGATCTCCCTCTTGGAAGAATGGTTTTAAGGAGGACTTTAAACTTGCTTTGCAAGAAAATAACCCTTCAAAATGAGTGTTTTATAACTCAAACCCAATTTAAAATGTTTATCTATTAAGCATCTAATGCTGGACAAACCTTGCTAAGATCTTAAACATAGACCATGTTACTTATTTTCACACCAACACTGAGAGAAGGATATCATCCCAAAAATATGGAAAGTGAAGAATCTGAGGCTCAGAGAGGTTAACTCACTGCGACACTGCACTAGACGAAGAGGTGCTACCTACTGGGTATGAGCCCAAGTCTGACTGAATCCAAAGCTGGGTCTGGGATAAACAGACAGAATTCCCTTCCTGTGACATCTGGGTGTACACACCTGGTCCAAGTCTGTGGATTTAATGAAGTCCAGGCTAATGACTTTCTGCCTCCAACATCATAAAAGGCTGTGGGTACAGAAGATGGAGCAATGGACCAGGTGGCAGGTGATTAGGTTTGAGAGTCTTGGCTCAACCTCTAAGTTGCCAAGTTCCTTTATTTCTCTGAGGCATAAGTTCCTTTATTTCTCTGAGCCTCTAGGTTTTCATCTTCAAAACAAGGAGGCTGAACTAAACTCTCTCTTTGTTTTTTCTCTTTTTGAATACTAGGCAATTCTCGAATTCATCCTTGATGCACATTAAATGTGACAGGGACATAAGATGTCAAGAACAGCAACAGTGACTTTTTGCTTTGCTGCTGTCCTCTCAGCCTCTGGCATACATACCATTTGCTTATTTGACAGCTGTCAATGAGTATGTTTGATGATAGTGGTGGAAGATCACAGGTTTTGCATCCGAAGATGTTAGTTAGAGTCCTGGCTTTGCCACTTTCATTAGTTCATTCCTGCTTTTATTTATCCAGTGAATACCAACCAAGTATTGATTATGTATTGGAACTGCCAGGGGACATGGAGGTGAACAAGATGTGATCTTTGCCTTCCAGAAACTCCTAGTATAATAGGGGAGATGGTCATATGAACAAATGATCATGCTGACATGTTTAGCCTATGAAAGAACTCCAAATAGGGCACAGTTATTACAGAAGGAAGGGGTCAGAAATGGCTGCCCAGAGAAGAGATATGAATCACTCTTGACAGATGAGTTAGTGTTTGCTAGAAAAATAAGATTAGGGAGCAAGGGTGGTGTAGGGTGGCAGGAAGAGCATTATAGGTAGAGGCAAGGCAGTGTGAAACAACAGGTTATGTTTAGAAACCTGCAAAGTGAAAATGTGGGTCTGTGCTTTTTAACTGGGGAGATCATCATCCTGGAGGAGCACACTTAGGTGCTGTTAGGGCTAGGAGGTCCAGGGAGGTTTTACCAAATGGTGGAGAATGTTGTGGCAGATTTTTCACAGTGGAATAAAGGCTCAGGAGCCACCAAGGAAGGAAGGATAAGGGTGGGGAAGCACAAGCAGTGTGGGGATGAGGATGGATGATCTGGGGGCTGCAATTCAATCAGAGCTGAATAGAGAAGAGATAGAAAAGGGCGGGTGTGATTCAGTGGCCCTGGCTTCCCAGGCTAGTAGAGACCCATCACCCCAGGGAGGCTAAAGGTGGTGGGGGCTGCCAATCTGTGGCCCTGCTGGTGGTGGCAGCTTTTGCTTAGGTTCCCAGCTGGTGTATGTGAGCAAGACGTCTGCTCGGAAGGAATTGGGCTTTTAGAAGTTCCCCGCTCATATGGCTTGGAAGGATCTGCCTGGCACAAGAGATGCCCTTCTCATATGGAAAGTTTTTGATCTCTCTGAACCTGTTTTCTCCACCACAAAGTGGAGATGGTGATAACAGTAACAATGATTCTTGGAATTGTACTGAGGAACAAAACCAGCTGCTGTGGGTGAGACAGTAGAATGAGCTATAAAGAAATGTACAGACTGGAGTTATTTTAAACTTGGCTTTCTCTGGTCCTCTCCACTCCATGCTCCCGTTGCCTCTCTGAAGGAGGTGTTGTATGTGCTCTGACTTTGAAATTAAGTTTGAGTTAACCTTACACTTTCTAGTTGCCAAAGCTACTTTCAGGAACCAGTTGTCTTTGTGTTGAATTGCACAGCAGTACTGAGCTAACTGACACATTCATTCTCTTGAGCTATGAAAACCTACTTGCTTTATTATGTTTTCTATCATTCTATTGCTTAGAATGATCAGAGCATTTGGTATTTGATAATTCAGCTTTTTGAACTCATATATTCATATAAAAAGTTTAATTTAAAAATAATTCATGCCACAAATGTGTGTGTGCGTGTGTGTGTGTGTGTGCGCGCGCTTGCACATATCTCCATAGGTATTGGACTTTTATTTCTTATAAAGTTGAAAGAACAAAGTATGATTCTAGGATTTTATTTTGGGTAGACTTGATAATAATACCTTTACCTCCCTCCATTCTATCAATTCCCGAAAGCAGCATGGCCAAAGCTTTCCAAGCGAGGTTTCTTAATATTGGAGGAAGAGAAACTGTGCTCAATGCCTTCAAAGCCTGGATCCCACTGCTGGACCCCTGGTTTTGCTGCAACAAATATCTGTCCACTCCATTATGATAATCAGCTCAGGTGCTATAGCACCTTCTTCCAAAGCTAAGGTAATTTGAGGGGGCTAGCATTGCTGTGGGGCTCGAATAGATTGGCACCAGAGGGCATATGTTCAGGGATGATATGCAGGGAATATGGTCTGGAATAACATGCTGGGTGGTATCTGTTCTGCTGAATAGTTTGAGTATCATTAACTTTTATATGAATCCCCTTTTTACCTCTCCTTTATTCCCCTGATATTTTCCCAGTGAGACTGTTAAAGGTATTTTCTAGAAAATGGAATCTTATTTTATCAAGTAAGGGGGATTTACTCTAAAACTACACACTAAAATTGAACCTGGGGATCCTTCTGGATTGGAAACTGCCTGAGTGATTACTTTGATTTCCAGCTGTCTGTGGGCTATTGTCTGGTACTTCTTGCTATTCACCATTCCCCCCCCCCCCGCCCCTGACCTAGTCTCCATCTTCTATCTACCTCAGAGCTCTCACTTACTTAGAAGTAGGACTTGCCAAAGCCTTTGAATGGCTCTGAATTACCTTAAGGTACTCTTCTACCCTCAGTCCCCGTAGTTAACTTCCCATTTTATCAGGATTTCCTGTTAAAATCTTAAGATATAATTGGCTCCACTCATGATTAATTCCAGGATAAGTGGCCATGCTCATTTCTGTCCAAACAGCTGTGTTTGTGAAGGATGGGACTCTGAATTGCCAAACATCACCATCTATGACAAACTGTGGCAGACAGAACCTGTTCTTGTCATCTCTAGTATGGATGCCATTGAGACAGAAATGTACAAGAACTGCAGAGTGCCCTTGCAGCTGGAGGACTGCGATTAAACATCTTAATAAATTAAAAGCTAAATCTAGACTTCAGTAGGACTTAGATAATGGCCTTTGTATTTATTTTGCATTAAAATTTTATGGTGACTATATTATACTGCAGGTACTAATAGTCTCCCAAGCAGTTAGGAGCAAAGCATCTCTAAAAGTCAAATCAGTGCCTGCCCTCTCCAGATATCCCTCTGTCTTCTCAGTTACTCTCCTGCTACTCATATTCCCAGTGCAAATTGGAAGAGTTGCTCATGAGATGAAAGTTTCTGCTAATAGAAGGAATCCATTCGTCAAATACTTCCAGATACGAAGGTAATTTCTAGCAAAGGTTTTTGTGGCATTAATTTGTTTTACTCTGACAACTTGATTAATCAGTTTTATTGTGACAACTTGTTTTGCTGCAATGCTGCCTAATCAGGGAGCTGTCACCAAAATACTTTATGGCTTCCCTATTTTCCATCACAAATCAAAAACTCCAGCAACAGCTCACCAACATAAGAAGCAGTGATAATTAAAATGCATTCCGACAGAATTAGGAGGCATTCAGTTGGATGATGTTATTAGGAGAGATTGCACTTGCAGAGAAAGGAACAATCAGATGGCACTCTTTCTAAGTAATTATGTAGCTTCCCTGGTGAATCCCAAATGCCACACCTGTGTAAAAGTTCAGAGTGTGATCTGAGAGTATTGTACACACCTCTGCTGGATGCCCACAGTTTTCCCTGCTGGATCTGGGAAGAGCAGCGCCTGTGCACTTGGCTGATCATCGGGAGCAGACCCATTAGGAGTAATCCAACAGATAGCAGGAAATAGGAGAAGCTTGTTAGGATCGGAGTACTATAGAGGAATTCAGGAAGCTCATTTCCACTTGCTTTTTGGATCTCTGCAGGGAGTGATGGGAGGGTGGGAAGAATGGTGGGGAGTTTAGAAGACAAAGAGGAAGGTAGGAGATTTTGCATCTTCCAGAGGAGATACAGTGAGTGATTGTTTTAGTCAGTTTTTTTTTTTCATTGCTGTGACCAAAAGACCCAATAAGTACAACATGGAGGATAAAAAGTTTATCTTAGCTCATTTTCAGAGGTCTCAGTTCATAGATGGCCAATCCCATTGCTCTGGGTCTAAGATGAGGCAGGACATCATGGAGGAAAGGCCTGACAATCAGGAATTATGGAGAGCTTCACTCACCAGGGACAAAATATAAACCCCAAAGGCGCATCCCCAGTCACCCACCTCTTCCAGTCATACCCTACCTGCCTACAGTTATTGCCCTACAATTAATCCATACCAGTGGATTAATGCATTCATTAATTTAAGGCTCTCATAACCCAATCATTTCACCTCTAAACTTTCTTACATTGTCTTACACATGAGCTTTCAGGGGACACCTCATGTCTAAACCATACAGTGATTATTTTAAAGATTCATGGAAATTTACTTTCCTGCCTTTTTGCTTCCATTATACCTACAGCAAAGATTGTGAGGTGCTACATTGAAAGCACTGTCTCACAGCAACATGGAATCTACTAGGCTGTTAATGTTTATAAAAAACAGAATATAATAATAATAATATCTACTATTTCTCAAGTGCTTACAATGTGGTGGCTACTGTATAAGCAGCTCTATATACCTTGCATTATGTAGTCATCACAACCCGATGAAGTCAGCATTACCAGCTCCATGTTTTTAGGGAGGGAAACTGAGACTCACAGAGGTTAAGTTACTTGTCTAGTGTTTCCTAGAAAGTGAGTAAATTATAGCTTTAAGATTTAAACTCAGGTTGGTCTGAGTGCAAAGCTCAAGTTTTTACATTGGGCTACATTAGGGCCCCTACGGCTGTCTTCCTGCCTGGTGCAACCTGACTTCTTGGAAAGAATGACATTAGCTGCATGAGATTATTGCCATCTGTTCAGATGCAGGTGGAAAGGTGTCCTGACTCACGGTCAGGTGGGTGTGTGTAGCAGGTTCGGCCATGTGTGCAGAAGTGTGAGGGCAGGAGAGACCAGCTCCCCTTACGTTAGGCAGCCTGTCTCCTTGCCATCCTGAGTTATGAATAGGCCATGAATGCTCTCCTGGGGAGGGTCCTGATTTGCTCGAGCTATGGAGATGAGTATTATGATAAGCAGGACATTTATGGCCCCAGATGCCACAGGGCACAAAAGTCAATATGTTACATGCTCATTTAGCATGTTTGATTCTAATGGAACAGGTTGGAAATAATTGGCTTTTTAAGAAAGGCTGCATTTCATTTCATTCAGTCAGAAGGCACACACCCGCTGGGTGGTTGTAACTGCAGCTTTCATTCTGAGATGTGCATGCAGGGGCTGGTGGGGAAAAAATAATATATATATATGGAGGGGGCAAGATGGCATAGAAGGTGTCTCCACGAGGAATTGTGGAAAGCTGGATATTTTTCATGGTTGTGAAGGATTCTCAATATGTAGGGAGTCCTTTGGCAGCTGGTATTTTTCTTTCTGGTGGTATTTCCTTAGATACATGGTCAATTATTTTCCTACCAACTGAATCCTAGAATCCCTGTCCTTGGAAAGGATTTCTCTCTTCCTCTTCCATTGATTCCCAAGTGAAATCAATGAAACAGTGATGGCACAAAGCTTAACAGTGGTTTTAGAATCAAGGAAAGGATGTACTTTTATGACGAGTTGAGCTGGGAAGCAGAAACTAGTTATTTCTTCCAGGAGAACCGGATATAGGGAATTGACTAAACAGGTGTTGGAGGGTTGAAAAAGCAACAGGGTAATCCTGAGGTAACAGAGGAAGTGATTACATGTCAGAGACAAAGGAAGGTGGTTGGGACTATCAGAACTCAGAATCTCTGAGGAAGATCCCATGTTGTTGGGATGCAGACCTTTGGAAGAGGGGGCTCTGTCTGTCTGACACTAATACCCCAGGAGCTCATAGAGGAGCCTGAACCACGTGAATCTGGGGTCAGACTTCTGAGGAAGGTGCTCTACCTGGGTGATGCTGGTCCCCTTAAGGGATGCAGTGCGGGGAGTGTGACAAGAAGGTGGAAAATGGAAACAACTTCCACCGTAACCAGCTGCCGGTGCCTGGGTGGGGAACCCTTACAGTGTGACACAGAAGGAAAATGAAGTGGAGAGGAAGGAGCATTTCCTTCTTCCTGGAACCATCCAGAGGCACTCTGGCTCCCCCTGTCGGCAAATCCTAACAGGTCAGGCTGGTAAAGTGGAGGTCGCAGTCCTAGTGTAGAGTATAGAAATACAGGTGCAGAACTGAGAGACAAGAGCTTAAATAATGGGAACCAACTGTACAATATCTCATAGTTGCTTAAAGCGTGCAAGAGACAAACTCAGACTTGACAAGTCTTTTGTGTTTAATGTCACTAATCATTAACAGCTCTGGAGGACCAGGAGAACCGTGCTGAGATTTGCTACATTTGCTCTGGCTCTTTGTGGTCGCTTCTGATAAGATTCTGTGTCCTTGGTTAAATATATTAAGTATTTAATCTAACCTTACTCTATGTGTGATTTCTTCCTGCTAGTCTGGAGTTCACAAAATAAAACAAAACAGAACAAACCTGAAGTTGGTGCAGATATAATTGGCACCAAATTTACATCACCAGATATGGATTTCGGAACAAGTGTCAGAAAAATGAAGAAGAAAATGGAGCCCTGAGAACATTTGAGTTGAGCCCATTGCATGAGAGAGATAGGCATGAGAGAGACAGCTTAAGATAGGAAGGCTGACTTCAAAGGGAAAGGCAAAGATCTAGTGCGATGTTATTAATTTCACATCTGTGAGCTAATCTTTGTTTTTATAGAAAACTTTTTTGACTGTGATCTTGGCTTTGGCTTGTTCATCCAAGCCAAATGAGTTTTAAAAAATGGCTTTCAGGGGATATAGTGTCAGAAATAAATTTACGAAGGTGAATATTAAGTCCCCTTAAGGGATGCAGTGCAGGGAGTGTGACAAGAATATGAAAAATACCAAGTCAAAATTGTCTCAAGATCGTTCAACTAAAGTATTAAGTAACTGACTTTGGCCATTTGGTTTAGAAAAAAGATGACTGTTCTGAAATGTAACTAAGAAAAACAGCAGGTGATGGGCACAGTCTAAACAATTAGTATTGAAAAGTTCATTTCCAAGATCAGTGGTTTGGAGAAAGTCACAGCCTCTTCCCCTTTATATGGCTCACTTTAGAACCTTGACTTGAACCCATGGCTTCTGCAACTTCTGCACTTGCTAATGACAATGGTTCTCTTGGGTGGTTTCTGATGGGCCTATAGCAGAGTCATGCCATAGTTGGGCCCAGCTGAGCAGAGAGAGACAAAAAGAGAGATCTGGAGGAATCAGATGGGGCATGGTGAAGAAGCCAAATGCTTCATCTTCTGAAAGAGAAGTGAGAAAAGTGACATTGTTGGCTTAAATGAGAGACTGCTCAGACAGCACAAGGGAGGCTGCCCAAAGGTGCCCTCTGGTGAGGGGCTGGTGATTCTCTGTGGAAGTGACACATGCTAGTGTCTGCCTCCCTTAAGTGCACAGAACAGATAGCCAAGGGCATCTCTTTACCTACAGCTACTTGATCATACAAAATGAAACACTTCACAATCATTGTTCTCTCAAAGATATTTCATCCTAAATAATTAAATTTCTAGAAATGTTATGGGTAAATAGTTTCTTAAAAATGAAATACAGAGTGGACTTGGTCTCACCCAAGTCCAAGCAAGCAATTTAATACCTAATCAATTTACTGGGATTTGGTAAAACATCTCATGCTTGTGGCTCCAGTAAGTCCTACCCTGAAGAAAGTGGCTGCATTCCTCTGGTGACTGGCCAGTTAGGACTAAATGCAGACCACAGTCATGGCAACTGTTGGTTTACATGGGGAATCAGATTTCTTACAAAGACAAAATGGCTCAAACTTATTTTGATTGTTATTGGAATTGATGCTGGGTGTTATGAAAATGTGATGGGCATATAATGCTGAAATTGAAATGTGTTCCATCTCCAATGTTTTTTGATTAAGTTTGTCATTGAGTATCCCAGTCAGTAATGCATAACTGTTGAAGTTCTAATAGAATTGTTCTAATTGAACTTTTGGGAAAAATATTAAATGTCAGTTATCTTTCTTGATTTTATTTTAGTTGCATTCTCAGATTTTTTTATATTGGGGTTTAAACAGTTGAATTGGCATACATATTTATCCCAAGGAAATCATGATTCAAAACTAAAGCTCTCTTGGGAGGCTGAGGCAGGAGGATTGCAAGTTCAAAGCCAGCTTACTTGGTAAGGCTCTAAGCAACTCAGGAAGACTCTGTCTTTAAATAAAATATTTTAAAAAGGCTGGGGATGTGGCTCAGTGGTAAAGCACCCCTGGGTTCAATCTCCAGCACCTAAAACAAATAAACAAAAAACAAAACAACAAACTAAAGCTATGATAAAAATGAATGATTATGGTGATCATGAGAATAAAGATTTCAAGAAGATTTTTTTTTTTAACAATACTTGGTTTGAACCCAGGTCTTTGCATATGTTTGCTGTGCAAATGTTCTACTGCTGACAGTAGAACGTCAGGGGAGGGGAGGGGGGATAGTAGAGGATAG
The DNA here is from genome assembly GCF_045843805.1 of Urocitellus parryii. Classification (NCBI taxonomy): domain Eukaryota; kingdom Metazoa; phylum Chordata; class Mammalia; order Rodentia; family Sciuridae; genus Urocitellus; species Urocitellus parryii. Next base: position 99,466,658 of record NC_135534.1, read on the forward strand.
GAAGGGCAGTCACTAGTATGGCATTATGTAAAAAAGTGGATGTGGAACCGATGTGATTCTGCAATCTGTATACGGGGTAAAAATGGAAGTTCATAATCCGCTTGAATCAAATGTATGAAATATGATATGTCAAGAGCTTTGTAATGTTTTGAACAACTAATAATAAAAAATAAATAAATAAAAAGGAGGGTTCTTTCCATCTTAAATATTTCTTATCAAGAGCCTAGATTATTTGTATAAATTCTTCCTGAATTATTTATTTATTTTTGCATTCTCTTTCCTACATTTTCAACATCTTCTTTTCAATAGGTTATTTTTTTCTTAACATATAAACATATTAAAACCTCTATTCTTATAGACAAAAGCAAGCAAATAAAGAAAGCCCAATAACAAAAACTCCCAATCCAAAGCAATATTCTCAAACCAAAACCCCAACACCCTCATTCGACTGCACATGTCTCTTTAGTTATTGTCCCAGATCTTTTCTCATTTTTTAAGCAGCTATTCTATTTTTTGCCATGAAAATTTTTTTGGGGGAGGTGCCATTTTTATTAAAATTTCAGTACTTTTTAAAAACTCATAAACTTGTAAATTGTTTCATAGGGATAATATTTATACTTAATTGCATATTTATCAATTTTTTTCAGGTCTTTGATTTCAGATCATCTTTTGAGGGTCATTTTTCTTTTTCTTTTTTCTTGTTTATAATTCTGGTAAAATATACATAACACAAAATTTATCATCTTAGCCATTTTTAAGTGTATAGTTCAGTAGTGTTAATTACATTTGCAGTCTTATGCAACCAATCTCTAGAATTCTTTTCCTTTTGCAAAACTAGAACCCTACATCCATTAAACAAGAATTCCCCATTTCTGCATTTTCTCAGCCCCCAACAACCACAATTCTACTATATGTTTCTATCTTCTGTAGCTATATTATAAAGTAGAATCATACAGCATTTATTTTGTGACTGCTTTATTTTACTTAGCAAATGCCTTCAAGTTTCATTCATGTTTAGTGACAGAATTCCCTTCTTTTTTAAGGTTGAGCAATATTCTAGCCTATGTATATATCATTTAGTTTATTCTTTCTTTAATCAATGGACTCTGAGGCTATTTCCACCATTTGGTTTCTTTGAATAATGTTTCTATGAATATAGGTGTACAAATATGTCTTCAAGGCTCTGGTTTCAATTCATTTGGATATACACCAAGAAATAGAATTGCTGGATGATATGATAGTTCTTTTTAAAATTTTTGAAGAACTACCATACTGTTTTCTGTAGTGGCTGTACCATTTTAAATTCCTACCAAAGTTCATGTGAGTTCCAATTTTTTATGTCTTCACCAATAGTTGTTATTGTTCATTTTTTAAAGCAGCTATTCTAATGGTTATGAGGCGGTATCTCATTGTGATTTTGATTTGCATTTCTGTAATTTTGAGTAATATTGAGCATCTTTTCATGTACCTATTGTCCCTTTGAATATCATCTTTGGATAAATGTCTATTCAAGTCCTTTGCCCATTTTAAAATTGGGCTGCTCATTTGTTGTTGTGAGTTGTAGAAATGCTTTATATATTTTGTATACTAACACCTTATCAGAAATATACTTTGTGATTTTTTTAGTACATAGATTGCCTTTCATTCTATTTATTGTGTCCTTTAATGAACAGAATTTTAAAATTTTAATGTAATTTATCTAATTTTACTTTTGTTGCTTTTGGCATCATATCCAAGAGATTGTTGCCAAATCCAATCCTTCTCTGAAAAGGTACTTGCCTTCTTTGCTGATACTTTTGCTGGGTATAGAAATGTAAATCAACAGTTTTGTTCTCGTTTTTTAATACTTTTTTCTCTTTTTATACTTCAAAGCTATTTTCTTCTGGCTTGCATAGTTTTGATGAGAAACCTATGCATTTTTCTTTCTCTATGTAAAATGTTATCTCCCAACCTCCAATTGCTTTTATGATTTTGTGCTTATCTCTGACTATCATGTTTGATGATGCTGTTCTTTGATGTGGTTCTTTGTGTGTTTATACTCAAATTCTTTTTTTTAAAATTTTTTTTATTAGTTGCTCAAAACATTACAATGATCTTGACATATCATACATTTGATTCAAATGGGGTATGAATTCTTATTTTTCCACATGTACAGATTGCAGGATCACATTGGTTATACAGCCACGTTTATACATACAGCCATACTAGTGTCTGTTGTATTCTGCTGCCCTTCCCATCCCCCCTCCCCACCCCTCCCCTCCCATCACCACTCTCTACCCAATCTACTGTGACACATTTCTCTCTCTCTCTTTTTTTCTTCCCCCTCACACCATCTTATATGTAATTTTGTATAACAATGAGGGTCTCCTTCCATCTTCCATGCAATTCCCCTTCTCTCTCCCATTCCCATGCACCTCTCATCCCTATTTAATGGTAATCTTCTTCTCATGCTCTTCCTCTCTGCTCTGTTTTGTGTCACCCCCCTTCTATCAAAGAAGACATTTGGCATTTGTTTCTTAGGGATTGGCTAGCTTCACTTAGCATAATCTGCTCTAATGCCATCCATTTCCCTGCAAATGTCATGATTTTGTTATTTTTTAGTGCTGAGTAATATTCCATTGTGTATAAATGCCACATTTTTTTATCCATTCATTTATTGAAGGGCATCTGGGTTGGTTCCATAGTCTAGCTATTGTGAATTGTGCTGCTATGAACATTGATGTAGCTGTGTCTCTGTAGTATGCTCTTTTAAGGTCTTTTGGGTATAGTCTGACAAGGGGAATAGCTGGGTCAAATGGTGGTTCCATTCCCAGCTTTCCAAGGACTCTCCACACTGCTTTCCAAATTGGCTGCACCAATTTGCAGCCCCACCAGCAATATACAAGTGTACCCTTTCCCCCACATGCTCACCAGCACTTGTTATTGTTTGACTTCATAATGGCTGCCATTCTTACTGGAGTGAAATGGTATCTTAGAGTGGTTTTAATTTGCATTTCTCTGATTGCTAGAGATGGTGAGCATTTTTTTGTGTATTTGTTGATTGATTGTATATCCTCCTCTGAGAAGTGTCTGTTCAGATCCTTGGCCCATTTTTTGATTGGGTTATTTGTTTTCTCGTGGTTTATTTTTTGAGTTCTTTGTATACTCTGGATATTAGGGCTCTATCTGAAGTGTGAGGGGTAAATATTTGTTCCCAGGATGTAGGCTCCCTATTTACCTCTCTTATTGTTTCTCTTGCTGAGAAAAAAAAACTAAAAATATTTTTTAGTTGTACATGGACTCAGTATCTTTGTTTATTTACTTTTATGTGGTGCTGAGGATTGAATCCAGTGCCTCACACATGGGAGGCAAGTGCTTTACCGCTGAGCCACACCCCAGCCACCTATACTTACAATTCTTAAAGCTTCTTGGATTGGTGAATTTATCAGTTTTCATTAACCATAAAAAACATTTGGGCTATTATTTCTTCAGATAGTTTTTTTTTCTTTCTCTCTTCTCTTTTTCTCAGATTTAAATTACACAATTTATAATGAACAGAAATTTATTTTGGTTCATGGTTCTGGAAGCTGATAAAACAAAGAACACGGTCCCAAAGTCTGATGAGGGCCTTGTGCTACTTCATCTCATGATAGAAAAAGTGGGAAAGCTTTGTAACAATCTACTGTTGTGATAACAAACCCACTACTGCACAAGAGCTAGCTCACTCTTGTGAGAAAGGTGTTAATAACCTCTTAAAGTCTTCAACTTTTAACCCTATTACAATGGGGACAAACTTCAATGTGAATTTTGGAGGGCATAAACCACAGCCAAACTCTAGCAACATTCAAAAGGAGAAGACAGGTAGGCATTAGGATAGACGAGTCTGGGGTTTGGGAGAGAGGTCAGAGGTTGAGAAATAAATTTCTCAAGGCTTAAAGATGAGAGTCACACTATAGAAAATATCTGAAGCCATGAGACCACATAGAAAGCAAATGTATATGGAAAAGAGAAGGTTGTATCCTGGTTCCTTCTCTGCTTAAGAGTGGGGAAGATGAAGAGGAACCAGCAAAGAATTCAAAAAGTCAGTGAGGTGGGAGGGAACAAGGTGAGACTGGTGCCCTGGGGTCCTGGAATTCACGCCCGTGTTTAGCTGACCTCAAAAACGACTCCATTGCTTTACATTTTCTCACAGTCATGGGGATTGAACCCAGAGTTTTCCACATGCAAATCACATGCTCTCGTGTTGAGCTATATCACCAGACCTGACATTTATTTTAGCACTTACTACAAAGATTGGTTTTCATGCCTGTCTCTCTCTATTAGACCATGGATTCCCTAGTGTCCCTAGGTCTTATACAGATTCGGGCACACTCTTTCTGATAAATTCTGATATACTTAATTCCATTTTCTAGTTGTTTAGGGTGAAAGGTAAGTATAGCCCCAGTTATGTCACCCTGGCTGGAAGTAAAAGTACTTGTTTAAACTTTTAGATCATTATTTTTTGCCTTTTGGGGTAAATATACATATTTTCTCTTTTTAGTCAAATTCTACTCATCTTTTTTGTTTTTAAATCAAACTGTTTTTTTTAGAGCAATTTTGGATTCACAGAAACTATGAAGATAGAGATTTCCCATATGCTCCCTGTCCCTGTCCCTATACATGGATAATCTCTGTTATCCACACCTACCACCACGGTGCTATATTTGTTACAATTGATGAGTCTGCTTTGACATCGTTATCACCTAAAGTCCAAAGTTTACATTAAGGTTCTCTTTTGGTGTGTACATTCTATGGGTTTGGGCAAATGTATAATGATATGCATCTCCATTATAGTATCATATGAAGTATTTTCTTTGCTCTAAAAATCCTCTCTCTGCCTATCTCTTTCTTTCTCTTCCCTAACTCTGGCAATCACAGATCTTTTCATTGTCTCCTTAGTTTTCCTTTTTTCCAGAAGACCGAGTGTTTGGAAACACACTGTATATAGCATTTTCAGATTGGCTGCTTTCATCTAATAATATGCATTTAAGTTTATGGCTTGATGGCTCATTTCTTTTTATTTCTCAACCTCTGACCTCTCTCCCAGTACATTGTCTGGATGTACTACAATTTATTCACTTAAATTGAAGGGCACCCTGGTTGCCTTCAGGTATTGACAATTATTAATAAAGCTGCTCTAAACATCTGTGTACAAGTTTTTGTGTGGCAAAAATTTAAAATCCTTGGGGCAAACACCAAGGATTGTAATTGATGGAAGGTGTGCCAAGAGTATATTTAGTTTTGACAGTGAGGAACTGTCAAATTGTCTTCCAAAGTGGCTACACCATTTTGCATTTCTTCCAGCAATGGATGAACATTCCTGTTGCTCCACATCCTAGCCAGCATTTGATGTTGTCAGTCTTCTAAATTTTCACTATTGAAATAAGTATACAGTGGTATCTCATTGTTGATTTCAGATCTTTAAAAATTGGTTTTTGAGTAAATAAATTCTAAAAATCCAGAATTACAAATCTCTCTCTTTAATACTAGAATTTAATTATTAAATTGCTTCAAATCTTTTTTCCCTAATAATAATTATATTAAGTATATAAAAATAAATTTCCTACACATCAAGCGTTATCCTAAAAGCTTTACATATGTTGACTTAATCTGCATAACCATACCATGTGTTAAGTACAATGAGTGATACAGTTGTATGAATAAGGTAAGTGGCAGTAGAGTGGTTAAGTATGCTCAATGTCATACAACTATTAAAGGGGGCAGGTATATGATTCTGAGGAGTCTGGCTGCAGAATTTGAACTAATAATCACTACATTCTGCCGCCTTTCATAATTACTGAAATGCATAAAATTGATCAAGTAGGTATTCTCTGTCCATGATTCCCTGTCCTCTTTTCTTTATTTGTTACTCATAGGCAAATAAAATGATGAGAGTTTATGTCCTTCCAGTTCATTTTTAATAGCTTTACTTTCATTTATACTTATTAATTAATGAGACATAATATTTTTTGTGTTTTAAAAACGTACATAAAAGTTATTATATCCTACTTATAATTTTATGGGTGGCTTTTCAGCCAAATTTTATTTTTGAATATGATTCATGCTGAGATATGTATAATTGTATTTTTGTTCATTTAGTTGTCTGTTATATATTGCTAATTTTATTAAAACATCCCCCCAAATTGCAAATCTCACTTGAGGTGAGTCCCTTCTCCCCTTTCCTGGGGCTCTCCCTTCCCCTGTTTCCCTCTGCACTACTTTCCCCTCAGTTAGTCCTTCTCTTTGCCTCCTTCCTGTGCAAGAAGCTCTGTTTACTGGATCTTGTGGACTTCTGTCTTGGTTTGCTGCTGCTTCTTCTTTTTTTGTATTGGGGATTGAACTCAGGGGCGCTCGACCACTGAGCCACATCCCCAGTCCTATTTTGTATTTTATTTAGAGACAGCATCTCATTGAGTTGCTTAGTGCATCCTGTTGCTGAGGCTGACTTTGAACGTGCCATGCTCCTACCTCAGCCTCCCAAGCTGCTGGGATTATAGACACGAGCTACCACCACACACCTGGCTGGTTTGCTTCTTTTTGACAGGTATATTTTCAGGTTACTTCTTAAGAAAGTATTCATGGAAAATAAGGTTTTGAAACCATGATTTCTGCAATTATCTTTATCCTATATATATATATTTTTAAAATTCCATGCTTGATTGTTTATTTGTCTGAGAAGAGGTTCTAGGTGGACATGATTTTCCCTCTGATTTGTGGAGACATTGGTTGGTTGCATTTTAGCTGTCAGTGAATTCTTCATACGTTATATGTGACCTATTTTTTCCCCTCTCTGTAGGCTTTTGACAATTTTTCTTTACCATTGGTATTCTAAAATTTCAAAAGAGATGTGTATTAATATGGCATTAAAAAAACTTTGCTAGATACAGCTTTCCACTTTTTCTTCTGAAAACTCCTATCCTGCATCTTGGGGATTTAAAAATATTATTTTAAAAAATAATTTTCTTCCTCAATTTTCATCTTCTTTCCCACCCCACCCCCCAGATATTTCATTGTTGTACCTCCTAGATTGATCTTATCTCTTCTCTTCTCTCTTAAAATTTCTTTGTCCTTGTGTTCTGTTTTCTGTGACATTTCTTCAACTTTATCTTTCAACTGTTCTATTGATTTTCTTTTGCTTAGTTGCCATATATGCACATTTAAAAAATTTCTAGACCTTTTTATTATTCTTGGAATGTTCCTTTTTATAGCAAACTATTTTTGTCTGTTCTTGTGTCATGAATATAATCTTCACTTATTTCTCTGAGACTATTACAGTATTTTTAAAAAATTCTCCTCTTCATTGTCTCCATTTCCCCTCTGATTAATTAGGTCTCCATTTTCATCTTGGAAGATTTCTTCAAAGACCTCAACATCCTTGGTTGCCCCTTCCTATTAAGGAGGAAGCACATAGAGATCTCCATGTTGGGTGGTTCTTGTTAAGTGGTGTTTTGGTGGGTGATCAAACAAGGATGTTGCTGCTGTATTTTTGAAATGCACAAATGTCAGTGTAGGGTATTTTTGTAAATTCCATTTCCTCAGAGAATAAATACCAATTTCCTGTCTGGAATCTAGTCACCTCGGATTATAACTTGGGCTATGCAAGGCAGGCAGGCTAGGAATCTCACCTTTATCAAATCCTGATTTAATTAGCCATCTGTCCGACACTCCTTTGTTAGTCTGTTCTCCCTGAATAGGGAGAATCTGTGATTTGGTTTCACCAAAGAATGAGCCATCCATCTGATATCGGATTGGGAAAGGGCTGTTGCTTGGGTCTTCAAGATGTGGGAGAGTAGTAGGGGTCACTTTTTTCACTTCCTTCAGGCCATCTGAAGGTAGTTGCTAGTACAGGTCATGGAGACTTCCCAGTGACCTGCATCTAGTGTGACACGGACATCTTTCTCTGTGCGTAGTTTGTATTCAGCTTTCTCAGGTCTGTTAATGCCTTTTCGTCTTATCATCCATCACCTGGTGCAATCTTTCATCGTCTCTTCTCTTTGTCCTTGTGAGTTTGTAGCATTTTTAATTATCTGTTCTCATTTTAGTGGAGTATTGGGAGGGTGAAAAATAAAAACACAGCCACGTTTAACCGGTAGTTGGCATATCTGTTTCTATCTTTTTCATTTCCAAATGTTTTCCCTTCTCACCCACTCTGTATGAAAAGGGCAACTCATTTTGATCACAGCCCAAGCTTCCATTTTTAAGTGGGGAAACTCAGTTTTCCTAGTTCTTGGCTTCATACAGGCGATAGGCTAGAGTCATTCGCTATGTTTCAGGCCTGCTTGATTCCTATTCTTCTCTTGGATTGAAAGTCCCAGCAGCCACTTCTCATTTCTGAGAAGGTCCTGTTGCCCTATTGGATTACAGTGACTCTAGTCAACTGCAGTTTCTACTCCATTTTCATAGGAAATTTTAATCTTGACTTTTGAAACAAACACACACACACATACACCACATTTCCCCCTGAATTGAGAGTTTATAGGAGGGTAGGTCTCCACGCATTATGCCCACTGTCCTATATGTATAATACCTATAAAAACTTTATAGATGTCCTATAAATTTTGATAGATTTTTATGTGTGTCCTATGTGTAGAACAATGGGACATAATGGGTTTAAGATTCTTGTCCCACTATCTTGAGAGTAAGCCCTTCCTGGGCTTTGACAGGAAGTTGTCAACTTATTACAATTCATTGTAATCTCCCTCCTTACCTCTTGATCAAAAGTAATTTTGCTATAGTTTCCGAATTTCCAAACACTTAATTTCTTGTCTTGTTAATTTCTCTGTGGTATTTGACACTTTAGATTGCATCCTCTGGAAACATTTTATTTGGCCTCTGGGTGCTACATTTTCCTAGTGTCCCTTGTATATTACTGATTAATTCTGTGGCTCCTCTGAGGCTTCCCTTCCTCTCTCTGAGCCTGGGATAATGGTGATCCCCAGGGTTTCAACCCCAGTCCTCTGTGTTTCTCACTGTATATACTTAACCTGGTTGATCTCGTTCTCAACCTCCATATCAGTTATTATTATTTTAAAAATATTTTTCAGATGTTGGTTGACCTTTATTTTATTCATTTATTTATATGTGGATCTGAGAATCAAACCCAGTGCCTCACACGTGCTCTACCTCTGAGCCATAACCCCAGAGATGCCAACATCTCTGCTTTGCTCACCTCTGACATGTAACTTTCACATTCTTTTCTTCCATCTTGTTTCTCTTCTGCAATATGGATTATAATCAGACTCTGGATTGCTGTGACTCTCATGGCTGCAGCCCTACTTCCTTTCAAAGCACCTCAGCTTGACCTCATTTGGGCTTCTACTCCTCCTCTTTGCAGCCTGTTTTCTTTGTGACCTCTGTTGTGGATTCCTGGCAGCCAGGCCACACTGCAGAGTGACTTTTAGGCTATCGAAAGGCTTCCTGTATACCAGAGGCCCATCTCACGGCAAGTACCTGTTACAGAGCAGCCAGTTAATATGACTTTAAATAGGGTCTCTTCAGTTTGCCCCTGAATGGCATGAGCAGGACCTTTACCCTTTTTAGGGAAGCCAGGATGGCAAACACTGTGATTGCCATGGTTAGTATATTTCTTATTCAATATCTCATCAAGCTCTGTCAGAATTATCTTCTAAGCAGTTTTCCGAACCTGTATCCGTCTCTCCATTCTTAATCTCAATGACTTGGTTCAAATTCTCATCTATCATCTGCCTTGTGGCAATACCTCGGTGCTCTTTCTTCCTTTAGTCTTATTCTTTCAAAGTTACCTTCTGCATAAGCGACAGGGTGAGGTAACCACAGAGCTCAGGTAATTGCTTTACTATATAAGCCCTTCAGTCCCTTCCTCCCATGTTATTCCTAGGAATAATTCCAAGTTTCTTTAACCTGCTTTCCCTCATTGTGATCTTCAAGCAACTTATTTCTGTCTTATCTGTTTTCTGCCCCCATCTTCTCCTCTTGCTTGTTCCCCAATTGATCACATTTATTGAATAACATTTGTTTCTTCTTCTTAACTAGTATATCAGATGAGTTCCACTTTCATTTGTCCCTCAAAGGGAATTGAGAAAAGCTAACCCCATTTTGTTGTTTTTTTAATTTCCACATGATTAATTTTTCCTCCCTGAGGGTCAGTGTTTCATCAGCTGTGTCTTGGAACATTGCAGAAACCTCCAATCATTGGCCGGAACTTGGTCTTATATAGATCCAATCCATCTCCTATATTTATTTCTCTAAAACAATGTGTGATCATGCCCCTTTCCTGTTTAAAAATCCCAGGCTCTTTTCAGTCCTATTTCATGATGTTTCTTCCCTCCTCTATCAGATATCTCTGGGGTACCTCCCCCTGTGAGGGCTCCCTTTCCACACCCTCCTCCCCCGGCAATGGGCGCCAGGCACTAGGGTGTTATTACTGCTCTGCTTATTCTCCTGGAGAATACCACACTAATTTAGGCTTTGATGCCAACCTCTGTCTGTCCATTCGAAGCAATCTAGTTATTTGAAAAGTGAAAAATTCAGTTAACATGCTGTCTTTCTTACCACCACTAAGCTATTTATTTAGCTGTCAGAATGTGGAGCTCAATCTCCCAGCCTGTGTGGTGTGTGACTTCCTCAGCAGGGTTGTGTTATATTTATTCTTAGCTGGTCTCTCTCTCTTGTGCCACCCCCCACGCTCTCAACTCCAGGAAACCTCGTCCTTTGCTTGTAGGTGGTCAACAAATGCGCGTGGGCATGGCTGCAACAGATTGTTTTTTCCAAACTCTTCGGTTACCAGCTATCTGCTGGGGAATTAACAAAAAAGGAGAAATTTAAATAATTGGTCTAAATTAATTTTTTTTCAAAGCCTGTTTATTTTACTTCTTTATCTAAATAGGTGACCTGAGGGCGTCAGCATAGAGCTGAAAGTGCACAGTTGGGATTGGTGCCACCTGGTGGTTGGTGGGGGTGGTGCATGAGGTGGTTTGTGTGGTAGGTGACTTCCGTTCAGTGGCTTTCTAGTTAAGATCAGTCCAATCCTTTCCTGGCAGGTCATTTAGATTTTTAAACACTGAGGCGCAGTAAACCACACATACAGTGTACAGATGGATAAATTTTGACATATGTACATATCTGTGAAAATATCATCATAGTCAAGATAATGGTCACATTCATGACCCCCCCCACTACCAAATTTCACGGTGTTCGTTTGTAATCCCTCCACCTACCTATCCTTTCTCTTCTACTTTATCCCTAGGCAAAAAATTCTGCTTTTTGTCATTAGGCTATTTGGCATTCTCTTGAATTTCACATTAATGGGGGTACTATAGTACAGAGTCTTTTGGTGGGAGGGGTTCTTTCTTCAGTATAATTATTTTGAGATCCATCCATATTACTGCATGTATCAATGGTCCACTTTTTTTATATAACTGAGTAGTAGTGTGTTGTATTGCTGTATCATAATTCGTTTAGTCATTCACCTGTTGATGGATCTTTGGGGTTCTTTGCAGTTCTGGACCATTCAAGTACAGCTACTGTGAATATTTGTGTGTGACTATTTTACTTTCATTTTCATTTCTTTTGTGTAAACATCTAGGAGTGAAATGGCCAGGTCATATTGTAGGTGTACGTTGAACATTTTACACCTCCTCAAGACTGTGTGTCAGAATTGCCTTTGCTCCACATCCCCACAACACTTGATATTGTCTTTTTTATTTCAACCATTCTAATAGGTAAATAGTGGGCCATTTAGATTGGAACTTAAGAAAAAAATGTGGTTTCCACCCTAGTCCTATTAATTCATAATGCCTTCTGAGGGTGCCTGGGATGCTGTGTTTTTAGGAGATTTAGCTGACGGCCAACCAGGTTTGGGACCTCAGGCCTCTGACAGAAGTGATGCAGGAAGGCAGAGAAGGGAGAATGGAGTCACAGATTACCTTTCTTTCAGGATGAAATGTGTCTAATTAGCTTCGCTTGGATTAGATCAGTCATCTACCAGAGCCAAACCTGTCAGCTTGAGAAAAGCCCCCAATTAGAAGAAACTTGATTTACCTTCTCTAGATCTGCACTCCTGTCATTGGGAGGAGTGATGTGGTTCTGGGTGGTGCAGGACAGCGGAGTGGGATCAGTGTCAGAGTTGCAAGATTCAAGACATCACTGCAAATCCATGGCTGAGGAAAGTATAGCCACAGCCTCAGTGATAGATACACCAAGAAAAGAGACTGTGGAAAGAATGTGGCCAAGTTCAAACATAAGATACAACCTCTGTGGCAAGAAATGGTACAGAAACAAAAAACAGTCACAGGACCACTGTTGCAGGCACACTGAGCTCCAGGACTTGAGCAGGGTTAGGCAGACTGATCTTGGCTGCTTATATCTTGTGCAATTGAGGATATAAAATGCTCCCACCCAAGAAAGGGGACTAGAATTTGACCTGCTGCTTGAGATAAGGAGCCAGATAGGGTTTTCCTGTCTGGGAAAGGGGCTGCTTCTTTGGAATTAGAGCTGAAACACATTGAACACTTACTATGTATCAGGTGCTATTCTGAGCTTCTTGCCTGGGTTAACATATTCAATAATCACAGCCCTATGAAGTAGTTTCAATTATTATCTTCATTTTAGAGAGAAGAAAGATTGTTATGTTTCTGGATTCAAATCACAGAGTAAGTCACAGAGCTAAGGTTACCCTTGGGGAGTGTGGCTCCCCGGTCTGGGTACTTGAGTACCACTCAGCTTCTCTGAGTGATCAACAGGCCTTGGGAAGTTGAAGGAAGCACAAAAAGTCTGGAAACCTGACTCTGGACTAAGCCTCACACTGGGGCAGTGACCAGACCTGTGATCCAGGGCTCATTGTTGGATGACAGATTCTGTCCTGGGAACCTCAGAGGCTGACTGCAGGGCAACCAAAACATGTCAAGGGTGGGAAAGAGAGCCTGAGATAGTGAGAATGAGAGAGAGAAGCTCCCATTGAAAATGAGCTTACCAACAAAAATTCTAAAACACTCAAAAGAGACTAATATGGGGACACAGGCAACGACAAAAACGTGGTCCATGTGTTCCTTGTAGATGAAATGAGAACATTAGAAAAACGTGAAAATGGTTTTAAGATAAGTCTATTTAAGGAAATAAAGAAAAAACATATGAACCATTGAAAAGTATAAGAACATATGAAACAAGAAGGCAGAAATGAAATAAAAATAGTTATAAAAGGATCTAAGAGAAATTCTGTAATAAAAACATTTAAATTAATATAAAGACAGCAATAAGATAAACTCTAGCCTGAATAAGTTGAAGAGAGAATTAGTGAACTAAAAAATTATATTGAGGGATTCTTCTAGAAGGTAGATTTCTTTACCCTTTCTCAGTAGATAGTATAGTATTTTGTCTTTTTTTTGTTTTATTATTACATAATTACCTCTTACCCTGATTACAAAAGATACACACACACACACACACACACATATATATAATAGAAAATGGGGGAAAAGTGTGTAAGACGTCCTCTGTAATTCTAGAACCCAGTACTGTCTAGTGGGCCAAGATCTTATTGTTTCCTTCTAGGCTTTGTTCTATGCCATATATATAAATAACATCAAATATACATATTTGATGTTATCTTAGCAATTATTATGGCATATAATTTGTTTACATATGGAATTTATTTCATAATTAATATGAAATAATATGAAATCATTATATACATATGATTCAGTATAATTTTTAGCCATTTTATATTTATATCATGAATTTTTCTTATATAATTAAAATTCTTAGAAAAACTCCATGTCAGTTGCTTAATAGCAGCAATCTAATATTTTTTACCATACCTTTGTTATCAAGTTTTAAGTTAATTCAGATTCTTCATTAATATAAATGACATTTTATATATACATCTGTGCATATCTGATTATTTACTTTTAATTTTCTGTCTTTGAGATATTTAATTTAGAAAGGTGTTTTTAATTTTCCAGGTTTTTTTCACCTGAACAGTTTTATTATGAATTAGTAATTTTATTATGTTGTCACAGAAGGTGGCTTACACAATGTATGCATTTAGGAACTTATTGAAGTTTCCTTTGTAGCTCAGTATCAACTTTGGTAAACGTTTCATGGGCATATGAAAAGAAGGTGTATTTGGTGATTGTAGGGAACGTCTCTTGATGTATTTCTATTAATCCAGTCCCATTACCTTTATTATTCAAATCCTCTGTATCTTTGCTCCCTTCCAAACTGAATCTAGCAAAAACAGAGTGGATGTTTTAGTATTCCACAATGATTATGTATATCAATCATCCTGTGGGGTTCAAAAATTTTTGGTTTTTATTTGCTAAATTATTTGACATATAAAAATTTATGAGTATTATATTTTCATCATCTATTATAACTTTTATAAATATAATGTGACATTTTATGTTTTGTTGAATGCTTTTTGCTTGGAATAAAACCTTTTCAGAATTTAACTTTGCCACTCCTGTGCCATATTGTTTTGCACTTGCCTGAAAAATCTTTATTTGTTCTTTTATTTCACACCACTGTTTTGCTATTTTGTTTTATGTCTATTTCTCGTAGGCGACACAGAGTAGAATTTGAATTTATAGCACAATTGGAGAATATTTTTATTTTAATAGTGCAGTTAAACTCCTTATATTTATTTCAGGATTGATTTATTTGTTTTCTTTTAATTTGTGACAATTTTATGCTTTCCATTTTTATGTTTTTTCCCCTTTGTTTTCTATCGTAAGCTGTCTGGAATATATTTTATATTTTTTTATACTCTTCAGTGATTTGGAAAATGTGTCCTATTTTAAAAGATGTTATGGATTACCTTTAAGTATTAGGAACACTTAAATAATATACTTTAAAAAGTTTTTATTGTGATATAAGGCATGTAAAGAAAATGTACTGTGTATCTGAAAATTGCTAAGGTGTAGGTTATGTTTCCACCACATAAAAAGAGTATTTGAGGTAATACATATGCTAATTAGCTTTATTTAGCCATCCCAAAATATACACATATATAATTTTGCACACCATAAGCATACACAATTTTTATTTGTCAATTAAAAATAAATAATTTGTCTAGGCACAGTGGTGCATGCCTATAATCCCAGAGATTTGAGACTAGGACAGGGAGATCACCAATTTGAGGCTAGCCTGGGCCACTTAGCAAGACCCTGTCTCAAAATAAAATCAAAAGGGCTGAGGATATAGTTCAATGCTAGAGCACTCTTGGGTTCAATTCTCTGTACTGAAAAAATAAAATAAAATAAAAATGCATAAAATACATATGTTCAGTTTATTGAATAATTATTAAGTAAATACCCATATAAGTACCACTTTTTACTTTCAACCTTTCTGTATCCTTATGGTTTTGATGTATTTCTTTCAAGAATAATATTGCAAGGTTTTAATTTTTATCCATAATGACTATTTTTTTAAGCTTCAGTCCATTTAGATTTAATGTTAACTAATGTGTTTGCATTTAAATCTACCACCTTATTTTGTGATTTCCAATCGTTTGACCAGTTCATCCATTCTTTCTTCCTTTCTTTGTGATTGAACTCAGGGTATTCTACTACTGAGCCACAGTCCAGTCCTTTTTTCTTGCCTCAGTCTCCTCAGTAGCTGGGTTTACCAGGATGCTCCACTGTAACACTTGCTTTTAAGTTTCTAGATGCTTTCTTGCATTTGTTTGGATTTATGAAGTATTTTAATAACCATTTCATTTTTTCAGCCGGTTTGGAAATGATTTCTCATTTGATGATTACTTGAGAAATTATTATTTGTGTGCTTAACTTATCAGGGTATGAAGTACATTGAGATCTTTAGTCTTCTTCTGATAATACAAGAACCTTAGACTGTTTTGATTTTCTTTCTTCTTTTCCAGGCTTATGCAGTCATGTGTCGATTAATGCAAGGATGCATTCTACGAAAGGCATTGTTAGGCAATTTTATTATTGTGCAAACACCATGGAGTGAACCCATGAAAACAAAGGCGATGATCAGGTCACCAGGTGATGATATGATCTCATGGAATTGACATGGTATATGTGGTCCTCCATGTACTCAAATGTTCTGTGACACATGACTATATTATTATTGTTATATATTTTAATTCTTTGTTTTTTAGTCCCTGAAGGCATTTCAGATTATTGTTTTATAAAGTCATTATTTTGATTTACTCAATTATTCATTATATTTCTTTGACCTTAGTCTTTCTGTATGAGATTCCTTTCTTCTGAAGTACATCCTTTGGAATTCCCATTGGTTAAGGTCTGCTCATGGCAAGTTCTCAGACATTGTTTGTCTGAAAATGTCTTCATTTCACCCTCATTTTTGAACAAAAATGGAATTTTTGATTGATGCTTGTTTTCTTTCAGTATATTGAGGACACCATTTTGACTTGATGGGTGTCATCATTGCTGGTGAGAAGTTGGCTATCAGTGTAACTATTCCTCTATTGAAGTAATCTATGTTTTAAGATTAGAATTTTTCCTCTCTTGTTCTTGAAATTATATATGCTGTGCATCTTTCTTTTCATCTTTGTTGAGATTTGTTTGGCTTCTCAAATGTGTCAAATATTGATGTCTTTTCATTAATTTTTGAAAATTCTTTACTATTATCATTTCAAATATTGCTGCCTCCCTATTTTCTCTTTCTTCTTGTTGTGGAACTGTTTTATACTCTGAGTCATTTCTTGTGCCCAGTGTGGTTCACTCATTTTTCACATAGCTGTGCTTGTTGGCTGTCACACCCATCCATTGTTGTTTATTCCAAGGATTCTAGACATTCTGTTTATTTAAAAAAATGCTCTAACTTTTGATAGCTTCCTTATAGAGCTATTTTTCAAATGTTCATTTAAAAAATTACTATAAGGACAACTGAGTTTTAATCCAGCCTGATAATTCTAGTCTGAAGTCTTTGCAGCTCCATTTCTGCTTGCTGTTGTTTCTTCTGGTTCTCATTTCTTCTACTTCGTCTGTTTTATTGTGGTTGACTATACAAATGCTGTTACCCCTTATAAATATTTTTTTTTTGAGATTTTTTTGAGGCACAGTATGAAGGTTGTGTTTAGTTCTTTGGAAAGGGACTGTGCTTACTTCTGCACACCTAGGGGGACTGCCCGTCTAGAAACATTAAATTCATGCCCAAAGGGAGGTTTGTTTTTTTTTTTCCCCCTCAACTGAGTGCTGTGAGCTACAAATCTGCTCAAGGGTTTATAACTTCTCTAGAAGGTTTTTTTTCCCCCACCTGTCTCCAACTTTTCTGGTTAGAGTTAAAAAGTAACTTTTTTATTAGTATCTTGGGGTGGTCACAGTGAGAGATGGGCAGGGTAGGAATGAAAGTTTACTTCTAGTTCATTCTTATCTGGAAGAGTAGTCTTTTGAGGTCCAAGTATTTGTGTGTGTATGTATAATAAAAGTAGCAAATAAAACAAAGCTTTATATGGACATATTACCACTGTAATCTTTCCTTCCCTCCCTATTTTCTGTCTTTTTTAATATAAGAAGTTTATTTATCTAGAATGTTAATTTTAAAACATTATTTTTATACCACATAGCTTCTTTTTCAATTTTTCTGCCATTTGCATTTGCAGTTATATATATAGCAATTATTTAGGTCTAAATCCGGTAGACCTCAGTAGTCATCATATAACTTCCCCATTCTTAACTCAGATATATATCTTTATGTGATTAAATTTTTTTTTAGGAAAGGAAATTAAGAAGTATATTTCTGAATTTTTGCATATCCATACCATCTTTTTGTCTCCTTTACACACCAAAGAACATTCAGCTGGGTATAAAATTATGTAGAGCCATTTAAAAAAAAATTCTTGTTCTTTTGACAGAGCTGGAATGAAATCTGAGGTTAGCTTGATTTATCTATTGTTTGTTAACTTTTTTATTGACTAGAAAATAATCTAATTTTAAAAATTCATTCTTAAGGCCTAGGCTTTACTTACCAGTGACATCTTACAGTCACAGGAGTATCATATTTTCCATGCACCGTGCCCCAACAAACTTGCTGGCAGAAGTCTCTCATCAGAGCCCCCCTGTGACAACATTTGGTGAGTTTCCCAGGGCTTTAGTGCCCCTCGGGCCGTGCTAGTTCCCAAGTCCAAAGTCAGTAGCTTTGTTGCTCCCCAGAGTTGGTTTCACAGTTGACCAGAGCCAGTCTCTGCAGTTCTCATTATCCCTCTGCCCCACCAACTATGATGGTGCCTCCCTGTGCTGCAGACAGCCTCAAGCTGCATGGTGTTGCCTGGTGCACCACACCTACCTCCTCTGGATGTCAAACTCCATAGCTTCTTGTTTTTCTGGCCTGTCTAAAGTTACCTTCCTCTGATCTTGCCAAACTCTGTTAGCAGGAGTTGTTTTTCTTTTTTCTTTTTTTTTGGCATGGGAATTGAACTCAGGGGCACTTGCCACTGAGCCACATCCCCAGCTCTATTTTGTATTTTTTTAGAGACAGGGTCTCACTGAGTTGCTTAGCACCTCACTTTTGCTGAGGCTGGCTTGAACTCACGATCCTCCTGTCTTAGCCTCCAGAGTCGCTGGAATTAGAGGTGTGTGCCACAGTGCCTGGCTGTTATCAGGAGTTTTTAAAGCAGAACTGTTTGACCCTAATGCTCTTGTCTCTCCCTCAGAATTCCTGGGCTCTATGAAAGTTCAGATGTACCTGGGTGCTTGCTCTAAGTGTCCTTGAGCATTCGGCAATAATTTAGAAGCACTTAGAACAGTCTGTGATAAGCAGTTTGGAGACTTATCTGCTTGAAAGTAAGAGGTACATATGTTCTAACTTTTATTTTCAGCAAAAAGATGGAGTGAAATGTGCATGTGATTCCCCTATCCTTCTCCAGGTGAAGTTTGGGCCGGGGGCTGCAGTTTCACCTACTCCCCCTGGAATACAGCTCTTCAGCCCTGAAGTGAGAGCCAAGAAGAGCCAATGGTTGGGTTTTGCACAAGGTGCAGAATGGGTGGGCTGGGGATCAGGGACTATTTGGCTGCACTGGATCCTGGGGAGTGGCAGAAAACAAGAAAGGGATTAATTGAAAATGTCAGCAGCTGATAACTGTGAAGCAGAAACCAGAAACAAGAGAGAATCTTTGAGATGATAGACTTCAGGAGAAGAGCCTTTATAGGAGATCTTCAGGGGACCTGGGTGCGAAACTGATATGGAGCAGAAGGAAAGCGAGACAAGCTTATCTGACCTCTTGAGGTGGGTGGGAAGACTCTACCCCAGCATGAGGGAGCACGAGGCAGATGTGTGTGGTGATTTAAACTGCATCTGCACAGGGACCGCATCTACATGAAGATGGAGGGGGCTGTAATTGAAATTCCAGAAGCTTGGAGACACTCCCTAGAAGATTAACTCTGGGCAGCATTGTGTTTGTAGAAGGGGTAACTGGTCTGGGACGGAGGGCAGGTGATGGGTGCTTCAGGTTGCCAGCCACTGAGTGGGAACCAGGTAGCAGCTCTTTGCTTTTGTCCTCATAGGGAGATACTGGGCTCTGTGTTAATCCCCCAGGTAATACCAGTGAGTGGGAATGCATGTACCTGGAGAATGGGCATGTCCCACCTCTCTTGGAAGTCATCAGTTGTGTCCTGGAGCAGGACTGTACAGTTTTTTTTTTGGCTAAATATAACATATGACTGCATGAGTGGATGGATGAATTTGTTTTTATGAAGCCATAGAGGTTACTATAAATTTTGGTGGGCACTGTCATTGATGAGCAATCCCTGCCTGATGCTCAGAGGGTATTTGGATCTTAGTCTGGGTTGCTAGGGTTGCTAGGTTCCCTGGGGGTTCCTTGGGAAGTAACCTTGCCTTTGTCTTTATGTCTCCCTCCCCTGGAGCAGGGGGGTCAGCTCTTCTCTATGCTGGTATGGAAGGATGGTGATGAGTCCCTGGAAAAACAGAACACTGGATTTTGTTTCATTCACAGAACAAGGAAAACTGAGAGAAGTAAGAGAAGCTGTTATTTGTGTTTTCACTGTCATCTTTGCATAAGGCTTTGGGCTTCTTGTGACAAACTTCAATGTCAATAGGTTGGTTCCCCAACACACAGTCTTACATTTCCCCACGGAGTCTCTAGTGAGGTGATAGTTACATGGCACAGGGAAGAACTGGTTTTTGTAGCTGGTTCCTCTGGACCACTCTCCTCCACTTATTCCAGGAGCACAGAGTTACCTGAATCAGACCTTACCTGATCTCTCTTGCCTGTGCCCCTAGACCCACATAAAAGGTATTGGAGGAGCCTGGGAAGCCTACTAGTCCTGGGCAGAGGTCTCTAGGGCTGGTGATGGGCAGGTGCTTCTTCTTCTCTTTTCTTCTATCCTCAGGGAACTCACATTCCCTGGTGTAGAAGAGGAAATTAAGCAAACCACTATCATAGATTTATTTTGATTGCACAGAAGAATCTCATCTGCATATATTAGAGTAATACAGGCAATAGTCAAGTGTATAAGAGCATGTTTTCTCAAGATAGAAATCTCCTGATTTTAGACAAAGATTTGACATTGGTACCTCTTAGCCTCTGAGACACTTAATGATTGGAGGGAGCAGATGGACCATTGCACCTCTGACCTGAGAGGCCCCCAGACAGGTGCTACTGTTTCTTGAAGTCTTTCCTAGCTGCCTGCCATAAGGGTTGACATTCCCACAATACTCACTCATTTTGATTTAAGGAACTGAAGCTACTTTTAAAAATGTAAATGCTGTCTGGAAGGGTAACATATTAAGCCATAATTTGCATTAGCTTGAATTAATTTATCAGGTTAGCACTAGTCTCCTATGAGTGCTCACAAGAAATGAAATTGGTTTTGATTGGGCCTAGGGAGGGGAGCTGAGGGGGCCAGCTGGGAAGGCAGGGCAGGCTGGGTCCTCATGGGGAGGCCACTAGCTGGCTCCCTGGGCTGAGGTGCATACACAGCTAATAGCCAGGGCCACCAGAGCCAACCTTATATGCAAGTTTATTTTTTTGTAAGGAACCAGCCTATCAATCATACACATGCCACCAATGCTTTACTTTACACCAATTTGTCATATCTGTTTCATCTCCTCTCTCCAAACCAAGCCTCAGCTGTCTTTGGGCCAGTCCTGCTGGCTGTTCTCGGCACACACATAGCAGCATTCTCAAACCAAGGCCAAACTCATTTTATTAAATAACAGAGTGGCTAGTTTGTTTTATTGCCTTATATTAATATGATGAGTGCAACCCGAGTCTCTGTGGGCTCTACCAGATGGGGGAAAGAGAAGGCGTATTTTTACCCTCTATCTCATACTTCTGTCTGCTAACACAGGGCCTCTAGCCCACTTCAAAATCTCAACCACTGTGAGTGGGACAGAGAAAGACTCCATGGAGCACTCTTGTTTGCTTAGGGAGAAATTCCTCATGAGGGAACCAGTTTTGCTGGGGGCCTTAGCAGTAAACCAGCTTTGGTGAGTGGCAGCTTGTGCTTTCCCATTCTCCTTGGTGGGGAGAGCTGGATCCTGGGGTTGAGGTGGTTACGTAAAAGCCATGGGCTTTCTGGGTAACGAGACCTGGATCCCAAATGCTTCCCTGTTGAAATCCAAATGCATCAGAACTCTAACAAATGCAGATAGTCCTGGATTGAGATTCCTAGACAAGAGGGAAGGAGAAGTCCTGAAGGTTCTAACTGAACATATGTGCACAACCCAAGGACCCCGCACATTGTAACCCCCTTTCACCCCAGCCTCTTTGCCCATGTGGAAACAGCAATACTGCTCAAGCCGTGATTTGCTTGTGAGTGGTGTAGAGTGGTTGGAAATATTCAGCACACATTACATTTATTTCATGGATCTCCAGTGGCCCCTCGAGACCATATGACATTCCTACTAATATTCTGATTCATTCTTCAAGTCTTTAAGATTCTTCCTGCCTTTTATTTGCTTTTGCCAAAAATGCTCCCTTGTCTAGTCAACTGAAAATACCACCCTTCAATTTTACAAGGAAAATGGAAGCATCTAGAACAGAACCACATCTTCCCCTCACCACAGCCATGCTTCAGTAGCCCTGTGGTAGGTCGCCATGTTGGACAGTGGATGAACATCCCTGCTCCTACTGAAGGCTGGTGCCTCTGCCTGTGGTCTAGATGCCCTTCTCTCCAGTCCATACCAGACTACTGTTTGTTCACTTATCCCTTCCCTCCTGGATGACTGCTTCTTTCCTACTAGTCTCCACATGGGCTATAAAATTGCACCCTGATAACAACCACAAACAAACAAGCAAACAGCAGCCAAACACTTTCTGGTCACCAAGTCTCCCCCTAGGTTCTGCTCCAGTGCTCTGCTCCCCTTGATAGCAGAATGTGTCAAAAGAGTTGTTCGTCGTGTCTCCACTTCCCCAGCTTCCATTCTTTCTTCCCCACTCCCAGCAGAGCTCTTGACTGACCTCCTCCTCTAAAACCATTCTTGTCCTGATCCCCAAAGATATCCATTCACCAAATACAGAGGGTCGATTCTCTTCCTTGTCTTCCTGAACCTCAGCAGCGTTTGATATGGTTGGTGGTTCCCTTCTTTACCGTACACATTCTTTTATATTTTATTCCCACAAAGGTGGTGGAAAGGCTAGAATGCTGCCACCCTGTTCAAGACTGGAACAATTCCTGATACAGCTGAAGCCCTTTGCATGTCTCCCTCTTGAGTTAGTGTTTTTCTTTTTTCCTAGGACACCACATGCTCCTAGTTTTTGTTCCATTTTTACCAGTTGCTCACTTTCAATCTCATTTGCCTCTTGACCAGTAAATTTTGATCTTTCCCAAACTCCCCCAACCCAACTCAGAATTGGGCTTCTGTATCTACAGACCCTCACGAGAAGGTCCACTCCATGGCTTAAACATTAAGGATAGTCTGATGACTCCGGGAATGACCTCTCAACAGTTCTGGATGTTTGTCGCTCCTGGATGTCTGTCTAACAGAACCAAACCCTCGAGTCTGTATCCCAACACATCCCTCCACCTCCAATCTGCTCCTCCCACAGGTTTCCCCATTGTACTAATGAACCCCCTGGTTGCTCAGGTCAGGTCCTAACACCTTCTCCTGATGCTGCTCCTCTCTCTCTCATTCTTCATCTATCTCTTAGCAAGTTCTATCAGGAATATCCTTGAAATATACCCCAAATCTGACTTTTCTAGCACATAAAGTCACCATCATCTCTCTTACACATTGGCAGTGACCTCCTAAATGGTCTCCTTGCCCACCCTCTTTGTTCCCTATATGTGATTTTCCACCTGGCGGTAAGAATGATTTTTTTAAAATTTTTAATCAGGTCATGTCACATCCTTGTTCAAATTCCTCTAATGGTTTCCATCATGCTTAAAATGAGACCTGAACTCTACTATGGTGCATATAACTTGATGTGATTCCTGCCTGTGTCTTTGACTTCATTTCATAATATGCTCCTGGACTTATTTTGCTTTAGCTGCCCTGGCCCTTAAACATGCCAATCTTAGTCTCACCCCAGGGTGTTTGCACTTGCTCTTTCCTTTGCTTGAAATGCTCTCTCCCCAGATTTTGTGTGACTCATCTGTTATTTTGTTCAGACTTCTGCCCCTTTCTTTCTCTCATAGCCTTCCTGGGCCTTTGTGTAATCCCGATTTTCCACCCTATCACTTTCTATCCCTCATCCTGCTTTGATGTCTTTTTACCTCTTCATTTATTTTCTGTCACCACCTTCTCTATAAAGATAAACTTCAAATGGAAATGAAGGGAGACCCTCATTGTTATACAAAATTACATATAAGAGGTTGTGAGGGGAATGGGAAAATAAACAAGGAGAGAAATGAACTACAGTAGATGGGGTAGAGAGAGAAGATAGGAGGGGAGGGGAGGGGGGATAGTAGGGGATAGGAAAGGTAGCAGAATACTACAATTACTAATGGGGCATTATGTAAAATTGTGGATGTGTAACCGACTGCAATCTGCATTTGGGGTAAAATTGGGAGTTCATAACCCACTTCAATCTAATGTATGAAATATGATATGTCAAGAGCTTTGTAATGTTGTGAACAACCAATAAAAAAAAAGATAAACTTAAAGTGCCTAGCACATAGATGCTCAATAGATAATATTTGAATTAATAATAAACGAGCACAAGACAATTGGAAAAATCCAAAATTCTGAGTATATCTTAATCATGAAAGAACAGTATAAAGTGTTCTGAGATAAGGTGAATGGCAAGACACAATTGCATTAATCACAAGTTAAAAAACAGGGATGGTAGGAAACCTATCACAGAAGGGACTCCCTGAGGAATCAGAAGAAATCAGAAGAAAAAGGAAAGGAAGTTTAGCCAATGAGCAGCACCAGCGACCCTGCAGGTGTCTCGTGCTCTAGTCCCTGGTGCTCTTTTCCAGGTGGCTTTTCAGACGCTCAAGTAGAAAGGCTTCTGACAGCTTGCTCTCTGAGTCACTGGTCACTCCTAGGCAAACTGAACTCCAGAAGCGGGCTCAACTTTGGCTCAAGCTGCACGCTCTAATTGTGGAAGAATCTAAGGACTCCCACATAGAAAAGTCATCCTGCTCTGTGGATATGAGGTTAAGGGACTTCTACAAGTTAAAGCAAAGGTATTCTGGTCTCTCAAAGGACATTGGCATTTTAATTCTTAAGTGAGTGCAACTGAACTTTTCTCAATACATCCATCAGAGTCCTAGGCTGAACAGAACACAGGAGGGCAACTCATAACTCTGGCAGATGATGGAGAAGCTCCTTGATGCAGTGATGAGCAATAGGACCTTATGCAATGCTTCCTGCAAATTATAGGTCTGGGCAGGTTGGATCCAGGACAGGAAATGCCAGGAGAGGATTCTTGGGGGAAGAACTGGATGACACGTGAGTGTTCTGGTCTCCCAGTTCAGTAAATCAATGAAGAAAACGATGCTGTTGATCATAGAGTCATAGACTGTAAGCTCTGAAAACAGGCAGAATGTTGGTGTTTTTATCATTGTTAACAAGTTGTAGTACTCAAGAATTATTTGTGGAACAGATGAATGAAATTATTATTTTAATAGTTGTGTATATAATGTGTGTAAAGAATTGCAAGAAGTCTTTACTGTTTTGCACAGATGAAAGTGACCTTGAGCCAAACATCCGCCCCTCTGGGTTCTCTGGAGCAGACTGGTGGGCGGTAGGAGAAACACTCTGTGAGTGTCTTATATCCATTGGCTCCCAGGATCGGGAGCTGGGGCAGAAATAGGAAGCTCTAAATTGGTACATATAGCAGGGATTCTTAAACTCTTCTTGACAACAGAACTCTTTGAAGAAACTGGGGAAAGAATGATCTCTGTGCCCTCTAATATTAAAATGCACACAGAGGAAATGTGGGATGAGTGGTAAAAGAATGTTAATGACCTTCTAATTTATGGTAGAAACAAAGAAAGTTGTGTCTGAGCCTGTTTTTTTTTTTTTTTTTTTGTTAGGTACATGTTAATCACCGATTTCCTTCATTTTTTCCTTCTTCTTTCCCTTTCTTTACAACATGATTTCTCAACCTTAACACTGTTGGTACTTTGGACCAGAGAAGGATTCTTTATTATGGCAGTGAGGTTCTGTCCTGCACACTAGGATTTTTCACATCATCTCTGGCCTCTGCTCACTGGATGCCTCTAGTATCTTCCCCCGACTTCAGTCAATCAAAGACATGGCACTCAAAAAAACATCTTTAGACACAGCGTGCAAACAGCTCAGCTAAGAACCACTACTCTACTATTTTATATGAAGATTGCTGGTCCTTACATTTTTTTTTTTTTGAACTGGAGATTGAACTCAGGGGCACTCAACCACTGAGCCACTCCCCAGCCCTATTTTATATTTTATTTAGAGACAGGGTCTCACCGAGTTGCCTAGCACCTCCTCCTTGCCATTGGTGAGGCTGGCTTTGAACTCATGATCCTCCTGCCTCAGCCTCCCGAGCCGCTGGGATTACAGGTGTGTGCCACAGCAACCAACCTCACATATCTTATCTGTTAGAAGAGGGGGGCTGAGAATCATGCGGAGATCTTAAACTTAAAGGTGAGAGTGACCATTGGTATCTCCATCAGAGCCTCCTCTCATCTCTGGCTCCATCTAGACAGGTCCACTGTGATTCTAGCCTTTTATGCATGTTTCTTCCAATTGCTTCTGTGCATGTTTAGCTTTATCATTTCAGAAGATTGGGCAGCACCCAGGTCACAATGGGCAACTTGGGTCCCGTGGTCACTCAATATCTCATGAGTAGGCACTTATTGTCTGCGAAGGGCAAGCAGGGACACAGCAACACCTTCTCAGAAGAATTCAAGTCTGGGGAGGAGGGCTGTTCCAATACTCTGGAGGTCTTGCTGTGACTCTCTATTGAGCTTCCAGAGGTTTCATACAGCCTCCCGATTGGCCACAGATGGAAGAGCAAGGCTGGCTCTACTGTGTCAAAGGCCCTGAGAGCAGGGATGCTTGCCACTTGCCACTTCTTCCCTGGGACTCTTCCAAACTTGCAGCCTTACGGTCTCTTAGTAAATGGGTCAGAGCGGTTTTCGGGTTGTGATTTGTGCTACCCACCAAACCTAGAGAGGTTCAATGCTAGCACATGTGGATAATTAGAGCAATCAAGAAATAGAGCCTCAACTGCTTCCATCCTCCTGGGTCAAGGGTACTTTCCTACTTGGAATCAGGACTATTTCTGCAGATTTTTTTGGGGAAGCTATGGAATGCTAATCACTGCCTCAAAGGGAGAACCAGCAGGCACTGCTCTGCTAGCTATATGCCCCATGCCTCATTCTTATGCATTAATCAATTATTAGCATTTGTTTTCTCCAGCTTGTTAATTAAACATAGATACCGTTTCTGTGTGTTTCAGTGCCTGAGTCGTCACCGCACCTAGTTTGCAAGAAAATGTAATTGGATGAAATTTACTGGTCTGTGTGTGGGAGGCAGCTTTTTGGCTACTGGCTTCAAGTATTAACAGTAACAAATGACCAAGTAAAGGATACTAGTCAACCTTCCTTGCCAGGAATTCCCCTCCGCAGGGTCCCAGAGGACTCCCAGATGAGATGCAGGGCATTCTCTTTAGAAGGAAAGAACACATTCTATTGTCAGGAAATTTCAGTTCCTTCTCAGACTGATCTTTTTAGAGTTAGGTGTTTTGGTCAGTTTTTTTTTTCCCACTGTGACTGAAAAGACCTGAAAAGAACAATTAGAGGAAGAAAAGTTTATTTGGGGGCTCACGGTTTCAGAGGTCTTAGTCCATAGATGGCTGACTCCATTCCTCAGGGCTTCAGGTGTGGCAGGACCTCACAGTGGAAGAGTAGGGTGGAGAAAGGTGGCTTAGGACATGATGATTCAGAAGCAGAGAGAGAGTTCTCCTCACCACAACAAAATATAAACCCCAAAGACATGCCCCCAATCACCCACCTCCTCTAGTCACAGTCTGCCTACCTTCAGTCACCACTCAGTTAATCCCATCAGGGACGCAATTCACTAATTGGATCAACCCAATCATTTTACCTCTAAGTCTTCTTGCACTGTCTCACACATGAGCTTTTTGGGGACACCTCACATCCAAACCATAACAGTAGACCACTCATCAGTGCTCAGGTACCAGCTTATTCCCTGTTAGGTATTTTAGTTTCAACTCTGAGACCTTGTTTAGTGTCTTAAGATCCCAAGAGTTTCGCTTTCCACAGATGTGTAGCTGAAATAAAAGGATCTTCCTTTTTTAAAAAAAGTTTGTCATTAAATACAAATAAAAAATGCAACAAAATCCCAAACCAAAAAATAAGAGATGAAACTCAATCATTGGAGTCTTATGGAAAATGCATCTGTCCATTTGCCCTAAATTTTCAATATGAATCCTTTTGGGTTGTGGACATGGCTTTAGGGATCTGGTCACTTATTATTTCCATTTGCAGTAAGAAACTTCTGGGCCAGGAAGTCTGAACAACTCATTTAAAGATACAGTTTAAGAGTAAGGAGTAGGATTTGAACCCTGTTCTGTGCAGAGACAGAGCTTAGGTGTTTTCTACAATCCCACCCCCGGTACAGAGCCACCCACAGGTAGAAGCTCAATATAGAACTCCTTCTGAGTGCCAAAGAGAAAGCCTTTGTTGAACACGTTTTTTTCCTCTCTAGGTCTAAAGCAGAGCTGTATAAATCAACCTTGGCCAGAAACCTTATTTCCAATTGGTACACTAAGTTTTCTCTCTGCCTGACTTTGTGACTATTTTCATTGATTTTTGATAAGAACTTAATCTGAGCTTTGTCTTTGACATTATTTTTTTGAATTGATCTTCTTGAGTCCTCACGGGAACCATCCCTGTAGGTCAGCTAGGAAGCCATGGTCTGTAGTGGACATCTCCATTTTGTTACAGGATATGGTGTCTTCCAGAATGACCGAAGGACTAATGAGGGCACCAGGGCTGCCCCGACAGTGGCGCTCACCATGTATGGAGTGCCATGCTGCCAGCTAGGCTTCATATCCATGCTGAGTTGCAGCAAGTAGCGTTTTGAAAGTATGGGCAGGCATAGGTCATATATTACAAATCTAACACAAAAAGAGATTTTTATGTGGTTTTGCCCTAGAGTCAAGTATTTCAGGCCGTAGAAGGGTTCAGAAGCTCTCATTGATCTCTGGAGAAAATATAGCAACTGTTTGGGAACATCAGTAGCCTGAGATCACAGCCTCACCTGCCTTTTTGAGTTTTATGAATGTCCACCTGCATGACGACTTGGGCACCTCAGCCAGGGACCTGTGCTCTTTTGTCAGTGCATGAGAACTTGATTCATCCTTGAACATGCATGTGCCTGAGACACTGTCTGACACCTGCTAATGCTCATCTCCCCAGCGTCCCTGTGAGCTATATTCTTCCTCTTTTTCAGGTGAAGAAACTGAGGCACAAGGGTTAGGTACTGTGTTAAAGTCAACATAGCAAGTAGCAGAGCTGCTTCGACTCTGGGTCAGCTCGATCTCTTCTTTTTTTTCTCTCATGCCCTCAAATGATCACCTTGAAGAACCCCCAGATTGCTGGTTCCAGATGTCTACTCTTTGATCATCAACAGCTTCTTTTCTTTTGGGGTGCTCTGGTGATCATGATACTGTCTTTCCTGGTTTGCTAGTCTTTGCAGGAGATGTGGGGTTCAGGAGCTTTGCCATCTCTGGACAGTCACCCCCAGGGCTAGGTTTGGGTGTGTACTTCCTCATGAAATCAGTGATGGCTACAAGATGTCAGCAGCCACATCCGAGGTGGATGACCTCAGTTAAGTGCCTGGACCTACCCTCCTTCTGGGAGGGGCAGGGCTTGGGTGGGGAGGAGCAGTTGGGGGGAGTAGGAGTGGATCGTGCTGTTTCCTGCAGAGCCCCCCGGTTCTCTCTTGCTCCCTACTGTCTCAGCTGAATGACATTTGCACCAGCTGCTCCCAAAGGGAGTCACTTTGGTGAAATGTCACTGGCTTTAGCACGAATGGTCCTTCTCCTCCCTTCATTTCTTTTCTGGCGGACTCCCTCCCACCCCTCAAGTGCCTTTTTTATTTTGAAAGGACACTGCCTTGATACTCAAGTGCAGGAAAAAAGTAATTACATTTTCTCTTCAGGTCTGCCTCTCCAAAAGCCTTCAAATCATCTCCAGCCGAAACACTGGGATTATTCCAGAGGGAAACCGGTATTAATGGCAGTTCCGGCTGCTTCCCTCCCTGGGTCTCACCCCTCTCTCTTCAGGCTCAGGCAAGGATGACAGCACAGTAGATTGCTGCCGCCTCCCTCCCTTCTTTGCCACCTTCAGAGGCCTGAGGCGCCTCTCCACAGAAGTCAAACGTCTCATTCAATGTCACACAAGTTGTAAGTGGTGGGGCTTTCCTGAATTCTCAGCTGGGTCTCTCAGACTCCAGAGCCACACTTTAATAACTGCCATGTAATCTCAGTGACTATTTGCAGAACCCAAAATGGAAAGACATGTGATAATAAATGGTCGTCTTTCCCCGACTTATTGCTTTATTCAGATTTTTAATATGAAAAGTCATATGAAGGTACCAAAATGAAATCATGCTTTATTATTCATCTAAATAAAATCATCATTATTGGAAAGAAGAAATTATAGATAATTGGAATTTATTCCAGGATATCCATCTCACAGAATTGCTATTTGGTGGGAATTGCCTTTGACCAGGAAAAAATGAGTCCTAACTTGTGGTCTAGGGTTAGCCCTTAATTAGCTGTGTGATCTTGATTAATTTACTTCACCTCTCTGGGAGTTTTTTTCTTGGTGAAGTGAGAGGGTTGGCTCAGACCTTGTGTCAGGGCCTCTCTAATGCTGATGTTCAATGGCTTTGTAATTATAGATACAGACTTCATTGGATAGAAGAGTTTTGCTCATCTGTCATTTCGTTGGAAATGAGTTTTGCTCCTCTTCTACTTTGGATGGATCCTGGCACCAATCAAATCTCATCCTTTGTCATTTGGGACCCTTTTCTGACCTTGGGCACTCTAATTTCTCTTTTGTTAGGCTGATCCCTGGGAATTTTTTTTTTTTAACTTTTCCAGCAAGATGGCCTTTGCCTGAACTTGTCTCATCATTTGTTCTTGCCCTTCCTTCCAGCCAGACTCCCCCACCTCTGCTTCTCTCAGCCCTCCCTATCCTTCCCAGCCCCTTCTTCCTCACACTGTGTTGTCTGCTTTCGGTTGTGTATCGGTCACTCTCTGCACACAAATGCCTACTCAGCTCTCCCTGTCATGAAAGGGTCAGATGGATCACCATGCCTTGACTCCACTGTCTCTGACCATCTCTTCCTTCCTTGCTGCATCCTGCCCGCACCATACCATTTAGATTTTTCTGTCCTTGCCTAGTTTACAGTGGAACTCGCCATTCTTGGTCAAAAGCCCCCAGATTTCCCATTCTATGGCTGTCAATATTCTGTCATTCATCTGAGTTTGAAGTGTAGCCAGTGCTCTCCTTCCTCCTCTCTCCTCCTTATTCCTCACTCAGTGGGCTACTAAAACCCACCTATTGTTGTCAGAACAGTCTCTCACACATCCTCCTCTCCATTCCTTCTTGCTACTACCCTGACTCACACAGGAATCTCGGTTTTGTTGTGTGTTTTAAAATAAGGACTCTCTTAAAAGAGTCTTTAATTTCTTGATTTCTCCAACTCATCCTGTTTTCCTTTCTGCCAATAATATTCCTAAAATATCGTTGCACATTTCTCGGTATCCTTCTGCTTCCTGTACTCCGAATCACTAAACAAATAAAAATTTCAGAAGTTCCTAGAATAACATTCTCAGGCTGCCATTCAAAGGCATGCAAAATTTGGCCCTAATCTAGTCTACTTTTACCTCCTATTAGTTTCCCCATATACTATTATCCTTAGGCAGTGTGCATTGTCCCTTATTCTTCCAAGTCCTGCATGCTTGGTGAGTATGTGGGTCTCCATGAGTCTGTTTTCACATCACTAACGTGGTGATACCTCTTCTGGTTTCTTCAGGGTTGTAAGGCTAAAATTCACTTATTCAACAAAGAGGAGAGAGATACTGGGAATTTTCTAAACACTCATATACCAAGTTCTGGGAATGTGTGAATATAAGTAATTATGACTCCTCCCTCAAGTTGCTCAGATAGTTGGGGAAATATTTAAGAAAATAGCAATTTCAAGCTGGGTGTATCCCAGCTGCTAGAGGAGGCTGAGGCAGGAGGATCTCAAGTCACAAGTTGGAGGCCTGTCTGGGAAGTTTAGTGAGACTATCTCAAAAACAAGCAAATGAAACAAATACAAAAGAAAACCCCCAGAACACGACATGAGTATCACGGGGGTGAGCAAGGATTTGCTTGCAGGCACCCTGTGACACCTGCTTGATGCTGCCCCACCAACCTGAGAACTGCTCGGTTCTTTTCAAGGCCACCCTTGATCAAATACTGTCTGTCCTCTACAATTTCCTCAGGGTCCGGCTCCCCAAAATGTGGAAATTATGGATGCTAATTTAATGTGTTACTTCTTCCAGGTGACATATGTACATTTTAATAGAAGACAATTCAAAGGAGGGTATTTATGTGCCGTGGCAGGTAAACGGGGATATATTTTGAGTTAGGACTCACTCTGTGTAAGCACCAACTCGTTCTACTTCATGGAGTTGGCTGCTCCCCAGGAGCCCAGAGAGGAGACTCACCTCCCAGGGCTGTGCCGCCTCCCCATGCTGTGGCAGCACTGTGGAGCGTGGGACTCCTGGTGCAATGATGGATGAGACATCTGTTCCAAGATGGGCTATTACCAACAATTCATTACTGCAAAATGGACTTACCCTCATTAGCCCAGGAGCTCCGAGTTTAATGTGGCATTCTGCAATCTCACAGATTCTGCGGCACACATTGAAGGCGTGCATCACATTTTATAGAGCCAGGAAACCTGAACTTCAGAAAACAATGGAGATTTAGCATGCTTCTGGAATTAGTTGACATATTTACTCTTCATGAATAAGTCTGTTTTGTAGACAAACCCTGTAGCTCTCAGCCTCATTATTAGAAATTAGTTCGCTCTGCTGCTCTGCCCAAGGGCACAGTTCTCCTTGGGGAACAGTTTTGCCCTTATCATCCTGGTACTTGCTGTAGGTGAATAGGTTTCTGAAGTTCTGGCCCGGGGATGTTTCTCCTGGGCTGCCTCTGGGGAAGGGCTGGGCCTGTGGGTTTTGTGGGTCTTTCATCCTGGGTCACCTGTGTGATGTCTGTACTTTCTGCATCTGGCCGTTTGGGGAAGGTTTCTTTATTGTCCCCCTCCTTATTGTGCTTTTGAGCAAAATCATGGTCATATGTTCACATTATTTTGAGGACTGAATTATCCAGAATGAGTAATCAGTTTAAATAATGTGTGACAGACACAGTGTCAATTTGCTAAACTTCTGAGACTATAGGTACTGCTGGGGATATGTGAACTCCTTGTCTGAGCTCAGAAAATTATCCTCAGAAAATTACCCAACCACTTGTCACACTCCCCACAAAATGACAGTTCTCTTTCCAGACTTCTTTTCCTTTAATAGCTCAGGCAACTCTGAGGACTCTTCTAGCTAGAAAATTCTATGTTGCTATTGGCCAAACTACCAATCAACAATTCGGGGATTCTTTAAAACTCAGGCCCCAGATTACAAATGTCCTTCTTCATTGATAGCAGCAATTGTGGATGAGAAAGATAACATTTTGGGGACCAAAGCAGGGTCAATTATTCTATTTGTTCCCTTGGGATTTGTGCTTGGTTAATTATTTTCTTCCTTCTGATATGTCTCAGAAATATTCAGTAACCTGTCTCCAGGTGAAAAATGCTCATTCATCCACCCCTTTCACAAACATGCTATGGACAGTCATATAGAAACTTGTGTTTTCATTTCTCTGGGCTAAATGCCTAGGAGTGGAACCTCTGGGTTGTCTGGCGATTCTTTGTTTACTGTTTGGTGAACTGCCAGCTGTTTCCCAAAGTGGCTGATTATTTCCCATATTTGTTACCAAATTTGCAGGTTCTTTTCCTTCTCAGTACTGTTCACACATAATAACTGAACAGTTCTAGGAGAAGGCAGGAAATTTCACTCAGTGGTCAAAGAAAGGGAGAGGGGAGCTCACGTTCTAAAGTCATCTTCTCTGGGAACAGGTCTAGGCTCTGGGTCTTTTCTAGGGCTGGGTGGTATGAAAGGCAAGATGATATGAGAGCCTTTCATGGGAAGGAGAGGAGACTTCCAAGGATCAGGGTGACACCTCTTTTCTTCCCTGATTTGGGCATGGTCAGATCTCTGGTATCACCAGTGTCTTTTTTTAAAAAAATCATTATAATGGGATTATCATGATCACAAGGTTGTCTGGAGTGTCAACATGACGTCTGCCCTCCATGATTGGGAACATGGGACAATGAATGTAGAAGCATGTGTTTATCAGGCTTCAGCCTTAGTAAGAAGGGGCGTAGCTGACAGGACATCAGGCTGTCAGTAATTTCAGGGTTCCGGCTGGTGACGTTCACCAGCAGCTAGTCACTGATTCTCCATCAAGGTAGCAACCAGCCACCCTCTAAAGAGAGGGTAAGTGGAAGAAGTTACCGTTCCCATCCCTTCCACTTGTTGGAAGCCATAGCTAATATTCATCCCCATCCTCATCACTCATTCTAGATTTCTCTTACCTCCAGCTAGAAGTTCTGGGTTGCTGGCTTAGTGGGTTGCGTAGTATGCTTCTCAGCTTTAACTCCATAACAGCCATCCAGAGATCAGATAAAATGCATGGTCTGATTCAGTGGTCTGGGGAGCTGGCTCAGATGCTGCATTTCTGACAAGATTTTAGGTGATGTTGATGTGGCTGGTCCAGTGATACAATGGGTAGTGAAGACCTAGACTAAATTTGTTCCTTTTTGCCACATCCTTGCTGGACTGTAGTTGCTACCATTGCACCTTTCAGTTTTTTTTGCTGGGTTTTAAGGACCTAGAAAAGCATCACTGACCCTACCCCCACCCCCCAGGATTCTAGAAGCAATCCTCTCTGCTACCATTGCACATCAATAACTAGCTCCTTCTGGCAACCAGGGTTATTGATTCCACTAGTTTAGTAACTCCTCTATGAGCAGAGGAGTGCCAAGTGGCTAAGTGATGGTCTGAGCTTCTAGTTGAGGGAAACCCTCACTAGCATTAGAGTTTCTTTCATGACAAGAGGGACAGGTCCTCCCCACTCCTTTGTTCCCATAGTGTGTATCCTTGCTGATGGGGACAGAGCACCATATATGATGCTGGCTCCATGCACACACTGTATCCTAGATGACAGTGCCCTAGTCCTTCAGGGTATTGCTATTCTGCTATTCGTGGACTGCTGATTCTGGATGATGATAAGACCAGTGAATCCCATGGTCATGCTCTCATTGTGTCTCCTTTGCTGAGGTAACAGTGTCCCGGGAGCCAGCATGCTTGGGTGGCAGTTGGATGGAGTCCATTCAGACAACCCAGGTGGAACAGTGAGTGATAAAGCCAAGAGGAGGTGAGCAGATGTATCTAAAGGGAGAGGATGGAATCCAGTTCAGAAAGTGTTATGATGTCGATATGAGGTGTCCCCCCCAAAACTCACATAAGAGACAATGCAATAAGGTTTAGAAGTGATATGATTGAGTTATGAGGGCCTTAACCTAATCAGCGCAGTTATCCACAGATTTAGATTAACTAGGTGGTAACCGTAGGCAGGTAGGATGTGATTAGAAAAGTAGGCCACTGGGGTGAGCCTTGGGGTTTGTTTTTTGTCTCTGTGAGCAGACCTCTTTCTGCTTCCTGAGTGCCAGGTCCTGGGTTTCTCTCCTCCACCAATCACTTTCATGGTGCTGTTCTAATCTAGATCCAGATCTAGCCAATCTGGAGCCAGATTGGGGGTACGTTGGACAAACAATGGAGGATTGAGCCTTTACCCTTTCCACACCGGCAATGGGATTGATGAGGGCCCCTTAGGGCCAACTGCTTTCTAACATTTATGTTCTTCATGCTTTATGTAGGTCCTGGCACATGGGAAAGTTTTCATGATTTTTCTGACTACATGTAACAATTATGCTTAATAAAAACACTCATTATATACAAAGTGCTTGCCATGGAATACTTATTTCTTACTCAATGCTGTAAGATAGACATTATGAATGTTCTCATTTTATAGATGAGAAAGTTGAGGCACAGAGGAAATGATATGTTTGAAGTAATATAGCAAGAAAGGGCCAGAGCCTGGATTTGGACCCAGGCAGTCTGGCTTTGGAGTCCATGCA
This sequence comes from Urocitellus parryii, assembly GCF_045843805.1. Taxonomy (NCBI): domain Eukaryota; kingdom Metazoa; phylum Chordata; class Mammalia; order Rodentia; family Sciuridae; genus Urocitellus; species Urocitellus parryii. The sequence goes on from NC_135534.1 coordinate 99,502,373, forward strand.
TTTAATTACTGTACCCCTTGGCCTCTCAAAACCATTTTGGAGAAAGATTTGGAAACTATATTGTAAGTTAAGTGGTGATGAAGCTTGTAAGACTGGGTGAATGAGATGTCAGCTGTTTTAGGGGTAGGAGGGGATGTGCTTCATTGGATCATGCATCTCTCCTTTTGCCTTTTCCAGAGAAAATGCATCTTCTCCAGGCCTTGAATACCAGCAGCTCTGCTGCTCTGCACATCACTAGGTGGCTTGTGTGTGTGTGTGTGTTTTCTCTTCTCCCCCCACAGTGTATTTATACTCAAGACTGAGAAAAACATCCATTTGCTTCAACACATGTGAAAACACCTTAGCAACTTCCTGCAGCTCTGGCCTGTTGCTAAGCAGTGACCCTACTGCTACCATGGCAACATCATCAGGGACTCCAAAGCACTGTGGATACCAGCCTCTTGACTAGACCTAGGCCCTCTGGAGCTCGTTCACTCTTGGGGGCAGCCTTGCTTTCTTGTCATTTTGTCCTATCAGAAAGCCCTGAGGGAAGCTGCCTGGGGAGAAGAGCCCTCCAGTGCTTGGATGATAGGATCCTGGTCACATTGGCTGTGGCTTCACCTTTGCTGCTGTCTCCACTTCAGCCCTGTGGGGTGGAGTTCAGGATGGGTGCAGGAGAATGTGCAGGGAGCTGTTTGTCCGTTTAATTCTCCAGAAACCCCTTTTCATGTACTTCTGTCTGGCAGAGGGGAGCTGTGGCACACCTTTGGGTGTGGCTAGGTGAGAAAGCTGTGTTGGTTGGTGTCCCAGCAGGAAACAATTCCAGAAGTTCAAAAGACTTCAAAGGAGGAATTGCTTATGGAGATGTGGGCAGGATTAAGGGAATAAGTAAGAGATGGTGATGTACCTGGAAATAACAGAGGCAGGAAGCCACTACCACCTTCAGGGAAAGTTTTATGCAAATAAGTTTCCAGTCTTAATGTTGGAAACATGGTTCAGGGGCCACTCGGTAGAAGGTGTAGAGAGGGTAGGATGCAAATATAGTCATGCACGGCATAATAATGTTTTGATCAACCACCGACCACATGGTGGCTGTCCCATATGGTCCAGATGTGTAGTAGATATGCCATCTAGCCTTGTGTAAGTACACTCTATGGTAGTTGCTTGTCAATAGAACTCATTTCCCAGAAAGATATCACCATTGTTATGAGACATTTGACTGTATTATAAGAGACGCAACTGTTGGCAAGAAGGAGTGTGAAAGAAATACCTGGAACTCATCCTTTGGTCCCCTGCCAGTTCTTCTCATTGCCAAACTGAATTGTAAATAGGCCACAAGGCAGTCCAGATGTTGCAATCTGTTTGAACATCAGCCCTGGGGTACAAAGATAGGGAAGAATGGACTTAATGGGTGTGTATAAAAGGAGTGGGGTTGTGGGAGACAGAGGCTAATAATTTGATTAGGACAAAACAGCCTGAAAAGACCAAAAACTCCAACTGGATCTACCCAAGGGGTAGGATAAGACCCAGAAAGAGAGCCAGCTGCCGAGAGTGTGAGGAGGCGTATGTAACAGCTTGGCATGGCATCTAGGACAACAAGGTCAATATCTGGGAATTCCAACTTACCATCTGTCTAAACGACCTAGAACAGCACCTTCCCTGAACCACAGCAAAGCTGAGGGAATTTTATGAAAAGTTCACTGCTGGTAGGTTGAAGGGATAGAGAACAACCCGTTAGGTTCTTCTAAACCGTTCTTCTTGTTTCTTCCTCCACTTGACATTCCATTCGTGTCATTCTCCATTCAGGTGTTTTGTATAGACAAAGTTTAGAACAGGTTATGTTCAGCACCACCTGAGAACATATTACAAATGCATATTCCCAGGCCTCACCTCAGACCTACTCAATCAGAGGTGATGGGGCAGTGATGTAGGACAGATGAGTATGGGCACCTGAGAAATTTTCAGGAAGCAGGTTTATTTAGGTTCAGCAGTCCAGAGGGACTAATGTCTAAACATCTCTGGATGAGGAATATAGAAACACTTTAAACACTCAGTGGGGTGGTTACGTATCAGTGGGTGGATACATAACAGTTACTCTTTGTCCCATATTGTTAGGATAATCAGAAGTTTGACAGGTTTTTACCAAGAAAACAGATGATATGTTTTTTTGCACAATAAGCTTGATTGCAGACTCTAACTCTGTCACACCTTTTGTAGGCAAACTTGGCATATATAAGAAAGAGCAAGCTTCAAACCACAATGTTCTCTACAGAAATCCCACTGACATTTGGTTGAAATTTTTGGTAAAAATTTTTTGACAAGAAGAGAAAATTATGGCCAGGGTGTTTTGGGTGGGGGTACCTGGTCTGCTTCTGCAGGAGCAGCTTTGTTGAAACAAAGATTGTTTTAACCAGCCCTCCAGGTGAATCAAATGCATACTGAAGATTGAGAACTACTGGTTTACAGTGTGCGATCGGCTTACAATTCTCCCTTTTCCTGGGTGCTGCTTCTCTTACCTTCCCTGGCTCCTTGCTCTGTAGTCCCAAGCCAACTCTGCCCCATTCTCAGGTTCTGTCTTAGATCAGAGAGCTCCTACCCTGGGTCAGAGCCTTGGGTCCCCATTAGTCTGAGAAGAAAGTCTGAGAAGAAAGAATCTAAGGACCATGGTGATGGGCAATCCAAGTGGTGGGCTATAGGTAATTGATCTTTAGGAAAGTAGGTCCCAGCTGCAGAACTTGGAGTTCATAGATGGCACACTAGCTCCGAGGGAATTAGCACAGATAGTCCCAGAGGCTCTGATCCTAAGCAGATGAGCAAGTCAGGGGCCCCAGAATAGTGTTAGGGATGGGTGTTGATGTGAGGCAATTCTCCACGGGTCTCTCATATTTCTGCATATGTTGGAGGCAAGACACAAACTTCCCTTTACTCTTGACTATCGAGCAAATGACAGTTATAGTTATTAACCATTATAAAAGACTTAGGTTTCTTAAGCTTGGGGCTCCCACCCTATAATACAACCCGTTGTTTGTTCAAATGCCATCTTGCCCTCTTCATGTTGCTCTTTAGTTATTGGAATTTGAGAGACTGGTGCAAAAATAATGAGACACCAGTAATTGCTACTGGAATTACTGTAAGTAATAAGCTGTCTCTTATCTCTAACCCAGGGATTTCATGTCTTGTGCCAGCCTCCATGAATATGTGGCAGGCTAACTTCTTACCTTTCAAGTGTTGTAAAACTTCAGGCTCTTTACAGCTGTTGACAGGCACAAGGTAGGCCTGAGCCTCAAGAAACAAGGGTCTGTAGAGCAGCAAAGGTGAAGAAGCCTAAAAGAAGTAACCTATCTTCTGTTGGGGCTGGTCTAGGGGTGTGGGGCAGAGGTAACCTGAGACTGTGGGGATCAAGGGGCTCCATTTAGGAGAAAATGAGGGAAGAGGAGGCTAAGATTCAAGGTAGCCTACAGGCACTAGTGCCATACAGATAATTATCTGCTCTAAAAGCGACTTTTGGGTCCTAATGGGCTGTTTTAGTCTGTGCTGCTATAACAGAATATCAAAGATGAGGTCTATGAAGAAGAGACATATATTTTCTTACAGCGCTGGAGGATGGGAGGTTCAATATCAAGGCATTGTCAGGTTGTCTGGTAAGGGCTGCATCCTCTGAAGAGAGGAATGTTGTGTCTCGACATGGTGGAAAGCAGAAAGATAAGGAGAGCTGAGCTTCTTCTGTTAAGCCCTTTTTAAAGGGCACCTAATCTCATTCATAAGGTAGGAACCCTCAGGCCTAGTTACCTCTTAAAGGGCCCAATCTTTTAACACAGCTGTATTTTGGAGGGGCACATTCAAACCATAGCATGGAACATTTTAGCTCCTTGAATCTCACCTCTGTATATATGAACCATCTGACAAGTTTTATACGAATATAGGTGCCTGGATCCTACCTGAAAGGATTCTAATCTTTTGATAACAGAATGGGCTGGTTCTGGCTCATCAGGTCACCTAAAATTCAGCTAGGTTTAAGAACCACTCATTTATTCCAACTCTGAGGAAACTAACATTAGGGGAGTTGGAGTGACTTGACGCTTTGTTTCTGGTTCAAGTCCTCAGAGCTATGGATGCTTTCTGTGGCTCAGAATCTAGACTTGTCTCTGGCTGAAACCTCACCTGGAACTTGACCAATAGAGACTTTCCCTCTAGCGTGTATCAACCCCAGGACCCAGAAGGAAAGCTTCTGTTTCATCTTGTCAAGTGGGAGTCTGGATTGCTAGGCAACCAGACAGTCTAAGGCACCTGTGATGTTCTGGAGTGGTGCTTTGCATATTAAGGTTCCCTGGGTGGTTTCTGGAGACACTCAAGTGTTCTAAGGGCTGCACATAAGAGTGAGGTGTGTGGGAACACAGGTTCTCCACCATCTTTGCCTTACCTGCAGGGATGTTGTTACACATCAGAGGGAGATTCTGGTGCCTCACAACATTGGGAGTGAAGAGAGCCAGGGCTTTCTAACTCTTTTCCTGTGGATCTCAGGGCCGGGGGTGGAAGAGTGGGTTTTTTTTTTTTTATAACACCCTTTACAATTTTTTTTTAAAAGTTGGAAATAATTTCCAAGTTACAGAGAAGTTACAAGAATAAGAGCAGTATAAAGTATGTCCAGATTCCTATATTTTTAATAGTGTATTCATTTGCTTTATTTTTCATCCTCTCTCTGTGTAACAATTTTTCTTAACCACATAAAAATAAATTGGATTCATCTTGGCCCTTTACCCTGAAATATCTCAGTGCATATTTCTCCAAAATAGAGATATTCGTTTTTCTTTTGCTTGTAGAATCATAGGATAGTTATCAATTTCAGCAAGTTTAATATTAATGCAATATCTATCTAATCCATTTCTGCATTCCATTTTTTTTGTCCATTAACCCTATAATGACCCTTAGAAGATGTTTCTTCCAGTGCAGGATCCAATCTAGGATAATATACTACATTTTATTGTCTTGTCTCTTAGTTCTCCTTTAATCTGGAACATTTGACAGCCTTTTATTCTGGGTTTACCTTATACTTCCTTGTCAAGAATTTGGAATATTCATTTCAGGCCAGAATGCTACATAAGTGATGGCATATCCTTCTTAGGGTATGGTCTCTGGAGTCACACAATGTCAGTCGTCTTCTTCTTCTTCTTCTTAAATTTTTTTTAGTTGTTAATGGACCTTTATTTTATTTCTTTGTACATGGTGCTGAAAATTGAACCCAGTGCCTCACACAAGCTAGGCAAGCATTTTACCACTGAGCCACAACCCCAGCCCAGTTTGCTGCTTCTGAATTTTGATCAACTAACTGGTTGAAGTATTCTTTAATTTCTCCAATGTATAGTTACCATTTTATCCTTTGTAGCTAATAAGCAATTGAAGTCCAGGCAAGCATCAAAATTTCTCCCTAGAGTTGGCATCATTCCAATGATCATTCTTGCCTGAACCAATCTTTTCTCTAACGGTTTTGCAATGATGACCAGCATTTGGAGGGCTCTTTAAAAATGCAGGGGGTTGGATTATGAAAGGAGTTTCCTGTTTCTTGGCAAAATTCACCTTTGACCTTGGTAGGCAATTCAAGGCTAGGGAAAGGGATCCCTGTTTTTTCATGTCCGGGCAGGGGCTTCACATTCCCTCTCCCTATATTCCAAACGTGCTTTACCTTCCTGATTTGGGTTTTAAATCTAATAGGGCCTGTGTCTCGATCTCTATTTTGCATAGAATCATGAATAGTCATTTTGTCTTGTAATCAGTATCTCTGAGTTTTGAGGATGGTTCCTTTACTTATTTGTTTGTTTAGATAGTTAACCTTTGAGTGCCTATAATTATCATGCACTGTAGTAGGTGCTGAGAAAAGTGGTAAAAAGATGGATTTGGAACCTATAATCAAGAGGCTTAAAGTTTAGTGCAGAAAACAGACATTGTGCATATAATTAATAGTAATTTTTATAAGAGGAACAAGCAGAGATTGCCTTTGGAGCATGTACTGCAGAAGCTAGTCTAATCTGGGGCCAGGGAAGCCCTTCCAGAAGAAATGAAATTAAGGATGAGTTGGAATGATTTGGGCAGAGAGTGGGAGCAGCAGATGCACACTCTCAGAAATGACGGTGCCTGGTGTGGTGTGTACTCATCAATATGGCTGGATGTAGGAGGTGAGGGCAGGGGAGGCTCATGATGAAACTGAGAAACAGGTCAGATCCAAATTGTAGAAAGCCTTTTGAGTTTTGATAAAGATTTCAGTTTTTATCCTAGGAGCCAAAGGAAGCCTTTGAAGAATTTAAAACAAGAGTGGTAAAACTACATTTGTAAATTGAAAACATTCCCTCTCGTTGTTGTGTGGGAAATGGAACCAGATGGGTAGCAAAAGAACGAAGCCAGAGGGAAGTTACTGATCAGGAGGAGTCTGTAAGAAAATCCAGGTGGGAGATGGTAGTGGTTTGACTAGGGTGACAGCAGAAGGGCGGTGGCAGGGGGGTGGGGTTTGATCTCTCTGACTTCCTGTCACTCAGTAGGCATCCTGATGGCTGTATGGAGCTTACCTCCCTGAGAACCATCGACACTCTGTTCAGATACAAGACAGTGTGTGGTTGGAGGAAGCAAGCCCTTGTCCTAGCTGGGAGACATACATAGATTTCTTAAGCAAATTTACTCTTTTCTACAAGAAGTAGCTAACCATGAACCAAGTTTTACTTGTTGTTAAAGAATTAGATTTGCTGGATAATATCACATTCGCTCCTTTCCAGTTTTGCAAAAGGAGGTGGTCCCTTTACTAGGTATTCTACAGTTGAATTTGATTTGCTTTAACCATTTGTACTTCAGATGCATTATGGACATGACCACTTTTGGCTCCCAGACAAAACAGAATGATAGTGGAGTTTTCTCCCCCAACCCTGCATTCTTTGCTTTGACTGCAGTTTTTATGGCACATGATATGTCCCCATTAACTTTTATTAGATCCATAATTTTTTTTATTAACACTGAGTAATAACTGTTTTCAGTGGCATCACTCTTCCGAGGAGTCCCCGATTAGTAGTCCATGATAACAGTTGCTAGATTGAAGTTTCTTCTGCCAGCATTTCACCCGCAGTAAATCCAACCGTTCTACCTCATCTTGCTTAAAAAGCCATGAAATTTCCAGACATTATCAGAAAAATGACCACAGTCAAAGTGCTCTAAATGGAGATGGAAATTGAGCTCTGGCCTATTTGAATCGAGACGTTTCATAGTTATAGGTTGGGAGTGGGAACTCTCAACCCCAAGTGAAAACCCCTCTCTGTGGGATTTCTCTTTCTGAGGGAGATTATTGGTTGATTTGCAGGTCCAGGTTGGACTGTATCTGATAGAAGACAGGGGACTCTTGTAACCACAGCAATAGTAGTAGATTTTTTTCTTCCTGTGGTAAAGGGTGAAGGGTGAGTGTCAGGTAGTTTCCCAGAGCAGAGTGGGAAGGGGTACGGGGCTAGCTGTAATCAGGGTTGTGCTACCTGGTTCAAACTCTATTTAGAGTTTATAGAAAAGTTTCTGTTATCTAAAAGGCCATGGCTTTAGTCTAGTGAGTATCAGTTCAGTCCAATTCAACTCAGTTCCGTTCAACTTTATAGCAGATTTTTAAATATTTCTCATGTTGTATCCAGTCAACATGCCTCTATTCATTAAGATTGGTTAGGTTGCAAGTGAATGTAAACCCCAAATAGAGACAGAGAATCCAGGGCTCATGGGGAAGGTTGGAAAGTGGTCAGGAACCTGCCTGTATCTTGCTATTCTGGCATCTTAGTATGTGGCTTTCAATTATTGAGTCATCCTGTATACTTGAGATCCAGCCATCATGTCTGTATTCTAGCAGAAGAAGGGTAAGTCATGTCCCCTTCCTTCAAGGACACTTCCAGGCAGTTACACATGACCCCTCCATTTAAATACAGTTGGCCAGAGATTAGTCACAATCATATCTTACAAGGAAGACTTGAAAATGTTGTTACTGAAAGCTCAGTCCTTGTCCCCATTGCCAATTCAATAGTGAGGACATGATTTTGAGAAAAAGGAAAAAGGCGTTTTATTGCTTTGCTAGCATAGGAGAAGTACTGGGTTCTCCTCTCCCAGAGGCTGTGATTCTGCCCATCAGGGAGAACAGAGGGTTTTTAAAGAAGAGATTCCTTCCAGGTGTTCCCTGTGTGGGGTTGTAATTCACTTGTTAATTTGGGAGATAGCCATTTCTTAGATCTTCTGGTGCCATCCCTGAAGTCTGAATTGCTTGGTTCCTGTGGTGGGGTGTGTGCTCAAAGACTGATAACTTGGTCTAGTATGAGAAAAAGGTAATCCTCTTCCTGCCCCTAGGTTAGAGAGGGGAGAGGGAGAAGAAGGGGAAAAAAAAGTGTCCATTTTAAAATAAGCCTCAGTGGCAGAGCAGCAAGCGTTATATTCAAAGCATGACGTGGACCAATGTTACATTATTATTCCAGGCAGCTTGGGCTGTGCTAAAATTTGGGGGTTCTATTACTAAGAAAGTAGGGAAGTACATATTGGGGAATGGCTAATAAATTACACCCACATATACCCAAGCTTGTTTTTAAAGGTTCCCTATTTGTTCTTGAAATATTCAGAAAACAAGTTAAAACAAATGTTTCCTGTTCTTAGAAAACATGAAGTTTAAAATTCAAACTTGAAAGACTTGGGTCTGAGAGGAGGGAATTCTTTTGGGATATATATGGCTGGCAACTTGGAGAAACACTGGAAAATACTGGAGTATCCTCTGGCTTCAAATAATCACTCATCTACCCACTCATCCTATTTTAATGAGTATCTGCTATATGCTAGATATCGTGCTCATAGCTGAGGAAAGGGATACAAGTATATAAGTGCCCACATTCCAGGAACCCTGGATTGGGAGGAGGACAATGACAGGTGAGTTAATAATTTCAGCTGATAGATACTGTTATAGAAATAATCATTCATTTATTTGTTCAACCAACAAAGACTCAGCGAATACCTACTATGTAATGGGCAGGCTTCTAGAGACTGAGGATGCAAAAATGAAAAGACAAGATTTTTATCAGAAAAAATAAAATGCAGAGTGATGTTAGGGTCTATGGAGGTGTGGATAGGTACAGTGGGAGATGCATCAGGAGATGCTTCCCATAGAAGGGAACTCTTGAACTGAAAACATGGAATAAAACTTTTCCAGTACAGCCTTTTGTCCCTTGAGCACCCAGGGAATTGACCTCCTTTCCTTTCATGCTCATAAGTGATTTAATATGTCTTGGGTGGCTGAAATTTCCCAACAATCTATGCTGGAAACTTTTGAATAATTCTCCCTGTTATCCAATCAAGTGCTCAAAAGCATTTACTTGGTAATATTTCTTGTGTGAGTGGGTAAGAGGGGATATTGACGATTTTCCCTGGTTTTAAGCAGAGTTGTGATGGCAGTATTTGAAGCCTATCTTGGGTCTGAAGGGCCTGACAAATGCATTTCCACCATGGCAAGGTGCTGGAAACCAGAAGCAACTGCGTCTCAAATGAAATGAGGAGTCTGACAAAGTACATCCTATCAGTGGAATGAAATTAGATATCTGTCAAAATGCATTTGTCTTCTAAATAACCATCCATATGTTTTATGTTTTGGTATAAATAGACATTCATCAGTTTATCACAATAGTGCTGTCAGAGACCTAGCAATTGGAAAACCGAATTTTAAAGATCCTTCTAGAGCAATAACCTAAGCAGACTTTTGGGGGTTATTTTTCTTTTTTTCTTATTTCTTCTCTTCTTTTGATTTCTTTGGGCTCCCTTTGACAGCCCACAGTTTATCTCACTAAAGTGAAGTGAAACATCTATTTAAAATCAATCCAATATTACCATGTTCCAAAGCATTAATTCCTGTCTGGAATCAGCTCCTTACAGAGTGTCCTTTGCTTCGTCAGCCTTCTCTCTTCAGGTGTGGCCTATGTGTGTGTTGGGTGTGTAACCACTGGGTGCCTGTATGGACTCCCTCGGGTTCCATAGCTCCTGTTCTGCTGAGAAGTGTGGCCTTGGGCCAGGCCAAAAAGGGGGATTGGCAGGGATGCTTGTTGAGAGCTTTTTCCCCTCCTGTCTGGCCTCTGTCCTTCCTAATTTGTCCAGGCAGTGGGCTGTAGGAATCAAAGTAAGTTCTGAGGAGGCAAGCCAGAGGACTGGCAAGCCAACATGCCTCAGTGATAGGCATTTCAGCCTGACTGTTTCTAGGCAGTGAACTTGCTGCTAAAACAATTACTATCTTGTCAAACATTCTGTCCAAGGAGGAAAATTAATATGATAACTTTGCAGACAAAAGCACATTTTGACCAAAGTCCAACACTATGCATTTAAATAAACCCTGGAAATTAATGCTGTGATTAGCATTAGTATTTGCCAATGACATAAATTCATTATTCAAAAAAAAAAATGATTGAAGAGTCAAGCCAACCAAAGATCCCCTGGAGGAAGGAAGAACAATGTGGAATTTCAATCAGGTTTTCAGAATGGGCACATGGCAATTCCTAAAGCAGGGTGGATCGCCTCCTCTTGTGGTTCTTGTCCTCTTAGGAGTTCGACTCCTTGAGCCACTGTTACTTGGTACAGCAACTACTGGTCTCAGAACCAAGGGAGGTAGGGTGGAGGATGGATGCAGGCCATGAAAGGGGACAGTAAGGAAAATAAGATCTAGAATCTCTGGTGGTTCAGCTTCTACTTCCAATGACAGAGGAAGAGAAGAAACAGATGGAAGAAAATATGACTTTAATTGCCTACCCAGGACTCTGGATGCTGGCTTCAATTTGTTCATTCCATCACCACCATGTTTATTTGCACCCCTTCCAGCACACTTGCTCATTAGTCAAAGCAAAGTTCCTATCAGGACAGAGCTTGGTGCTTCAAGCTCCATCAGCTCATTGTGAAAAATTAATTCCTATTCTTAGAGTCTCAAACATACAAAATTTCTTTATGATATTTTCAGCACATACTCATTATAGTATGGCTATTTTTTTAGGTATCTAGATTTTACATAATAAATGTTTTGAAGGAAAGAAGTTGGACTTCCCATGTGTACAATCCAAGCCCTAGCACAGTGTTGGCTCTAATGTTTTGACCCTACTATTTCGATTCCACGGTAATGAATAGCACTTTTGTTGGGTGTCAGACACTGTTTTGACACCATCAATCAAATTGAGAGCTGTTGATACCATTGTGTGATCAGAAGTTTGTTCTTGGCTTTTTCAGTGGCTTGGAGAAGAAATTCACATCTTTCAAAGTATTCAGAATGATACCAAAGAATTGGCTTCAAAATCTAACAAACCATTCTTGGATCACAGAGTAAGCTTGCAAAAGTGTTTACTATTCTGTGTGTGTGTGTGTGTGTGTGTGTGTGTGTGTGTATTAGATATAAAATACTTTTTCCAAGTCATTATGAATTTCTGTGGTTGAAATAATCAACACAGAATAAAATTGACAGCAACTAAAACAACAATGATTTACTAATAGGGATCCACATAATACAATGTGATAAGTGATATTGGATTCAAGAAAACTGGGATTGTTCAAAATGGTGGTAAAGGCAACTTCCTAAAAGCAGAAAAAATAACTTGTCATTATATGGTATGGTCAAAACTTGATTAATGAATCAAATATTTGTTTAAAATGTTATATGGAAATTAATTCTGATAAACATTAGTTTTGTTATAAGTAAATAGACACAAAATTGGAATAGTTTAATAGATGTTCTATATAAAACTGATGATTTTAAATCCACTTTGTAGAGTTCATAACTGAAATAACTTTCTTCCTGGAAATACATCAAGATAATATAACTATAATGAATATAATTAAGAGAGACATGAATGCATTGATAATCCTGGAGCAAACTGTCTTCAGAGTCAAGGGTAAAACTGTAGGTCCAAAGAGGGATAATAACAGTCTCCAGATTCTGTACTTTGCTGGCATGTATTTAACAAAAGTATAAATAGTTTCCTTTCTATAAAAAACAATTTTAACAATCTCTTTTTCGCTTTTTCAAAACAAAATTTGAATCGATAGTACAAATAACATAACAATATGTGGGCAAAGCCAATCTACATTCCACTTCTGACCCCATTTTAGTTCTCTATTTCAGTATTTAAGGGCTCTTTACCAATTTGCTATTTGTCTTTCCAAGGATAGTTAATACCAGTATTTTTCAAATGTTTTTTGTCCATAACACAGTGCAAGAAATATACTTATTCTTGCATATTCCTATCACCTACTATGCAATCACATAACTAACAAAATGTGCACAAAATGCTTATCTTTACTATATGATTAAGAAAAACAAAATGGTTATCAAATTATTTAATCAATATTTAAACAAAATAGAAATTCTCAAAGTAAAAATAGCAAGATTAAAGAATGTTGGTAGTAATTCCTTAAATTGATTTTCCACATACAAATGATTTGCTACCTAATTTTAAAAAACTGCATATACAAATATATATCCATATATTTCATTTAAAAATCAATATTAAAATATTATACACACAGAGCTACATTTTTAAATTTGTATTTAACATTTGGGAGAATGTTTTATATTAGTATATGTAGGTCTGCTTTTTTTTCTTTTAATATCTTCCCTCTCTCTCTCTCTCTCTCTCTCTCTCTCTCTCTCTCTCTATATATATATATATATATATATACATATGAATTTATATAATCAATTTCCTGTTAATAGACATTTATATTTTTTCCTTTTCTCCTATAAATAATACAATAGTGAACATTCTTGTGTATACTAGCTATTAAGTAAGTTTTTAGAAGTGAAATTTAAATTTTGGTTGAATTGCTAAGTTGCCATCCAAAGATGTTGTGCTATTTGGAGCTCCCAACAATAATACAATATGATGCCCCTTTACAATGAATGAATTATAAAACTTATTGCTCTGTTAGTCTACTAGGAAAAAAATGCAATCTCTTTGTGATTTTAATTTAATTTACATTTCTTTTAATATGAATGAAACTGGAATCTTTTCTCATGATTAAAAATCAGCTGCCTTCCCGCCCCCTCCTCCCAATGTTTTGCACTAACTTTTTTTCTATTGGGTTTTTGGGCTTTTTTTCCAATTAACTTGTTTAGTACTCTTTTGTGGGGGAAATTAATGCTTTGTTATGCTTCAGCAAATATACTTCCTTCTTTATTGATTGACTTGGTTTTTGGTATTTTTGTCATAAAGACATTTTAAATTTATGTTGGTGGGTTTTATTCACTTTTTTGTGTGTCTTCTGGGTTTAGTGTCATACTAACTTCTTCCTATTAATTATGTTTTTTAAAAAAACCTCTCATGTTTTCTATTAGTACTCTTATGATTTAGTTTTTTTACATTTGAATAATTTAGCCTTCTGAAATTAATTTTGGTATAAAGAAACGGAGATGGCATTTTTATTTTGTTTGTTTCGGATGGACAAGCCAGTTATCACAAATCATGTATTGAGTAATCCATCTTTTTCCAATGTGTTGAAAAGCTACCTCTACATAATCAAATTTTTATATAGGGTCTGCTTTAAGTTTTGTTAAATTCACTTCCTTCCAATTGATTGTTAATTGTTGTGCCAGTAAAGATTCTTTTAGCTGTGACTTTATAACATAACGTTTTATCTGGTAGGGCTAATATATCCCCCATGCTCATATGTATTAAAAATATTTTGCTTTTTATTTTTTTAATAAATTTAATGGTCAACTTGAAGATTTGTTCTTCTCTCTACCCTTTCTCCCAATTTTTTCTTTTGGATCAATTTAAATTTATAGATTAATGCAGGAAAATTGAGTTCTTTCTATGAAGAGGGACTGTCTTTCAATTTATATAAATATCTTATTTTTCCTTTATATAGTTATTCAGTTTACTTCATATGGGTTTTATATATTGCATATCAAGTCTTTTCTAGATATTTTTTCTTTTGAAGTGCAATTATAAATGGAAGTTTCTATTGTTTTTTCTGGTTGTTGGTTATTGATTAATTTTTATATGCTAATTTTTAAAAAAGTTATCTGAATCTTGTTGTTTGGGATATGTTTTTAGTTGAATCTCTCTGATTCTTATAATATTGGAAAAAAATAATGATTTTTTCCTTCTATCCAATTTTATTTTCTGTTTCTTGTGGTTTCTAAGGGGCACAAGAATTATATGGTTTTATTATGACATGCAGAACAATCAGGCACGTTTGTCAGAAGCTTTGACTAATGAACTTGTTACTGAACCCAAGTCCATTTACTCATGGCTCCAAAAGGGCCCAACAAATGAAGAACAAGTTGTTGGAGCAAGGAAAAAGATTTCTTCTTCAAGTCAGCAAGACTAGGAAGATGGTGAAATGGTATCCTGAAGGGCCATCTTAACTCAGTGTAAGTCTCACACTCCTTTTGTCTTTAGACAAGGAGGAGAAGCAGAGCTTGGGTAAGGAAATGACTGATGACTGTCATTGTCTTGGTGCCTCTCTGGTGATGTGGAATGGGATATTGTAAAACATGGTGTTTGGTGACCTCTTGATTTGGCACACAGTCATGATGTCCCTATAAATCTTAAAAAATATCATAGTTGCTCTTGTGTCATTAGTCTTGAAAGGAATATGAGATTAGGAAAATTTTGGATAAAACAACACTGTGCTCCTATGTTTGAACAAACACTCCTTAAGTGATTAACAAGGGTTGTGTGCTCAGGGAGGCATAGGCTTTTTCCAGGAAAAGATCACAGAGGCCTTATCTACAGCAAAGCTAGGAGACTAACAGCACATTGCTCAGCTCTGTGACCCCGCCCCCCAAATTAGTGATTTTTAAAGCCAACTAAAAGCAATGATATAAGCAAATGAGGTGACAAGGTTTATTTATTTACTTTCTTATTTGTTTGTGTATTTATTTATTTTTCCTTCCTTTGGTTTCAAACCTCATAAGTGGTAGTGGAGGGAAGGAATTGTAAGCAAGAACTCTGGTTCCAAAATCCTGGGTTCAGATCCCAGTTCATTATTTATGGGCCACATAATCTTGAGCAAGTTACTTAACCTTTCTGGGGCTCAACCTACCCATCTGTGAAAAAAGAGAATCCATGTCACAAGGTGGTAATAAGAACTGACTCAGAACACATTAAAGTATTTAGTACTATTGTTCACATGGTGGGTGCTGGAAAGCATTAAAAATGTTGATTAATATTGTCATTAAAGTCAGAACTGAACTACAAATATCTAGAACATATTTATTACATCTCTAAACCTCTAAGAATCAATCCCCAAACTCTTCAGCTTTTCCCTTTATTATAACTGGTTCTCTATAAAGAATCTGATAAGTTTATAAAATCTATTCACATTAAGATAATTCATGACTGGTCATAAAGGTCACTTTCCAAGACCTTGTCTTTTGAGTGGTTACAGAGTCTGAAGAAATGAGGAAGCAGAGAAGCTCTCTTGAGAAGCCAGTTGACATCAGAGGGTTTGATGGTCACTCTGTAACTGAAGCTGTTAGTTATCTGGCACCTTAGTGGTGCAATGATTAAAAAAGACCTTTCCTTCGCTTGAGGAACACAACAGTCCAAAACATGAGATAGATGCTCTTCTAAATAACTAATATTTACTTTATAGGTATCTCGTTTTTCTAGACAGTTTGGGAGGAACCCCAACAAACTACCTGGGATCTCTCTGCATGTATGAGGCAGTAGACTATGTGGAGACTCATGTTAAGGGAAAAAATATGAGAATGTGACCCCAGGGGAAGGTGAGAAGTAATTTTAAGTGACTGTCACTCAATAACCATTTATTGATTTTTTTAAAACTAGTGTTTTAGCTAGTTTTTTTCATTGCTATGACCAAAAGACCTGACCAGAGCGATGTAGAGGAGTACTTGTACTCTTAGTTTTATTGGCTCATAGTTTCAGAAGTTCAGTCCACAATCAGACAGCTCTATTACCAGAGGCAAAATATAAACCCCAATGACCTATTTCCTTTAGTCACATCCTATCTGCCCGCAATTACTGCCCAGTTAATCCATATTAGTGGATTGATCGACTCATATCTAAATCATACATCATATCTCACACCTAAACCATAACATTCTGCTCCTGGCTCCCAAAAGTTTGTGCCCATCTCACAATGCAAACTACATGTAGTTCACTTTCAAGAGTCCCCACAGTCATAACAGTTCCAGCATTACCCAAAAGTTCAAGTCTAAACTCTCATCTGATACAAGACAGACCCTTGACTATGAGTCAAAACCCAAAGCAATTTACATATATCTCATACATAATGGCACAGTGTAAACATTTCCATTCTACAAGGGAGAAATAGGGACATAGAAATAACCAATGTAACCAAAGGAGACTTAAATCCAGCTGGGCAAACAAATTTGGTATCTGGGGCACTTGGCATTATGTTTTCTCCAAAGGGCTGTGTAGCTCCATCCCTATGGCTTTGTTGTTTGAAGCCCACGTGGCCTCTCTCTTGGCTTGTTTCTGCTTGATTCCTGCAGTTTTCCTGGGCAGACATCCCACATTACTGCATTTCTTAATCACTGCAGCTTTGACTTTCTTATCACATCTTCGTGAATCACCCTCTCAGGGGCAGCCTGCAGGGACTTTGACTCTGCTACACTTTGCCTGGCCTCCCATACTCTCCTTTGAAGTCTTGGCAGAAGCCTCCACGACTCCCTAACTCCAGAATCCTACAAAATTCTGCAGAACTAATACCACATGGTGGACACCATGGTTTGTTGCCATCTTGAGCATTAATAAAGCCTCCAGGGACCATGGTTATAGCAGCTTCTGAGTGCATGGGCAGTTGAATCCCTATGGTCTCTTCATAAAGGAATTTTTACTTATACACCCTTGAGATGGGGTGGTCTTGCCAGTTCCTGAGATGCCTTCAAGTCATCTTTCCTATTGTTTCTGGGTAAGTACTTAGCATCTCTTTAGTGACTTTAATGTCTTTTACAACCAAAACTTCCTTGGACACAATTTTACTTGCACTTTTCTGGCCAAACTGCAAGTTTCTCAAATCTTTGTTTTGCTTTCTGCTCCTGATCATCACAGTAAACTTGGCTAAAATCTGCTACAATATCCATGCCACCACCTGAATGCTGTGCTTCCTTGAAATTTCCTATCCAGATTAATTAGTCAATCACCTTTAAATTCAGCCTCACAGTTTCAGGATGTGGGCAAAATATAAACAACTTCTTGCCAACACGTAACAAATGTCCTCTAGTCCAATTTCCAATAGATTCCTCCTTCTCCTCTGAAACCTCAGGAGTCCAGTCTTTATTGTCCATGTACTATGGCATTCTGGTCTCTTGAACTCCCTCCAGAATCACCCATAAACTCTGCTTATAACATTCCAAAACTTCTCCAGCTTTCATCTCTAAACTTCTCAAAAAATTTCCCTACCAAACTCCAAAGGCTTCTGAACGACACGGTTATGTTAATCACAGCAACAACTCTACAGTGCCAATTTCTGCTTTAGTCACATACTTCATTGATGTGACCAAAAGACCTGGCAAGAACAATGCAGAAGAGGGAAAGTATATTTCAGCTCATGGTTTCAGAGGTCTAGTTCATAAATGACTGACTCCTTAGCTCTGGTCCAAGGAGAAGCCGAACATCGTGGTAGAAGGGCTTGGCAGAGGAAAGCAGCTCAGAACCTAATGGCCACGAAGCAGAAAGAGAACTGCTCACCAGGACAAAATATGAACCCCAAAGTTACACCCCCAGTGACCTATTTCCTCCATTCACACCCTACCTGAATGTTATTATCCAGTTAATCCATATCGGTGGATTGATTCATTGATAAGTTTAACCCTCTCATCTAATCATTTCACCTCTGAAATTTCTTGCATTCTCACAAATGAGCTTTTGGGGGACACACAATATCTAAACCATAACAACCAGACACTAATATGTCAATAATACCTTCTTTAGTCTATTCTATAACCCTCAGAAAAATGCATTATGGGCTTCATTTAACAGATAAGAAGGACAGAGGTCCAGTAAGCTGAAATCATTTTATAAACCTAACTAGTTTGTGAGGGTGTTCTACTAGTGAGGGAATAAAACCAAAAAGAGTTTCTCGCTTCAAATCTCAAGGACATCAATGGTTAACCCCACTGTACTTTAAACTCATGTTGAGTTTATTTACTCAGTCAGGTTATATAGGTTATTGAAACCCAAAGGAACCATCTGAGAAAGATAAAATCCAGTCTGAGCTGCACGGTAAAGGATACCCTGGTGAGGGGTGCATGCGCCAGAGGAAAGGGCACCTTTTCCCATTTCCTATCATGGCAATGCACAAGCTATCTGCAGCTTTGACACTGAGGGCAGCACAGACAGGGGTGATCAGTATTTTCCTCACTTGGGGTGGCTACTAGATCCCACAAATGACACAGAGTCCTGGCCAATAGACTGAACAGCTTTCCCAGGTGTGTGTAGGCATGTCTGTTCTGTTTCTGGCTCTTTAAGTGACTAAATTGGGTCATGATATTCTGCAACTGCTATTGCTCTCCCCTGGGCATAGCTGCCTGGGAGAAGAGCAACCCCTTCTTGTGTTGTTCTGCAGCCCTCCCCCTCCCTAGTGGCCCTACTATGGGTTGAAAAAAAAGTCAGTGGTATGTGAGTGCAGAGGAGGGGAGCGTTAGGGTGCCCATGGTGGTGAAAGCTGCTCACAGGAGGTGACATGAAAGCCTGGCCTTGAAAGGTAGGAAGGTGCCTCCCAGGTAGAAAGGGAGGAATGATTGGCATGCCCAACAGCCTTGAAGAGAGGCTACCCCAACAGAGTGGAAATGGTAAAAGGAGTCAGCAAACCTGCTTCACTTTTCAAAGAAAGCTCAGCAGTGGCTGGGCCTCAAATGTGTTGAATCCTGCAGGCCCTGGGGCTGGGGGGGGGGGAGGCTGGCATTGTGGGCTAGCAACCACTTAACCCCGTGGGCAGCCTGCCCTGAAAACAGGTTCTGGAGATCAGCTTTCAGGCCTAACTGGCTAAGGCCCCAGGAGGTACACGGGGAAGTTGCTACACCAGCATGAGATCATGAACATTTTCATTCACAGACACCCTGGGTAAACCCCAAAGAGTTAGCAAGGGAAGAAGCCTTTTTAAATTTGAAAAGAGAAAGAAAACCCAGAAGCCTCTGAAGACTCCATTACAGACCAATCGGGGTGTGCAGAGACTTCAACAAAGCCTACTATGGTCAAAGGGAGAATGCATGGTAAGGATAAGGACAGAGACCCTTCCACACCCGAAACTCATGGGAGGCAGAGGTGGCAGGCACTGGGTGCAGCTCCCGGGTGGCCCCACAGTGGTGGGACACACAGAGCAGGAAGGATAGGAATCCAGGACTGGCAAACTTGGCCCCGCCTGGGGAGAGCTGCACAGCTAGGTGATAGCTGCCCAGTCGACCTGTCACCTGACCCTGGAGAGATGCACTGCTCAGGGAGTGGTCAGCTCATTACCTGCTTGTGTGTGTGTGTGTGTGTGTGTGTGAGAGAGAGAGAGAGAGAGAGAGAGAGAGAGAGAGAGAGAGAGAGAGAGAGAGATTTTCAAAGCCCTGTCCTCCACTCTTTAATGTGACCTGCAATATTCATCATCCTGCTGCCATCTTTTATTTTTGTCATGGTTATCTAAGAAAACTGAACAATTGATAGCCCAAGGGAAAAGAAAACACTAGAGTCTAGAGTCCAACAGACCTGAGTCAGCCCCCTAGCTGTGTGACTCCGATCAGCTCATTCAACATTTCAAGCCTCAGTTATCACTTCTTATAATGGGAGAAATAAAACCACAAGGAACTTTTCTAATAGGGAGCTATTAAGAAAACAATATTTACAGAAAAGTTGCTAAGACAGCACAGAGTTTCCAACGTAACTGCACCCCGTTTTATGTTCATGATTCTGATCACTGAACCCAGGGTCTCTCACATGCTAGGCAAGCCTCTACTACTGAGCTACACCCCCAGCCCTTTTTATTTTGAGAGGGGGGTGTCTCACTGTGTTGCCCAGGCTGCCTTTGAACTTGGGATCCTCCTTCCTCTGCCCCTGAGCAGCTGGGATTATAAGAGCACGTGGTAACGCCCAGTTTAGTTTCTCCTGCTGTTAACACTTTACCTTGTATGGTACCTTGGTCACAATTAATAAACCAATATTGATCTATTGTTATTAACCCAAATCTATACTTTTTAAAGATTTTCTTTTATTCATTTTTATTGGTTCTTTTTAATTATACATGACAGTAAAATCCAATTTGACATAATTATAATTATAAAAGCATGAAATAAATTCAGTTCCTAGTACCTCTCCTTCCCCTCCCCCCATCCTTGTTCCCTTCTCTCTACTGATCTTTCTGCCATTTACCCATACTGAATGTATGTGCATGATGGTGAGAGTCACTGTGGTACATTCATATACGCACATAGGAAAGTTACGTCAGATTCATTCCACTGTCTTTCCTTTCCCCATCCTCCCTCCTTTCCCTTTATTCTAAGGTTCTTTCTCTGTTCTATTTCTGAACCTATGTTAAATGTAATTATCATGTCTCCTTAGGCTCTTTTTGACTGAACTGCTTTCTCAGACTTAGCTTGTTTTTGATGACCTTAACAGTTTTGAGGAGTATGGGGTCAAGAATTTCATAATGTCCCACAGGCGAGACTCTTCTGGCATTCTACTCAGAGTTATACTGGTGGCTATAAGTTTTGGGGAGGAAAACCACGGAGGTAAAGCCATTTCCACCACATTGTATCAAGAGTGTATACCGTCAACATGACTCACCACTGTTGATGTTGACTTCAATCATTTGTCTCAGATAACATTTGTCAGTTTTTTTTTTAAATAGAAACTGTTAATTCACACCTCTCCCCACTTTCCAAAGTGTGCTCTGTGAAGGTGTCATTATGTGGTGCTTGTGCTTAAAGATGGGGGAGTTATACTCTACCTCCTTGAAAGTGGAGTATCTACATAAATTATTTGGAATTCTTCTGTCCTGAGGATGGTTTTATTCCCCCCATTTATTTGTATCAGTATAAACTCATAGGTATTTATTTTGTGCTTTAGTTTATAATGCATATGACATTATTTGTTTTCTTGCTTGAATTATTCTACCTTTGGTCACTGGAGTTTCATTTTAATTGGGCTGTGTTCTTTCTTACTGTTGAGGATGAATGAAGAGTTCTTTTCATATTTTGAATATGTGTCCTTTACCAGATATGCTTTATTTGCAAATATTTTCTCAAGTCTGTGGATTTAAAAAAAATATTCTCTTTACCATGTTTTTCACAGAGCAAGAATTTTAAATTAAAAAAGTGTCCAACTTATAAAATTTTTCTTTCATTGATCATGCTTTTGGTATTTTATCTAAAAACTCACCCTCAAATCCAATATTGCATAAATTTTCTCATTTGTTTTCTTCTAGAGGTTTTATAGTTTTGCATTTTACGTTAGGTCTCAGTCTGTTTTGTGATGGTGTAAGAGGATACCACAGACTGGATGATTTATAAAGAATAAAAGTTTATTGATTCATAGTTCTCAAAGCTAGGAGGTCTAATATCAAGGTGCTGGCATCTGGCAGGGGCCTTCTCGCTGTATTATCACATGGAGGAAGGTGGAAAGGCTAAGAGAGACAGTACAGACTCCCTCATCAAGCCCTCTACTGTGTTAATCCATTCATGAGAACGGAGCCTTCATGACCTAAGCCCATCCTGCTAGTCCCCACCTTCCAACACTATTGTCTTAGAGATTAAGTTTCAATTTGAGTTTGGAAGGTGCCACCATGAATAAGGCATGTCAGACCACATGGAAAACAGATCCTTCTGCTCTTCTAGCAAGCTCAAACTTGGGCTCTACTCTCAGGAGGAGAAGTCACAGAGTTCTCCCAGGTGAAGAGGAAAGGGTGCTATCTCTGAAGCCACCAGCTCAAATTCTAGCTTTTCCCTTACCGGCTGTGTGGGCTTGTATACACTACTCAATTTTACTGGGTCTCAATGCAGACTTATAATGAAATAAGAGCTAACTGTTAAGTAGCACCTCCTATGTGTCAGAGGTTGTTTTAAACATTTTGCTTATAAATCAATCAATTTCTCTTACAGCCTCATGAGGAAGATTCATATTATCTGCATTTCGTTGTGAGGAAATTAAGGCTCAGTAAACATGGGAGGGTCAGAAATAAAATATTCTTAGGATTGTTATAATGATTTTAGGATTTGATATATGTCAAGTGCTTGGCATAGAGCCTGATATCCAGTGCATACACAGTGTGTAATTGTATATGAATGCTTGGCTCCACTTCTTTCTGCAAATCCTTTAGATTTTGCTTTGAAACAGAATAGAAAAGTGCACAAACCAAGAATGTGTAGGGGATTTATCACAAAATGAACACTCACAAAACACCAGCCAAGTTAAGAAAATAGAACATGTCCAATACCTTTCAAACCCACCCCCTCAATCTCTACTCCTCTTGATTCCCAGTTATACCAAATCTTGATTTTTGTGGAGATTGCTACTTTCTCTTTATAATTTTACCAATTTATATACATTCCTGAACACTAATTTTGCAAGTGTTTTGAACTTTATCTAATATGTATTCTTCTGAGTTTTGCTTAGCATCGTTTGAGACTTATCCGTTTAGCCATGGTGTGTTTATTTTCAGTGCTATATATTGCTTTACTGTGTGAGTACGCCAACAATCTTTATCCATTCTACTCTTTTTAAAAATATATTTATTTTTTAGTTATAGTTGGACACATTTCCTTTATTTATTTATTTATATGTGGTTATGAGGATCGAACCCAGAGCCTTGCACATGGTAGGCGAACACTCTACTGCTGAGCCACAACCCCAGCTCCTCCATCTTGCTCTTCATAGGCAAAAAAGTGGTATCTAGTTTTTGGCTGTTACAAATAGTGCTGCTATAAACTTTCTCATACATGGTTCTCAGTGCTTGTGAGAAATGACTGCCTCATGAAGTCTGTATTTGTTCAACTTTAGCAGATACAACTGTTTTTAAAGTTGGTGTATGAAAGTTGCCTTTCTGCCTCATCTTCATCCAACACTTTATTTTGCCATTTAATAGCCACTTTTGGTGAGGGTATTGTGATATCTCCTTGTAACTTTAATTTGTATTTTTTAAAAAATTATCAGTGAAGTTAAACTCCTTTTTGTAAGTTTAAGGCCATTTGGATATCTCCTTTTGTGAAGTATTGGTTTCAAATTTCTTGACTTTTAATTCTATTGATTTGTCTTTCTAATTTTAATTGATTTGCAGAAATTCTTTATATTGAGAGTAGGAGGTCTGTTATAGATAAGTCAATACTTTCTTCATCTGATTTTAGGATTTCTGTGTGTGTTTTTAGTTTTCAACAGTTTAATATGGTGTACCTAATTTTATGTTTTTATTTATCCTTACTGTGAATTCTTGAATCTGTGACTTCATGTCTTTAGTCAGTTTGGTGAGGTTCTGAGCCATTTCCAATTTAGTATTTTTCCTTTCTCTCCTATTTTATTTTTATTTTTTAAATCTCTCATTTTGGAATGTTGATTAACTATTAAGTATTAAACTTCCCTGATCATATCCTCTCTATTTCTTACCCTCTTCTTGGCCTGCTCTCTCCTTCTTGTAACTTCCTGCTTCATTATGGAAAATTTCTTCGTGAATTAGTATTTCTTTCTTTCTTTTTTGTAGTTCCTTGCCAAAATTTTCAACTTTATCTTTTATGTTATTGAACATAGGAAACTTAGTTGTTTTCAAGTCTAAGTGTGATGGAACTAATATCTAGACACCCTGTGGCTGTGTTTTTATTGTTTGGTATTCTTGCAAGTTTTTTTCCATGTAGTTTTATTCCTCACATGCCCTGTTATTTTTGATCATGTGCTGGACATTATATTGCAAATTGCTTGTAGGAATACTATTGAGGTCCCAGATATTACCTCCTTCCAGAGAGAATTTATATTTACTTTTGGTATGGGTTTGGAGAGACTATTAGCACTTTAAGAACACCTCAATTCAATTTTAGGGTTTGAAATGATTTGAAGTTGAGCCATAGTCCCTAAGACAGCTGATAAACTTCTGATAAACTGATAAACATACTCTTAAGCTCCATCTTAAGAGTATGTATCACATTTCCCCTGTGGTAATTAATAGTCTCTGGACTTGTATTTCTCTTTTCTTTGCTCCTCAAGACTTCCAAAGGTATTATTTATCAGTCTATAAGTCACCCACTCTGGAATTAACAAACATGCCTAAGGGGAAAGCAGCTGGAAATGACAGGCTCACCTCCTGGGTGCCATCATTTCCCAATCCTGAAATAGTAATTTTACCCCGTTTTGTTAGTTCTCTGATCCTTCAGGTAGGTGTTTGTATATATTGTTCAGATTTCCAGTATCAAGGTTGGTTCTAATTATCTTGTTTGCTATGGTTGGAGTTAGAAGGCTCCCTTGTAAACTACCCAAATTAGAATGCATGCAGGTTTCTGTTTCCCTCTGGTGTACATGACAAATCTATAGGTTGTTTTAGTAGGGGTTTTCTGGGTCTCATTTCTTCAAATTCAGTCTCAGATGTTCCACCTCTGTCCCACTCCTCCTGTCAGGTTGGGAAGCTACTTTTTAGTTTTATTTTTTCTCTTCTCTTCTATCAAGATAACTAAATTCCTCTGTTCTATAGGCTTTCCTAATTACTTGGCTGAAATGATCTTTCCCTCCTTTGAATTTCCCTTCCACTCTGTGGGTAATCATGTTTAACAGTTAACTAGGTACATATTAATTATTTTTTAGTGTGTGTGTGTGTGTGTGTGTGTGTGTGTGTATTATAAAGCTCTTAAAGGCAGAAATATGTTATCTTCTTTATAATATCTTCAGCTTCTGGACTTATAGTACATGTGCAAAACATAACAGATCGAGCATCTCAGGTCTGTCCTCCAAAAACTGTGTCTTGCCTTTATATAACAGAATGTCACATCATGTCACATTGTAACATAGTGCATTACTGCAGTATTAGAAAGTTTCCACTGCCTGGTCAGCCTCCATATTCCTACTCTGGGAGCCTGTGCTGAAGGCACAGATCCAGGCATGCGCCCCCATATTCCTGTAACAGCTGATTTGATCATGATATATCCCTGATCTACTCATTAATGAGTTCCTTGATCAAAACTTAAAAAAAAAGATATGAAGCTTGAAATTGAAATGCTTCCTTAATAGGATGTCTGCAAAAAAGTCACAGAGATTCTACTCAAGAGATCATGCAGAGTGCTGGGAGTGTGCTCAGTGGTAGAGCACTTGCCTACCACTGGGTTTCATCCCCAGTGCTAAGAAAAAGCCATAAAGAGGAAGAAAAAGTTGTGGAGGTGATGAAAATAGGAGTAATCAAAGAAAGCTTGTGAATAAATCAGATGGGAAATAAGCATTTATGCAGAGACTGAAAGAGATGAGAGTCCACGTGGGCCCTGAGGGTCAGCTTTTATTTCCAATGATAACTCAATATCTTTTCAGGCCCAGTGTTTATAATTTTAGGTATCACGTCTATACTTTTGATCAGTTATGTGGGCTTCTACTTTTGGTAACCAAAGGGTATAGACTAGAATAGCAATGTATCTTCTTTTTGTATCAGTGAAGGTGCTTTTGGTGCATGTAACCAAAACCAACCCTGGCTATCTTAATCAAAAAGGGGACATATTGGAAGTACAAAGGGAGATAAGAACTGATAAATGGCTGGAGAGTCAGACATGGAGGACAGACAGGAACCCAGTGGGACCATAGGACCAAAAATCAGGAGGACTAACAACTGCCTTTTTTAGCAGGACCTGGCTTGCCAGATACTTCCACTCTTGCTGTGGACACTGTGCCTCTAGTGGACTTTACTGCTGCCTTTGCCACTAGTCTCCTGGTTGCTTTTGCATTTGTTATTTTTTCAAAGGTGGAAGCGACCATATAGTAGTGTCTGATTGGCTGAGCCTGAATCACATGTTCCTATCCCAGAAAGCAGGGAGAGGAAGGATCCTGTCCCTTTGGGTTTTGTCATGGGAAGCAGGACCCTGCTACTGGTGAAATGACATACAATAAGGTGGGGAGGGTGACCTAAAAAATGATGGATGTTGGAGAGCTGGTAATGGCAAAGATGTTATTAGTCTTTATGGGACCTTTTTGGTTCAGATGAATGTGGTCGAAATTTTAGCTCCTATAGAAGATGAATGGAACACAAAATAATTAGGTAGGGAAAAAGATAAAGCATTAAGTTTGAAACAGCTCCTTAAGGGTGATATATGCAGCTGGCATGTGCCTCTTTTGCCCTTTCCTCTTCTGTTTCTTGTCTGGATCATGGTCATGATGGCCAAAACTCTAGTAAACATGTTGTGATCTTGTAAAAGGAAGCCATGCGGCGGAGATGGCTGAGTAGAAAGATAAAAGGATTTGGGGGTCTTTGATACAGGATGAGACACCATGCTCGCTTCTACATTGCTTTTACATGAGCAAATGCTCATGTGTTCAACACAGTAGTCTGGTTGTGTTTCTAGCAGCTGAACATAATTCCTAATACATACAGCCATTATTTTTTTATTACCATGAATGTTGTGAAGGCTAAAAAATTGAGTCTTTAGCAACATGGCTGTTGTTCATTGATTCAGAATTCCTGTCATACCATATTTTCCAAAAGAGCTGAGAGGTAGATGATAATTTTTTTAACCAAAAAAAAAAAATCTACTAAAATGATCGAGTATGGATTTTTTCAAAAGACTTTTACAATGCATTTTGCAAAACTTGGCGATTTCCTGGTATGTTACTTTCTCCCTGGTGAGGGTTCTTTGTTATAGGAAAGAGTGACTCTGATTTGGAGCATATCACATCCACTTATTACAGCGATGTGGGATTAGGCAGACACTGACACATGAAAATCTAAAATAGAGATAATCAGAAAAGTATTTTTGATTTTCTTCAGATTTCAGAATTTTGTAATATTTTTAAAAAATTCAAAAATCAAAAGAAGACTACTTGGAGTAGCTACACATCTGCTCTCCTCTTCCTGGTAGACTTCTACCATCATTGCTCAGGTCTTCTTGCTTCCCTTTGGCATAGGAGTAGACAGCATCTCTCTCATGTGACCCATATTGTAAGCTAGAATGGAAGAGGACTGAAAGTGTTGAAGAAGTAATTGACTACTTAAAGGTCATTAGGTAATTTCTTTATTTCCTACTTTTGCTGAATTCCAGGCTACATGTAGGAATCTAGCTGAATATGCCGATAATATTGCATGGACATTAAACAAAGGAATTAATGAAGTAAAGGAGGCAATAATAGCAGAGAGAACTTCAAGGGGTGGCTTAGCACAGATTATCCACATGGAAAGTGTTAGCAATACGGAGTGCACTTCAATTGGCAGCAATTATGGTATTAACAAGAAAATTAATACTGACCACAGAGGATTTCTAATTCCAAAGCCTAAACCATAGGGGATGATGTTATCTCATCTTTCCCAGGTAGCATTTTCTTATTTTCTCTTCAAACTAAAATTTTGAATGCCCAGAGGGCAACACAACCATCTAGCACAGGACCTTAAGCAACACATGCTTAACCCATGTGCCATAATGAAGTTTGCAGAGAGATCTCCTCGAGAAGACGCGTGGTTAATTAACTCACTATGAGGGCACTGCTTGGTAGTTGTGAGTCTGAGAGACCTTGTCCAGGGCAAAGAAGGCAGTACACAGCCAGCTCCTCAGGCTAGAGCCAGAGCTGGGCTTTCTGCTGCCTGTTTTCATCCGTACACTTGCCAGGATTTGGTGAGAGTACCAGTGGGAAGGCTTGTGCTGTTTAATCATGTCTGGATATTTTTGAGAAGAGGCCTCTGGAAGGTTATTTTCCTAAATAGCTGAGGAGCTCTGGGACAGAACAAGGTCAAGAAATAAGGGGCCCAGACACAACAGATTTGTCCATTCAGTAGATACTTGAAGGGAAAAGGGGACTAGCCTTTGAGGGTGGCAAAGAATAGAAGCACATCTGGGTACCCCATAGAACGGTGATGTATTGAAGAATCCACAGGCAAATGAAGAAAGCAAGGAAGCACTGTGGGCAGTTCTGCAGACCAGGAACGTCACCAGAAAACAACAGCCACTCCAGTGTCCCCATTTTGGTGGCTGCGCTTACTTCTGCTTTCTTGTCGTTTTAGTCAGTGTTTTCATTGCTGTGACCAAAACACCTGACAGGAACAAATTTAGAGGAGGAGAAGTTTATTTGGGACTCACGGTTTCAGAGGTCATAGTCCAAAGATGGCTGACTCCATTGCTCTGGGCCCAAAGTGAGGCAGAACGTCATGGTGGAAGAGTGTGGTGGAGGAAAGCAGCTCAGGACACCAGGAAGCAGAGAGAGTGCTCCACTCAGCAGGGACACAATATAAACCCAAAGGCATGTCTCCAGTGACTCCCCTCCTCCAGTCACACCCTCCCTGCCTACAGTTACCCCCAGTTTATCCATTCAAGAGGATTAATGCCCTGGTGGGATTAAGGCTCCCAATCAATTCACCTCCGAACTTTCTTTCATTGTCTCACACATGAACTTTTACAGGACACCTTTTATCTAACTCTAACACTTGTGAAGCTCCTTAATCCTTTGCTGCTCATGATGTTTCCTGTCCATACAGCTTCTTTCCCCCTAGGGCTGTTTGCTATTCCATGGACTCCGCTTTCTACTTTCTCTCCAAGATCTCTCTGCTTCTATAGGCTGCTGAGAAGACTCCCTGGGCAAGCCTTCATGGCTATATGGAACCTTCTCTGGACATTATCTTCCTGCTAGGTCATGTCAGGTATCTGTGTGAGATGGAAGATGGGGTTTTGGTGCCTGAATTCTACCATTTAGTCCTTTTTCCTTAAGGGGATCCCTGCTAAGAGAAATATACCAGAATAAAAAGAAAAAAAAAAGCTGAATTGTAAGCAAAGCACTGTTTGTGTCAAGTTTTATTGATATGGTTTGAATGTAGTTTGCACCCTAAAGATTCATGTGGAGCTTTGGTCCCCAGCCTGGTAGTGTTCAGATGGTAGAAATTTTAAAAGGAGAGGGCTAGTGCAAAATAATTAGATCATCAGGTCATTGCCCTTGGATGGGAATAATGTTATTCTTAGAGAATGAATTAGTTCTCTTGAGAGAGTTATTATGAAGTGAGGCTATCCTACACACTTGTCCCCTTCTGTATGTAGCTGTTTCTATCTGCTTCTCCATCATATTGTGAGAAACCAAGAGGAGCCCTCACCAAGGGCAAAAAATAGTATATAAACAACATAAAAATAGTCTCCCAAACTGAGATAAATTTATTGTCTTTATAAAGTAATAGCCTCAGGTACTTTGTTATGGCAACAGAAATAATTGAATACAATCTTCTATTGCACAGTGCTAAAAAAAAATTCTCTAGAAAAATGTGTCTTAAAGTAGGACACTTATGTGAAGTTTCCAACTCCTCTCCCCCTAAATCTGTCTATCCTGTTTCAGGTGGAGAAGCTGGAATACAGTGAGGAAGGAAGCCAGGCTTGACTCAAGAACATGGGCCTTGCCAAATGGGAAAAGTCTATTATTGCCTAAAAGGCCAGACCACTGTTTGAATGAGTTAATTTATAGAAAGGAAGTAAAAGAGAAGACAAACATTGATCCTGACTCTGAAGACACTGTTATCCATTCACTAGTAACTGTGACCTTCTTAGAGCTTCACTTTAATATATAACTATGTGGTTATTAAACAGTAGAAAATAGGACTAGTAACAATTGAAATGTCCTGTAAGTGTACACTTTAAATCCGATTATAAAGACTTAGCACAGGGCTGGGGATGTGGCTCAAGTGGTAGCGCGCTTGCCTGGCATGTGTGTGGCCCGGGTTCAATCCTCAGAACCACATACAAACAAAGATGTTGTGTCCGCTGAAAACTGAAAAATAAATATTAAAAAATTCTCTCTCTCTCCTTCTCTCTCTCTCTCTCTCTCTCTCTCTCTCTCTCTCTCAAAAAAAAATCATTACTTAAAAAAAAAGACTTAGCACCACATAAAAGAATGTAAAATACCTCATTAGTGTTTTGTATCCTTGCTTACTTGCTTAAATGACAATATTTTGGATATACTGAATAAAATTAAAATTAATGTCACCTCTTCCTTTTTCCATCTTAACAATATGGGTACTAGATAATTTGAAGATGCACATTCAGCATCTACTAGATTTCTGTGGAACAGCTTTGTTGTGGTCCAAATATGTTGGCTGTCCAGGGAGTAGCTGGGAAGGAGGTGGGCAGCAGCAGGGCCACAGTGTGGGGAGGTGATCTCAGTGAACACTGCTGGTTTCACCAGCTCTGACTGGGGCGGCAGGGTGACATGATATACAACATGACCTCTGTGTAAGGAGTTGCTATGGCTCTTTCTCTTAGATGTGGGCTCTTAGCCGGGGAGGCACCCAGGCATTTCAGACTCATCTCCACTATGACTAATGAAGTTTGTTTATTTGTTCTTTCATTCAACAGATGTTTATTGAGCTCCTGCTATGGATTGGTACTCTTCTAGGCCCTTGGAACACAGGCTTGGGTTAAAAAACAAAACAGAACACCTCATCTTCTGGAGTTTGGGAATAGACAATAAATAAGAACCGATTCCATCAATGTCATAAGGGGATAGTTCTGTGAAGAAAAGGCAAGATAAAGTTGCAGAGAGTCATGGGTAGGAGTGGGTTCTCTTTTAGAGGGTGGTTAGGGAGGGTCTTAATGACATTCGAGTGGAGGCTTAAAGAGGGTGAGGGAGCAATCCCTGAGGGTACCTGGGGGAAGTGAAGACCCTGCAGTGGGAATATACATGGTCTACAGAGAACAAGTCAGGAGGACAAAGCATGGTGAGGACAGAAGAAGAGTTCAGAGCTAGCAGGGACTGCTCTGTAGCCACAGAGGGCCCTCAGACATATCCCCAGATTGACAGGAAGCCATGGGGGATTTGAGCAAAGGAGTTGACAAAAGGACTAGTCTGGTCACCTATGAAGAATGAAATGGGTGGTCGTCTGGAGCAGAGTAAAAAAGTTATTGCAATGGTCCAAGACAGACAACAGGGCCTTAGACTGGAATAATAGAGTTAGTTTAATTAAATTGGCCAGAAGCTATCCCATACCAGGGAGTTCTTGCATAACAAACTCCAACCTGGTTTGGTATGTAAACAATCTAACTTAGCAATATCTCTTTGGAATAACATACCTGGGCTCAGCAATCACAAACAGCCAACTTCAGCCAATCACAGGCAGCCCACTGATCAGGCCATGTCCAAATAAGGCAAAGGCCCAGCTGTAACCAATCAGCTATTTCTGTACTTCCTGTCCTGTCTGTGAATATTCCCTGTCCCCGTTGCAGACCAGAGTTCTCTGATCCTCTTCTGGTCTGGTGTTCCCCAAATCATGAATTGTTTTTTGCTCAAATAAACTGTTAAATATTTTGTCTAATTTTTTTTTTCTTGTAGCCAGCTTAAAGGATTTGCTGAGGGATTGGACCTGGGCTGTGGGGGAAGGCAGCAATCCAGTGACTCTGGTGGTCTTGACTGGAGCAATTACAAGGATGTAGTTGCCATCAGCTGAGCTGTGTGGACTGGGAGAGGCAGACTTCCTCAGGGAAGGTCAGGATTCAGTTTGAATCCACTGAAGTGTGAGATCTCAAGTAGACATCTGTTTTAGTTTGTTTTCTGTGGCTATAATGAAACAACGGAGTCATTTATAAAGAACAGAGATTTATTTTGGCTTATGGCTCAGGAAATGGGTAAGTCCAGGAGCATGATCCTGACATCTGGTGAGGGCTGCACATTGCTTCATCTCATGGTGGAAAAGCAGAAAAGCAAACAGGTACACATGAGAGAAGACCAAGCACGGGGGGTGAACTTGCTTTGTAATCATCTGCTCTTGTGGATCACGGACTGGTTCCTGCAAGAGCCAACTCACTCCTGGGACAAAGGCCATATCCTCCTTGAAGAGGTGTTACTTCTTAAAGACAGCACCTCCCAAAGCTGTGATATCAGGGACATAAATTTTAGAGGGCACAAACCACATGGAAACCATATTAAGTCCAAAAGGAGATGGCAGGTAAGCACTTGGATGGGTGAGTCTGGGTCATGGGGGAGAGATCAGAACTTGAGAAGTTTCTCAAAGCTGAAGGAACAATTGAGAGTCACACACTGAGCTAAATGCCTAAAGCTATGAAACCACCAGAAGCGTACACAGATGGAAAATGAAGGCTGCAGCCTGGGCCCCTCTCATGTTTAAGAGCAGGCAAGAGGAAGAGGAACCAGAAAAAAATTAAAAAGAGAATAATAGCTAGTGAGGTGGGGGGACTCAGGAGA
The DNA here is from genome assembly GCF_045843805.1 of Urocitellus parryii. Taxonomy (NCBI): domain Eukaryota; kingdom Metazoa; phylum Chordata; class Mammalia; order Rodentia; family Sciuridae; genus Urocitellus; species Urocitellus parryii. The sequence goes on from NC_135534.1 coordinate 99,534,664, forward strand.
GAGCGGATGCTGGCATTCACACCCACATCTGTGTGGCTTCCCACTCCACGGCCAGGCATTGATCTCAACGCTTACTTGTTAAGAACTGCAAAGATTTGTTCTTAGGTCTGTCTCCCTCTACTAGATCATGGGCTCCTTTGTATCCCCAGGTCTAATACAGATTCTGGCATTTAGTAAACTCAATAAATGTTTGTTGAATAAATTCATAGGAATTTTTAAAAAGGAGAAAGGGCAGTCTGGCATTTTTGTTATTTAGTTTTTATATGCACTGAAATGAAATTGTTGTTTTTTATTTTCTTGGTACCAGGGATTGAACACCCAGGTACTTAACCATTAAGCCACATCCCAGCCCTTTTTATTTTTTATTTTGAGACAGGGCCTTGCTAAGTTGCTGAGGCTGCCTTTGAACTTGTGGTCCTCCTGCTTTAGCCTCCTAAGTTGCTGAGATTATAGGCATGTCCACTGTGACTGGCTATGTGGTTTTGTTGTTGTTGTTTTTTAAAACTCTATTATATTCACGGATTTGTGATAGGAATGAGGGAGAGTGAAGTGGCAATGATAAGTGGCTACCACTAATGTAGCCTCGGTCACTTTGATGGGGTGTAGCTCTGGTCACGTGTACTGGCAGAAGGAAAGAAGGCTGCTGCCATCATTGCAGACGTCAAATCATGTGAAGGGTAGGATGTCCATCAGGCAATCATGGAGTTTCCATTGTCCCAGACACTCATGCACCATCAGGGAATTAGCTGAGGTGTGCCCTGACCCAGAGCTGAGTCCTGAATCTGCACAAAGCAGATTGCCCTTGGGAATTGTCCTCCACACTGGTGTCTCTCTGAAAAATCAAACTCCATTTTGTGCTCAGCGAGAGTGGCTGGATAGCTATTTTATTATTGATCAAACAGGACTCTACAGAGAGCCCGCCTGAGATGAGAAAAATCTTAAAAGGCTCCCTTGGCTAACTCAGGCAGCTATGATTCAAACCAAAGAAACAAGCCCGATGCTCATTTCAGGACCAGAGGCCTGACTGTGTGAAGACAGAAGCTGAAAGACTTTCTATCTGACAGTGTTGCATCAGGCACTCTGCATGGACATCACACTTTCATTACCGTGATCAGAGCAAGCCACGTGCACACCTCTTCCAAGGCCACACTACTGGTTAGATCTGGCTTATTGAGAAATACTTCATTCTTTTGGATAGTTGTTATAAATATTCAGGTGTTGGGTGGCATATAGCCAGTTGAGCAGCTTCCTGTATGTATTGATGGTAGTAGTTTCCAACTTCTTGGTGGCTGTTCATAGGGAAGTTGCAGGCTTATTTTTAAGAAGGCCTCCTTAGGAAAAGAGAGAAAAAAGGTAGTGTACAAGGCCTGTCATATACCTTACTCCATTTAATCCACAGAGATAGATAGGATTTAGATCCATGTGAATGCTCATAGAACTTATGAAAGGTCACAAACTTCTAAGAACCAGAAATTGGAATCAGGCCCAGGAAAATAGCAGAAGTGAGATTCAAATCCAGTACTTTCTGTTGCCAAGGAGAAAGAACTAACAGAAAGGGAGAGACTAGAAATGCAGTGGGGAAATCATTGATGGCATAACTGTAACTGGAAGAAGGATCTCTTCTTTAATTCTCTTTCTCCCCAGACTGGGAAAAAGAATGACACCTTTTAAGAACTTACTTAATCAAGTCCTTATAAATGGTGATTTCAAAGCATCAGCACATCTTTATGTAGCTAAAGGAACAGCCATTAAGGGGTGGGAGGCTCAGTAATGGGCCCATTTTTTATTCTCAGTGGCCCAAAGGGGTACAATTTGAAAAGGGTTGGGGACTGGGAGGAGATGCATTAAACTAGAACTGATCTGCACAGCCATGTAGCACATTAACTCCATTGCAGGCGGAGATGGCCTTGCCAATTAAGGAATAAAGAGGTAATGTTTCTTTTCCTCCTTATGCTCTGAGAATTAATATTAATCTTTGGGAAATTGTGTGCATGTGCGTGCGCGCACACACACACACACACACACACACACGGCTCTTTTGGTCTGATTAAAAAAATTGCTTCTAGATCTGCACTACTCACTCTGGTATTCACGAATCACATATAACCATTAATATTTAAATGAATTAAAATGAATACAATTAAGAATTCAGTCACACTAGTGGCTACTAGTTATTATATTGCATGGCATTCTATCATTACAGAAAATCACATGGGACAATGTAGCTCACAATCCTCAGAAGAGCAGACAGCAACTCACATTTGCAGTGAGACCCCAGAGGGGACCAAATCTGGAGTGTCGAGTCTCACCTGAACTGTGCTGAGCAGAATTCTGTGTTGGTCGATTGAACACATGAATGAGGACATATAACTGATGGCTATAAGGACAGGAAGTTGAGGACAGAGGAGGATGTTAGGGTTTACAGTTTGGATGAGACGCATGAAGCTGGGTGTGAAAGGCAGGTGTGGTGTGGAGGAAAGGACACCGGGATTGAGGAGATCAAGGCCCTGTGAGGCAGGTGTGCTCACGGATTGCCATGAGTGACTTGCACTTCTTTCCTTCTTTCTGATGAGTCTAAAAGAAAAGAGAAAGGTGGGATGAGCAGATGGTGCCAAAGTGGCTCTTCCTTCATTTCCAGGCATCTCAGAAAGTGGTTTACACTGGCCTCTACTTTCTCACTGAGTTCTAAGTGATATTTCCTGCAGATCTTGAGGGAGTCATAAAATACTCTCTACCTGTACAACACCTGTATTGTTTTCCCAGGGCTGCTGTAACAAGGTGCCCAAATTGTGGGCTTAAAGAAATTAGGCAGTTCTGAAGAATCGAGGTCCCAAATCCTTGTGTTGGCAAGGCCGGGCTTCCCTCAAAGACTCCACGGAAGAGTTCTTCCTTGCCTCTTCTAGCTTCTGTTGGTTACTTGGAAACTTTGTCACTCATTAACTTTTAGGTCCAGTGCTCCAGTCTCTGTCCCTGCTTTCATGTGGCCTTTTCCTCTGTATGTTTGTCTTTGTGTCCAAATCTTTCTCTTCATTTAAGGACATCAGTCATATTGGATTTAGGGCTCCCTTTATTCCAGTATGTCCTCATCTTTATTGTATCTGCAAAGACTCTATTTCCAAATAGGGGCACATCTATGGGATCTAACTGGACATGAATTTTGGGGGAGGAGTGTACTATTCAACTGAGTACAGTCTCTGACTGAGCCCCTTATCTACCAGTTTAATGCAAGTAGAAATAGAGATTTTATTTCTCCATTTCTTCACTAACTTACTTTAGAAAGGTTTTTGATATTCACTTTGCCTGAGGAAGTTATACTAGGCATGAGGTAAAAGGAGGATAGACACAGCTCTTGGCCTTAAGCTTGCAATCTTGTGTGTGACTGGATTTAAATTTCAGCTTTTCTCTGAGAAGCTGATAGTGAGTCAAGAACCACGTTGTCTTTTTTATAAAGTTTAGTAGGCATGTGCTCTAGTTTAGATCCAGATTGTCCCCCAACACCCTGTGTCTTGAAACATTGATCTCTAGCCTGTGGCTTTATTGGAAGATGGTGAGACCTTTAAGAAACGTAGCCTAGCAGAAGATCTTGGGTCATTGGGGGGTGTTCCCTTATAGAGGATGTGGGACTCTGGTCCCTTTTCTGCTCTCTCTTTCATTCTGTGCCACAAGCTCCTGCCATGATATGCTGCCTTATCATAAGCTCAGAAGCAATGAGGCCAACCAACCATGGACTGAATCCTCCAAGACTGTGAGCCTAAATAAACCTTCACTCTTGTAGGTTGATCATCTCAGGTGTTTTGTTCTAGCAATGGAAACACAGCATGTGAGAGAGGAGATACGGTTGTCTTCCAGGTAGTCCAGGAAGAATAGGAGCAAATCCATGGTGTGCAGGGTCACAGCTGTAGTCAAGGACAGAGCTTGAAAGGTGTCTTCTTACCCTGCTTAAAGGAGCCTTAAAACCTGACCCAGAGGAGGAGTTGTTAATATCACTTCAACAATATCCCTGTGCAAATATCATTTTGGGGATGTTATATGATTCATGTAAATAGAACTGTCTTTGCAAAAGAAACCTATTTTGATGGTATTATATTTAAGGCTACACACAATTTTAATATATGCAGAGTTATCTTGATGCCATAATGATCCATCCACAAAACGGCTATCCAAAACATGATCTCTTTATTAGAATTTGATATTGACTCATTAAACAATAATAAATTTCCCTCAATCCAGTTGGGGAAAAAATGGAGAAAGCTGGGGATTATTTTTTTCCAAATGAGGTCGATGAGACTCAGATGTCAGATTGAATGCGCTTCCTGCACTCTGCCTCTGCCTCTCTCCTTCCCCAGGGCCTGCCAGTTCTGCCTTGCAAGTATAGGATGCTCTCCTTTCCTTAGGAGGCCACTATTCACATACACTTCCTACAGGAAAAAATGCCTACAAAATGGCTTAGAGTATATGGGGTCTATTTTGGCATGCAATTGAACTTTACATTAATTACCCCCTGGCCCCAATCAAAATGGTTTTTCTCTTGCAGTAAGGTGCTTTAGGCTGGTCCAATTCCCCTGGGATGGAAGAACAGTCTGGCTGGTACTGGGTAAATCTGATAAACAACCTCACTATTGCTCACATTATTCCTTTAGAAAGATCTATAATGGTTTTCATGCAAAGCTAATGTGAATGTTGAGTGTACCAGGGCTCTCTTTGGGTGACCTCCAATTACTGCGTCATTATTAATAGAAGCTCTTCTTCTGTTTCCTCTCATTTTGCAGCTCAATTACAGAGATACCCTCTCAGCTTCTGTGTCCTTTCCATTTGTTTGTCAATGGTTGGGGTGTAATTCAGGTGGGGACAGTCCAGTGGGTGCTAGGGAGCGTGGCCAGTCTGTGTCTTCTAATTGAAGCGTGTGTCACACTATTATTTTTCAAAACAAGAAAATTGCTGTGGGGCAGAGAACATTGATTGTAAGTGAAGTGCTACTAGAAGCAATTAAAGGGCTCAGAAGGTGCATTTCATTAACGCTGTGTTGTCGCCAGGCTTGGCCCCTTCCTGAAACCATCCAGCAAATCTCATTTTCCCTCTCGGGGGCTAAAGGTCTGTGGAGGTCTCCGTGAGTCTAATGAAGCCGTGGAGAAGCTGGGTCCTGAGGGGAGACCGGGAATCACACACAGTTCCTCTTGTGACTGTGACAGGAATTTGAATCAAGGCTTCTATTAACAGGAAGATGACCTCTCTTCTACCAAGACCCTGTACTTGTGCAACTGTGATGAGATAAAATGGGGAAATGAAGCCATTAATTGAGTTGAGTGATGAGAACCTTCTATGGAGAGAGAAAACACTGCTGCTAGCCCCCAAAATTTCCAAGTTTATCATTTAAAATATACACCTAAAATCTATCCCTTCAGATAGGCTTCTGTGGAAGCCTTTTATTTGGCATAGTCTTAACTGTCAAAATGTTTCATTACATAAGAAAACATGTGTACAGCTAATATTTTCAAAACAGTTGCTCTCCCTGCGCAATCGCAGATCAGGCAGCAGATGGCCTGAAGCCACAAAGAAAGTCAGGTATTCCTAGCAGGCTCCCACTGCGCTGTCTGGGGAGGGGAGGTCCATCCCTTGATGGAAAAATACAGAATCGCTTCCAAAACACTTTGCTTGCTAAGATGGTCCAGTCAATGGGACAAGAGATGAGGCTCTAGGGAAAAGGGTTTAAGAAGTGTTTCTGTCCCTGGGCAGCACTTTATCTGGTCGTGCAGATGTGCCCTGCCAGCTCCCGCATCTTGGTCCAGTGCTGCAGGATCCACACTCTGCATGCAGGCAGCCATGGTGTTGAGTGACTAAACCCAACAGGCCTGTCACTGTAGCTTCAAAACAACTTTCCTGATGAAATTCATTTTTTTCCAGCCATTAGTATAATAACCATAATCAATCTTCTCATTGCCAAGCACACAGAATCCCTGTTACAGCCAATTCTCAGTGATGTGAAATAACTGATATGCCAATCAGATAAATATTGTGTTAAATGGCACTAAACAACAGTGACAAATGGCATGTTATACACACATTAAAAACGTGTTTTTCCTTAAATACATTCAGAATTCAAGGGCATCAGATTCAAGTCCATCTTCAAATCAGTCGAATGATAGGAAGGGAGGGTTGTCAGATCTTTTGGGTTGTTTCAGTATTTATTCCAAAACAAGCAACTGCAAAACTTCATGGCTTAAATAATGATGATGTTTTGTATTTCAAGATTCTGCCACTGGTCCTGGGCTCAGCTAGGTGATCCTTTGGTTCCAAGAGTGGCTGGGGTCTGAACATCCAATGGCCTCTTCACTCCACAGATCCTGCCTTAGCTGGGATGCCTGGAATGGTTGGTGGCTGCTGGGGGCTCTCTGTTCATTTTCTCTGTTCATGTGAGCTCTCCAGTGAGTGGCTGAACCTCTTCTCCTGGTGGCTCAGGGATCCAGATGAGAGTGTTCCAAGTGGGTAAATCTCACGGTTAAGTACTCACCCACCTCTGTTTGTGCTATGCTTGCTAATGTCCCATCGACTAAGCCAAATATGTGTCACGCCCAGAGTCGATGTGGGAGGAGACTATGAAAGAAGGTGTGGTTAGAGGGCAGTGTGGCTCATTGGTGGTTACCAGAATAACAGTCTAGAAGTGTTCCTGACAGGGTCACAGGATGAGATTCCATGGAAAAGCTTTTAAGGAGTATTTCTTTCCCTGGGCAGCACTTTATCTCACCATTGTGGGTACATGCACTATCTAGGTACCAGAGACTATTGCTCATACCACCAGGAAGCTATTAAAATTTGCCACCTTCTCCTCCCTTCCTCCCTTCCCTCTTCTTCCCTTTCCCTGCTCCTTGATCCTTCTTGGTTTTATTGATATAAAACTTACACATCAGACATGGTGATATCCATGTTTATCAATTCACAATAGCTAAGCTATGGAACCAACCTAGGTCCCATTTTAGAATGTTTTTATTCTCCCTGAAAGAAAACTTGTACTCATTCGTATCATGTGCTACCCCACTCCCACGCCCCCTACTCCCAGCCATGGGTAATCCTAATCTATTTTCTTGATATGTTTGCCTATTCTGGATGGTTCATATAAATGAATTAATACCATGTGTGGTCTTTCGTGACTTGCTTCTATTGATTAACATGTTTTCAAGGTTTATCTAAATTCTAGTATGTATCTGTACTTTCATTGTTTGGATACAGTTACATTTTGCTTATCCATTCATCAGATGATAGATATTTGGATTATTTTTATTTATGTCTACCACAAATAATGCTGCCATGGACATTCATGTACCAGTTTTTCCATGGCTGTATGTTTTAATTTCTCTTGGGTAGATACCTAGGAAGTGAACTGAGCAAATTGATGGGTTGAAACTCTGCATATAAAAATTTGAGGAACTGCCAAATTCTTTTTCAAAGTGACTGCATCATGTTAAATTCCTATGTTTGTTTTTAGACTATCAGAGGAAAGATAATCCCTTGTTTAAGATGGTTTGGTAAGGAGATAGAGGAAAGAAAATACTATTGCATAACTACTTTTGGTCTCAGGATATTATAAAACAGTATTTGATTCCTGATACTGAGACAAATAATTGAATTAACAGAAAGGTCTGAGTATTCTTGTGTATTAGATTCTAGGCCCTAAGGCACCAACAGGCAGCTGTGGCTGTGGCCGGTGGGCTCTGGGCTCCCTGGCTCATGCCCCTGTTTCACGGCCAGATTGACCTGCACTTGGCAGCTCTGATGCCTGCATTGCCCAAACACCTCCTCCACAGGACAGAGGCTTGTGGCCCCTGGGTTACTGCCATGGGACAAGCTGAGAGAGGCTTGGACTACTCTGTGAGTTTCTGATATGTCTAATCAAGTTCACTTTCCAGGCATTTCTCATTTTGTTGACTCCCTTCCTGACCAGCCTAGAATCTTGTGGTCCAGATTCCTGAGGCAGACCAGAGAGGTCCAATTCAAAGCCTAAAAATCTCCCATCATAGAAAAGTCCAGTTAGCAAGTTCCTTTGCATAGAACATAGTGAGGTATTTCTGTTTTCAGAATCAGAGGCTCCGAGGGGTCATGGGATTCAGGCAACACAGGCTACGTATTTGTTCTTATTGACTTGGCTAGTATCAGAAAGCCATTCTTCCTTACCCCTCCTTAACCCCTCTTTGGACAGTTCATCTCCTGAGGTTGTGGCTCAGATGTCTTTTAGATACAAGGAATTGCATCTATGAACTGTGTGTGGAAGGGCTGGGTCTCAAAGGCAGACTCTCTCCATTTGCTTGGCATCCCTTATTCCAGCCTGCCCACCCCATGGCTCACAGGCACCAAGTCCCCTCTGGATCACCGCTTGGATAGAGAGGTTCCATCCAGAACCTCGAACAATGAAAACCATCTTTATAAAAATATAGCTAACTTCATGCCCTAAAAGGATGGGCATTCTCTGGGTGGCTCACTTCTCTGTATGGAGATTGTCCACATATTCTGTCCCTCATAGGAAAGTCTGGGCAGCTGAGGATAAGGCTGGCTTTTCTTTTTTTACTGTTTTTTTTTTTTTTTGTAGTTGTCTTGCAGATGCTCAATCACTGAACATCACAGAGCAGGCTTGCAGTGAGCATTTGAAGAAGGAATAAATCGATGAGTGAATGGGGAGAGTGACTTGAAGGAGAAGGAGGTGTCTTTGTGTATCTAACAGACTCTCCATGATGAGGAGCTAATCTCATCTATGTGACTCCCAAGTGGACCACGGCCCAGGAAATGGACGTTATGGGCAGATTTCAATATAAGGACAAACCTCCTTTGCATTAGAACTACTACCTTTGGAAGGGGCAAGTTCAAACACGTTTACTTTTGACTGAGTCCAGACAGAAACCAGACGTCTATCTGGAGAAATAAGTGAGGGGACTGCCGGCTCAGAGCTGGAGGGCCTCTTTGGATGCCCTCCAGTGACGAGGTCATCCAGCTGTGACTGGGGCAGCTTCTGTTTTTCCAAACTAACCTTGAAATAGACTCAATTCCTTCTCACAAATTGACTCCAGCAGATATTTGGGAAACAGATTGTACTTGAGATTTTGTAGTGGAAATCGGGGAAGGCAGCCATAGTTCTGTCTTCCATGTTCCCCTTAGACATCTCTCCTGGTCTCTCTCACTGGCCGCTGGCCTCTGCTTTTCCTCCTCTGTTTCTTTCTTTCTCTTCTCACCTTAGGATTTCCCACTGCTCTCAGGATGCTCTTCTCTCCTGAACAGAGCCCTCTGCTTCCCAGTTCCTCTGACCTTTACACCTGTGCTCCTCACCTCTGCTCCCATCCACGGTGCCAGCCAGTAAAAAGTCTATGGCAACTGGAAGCCATGTCTTTAGAAAGGGGTCTTTGGGCTTAATGACCTGCTGTTTCCTTCTGATCTTTGGTGAGAATTAAACATTTTCAAATTCAAAGGAAGGAGGAGAGAGAATGAAAACGAATGAGAATAGTTTTCTTTTCCATTTAAAGGAACATTTTACCCTCCAAGCTCCCAATGCCTTCTCCACCCAGAAAGAAGAAACATGCATTGTTTGATGATGGTGAGGTCAATGGATGTGAACAGTATCTCTCTCTCTCTCTCTCTCTCTCTCTCTCTCTCTCTCTCTCTCTCTCTCTCTCTCTCTCTCCTCTCTCACTCTTTCTGTCTTTATTTCTCTCTCTGTCTCTTGACAGGGGATTGAACCCAGGGACTCTCTACCTCTGAGCCACATCCCCATCACATTTTATTTTTTATCTCGAGACAGGGTCTCTCTAAGTTGCTAAGGGTCTGGATAAGTTGAACTTAGGATTCTCCTGCCTCAACCTTCCAAGTCACTGGGATTATAGGCCTGTTCCTCTATGCCCAGTTAAGAGTTAGTATTTCTCAAATAGCGTCAACATCATTAGTAAAGCCTTTTTTTTCTGAACATTAGGACAGCAGCCCCCTCCTCCAGTGGCTCCACATTTCCCTTCTTATCAAACCACAGTTATGGTTTTATATTTATCTATGAGGTTATTTAATTATTTTTTTGGATTCCCCCATAGGATTTTAAACTCCCTAACACTGGGGACTGTGTCCATTTGGAAGCACCACTGAATATACATGGGGCCCAGGGAAAATCTGGACACAGAGAGGCTCCAGTAACTGAGAGTCCACATGCATCTCCATTGGCTTGCTCTCCGACTGCCTAACTGTCTGTTGCTATTTATTTGTTGAAAGAATGAATGGAAATGAAAAGAAAGAACACTATTTTTATATGGACAGATGGGACAGTCTTTGGAAAGAAATTCTTATGGTTGTGTTTGATTTCAGGTGCTTGAGGGGAAAACAGATGAAGCCCAGAGGAGAGCACCCACCCTCAGGCTCACACCCTTTCACTTGCCCTTCCATTTCCCAGCCACAACTGCAGATGCCACTAGAGCTCAACCCTCCCCTTTAGGGAGCCTGCCAGACAGAATAGAGATAGCCTTTTATATGCCTGTGGGACTGAAGGACAGCAACTTCTTTATTTTATAGGCAGGGTGCTTCCAGAGGAAAGAAGGAATAGTTAAGAAATTTGGAATAAAGTAGGGGTTTAGAGGGAGAAGCCTAGAGGAAGCAGGAGGCTTAGGGAGTGGGGCAGTCTCTATAAGCATCGTGTTCCTGGAGCCTGGGCAATAAAGCTCATTCCTTGAGCAGAGTAAAGGGGCAAGGTAGCCAGACCAGGGCCTAGCACTGAAAAGGATGAGGTCTCTGCCAGTTGAGTGGACAGAAGAGAAGGAAAAGAGGAAAGGAAAGAAGAAGAGTCCAAGTCAGGTGCAGAAGGAATTGCAGGTAGGCCAGGTATGCTGATCAGCCTACCTGCATCTAATATAAGCCATGGGATGATGGAAAGTGATGCTTATGATTTCAGGGCATTTGCATCTAAATTTCACACTGCCAGGTGCTGCCTCCAGAACCAACCTGTGGTCCCATCTAGACCTTTAGTGATGGTGAGGAAAGAGCAATGGCACTAGCAGATACCTGGGACAGGACTGCAGAAGAAAGAATGGTTCAGGAGTTCCATGGGGAGGGGCTCCAGTAACTGAGAGTCCACATGCATTCTCCATCGGCTTGCTTTCCGACTCCCTAACTGCCTATTGCTATTTATTTGCTTTTTGTTTATTTGATAGGACCACATATATACACACAGTTGCTTGCATGCACAATTAATCAGGCAGAGTATTTCTGATTTGTGGTTTAACCTTGCCCTGCACTTAAAAGGTCTGGGTCCCAGGGCCCTTGGCTGTCTCACATGGTTCCCTAGCAACCAAATGAGACAGGGAAATGTGCACAGTTGCATCACCACAAGATGTTAGGTCAATTAATATTCATTAGCGGTGCCTGTGTTTGGCTGCTAGGAGACATGATGAAGAAAAAAAATCTTTGTTGCTCAGAGGGGAGGATGGAAAGGAGAAGGGACCGATGAATATGTAGATTACATACAGAAAACATGTTTTCTTATACTAGTCCATTGATCTATTGCACATGTGCATATAAAATTTTTAAAAAATTTATAATTGTATTTGCAATTATTCTTCTCAGTTTATCACATGGGAATAAAGACCAGAAACAATAGCAAGAATACCCTAAAATATTTATGGCCCATTCAGTACACCTAAAATCATATCACCAGTAACTATTTTATTTATTCTATGATTTTATTTCAGACTCCTTTGTATGCCCAGTGTAGAAAATTCAGATGCTTGAAAAATACATAAAAGAAACATAAAGGAAAAAGCCCAGAAATTTCCTGTATACTTATCATGCAAAGATAACCACTATCAACCTTTTGGTATATGTCCTTTTAGTGTTTTTTTTTCTCTCCAGAGATGATGCACTCACAGCCACATACAGTTTTATAAAAAAAATATTATTTTATATACACCATTTTATGACTGTACTTTACAATTTGGCATTGTTATTATGAACATTTTTTTATATCTATAACATCATTTTTATTAGTTGCATAATATTTTACTTCCTATGATTTGTTTAACCAAACTTCTATTTTTATTCATGTGTTTAGGTTGTTTATTTATTTATTTATTTTGCTATTATCAATGATATTGTGGTGAGTGTCCATCTTTGAGCTCTTGTCCAATTATTTCCTTAGAGCTGATTCCTAGAAGCAGAATTGCACCTTTGGAGTCTTTCATGCACTAACATATTTCCCTTCAGAGAAAAGAGAAGTTTCTACTTCTACCAATAATGGATGGAGGTTCCCGATGATCTTCTTTTTAAATGACCCTGGGGAAGATGATGACATTCCCAATGTTTTATCAGCAACTTCCCTTTATGATACCAAGACTGGAGCCCTGAGTCCTTTGAAGGAGAGGGCACAAGTTCTAGAAGATGGGGATCTGGGACTGCAGCATATTCAAGATTTTGCCTTGGTTGGGTCAAGTGTTTCCAGGCAATTTCCCCTTCATAGCTGCACACAGCAGCCTGAAACAAGCAAGAAAGCATCTCTGCAGAGATGATGTACTCCATGGAGCTCAGCCTCCTGCCCCATCCCATATTCCGAACAGACTGCTCCTGAGAACATACACCTGGGAGGTGATACACATACCTGCTCTCCTCACTTGGCTTTAGTCTCAGCTCCAGGAGATGATAGGATGGACTAAGGGAGGCCATTAGTGTTTCCCTCTGGCAAAGACAGAGGACAGGTGTTGGCTGCTCAGTAGTCCTGAGGAGTCAAGAGAAATATAAGCAAAAGCGCTTGTGGCCTGGGAAGTCTTCCTAGTACTATTCTAATTTAAGACAGTTGCCTTTTTATTCCTAGCTAACAGAACTCTCTGCTACTCTTAAGGTGGTGCAGGGTATGAGAACAGGACACTGTTTGGCCCATTTTCTGAGTTTGAAAACAGTCTTGGTCAAGGATGATCAAATACCATAGCTGAACTTACTAATCAATGGAATTAGCACAAGCACTGGCTCCCGCAGGACCAGAATGGGAGAGGAGCTCACTCTGGAGAAAATAGTGGGCCTTAATGAGGTGGATGGCTCAGGATGAGGATGAGCAGCCAGATATGGGGCAGAATAGAGCAGAGGTTCTTAAAGTGTGGTCTGTGGACCAGCAGCAACTGCATCCTGGGGAGCCTATCAGAAGTGCAGCTCTGAGTCCCTCACAAATAGAATGAATTGGATTCTATGGGGATGAGACCTAGGTTGGGTGTTTCAACTAACTTTCTTGTAGATCCTAACTCACATTCAAGTTTGAGATGTACTGCTGCAAAGCAGGGGACCTTAGTTTTCAGTCTTGTTTTTACCTGCTATCCCGTAGGACACTAGGGAACCAGTCCTTTCTTTTTCTTGTCTTTAAATGAGAATAAGTAGACTTAATACTTCTTGCTGCAACCCTTTCCTTTGCAACCCTTTTCTTGTTTGTATAATCATCTAAAAAAGATTGTGTGTGTGTGTGTGTGTGTGTGTGTGTAGTTTGGCCTGATTCTTCTTTTTCCTCTCCTTTCCTCTTCCATGAGATGATAAAGATGCAGCTTGTTGGAAACAAAAGCCCTAAGTAAAATCCAGCCAATGATGCTTACTGCCAAGTCCGTTGGGGAAATGGGTCTCAGGGTTCCCCAAGGAGCCACTTGGCAGCTCCCCGTGGGATGACAGATCCTTCCTAGAGAAGAAGGAGATAGGTCCTCAATCAGGAGCACAAAGGAAAAGAGGTTTGGATTGGGCTTGATTTGAATTTGTGGATTTCTGTCAGCTTTATCACTTTGGAAAATGCTCATTCCAGTTTGAACTACTTTTTCTTTTTTCTTAAAATTAATCAGTTCAGTTTACAGATCAATACAACATCATTTCTCTGGGTTCTGAGGACAATCAAGGATTCAGCAAATTGGCGAGGTTCATTTTGCTTTGGGGTTTTGATGCACCTGGGTTTGAATCCAGGCTCTAACAGTAAATGAGTAACTTGGGCAAGTCATGAAATCTCTGTGCCTCAGTTTCCCCATCCACAAAGTAGTAGTGATACTATTAATCAGTGGAGTATTACACAATGGAGTAATAATACAATGTAGATTATTGTGGAGCTTACATTGTCTAATATCTTCCAAGTACTGAAGATGCAGCTTGGCTTTTGTTGGCTCTGATCACTATTCCAGTCTCTCTTGCTCAAATTCAGACTTGCAGAGTTTCCATGCACCTCGGCCTTGTTGGGGACAGGGCTCATATCAACTTTTTGTGTCATTTCTAAGCCGGATCCAGCTGCATTTGGAGCTAACTGCCTCTCATTTGTTTACAAGGTAAGTCCTTTCTCTCTTTTCATCTCCCTCTCCCTTCCATCCAATTTCCATTTCTTTTGTGAAATGGTTAAAGTGCTTGACATAATTAGCTGTTAATTGTTAGCAGCTGTACCCATTATCAGTTTAATGCCTAATTAATTGCAACAATTAATGCTGCCTGTCCTGTCTTAGGAACTGTTGATGAGGGAAGGCTGGTGTTATTGAATTTATATCTTAATTAATTTACCTCTAATTTTTAGCATTAAACTAAATCCCAAATTGGGGACATTTTCCTTATATGAGTAATCAATGAGAAGAGGGTCTCAGTGCAACGCTCCGTGGCTTGGGTCCATCCTGTGCAGGTTGAGTGTCTCTGGAAGTCAGCATTTGCTCTCAGGAAATGGGACTTCCAGCAGCTCTAGGTCACCTATTGCATGGCAGGTCCCTGTACACAAGTGCACTCTTCTCTGGAATTTCCTGTTTGAGAATATGACAAGCCAAGAGACCCAAAGCAAATTGATTCTTCTCCCACCCTGTTCAAACCTACCCTGGAGCTCAAGGTCCACAGTAAATGGCTTGTATGGGAATCTAAGCTGGACTGAGCATCTTCAGGGGAAGTCTGTCTGGATTGTGATTGCATCTCCAGCACCAGGAGGATGTTCCACCATTGGAGGGAAAACTGAACAGAAAACTTCAGCCTCTATTTACCCAGCATCTACTGTGAGCTAGGTTTGGGGCTGCCTACTTCATATGTCTTTTTCCTAATTCTCATAGTAACCTCACCAGGTGGGAATTATTTTTCTATCTCCGTTTTGCAGATGAGGAAACTAAAACTCATGGAGGTTAAGTAAGAGGAAAATACTGGGATATATTTCAAACGGCCTGACTCTAATTCTAGCACAGGCCTGTCACCGTATAACCTTACCTTTGTGCAAATAAATGAATGGGTGAATCTTACCACTGTGTTCTGAGGTTAGTAGGGTTTGCTAGAATAAGCTGTTGAAAGTTGGATTATTGGAGAAAAGATACACATATTTATTAATGTGCATGGGGGCAGTCACCCACCATCCACACAGATTCAGAAGCTCATATACCTCTCTCTGATGGGGAGGGGGAAGGAGGATGAAGGAGGACAGCAGATAAATTTTAGGGGAACTTAGCAGGCTTGGAGAACATTCATTGGCCTGGGACAGAGTCCTCTGTTAGGCTGTAGAAGAGACTATGGTTAGTAAATTCTCTTTGAAACCCTGAATGGGGATCAGAATAGAAGATAATGGTGTGTGACAAAAGTCTGTCCAGGCCTGCATCCGCCTGCCCATTGGCAGACCTATGCCAGAGCTCAGGCCCCAGTCCAGGACCTCCCCTGCAGACCAGCAGACCAACACCAGAGCCCAGGCCCTGCCCAGGATCATCTCCACCACCCATGGGGGAGCCCAGGGTAGACCCAATTCTGCCCCCAACCCCCGGCCCACCTGGAAGCCCAGGCCTAACCTACCTCCCTCTTGGGATACTGCAGTCATTGCCATAGCCCTCCCCACATAATAGCCTTCACCTTGCAATAACAGACAGGGTCTAGAAGCAGCCACATCTTGGAGCAGGCATCCCAAAGCCAGTGTAAGGCCCACCCTTTTAGCCCCATCTTTGAAAGAGGTTGCATCCATCATGGGACACCCCCTACTGCTATCTCAAGTCACCTTGTCTATTGCTGCCACCACCTTTAGTTGCAGTAGCATCCATCGCAGGACACTGGTAGGGTCTGGAAGCCCAACACCAAGGTGAGGTAGAGATAATCTACACAGATGCTTTAAGACTATAGGGTAGAAACTTGTACTACCTCAGAGCCGCATGGCAAGAAAGGAAGATACACAGACAACATGAAAAAACAAGGGAAGAAATTGTCCCAAACAAACCAGGATACTACAATAACAGAACCCATTGCCAGCAAAGTTGATGAAATGTCAGAGAAGGAGTTCAGATTGTACATAATTAAAATGATCTGTGAATTAAAGAATGACCTAAATGAGCAAATACAGGCAAAAATTGATCACTCCAACAAAGAAATAACAGAGCAAATAAAGGTAGCAAAAATTTACTTCAAGAAAAGAGAGATTCTGAAAAAAAAATCAGAAATCCTTGAAGTGAAGGAAACAATAAACCAAAAAGAAAAAAAAATAGAAAGCATCACCAACAGACTAGATCACTTGGAAGACAGAATGCCAGATAATGAAGATAAAGTATACAATCTGGAAAATAAAGTTGACCACAGAGTCAAGATGGTAAGAAAACATGAACAGAACATCCAAAAATTATGGGATAGCATCAAAAGACCAAATCTAAGAGTTATTGGGATAGAGAAAGGCATAGAGATTCAAACCAAAGGAATGCACAATCTCTTCAATGAGATAATTTCAGAAAATTTCCCAAACATGAAGAATAAATTGTAAAATCAAATATAAGGGGCTTATAGGACAACAAATGTACAAAGTTTCAGCAGATCTACATCAAGTCACATTATAATGACAATGCCTAACATACAGAATAAGGATAGAATCTTAAAGGCTGCAAGAGAGAGGAATCATCAGCTTCACTCTTCTTGCTAAGGATTGCTTTGGCTATTCTCCATCTCTTATTTTTCCAGATGAATTTCATGATTACTTTTTCTATTGCTATAAGGGATTCCATTGGGATTTTGATTGGGATTGCATTGAATTTGTATAGTGCTTTTGGTAGTATGGTCATTTTGACAATATTAATTCTGCCTATCCAAGATCAAGGTAGATATTTCCATCTTCTAAGGTCTTATTTAATTTCTTTCTTTAGTGTGTTGTAGTTTTCATTGTAGAGGTCTCTCGCCTCTTTTGTTAAATTAATTCCCAAGTATTTTTTTAGGCTATTATAAATGGGGTGGTTTTCCTAGTTTCACTTTTAGTGGATTTGTCAATGATGTACAGAAATGCCTTTGATTTATGGGTGTTGATTTTATATCCAGCTACTTTGCTGAATTCATTTATTAGTTCTAGGAGATTTCTGGTGGAATGTTTTGGGTCTTCTAGGTATAGAATCATATCATCCACAAATAGTAATAACTTGAGTTCTTCTTTTCCTATCCTTATCCCTTTAATTTCTTTCGTCTGTCTGATTGCTCTGGCTAGGGTTTCAAGAACTATGTTAAATAGAAATGGTGATAGAGGACATCCCTGTCTTGTTGCAGTTTTTAGAGGGAATGCTTTCAATTTTTCTCCATTTAGAGTGATGTTGGCTGGGGCTCAGTGTAGATAGTCTTTACAATGTTGAAGTATGTCCCTGTTATCCCTAGTTTTTCTAGTGTTTTGAACATGAAGGGATGATGTATTTTATCAAATGCTTTCTCAGCATCTATTGAGATGATCATATGATTTTTATCTTTGAGTCTATTGATGTGATGAATTACATTTATTGATTTTCATATGTGGAACCAACCTTGATCACCCTACTTAATCGTGATGCACTTTTTGATATGTTTTTGTATTCAATTTGCCAGAATTTTATTGAGAATTTTTGCATCTATATTCATTAGAGATATTGGTCTTAAGTTTTTTTTTTCTTTGATGTGTCTTTTTCTTTGATGTGTCTTGACTGGTTTTGGAATCAGGGCAATATTGGCCTCATAAAATATGTTTGAAAGTGTTCCCTCTTTTCCTATTTCATGAAATAGTTTGAGAAGTATAGGTGTTAGTTCTTCTTTAAAGGTTTTGTAGAACTCAGTTGTGTATCCATATGGTCCTGGGCCTTTCTTGGTTGGTAGGCTTCTGATGGCATCCTCTATTGATTACTATTTATTGGTAGGCTTATGATGGCATCCTCTATTGATTACTATTCCAGAACTAAAACTATACTACAAAGCAATAGTAGTAAAAACAGCGTGGTATTGGCACTGAAATAGATCTGTAGACCTATGGTACAGAATAGAGGACACAGAGTCTAATCCACATAACTTCAGTTATCTTATATTAGACAAAGGTGCCAAAAAAGTACATTGGAGAAAAGATAGCCTCTTCAACAAATGGTTCTGGGAAAACTGGAAATCAACATGTAACAAAACAAAGTTAAACCTTTATCACCACGCACAAAACTCAACTCAAAGTGTATCAAGGACCTAGGAATTAAACCAGAGACCTTGTACCTAATGGAAGAAAAAGTAGGCCCAAATCTCCATCATGTTGGATTAGGCCCCAACTTTCTTAATAAGACTCCTGTAGCACAAGAATTAAAACCAAGAATCAATAAATGGGATGGATTCAAGCTAAAAACCTTCTTATCAGCAAAAGAAATAATCAGTGAGGTGAATAGAGAGCAAATCTTTACCACAAGCACATTAGATAGAGCACTGATCTCTATAAAACACTCAAATATCTTAGCACCAAAAAAAAATCAATAAATGGACCAAGAAACTGAACAGACACATCTCAGAAGACAATATACAATCAATCAACAAACGAAAAAATGTTCAAAATCTCTAGCAATTAGAGAAATGCATATCAAACTACTCTAAGATTTCATCCCATTCCAGTCAGAATGGCAGCTGTCAAGAATACAAACCACAATAAGTGTTGGCAAGGATGTGGGGAAAAGGCACACTCATACATTGCTGGTGGGACTGCAAATTGGTGCAGCCAATCTGAAAAAGTCTGGAACCTAAACACCTTGGCTATGGATGGTGTGTACCAGGGCACTTTGTGCAGGACGGTAAGTGATCCCTGGAGGGCAGGTGCAGGCCAGGAACTAGGGGGTGACACCACTGCAAAGTTTGCAGCTTAAACTCTGAGAAGAGTCATATTTACTGTCCAGTCATGGTAGGCCAAAATAATAGTCCTCCAAAGACATCCATGCCCTAGTCTCTGGAATGTGTGTATGTGACTTCAAGTGGTAAAAGGGAACTTGCATATGTGATTAGGAATTATCTTCAATTATTTGGGTGAACATTAAATGCAATAATGTGTAGCCTTATAAGAGGGAGACAAAAGGAGATTTGTCACTGAAGATGAGGAGAAGGCAATGAGACCCAGAGGCAAATGTTGGAGTGATGTGACTACAAGCCAAGTAGTGCTGGCAGCCACCAGAAGCTGGAGGGGTGAGGAAGGGAAATGCCTCTGTTAACACCTCTATTTCAGCCCAGTGATACAGATTTGGGGCTCCTAGATGCCAGAACTTTAAAAGAATAAATTTCTTTTGAAGTTTGTGGTAATTTGTTAGAGAAGCTGCAGAAAACTACACATGAAATATGTTTTCTTTGTTATAATCTGATCACATCATTCCTGAGCTTCAACAAAGTTTTGTTAGGCTTTTAAAGAAGTTGACGCTGGGCATGGTGGTGCATGCCTGCAATCCCAGCAGGGAGGTTGAGGCAGAAGGATCACTAGTTCAAGGCCAGACTCAGCAACTTAGTGAGGCCTAAAAAACTTAGTGAGATCTTATCTCAAAATGAAAAATAAAAAGGGCTATAGCTCAGGTAAAGTACCCCTGGGTTCAATCCCTGCTACAAAAAAAAAAAAAAAAAAGGAAAGAAAGAAAGAAAAAGAAAAAAGAATAAATTATTGATGATAGCTAGATTTTTCCCATTTTCAGATTTATCTAGTTGAGAGATTTCTTAGGTTCTTAGGAGTAAATATGCAATCCTTCAGGGTAGTTAATTTAGGATTAAGTCTGAATGAATAATTAAAATAAAATTATTGCTTAACTCAAAGAGAAGTTTGATTTTTTTTTTTTTTTTTTGGTATAAAAGGAATCTAGAGTTAGGCCACCTGCAGTGGTATGGCATTCTCACAGAGTTGCCAGGGACTAGGTTCCTTATCTGATTGCTACAGCATGTGATCCTCATCCTCAGGGTTTAATATGAGTGCTAGCATTCCAGGCATCACATCTTAGTTACAGAAGTAGGATGGAAAAAGGGGGAGAGAAGAATCTATCCTTTCCCTCTTAGGGAGGCTTGTAGGAGGTTTCCCCCTCATTTCTGCTTGCATCTCCTTGGTTATGGATTATTCACAGTGACACAGCTGCAAATGGATAGTTAGAATGGAACTATTTTGCCTGAGTGACAGTGTGCCCAGTTAAAACATAAGGCTGTTAAAAAAAAGAACAAGAGAAGTAGACATTTGGAGGTAACGAGCCATTTTTTTCCTGGCCAGCTATTCAAGTCCTATAGTTCCGTTGGGAAGCTGAAGTGGAGGGATTGAATTATAACTAACTCATGAGCGTTTTGTTTTTCTTTCTTTTAATACTTCACCTGGAGTAGATTTTGGATCTGATGCTTCAATCTAAGTCTCATGTTTGTTTATAAATGGGAAAGAATCCAGGCAGGAGTGGAGAGCATGGCTGTGGGTCCAAAACCAAAAGAACAGGAGAGGACCTCAGTTGTTTGGGTTAAGAGGTCCTTTTTAAAAAAATTATTTATTTTTGGTAAGGACAAAATGATCTGTTTTCATACACATTCAGGGATTTTCCTGTGGACAACAGAGCGAACTATAACTGATTAGACAAGGAGTTGGGTCGGGGGGCACTTTTTGCTCAAATATGGGAAACAACTTCCTAAGAACTGAAGAGCCAGGGATGGAACAGCTGTCTCTGGGACGCGACTCCCTTCCAGGAAGGGACTGTGGGTTAGGCAGGGGCTGTGGGGGTGGGGGGACTGTAGGGGGGCATCCTGGGTGGGAGGCAGGGCTGGAAGTCTTCCCTACTCATCCCAGGACTCACTGGGGAGTCAGAGATCTCTGCCCAGGACCCAATGCTATGGTGGGCTGTGTCTAATTAAGAGTCAAATGAAGGAAGCGGGTGGAGAACTTTCTGTGCCCCAGGGAGACAAAGCAGTGATTGTTGTTGGAGGAAGGCCCCGGGGTCTGTGCCAGCATCCTAAGGACAGGCTACAAGGAGTGTGGCTCCAGCCTGAAGCTGAGCCCCATATTTAGGCAGTCCCCCATGGGAGGGGAGCAGGAAAATGTAAGAGGCTCTATTCTATTTGACTCCTACAGTTTAAGGTTTGGTAGGGACAAGCAGCCAGTTCAGCATCTACAATACGAGCCTGGCAATCTGAGGTTCTCAGGGTCAAAGGGAAGGGCAGGCCAGAGAGGAAGAAGAGGCCTGCATCTTTTCTCTGAGGAAATCTATGTGCAATTAAAGACTAAAGTCTCCTGAGGATTTCATGACATTTCTCTAAGAGGCTATGACTCAGAGAGTGACTTTGGGCTGATGTTCTTGTGGGTATTTGGATGACACTGGCTCTGTTGGGAGATGCCCCTAAATAACACATGAAAAGGGGATACTTCTTCAGCCAGGAGTGGAAGCATGGCTCACTTTCCATGAAATGATGGCTCAATTCCCACTAACAGTGACAGGAATATAGAGAGAATATGAACATGCGTAAGACTGTCTTAGGAACTTGAGATGGTCTGGCCTCTTGATTGCAAGTGGCAGATGCTGCTTCTAACTAACTGTCACCTGGAAGAGATGCTTCAGAGAGTTCTAAACTCACAGCTTGCATTCCATACCACCCTGTATCTTCATCTCTCCTCTGTACTTTAGCCAGACCCCAGCTGTCTCCTACACCAGTGCCCTGATCAAAGGGTCTTTGGAAACAGGAAGGTCCTCAGCAGAGAGCTTGCAGACAAGACCCAGCCTGGTCTCAAGGCCTGACATGCCTTCCTACTTCAGCTACCCAGGAGTCTGGGAAAGTCAACTTATGTATGCTCAATCAGGTACTTTGCCAACATTTCCAATGTAGGGCCAGGGCCCTTTGAGGGCTTAAATTAGTGGTGGTTCCTGAGCTCTGAATAGGAATTGCAGCTGAGAAATTCCCAGCAAGTCTCTCTGACCTAACCTGAGCATCTCAGTCCTTCCCATCACATTCTCTGCCTCCACTTGACCTGACCCTCAGACTCCTCAACCTCTGGACTCAGGTGCCTTTGTTGGGTATGCATCAGCTTTCTGAGGAACGCCTTTAGTCTCAGCCTGGAACCACCTTGGGAATCATCCTGACAGCCTGGGCCTGTAATGCTAGATTCCTGGGAACCCAATAGAACTCTAAGAGCTGAATCTGATGCAATCACACAAGAGTCCAAGCTCAAGCCTGGACTCACAACCGTTTCCTACGCAGTGGTCCCAAGGAGTGAGTCCCGGTCCTTTGTTCAGTGAGATTTTATAGGTTTTGGGGGATACTCTTGTGTCACAACATCACACAGCAAATCATTTCACACCACGGGAAAATCAAACAACAACTCTTAACATTGATTAGCACATTCACTGGCGGGAACAAGTGGGGTAAGGGTGATTGGTGAGTTCAAGAGGTGGACACATTTGAACTGATTGGAGAGGGGTGTACATGCTAAACTAACATGTTATCAATCTACTGGAAGGATCACCTGGCATTTCAGGTATTTTCCCTGTCTCACGCTGATTGGTGGTTGCTAGGGGGTTGCTATGGGTCTTCACCTAGTGTAACTGAGTTGTCTGGGACATCAGGGACACCTGGCACCGCAGATCTCTCCTGTTTTTTACAGGAGAGTTATTTAACTCAGCAGGGTGGCTGTGTGCCTAGGAATACTCTGTGGGTTTTTCCAGGGACAAGGGTCATGGCCCCTCCCTCTGGACATGCCTTGAGGTAGAAGCTGGTTTCTCAAAAATGGAGTCACATCAGTTTCTCAGGCCCATTCTGGCAGAAGCCATTTTGACAAATGCTCAGATGCTTTTCCTTCCTTCTCGGGTATTGTGAATCCGTGTCTGCTCTGCTTAACTAAAATCCATTTGAGGCTGAGCTTTTCCTTTGGAACAGGATCGGGGTGGGTCACAAAGTATTAAAAAGGTCGGGACAGATTTATTAAGCACAAGAGATCTCAGTAAGTCTTGACTTCTAGATTGTCACTCTGTGTCCCTGTGATTCCTACCTGTAAGGGTCAGGGTTTCTAGTTCTAAGCAATAGAAGCCAAGTCTGGCTAATTTAGCAGGAAAGGTTCGGTAAGAGGAAGCCGGCTGTCACACAGCGTCAGTGGGGCCTGGAGAAGCAGGCTGGAGGCTACACTTCCAGAATAATGTTCCATTATACATAAGAACTGGCCTAATGAGAAAGCTGCTGTGGCTGCTGCTGCCGCCAGCTGGATCCTACAATTTGTATCACTGCCAGGAACCTGACCATCACTGCCACTGCTGCCTTCAGGGTCCATGCCACATCTGTCCCAGGAATGTCACCTTGTCACCCTTGCAGCCCCTCTGCCACCTGCTGTGTCTTAGCTACAAGGAAGGCCAGGGAAGTGAGTGATCTTGTTTCCACCCTTAGGAGGCATGGCACTGAGGGTAGGAAACTCCTCCAGTGTAAGGAGAGTGTTCAAAAAGTCCTGGGAAGGTGGAAGACTTGATAACTGCCCACTACACCAGCTTCCTGGTGAGGAGGAAGTTTCCGTTTCACTCAAGGGTGCTGCCTGAAAGGGTGGGTGCAGCGACTGCATCCTCAGAGGGGAGTGGCAGAGGAGCTGAGGCCTTAAGGGCAAGACTCAGGTGAGAAAGGCAAGCTCCTGGTGGAGCAATGGAGGGCAGGAGCCTGTAAGGAGCCTGCGGTGACCATGTCCAGGGGCTTCCTGCTGGCATCTCCAGGGACAGATGACAGGATTCACCATGGGTCACTTCTCTTAGTCTTGGGCCCTCTAGCCCTGGGCTTCCAGGCAAGACCAGCAGACTTTCCAGAGTTGCTTGAAGAAAAATGGTGGGTACCCATCTAAGATTCACCTAGGAGGAAGTCAACGTGGAAGGCAACTAATGAAGCCCCAAAGTGGGACTTAATCCATCAATGTCATCTCTTTTAAAAATACTTCCTTCCTGCTGTTCCCAGCAAGATGTGATGGCTACAGAGTCTTGCTTGGGGACTGAGCTACTCAGTACCTAATACAAGTTTCCAAATATAAAGCTGACACTTATTGAATACCCTGTGTCAGGTGCTGTATGGAGGCTTTACATAAATTAGCTGCTAATCCTTATGGAAACGCCATGAAGTAGGAGCTAATATTACCCCTATTTTACAGTTGAGGAAACTCAGGTTCAAAGAGGATAAAGAACTCCACTCATTGTTAGCTAGTCCTGGCAAGTAAGATTTGAATCTTAGTAGGCTGACCTCAGAGCCCATGTTGCTAAGCAACCTGGTATCTGGTCCTAAAATGATGCTTGCCCCCTGACTCCCCACCCCATGAGGCATGGACTCTCCTTTGCCCTTCTGGAGTTCAGTCTAAGACAAAGCTAGAAATCTCCACTGTGTAGAGACATCTATGCTAGATCTGCACATAAACATAAACTCAGCCCTTTGCCAGGTGGCACAGCCTATCCACCCGCAGATGCTGCAATCCAGAGCTTGACTAAGTCACATTAGAGCAAAGGGTGACCACGGTGTTGAAGGGCTGAGACCAGAGACAGCACTCTCCAGCAGGTGTGTGAAGGTCTCACTATCTAGAGGATTTCCAGGGAACTGCCCAAGAAGGGAGAATCCAGGTGTCTAGGGCAAAAGAAAAAGCAGGAATCACTGAAAAGGAGATAAATAGAATGGCCTTACCTGGGAAAGATTAAAATGAGGATCACCCAGACACACCTCAGGGTTGGAGGAATGCCCTCGGGCCCTAGGAGGCTTTTCCTCTGAAGCCTACCTTCCACGTGTTTTCTGATGATGTCCCCGAGTAGCTGCCTCCTCTACTGAACAGCATAATGCTCAACAAGAAAGACTAATTGCAGTGTCCTGCAGGGAGCAAGTGCTTGATACGTGCTCATTTACTAAGAACAAATAAGTTCTATCCTAGGGACAGCAAGGATTTGGTGGAACTGGAGAGAGACCCAGTCTGGAAAAGAAAACCCTAAAAAAAATGTCCTCTTGGAGGTTGGGTTCTGTGTTCAGTCTGGGCAGAGGCTGTCCTGGAGACGGCTTACCTGACAGGTGGAGGTGCCTGCGAGGATGCTGCCATTGTACAGTCCCCTCTCATTTCACTGGGGCTGCTGCTGCCAGTGGATTTCCAGTCCCCGGCACCTGCCTGCTGGGAGCAGGAGGCTGAAATCTCTCCATCCTTGCTCCCAGTTGAAGGAGGGAGACAAACTCCAGGCTGAAAGCTGCCAGGGAAGGAGACAAAAGGCAACAGGGGTGAGAACTGGTGGAATGCCAGGAGTCAGCATGGTGTCTTGGAGGAAGGTTGAACACTAGAGTCATTAGAGTAGATATTTATTGTGCGTTTAGGATACATCACACTCGGTGTCAAAGACAGAGGATTGAGTAGTGAGTGAGCCGGGCGATCCGGCCCTTGTGGTGATTATAACTGAGTGGAGGAGACCATGACTCCCTGCTTCTAATGCATTCTGAAAAGACCATATTGGGGTGGTATTGGGTCCTGTGGAAACAGAGGAAGTCATGGAACCCAGGGTTAGGGAATTGAGAAGACACATGTAAGCTCAAATCTTTTTTTTTTTTCCTTTGGTGTCGGGTATTGAACTCAGGGGCACTGGACCACTGAGTATTTTATTTAGAGACAGGGTATCACTGCGTTGCTTAGCACCTTGCTTTTGCTGAGGCTGGCTTTGAACTCACGATCCTCCTGCCTCAGCCTTTCACATCGCTGGGATTACAGGAGTGCGCCACTGCACCTGGCAACTCAAATACTGATTAGAAATTGTCCAGGGGAAAGGAAGTGTTATGGACTGAAGGTCTGTGTCTCCCCAAATCCGTATGTTGAAATCTAATTCCCAACGTGATGATATTTGGAAGTGAGGCCTTTCGGAGGTGGTTATGAAATGAGTGTGGAGCCTTTATAAATGGGGTTAGTGTCCCCTTAAAAGAGATGCCAGGGAGTTAACTAGCCCTCTACCACGAGGACACAAGACGAAGGTGCCATATGTGAATCAGGAAGTGGGTCCTCACCAGACACTGAATCTGATGGCACCTTGGCCTTGGACTTTCCACCTCCAGAACTCTGAGAAGCAAATTTCTTTGGTTTATAAGTCACCCAGGTTTTGTTATAACAGCCCAAACTAAGACAGGAAGCAAGGGTGTAAGAAGATGGTTTCAGATAAAGACAGAAAAAAAAATCTGGCCTATTAAAGGATGTGAAATAAGTTCCATCCAACTGGATGCCAACTCTGTGAGAGAAAAGTCTGGAGAGGTGAGCAGGGCCAGCACCGGAGTAGCCAGGGCTGAGGACAGCTCTGGCCCCATGTGGCTTAGTTTCTGTCTGGAATTGCATCTGGAGAAGCCTAATCCAACCACAAAATGACAACTTAGATCTTTACCCACATCTCTTAATGTGAAGACACATCCATTTCACAATCCACAGGAACACTTCTCAGAGATCTCCTTTTCTCCTCCCTAATTGTCTCACTCCCCAATGGCTCCCAAATCCAAAAGGGCTTCTACAACTCAACTCACTTGATTCCTTCCCTGCCCCTCTTATTGGCCCCTCCCCTAGCCCATGGGTGCAGGGAAAATCAGTGCTTGGAGTTGGCTCAAGACAACTGTAGCTCAGAGTTTAAGGCATAAGCCCAATAAGGCTTCATTGCCCCAATGCAATTCCTGGTCTCTGCAGGTCCAGCTAGTCTTAAACGGTCAGGATTAGGGGCATCTTTGCCTCTGAGGCCATCACACATCTTGATTGTAGCATTTGACCTGGAGTCCTAGATCCAGGCAAGGTAGAAATAAGGACAGGTGATTCAAGAAGACCCGACTTGAAAGAACCAAAAATCTGAGCCAAGATCACTCATCAAACCAATGGAACTGGGGAGAGGTAGCTAATCCAGGTATGAGGTAGTTGGGCAGAAAATGGGAAATTATATAAAACCAACAAGTTTTACGGGGCACAGTGGGGCACACCTGTAATCCCAGGTACTCGGGAGACTGAGGAAGGAGGATAACAAGTTGGAGAGCAACCTTGGCAATTTACTAAGACCCTGAATCAAAATGAAAGATTAAAAAAAAAAAAGGTTGGGGATGTAGCTTAATTGAAAAGTTCCCTGGGCTCAACCCTCAGTTTCAAGGTAGAAGATAGAAGGTGGAGTCAGAAGAATTTCCCTGAAATTCCTTGGGGAGGGCAGCACCATTGTTAGGCAGCTTCAGCCTCCTGGCCGGGCAGCAGACAGCTGAGACTCCCATGGTTATACATGTCATTTCCTCCAGACAAAGGGGGAGAGAGGGAAAGGAGAAGGGAAGGAGGAGAGGGAAGAGGGAAGCAGGAACAGAAAAGAGACTAGGAAAGAGAGACACCATGACACCCTCCACTCTACCCACAGGCCTAGAGCAAACAGAAGTTGCTGGACTTTCTCCAAGGGTTTCTTAACTCCTGATTTTTCCCCCCTAGGAATGGTTGTAGAATATTCTTTTTCCTTTAAAAAAAAATCCAAGCAGATTTATGCTTCCAATTAACTTTCTTGTTCCTGGAATGCTGTGTGGAAAAATCATGATCCCAGAAGCCAGTTCTAATCCTCAGCTGATGACAGGAAGCACACATTGAGAGAGGCTTCCCAAGGGCACACTAGTCTGGAGTGGCCCTGCAGAGAGCCAGAGCTAGAATGACCTTAGGGATGTGTGGAGCAGGCGAGGCCAGACCAATCATGAGCGTGTTTGGACTACACACCACCAGCCATCCAGTTGCTTCCAGGAGCCAAATTGTGGGCTTCAGTTTCTGTGGCTCTGATGAGCTGGAAAGCCACTGAGGGATCATCTGGGTGATTATCCTGGATGGGGAAAGATTCATTTGCTAAGATATGCACACTGCAACTTCTCAGGCCTTAAGTCTTGGATGCTGTGTGTGTGTGTGTGTGTGTGTGTATGCACGTGTGTGGTGTGCACAAACATGCCCAGTATGCCCTTCTTGGGGTTAGTAGTTGACAACACATTACATATGGGTGGGTCTAGACACAGATGTGGCCTGGGATGTTCCAGTAACCAATGCACATTCTGCTCCTAGCTCTATGGGTCCTGCTGCCAGACCCTGAAAGACCTAGACCAGCTGGGTGGTTTCTTGGGAACTTGTCTCTAACAAATGTGGTGAGATGGAAAAAGAAAAAAAGAAAAAAAAAAGAAAACTTCTCTCAGAGTGAGTGTTCTATGGACTCAGCAGAAATGCTTTGATAAATCACTTGGGGGTACAGGGTGAGACCCACAAGGAGCAAACATTATCAACAACAAATGGTAGTCAACTTGCCTTTTCAGGCGGCTGGGTCCCCCTAACCAGGAGGCTCTTGTTTTAACAAGGGACGCGTGTGTTTGGGGCTGGAGCACATTGCTCAGGGAGTCTGAGAGCTGGCAGTTTTTCTCCTTCTTTGACTCTCTCTGCCTCCAACGTAGGCGCTCCTTTATGGCCTCCAGCTGGCCTGCTCTTGGAAGTCCTTCTTGTTTGGCCTGTACAGAACACTTCTTCTAAGAAAAGGCCCACTTCTGTTCCATTCCCCTTCAGGAAGCTTCCCCTCTCCCTGGCCTCAGTGCAGGGCTCCTAAAGGCAAGCCCCACACACCCTCTTGCCTGCACCCTGCTGGTCTTGGCTCAGGCACCTGCAATTCACCTTTTTCTCCCAGACTGTGTTCCTGGTTCACTGAGAACTGGATTTGCCAGCTCTGGTCCTTTTGATTTTGGCATTGTCCTTCCTGGGTCTTTGAACTTTGGATTGTTGCAGTTTTAGGCTCTGTCCACTCATTGTTTCAGATGAGAGGACTCTCTGCCTTGGCTATGAAACATGGAACCTTCTAGGCATATCCGCATTTGGGGCCTGTTGGGCCTTATACTGAGATATGCAGACCTGAACATAAAAATTTGTGGGTGGGGAGATCCTTTCATCTTGCTGGCAAGGGTTCACCTTTCATTAAGGACAGCACCTGCACATTTGAGCCTGGAGCTGGCTCTGTGAAGTCAGAGTTACCTTTAATCACATACCTACAACCTTCAGTTTCTGATATCGTGGGAGTCGTGTTCTATAATGTTTGCATGGATGCTGAAGGAGAAAATAATGAATTTTGTTGAGAGCCACAGCCAAAGGGGCCCCAGCAAACTTCCAGCTGCCAGCTGATGATTGGCTCACAGCAGCCCCAGCAACATCTAGCTGATTGGCTCCTCTACGGAGCTGCTCATTGGGCTGTTTCCCTGCCCTTTCAGACCACGAGCTGCTCATTGGGAGATTTCTTTGGCTCCGCCCACGCGACCCAGCCAATTGGCCTCAAGAGCAGGAGGATTGTGGGAGGTGGTGAGGTTTGTGTGTGAGAGAGGCTTGTGGAAGCTGGTGGTGGCAGTTGGGCTCTGAGGGTTTTTTCCTGAGGAGCTGTTTTGTTTGGCGTTTGTAGTTCTAAAAATAAAGTTAGTTTCTTTTGACAAGTGGCTCCTGAATTGTGCCCAGACAGACTGCGGCAAATTTGTCCCCAGGGAAAATATAGGTTAGGTTCTTGTGAGCCTGTTGTCATGATTTTTTGTAAACTGACCAATCTATGCTCACCAATCCATAATCTCATATTGTGTGTTTCTGTGTAAAGCCACCTGTATCAGTCACTTTCTGTTGTCTCTGACAAAATATCCAAGAAAAACAATTTATCAGGAGGGGAGATTTACTTTGGCTCAGGGTTTCACAGGCCTCAGTCCATGGTCATTTGGTCTTATTGCTTTGGCCCTGTGGCAGCTCAGTTCAACATGGTGGGAGCCCATGGTGGTGGGAAACTTGACCACCTCATAGCAGCAGGGATGTGAGAGAGAAGAAGGGCTGGGTTTCGATATCCTCTTCTAGGGCACACCCCCAATAACCTCATTTCCTTCTAATAGGCTCCACCTCCTAGGCCTGCCACAGGCTGGCAACCAACTTTTGTTCCCCTTTGGGGGACATTTAGGATCCAAACCATAGACCACCTGACTTAGTATATATTGTTGATTCACTCACATTAAACTCATGGCCATTGGCACTACAACTCATTCCTGAGCGAAGCTGATCTAATGCACCTATATTCTCTGCAGGGCACATCACGGCCTTATTACACGTGGGAGTAAAAGGAATTCATTCAGCATTACACTCAGGGGCCAGTTTAAAGGTAAAATCAACAACAATAACAAAAAACCTCACAGAAATACAAAATAATGTGGCACTAAATAGACCATGAAAAGAACAGTTGTTTACAGCAAGAAAACTGAAACAGAAAGCAGAACGTCACCTTCTTTGATCTTAGTTGGAAATACTAACATCAAGTTCGCTTAAAATTTACACCGCTCTGCGCATGCCTGGGGTGATTGTAGAAGTTCCTCAAGCCTGGGTTTTGGAGTTCCAAGTAAATTTTAGTGAGTAGGGAATTTGCAAACATGGAATTGGCAAGTAATGAGGATTAATTTTATGTGCCAGGCTGTGCCTGAGGGAGTAAGGACCAATGTGGCTCATATTCTGCAGATTTTCTTGGAAGGCCTGCATCTGACCCTCCTTGGGGCCTACCAGCATCTAAGGCTGGAGGGGTTTTCTGGCTCCACAGTTTGTGTTCCAAATGAAACATTTCCAGGGGTTCAGCTCCTTTGAGGCTGGAGGAGTGACCTTCAACAGGACTCACCTTAATATTTAAGGTGCAGAACATTGGCTCTGTTTGTACTGTGCAAAGAATAGCCCCTTGTAATTTGGTTCTTTTTGAACAGTTGCTAATAATTTTGCACTCAATTTCCATTTAAATGGAAACATTAACCTCTGGGGCCTGCAGAGGAGCCTAGAAGGGGCTTGTAAGTACAGCTCTTATCTCTACAGCTCAGAGTGTCCCGGGAGTATAACCAAACATACTTCTAAACCATTTTTCTCCTTAACAGATGAGGGTCTCACTCCTGTTTCCAAAGACCCTTGCCCTCCCCCCCAGGAAAAATGTCCAATTTCTTATTTACTTGCCTGCTCTAATATCAGGAAGTTCTTCCTTAAGTTTAACCTAAAGCTTTTCTGCTGGAACATAGCTTTATTTTTCCTGAACCATCTTCTGGAAAGACAATGGAAATCTACCTCCTGAGCTGACAGTGACACTCCCAACGAACTGGGTAAGAGACCCTGGTAGGGATTAGAAGAAAGCCCAGTAGTCATCAAAAATAGCATTTGGTCAACCACTGATCAGAAGAAGCCATATGATGCCATGTGGATCACAAAACATTTTTCTTTTTCTTTTTTTTTTTTAAAGAGAGAGTGAGAGGGACAGAGAGAGAGAGAGAATTTTAATATTTATTTATTTTTTCTTAGTTCTCGGCGGACACAACATCTTTGTTGGTATGTGGTGCTGAGGATCGAACCCGGGCCGCACGCATGCCAGGCGAGCGCACTACCGCTTGAGCCACATCCCCAGCCCCACAAAACATTTTTCTATGTGTTATTTCACCTTAGCCTTATGATTCCTCTGGAAAAAAAAAAAAAAGGAGCTCCACTTACCTAATTCCATAGATGAGGAATCTAGGGAATACATTCCACTCACACACTCATGCCAATTAGACTGGTAGGGCTGGGACCCAGAGCCCTGGGCCTGTGCTCTGCATTGACTAGGAAGTGCTGGGAGCTCCTACATCAAGATGAAGGAGGAGGAGGAGAAGAAGCCTAGAATTCAGTTACTAGATACTCCTAAATCCTCTTGTAGGGACAGAAAAGGCAGGGCACCAAAGATAGCAGGAAACAGTTTTATTTGGCTGCAGCCAGGTTCAGAGGGCACAGCTTTTGCTGTAATCAATCAATCCCCTGAACCCTGAGTTTAGGTAGTTTCAAAGTTTTATATCCAGCATGTAAGGGGAGGGGTCCAGAAGTTCACAGACTGCAGAAGTTCACATAAAAGCAGCTTTTTCTTTCACTGTTTTGGGCAAGTTAATCCTTCAAGGACAACACCTGAGAAGGGGAGAGCTTCTTCTCCCCTTTCTTTCCTCCCCCTGCCAGCTGTTACCATGGAGCCCAATTGGTAACTTATCTTAGAAATGTAGACATCTCTGTGAAGCCTAGCTCAAGGCCAGAGGTCTTGTTCACACATTCTACAAACTATTATACTGGATACGTTTGTGAAAACTAGTGGGGGGGTGTCCAGCACCTGGAGTGCTGATAACTTCCCAGCCAGTGGTCAAGTAAAACAGGGCAATACAAAAACAGGAAGTTCATCTACATTGAACTCTTTTGCAGAAACTCTTTTGCTGACAGTCCTAAAATCAGCCATGGTGAAGATTTCTGGAGAAGCCCAGTTAAGACTTTTCTGTGGAGAAAGGGGATGCCACTACACTCTGACTTCCTACGTAGAGATATCAAGTAAAAACTGGCCTTCGATGCCCGGTCAAAGGCAGCCAAATCCCAGGCTGAATGGAGGTGTTCCTGAAATCCTTGGTTCTCACCTTGATGACTGTCTCCTGCCTTGGTCTCCCCCATTTTGCAGATGTTATCCTCATCTGTGGAAGGACACGGGGCATGTAGATACAAACTGGCCTCTGCCTACTGTACACATGCACCTGTAGGGAGGTGGAAACCCCTCTGTGTACCCTCTGCCTGGGAGACCCTGAAATACTACATACAATCAGACCTAGTTCTCTTATTTATCTGCCCAAAGGACGGTCTTCTTTTCTTTTCACAGACTCCTTATTGTCTAGAGCTGGCCCTTGGGAGCACATTTGAGGTCACTCATTCAGACGCCACTTGGCCAGGGTGGAGAGCCAGGTCAACTTCCACCTTCAGATCTGAAGTCCTTCCTTCTCTTCCAGTGTTTTCCTGGGTTGGGGGAGGGAGGCCCAGGATGTGGAGGGCAGGGAGGGCCGCATTTGCCCTCCCGAGGGGCAGCCCAGCCTCCCTGCTCCTGACTTCCCAGCCTCTCTCTTCAGCGTCCCTTTTGCTTCCAAATAACTAAGGAAACAATGGGTTCTTTGGTCAGCTCCCAGCTTGCAAGGAGGCCTGATTTTCTTTTTGCCACTTTCTGTCTGGGTTCTAAAAATAGTAACAATTAGAGAAGTCTGTCCATCATTCCCAGCCTTTCTTGTTCTCATCTTCATTTAAATTCCACTGGGTTTATCTCCTGTAATTTTGGACTGAGCAGGAGGAGCCTCTGCTGACTATGATTGAGTGTGCTGTGTATACATGAGTGTGCACGTGTGTGTTCAAGTCCATGTGTTTGTGTGTGTGCAATAGGTGTGTTAATACATGCATGTATCAATGTACATGCCTGTGTGTATGTGCACACAGGCACGTGGGCATGTGCAGGTAGGTGTTCATGTGCATGTATGTACACATACATATGTATATATGTGTGCATGTTTATACACATGTTCATCCCTGTGTGTATATGTGTGTATACACGTGTGTGTTGTGCATTTACCTGCGTGTGTAGGGGAATTTGAGATCAAGGAAAGGCAGAAAGGAGTGTGGGCCAGTTATCTGTAGTCATGCGCTAGTTCTCTCCTGGATGTGGGTGATGGGGGTGGATTTGCTCTCCAGTCTTTGCTGCTCTGGTTCCACTGCCTGGACTGACCTGAAGGCCACCTCAATGGGCTCCGTGCACTGCAGCTTTCTGTTGAGTTTGACCAAGGGTGAGTGCTGGAGGTGGATGGGAAGGAAGAGCCGGGGTTTGGCCCCATGTCTGTCTCATGCAGAGTCCCCTGGGCTGTGCCCTCCCGCATTCCTTGACCATGGCCTCTCTCCAGGCAGGCCTCTCTTCTGGCTTGCTTTTTTCTGAGCCTCGTCATGGCCCCTTTATTCGTCTGGGTCACTGCATTCTCTCATCTCCTTATGCCCTGCCCATGCTTTTGTAGAAGTTTACATTAAACCCTCCTCAAATAATCTAGTGGGACGTGCTGTGCATTTTCTGTTGGTGCCCTCACTGATACAGCGCTCCTCTCTATTTCTTGTGAAAATGTTTCCTCCTCCTCTTCTGGGCTACATGGCACAGCTGCTCCATATTTAATGATAACTAAGAGTCTTGTTCCTAAATGCCTTCTTCCAGATCTTGGGTGAAGTCTATACTCCACCAGGAGGGCCAAAGGACTGAGGGGCTCTGAGGGTGGCCCTCTGTGATGGCTAATAGTGTGTCAGCTTGAGTAGGCAGCGATGCTCAGATGTTCAGTCAGATACCAGTCTGGAGGTGCTGCGAAGGCGGCTTGCGAATGTGATACATTTACATCAGTGGACATGGTGGTGGGCCTCCTCTCATCAGCTGAAGGCCCTAGAGGCAAAGACTGAGGTTTCCAGAAATAACTGAGTCTGGAGCCTGCTGCACAGGAACCCTGCCTGGACTTCCACCTGCTACTGCCCCTCAGTCGCACAGGTGTGAGCTGCAGCATCAGCTTTTCCCCAAATCTCCAGGCTGCTGAGCAGCCCTACAAAGTTTGAATTTCTCAGTCCCCACAATTGTGTGAGCCAATTCCTTAAAATAAATCTGACTTTTCCTTCCTCTCCCATTGGTTCTGTTTCTCTGGAGAATGCCAACCAACACACCTTCCCCTCACCATCACCTTCTTCCAAGGCGCTCACATGGCGTGTCTTCCTGCCACACCACCTGTCCTAGGAATTAAGTTTTGGTTCAGACTTAGGAACCTGGGAGAAAGGAAGTGGGTAGGATGGGTAGGGAGTGAGTGTGAATTCATAACAAAACTCGTGCTTCTGAAGATGTAAAACTGGTCACTCGGGGAACTCGGAATGCCCGAGGGCAGAGCCAAACTATTGACTCTCAGGAACCATCAGATCTGGTGGGGTGGGGACAGGGACAACAGACAAAAGCTACAGAGACTCAGGGAGCTTTGAGAGCCATCCTGAGGCTCAAAGGACTGTAGAGCAGAGTTCTTAGGCCTTTTCCTGCTGGGAGGAGCAGGACAGACAGGAGCCCCTGGATCCGCCTGATCCTGATACTGTCCCAACCTCTCTGGGAAGCCATGGGAGAAGGAGCTTCACAGAAGGCTCCTGATCAGCCCTTGCTCTAACACAGGGATGGATCTATTCTGTCTCCTCCTCTGCTGGGGCTGGCACAGCACTGTGCCCAGCAGACACTGCCAACTGCTACCCAGCTCCAGCTACTTGGGGCATGGGAGCAAAATTCATGGAACTCCCTTGAATTTTACTTTCCTCCTCCTTGTGGACCAAAGGAACCCATGCAATTAAAAAAAAAAAAAAAAAAAAAAGCAAGGAAGGAAGGAGGTGAGGGGGGGTGAGAGGAGAAAGAAAAAGAAAGAATCTTCATCTGATTTTAGCAAATCCCAGGTGTTAGTATTAGCCAGCCCGTCTCAGCTGGCACCAGGCCTCCCTCGGCCCTGGTCAGACAACAAATGAGAGCCACTGGAGGAAGGGGGTTTATGATGAGGCCATTTGCCCATCACTACAGTTTGAAGGAGAGAAAGAGATGACTTTGGGAATGCTAGGTTTTAGAAAACATGAGCGAAACGCTGGCGGTACTTTATTCTTGATTGCAACTCACTTTTGACAAGCTTGTGCCTCCATCTCAGTTTTCTTCGTCCACCCTGCTCTCTTCTGCTCTCAGTGTGAAGGTCAATGGTGCATGGTTCTCAAGGAACCAAAGAGAGGATCACATTAATTTGAGATATGTCTCAGCTGAGGCTGAGAAAGAGCTAAGAGAAAGATGCTTCCTTAGTTTAATCAAGTTAGTTGATCAGTCCCTCTTTAGAAGGTCATCAACTATATGAGGCACCTGGAACAGTGTCCAGCACTCAGTAAATGCTCAATAAATGTTTTCTGAGTGAACATTCAAGCTGTGGTGAAGAGAGCAGGAGGCAGAGGAGGAATCTCTGTGCTTGCTCCCTGGGTGAGACTCGGCAGGTCTGCCCTTTGATTTTCCTCCTGTGGGTGTGAAGTGTACAACCTGAGAACGTCAGTCTACAGGCACTTGGTCTGTGGTCCTCTACTTTATTACCCTTCTCCTGGCAAGAGGGTTGAGCACTAACATCATAATCGACTTCACATAAGCCGTTCCCCTGTCTCCACTGTGCAATGTAAGCATTAGCAAATGTTCAGTGGAATGCAAAGGAAAGAATGAATGGGCAAGAAGGGACCGTATAAATCTTGTAGTCCAGGAGATTGAAAATATTTGCTTCAAGCAGTAGAATACTCTTATCAAACAACAGCTTACATGGAAACCGGGATATAAAACTAACAAAACCACCTCAGTTCTGACCTAGCACATGGAGGGCTTGGCCCTGGGGTGTTTCTAGCTCTGAGCCTCTCCTCCTTGGGGGAGGGACTATCCTCCAAATACGTCACACCCTTTAATATGTAAAAACTGGCTCTGGGGTTGGGAAGACTTAATTTGTAGTATTTTCAGATTTCCATGGTAAAAATGCTTCTACTGATTTCAAGCTGTTGAGGTGACGTCACTGAGGGAATATTACTCAGAACAATAACGCACCATTACACGGTGTTTTCCCCATGATCCTATAGTTGATATGAACAACCTCAAGAACTGAGGTAAGAACAAAATATGGCAAGATGACTAATAAATTTCGAGTATTTAATACCTCTTTTAAATACAATTTAGTGAATTAAAAGTTTACATGCCTGACCTTTAATTTTTACTAATGGTTGCAATTAACAACAGATGAGCAAAATTTCTGAAAATTTTGCAATTACCTTTTAGGATCTAGTACTGGCTTCTTGAGCACCCCACTACTGCTGGACCACCTCTTTTGAAACTTAGGGTTCCAAAGAATATATTTGAACAATGAATATAGAAGTCCTAATTTTGCAAGAAAAATGGGAGGTTATGACTTTCCCAGGGTGACGGAACTGGAAGAAGTGTACTTTGTTCTGGAGGTAGATGTTATTCCTTCCCCTGTGATATAGAACCTACTCTCCTCTTCTTTGGAGACACTGAACTATCTATCCTACATTCCCAAGCTCTCATTGTATCTTGGTGAACAACATGACTGAACTCCAGCAAATAGAATATGAGTTTAAGTGATGTGTTTTCCTTCTAGACTTGCCTAGACATAAAACATTCAGTGTGATCATTTATGGTTTCTACCTCCATCCCTAACCACGTGGCAGGAAGCGAAGGGCAATGGGGCCCTAGAGGAGGACTCATATACTAGAAGAGGACTCTTA
This sequence comes from Urocitellus parryii, assembly GCF_045843805.1. Classification (NCBI taxonomy): domain Eukaryota; kingdom Metazoa; phylum Chordata; class Mammalia; order Rodentia; family Sciuridae; genus Urocitellus; species Urocitellus parryii. The sequence continues at coordinate 99,571,961 of NC_135534.1, forward strand.
GTTCAGAAGAAACCCAGCTCTCTGAGTCAGTAGAGAAGAGCCCACTAGGACAGGTTCTTGAATAGGAACATCCATTATGAATTTTGTGTTAGAGAAATAAACTGTTATTGTGTTAAGACATTGAGCTTTGAGTTAATTGTTACAGCAGCCAGTATTGCTTATACTAACTAATACATCTTGGAAGTAAACAACACAAAACAGCGCTTCTTATTCACAAGGGTTGCTACTTCAAGGGAAAAGAAATAAAAAGGTAGGGGGTTCAGGGAATAAGACATTCAGAGAATGGAAAGCTCTTTGGAAGTGTCATGGCAGAGTACAGGAAAGTGACATGACAGATTTATAATTCTTGGTCATGACTTACATAGTGGATGTGATCAATGATGATAATATTAACACTGGTGATTATATTAAGACTCTTCTGGACCCTTTGAAAAGGAACTGTAAGCACAGAGGAGCATCTTATAGAGACCAAGGGCAGAAACATAGCTTTGAAGGTCTAGAATCAGGACCTGAGAATCAAAAGGACCCTATCACTGTTTCTTGTCTGTGTACCTCTCTTCATGTCTCTTTTATCACAGATGACCTTTATCTGTGATAGTGAGTGAGAGGTGCCATCTCCCAACTCCTGGATTCACTGTTAAAAGCCCAACTACAGAGACTGCACTGACTCTTTTCTTGTCTTGACCAAATGAGGTTTCTTTGGATTATAATTCCAAAATCCAAAAGAGAGACCTAATTGTCCCTGCTTGGCCAGGTGTCCACCATGGTCTAATCCACTATGGCCAGAAGGTAAAGTATACAGTGCTAACATGGCTCCCTGAAACCTTTCCTCCAGACAGAGGGAAGTAGTTCTCTGAGGACTACTTCCATAATTATAAGCAGTACTTAGGGAACTACTGAAGTAATTGTTGACTCGTGGCCAGTCCAGAACACTTGTGGCTGGGAGAAATATCTAGGAGGAAGAGGGAGGAATAGGAGAGGCTATGCATGCATAATTCCCTCCTAAACCTACCAACTAGGTGATTTACCTCATCTCCAGGAAGGGGACCAAGGGATGGGGCAAAGTGAAGGTCAGAGGGTTACTGTGGAAGCTTCCTCCTTTTGGAGGGAACCATTGTGGGTGGGATAGATGGGTTCCATCTCCTGACTACTCTGTATGGAAAGTGCCAGAGGTGGTGCCTGACACGGGATGAGTAGCCTTCTTGGACCAGGTCCCTTTCCCTTTCTCTCCCTCCACTCCTAGACATCCTCTCCTCCCATCTCTTGTTTTCTTATCACTGACAGTAACAGTGCCATATGGAGTCATGTTAGAGCCTGAGGCAAAAGGAAAAAGAAAAAAAACCAGTTATACTGGTCTTGTCTTTATTTTTTTCTTCATGAATTACTTGCACTAATTTTGACTTTTAAAAATTGCATATTTTAACATATTTTTCTCTTGATTACTGAGTATTTGGCACCCACTTAAATTTTGTGCCTGAGGCAAATGCCTTATTCATTTCACCCTGGTAGCAGCCCTGCTTGTCTGAGGAAGTTGAAAAGTAATCTGAGATACATTTTCTTCCTTGGCAGCCAGTCCCTCCTGACTTCTTGGGTTAAAGTTTAACTTAAAGGAGTTTTGAAAAATAAAAAGCATTTTTTTTTACTTAGGCTTATACAGGCATGGAGTGTCACTGAAACTAATACTCGACGTTGCTCCTGAGGAGGGGAGATGGGATCAAGGGGAGGAAGAGACGAAGACTTACCTTAAAAATCTATTTTTTTTTAAGTTTTAAGGAAATAATTTTTCCTTATTATAAAAGCAATACTTTATTTACTATAGGAAAATTTGGAAATATAGATAAAGCAGGAAACAGAAACTATAAACATTCATAATTGTACCATCCTTTAATATCTTTGTGTTTATCTTGTTCTATTCATACATGTAGACTTTATAAATATAGGATGTTTTTTGAATAATCTTTGGTGGTCTTGTTTTCCACTTAATACACATTGTGAGTCAATTTCTAAGTTATTGAATATTTCCCTACAATATTATTTTTGGTTGATGCCTAACATTTCATCTTAGGAATTAAGATTTTAAAAAGTACCCAGGGGTGTTTTGCCACTGAGCTATATCCTCAAACCCTTTTAATTTTTTGTTTTGAGGTAGGGTCTCACTAAGTTGCTCAGTGCCTTGATAGATGGATGAGGCTGGCTTTCAAACTTGTGACCTCCTGCCTCAGCCCTCAAGTCTCTGGGATTAGAGGTATGGACCACTGAGCTTGCCTAAGGATTTTGAATACATTCTGCCAAGGTACCCTCTAAAACACCTGTACCACTTTATACTCCCACAATGGGTTTGAGTCCTAATGTCCATTTAAAACCTAAATCATTGGTGGCCTGAGCAGAAAATGAGGCAGGTGCAGTCAGACTCATGTAACTGAAAATGACCATAAAGTTATTTTGGTTAAACTTATGGTTAAATTTTCATGTTGCCTTCTGACACCAGAAACTGTAAGAAAGAAGATCTAAGATAAAGTTTGGGCCAAGCTGCAGGAACCCAGAAGTAAAGTTGTGACAAAGACTCCTTTGTCTCTCCTGGTGGAGTTCTGATTGACTGAGGGGGACAAAGATTTCTTCTTGGTCTATCCCAACTCCCTTCACCTCCTAAGCCTTTTCTAGATTTCTATCCTTTTCTATTAAAGTTTTACACATTCAATTCCCTTGGCTCCCCCGAGGAGCACTTAGACAATGTAAATCATCAAATGCTAATATCTTCTTTAAATGGGGGTTGATAAAGGCCTTTCTTTTCAGAGTTGCTACCTGTTACTTTCCCAAGTCTCAGATGTAGACATTCCAGGAATGATCATCGTCATTATTCTGAGAGTAGCAAAAAGCCTCCTGCTAGGGAAGCTCTGCTCAGACCGGCTCTCCTTTCTTCTCCTAGACTCCTGGGATTCAGCTTGCTTTTTGTCCCTTTTCATAGCTGTCACAGCAGCTTCTACCTCTTGAGGTTTTCTTTCTGAGTAGAGAATATTTTGTAGAATTCTAATTATTGTTGTGATTATCTTACCTTGGGGGTTAAGAGGAACAAGGGCAAGAAATTTCACTGTGCATTCTGCACACAGAGATCTTTCCTGTAGGTATTTTTTTCCTTTGGGAAAAGAAGGAAGGGTAGGCCTTTCTATTGGCAGAGGTTCAAATAATGGCTCCAAAGGTAGCATGAGTGTGGTATATATAACCTAGCAGAAGAATGTTTTGGTTTGAACATCCCAGAAGTAAAATAAGTAAAATAATAGTTGGAGTTTGAGGCAAGGACTTGGAAAAAGGCCCCAGGTACTGGGCGTGTCCTTGGGTCGCTGGACTCTACCTGGTGTTGGGTGGGCCTGGTGGAATGGGGAGGCTGGATCCCATGTTTTTCTGGCTCTCCTCGGCCTCTTGCACTGGGTCTGTTGGAAGCCTAGATCTGGGAGCGTCATTAGTTACCCAGGGCCCAGAATAGACAATGGAGGAAGGGAGACTGATGCCTTTTCCATCTTTTCCTTTTGTTCATACATGAGTGCAGTGAATAGGTTTCCTTTCTTTTTTAATTGCTTCACGTTATAGAGTGTTCCACTCAGATAAGCCATTTCAGTGGACCAGGGAGAATAGAAATGGGCTGGAAATGATTGAAGTTAGCCCACCGATGCCACTCACAGCACCCTCTAAGATTGTCTTTGGAAGACACCTTTCTACCTCTCTATTTTTCCTGGCTTGAAGCATGTACACATTTTTTACTTTAAGGGATTTTTAAACTGTTGGTTAATAGAAAGATTCTGGGTAATAAAATCGACAAACAAGTGCCAGGTATAAAGATTTGGGCAATTTCCCAAAGATCATGATCATGTGCTTTATTCAGAAATGCACACGGGGCCTCCCCATTGTTTTCCCACTCCTCGTACTCCCATGCTAGAGGAGCAAGAGGAACGAACTCTGTTTTCCTTTATTACCAAGTCCTTGGGGTGGGGCTCCTCACTGCTCCCATCTTCTAGGCCTGGAGTTCCCCCACCTCTGAGCTCTGGAGATGCACGTGGGCAGAGCATCATGGATATATCATTCTCAAGCAAAAATCAGCAGTGGGGGATGGGCATCTTTTCCTAGCATTAGGGAAGCATTACGTTAATGGATAGAATTCTCTCCACTTTAAATTTTATTCTCTTGAGCCATTGACACCAGCTATTGCACTTATCCAAACTAGAATCTAGTTTTAGATGGTGTCTGATATTGCAAAAAATTTTATGTTGAGCTATATTACATTTAATATGTCCATATTTCATGATGCGCCATAAAGAACACTGCAACTGGTAGTTGTGTAAGCATAAAGGACAAGGTTGAATAACACTGGGCTAGATTATCTCTGGGCTTCTTAACTCCAGTGAAATGTTTACCTCTTGGAGAGATGTTGGGCCTGGGTCAAAGGTTGTATTGGTACTCATCTTCCATTTATCTCTAAACAAAGCACAAGCAAACTTCTGCAGAGGGATGAACCATCCAACACCCTGACCTCGCTGTTCCTTGGTGGTCTCACATCCAGCAATGTTTCCTTCTGTTCTTCTGTGGCCCTCCTCATTCTGATGGCCATACTCTGAACCTTGCAATCAACCGAAACTACACCATTTCCCAAATCTGGATATCAAATGTATCATTTTTTTATCCTACTTTCCATTCTACGTTTCTTGCACAGACATCTCCTCTATTACAAAATCTTGTCTTCATGGAGACCTTTGCTATGGTTTGAATATGATTGTACCTTTGAACTCATATAGGAATTTAATTCCCAAAGTCTCACAGTAATGATATTTTGTGGGTAGAAACAGCCTCACTATGGTGTTTAGTGATGGGACTTTTGGAAAGTGGACGGATAAGATTATTAAAGTGAATGGAGTCCCCATGGTTAAATCTTGGTGGCTTTATAAGGAGAGAAAGGTTCACACAGTCACAGAGATACACGTGTGCTGCTGCTATGAGGTATAAGAGCCTAACCATGTTGCTTGGACTTTTAGCCTCCCAAACTTAGCTAAATAGGCATATTTTCTTTATAAAATAGGCCATCTCAAGTATTTTGTCATGGTGATGGAAATCTGACTAATACACCCTTCATTTTTTGGCCTCAGTCATTTCCCAGTTTCTATCTGTACCTGCTTAGCTTTAACTTCTTACCTAATTCAACCTAAATTCTATGTTCTGTCATTGTAATACCTTCAGCTCCTTCACTTTTCTTTCCCTCCATTGAATCAATCTTCCAAAGTTCTGCTGTTAAACTTCTTAATGCTACTTTCCTTCTCTGTATGTGCTCCTGAGCAGCAGAATCTTTAAAAAAAGAAGCCAAAAAATAAGCTTTTACTTTGTTTGGTACCCAGGATTGAACCCAAGAGTGTTTAACCACTAAGCCACACCCCCAGCCCTTTTTATTTTGAGACAGGGTCTCACTGAGTTGCTTACAGCCTTGCTAAGTTGCTGAGGCTGACTTTGAAAATAAGCTCCTCCTGCCTCAGCCTCTGGAGCTGCTGGGATTACAGGCATCACTGCACCAGGTGAAACTATTTTTATTAACTCATGAGGATACATTTTAGTTGGTTGCTCATTGCTACCCCGTGATTCTATGTCTTTCTTTCACACTTACTCTCCATTCCCCAAGATAATCCTTTTGTATCTTCTCCTCTGTCTTCAGATACCCTATTCCCTTGTTTCATGCTCATTCTCAGCTGGTGAGCTCAATTGTTTTTGAAGAAATAAAAGCTCTTGGGTGCTGACTCCCTCCTGAACTTACACATGCCCCAGCATTAGCAATGATTTCCTCCTCCGTTCCTGCAGAGCTGGACAAGGCATCTCCTCCTTATTAAAGTCCAATTCTTACTCAGATGTCCTGGTTCTGTCTCCCTTACATGCCTAAAGATTATATTTCTGTGGTTATATCCTGTCTGTATGCACTATTAACTTCTCCGACTCTACAGAAGCATTCACGACATGCAGACATGCTCTTAAAACAACACCCAGAACAATCACCTGGCTGTAGCCCCATTCAGTCTATCCCCTGTGTGCAGAGGTGAAGCGGAGGGAGCTGTTGAAGCCTCACTCCTCATATTTTCTAGTCAGTTCATCCCCCTGTGCCTGCTGCTTCCACACGCTACTGAAGCTGCTCTTCTCAAGGTCACTGATGGATTTCTGGTGGCCAAAACGCTTATCATGTTGATTTCTCAGCAGAATTTGACACCATTGATTATACTTCTCTCTTGAAAGATGAAACTCTGTGGATTCTGTGACTTCTTGGCCTCTGTTTCCTTTCTACCCCACTGTCCACTCCTTCTTGTTCCCTTTCCTGGATTCTCCTCCTTTAAAGGCTGGATTTCTTGGAGGCTGGATCAAAAGACTCACCGCCACCCTCCCCCATTCTTTTCCTAGAGAATGTCATTTCCCTTAAAATACCAGAGATATTCTAACCATTGACAAGTTCATATCTCGGACCTGGTATTACTATCCAAACTTCAGACTTCGATGTCTAAATACCTGCTTCCTGTCTCTTCCTACATGGGCACCTCTGAGCTCACACGGCCAAGAGAGGGCCCTTCACTTCCACCTGTTCACTCAAAACTGCCTGGGCCTTGTCTGTTCCTTCTCAGTAAATGTCACTGCCACCCATCTCATTACTACAGGAGAATTCCAGATACTGTTCTAGATTCCCTTCTCTAACCCCAGCCTTTTCAATCCAACAGCAACCTCTGTCAATGAACCCCGCAAAACAGATTCTGCATTATTTTCCTCTCTTCCACCACTCTCCCTAATCCATACTGTCACTGCTCCCAATAGAATGATTGAAATGCCCTTCCACTGAGGGCTTCCCCTTTTGATGTTGCTCCCATCATTCCCCAAAGAGCAATACAGATGGCCATTTTAAATATGTCTGTATTAGATCATGCCTTGTACCTGCATGAATGCTTCACGGTGTTGAGACTAAATCCAACTCCTTCCCTGGGCTGACATGGTGCTCTGTTGGGATCTGCCTTTACTCTCTTCCGCTTCGCTGGGTACCGCAAGCCCATCCGGCTTGTTCCAGAGAATCTGGTTTCATTTAAATACTCCACAGATTCTTCCACTTATGGGTGTGGCCAGCTGCACAAGATGATCCCCTAGGAATGATCCTCTAGGGTTTCTTCCACCTTTCCCACGAGACCTCCTCACAGAGGTCTGCTTAAAGAACATCCCTCCTGCTCCAAGTATTGACCTTGGTCCTTCATGTACTTGCTTCATTGTACTTAGCAGAATGCAGAGGACTTGTTGTGGTTCTTTAGTTATTTTCTATACTTTTTACTAGAATTAAAATTCTCTGAGGGCAGGAGCCATGTCATCTGTGTTGCCCATCATGTCCCTCTGCAGGCAGAATGTCTTACTTTCAGAAACATGTGTAGAATGAGTGGAAGAATAAATAATGAATGTTAATACAGATGTACACCATGCCCCACCCATTCAGTTCCCCTTTAGAACTGAGTCTCTTTCTTTAGAACTGGCTCTCAGTTCCCCTTTAGATCTGAGTCTCTTTCTTTCTGGGTTATAAGGCACTGACCCACTCTGAATTTTTTTTTTCTTTTGGTACTGGAGATTGGCTCACACAAGGTCAGTATACCCCCAAAGCAACCAGGGGAGGTTCTTAGTTTTAGGATTTGTCTTACCTCCTCCAAATCCAACAGTCACTATAGAGTATTAACTTAGTTTAATAGGGGAACAAGGGCCATGAAGAGAAAAGCCCTTGGTTGAATCCCCACATGATTACTCTGGAGCTGTGTGACCTTGAGTAAGACACAGCCCTTTCTGATCCTCCATTTTTCTCATGCAAAAAAAATAGAGTAAAGTCTGTTTAATCTATTTCAAAGGGCTGTGATGGAACCAAATGAAATAATGTTAGCGAAAGACGTTTGTAATTATAAAGTGTTGAACAAACCATTTCCAGAAGTTTCACTGGACTCTTTTGGTCAGAAAGTTAACAGTGACTTTCAGACTCCCTCCCAGGAATGACTTTCAGGCTCCCTTTCCACAGGGCTTTGCTGCTGGGCTGGGGCTTAGGTCCTGTGACTCTCCTCCCCACCTCCCAGGTCCTCCTTGTTCTGTTCCCATAGTGAACACGTCAGCTGCTTTTGTTCCATAATGCACGGTTCTGTTGGGCGGGCTGGACAGAGAGAACGTGGAGTTTGCCAGCCTCTGGGTCAGAGCCATGTTCTGGAGCCAATGGATGACATTTCCTGTTTGGGTCAACCGAGGCTGACCAGAGCAGCTGGCCACACCTGCGGTTCAGCCAGCCCCTGCTGCCCTCAGCCCCTGCTGAGGGGAACTGGAGGGGAACAGCCCCCCCACCCTGCTCCCTCCATCCTTGCCTTTCAGTAGCTGGACAGAAGCTCATGTTGGCCTGGTTAATAACAAGTTAGCTCCCATGGGAGGTGGGGGTTGGGCTCCCAGCTCTTACAGAGCCTGCCCAAGGCCCAGCTGGATCATGATGCTTTGCGAAGCAGTGTCCCTAGCTGCCCGGCCTGAGAACGTTTGGCCCCAAGGTGCATTCTTGACCTTACCTGTGGGCCTCCAGACCTCTTCATGGCCATGGTGTCTCCAAAGCTCAGGGCTTGGCTGGGACATGCCCTTCCACTTTCTGTCCCTGCTGTCCTCTACTATTTCTCTCTCCTAACATGCTGTCACTCAGAAGATGGGGAGTGTTACTGGATATCTGTTATGGTTTAGATGTGGGGTCCCCCAAGAGCTTATGTGTGAGACAATGCAAGGTTTAGAGAAGAAGTGATCGGATTATAAACTCAACCTAATCAGTGGATTGATCCCTGATGGGATTAACTGAGTGGTAACTAGAGGCAGGTGGGGTGTGGCTGGAGGAAGTGGTTCACTGGGGGCGTGGCTATGGGGTATGTATCTGTATCTGGAGAGTGGAGTCTCTCTCTCCCTCTGCTTCCTGATATCATGTCAACCGCTTCCCTCTGCTACATACACCCTTCTGCCACGATGTTCTGCCTCACCTTGAGCCCTGAGGAATGGAGCTGGCCTCTGAAACCATGAGCCCTTAAATAAACCTTTCCTCCTTTACAGTTGTTCTGGGGTCGTCCTTTAGTCACAGCAGCAGAAAAGCTGACTAAAACAATCTCTTTATTCACTCATTCTCCACACCCTGGAGCACACACTGAACGGCAGCGCCTGCTCAGGCTGGGCTGACTGTCCAGGGGTAAGGTCTTGCAGCTGAGCGGGGGCTCTGTGCACTGTACCCCACAATGCAGTCCTGCCTGTGCTCTTCCCACCTGGAAAGTCCTCCTTCCACATGGACCATGAGGGACGTCCTTCACAACACGTCTCTAAGCATCGTCTCTAGGCTTTTATCCTTCCAATTCCTCACTGCTCTCTAAATACATCTTCTTTCCTGCCTCAGTCTCCCTGTCCTCCAAGGCTTACTCCAAGATGCCATCCTGCATTCACATGGCCCACACCACTTTCTGTCCTCTCTTACGGTCAAACTTTTGTCATCTGCACAGCATACACAGCATCTCCTTTGCTGTTTTGCATTATTATCCTAGTGTTCCAGGGGTTTTTTTTCTTCTTCCCAATTTGATTTTAGGGTCCTGGAGCCTGGGATGGGATCTTTGCATAATTCTTAAAAGTTTATTTTAGGGCCCAAACAGACTTGAACTCAAGTGCTTCTCTACCAATTACCAGTTACATCATCTTTAGCAATTTAACTTCTCTGGATTCTGTTTTTTTTCATCTGTAAGATGGAGATCATAACTTATAGTAGAAAGGTGAGAAAGGAAAAGATATTGTAATGTGTTTAGGACAGTGTCTAGCATATAGTAAGTGTTCAATAAAATGATAGTAATAATAGTTTTATTAAAAGTTTCCTCTATTACACATTGTATATTCTAGAGTCTAGGGCATAGTGGGCTTATATCCAAGAATTGGGAGGTTACCTACCAATTTATCTAGATTAATTCATACTAGAAATAAAGAAGGAAGGACAGAGACAAAAACAGATCTCCCCAAGGTGCCACATGGTATAGGTAGGACCAGAACCTAGATCTTCCAAATGCTAGTTTAACTGTTTTTTCCCTTACTGTGTACTGTTGGAAGGACCTCTTGGAAGAAGAGAGAGTAGCCTGTCATAAGGTTCCCAAGCCAAGCACATCAAAATAAAATCAATAGTAAATACTTTCTTAGGTATCATTTGCCTTTGTTAGGCAATAGAAAGTGAGGAAGCTGTAGGAAGAGTTACTTTTTCTCTTAATAGAAGGAAAAGCATTTGAACAATTAAAGCTGCCTGAAGGTGGCAAGAGTCACTCATTTCCCCCATAAAGTACTCATTTTCTAACCATGAAGGCATTCAAACCAAGTCAAATGGCCACATACTCTGGAAATTGTGGAGCAGATTTGTAAACCAAGTAGGGGTTGACCAGATGACCCAAGCGGTTCCCTCCATCACTTTAACCAGGCTAGACATACAAGATCATCGATAGCTGCAATTCTATCAGAACCTGCCACTGTCTCCACCCAACTCCTCCACCCTCCAGGCATTCTCATGATCAAAGGCTCCAGTTGCTGGGGTCTAGGAAATTAGAAGATGTCATGATTTCTTTTAAGTGTACAGGAATGTTTGCAAACTATAGACTGTGTCAGTTATTTCTGGCTTGGCTTGGAGAAAATTCTTGTATATGCTCAAGGCCTGTGTTGTCCTAGTTTCCACTACCAGGAGGAACCAACTATACCCCCAAATCATGAACTAATTCCATATTACATCTACATATGACAAAACATTAAGATGCAAATTCATTCTGCCTCCCTGTCTTAGAAACTACCACAGGAGGAGGCCCTTGGACTTGTGGCTGTCTTGGTCTTCATCTCACTGCACTAATTCTGTGGATGCTTTAGAATTCCCAAGATCCTGTATAGTAGCAGCCTCAGTCCCTCTGGGACCAGCTGCAGAGGTGCCCTCAGGACAGAGCACAGCAGGAAGGAAACTGCAGAGAACATCCCTAATGCAGGGAGGAAAGGGGGGTGGCAGCTACTCAGAGAGCGTGAGCCTGACAAATGGAGAGACTTTGTGTGAGATCAGCAAAAGAGGAGACACAGACACTTGACCTGGTTTGAAATTATTGCAAATCCATCAGGCTCTGTGCAAATTGAGACCATAATTCACATTGTTCATATCGTCACCAGCATCCCCATTTCCATTAAACCTTGCTGTCCATCTCCCCTGGGCCTGGCTCTGTCCAGCAGCTAATTGAAGGGGTCAAAATAGCACGAAATTAACAAGTCCCTCCAGAGGGTCAGCACCCAACCCAGAGGCTGTGGTTAACCTTGGATGGGTTCTTTTCTCTTCCTCCTCTGCCTCAGGTGCAGCCTTGGCAGAAAGATGCTCATTAAAGACACAGTGGGCGGTGACTAGATTGGGGGCAGTAAGAAGTGAGATTGAACCCCAACACTGTATCTTACTATCTCTGGGATCTCAGAGATGCATAAAGTGCTGAAACCTTGCATTTTTTTCTATAAAATGAGAAAGATAAAACACATACCTCCTCTATCATTCTAAAGAATGGGATTAGGCTAATGCTGCTGATATGGCTGAAGGTGCCTTGAGATTTATACTATGCTAAGCCAGTGTGAATGCCTATCGGTGCTTCCTTGCATTGCTCCCAGGGGCTCTGTGCCCAGTGAGAGCCCAGCAAATGTTCAGCATCTGTCCAGGTTGTCCTTGTTTTAAGGTTTGGGGCTCTATCCTTTCCTGTGGATCATGTCCCCTCTGCTGGGATGCTCAGGTAGCATGAGGGCTGGCCCAGCAGCTGCTCTGAGGCTGGGTTTTTCCCTCTCTCTGGGTGTTGCACTAATGAAACAAGTGGCAAGGGACCTCTATGGAGGTCCCATGTGACAAGCCCTTCTCTGGCCATTCTCCAGGCACTCATACACTCTACTTATCCTCCCCAAACCTCTGGAGTGGGCATCCTTAGCCTCATTTTACAGAGGAGGAAAAGGAGGCATAAAGAAATTAAGCAATTTTCCCAAGGTCACCCAGTCAGTGTGGTTGGTGGAGGGCAGGATTTGATTCTTTCTGCCCTGGGGCAGAGTCTGGGTAGGGACCAAGTATCATCCTTTAGGAACTGGGATTCCCTATTGTAGGACAGCTGGGGCCCTAAACAGCAGCCGGAGAATTCCCATCTTCTCTGGAGACACAGGGCAGGAAGAAATCTCTGGGTTTTCCTGTACCTTGAAACTCATGTCTCAGTCCTTGGGTTGGTCCCTCTACCCCTCTCCAGACAGACCTGCCTTGTCCCTCCACCCCACATAGAGCTCTGCTCCAGGGCTTGTCCCCTTGGCTCAGGGCATAGAATATGCTCCCACTGTCCTCCCAGGAAACTCGGGGGTCAGGGTGGCACAGGCCACCCCTCTCCCCTGCCCCCCAATGGTTAGGGCTCTTTTCCCAAGCCAAGAAAACAATTTCAACTCAATATTTTAAAGGGTTCTTTTCAAAATTAAACTTAATGGGAAAGGAGACAAGAGGGAGCAATTTCCTTACATTGAAATAGAAATTAGCCAGAAGGGGAAAACATTGTCCCAAGAGGCATCTGGTAACTATTGGAATCCTGTTCCCATTTGGCGCCTGTTGAAGGGAAGTTTAGGTCTGTCTTCCTGCTGTGAGAACACCCAGATGCCAAGAAAAAATGGAGTCAGTTGTCACAGAGTCCCCAACTGTCACAGAACCTCTAGAAGTTTGACTTAATCTTCTATATTTTATCCAAGATTTTTTTTCTTAAATATGCATTGTGGTCAGATGCTAAGATCCCACAAAGACCCCCAAGGCCCCTGTTTGACATTCACCCTTGCTCTCCATTGCTGAAGAGTGGCCTTTGATTCCACCAGAGGGAAAGAATAAAAAATGGCCATGGAAGGGGTCCTCTCAGGTTCTTTGGCTGGGATAGGCCAGAAATTGGCTTGGTATCTAGCAAGGGCCCAAGTCCCAGGGGGTGACCCAGGGCTGATTCAACTCCTATAAGACTGAATGAAAACCAGGGGAAGTGGTATATCCTCCCCCCTGCCAGCCAGGAAGGACCCTGGGTGACATTGCCCCCAGGGCTTGAGAGGCACAATTTGTAGTGTAGACCACCGTGGTCCTCCTCTGTCCATCCAGGAGGCTTGCTCCCTGTCTCCTTTACTCTTTGGATGCTCCTTGGGTGCTGGCCCCATCGGCCTCACTTCCTCTTCGCAGACTGCCCATTCTTTCTTCCTTCGTCCTCTCTCATGTGTTGGCCACATGGGGCCTGTCCTTCAGCAAACATTTGCCATCTGGCTGGCCAACTTTCACCCTTTGGCTGCTCAGGTGTGATCCCTGCTGGTCAGAGTTGAATTGGCTTCACTGGGGCCACTTCTGCCTTCTGTCCCTGATCTCTATTTCTTCTGTGTCTGTTTGTGGCAGAAAGTAAGCTCTGGAGGTTTTACGTATGTTTCATCCGTGGACTCCCAGGATCCCAGAGGAAGTTCCAAAGGCAGCTCTAGCCACAATAGAGAGGTAGCCCTCTGCTGGGTTGGCCTCAGGGGGTGGAAGTCACTCCCCAGTCCCTATAAGGCTCTTTGGTAAAGTCAGATGCTATACATCATACCAAGAGGCCAACAGGTCCTCCGGCAGCTGGGTGGAATGCCCCTCCCCACCTTCCTGTGGGATGATCCTTCTGACAGGAGTTTACACTGCGCTGTGATGACCGGTAGGAACTCGGTCCGTTCATTTCCCCCATGGGTACTCTTTAATGGGGAAGGGCTCAGAGCCAGCAATGACTTCATCTAACTCCAGAGCCAAGAGCTGGCCCCAGTGGCAAGCCTGCGGAGGAGTGATTCTTGGATGAGGCTCGGTCAGAGCCTTTCTAAGAACACTGATGGTGGCCACAGCGCTGCTGGCGGAGTAGCTGAGTGCCAGGTGCCGGCGTTCTCATTGAAAACCCTTTGCTTGCTAAGTACCTTGCCTTGCTGCATTTGACTTCTGATCTGACACCTGATGGCAGGCCACGTAAACTCTCTGAGCTGAAGCTCCTCCATCTGGAGGTGAGAAAACCTACCTTGCAGAGAGAGCTGGAGGCTTCCATTTACACAGTTCAGAAAGCTCCTGGCCCAGTCATTAGCACATATTCAATATTCAACCGATAATAGCTCTTTCATGGTGTCCATTCCTTTTTCTGTAAAATGAGCATAATTTTGTGAGGTCAAGGGAGGAAATGAAGATTAAAGTGTTTTGCAAATTGAAAGAGCTATGTGTGATGTGATATCATCGATTTGATTTGATTATTCACACCCTAGGCAGTGACTGGCTTCTCCTCCTCCACCATCTAGTGTGAACCTCGGCCACCAGCACAGCAGCTTTCCCACCTTCTGTGTCTGGCTCCATCCTGACAGATGACCAAGGAAAAAACTCTAGGCTGTACCACTGTGTGATGCCATGCTAGTCCTTCCCTGAATTGCCCTGGGTTGGCCTTCGACTCCTAAGATGGTGTCTTAGCAGACAAGCCAAACTGATCAGCCATATCTGAGAGTTACTCATTACCAAAGATTCAGCACTGCTTTTCTGCACCTTTGTGAGGCGAAGAGACTCAGAATGGACTATATCAAGATGAAGGCAGGACTCATCCTCTTCCTGCCTCCTAAGAGCCTTCCAGGCCTCCTCCAGGGAGCATTCTCCCCCTGCTATTGCTTCTCCTCTGTGTCCTCTTAAAGCTTTTTTTGGGCACCATCCCTGCACCTGCCTGTGACAACATATAATTTTGCTTTTCTCTCATTGCACTTGGTTTGTTTGGTAGCTGTTTTGATTTGGGCAGAACCTACCAGAATGCATGTGATAATAGCAAAGGAAATGTTTAGGATTTAGCATCGGAAACTCAGTTCTGACACAAAATAGCAGAGTGATTTTGAAACAAAAAAATAATTTAACTTCTTAATGTCTTCATTTGGTGAAATGGAGATAATAGTCAAATTAGATATTAGACATAAAACTGTCTTGTGAACCATGAGTGTCATATAAAACAAGTTACAAGTCTTCCTTTCCAGCCTGGGTGTGTTTCTTTCTAGCTACTTAATAAAAGGAAGAAAGAGAAAAGCTAACATTTATTTAGAAACCACTGAGTGCCAGGTGCTTTTATATATAGATTCGTTTCATACATTTTATTGTCTTTGTTATGGAGATTAAAAAAACCCCTAGGCTTTAATGTTATTTGTTAAGCATCACACAATAGTTAATCAGAACATTTGGATTTAAATCTGTCTGATCCTAGAAGTGGGGCTTTTCTGCTTGTAGTAGGCTCAATAACGGCCCCTCAAATGTCTCTACATCTCAATTCCCAGTGTTACCATATATAGAAAAACGGACTTTGCAGATGTGATTAAGTTATAGATCTCGAGATGGAAAAAAAATGTATGGAAAAGATGTAATCATAGAGGTCTTTATATAAGAAGAGACGATGTACAGACAGTAGTAGAGATTTGAAGATGGAGGAAGTATCCACAAGTTGCTAGTAGCTCTAGCAACTTGAAAAGCAAGGAAATGGACTCTTCTCTGAGTCCCAGATCTGCTCACATCTTGACTTTATGTCAGTGAAATGGATTTTCAACTTCTGGCTTCCAGAACAGCCAAAAGAAGCAAATATAAGCACTACATTGTGTTGTGTTTTTAGTTCACTATTTTATATTCTCCTTGCCACACTAGAGGTCCAGTTTTCAGCCTTTCCTAAGTTGTCCCATGCCCTTGGCAGTCCTTCCAAGTCAAGACGACTGGTTGATGATTACTTAACATATGCCTATCAGGAGACCAACCCTGTGCAAGTCTTTGTGAAAGATGCCACAACATGGTCCGCCAGGAGCTTGTGAGTTATCCGAGGTGCCACCCTAAGCCTCAGTGGCTCCAAACAATAAAGATTTTATTGCCTCCCACAGCTTTCGAGGGTCAGGAATCCCAGAGCTGCTCAGTGAGTGGTTCTGGTACAGTCAGTCTCTCATGGGGCTGCCGGCAAGATGCCAGCTGGGGCTACAGTTAACTGGGGACTTGACCCGGGCTGGAGGATCAGCTTTCAAGATGGAAAAAGGCTTAAGATTTAGCATCAGAAAAACCCTGCTCTTAAATTTCTTTCCTTCTCTAGGAGGTGACCCCTGCCATTGTTGGCAAACCTGGTTCCTTGCTCTGTGTTGGCAGGAGGCCTCAGAGGAGGAAAAAATGCCACCTTGCCTTTAAGGACTAGTGTCAGAATTCACCCTCTGTCTGTGCCACCACATTCTATTCATTAGAAGCAAATCACTAATTACAACCCACACTCCAGGGCAAGAGAGATGGGCTCCACTCTCTGAAGGGGTGAGAATTTGTGAATGTATTTTAATGCTGCCTTGAGAAGTGAGTAGAGCAGACGAGGGGCCTGAAGAATCCTACACTGCACAACACCCCAGGGCATCTCTAGGGACAGGAGGAACTGAGCCGAAGGGTCTATCCCTGGAGCCAGGACAAGGAACGTGAAGGGGCAGACTCTGGGGTCAGGGAAGACCTCTAGAGGCCAGGCATGAAAGAAGAGGTAGGATTTAAGGGGAAACAGATCTCTCCTCTTTAAAAAAGAAAATATTGAAAAGCCAGCTGTGCCCTATGTAGCACACAGAGAAAATCAGGGGTTGAAAAGGAGCAGAGAGCCTTCCTGGGGAGCCAGGGCACCCATACGGACCTGAAGGTGCCACACTCCTGCGCCTGCGCCCTCCTCACAGAAGCAGCAGCTGTCTATTGTGTGGGGGTAACTAGCTTTCATTAAAAAAAACAAAAACTCTCAAATCAGAGATTGCTAAATTACTGTCCACTGGGAGGCAGGCCGGGGGAGGTGATGTGGACAAATGCCAGTGGGGTTGAGGGGGGCGAGGGATGAGCAGTAATGCTGGATTAGCAGGCCAAGGTATGCCTCCGGGGCTGGGGGCTGTGATCCCCAAAGAGGAACTCTCCTGGGGCAGAACTCCCAGATACTGAGGCACTGGAGTCCCTCTATGATTGAGAGGTAAGCTCCTGGAAAAGGACAGATCTGACCATCAATCATCCCTCTTCCTTCTTCAGTGAATCAGAGAAACATTGGACTATTCATAACCATGGGCTTTTTGAGTACTTCTCATGAATCAGAATGAATCAAGATTTTCACCTGTATTATCTGATTTCATCCTGACAAAAATTCCATGAAATACTATCTTCTACGTCTGATAGGTGAATTTATAATATAAGGACCGCCAAAACTGTGGCTAAAACATATGAGGTTCATTCTCTCATGTGAAAGAAGCCCAGCAGGGCAGCCCAGGTGGGCCCAGAGCCTCCTAGGAGGCATCAGGAACTGAGAGTAGCTCCTTCATCCTGCTCTGTCGTCCTCGATGCAGATGTTTTATCCTCTTGGTCACCTTATGGTTCAAAATGGCTGCAGTTATGGACACCTGTGTCCTGGGCAGGAGGGAAGAAGGGGGAAAGGCGAAAGGCTCACTTCCCACCAAAATTAGCTCTTTTGAAGCAGCCTCTTTGGAAGTTGCACAAAAAATTTTTTTTTCCCATCTCGCTGGCCAGAAATTCGCATGATCACATCTAGCTTCAAGGGGGCTAGGTATTCTAGCTCTGTACATTTCTGTCCAAGGAAAGTCAGAGCCCACCTGGGCTGGAAGGGAGACTGCTTGTAGGATTCACATAGCAATCTTTCCCACATCCCTTTTTTTCATTTGAAGCTTGGAAAGGCCAATAGGCTAAGAATTATGTGTTGACTTTTAAGCAAAACAATTAGGTCACAGATCCAGGTGTCTTGATTCTGAAGTTCCACCGAGAGAGCATAAGTAAGAAAGAGAACAAGAGACAAAGGATGTGAACAGAAGTTTATATGAGCATTTGATTTGGCCTAGGAGTAAAATAGGGAGGCATGGTACTAGAGGGTTAGCAACCCAATACTATTCCCAACTCTTAATAACTGCTCAGTAAATATGCATTGAATGAAAAATAAAGTCCTGGAAATGATTAAGCAGTGCTTTAACACTCTGAAGAATCCACTAGTTAGATGCCTTTTCCATTCAGTTTGTGCCCAGATATTCTCTCCCATTCAAGTGGAAGAATTTATGACAGGTTCCTGGAATGCCAGACTCAGAAGTGACTTAGACAGGGTCTACAGCCCTTCATTTTAGACATGAGGGAATAGGATGCAGCTGAGTTTATCTCCGGGGGATGTAGCGATGGAGAGTATGGACAGTGCATATTAGTTTGCTCAGGCTGCCATAACAAAGTCCACACACTGAGTGGCTTAAACAAAAGAAATTTATCATATTTCTGGAGACTGGAAGTCTATAAAGTGTCAGCAGGTGTGGCTTCTGGTGAGACCTCTCCTTGGACTGCAAACAGCTTCCCTCTTGTTGTACCCTTACATGTCCTTTGTCCAGTGACCTGCAGCCCTGGTGTGTCTCTCTTGTCTTATAAGGATAAGAGCCCTGGCCTAATCCAAACCTCATTTAACCTTAGCCTCTTTAGGTTCCATCTCTTGTACAGTCACATTGAGGATCAGGGCTTTAACATATGACATTGTGAAAGTGGAGGGACACAATTCAGTCCATACAAGGAGGAAAATACAAGATAAGAGGTAGTGTCAAACCTAAGACTCCCAAATGAGTTTGGAAGTGAGCTATCCCCAGCCATCAATCTGCCCAGTCATCTGTGGGGGTGAAGAGGGCAGCAAGGAGTGGCATTTTGTCCCAGGCTCCCTGGTCCTTACTCCCACCCCCCAGCACCTTGCAGCATTAGAGCTCCCTTCTCTGTGCCCCAACTCACTCCTTTGTACCTAACAGTCTGTTATCCCTCAGACAGCAGGTGTCCTTTCAATTCACTCAACTCAGGGAGGGGGAGGGTATAGTGAAAACAATGAACTTGGGTGTCCAACAAACCTGGCTTGAAACTTCATCTTCACTACTTAACTGGAACTCATACAAATATTCACGCTTAAAAGTAATTATCTAAGAAACCGAGTGTGATACATTCTGTTGTATTGCTTAGGTTGTTCTCAGCTAAACCTTCTTTTAGTGTTTATAAGAGAATCTATTGGAAATTTGGGGTAGAGACACCAGCCAAATTTCAGTGTCTGAAATGAGCAACCCTGCAAACAGCTCATCTGATGACCTGGTGGTGATGGCAGTGGCCTTGATGAAGTTTAACTCCTGCCTCTGTATCTACAAGTTACCCTTCTATTAAAGGGGTATCTCTGATTCTTCTGCATCTGATCAGTCCACCTTGAATATCCTTACATTTCTTTGGCAGATAATTTTGTATGGTTTTGAACATAGAGTCCACGTTTTGAACTGTACATTATATTTCAATGGGCAGATCTTGTAATAAAGCACTTCCTCTAATCCCTCTAAGCCTTAATTACCTTTTAGACTGTAATTAACATTTGACTCGACTGCAGTCTCTCCATTGTTTCTGCACCAAACTCCAGGAAGGAGGCAGCGTGGTCATTTTCTTGACCTTGGACTACAATACTGCTTGCATTTTGGCTTTAGAGATATTTATGGGAATTCACACTGAAATTGGGATGTTGTTGGAGTTGGGATACTGAGTGACGTCTACATGGTTGTGTGCAGGGTGAGGCTTTGTGGGAAAACTTGCTGATGGAATTGTGGGCTGTGGATTCATAGAGAAGGCAACTACTCTCCCCACATGCCCAGAGTAGACCCTGTTCAAGTGGGTCACAAGCCACCAGCAGTGCCCCTATTTAGAGAACCCTCTAAGACTCAGGTTGGATAGCTTTCCTTCTGCATGTTTTTGGAACAATGAAAGGTGAAAAGATCCTCTAAGCATTTCCCCCCTTTTTATTCCTCTTCTTCCTTCCTCTTCTCATTTTTCTTCTTTTCCTTTTATCCCTCTCCTTCTCCTTCTTCTATCTCCCATGGTCACCAGCACAACAAGGAACTTTAAATCTAGAGTTGGCAGCTCTGGACATTCCAAGAGGCTACTTTTTTCTTTTATTTTTAATGATCACTCTGCTCTCTGTTGCTTAGATCTATAAAAGTAGCTGTGTTTTCTACTGAGCAGAGAGAGGTACATTCCAGAGATACTGGGGTTTTTGTTTCAGATGAGGTTAAATCCCTACCCAGGTCCCCTGGTACTTACTTGCATTCCAGAGAGGCTTCTGCCAGCTCCTGGGACACCTTCCTGTTGTCTTTGTCTGGTCACCAGAGTGCACTGGGTTTGCCATTGCAACTGGATGGAAATGTGGGAGAATGAGCAGATGGGGACCCCCAGCTTCCTCAGCCCGCAGGCAGGACAACACTGAGGCACATGTTCTATGCTGATCCTGTAGCTCTCAGGGAGGATTAAGTCTCGGTTGTCACAGCTGTGACCTGTACATCACCTTACTCTTTTTCCACTTCCCTCAATCTCCTATCTCACTCCTCTTCTCCTTTGTTGATGTTTTGGGGAACATCTCTCAAATCAACCATTTTCTGGAGGAACTCAAACCAAGACAGACTCCCAAGACTGTGCCAGACACCATGTGGGCTACCTTTCACAACACCTATGTCCTAGGAGGCCCCACAACGTCGTGGTCAAGATTACAGTCACTCTGTTACAGCCAGAACCTGACTGCCTGGGGTTCAGAGGCTTAGGGTCACCATCTAGTAGTTGTGTGACCTTCGGCCAGTTACTTAGCATTCTTTGTGTCTTATTCTTCTCATTCATAAATTGAAGCGATAGTCCCAATCATACCGGGTTGTCGTAAAAGTTAAATAAAATATCCCATGAAAAGCACTCACAACGGGGCTGGGGATGTGGCTCAAGCGGTAGCGCGCTTGCCTGGTATGCGTGCGACCGTGGTTCGATCCTCAGCACCACATACCAACAAAGATGTTGTGTCCGCCAAGTACTGAAAAATAAATATTAAAAAATTCTCGCTCTGGCTGGGGATGTGGCTCAAGCGGTAGCGCACTCGCCTGGCATGCGTGCGACCCGGGTTCGATCCTCAGCACCACATACCAACAAAGATGTTGTGTCCGCCGAGAACTAAAAAATAAATAGTAAAAATTCTCTTTAAAAATAAAAAAAAGAAAGAAAAGCACTCACAAGAGTGTCTGGTATTACTATAGAATAATTATGTAATGGTAATTATCATATAGTAATATAATATTGCTCATAACACATCATTATTATCTCAGTCAGTGCATTACCCTTCCCACAGTTCTCCAATTCAGCAATCTCCAGGTTGCTCTTAGCTCCTCCTTCTCCCCTTGAAGCCCAGGCTGGTCAAGCTGTCTTCTCAGCATCTCTCCCAGTCCTCCCTGCTCTCCAGACCCTCCTCGCTGCCTGTTGAGCTCTCTCCTGGCTCACAGTGATGGCCTCCTAGCTGGTCTTTTTCCTCTGGAAGTGTCTTCTAATCATATCTTCTCTACTGGGCTGCAACCCAGTGATGTTTCTGCAGTTGATCTCTGATCTCCTCAGGGCATTTCCACACTTAAACCTGTTCAAAAGCTTCTCATTTTCTATAGCAGAAATTCCAAGCTCCTCCTCTCAGCATCAAGGGCTCTATGAGACCCTCCCAGTCTGGCCTCTGCCAGTTCCTCCAGCCTCACCTCTACTGATTCTGCCTTGCACAACACATCTAGTTCTTGAACTTCCAGCTTCTCACACACACCTAGAGCTCTTACACACTCAGGCCTTTGCTTGTGGTGCTTGTGCTGTTTGAAGTCCATTGTCCACCTCTCTTCATCTGGAGAGGAATCATTTATTTCCAAACTCTGTTGAGATGCCTTCTCCTCCAGGAAGACTTCCCTGCATGCCCAGGCTAGGATAGTGGTCCTCCCCACTGCTTCTTTAGAACCTTATACATCCTAAAATTATCACTCACCACTCCATGACAATATTAGCTATTTGCTTCTTCTGGAAGGATGGCAAACTCTTATGCATCAGAACATGAGTCTAATTCATCTTCCTATCTCCAGAATCCAGCATAGTATTTGGCACATAATCTGTGTTCAACATATCTTTGGTGAAGTGATCTGATATTCAAAGAGACAGAAAAAGCTTGTAAAGAAGACAGTATACAGACAGGGCTTAAAAGTGGCTGCTAAAATGGGGCTGGTCCAAGCCTCCCTTCCCAGCGCTGTGAGCTCAAATACCACATTCTTTCTCTCAGCACCCGGCCACTCATCCCTCCTTCTTGGGGCTTGTTCCAATTTGGTTCTAAGCAGTTTCTGGCTCAGAGTGTCTTTTGTTGTTCTCTGTTCCACAGGGAATATTTACTGTCACCTTGTTGTCAGGCCCAGAGATCTTTGCGGTGGCTCCCAGAGGTCAGGGACAGCTTCAGCACTCTTAGCAGCCTTAGAGAAGGTCTGTGGCTAGGCTTGCAGAGGGTATTTGGATAGAAACATGAGAAACCCAAATCAGGCTTTCTCTGCCTGCTGAGCACACTGTTTATTGTTCCAGCCTCAGCGTTTGGAAATGTCAGGCTCAGGCAGAGTTTTCACTCCTCTGGCTTCAGCCTGGGGTTCAGAAATCCACTGTGGCCACAGAGGGATGTTTTGGAAGAACCACCCCCCACCCCCTCCCCGTCTTGGCTGTCTCTGCAGTTTGGGGACACCATAAGCCACTTGTTTTTCTGATTTCAGAACATTTCCACAGGAGTCACCGGGAGGGCAAGTTCAGGGTCTGATTGGCGAGGCTGCTGGGGCAGAGTAGGGTCATGTGTGCCCTGCAGGCTCTGTAACATCTGCACTGGCTGCCTGGTTAGTCCGCTGGAGAGAACAGGCATCTCTCTGCCAGGTGTGGTATGGCTTTCAGTCTTGGCCTCTCCACAGCCAGGGCCTTGCCTGATTGTTGCGTCCAGTTCAGACCCTGCAGGTTGTGTATTATGGTTTCTCATTTTTTTCCCCAGAAATGTTTATTGAGGGTCCATGTGTGTTAGGCTATGGGGAGATAAACAAATTATGCTCCTCTCCCTCAGGAGTTCACAATCTAGTTGGAAAGAGAGAGGGAGAGAGGAAAATAATAAAAAGTGGTTAATGGCCTAACAGAGCTTGTACAAAAGAAGAGAAAGTAAGCAACTCAGCTCGCCTAGGGTAGGTGACCTTGACCAAACCTGAAGCAGGAGCAGGAATTCAGGTGACCAAACCCTCCATGGTGCTGAGCCTCCAATTCTCTACTGACATCCACTAACCAGCAGCTCCCAGTAACGCTGGGCAACACTTAGATCGAAACTTCCCTTCTATTCCTTCATCTGCAACTCACAGCATTCAAAGTCGACTAAAATTACTTTCTTTCTTTGGATCACTTCAATTCAGAGAAGATTCCAACCTGAATCAGGGTTCATGTTGATCCCCAGCTTTATACAACCCAAATCCTCCATCAGCTTCGGAATTTTAGCCCAGAAGCTGCCAGGCCCAACAGACTCTGATATAAAAGCCATATTTGCTCCTCTTGGCTTGTGATGTCCAGAATGTCAGCCGGGCTGGAAATAAAGGAGCCGGGAATCTGTAAATCCTTTGTAGCATGGTGGAGCTGCTCCTTAAAGACTGAAATGCATACACAGAAAGACTGTAAGCAGTGGCTGTGCACAAGCTCTGTCAGAAGGAACTAGAAAAACCAGCCTGGGCTGTAATTAACAGGACCTGTAATTGTGGCATAAATAAGAGCCCAGGCACTGACAACTATTGTTATTGAAATGTCATGTTTTGAATGCAAAAATACAGTTAAAATGTGGGGAAGCTGGGTGATATTAATGTATGCAAATATGCTTTAATTAAAGCTCAGCAACCACTGGCTTTAAGTAAAGGGCTTGATTTAAATACTTAAGCAAATATTATAATGGCTTCTATGACAGGCGACATAAATGGTAAGCGACACTGCAAACAACACCAGGAAAAATCAACTCCCAGACCTCCCTGTGTGTAAGATGTTGACTGAAGAAAATCAGAGTAGGTTCTTAGAGTGGGGATTCTCCAAACCTGATCCCTGAGTTTTTTGGGAATCTGGTCCCTGGGTTTCAAGGTCTCCAGAGGGCAATATAGCAATATAGAGAATAGAGCAATGTCCACATTAGCCCGAAGTGATCTGTTGACCAGCTGTCTCTTCCATTGGACTCTCAGGCATCTGAGGATGGCGGTCCTGTTGATTCTCCTCCCTATGCCTGCCCCTCGCTCTGTGCTCTGCACATGCTTAATTCTCAATATATATTTGTTAAGATGAACTTCTCTGTAGTTTTTACTCCCAGAACAATATTCATTGAGGAAAGTTGACAACTGCTGATGGATCTCAAGGTCCATGCCCTCTCTGGCACTTTGGCGATTCTGCTTCTTAAATGTACAGCCAGTCTCTATGTCTCTGTCTCTGCTCTGGCCAGAATCCCAGCAGTCTACCTTCTCCACTAAGGGAGTGAATCAGTGTTGTACCTTCTGCTGGGCGGATCTGTGCACATTAGTAGATTCCTTAATTATATAAATCAGCAAGGGCAGATCTTGAGGGGTCTGAGTCCTTGCTTTGACATTCAATATTGTGAAATTCAAATATGTTTATGGGAAGCAAAACAGATTGCTATATTACAGTAAGCAGGAATCAATGAGGCTGGTTCTTCAAATAAATGTTTAGAGTTGATGGACAATGTGACCTATAGATTAAATAGGGTCTTAAGTATAAAATTTACCAATTCATAATGCTAAAAATATTACTGACACATAGTGATAGAATAAGATAAAAATATATAGTAATTCTGTGTCACATTCCGAGTGACATAATAGAAACCATGCTTTTGGGGAAGATACAGCCTTATTCTTTAGTGATTATATCTTCCCATGAATATTTTTCTCCAAAACAAAAGAATGTAGGACTGAAAATAAAATGGTCCTGAATTAATGCAAGTGAACTTCGTAGCTGTTAGTGGTTACTGTTAATAGTCATTAATAGATAATTGATAAAATTTATTGAGCACTTGTTATTTATTCATTAGTCATTTAACTGACAATACCTAGTTTTATCTGCATAACAGCCACATATGGTAGATATTATTATTCCCCTGTAACTGATGAAGAAAGTATGGATCAGAAAGATTAAATAAGTTTCCAACTTTTTAGAGGTACATAGTAAAGACAATCTAATATTACAATCTCTTTCAATTGGTATGTTTAGACTGCTTATATTAATAAGATTATTGATATGGTGGAATTTAAGTCTATCATTTTATTATTTATTTTGTTTGTCCCTTACCTCTTTAGTTACTTTTTTTGATTATTTGAAAAAAAAATTTTTCTTACCTCTTTAGTTACTTTTTTTGATTATTTGAAAAAAAATTTTTTTGGTATTTTGTTTTAATTTGTCTAATGGCTCTTTGAACTATTTCTCTTTGGTTTATTTTTCATGGTTGTTCTAAGGAGTACAATCTCTCTCTCTCTCTCTCTCTCTCTCTCTCTCTCTATATATATATATATATATATATATATATATATATATATAATGGCTCCTATGACAGGCGACATAAATGGTGACACTGCAAACAAATATATATATATATATATATATATATATATATATATATATATATTTGACTTTTTACATTCTAGTTAGAATTAAAATTTTATCACTTTAAGCAAGATGGAGAAACTCAGAAACACACTGATCTCGGCATCCTCCCTTTAGTCAATGAATATCTCACCTTCACACACATTGAAAACTTCACCAAATGATGTTGTAAGTTTTGCTTTCAATAGGCACCATGTTTTAGAGGTCTCAAGAGGACAAACGTAGTCTTACATTTATGCAGATGTTACCATTTCCTGAAAATATGAGTTCCTCTCTGGTGTAATTTCACTTCAGACTTCCTTTAACATTTCTTTTAGAGCAGGTCTTCTGGTTATAAATTATCTGTTTTCCTTTTATCTGAGAATCTCTTGATTTCACCTTCATTTATAAAATATTTTTGCTGGATATAGAATTCTGGGTTGACATTTCTTTTCTTTTATTGTTTTAAAAGCACTTCTGTATTATCTTCTAGCCTCTGTGGTGGCTGATATTCTACAATATTCCAAATCACTGTTCTATATTTAATGTGTGGTTTCTCTACCTGCTTTCAATGTTTTTTCTTTATCTTTAGTTTTCAATAGTTTGAATATCAGGTATCTGGGCATGCTTTTCTTGGAGTTTATCCTATTTTAGACTTGTTAAGCTTTGTGAATCTATACATTTTTGTTTATCCACCGAGTTTTCAGTTATAATTTCTTCAAACATTCTTCTCCTTTCCTCAAGGGACACAAATGTCTATTTCATATTGTCTCACAGCTTCTATCCTTTTTTGTTTGTTTAAAAAATTCTTTTTGTTCATTATATTAGAATATTTTTGATGCTCTATCTTTAAGCCTTACTGGGGCTACCTGGTAATTTTTAAAATTTCCAATGTAAAATTTCCATTTGATTTTTGTATAATTTCTATTTCTCTGCTGAGAACTTTTTTCTTACCGTTATTTTGCCTTTACCTCACACAAGATAGTTACTACAGTTGCTTTATGATATACATATTCAATACAATCTCCATCAAGATACCAATGACATTCTTCAAAGAACTAGGAAAAAAAACAGCTCTAAAACTCATTTGGAAAAATAAAAGACCAAAAATAAATAAAATAAAATAGCCAAAGCAATCTGAACAAAAAGGAGCCATTCTGGAGGATCAAAATACTTCAAATTCTACTACAGAATATAGTAACAAAAACTGCATGGCACAGGCATAAAAACAGACACACAGACCAGTGGGACCAAATAGAAGACAAAGAGACAAACTCACAAAGATACAGTCATCTGATCCTTGACCAAGGTGCCAAAAACATATGTTGGGGAAAAGATAGCCTTTTTAACAAAGGGTGCTGGAAACTGGATATCCATATGTAGAAGAATGAAACTAGATCCCCTTGTCTTACCCTTGTCTCATCCACAAAAGTGGATCAAAGACTCAAAACTCAAAATGGATCAAAGACCTAGGAATGAGAAATTTTGACAGATGAAAATGTAGGGTCAATGCTTCAGCATATAGGCACAGGCAATGACTTCATCAGCAGGACTCCTAAAGCTCAGAAATAATACCAAGAGTTAATAAATGAGATGGCATCAAATTAAAAAGCTTCTGCATAGCAAAAGAAACAGTTAAGAGGTTGAAGAGAGAAGCTACAGAATGGTAGAAAGTATTTGCTACCTACTCTTCTGACAGAGGATTTATATCCAGAATAATAAAGAACTCAAAAACTTATAAACAAACAAACAAAACCACTCAATCATTAATAAATGGGCAAATGAACTAAACAGACATTTATCAAATAAAGAAATACAAATGAATACAATGAATATATGAAAAAATGATCAACATCCTTAGTAATTAGAAAATGCAGACCAAAACTACACTGAAATTTTATCTCCAACCAGTCACAATGGCAATCATCAAGAATACAAAGATTAATAAATGCTGGAGAGGATGTGGAGAAAAGGGAACACATTTATACTGTTGGTGGGACTGTAAATTAGTACAACCACTATGGAAATCAGTATGGTGGATCCTCAAAAGACTAGGAATGGAACCACCATTTGATCCAGCTATCCCACACCGTGGTATTTATCCCAAAGAACTGAAGTCAGCATACTATAGTGATACATTCGTACCCATGTTTGTAGGAGCACAATATACAAAAAAAAAAAAAATTATGGAAGCAGCCTAGGTGTCTGTCAATGGATGAATGGATTAAAAAATGTGGGGCTGGGGATGTGGCTCAAGTGGTAACGCACTCGCCTAGTCTGTGTGAGGCACTGGGTTCGATTCTCAGCACCACATAAAAACAAAATAAAGATATTGTGTCCATCTAAAAAACTAAAACATAATTTTTTTTAAAAAAGTCTAACACAATGGAGTTTTGTTTAGCCATAATAAAAAGGAATGAAATCATGCCATTTGTAGAAAAATGGAATTTGAGAGCATTGCTATGCAAAATAAGCCAAACTCATGAAGTCAAGGGTCATATGTGTTCTCATATGTGGAAGCTAAAGAGAAAAAAAGGGGGAAAAAGTGGAGGAATCTCACAAAAATAGATAGGAGACCAATCGAATAGAGGAAGGGGACCAGGGGAGAGAGGAGGATAGCAAAAAGGGAGCCAGTGGGGCCTGAAAATGACCAGATCCTATTGTGTACAGATACACGACAATGAACTTCACTACTGCGTATGATTTTAATGAACTAATAAAAAAGAAAAAAATCATATACTGAAGAAATTTTTAAAAAATCAGCTGGTGTCAAAGTCTTTGATGATTCTAACATCTGGATCATTTCTGAGTTACCCTCTTATGATTGTCTTTTCCATTGTTATCGGCTCAAGTTTTCCTCCTTCTTTGTGTGTCAAGTAATTTGGGATTGCATTTTGGGTAGTACAAATGCTATGGTGTCCATTTAACAGGATTCTGTTAGAGTCCTCTAGAGAATCCTGATTTTTGTTTCGGTTTGTTTTAGTATGAACCAGGTAGATTCAGATTGAACGTTCTGCCTTACCTATTCTGAGTAGTGATCCATGTCGCAGTTCAGTTTTTCAAAGCTTTTGCTCTCCTGCTTTGGATCTGCTCCAGGCATGAGCAGCTCAGGGGACCTTTTGGACTTGTGTGTTTTGTTCATAAAATTAGGAGATTTTCATCTCCAATTCTGTCTTCTCCAATATTTCCCCCACTCCCTAGAGCCTACAGCACTTGTTTTTACCAGTTCCTCTGGCAAAAGAAATGGTGTGTCAATTCAAGTTTTAGCACCACCAATGGCTATGGTCCAGGTGTGGGGCCTCCCTTTAGGACAATGCTTTCAGAAAAAAAGGGGGAGAGAGCCCCAGGAACCATCCCTATGTGGCTTGCTGCTCCAGATATTAACACATCTTCACAATCTGCTTGCTTTTGTTTATTTTTAGGGCCATCAGTTCTTTTTCTTTTTCTTTTCTTTTTTTTTTTTTTTTGCTTTGTCCAGAGCTTTTAGCTACAATCAATTGGAGAGACAGGTTTGAATGGGCTTACTCTTTCTTGGAAATCCTTACTATGGATAAATGGATTTTAAAAATGTGGCATTTATACACAATGGAATATTACTCAGCACTAAAAAGGAATGAGATCATGGCACTTGCAGGAAAATGGATGGCATTAGAGAAGATTATGCTAAGTGAAGTTAGCCAATCCCCCCCCAAAAAAAACAAATGCCAAATGTTTTCTCTGATATAAGGGGGGTGACTAAAATTGGGGTATGGAGGGAGAGCATGGGAGGAAGATTACCTCTAGATAGGGAATAGGGGTGGGAGGGAAAGGGAGGGGGAAGGGGAATAGCAAGGATGGTGGGAAGTGATGGTCATCATTATACAAAATACATGTATGAAGATGTGAATTTGGCGTCAACATACCTTATATATACAGAGATATGATAAATTGTGGTATAAAGGTATATTAAGAATTGTAATGCAAAAAAAAGGAGAGCTCATGTATAATGGCATAACTTAGCGTGAACATACTTTATATACAGAGTTTCGAAAAATTGTGCTGTGAATGGATAATTATGAATGTAATGCATTCCACTATTGCCATGCCAATTATGTAAGAAATAATTAAAAATATAAAATTTTTTAAAAAGTAGGACTTGAACCCAAATTGCCTGGCTCCAAGTTTCTGTTTGTCTACTTATCACACTACCTCTGCTTCTTAGGAGCACTGAATCAGCCAGAAAGCTTTCCATAAAGCTTTATCTGCCTTCTTTATCTTTGCCCATGGTATTTCTGATGAGGTGAAGAAGGTAGAACCAACAGAAGCCCGCAGTTAGTTTATCTTTACAAGAGAAAAAAGATTAAATACGTAATGATTTGCTCATTTACTCACCAGTTGGCTTCTCTTGTGTACGGCAATTCTTCCCCCTAATTCATTCCATGTGGAACAAAATTGTTCTGAGAATTGTGGAGTTGTTTGTGTTTTATGTCTATGGCCAGAGGCTGGGAGAACCTGAGCAGGGGTGGTGGGTAGAAAAAGAAGGAGTGGAGCAATTGCAGAGCCAAATGCAAACAAAACCTTCCTTTCACATCTCATTCTGTGAAGGGAGCACACGAAATGTAAACAAGTAAAGAAAATTCCCCCCCAAGGGAAATGTATTTAATTATAGAATAATCCTGCCAAAAAAAATCTGAAAAAAATAATTAATACCAAAGCACTAAGCTTCAAACACATACAAAATAAGAAGCTGTGGGAGACAGAGGAGTGAGCGGGAAAGGGGAGATGTCCTCCATGTTTATGATTCATAGAGCAATACTCTATTTGTGTGTGTGTGTACTTTGTGAATGTGTGTGTTTTTGCATATGTGAATGTGTGTGTTAAAATTCTACATAGAATTATTCTGTACTGCACATATTTTACTGTTTCAATTAGCAAAGATTACTATTTGTTTTTCCTTTCTTTCCAAGCGTTTTGGCAGTGATTATGCCTATGATGAGAGAGTTTTTGCAGGCCACTTTCTCATTTGCAGGCACTCCCTCAGCAAAATACAATAATAAGCCATAATAAAATAAAGTTGGTTCATTGGAGAAGACTGGCCTTTCCAACAGACAGGCCATTAAAGGTAGATTGTGAAAGAGGATCAGCCAGCAACCATCATAAATGGATCATCAGGCAAATTAGCAAAGCATTTACTACCCAATGGTGGGAAAAAAGTCCCTTCCAATAACTTTCCCTAATGCCATCATAATTGGGGAAGTATCTGCCGCTGCACAGCTGTGCAGGTCATTATCCAAACCGGCACTCAGCTCTGTGGGCTGGGACGGGGCCCTCTGCTGAAAGCCTCACTGTGGGGTTGAGAGGCCCTGTTAGGTGTGAGCAGCCCAGTGGCTGTGTCCTCCCTGCTGTCTGAGAATTACTCCAGTGTAGGAGAAACTAGAAGGGGGTGTGGTTAAGAACAGCTCCTCCAGAAGCAGGTGTACAGAGTTCTCAGCAGCTACAAGATTTGGTTTCAGAGATTTGGATAGCATGAGGATCCACGGCTAAACCTTTAGGAGTGAGGTTTTGGGGCATAGTTGGCTTTTAATCTCTAGATAATTACATAGTTATTATTACTTGCTGATAACTAACAATTTTCATTCCTCTTTATAGTTTATGAGGCACTGCTACAGACATAGTTCATTTGAGTTCCACATCAAAATTGAGGCGTAGTTTATTATCCTCATCTTATAGTCAGATGAGCTGGAGCTCCCTGAGGAATACGTAACTTACCCCAAACCAGACAGAGAGTTACACAGCAGTGTCTGGGTTTTTAACTCCACTCTTCTCATTTCTGAACACACCTCCTAGCAGTGTCCCGTCCAGTGCTCAGCTCATCTTGCAGAATGACGACCTGCGAAAGCTCGTCTGCTCTACAACCTGCAAGCTCCGGCCAGCCAGGGATCGAACTGGACTGTTCTCTCCTGCAACATACCCAGCACCCACTTTGCTCCTTGTGTTTGCCTGTTGGGATCCTTCCTGAATCTGGGTGGATTGAAGGCTGGCATGTCGGAAATCAGGGGCTGTCTGTGTGAGGTACAGCAGCTGGTACATGGGAAGTGTTCTACATTTAAGGGTGAGTGAGTAAAACATTCTGGGGCAGCCAGGTGGGACAAGTATGAGGTGGGAAGTGTGGAATGAGGTGTGGAGGGAAAATAGGGTCAAGGTCAGCACTAGCATGGAGGCCATGCAACATGGACAAATAGAAGTTCAGGGAGGAAAGATTCAAAATCTGGGAAGAGTCCAAGCTTCAGGATCCTTAACTTGGCAGGACTGAGAAAACTGAGCAATGCCTGGGTCCCTCCAGCTACGGGGAAGATGTGGGGGGAAGCCCCTCCTAAGCTGTGGCCATCTGAGACCTCCTTGGGTTTTGGACCTAGATGTCTTAAGTGATCTCAGATCAATTACCTTGTATGTCCACTTCTTCAGCCTCCTGTGTCTTGATGTCCTGAGTGCTCACCTCAACTGTGGAAACAATGACAGATTCGAAAACAAACACCAAGAGAAATATAGGCATGGAGACTCCACCAGGAGGCACCAGGGAGTCAGCTCAAGCTTTCTCGTTTGTATGGAGAAGAGTCAAAGGCAATTCCCCCCAAAGATTCCAGGCTTCTCTATTTATATTGACAAAGCCTTGAATCTCGGAGGCACCATAAGCTTTGATGATTCTTTTGGGGACAAGTCGAAAAAATTAAAAAAAAAATCCATTCAACAGCTAATTTAGTCAAAGTTCTCATTAAAAAAGTACAAGAACTTCAAAGCCACATCGCATCCAAATCATGGGCATGTATTGTGGGCATGTATGAATATGTAACAACAAATCCCACCATCATGTACAACTATAATGCACAACTATAATAAAGAATGTGGAAAAAAATCAGGAGCCTGGACTACAGATACAGCTGGATGCTAGCTTCTGGAACCACCTGGAACCTCAGATGGGCCCATGTGCAGGGCAGGTCCATCTGGCCCTAATTCTTGTTTCCTCAGCCCCCGCAACCCTCCCCCTACTGCCTCAGGCCTCCTCTCCAGGCTCTGGGCGCTGCCTTCTGTCCCTGGCTCTCTCCCACCCTTTCCCTTGTTCACTCAGGAGCCATCGCGCAGTCCTAACTTCCTGCATGTCAGGACTCTTCTCTCTCCGTTCTTGGGTCTTAACCAAAGCATGGCTTCTCCCTGAGGATGCGGCTTGCTTTCTGCTGCCCAGCCCTGGTGGATTCGTTGGCTCTCTTAGCTCCCCTATTGCCATTTTTAGACTCTCAGGCAAACGCCTCTGTCCTTTGTAGTTTGAGTCATGGGATCTAATCACATTTTATTCCTCCAATTGGTTTCACCTTCAGATTTCACTGTCACATTCTGTGTTCATCTTATTTTCTGGGTTCTTTGTGGTCTGGAATATGGGACCTTGATCCCAGGGACACGGACCCTTTAAGAGTAGCTAATTCCTAGAAGGAGCAAATGGCCGCCCTGTGAGCACAGCTTCCTTTATCATTCCTTCTTGTAAAAACTTCCATGACGGCTGCGGGCTCTGTCCTCTCCCTTTTCTGCCCACTGACCATCTCTGGTCCTTCCCAAGGGACACTGAATGGTGTGTCATGCCTCCTGTTTATATCAATCTGTGAGAATAAACTTCTTTATATATTAATCAGAAATTTAAAAAAAAAATAGACGTTTAAGGAGATGAAAATGTCAAGTACCTTGATTCGATGATTACACCTTGTATACACATGTTGAATGATCACGCCATGCCCTATAAATGTGTACAATTAAAATAATAATAAAGAACTTCTTTCTCCACAACAGTCACTTCCGAGTCTTCTGTCTTACCCTACCTGATTAAAACAGACCCTGTGTGTGTTTTTAACACCTGCGCACTGGGTAAGCTCCAAATCTCTCCTGTCCCACCCTTCTCCCTCCAGCCCTGCCATCATCGTGACGAGCTTTACACGTTACAAGACGATGAGGAGCTCACTACAGGCATGAATGCCTGACTTGGTTCTGAGCTGCTCAAATGTCACCTGCCTGGAACTGCTTCCTCATCTGTGGAATGGGACAGTTTTACCCACTCTACAAAACCATGACCAATACATTCAGGTGAATAACTCTATACAGCCCCCAGAGCCTGGAGCTGGGGCACAGGAAGTGTGAGGATGGATTCCCTTTCTCCTTCCTCCTCACATTTATTGAGGACCCTGGATGGAGTGTAAGTAACTGGCAGGAATCATAGAAATCCAAAAATTTCTTTCTTGGTCTCAATAGCCCAACCACTAGTCACTGTCCCCCACTCTTACGGAAGAAAAAGAGGCAGTGAAAACAGATACTGGTTTGATAGGCTCAGACACCCAACCTAATTCGTCAAAAATCGTTACATGTTTCCATGGTCTCTCCTTCCCTATATGAAGGGCCTTCAGGATGGAGCAAGGAGGGCTCTGATTTCCAGAGTGGACCTCAGGTCACCTGGGCCAAAGCCAGGAGGGTCCACTACTGGTTGACATGTTCCTCAGTTCACCTCAAGAGATCAGGAAGAAGGAGAAATGACATCCTCTCAGCAGCCCTCTTTCTTTGGAGCGGTACCATGAGTCCGAATGAACAAATTAAACTTCGATTCTGTCCTCTGATTGGGTGGGGGGTTTGAGGAGAGGAGGGTTACCCTCTGTTCTCCTCTGTGTTGTATTTAACCCCTGCCTAGTTTCCTGATGGGGAGCCAGTCCTGAGAACATGACTGGGTTAAAGGTGTTGATGTGCTTTGAATCCAATAGTCACCAATCAATTTAGCTAATGGTGCTGTGCACAACCCTGCTCGGGCTGTCGTAAGGGACAGAAGGGAAAAGGCATACCGGGAGAGCACCACTTCCTCTGCAGTTTCCCATCTAATTGAGGAGATGGGGTTAGAAGGTTGAAGAGCAGCACCTTGTATCCTCCCTAACAAATCGTGGTACACGCTCCCCGTGCATCAGGAGCAAAGGAGACCTGTGAAGGAGTTATAGAGGAAAGCTCTGGGCTGGTGGTGAGAAGGAGAGGGCTTGAGGAGGAGGAGGGCATGCCAGGGATGAGCACAGTCCGAGGAAAGGAGCAATCCCATGCATTGAGAATTGACCATGACCCAGACATGGCAGATGCTACCCACTCTTCTGCTATGCTTCAAGAAGTCTTTGTGGGGTAGGTGCTTCATTATTCTTGATCCCATTTCCAAACAGGGAAATGGAGACAGAGAAAACAGCTCACAGCTATATAGTTCAGAAGGGCAGGAAGCAACTGGCTACAGAATCTATACTCATAGCATTGCATTATGCTCCTAGGAGGTGGGTCAGGTGGGCTAGGTAAGGGGCAGTGTTAGGAATATGTGTTTGTGAGTATAACAAAGAGGAAGAGGTGAGGGAACCCACCATATTGAGGACATTTTTTGGATGGCTGCTACAGGCCAGGCACAATACCTGTGCTATTTCATTTCATCAACCCAAAGTATTATTCCAATTTAACAAATAAGGAGATTTAAGAGATTGCATAGCTTGCCCTGTCTGATGGTAAGTAGAAAACTAAGCCTTAAAACTCAGTCCTGTTAAACCACAGCCCATGTATTATATCACACATGAGAATGAGTAATGAGGAACATTGTAGAGTCTAGTATATGCAGTATACATTAGTCAGGATGATCTGTTGTGTTGCAGTAATAAGCACCTCCCAATTATTAGGGCCTCGAACAACAAAAGCTAATATTTTACTCTGTATCCATTGTGGGTTCACTGGGGTGTCTGTTCATCCTGGTCACTCAGAGACAGACTAATCTGAGATTCAGACTAATCACTGCACCAGAAAGAGCATTAGAAGGTCTTGAATCAGCAATAAAATGTTCAATCCCAGAAATGATGTCCTTTCACTTCTGCTCACAATTCACTGGACAGAACTAGACATACACATGGCTATCATATGCCTGTAAAGAGGGAAACAGAAACGTTGATAAGCAGTCCTTATGACTATCTCATGGTAGTAAGAACAAAGTGATACTTAAGAAAGTTGGCTGGAAGGAACAAGCAACATAGGTAAAATGGGGAAGGCAAGTGATGGGGTCTGGCACCACAATGGAATCAGCCCTTATTCATTGTCCGCTCCTGTTTCTCACCCTCTTGTTTGAGGTCCTCCTCCCTTATAATGCTTTTCCTCTCAAACATAATTCTAGAAACTATCTGTGCTTCATAATGTCATGGCAGTCTCCTGTTCTCAAAATTTATTAGCTAAGAACTATTATTAAGGCTTAAAGTGCTATTCTAGGGATGTTTGCATTTTAATAACTTTGAAGTCTTTGAAAACTAAGTTAATAAATCTCCAATAATAGGACTTCAGGCCACAAGTGAAGAAACAGTTATTTAATGAAAACTAACTATGTGCCTGTCACTGTTTTATGGACCCGGGCTGCAGCAATGGACGACAGAAAAAGTCCTTGACCTCAGGGAGCTAATTTTTCCTATGTGCGAATAACTGACTCCAAAATTTTAAGTAAAATAAAACAAGATAAAGGGATTAGAAGGTGCTTGTGCACATGAATGTGTTTGCGTGTGTGTGTGTGTGTGTGTGTGTGTGTGTGTAAGTGAGGTTGAGGTGAGTGTAAGAATGTATTATCTTCCAATGATCCTGCCATGGTCCAAAATAGAAAATTCCTTTCATGGAATTTCCTTAAAATCCCAATTTCATGGATGAAAGTCTGGAGATTTTCTTGTGTTTTCTCTCTGGTGTTTCTGGAAGTAAATCACATGAATCACACAATTGATCAGGACTGAGACTTCCAAACCAGCCTGGAGAGCAGCTCAGGACACCTTAGGAGGTGCTACAGGGTACTTGGCCATGGGACACCCTCAGCAGATGGTGCAGCTGTGCGCCTTCCCACATCCCTGTCCTCTCCCCTCCCTACCCTGCCTAACCCTTTGTGAAGAGAGAGCAGGCTACTCAGTCTGATGGGATGACTGTCGGAACAGGTGCCTTGTGCCATCTCCCAACAGCCTTGTCAGGCTGTCAGTGTGATTCACTCTGAAGGATATAAAATGACAACAGAACTGCCGGCATCCCAAATAGCCCTGCATTTGCAGAAGCCCTGGCCTCAGGACCTGCCCACTGGTTACCACTGCAACCTCAAACGAAAGCCAAATAAATAAGCCAGAGCACACATGTATTGGTCTCTTGGAGAAGGCTGTTTCCCCTTAAAGCTAATGCTCTTAGCACAGGCTTCTGAATTCCTTTATTTATTTTTTGAAAACAGCATTGCCACCTGAACTCAGTCATGCGTCTTCCCTTAGAGCTGAGCTAAGGAAGGGAATGCTTTCTTTCTCTGTCTGTGCTTATCATTCTCCTGGGCTGGTGGCAAGGTCCACTGCTCAAACAGTTAATATTTTTCTGACACAGCAGTGACTGTGTTTGGAATTCTAAATGTAAAGGATGTCGGGTTCTACATTTCAGAGGGAAACATGGGAGACCAGCCAGGTCATTCATCTGCCAGATTCTGGGCTTGCAATAACAGAATAGGGGGGAGGGGAGGAAGCAGAGGGAAAGAGAAACTTTCCGGGACAAAATCCACCAAAGGAGAAGGCTAAATGTATTATGGTCTGTTGGCAGGAACAGTCAATGAGACTTGGGAGACCTGAGTTCTACCCAGCTCTGCTGCAAACGATTGGGACTTAAGCGAGTCCCGTCTGTTGTTTCTGCTTTTCCACGTCCTTATCTATTTAAACATGGTCTTGTGTACAGGTTAGATGTGAAGTTTAAATGTCATGATAGATGGGGAAGTTCCTCCAGCAGATTAGGAGAGAGAAGTGTTTATTGATATAAAGCATCATTATTATGGCTTTTGTTGGGTCTAACCCTTAAAGCATGGGAGGCCTGGATTCCAAAGTTCAACACCAAAAAAATTCTTGGATTAATGAACGTTTTTTTTTTCTCAAAAAAAGATTATGGTTTATACACAATCATAAAGTTATAGAAGACAAGAGACCATAGAGGTCATTGGTTCTGTATCCCACCCCAATGTATGATTCCTTCCATAAAATCCTCTGAGTTCCCGCAGCAGCTTACAGAGTCATGCACAAAATCATTTGCTTTGTTGAGCGCTTTAGATCCAGGGCCATGTCTTTTCCTTTTTTTCGTTGTAATCCACAGTTCTCTGGAACCAGAGGAGAGGATGTAGTAGGTACACAATAAATATTCCGTTGAAGGAGTCAGTGGCTACATGTACATTCCTGGCGGATGTTCCTCCAGACCTTGGTTTAAAAGTCCCAGGGATGAGGAGACTCTCTGCTTGATAAGGCGGCTCATTTTATTCTTGGCAGCTGTAATTGTCAGATTATTCTCCCATACTAGAGCTGGAATGGAACTCCTCGGATTCTATTTCTTTTTGAGGCTTCCACAGAGTCTTCTGGGGTTCTAAGGAAGGCTGAAGAAAACTCATAAATTGTTTTCACCTCCTCAGCCCCTCAACCTTTCTTGCCTCCTAAACTTCTCTTCCTTTTGGTCTTTTCCTCTGAACAGACTATGATCTCAGTATGGATTCCCTCTAAAACATCAAACTGCCGTCGATGGCTCAAAAAATGTACTTCTTGCCTGGGGTAAGCTGTGTTAACGCAGCACTTTGCAAACACCGTTATTCCAGCAATTTCACGCTGTAGTGTGTGTGTGTGTGTGTGTGTGTGTGTGTGTGTGTGTGTGTGTGTGTGTGTATATCACCAGGTTCTCCTGGAGTTTATCTTGATTCCCACCCACCTCCAACATTCAACAGGATGTCTGGTATATAAGTACTAGCTAAATATTTGTTGGATGCATGAAGTGTCTATTTGTTAAGTCAAAAGTTATGCCTTCTATGCATAAAGGTAGACTTTCATCAGGGAAAATCAGAAAAGAGGTCAGAAGAGGAGGATGCCTTTCTAGCTGGGCAGAAAGTCATGTCCTCTCTAGTCATTGCTGGGTCGACAGAAGTGCCTGGAACAATGCTAGGCCCAGTGGGACTTTGACTCTCTCTGGCCTGCAGCCCACAGTCTCTGAATGTAGCCTCTGTGGTTTGCCAGCTCCCTGGGCAGCTGTATCACCCTTCTGTCATATCGACCTTGAGGCCCTTCTGAGGTCCCCAGGTGTTTTCCACTTGAACTGTTGTCAAGACAGATGACTTGCATAAACTGCACTATTTCAGGGCCTAAATTTGGGGGATTTGTGACCCTGTTAAATTCCATCTATCACTTTTAACCCTGAGTGTGGGTTTTATGCATGATATTTTAGATGATCCTCCCAGTATCACCCCAAAACTTGATTAGTATGCTTTCTCATTTTTATTTTTATTCAAGTAACTGATAAAACCATTGGGTGGGGAGGGCCAAGGATAGAGTCCTCTCTCTCTCTCTCTCTCTCTCTCTCTCTCTCACACACACACACACACACACACACACACACACACACACACATTACCAGAGGCAGGCCTTCAGAGGGGTGTTAACTGATATTTTCTAAATAACTGATTATTAGACTTGACCCTATTTTTATATTACCTATATTTTTAGCTCGGCTATAAGAGTATTCAGGGAGTCACTGTCACATTTCATACTGACATCTACAGACTTTCCAAAAGAAAATAGGATAATTTGGCTTAGACATTTCAAGTGGAAAATGGCCATAGCGAACGGCATCACCACTTTATTCTATAAGGATTCAGAAACTATCTTGTTAATGATCTCATCTGGCCTTTTTCTGAGATTCAACATGGAGCTTTTGTTTCTGGAACTCCTCTTTGCCCTTTTGGTGGAGGCTGGAACAACTTTCCCATTTTGGTGACTGGCCCTTTAACAACCTAATGAAACCACCGCAGACCTTCCATTCCGCTTTCCACTTACTTTCAGGAACCCCAGGCCACAAATTCTCCATTAAGACCATCAAAGAGGATTATTTTACAATGGGAAAGGATAAGACAAACACTTTCAATGAGAACTAGAGCTTCAAAGAGCGACCTCATTGCCTGAGAACTTGGAGGTGTAACCAGAGTCTGCTGTTGACACATCTTAGAAATCCTGAAAAGGATCAAAACACCAGCTCTGGGTGATCCTCCTGCTTCCTCCCCATCCTGTCCGCTCCAAAGGCAACCCGCACAACAGCAAGGACAATCACATTTGTGCTCAATCACTTCTTTTAGGCAAAGCCTCAACTCACTTTCAGGTTTCAGTTGAAGTTCTATGTTACACTGAATCATGATTGGAGCTCCTGGGAGATTGGATTACTGTGCAGAAACATTCACTCTCCATGAGCATCTCACCAGTGACATACATCCCCCGCAACTCCTGCCCTTAGCTGTTGACCTTGACTGTGTTCTAGCTTTCAGGTCAGTGGAATAGATCTTCTTGCCCTTTAACTTGGGGCTTGACCATGTACCTGGTTTGGCCAGAGGAACTCAGAAGACAGGGCGAAGCAGAGGCTTGTGAGACTAGGCTTGGGCTGTCCTCTCTGCCATGACCCAAATAAAGAACCTTTCTGGAGGAATCCATCTGTCTGCAGAGGATAAAAAACACCCAGAGCATAGGGCCCGGCTGACTCCAGATAGCTGGGGAAGAAATCTCAGGTGCTACCGGCGTTTGTTATGCAGCGTTATTGTAACAAGTCAGGGTACACATTTTGTATCCATTGAAGTGTAGGCCACCATGCTGGACACTTAGTAGATGCTGAATAAAAGTCTGTCGAACTGAACCAAATTGAAAATGTGCCTCCTGTCTCTGTGGCAGCTTCAGAGCAAGGCTGTTGCTGAAGGCCCCGACTTGTAACATAATCTTTTCCAGCACATGTACATCTCTCGGAGTCTCAGTTCTTTCTGGGGTGGTTAAATATTTACATATACACCTGCCCACACACATCTATTAGGTGTCCATCAGATCCTAGCCTCCAGCTTCCTCTGCCTGGAAGGCCTGAGCTATTTTGAAACTGAACCAATTAAGAGCAGCAAGGCCCTGAGGCTGAAGAAAGACCCAGAAACCACAGATCCTTAGAATGTACAAGCCTGGGACTAA
The DNA here is from genome assembly GCF_045843805.1 of Urocitellus parryii. NCBI lineage: Eukaryota > Metazoa > Chordata > Mammalia > Rodentia > Sciuridae > Urocitellus > Urocitellus parryii. Next base: position 99,612,539 of record NC_135534.1, read on the forward strand.
ATTGACACATGTGGGCAAGATATGGGATCTGGATTTGAAAAAAGCAGTTCCTGTGTCTAATGTATAAGTACATATCTGGCATGATTTTTTTTTCCCACAAGAAGGCATTTGAATACTTTTGGTGGGTTAATTGTGGTTGGAAGATAGGGATGAACTTAATACCACCCCATGTGTGAAGACAACTGCCAGCTGTGGGGGGAGTACAGTCCAATTTAATGGTTATGATACTAACACCTCTAATAATCCAATAATAATAAAACCTAACATCTAATGCTTACATGCATCATCTCATCCAGTCCTTGCAATCACTCTGAAGTGGACATGATTATTGCCCTCTATTTGATGGATGAAGAAACTGATGTTCAGAGAAGTGAAGTGACCCAAGTCACATGGACAACATGTGGCATTTGAAGCTGGGACAGACAAGGCAGACAAAGGCTAAATGATGCACAACCCACACCCTCATGTAATCCACAATTTTAACAGAAGAGTATTTTTTGACTTGTAATTGTTAGTCCATGGGTTGTACATGGGGAGATAAATAGTAAAGTGGGGAACCAGGGGAGACTCCAGTGGCTGAAGCTTGTTTGCCAAGTTATGATGGAAGAGTTGGCAAGTTTGAGGTAGGAGGTGATGTGGACTTGGATTGAAGGATGGGTATAGGGAGGAGGGGTCTTTATGGGGGGGGCTAGGAAGAAGAAGATTGGACAAGGGCCAGGAGGTGCTGCTGCTAGGGGCTGGGCCAGGAGGCAAGGACCTGGTTGCCCCTCACAGGAGTAGACCTTGGGGAGGATACAGTGGGCTATGTAGATCAGTGAGGTTGTTTCTGACTGTGTATGAGATGCAAAACTTTTTGTCTTCTTCCCCATGACACTTTCATTAAGGTATACAAACTAATTTTCCAAAACTTCTAAGTGCGACAGATTATTTAAAAAACGTAAGGTAGCCAAGATCAGGCCAGATGGTTGTACCAACAGAATCATGCCTGTCGTATCATAACAGGTTGCTCTGAGCACACATCAGGGTCTTTGGGTTCTACAGGAAGCCATGCACCTCTGGTCTGACTCAACTAGTGTGGGGTTCGGTCAGCTAAGGGAAGAGCTATTGTGGGAAGAAAAAGGCTCCCTTCCTTCAGGTGGATCTAAACCCAGGCCAGAAAGCATGGCTTGGGTATACAGAGTAGGACTGGACTTCAGCCCTCACTTCTCCTCTGCTGGCTGTCTTTGGTAGGTGCATTAGGGTGTGACTGGCATTGCAGGGGACAGCCAATGTCAGGGCTACAATGTTGTGATGCTACTGAGCAGTGTGGAGTCACATAGAGATATGGCTGGGTGCCCTCCCAGGCCTGGGGTGGGGAAGTACATTCCTCCTGGACGGAAAGACCTGATAGTAAATGGAATTCTGATGGATGAACAGACTCTTCCCAGGAGGATGACAGAAACTATGGGAAGCAAACATGAGTGTGAAGTTGGGACACTACCAATAGCTGATAGTGCCACAAACTGGAAATTATGCCACAGAACTTCTCCATGGGAGGCCCTCAGCCACCCTAAGTAAATACTATTAGGACAACCCCTGTGTTAGGCATGCATTGCTGCATCAAGGCAAGTCTTCCAGTCCCTTCCAACAGCTGAAACTTGTCTTGTACAGAAGATGCCCCTGGCCTCATAGATGATAGGATGTTTGTGACTTGTGTTGAAAAGGGACAGAGGATGGCAGGAGGGGACGCTGAAGATGAGGCTGGGAAGAATGTTTGACTGGAGTGCCTTCTTTTGGAGTGATAAAAATGAGAAGGCAAGGTTCCAGTTGCAAGGTTCCTGGGGAGAGTTCATTCCTCAGCATCAGCTGTCATGCCAGTGGGTGCATCTCTGAGCTCCCGTCCCCCGCAGCAAGGCACTATGAGAGCCAGATGAAGGACAGGGGAGCTCAGGTATAAGGAAAGAGATTTGGAGAAGGGAATCCTCTTCAAAACCAGGCTGGGGCCAAAGGGGAGTCCAGAAATACAATAGGGCAATTAGGACCCAGAACCCTGGGATTATTAAGGCTCCTAACAGGAAAAGAAGATCAACTTCATTTACCCACTCTCCCTTTCAGATACGTGTGGTGAATATCTACCATGTGTCAGGTATGAAGCCAGGTACCCCAGTACACAAATGATTAACATTTTCCTCCTCTGCCTACTTCAATGCCCTTTCTGGGGCTGGCCCTAAGTGAGTGTGTCTGGTGCCTTACATCTTTACTGCACTAGGATTCAGGATTCAGAGTTCAGAACTGAGAGCTGAGAGGCTAGCAACTCTTTTTTTTCTCTGGAACCCTGGGGTTCTGGAACAGGAATTCCCTAAGCAAAACTGTACATCAATAGACAAGGAGAAACAGTCGAGGCCAAATAGGAGTTGCGTCCAGCCAACTGGAGAGAAAAAAAAAACATGGAATTTGGTGATCGATAGCTGTGCATTAGCTCTGAATTCCTGAGGAAAATATAGCCTACAGTGAAGCCATAATAACATATATCATCTTTTCCTGGGTAAGAAGAAGCAGTTGCACCTTCTACCTATTAATCACATCTTCCATTAATCAGGATAACTCACCATAATTGTGATTACAGTTGGGAATCAATTAATGTTCACCTTAAAATAAAGTGTAGAGAGGAAAGCAATTAACGTAATAGAGTTAGAGCATCAAAACGACACAAATGTTATTGACAATTATGAATCACGTCTCAGGCTTTTCTGTCCTCTGCACTTTCATGGGACGTTTATGGTGAAGGAGGAGAAGCAGTATCAGATCTTCCCGGAGAAAATGTGAGGTCCGTCTTTTCTCATTACCACCCATTGAAAGCAACTGTGCTCCTGGCTCCTCGGGAGTCTTCCACCTGTACCTCCCAGCTCCAGTTTCAGCCAACCAGCCTCCAAGGACTGGGAGAAACAGACCAAAGAAGGTCCAGGGACTCCCTGTTGTTTCGAGGGACTGATTTATCGCAGCCAAGTCCAAGCTTCTCCCCTCGCTCCAAAAGCAAATTCTGTAGTCCTTCAGACAAGGGCTGTTTGGATGTTTGTTTGATGGGTGTCATCTGGAAGAGATTTATAATATTAAATATATTTAACCTAACCTAAACACAAAATCAGTATAGTAAATTCATACCAAACCTTTAAAGAAAGTATTTCTTGCCTGTGTTGATGCTGTTTTCCCCTCCCAACTACCTTAAGAGGGAGATAGGATAGGGGTGTTATTGTGATTATTTTTTTAGGTATGGAAAGTGTCTGAGTGAATGGATGACTCACTAAGGTCACAAAATGAATCCCAGGCAGGCTGAGGCCTAGGTAGGCTGTCTTAACATGAGGCCCGCTCTACAAAAATCGCTGTAACACGCCTCACCTGGTGGTTGCTGGAGTTGGTATGCAAGTGGAACAGCCTCCCTTTCAGGATGACATGCTCCTCTGGGTGATGGTTAAAGATTCTGGGCTTGGTGCGCTCCCCCGACTTGGAGCACACTTTAGCTAAAACTTGAGTAGACCTCATAAATAAAAGTTCATAAGCTTGAAAAATTCAAATTCAGCTGGAAGAGCTCTGAGGGGTCATTAACCCCACACCTTCATTTTCCGGGGAAACTGAAGCCTCAGGCAATGGTGGGTAGGGAGAGCCATGATTAGGGTCCATTCCTAGCTTTGGATAAAGCCTCATAGCCTCATGAGCAGGGGAAGGGTTTGGGCTGTGATCTGGGAGAAAATGAAACTCTAACAACTAACTGAAAAAGAGATTTTGTTTCAGACTTCATGCAAATGACTTGGGTAATTAGTGTGTGTTCCTTTGAAGTTGTCAACTTAAATATTTTGGATCATACCAAGTTTCCCATCCATCTTAAAAACTAACTTAGGCACACTTGCTAATTCCTTTTAGAGTTAATCTCATTTGTTTCTTAAGCTCCCAGAAAACTATAGATCTGTAATTCTCTGACATGCTCTATCTCCAAACATTTATGCGTCTGTCTTTAAAACAACTACCAGGCCATCAGAAACTCCGCCAGAGCAGAATTTCTGGGGTCCAGTCCCCATCCCTCTTCCAGGGAAGGACTGTTTGTACCCATTGCCTGGGGCTGACCCCTGGGGGCTACCTGGACAGAATGGCAGGGTCTGTTTGAGGATGGCTAAGGGGGGAGATGGATTACTGCTTTGAGCTGAGGGCTTCTTTCATTCTCCCCAGTCATACCCCAGGTCCAGACTGGCCACTGCATCAGCCTGCATGAACAGCTGAAATAGAGCTATGAAGATGCTTTCACAGCTCTCTCACTAGTTTTTGTAAGACTAGCAGTTTTGAGTCAATTGCCAAATAAGCGCCAGAATGTTGATGACCCATAGGCACTGATATTTTTTTCTCTTTTCTCTTTGAATCTATGTCAAGGAAGAGAACTTGCTCAGGGAGATATCCCAGGGTGATTGATCTATAATCCTACCTACAGGCCACCCAAAGATCTGCTGTTCTAATTAAGTATATCTTTTCCTAAGATCAACGCCCAATATCTTTGGAGTTAGATGATCAAAGGCCTCCAAATCCACTAGATGGCAGTAGTCAGTTAATCCTGCAGAAAGGGGAGCCTAGAGAAACAAGTCCCTGCCGAGCAGACAAGCTCTAGGATTTATAATCAAGTCCAGAATATCTAAACATAAAGATGCTTTCTCCCCTCCTTCATTCCCCCCAAATCACTCTCACTCTTTTTAATTATTATTTTTTTAAAGAACAGCTACTCTGGACAAGGCTATGCAGGACAATGGCAGAAAAGAAATATAGGCCCATGTATCAAAGCTATAGCTAGGGTGTGTCTGCATAGCCCCTTGCATAGCCAAGATAAATGGATTCAGGGGTTAAGTTAGCTCCTGCTGCAAGGAAGAGATTTCTCCTTGGCCCTATCAAGCCACAGCTCTGCAGGCTCTGAGGCCTCCAAATCAGGGAACTCAGCCAGACCATGAACCCCAAACCACAATTTACCACACAATTGCGCTGAGCTTGGAACCAAACCCTGATATTAATTTATGGAACCACATAGCTATTACAAAGTTTGTCATCTATTTTTCTTTTGAAAAACCCCTATCAAAGAGCGAGTCTGAACTGGAACCAAGTCTTCATATTTCCTAGGACTATTGAACTGGGAATTGAGAATGTTCTCTGGACCTTGCTTAAATTGAGTCTGTATGTTACAGTCCTGGTCTCCAGGTTGAGACATGGTTCCTTAAAACAACCTTCATTCTAGCTGAAGCAGCTTCCAACCCTGTTCTGGCCTCCAGCTTTGGAGAGCCTCAGGATAGGGTTGTCCTGGGCTTTGCCCTCAAGGTGGCCTTTTAGATGGAGATACCCCAACTCTTGCTGTAAACTCCTTATTAGGCTATTTTTCTAGTTGGTCTTGGTCATTTTTGTAGCAGCCAGAGAGTCTGGTGGTTGGATCTGAGATTTATGTAGGACACTTGGCCAAAATATAAACAGTGGTTTGGAGAAAGGGAATCTGCTTTGTGTCAACAGTAATCCGAGGCTGGGGGCCTCCGGCAAGTTGAATTGGATGTTTATCCATGGAATGAAGTCACTACATCATCTGGCCCTGTCTGACCAGGGGGCCCTGGCTGGAGAGCACAAGGCTGCCTGCCAGCTCTGCAGTCTGTGTCTGAGCCGGGGGGAGGCTTCCTGGTCTGTCTTTCCCCTCCAGCCCCACCTCACGTGGGTAGGCAGGTGCTGCAGGGACACCCATCAGACGTAATAAGCATGTGTTTCTAGATTCCTGGGAGCGAATGGCTTGTTTTATTTTAATTTTTGTGGCTTCTTCTTTGAATCCATGTAGCCACCCTCTGAGGTTCTTGAGGGTGGATCCAAGCTTGATGGGGTCTGAAGCTAGTACAAGTGGGAAGAGAGGGCTGTAATAAAATGAAAACAAAATTACAAACATGATCTTAGATATGAAAGCAAATACTGAGAATAATACAAAATGAATCACAAACTTACAGAATGACTGCAACCTTGGGAAGCCAGGTCTCTCTCTCCTGAGACCTGTTTAGGCAGTGGACCGGCAATGCTTGTACAGGGATGCTTCTGTCTCCCCCCAGAGCACCCTCAATGGGTCTCCCAGCACTCAGGACCATGGGGCGGAGGGGTAGGAAGGCTTGATCTTTTCCAGTTTCTAGGTAAATCTGCTTTGCAGGTTGTGGCCCAGTGACTGATGGAGACATTATGTGATTTGTGCAGGGACAGTCCAATAAGCCAAAGTGTGAAATCCAAACCTTTGACTTTCTCTGATATGCATCCTCCTATGTTGTGCCATCTCCCTCCACTGCCTTAAAGCCCACTCTGGAGGGTCACTTTTGGTCTGAGTTGCAAATCCCACAAGCCTCTTCTCTAGTCCTGAGAGCCAAGGATAAGCCCTAAGGGAGTTGGAGGAGGTGACCCTTCCTTTCAGAGGTGATTCCACCTCATCTAGCTCCCTTTCCTAGGGTGTGTGCTCTATTTACTCTGGTTGGCCCCTGCATTCTGGAGGGCTGCATGTCTTCCAAAAAGGCTGGATTTCTGAGGGAGGGGCCCTCCAGCTGTTCTGGACAGATCCAAAGGGCTCAGGTCTGGGTTATGGCCTTTGTAAAGGCCTTCCTCCTGGCCGTCTTTCTCCTCTCTCACCTCCAGTGCCCTTGCTCTGAACTTTGCCTTCTCACTCTCTCCGCCCTCTCCCTATAAAATCTTTCTCTCTGAGCAAGGATCTATTGTTAGTCATTTGTGTCTTAGGGTGAATTTAAGTCATTAGGGTTTTTTTTCCCCTCTAGGATGAGTTGTAATTCTCCTTTAAAGAACAAAGCATTGAACCTTCAAAGGGTTGGGAGGCTGGGGAGTGGGCGGGAGGTGACCTGAGGGTGGAGGTGGGGTAGATGGAGAGATTTCCCACATTTTTAAAAATTATACTACCAAGGTAGCTGTTATGTTTTTAAAATTATTATTTGTAGGGTAAAGAAGACAAACTTAAAAAAAAAAAGACAAACTTTAAATGAATTGATCATCGTCTGGCATTAACCTATGCTCAGTGCATTCAGAAATGTGACTGTAGGTAATTCTCATAGGAACTCTGGAAGGTGAGTATCATAAGACCCTTTAACTGATGGTGTGGCTGAGGTCAGAGATAGGGCTAGTCACATGAAAACAGAAGGAACAACTCAGGGGGAAGCGCCACCTTGTGCCTGGCACACTGCCCTCCCTCCTAACAGTATGGGTTTGTTCTATATGACGGCGGAGTGTGAGTGTGTAGCCTTAGCTCTAGTTTATGTTAAATGAGAAGGCTGAGCCTCAGCAGTGAAGTGACTTCCCCAACGTCTTTGTCATGTGTGATGGCAACCTATAAGTATTCTATTGTTCTTTTAGGTAAGATATTTCCAAGGTTTCAGAACAAAATGGCTCACAGATCAAACTGAAGTACTTGTAATTTAGTTTGCTAAATCCATGGGAGAGAAACAAAGTGGGTGAACTCATGTAAGAAGAGTGCACAGGTGGAAGGATCATCCTCTTGAATCCCAGGTTGTACTAGGCTCCTGTGTCCCCTCCCCTCTGCAGCACCATGCATTCCTCCCAGCTGATGAGGAACTTGAGATTTGGGTACAAAGGCCTAGTACTCAGAAGGTCTCTCTGGCCAACATGGTACATTTGTTCTCCAATAGCAGGAACACGGGGGCAAGAACAAGCATGGTGGCCATGGCTATAGCTTGCCAATTTTCCTGCCTACCAGCCAAGATTGTTACTTGTATCTCTCATATAGAGCACTAAGGGCCAAAATGAGACAATATGAGTGTCAACCAATGGGTAGCTGATTTAAGGGTGACAAATCTTCTAGCCCAGAGGTATCATGCTCATGACTCATTAACTCCATAACTTTCTCTCTGTAACTAACAGACTTGCTTCTTTCGTCTTACATTCCATTTGTTCTACATCTCTTTAGCATGTCTTATAGGTCACCAGCTTATTATCTATACTTAGCATTTCTTGTGAATTCTTCCTGTGTCTCACAAGCTACTTGCTTACTCATCATCTATATTTCACACATCTTATGTGTTTTGCTCATAAGCTACTTGAGCGTTCTGTCTCCGTTAGCTTTGGTTATCCATCGCTGTGTAGCAAATTACCCTAAAACTTTGCAGCTTAAAATATCAATTCACAATTTTTCCCCCTCTCTCACAGTTTCTGTGGTTATGGGAATTTGGGAACAGCTGGGCTGGGTGATTCTGGCTCAGGGTTCCTCATGAGGTGATAGTCATGATGTCACCGAGAGCTACAGTCATCTGAAAGCATTGCTGGGACTGGAGGATCCATTTCCAAGGTGTCATTGACATGGCTGGCAAGTTGGTACCAGAGGATGGCAGGAGCCCTGGGTTTCTTCAGCTGCTCCAATATCCTCATGACATAGCGGCTATCTTCCTATCAAGTACTTCAAGAGAGTGCACCGTCTTTTATGACCTAGCCTAGGAAGTTATGTGCTATCATTTCTGCATTGTTATTTCATATGGTCTTCTTAGGAGTTTCATCCATTCAGTTTTATTCTGTGATTCTATAATAAAACTGACTATTCTCAAATAATATGGTAAACTTATATTACAGTCCTATAGATAGTATCTACTTCCAAAACTTTTCACTTCCCCAAGACGTGTGCTTAGGAGGCTGGCCCCATCGCTTGCTCTCAGTTCTAGAATTTTCCAAATAATAAATGATAACTATTATAACAACAAAAGCAATCATATCAGCCATCATCATTGTCACCACATGGTCATCACTGAAGTGGGTTGCTCAGTAGGCACAGTGTGTGTAAGGCCCTCGCAGAGCCACCCTAGGGGATGCAGGAGGAGCCCTAGTCTAGCAGTGCTATCAGAGGACAGTGTTCTTTAGCTCTCACATGGTGGCTGGTTTCTTTGGAAGCTTCATTCATTCCCTGGGCATGAGAAGTGTGACTGAATAGCACCTAGAAGTCCTTACCTCAAACCCTCCAGTGCCTCTGACATCCAGGCAAGCACTAGCACTTTGTCTCCCAATCTCCCATCCTCATAAATTCTGACCACTTGTGGTGGTGTTTTTCGCTACCTAAGTTATGATGTTCTGCTTTTTTCTTTGTTTTGCTCCATTTTTGGTTGTTATGTTTGCTTCTAATCAGTGATGTCTCCTTTTGGAGGGCAGGCAGAAAGATCACTGTTAATTCATGCCTGATTTGTTTATGAGCTTCTGCTGGTAACCTTTGCCAAGAAAAGGAATGTTTCCTGATACAGATGTTTGATGACCAGTCACATCAATTGTGCCTTGCTTTGCTAAGTGCTTCCAGGATTGTTTATAACTGAGCAAACTATCCTATGGCTTTTCCAGTTTGTCCCATGTCAGTGCATAGCATTTACTTAGGTCTTGGCTAACAGGGCTCCCCCTTTGGACTGAGGGCCACTAGATTGGGAAATGTATAAAATTAGATTTTTACTTTTTAATGACTTCTTTTGGACAAGAAGTGGAATGAGTCTTTGCAGAGGAGAATCATTTGAAGTCTTGACCATTTTTTACCCTTCAATTCCTGGTATGGCTAATTAAAAAGAATGGTAGCTTTTGGAGCTTCTTTTTTTACTGTGGTTGGCTAATTGATGCTGCTTTTCCTAAATATGATGGTCATTTTTATGTGTTGGCTTGACTGGGCTAAGCCGTGTCCAGATATGTCTGGGTGTTTCTGTGAGGTTGTTTCTGAATGATACTAACATTCAAATTGGTGTACTGAGTAAAGCAGCTTGCCCTCTCCCATGTGGGTGAAGCTCATCCAATGAGTTGAAGGCCTGACTAGAAGGGTTCTGGTGCCTCTCTCTAGTGAGATGGGCTGGCAGCCCCTTATGAGGTCATTAACAAGATTGCCTGCTTATCTCCTCCTCCATCTCCTGAAAAGTGACATCTGGATTATGGATAATGGGTTCATTCACTGGTCTTCTCAGTGATCAGCTACTACATCTATTATGATGCTGATCACCAAAAAGTCTCCTCTCCTCTTGCCATTAACATGGATGTTATAGCTCAAGTGGTCTTACCTTTAATCCTGACCCTTGTCTCTCTAGAACACATAGGCAATGGTAATAATTGCTAGGAATTCCCTTCTCCTTCCTTTTTCTATTATGCCAAATCATCGTCCTCCTCCTCCTTTTCTTCTTTTCTTTTCTTTTCTTTTTTGTAATATCTGCAAGCAATGTTAACTCTTTGAGAGTTTCTTTTATATGACTATCAGCTAAGTGTAAGGCCCTTTTGACTCTACGGGACTATTTTTGTCAGACCAAAAAAATTCTGTTCTTCCTCTAAGACTGATATCACTTTCCCATTTGTTTGTTGGTTTGTTTATTAAGGTGGAAGCACCCCCCACCCCACTCCCATGCCATTAGGGATCTAGCATTTTACACCCTGGTACCCCACATATCCCTGATGCTTCTGTCCAACCCTAAGCATGAAGGAGGGGTGTTCAGTGGACTTTCTACCTAGACTACCACCTCTAGACAGTTAGTGTTGCTAAAATGTCTAGTGGTCCTTCAAGAGTCGATTGTGCCCCTTCTTAGCTCCCTGTCCTTTTCTCTGTGTTGTATTTTGCTCAGTGAAAGATCCTGGATGGCCACCCACTTCAGGCTTGGTTTTTTCAGCCAATAAGATGTGCAGGATTTGGACAGAACAGTGGGAGACTGGGCTCAGGTTTTGTGATCTGATCATTGACCCACATTAGTATCTATCATTATGATGTTCTAATAGCTGATTGGTAGGAACACTAGAAAGGCCACCCTAATTTCCCTACATGGTGCATGGATTAAACTTTTCTGCTTCCTTTTAGGGTGTCTTTTTATTTTCTACTTAGCATTCTGATCCTTTAAACATGAGTTTGCATGTGTTTAATTTTCTACTATTTTTGCATTTTCTAGTATTTCTATGAATTCAGGAAAGAGGAATATCTTATCATGTGCTCAATCTGCCATCATGAATGGGCTGAAAGCCTGATTCCCTCTATCAAACTCAGTTCTCTTTTCTTCATCATGTAGATCAACTTACCCCCCGCCCCTGACTTCACTCACTCGGCTCTGAGCCCCTGTTTATATATGCAAAGACTCATTGATGTGCTCTGCTAAATAGTAGATTACATATTTCAACTCCTCTCTTTGGCAGCCTGGAATAATTGGCAGAAGCTTTGAAATTTCCATTTCTTCCTTCATCCGCTCCCATTAATCTCAGCCAGGGGAATGGAGCCATATAGAGATTTCTATCCTCTTTCATATGTATTATGTCTTCTTAAAAGGCAAGTGTGATTGTTTTAAGTAATAATTATTTTCTCTATTAGAATTATAAGTAACAATCGTATTGTACTTATGTATCAAGAAGTATACTAAGTAAATTGCAAACATTTGTTCTGTTAATTAACAACATCCTAAATGTAGGTATCTCACCCATGTATACAAAAATGAAAGCTGAGACTACAAGAAGTTCAGTAGTTTTTTATGGCTTCACAGTTATTGAAAGGCAGAAATAGTATTCAAATTCATGGCGGTCTGTCTTTAAACTTTTCTATGAAAATCCTGATAGTAAATATTTTAGGTTATGTAAGGTCTCTGGGTGAATATACTGTGCATATGATATATATTCTTATGTTTATGATATATATGGTATACATATTTATAATACCTCTTTGAAAAGGTAAAAGGTATTCCTAACTGGTAAGCTATAAAAAACAGATTTGACCCATGGGGCATAGTTCACCAACCCCTGCTCTAGAGTGTCTGCTTAAACCCTTGTAGCTGGGATAGGTGTCCACATGGGCAATAGTGCTTCTTGCTGTGTCCATAGCAGCACCACGAATGTTAGACATGTTACAGCCAGACATGATTTAGAGGCAGGTAAAGCCTGTGCTCTTCAAAAAGCTAGAAAACTCCAGCCATATTTCTGCTCCCTGCTTTTTAAAATGGGAACTAGATAGGACAGTAAGACTGAGTTTTTGTTGTTTAATGCCTTTGTTCTCTCTTGGCATTTGGCACACTGTGCATTTGGGGCCCAGGTGAAGAGGCAGTGAATTCTGCACCACATTTCTCCTCCAAGGCTTGGGCAACAACTAACTGCCTTGCTATTCTTTCTTTCTGAGAGGCATGTCTCCTGAGCCTATTTGGTGAGAATATGAGAGATCAAAAGGGTAATAGGGTCAGGGTCTTTTACTTCCTTGTTGTCTCTAATCATGAGATGATAATCACTTAATGTATACTATAGAACATCAGGGAGAGGCCATGTGGTAGGCAGGCAGCAGATCAGAGCTTGGAGATGCTAAAAGCCTAAGGTGAGAGATGGACAAGGGGATGAATGCAACAGACCTTAAGGAAATAACAGGTCTTGTTTGCAGGGTATGAAGAATGGGCAGAAACTTACGCTCATCATGAGAGGACCTGCCCAGGGGGCTGAGAGGGAAGTGTTGTGCCTAGATAGGAAGTATAACAGGAGAATTAGGTTTGGAGGGGGAGATGTCAGATTCTGTACCGGTTGAGTTACGTTTGACGCGATTGCAGGTTTCACATGGAGATGTCAGACCAGCAATTTGAAATACAGGTTCAGAATTAATGAAACTGCTAGACTAAAGGGTTTTGAATTTAGCCCCAGGAAAACTTGGACCTATTGGAAAAATTTGTGCAGAGTTGTGTCTTCATAAACACTCCTTTAGAAAAAAATGGTTTGGGAGGAGGAAGAAAGAGGCTTGTAAACTATGATGTTAACATTTCTGGTGATCCTCATGAAATTATGATGGGATTGCAAACTAGAGTCATTGCAGTGGCAAAGTGATAGATGTAAAAAGATACTTTGCAGGAAGAAATGCATAAACTTAGAATGCAAAAAATATTTCTCCATTAAGTATAGTATTTTCCCCAGTATTTTATTTTGAAACATTCTAAATTGACCATTGGAAAAAAATAGTAAAATACATACCCTTATCCTCTTCACGTTGATTGACCAATTACTAACATTTTTTGCCATGTTTGCTTCTTTTCTCTATCTCTTTTTTATTCAAATGGTGTTATTCTATATAACCACATTTAAAAAAATATTTTTCTAGTTGTAGATGGACACAATACCATTATTTATTTTTATGTGGTGCTGAGGATCGAACCCAGTGCCCCACACATGTAAGGTGCATACTCCATCACTGAGCCACAACCTTAGGCCCTATATGACTACATTTTAATTAACACACTTAGGACATTTAACAAAGACACCACACCATAGTTTTATCTAATATCTAAGCTATGTTCAAATTTCCATGATTGTCCTAAGAATGACTTTTTTAGTATTTTTTCATTATCCAATCAATGATCAATCTTTGTACTGAGTTTATTTTGTCTTCTTAATTTTTAATTGAGAGCAGTTTCCCTTCCTCTGTTGGTCGTTTATGACACTGAAGACTGCCTGATAATTTTGATTTGTCTGCATGGTTCTTCATGATTAGATTCAGATTAGCATTTTTGGTAGGTGTGATCTCCAGGTGGGGCTGCATCCTGCATCCTCCAGCTTTTGTTTTCTACTATCATTATTTCTTCCATGTTACTTACTCTCTGTACTCATGTTAGGCAATCACCTTTCCTTACTCTTTTTAATGCTCAAATAAACTCCACATTTGGCCAATGAGAGCCTCACTTTTTAGCATCACACCATGAGGTACACAATGTCAACTTGTCCCATTCCTGGAGATGCTGAATCTGATTGCTTGGCTCTCAGTGTCTGCTGGAATTTTTGGTTGCAAAGATACCTTTCCTCTCACCTGACTGGTACATTGAGACTAGTTGAACATACTGGTCTCCAAAATCCATTCACTTCATTTTAGCATGCATCGATTATCCTGGCCTGAATCAATATTTACATCTGGGGTTGAAAAATGGGGATTTGCTCAGCCTATAGTGCTTACTACATTGCTAGTTAGAATTCTTTGGTAAAAGAGCTTATCTTCTTCCAACTCCTCCAACTTTTGTTTTTGACTATCATTATGGACTCGTGAATTTTAAAAAAATTCAACATGTTGTGGTCCATTATTATCACTGTTCCTTTTAAAAACATTTAATTTACATACAGTGCAGCATCTAGATAGAAGCATACAGTGAGATGAGTTTGACAAGTATACACACCCATGGACCTCGACACCTCTGTCAAGATACAGAATATCTCCATCACCACAGAGTTTCTTCTGAGTTACTCTCTGGACTCATGTGAGGCCATCACTTTTCCTTATTCTTTTTAATGCTCAAATAACTCCACATTTGGCCAATGAGAGCCTCACTGGGTTGGCTTCTTGTCTTTTTGTCATGCTCCCACCATTTTCAAGTAGTCCTTGCCTTTTTTTTTTTTTTTTTTGGCACACTAAGTGTTTCAGGTTTACTTAGTATTTTTGATGCCTCAGACTAAGTGGCACCAGAATATTTTTTTTTAAGGAGCCCGATTCTTTTGTCAGATGGGGTTTAGAAATTTGATTGCTGGGCATAGTTTCCAGGGGCTGCCATAACAAAGTGCCATATAAGAGTGACTTGAAGCAGCAAAGTTGTTTATTCTGTCATAGTTCTGGAGACTGAAAGTGGGAAATCAGGGTCACCAGGACAAATCTCTCTCGGGAGCCTCTGGGGAAGGATGGAATTTTGCCTCTTCCTAATTCCTCGAGGCTGTTGACTATCTTTGGCATTGCTTGGCTTGTGTTGGCCTCCCTGGGATCTCTGCATCCGTCTTCATGTGGCAGTCTTGCTTCTGCGTGTCTTCACATGGCCTTATTATAACACCAGTCACTGGACTTAGGGTCCATCAGAATCCAGTATGCCCTCACCCTAACTTGCTCACACCTGCCAAGACTATTCCCAAATAAAGTCATACTCAAAAGTACTTGGGGGTTAGAACTCTAAAGTATCTCACAAAGTTAGGTTTTTCTCATTGAGATTGAGCTGTCATTATTTCTGGGACAGTATAGTAAAGAAAGCTGAGAACACACACACACACACACACACACACACACACACACAGCCATGATTTGGAAGTTATTTGTTCTACAAATGTTCATGTGTAGGAAATTCGGTCTCCCATGTGACAATATGGGAGGTTGAGCATTGTCACACGTCTTGTGGACCCTAGTTAGTTTCCAACACAGGGATTGCCATGAAAGAGCAAGACAAGGCCTTCAACACTCTCTGGCTTCCCTTCTTGTCATGAGATCTCTTCCTTACACACACACTCTGCCATGAGGCTATCAGCCCATGTGGCACAGCTAAGGGGCCCTCACCCGAGACTGAATCATGGACCTTCCTGACTTTGGATTTTTTATTTAGCTCTAAAACTGTGAGCTAAATAAACTTCTTTTGGGCTGGGGATGTGGCTCAAGCGGTAGCGCGCTTGCCTGGCATGCGTGTGGCCCGGGTTTGATCCTCAGCACCACATACAAAGATGTTGTGTCCGCCGATAACTAAAAAATAAATATTAAAAAATTTAAAAAAATAATGAAATAAATAAACAAATGAACTTCTTTTCTTTATACATTACCCAGCATCATGTATTCTATCATAGTGATAGAAAATAGAATAATTCATTTATCAAACATAATCACAAATTTATAGTGATATCCTCAATTCTAATCTAATGTCAAAGATTCACCCTCTCTTCTACTTAATATTATTATTTTAAACCCTGATAGGAAGAACTTGCCTAATCCGACAATACAAAAGTAGTTACCAGATTTCAAAATCAATATAACTACCAAAAAAAACTTAAAGTTCAAGATTTCTTTGCAGTTATTTTTGCCCTTACCTTATAATATATTCCACTCAGAGTGGTCATCCACAGTACTGTGTTCCAAAGTTCCTTGGATTTTTTTTTTCTGTGTAATTATGTTCTAACTTTGATATATAGTTAGGGCTATTTTTATTCAACTTTAGATATTTTTATTATTTATTTTGCTTATGTTTTGAAAATGTAAAATATTTCCTTTCTTCCATATTGATTTTACTTATTTTTTAATACATAAAATAATAACTACTCAAAACAATATAAAAAGCACACTCAGAATTTCCTCCCTTTCCTAATCCTTTTTACCTTGCTCCTTCCCATGAGGTAAACTTTAGTTCCTAATTTACCATCTTGTGTTTTGGAAAAATCAGCCTACGAACAGTATATGTGTGTATTACATGTATTCTGTATTCTCATTTCCCCTTGTTTTTTATGTAAAGGGTATACTATAAGATCTGCCTATTTTTTGTTTTTAGTTTATAGTTATCACTCACTCTACTTCAGTTCATATAGAACTGATATATGAACTCATCCTTCTTGTAACTGTATAGCCCTCCATCTCATGGAGACATTATTATTTATTTCATCATATTCCTGTGAATGAGCATTTAGATAATTTCCAATAATTCTTTTATTATACATAATACCACAAGGAAAACCCTTGTGAATGTTTTCATATTGTAATCATTAGAGAGGTATTTTAAGGGAAATTTTTAAAAATGGGATTGCTGGGTCAAAGGGCAAGTATGTCCGTAGCTTTATTAATATTGTCACGTTCCCTTCTATAGGGATTGTACCATTTTTCTTTTTCACCGAGAGTATATGAGAGGTAATTTCCCTACAGCTTCACAATGGACTGATTGCCAAGATTTTCAAAGGCTTCTTTCTTTCTTTCCTTCATTCCTTTCTGTCTTTCCTCCTACTCCTCCTTCTTTTTTTTTTTTTTTGAGGTACTGGGGATTGAACCCAGGGCTTCTTGCATGTAGACAAGACAAGCACTAGCCCTAACTAATTTCTTCTTTTATTTTCTAATTTCTTAACTGAGAACACAGCCTACTTTTAATTTACTTTTCTTCAGTATGAGTAAAATTGAACATCTTTCAAGATCTGTAAGGAGAATTTCATGTTTTTTTGAGAGCTTTAAAAATTGTATAATTTTCTATCAGGTTTTAAAATATTTATTCCCTATATTAATATATTAAGGATAATGGCCCTTTATCTATGAAATATTACAGACTTTTTGTCTCCCGTTTTATCACTTGTCTTTAGACTTATGATTTTTTTCACCTTATTGAAGTTTTTTTTAAAAAATAAAATCAGACTTTTTATTGTAGTTTTTATCTCCAGCCACAGAAAGCTTTTTCCTACACACAGTACCTATAAGGTTTCATCTTTTTTTAAAAAAATGCAGTGCTGAGGATGGAACCCGGGGCCTCACACATGCTGGGCAAGCGCTCCACCACTGAGCCACAACCCCAGTCCTAGAGTTTCATCTTCTATGTTCAGTTACTTCATATTTTTGGAGTTTATTATACTAAATGATATGAGCAAAGAAACTGGTGTCGTTGCTGTGGAAGGTACTTCAGTTGCACCAGGGCCATTTGTTAAAAGTTCATCTTTTCTTCAGTATTCGCGATGCCAGACTTGTAATATACCCCATTTCCGTATATGGGCTATAATATAAGTGGGCTACTTCTGCACTTTCTATTTCAGAATGTGCTTTGGTGTTAGGATCACAACTTCTCTTTCTTATTGTTTTTATTTGCCTGATATAGTTTGCTGATCATTTTGTGTTTAATGTTTTGAATCATTTCATTTTTAAATGTGTCTTGTGTTCACCATGCTATGGACTTTCACTCTTGGAGCTGACTTGAAAAAAAAATCCTTCAACAGTTAAGTACATTTACATTTCATTATATTTCACAGTTAAGTGCATTTACATTTATTAGTGTCACTAATGTGTTTGTCCCTAATAATGTCATATATATATACATATATATTATAATAATATATAATAATATATCAATATGAGATAATATATATTATTATGTATGTCATATATATATATATATTCTGTACCTACTGTAAGTATTATGCTGCATTCACTGTGCTTCTTTTTCTTTGTTTTCTGTTCTTTGCTTATTTTTCTTTTTGGTATTGTTTTCAGAATTGAGGAATGTCTCTTGCTGGTCTAGCACATTATACTTTCGTGGCATCCAGAGCTCCCTTTTTCCTACTCAGGCATCTACTATTCAGTTGTCAGGTTTCACTGTAATCTTTGACTCCTCTTTACTATCTATATGACAGCCAATGACTTGACTTTCTTCTTTATACAAATTTTTATTTTATTTTAGTCTTTATTTTTTGGTGCACTATAATTATACACGACAGAGGAATTTACTATGCTATCATCATAGATGCACATAATATAATTGGATCAATCTCTTTCTCCAATAAGTTCCCTTTCTGTCCCTGCTTCCATCCTCCTTTTATTCTTTTAACTTTGACTTTCTTGCTTGTTTTCCAAGTTGTATTATATTTCCTTTTACAGAACATCTAGCATTTGTGTTGAGGTCTTCCACCATTGCCCCACTTTGGTTTTAGTGTTCGAGCAGGGAACATAGTACTTGCTCTAAATCCTGTTCTTGAAGTCTCCCAGACAGCTCTTCATTAGACAAAGTTTGAATTTTTGTTGATTCTCTTCATTAACATTCCCTTTATCCTTGCCTCTTTTTTGGGGAGGTGGGGGGTACCAGGAATTGAACCTAGGGGTGCTTAACTACTGAGCCACATCCCCAGCCCCTTCTTATATTTTACTAGAGACAGGGTCTCGCTGAGTTGCTTAGGGCCTTGCTAAGTCGATAAGCACTGGGTTTGAACTCATGATCCTCCTGCCTCAGCCTCCCGAGTGGCTGTTTCTCAGGCCTTAAAATTTAAGGATAACTTGATTGGATATAAAGTCTTTTGCTCACAGTCTTTTCTTGAATTTTCTTGAAATTCGTGATCCATTGTTGGCAGAAGTTAAAAAGTCTGACTTCCAAATTTTCCTTCAACTATCAAAGGTAGTGAAAAAGTTTTCAGTTTAACCAAGTTATATCTCAGACGTAAGCATTTCAGTCAGTATTCCCAGGCGCAAGGCAAGGCCCTTCAATCTTCAGATTTAGGTCTCCTTTTATTTCTGGAAAGTATTCTTGGATGACAGGTGTAATAATATTTCAATATTATTTCAATTTTTTTTTCTTAGAGACTCCAATTACTTATATTCAACTACTTTTGCTCTCTTCTATCTTAACCACTTTTTAAAATTTATCTTAAGTACCTTTTTAAAACATCATTTTGTTTTCTTGACTGATGAGTGGTTTTTCTTCCTCTCTCTTATTAGATTTTTTTAATTGAATTCATTTTTTTCTTGGGCATCTTGTAATTTAGTTTTCATGTCTAAGATAATCTTATCTTTTTCTTGAATTTAAGTTTAATCAATTATTCCTTCTTTTTTGTTACTGTTATTCATTTCTATCTGCAGGTTTAAATTTCTAATTTGAGTTGTTTTCACATGTAAATGTGTGTTTAAGGATGCTTATTCCAGTTTGAGGTATCGTTATAGTTTTCTTTAACTTCATGGATGGATTTGGGGGAGAATTTTTTTATCAGCTGAAAGAGTTTATATCTCGTTTTGATTTTTCCTTTTACATTAACTTTGTACTGATACTGTCAGTCATTTTCTGTTCATTTTGGAGTACCTATTTTCCCAGACTGCCAGTAAGAGTTGTATATAGACAGGGATGGGAGGTGTGCATGATTGCCCAGGAGTACCCTTTTACTGTGATGTGAAATGCAACTTCTTTCCTGGGTGGTTCCTTTGATGAGAGAGCCATTGGTGTGCCTTCTGAGTCGGTGATGCTCTTTTATTTCTGTAAGATCACTGATGTTCATTTCTGCTTCCCATTTCTTCTTTCTTTTTGCTACCAAGTCTCTAAATGATGCCTCTTTGAAATCATCTCCTCTCCCTCAGAATCAATCCCTTCTCAAGGTTGCCATCTTTGGTCCTTGATGCCTTCAAGATTTTTTCTGATCAATTCTGTGGTAGCCAGTGTGCAGATGCCCCAAGACTGATATATTCCCCTGGGTGACACTCTCTCTTTCTAGCCCCTGTCCTCCCATTCCTTGTTTCCCTGTCTTCTATGGCATCCACTTTCCAGATGGTTCTGCTGGTTATCTTTATTTCCTGACTTGTACAAAACTGGCTTCCTACTTATGCTGAAGTCTTAGGCTTTAACTAGTCTTATTTATGTGTGTTGATTTTTATGACTTTTTTTTTAAATTTTTGAGGTTATATGAATTAATTTGGACTTAAGTGGCTATTATTATTCTACTGAAAATTGGAACCTTCATAAAATTGGAAATTTGAAATATGTGTTAGATATTATTTAGTCCAAATCCTTCTATCTATAAATGAGAAACTTAATAGTGACAGGAAACAATATGTCCAGGGTTACAAAGGAGCAGATTCAACTATTGTTCTACTCCCTCTTCATTCTAAAACAAAATACCCTTTCAAAGTGCAGATAAATTGCACTATGGGGAGAAATCCTCCAAGACATAAGTCTCAGGAGGTTCCATACACACATTAAGTATCCTGACAGGCTATAGAAAACAGTAATTGTTCTCCTGAGTTGCTTGAAATTGAAGCCCAAGGAACTATCTCTAGTTCTATTGAATTTTCAAGTCCTGGAGGAAATCGTCTCCATATTCTTATCTGTGATTGTGCTAGCAGGAAGAGTAGAGGTCTTTGAGGTCTGATTTAACTAGAGTTTTGCTTGCATGTATGAGGGTAAGAGAGGATAGCAAATCAGAACATATGATTTTCTCCTCTCTTCTCTGCCAGAATTCTTAAGGATTTTTTTTTAATCACCAATGTGTCATTTGATCCTTTCCCTGCCCCCACTGGCAAAGAAATCATGGAGTCAAGGCTCAAATCACTGATTAAAGTTCACAGATTCACTCAGCAATGCTAATGGTGGAGCTATGATATGCTAGACACTGTTGGACTTTGGGAGAAATGGCATATAGAGAGCAAAGTTGGGGCCCACAAAGAGTCCACTGTCTGACTGAATGAGCTTGCAGGCATTATGCAACCAATGTGGTAAGTGCTATCAGATGTAGAAACAACTAACAAGGAGAGCACAGAGGTGGAAACAATGACCCTGCCTTGGAGAACAGAAGTCTTTGCTAATAAGGCGGCATCTGAATTAAATGTAAAGAACTAATAGGAGTTTGCTAGGCAGAAAAGGCAGGAAAGGCTATTTCATATTTGGTTAACTGGAAACATAGGGAATGGTTGGGCAATGAGGTTTGGCTCTGTACCAGAGGCTAGATCTCAAAAGTCCTTCTATATTTAGCACTTTGAATGGAAGTCAGTAGGGAGTAGTAAGGGCCTCAAGTAGGTCAGCAGCATGATGAATCTTGTCATTTAGAATGCAGGATGGGTCAGAAGGAGTATGCTTGGAAAAGAGAGATAAAGCAGGAGACTATATAGATCTGAAAGATAATGAAAGCCTACACCTTGATGACTTCCAAATATGTCTCTGCTTTTATATAAAACCACCACCTATTGGAGGTCCATAAGACACCTCAAACTCAACTTGTCTGGACCAGAACCCATCATTTCCCTGCTACAATTGTAGAGATCAGAAACCCAAGTCAGATATCATGAGACTATTTCTTCTTCACTCCATACATCCAATAGTCAACAACCCTTAAAAATTAAAAAAAAAAATGGTATTGAGAATTAAGTCCAGAGATGCTTTGCCACTAAGTTACATATCCAGCCCTTTTTATTTTTTTGAGACAGGGTCTTAAGTTGCTTAGGGTCTCATTAACTTGCAGAAGCAAACTTAATAGTGTCCTACCTTAGCTTCCCCAGTCACTGACAAAAAAAAAAAATTTCAAATTCTTAAATATCCTCTCTCAATAGGAATCACTACTACCTTGGTGAGTATATGAGGAAAAAATGTAGAATAAAACACTATAGTGGGAGTCTGTGAATTAGAGATCCCAACGGGGTTATAGAGATTCAGAAAGGAGTAGTAGAATGTACTGGAAAGGTAAGAAATTATGGTCCATGAATGTGACATTGGAAGCTGAGGTTTCAAAGGTGGTACAGTTGTGGCTGATTCTAAAGTCTCGGGTGAATAGGGCTGAGGTGTGGGGAGGGCATCATTATCAGAAATAAGGAAATCATGGAATTGGGAGGCTGGGGTATTGAATGGATTCATCAGTGTTGATATTGCAGTTCCCAAGAAGAATGATAGGAGGAGTAGTCTTTGTCATCATTGTCGTGGTGGTGGAAGAATATATTCAGGCTCTGAAGTCATCACAAGATCAAAAGAAGTACCTAGAGCAATAATAAAACAGTGAGAGGTGATGCTTATCCCTAGCTGCAAATTATATTGAGCATAAAAACATAAATATCGTAACCCCACAACCTGATTAGATACTGAGCCACAGACAATCCTCACATTTGTGCATTAGTCCTGCTCTTCTTGCCTCGTCTGTTCTTTTGGACCCCTCAAAGTTTGTCCCTTCTCTATGAACTCAGACCCAACTCTGATATTTCAAGTTGAAAATTTCTAAAGAAGAGAGAATGTTGTAAAAAAAAAAAAACATGGTAGAAATAAAGAGTCCTATTAGGGATTTAAATGGTATGTTCTGGGTTATCTGAGAATATCCTTCAAACTGAATCAATCTTCCTTGTGCTCTTCTTCCAAGATCATGGATACCTCTTTGGAAGTCCCCAGGGGCAGGATAATTTTTCTTCTCTTTCTCATTCTTTTGTGGTCAACTAATCACAAAAAAATACTGTAGGACTTTCTTTACCCTTTGGTGACCCTTCTATTTCTTTTTTTCTATTTCAAACTTCAGAAATTTACACTTGATTCCTGGTCCCCTCCTATTGGGAAAGGCTAAGAGTCAGGCCTAGAATTCTAGACGTGGATGCATGATCAGCTGCTAGGAACCTATGCATGTCTGGCAGAGGTGGTGATGGCAGGTGGGAAAACATGGGGCAGGAGACCAGGGGACAGAAGAGAAGAACTTAAGAGAGGCTAAAGTGGAAGGGTACCAGGCAGCATCAAAGGTCACCTGGAATTGGGGAATGACACATGGCAAAATGATGAAGTGTTAATAAGGACATCCATTTAGCTTACACAGTGGTCTACAGTTCACTCCTATGGGAATATTTATTGAAACTGAATACAGATTTAAGTCCTGAAGGAGAGACAGCTCAGATTCAGATAGAAGAGCTGACTGCTAAAGTCTGAACCTTGGGACAGTCCCACATTTGGGGTGAGGAGGAGGAGGAAAACTGATCAAAGAGTATGAAGGAGAATGAAGATATTGTTTACAAGGTCAGCAGAGGAGAAAAACAAAAATTCAAGAAGCACAGGCACCAATGGTACCAAAGGATGCTGAGGGCCCGAGTAGGAACAGCTGTAGCAGACAGATGCTTGGTAGTAGGGATTCAGGCAATGAGTGGATGGAGCAGACACAGGGTCAGTAATTGTATCCCAAATGCTGAAGAACTGGAGTTGCATAAAGGGAGACATGAGGTGAGGCTAAAAGGACACATTCATCAAATTTAAGGAGATATTTTGATGTCACTGACTTTTAAATTAAATCTAAGGAAAACTGTGTTTGTGTTTCCTTCTCTCTAGGCAAAGAAGGGCAGAGCTATGGAAAGGTGTGGTTTTTCAGATAGGACAGAAGCTCATCGTGTTCACACTAGGTCCTCCATATTCTTGGAAAGAATGGACATGCAGATATAGGGAGGTAAGGCTGCCACCCTGGCCCGGACCTTCCAGAGCTGTCATTTAGAAAGAAGCAGCCCCCAGCTTCCCAAGACCACCTGTTGGATGCCTCGTTTTTTTGGCTTTAGGCAGTTTTGCAGGTTGGCACTTCAAGAGCCATGAAATCCAAGTTGGACCTGTCCTGCCAGCCCCAGAGGGTGATGTGCCGTCTCCCTCCCTCTTCCATGTGAGTCCTTAAGTCGTCTGTTCCAGTGTTCCCAGATTGTGATCGGCTTTTCCTTGACAGGCTGAGCTGAGCTTTGGCTCATTCGTGGGGCAGACGGTTATTTCCTGTTCTCCAGCCATGACAAATTGCTGATTGTTGGCATCACTGATGAAATAAGTAGGGCCTCTGCCACCCCAGCTTCTATTACTTTTTAATATGAGTTACTTTAATAGAAAGACTTAAATGCTTCTTTCTATTGCTTTGCCTCAGCACTTCTGGGGTCATAAATTCTTCTCCCTCCTGTCTGCTATTACTGGCATATCAATCCTTTCTAGTTCTGTGAGCACTAAAATTGAAAGAAAACAAGGTTGTGGCTTTATGCATTTTTAATTTAACAAAATCCCTGCTTTGAAGTTGAGGGGAACAATGCTCCTGGAAGCCCGGTGTGGCCACCAGGAAAGCCCTCGGAGGAGCTGGATCAGTGGAAGCTTTGCAGGCAAGCTGAGCTCTCCTTTTAATCTTTGGGGGGCTCCCAGCTGACTTCGTGGGCACTACTTATGAATTCCAATCAGGTTGTAAATCTTTCCCACCCACCCCACTTCTTTGGTCTCCTCCTTGAGAATATTCAGGAACCCACTGAGTTGGGACAGTCTGCACTCCCAGCTAGGCAGTGGAATCCATGCATCACTAGCTTCCTTCCCAAGGTTCTAGGATGAAGTGTTGAACTGGTTGGGTGACAAGGAATGGGAAGGAGTGTCTCCATTCTTAAAAAAATCTCTCTTAAAACGAATTCCCTTCAGTGCTTAGTTTCAAGGTCTTGAAAGGCCAGCAGTCAGAAAGCTCTTCCTCACCTCTGGCCTCCATTCCACTCTTGAGGAGAGAGTCTACTCCCTGGAGGTGGGGAAAAGTGCAAGTTGGCATAAGGCCCAAGAAAAAAATAAAATAAAGTGTCCCTTTAGGCAGGGCCCAGAGGCATGATTAACACCAGTGCTCATCAGAATAAAATATCTTCAATTATAAGGGATTAAGAGGCTTGGGAAAGCAAAATGCTAAAGCAGATGAAATATGAGCATATTAATGGAAAACAGCACCCCAGGACAGCAGAGGCTGGGGCTGCCTTCAGGGCTGGTGGAGGTTCCTATCAGAAGATGCTCAGAGCCCAGCTGCGCGCTCTGCCCGAGGGGAGTGCTTCCCAATTCTGGGTTTCAGGGGACTCCTTCATTGTGAGGAGGGGATGAGGCTGGAGAGGCACAGTCTGCTTACCCTCTTCACATTCACTTTGACAAGGAAAGTGCTTTACAAGATCCTTTGTTTCCCCTTTAGCAGTGACTGCTGAATTCAATTACATAGGGGGACTCCTATAGGGGCTGACCATTGAGACTCCCCACAAGACCATTTGAATAATTCTCCCAGATTCTTTCCTGGGAATTGACACAGATTAGGCAAAGGGGAGAGTGGATGAAGCATGATCTGCTGGCATGGAGTGGGGCATGGGTATGTGATAGTCCATCAAGCAAAAGACAGAATCAGAAGGATGACAAAACCATCCTTCAGAATAGAAAGTAGTGACTGACACCAAGACTAGAGGGCCTACCTGCCTGGGGTAGAAGACCAGAAACTAATCAGTTAGCAGAACAATATTAGGGGCAGCTGTTTGCTCAATACCGTTGTCTATCATGTATTCAGTAAGGTAGAGAAGAGCTAGGCTGAGCCCAGAGCAAGGCTGGGGTTTGGGAGAGGACCAGTACTGAACAAGCAGTGGTGGAGAGCAGGTTCCCTGAGGTGAGGAACAGTTCTTAGGTGACACCACAGTGGAATTCCCAGAACGAGAATGAGACACTCCAAGATCAGAGCAAACTGGGGGAGGACAGTGGGTGGTCACTAGTGAACCGTGGGGTAGGGAGGACCTGAGCTCCACACCGATTTTCACCCTCACTGGCTGTGCAACTTGAATGAGTGACTTCATCTTCTTCTGTCTCCTCGTCTTCACACATAGAATGAGAATCATAGCTGCTCCCAGCTCATGAAGTCATTGTGAGGGTGATGTTCAGTAATGTGTGCAAAGCTTCTCACACTGTGCCTGGCATATTGCTGTTATCATCCCCGGAGATGGAGCTGAGAAATGTGAGGAAAATAAGAGAAATGGAAAGGCAGTCAGGTGACTGAAGCAGATGGCAAAGGATTTGACCATCTTCAGGCATGTTCCTCTGACCTGGGCATGCTTGACCTAGATCAGGGATCTAATGATATGCTGCTGAAGGGGTCTTCAGGGGGTGCATGGCCCTTGACAGTCAAGGTTGGGGAGCCAAACAAGAAGGAAATATAGTAATAAAAAAGGTAATCTGAGTACTTCACCATATGGGTTTGGGATGGGTCAAGTTGGACTCAGGATCAACGAGTAGGGCATGTGATCAGGTACAGAGACAGAGGCTTAAGAAACACTGGAAGGGTGAGCTGATGCTTTTCTCCCTGATGGCATGGAAGAGGTGAGTCCATTGACATCTAATTGGCTTTTCTGTTCCCTAGATAGAAGCACTCTTTTTGGACTGGCTTATAGAATGACGGATAGAAGCTTCAAAAATAAGGCTCAAATATATCTACTTCCCCTTCTTACCCTGGAAGGACTCAGAATACAAAATGAGAGTTATATTCATCCCAGGAGAGTGGAAGGGTAGCTCTTCTCCTTCTCCTTCACCTTCTCTCTTCTCATCTCCTTTCCCTTCCCTTCTCTTTCCCCCTTTCCTCTTCTTCTTCCTTCTTTTCTTTGCAAAACTGGCCTCTACATTTCTTTTGTGCTACTTGGCCAGAGGTAGCAATGGAACCAGGAAGGATTGGCTCCATGCTCCCAGTTCCGTCTACCTTCTGAAGCACATTTACCCAGGAAGTAGGTCCCTCAGCATCTGGCTTCCTGGAGGCTGGTGCATCACTTGAAATCCAGTTGGCTGATGAAACCGAAGACAAATCTGAGAATGGAGAGTCTGTCATGGGAACTGAGAAAGTGCAATTCTTTTTTATCAAGCAAAAGAGGAAATTATTCATTTTCTTTAGACTATGTTACCCTATATTAATGTGATAACAGAGCAATCAAACATAGGTAACACTAAAACCCAAGCTGGAAAGTTAGAATAGATACCCTGCCTCAACAGGGGTCTGTAAATGTCTGTTGAATGGATGAATGAATTGCATATGTATGCACCATACTCTTCCTGCCCAAGATTTGATTTGGTTTCCATGGCCAGAGTCCAGGTGCTTCCTGGGAGGTCTTCCAATTCGCCAGTCTTGATCTTTTCTTAACTGCTCTCAGGGGATCCAGAGAGTGATTCTGGTATCTGGCACCAGCAATGTGGCATTGTGCCCTGAGAAGGCCAATGCACTGCTCATATTGGCTTCAGATTTGCTTCCTCACTAAGCAGAGCCTACCACCCAGATGGTGTAGCCTCGGATTGCAGTCCACTTGGAAAGGCCAGGTCTTGCCAACTTCGTCTCCAAGGGGACAGTCTGTACAGAACCCACATGCCAAAATACCCAGGAGTTAGCCAAGTAAAAGGTGGTGAGTGGTCTTGTTCTGGAAGCACCACCTAAAAGAGGCAGCAGATGGGAAACTGGGGAAAGGGGTGGAGAACAGCTGGATGACATTTGCTGCATAATAGCTCTTGAGGGATTTGAAAATCATTGTTTAATTTCCCTTCCTGTCTTCTCCTGTAAACAAATGTCCTATATTAGGGGCATGGCAATAAGATTTTTTAGTGGTCGATGCTCAATTTCACAGGCTCTCCAGGCCTCTTCTCCCTGACTGCTAACACATATGAATACTTGCACACTGACATGCACATACGTGCACCGATACCCATATGTGCATTTACCTCCATCAACAGGGCAATGTGCTGACTACGAACCGAAGCCTTTGGTCTACTAACAAGGAACCCAAGCTTCCTCTCTAAAGTCTCTTTTTAAAATTAAATCTGGCTCTTTGGGTCTGAAGCAGGAAAACTAAATTTGAGATACAGTAATTCTAGATATTTATATCCTCCCGTCATTTGCTCAGTTGGTCTTCCACAGCTGTGGTTTGTTAGGGATTATCCCACCAAAAGGAGTAGCAAAAATACACATATTTAATAAGAATTTTTCACCATATCTTTCCTTCTAAATAGGCACTTGGAGGGAGAGGTGCTCTGTCCTAGGGGGAGATCTTAGGAGCAAGGAACAGTTACCTAGGAGCACTAGGAGAGGTGGTAGCAGGCCCTCTGGGAGGGAGGAGGAAGATGGGAGCATGGAAAAGCTGGATCTGGATTATGGTCTCAAAGTTCATACAGAAGATGGGAGAGTGGTCCCACTGATGCTCCTTCATAGAACAATTTTAAGCCTACTTCTGATTAAACTCTTCAGCCCTTGGTTTTGAAAGCCTGGTGTTCTGTGGTCTGGACAAACCATTACCTCCTCTCTTTCTTGTTTCTGGGCACAGTTCCTTTGGTTCCAAGGAGGAGCTCTGGACTTTGAAGGATGCCTCAACTTCAGGAGGGCCTTCCTTCTTTCCAGGCAGAAGGGCCAGTGGTTACCTGGGTAAGGGTTACCTTGCCCTGCATGCCCCAGGAACCCATAAACACTCCTTGGCTTTGATCCTAAATGACCTCTAGTTGAACACTCAGAGCCACATTTCTACCTGCCTTGCGTCTTCCCTTAACAGTGTCTCAGGGGGCTGGGGCTGGGGCTGTGGCTCAAGCGGTGGCGCACTCGCCTGGCATGCGTGCGGCCTGGGTTCGATCCTCAGCACCACATACAACAAAGATGTTGTGTCCACCAAAAACTAAAAAATAAATATTAAAATTCTTTCTCTCTCTCGCCCTCTCTCTAAAAAAACAAACAAACAAACAAACAAAAACCAATGTCTCAGGGATCTTTGAATGAGGAAGTTTGCGTAAGTATTTCTTAAGTCTTTCCTGCCCTAAGCCAGGCAAGTGCTTAATTTCTTTTTTCCCCAGAAAAGGGAGGCAGTGGGCAGAAAAAAGAACAATGATTTTTTTTTTCTCTCTTTAAAAGCTGTCCCTTTTCCTTTGAGATCCTCTCACTCTAGCTCTGCAATGTGACAAAAACCTCCTGAGACTGACCCATTGCTCCGTGGGAGCTCAGCATAAAAATTACAGCTGCCTAAGGGGCCACCTGACCCTGATGCATTGAGCCTTGGAGGGAGGCCAAACCTCCACTTAAAATGACAATCCTGTACCAAGTGGCACAGTGACATGTTTAAAATATATAGAGGATATAGCTGTAACATCAAAATATGTCTTTTTCCTGCTCCCATCATCAGAAGCAAGCATGTCAAAGGGATTAATCAGCATTCCTCTCTGGAGTGATCCTCTAGTTATGTGCTTTGGAACCCAGACAGGAAGCTTGAATCAGGCAGCAATGCAAAAGTAATCCAGGCAAAATGAAAAGTGAAATGACGCAGCCCAGGTATCTGGGATGGAGGGTGCAGAAGAGTGAAGCGGGTGTACCTAATCTGTTGCTTCTGCCATGACCTCCCCAGCTCTATGGGAGACAAGAGTTTTTGTTTGTAGAGGGTGGTGCTCTGAGACCCAGGAACTTCCAAAAGCAGAATGAGTTGGCATGTCCTTTCATTTCTGAGGAGCGAATACCCAGGGAGGAAATCTGTGCGATGGTCCAGACTCCAAATGGCTGTCCCTGACTTCGAGGGCACCTGGAAATGGGGGGAAAGCTTGGCAGGCACACACAAAAAGCACAGATGTGGCTTCTACCCTTCTGTCCCGACAAGGCAGGCTCCAGACACGTGCAGAGTCGGAGGTGACTCAGATCTCCATCTGAGGTCGTTTATAACTCTCTCCAACAGACATCACTCCTCTTCCAAGGAAATGGAAATATCCCAGTCTGGATCCCTTCTTGGGATGGGAAAGACAGAAACAGCCTTGCCTTGATTTCCAGATTTCAGTTTCCTAGAAGCCGCCCCAAGGGTAACTCCTCAGTCTCTCATTCCCAATAACCCCTCAGTTCAGACAGGAGAGCAAAACTTTTCCCCTTCCTGCTTAAGGACAGATGACTTTTCTTCTCTTACCTTTCCATAGTGCCTTTCCATTGTGAGCTACTCATTCGGACTCTGTGTAGCATGATGGGAAATTCCTGGTCCTTACTGACTCCGTGGCTAGAATTTCCAGAATAAGAGAGTAAATAGGTAACACGCCATGGGGATTTCAGCTCCTTCTGGGCTGACTGGCAGCCACACCATAGCTTTCTCACTCAGTTCAGCATTTACTGTTCTCTCCAAATACTTCTTATTTTTATCTTTGGACTTTTAATGTCTGCCTTTTTCAAACTTCTAAATTGAGATATCATCTACCTGGAGTAAAAGGTCTGTGATTCTTACACACACAGCTCCATGAATGCATCCCTGAGAATCTGTACCCAGATCTAGTTAAACCACACACCCACCACCCTCAGAAGGCTCCTCCTGTTTCTTCTCAGTCCACATCACTCTCCCTGTGCACCCAGGTGTAACCCAATCTCACATTTATCACCATACGTGAGATTTATCTTTTCTAGTTTCATATGGAATCATATGGCACGTTTTCTTTGAAGTCTGGTTTTAATCATTTAGCATTTTTCAAGATTCACATATGCTATTGCGTGTGTCATAGGTTTTTTTTCTTTAATGCTCTAAAACACTTTGTTCTACGAATATGCAGAATTTATCTACTCTTCTGTTAATGAACATTTATGTTGTTTGTCATTTGAGCTAATACAAATAAAGCTTTGAACATTCTTTAACATGCTGTCTGCTTGTTTTGATGAACATATTCTCGCATTTCTCTTGGGTATACCTAGAATGGAATTGCTGAGTCATGGGGAGTATGCATGTTTAATGTACTTCCAAATCATGTTCCAAAATGATAGTTACAATTGACACTCCCAACGATGTAGGAAGGTTCTAGAAGCTCCATATCTTCTCCAGCACTTGTTTTTATCTCTCTGTTCATTTAAAGTTGTTATCCAGGGACTTGTTGCATGACTCCTTACTTGGGTCCTTTCCTCTCTAAACCACACTATGCAGGGATTAGGGTAAATGACTCCTCTGGGCTGTCCTAGTATACAAACCCAAAGACTCATGCCCCAGGAGCCCTCCTAGTCCCAGGCAAGCTGGGATGTGGTTTATTGGAAAAGAAAGAGAATATGGCAAGAAACTGACCTGATTTAAAGTCTAACTTACCCACTAACTAGCTGCGTGAATTCAGTCAGGGGAAAGAGTGCTGAATAGCTGGATAAATAGGTGACTGAGTAAATATACAATGACATTTTTTTTTTAAGAGAGAGAGAAAGAATTTTTTAATATTTATTTTTTAGTTTTCGGTGGACACAGCATCTTTATTTTATTTTATTTTTAAAGAGAGAGAGAGAGAATTTTTTTTAAATATTTACTTTTCAGTTTTCGACAAACGCAACATCTTGATTTTATTCGTATGTGGTGCTGAGGATCGAACCCAGCGCCCCACGCATGCCAGGCGAGCGCGCTACCACTTGAGCCACATCCCCAGTCCCTACAATGACATGTTAATGATAAAACCTGGGTGATGGGTATAGTTAACTGCAAAATTCTTCCAACGTTGCTGTATGTTTGGAAATACTGACCATAAAATGTTGGGTTGGAGGGTAGAATAGGAATAATGCTTCTTGGCTCTAGGGGCACCAGATCTCAGAATGCAGAAGTGATTTCTTTCACAATGTGAAGCAGCTGAAGAAAACAAATGTCCTCGTCTTTCTGGTCTTCACATTCAACTGCCCACTTGGCCCCTCCCTTCTTATGTCTTTCAGAAGATGAGAGACAAAGAATCAAACAGCAAAAAAGAGCAAATGGACAGTACTTGTCTTTCAATTCCAGTAGTCACATTGCTTTGCTGAGTCTTCTTAAGAACAGAGCAGGAAGCTTAATGTCACATTTCCCCATCCCCATGACCTCCGGCTGGCTGCAGGTGAAATGGGCTGGACCATCAGCCATGACCTAATGCCTTCTTGAGCCATATTCTCTAGGTTTTCTGGCTTCTAACTTTGCTGTCATTGCTTGCAAAGCTGACTTACTTTTATCCTCTTTCAAAGCCATCTCTTGTTCCCATGGCAACTTACTGGGGGTCTTCTATCACCATGGGAACATGGCTGCTGGGTTTAAATACACCTTATCACCACAGCATTAAAAAATATGGGGAGAGAGGGAGACTGGTTGTCAAGGAAACAGGATTCAGGTCTTCTCCAGGAGAGAGAGGCTGGGGAGAAGGAAGTGCTGCTGGGAGTTTAGAATCAACACCACACCCAATCCTGGTCCTGCTGGGATAGCTGTGCACAGATTTTGCAGATTCTATGAGTGTGTGTGTGTGTGTGTGTGTGTGTGTGTGTGTGTGTGAAATGTCTTTCCATCTTAGCTCTCTGAAGGTGCATAGGAAGGTACCTTGGGGATTTCAAGGGTCTTAGAGGAGGTTCTCATATTGTAACCTTAATGTGCAATATGTGTGCTCTCTCCCCCCTCTCCCTCTCTCCCTCTTTCTTTCACACACACACACACACACACACACACACACACATTGAGCAGGTCAATATGGAGCATCTTCCTTGTCATTAGGAGGGCATCAATTCCATGGCAAGCAGCCCAGGAAATCCAAAAAGCCAAAATCCCAAAAGAGGCTTAAATGATGGGAAATATGAATTCATTCATGACATGGAAGAAGACGCGTACCTTAAAAAGACCAGTGCTATTTCTTCTGGGCCATCTGCTTTTTCTTGAGGCAAATTGAACATAGTCAGTCCATTACCCCATCAGAGGGACAGTCGATGGGACTTGGGGGCACCTACCTTTCTAATCACAGTTGTGAGCTGCAGAACAGAGGAAGGCACCTGGCCCCTCCCCTGTGGGGGTGGAGTCAACTCATGGAAGATGGATGGTAAACTCCTAGATCTTAAGATTCTAAGGACACTCAGTATTATGTACCACGAAGCTCAATCCATGTCACTGCTTTGGTAGATTCAAAGAAACAAACAAAACAAATACCACCTAATTAAATTCAGTATAATTTCTAACCAAGCACCCAGGCCCTTATGCAAATCTGGGAATTTTATCTCTAGCATTTTCATGCCCAGGAAGAAATGTGAACAAACATGTGTGAGGCTCAACTGGCAGCTCATCTCCCCTCTTAGTGGCTTCTCAGTCCTTGGTGTCATCTGATTGTTCAGAGTCATCATGGCGACATCCTGCTCTGCTGATGCTCCCTTCCCAGGCCCTAACTTCTTACCATATCAAAGTTTGCCTCTTCTCTCATAGACATGAAGTAAGAGGAAAGACAAAGAAGAAAGAAAATTCTGGGTTTAATTGCAGCCTTACTACTTTCTAGCTCTGTGGCCTTTGAGAAGTCTCTTACTTAAGTTTCCATTTCTGAAATACATTCATAAGGTGAATCTAAGGATTAAATGGATAAAATGAATATAAAAGTGCTCTGCAAACTATGGGTGCTGTGTCTCCCGGGTAGCCCACTTCCATTCTATTAGGGAGACTTAGATGGTAGGAATGGTTCTGAGAAGGGCTTGTCTAGGTCTTGTTCAGAGCTGGAGTTGTAATATACCGGCTGTGAGCAGGTGACAGTGATGGCAGGGGCCACATCCTGCCTTCCCATGTGCTCCTCGGAGCCTAGCACTGTGCTGGGTTCATAATTGGTTCAACAATGGCTGCTGATCAGCAGGCTTAGCACTGTTGACTGAGACTTTTAGAGCCCTTCACCTTGCTCCATACAGGTGGGCAAAAGTGTGTCCACCCGGGACAAGAATGTTTTCTATAGCTGTGAGAGCCGAGGTGCCCGGTCTAGACTGAACTGAGGCAGCCACATGGAGCAGCTGCGGCGGGAGAGCAGGAGCCTATGAATTGCGATTCTCCTCCAGGACGGCTGTGATTCATAGCCTGGCTGCCAGGAGGGGACCTCTGCTGCTCTTGACTCCATTATCTTGAGCTCCTTCCCCACCCTGGCCACTGCCCCATTTTCTCCTCTTAACACTTGTCCATTTGGCAGGCCAGGCTGGTAATAGCTCCAGGAAAGACAGATTATCAATCCCTCTCTAGAAAGGACCAATTACTCATGACCTCACCCAGAGTTTTATGAAAGAGAAAAATAGCAAAGGGAGTGCTACCTCTTGCTGCCACATGGATGGCTTCACCTGGGAGCAGAACCCAGGCCCCAGTGAGCTAACTGTACCAGAGCAAGGGATAGGATGCTGATGGAATAGGATTCAGACAACAGACTCCAATCACCAGGCTCCCAGGCCTGGCCGTGTGTACTGCTGGGGATATGAGGCAGTGTACCCAGGGGAAAAAAACCACAAGGTGGGCATAAATTTGTTCTCTTTAGTAGGTACCGAGGCATCATTTTTGTAATAAAGTCAATAAGAATATATTTTTATGCAAAGCACAAATTTTACATGGATTTTAAAGAAAACAATAGAGATTTCCAATGTTTTTCTCATTGTTTACTCCTGGGCTCTTATTTCTGGAGACCTAGATTATGAATTTATTTTTTTTCTCTCATTAGGGCATTGCATTTAATCATCCACATAACCATTCATTTACTCAACAAGTGTTTACTGGAGACAATTCTATGCTAGGCACAAGAGATGGTGCAGGTAGCAAAATACACATAAACACCAATTTCATGGTGCTTAGGCTATTGGAAAAATCTTTAAAAGCCAAATGAGTCAAAATTCTCTCTTCTTAGAGAGGATTATCCCATTTGGCCACTTGTGTTAGAAGATCAGGTCATGGAAAATGGTGAGCCTTCCGGATTGAGAACTGTGAAAATAGTGGTAAGCATCAGTTGCTTGTTGAATGCTCAGATGACAATGGTTTCCTAACTGAATGAGTAGAAACATGGACTGACTTTTAGAATGCTTTCTACCTATCACTCCATCTATGCCTTCTCTCCCATGAAAACCTTTCCACTCCTCTGCAGTCTCCTATCCAGATCCTTCCTATTAAACTCAGCCTCCCTGAGTGGTCCAGAGTCCCTGAGTCTTTCTCTCATCCTTGTCTTTCTTGACCTACTTGGCAGTGGAATCCCTATGGGCATAGAATTTAGGGGGGAAAATTGGTTTCCTGTCAATAGGTGTTGGAGAAAAAAAAGGAGGGGAGGAAATTAAACATTTTTCTCCTTGTCCCATTTTGGCCACTGAACATATTTCCTTACAAAGTGGTAGAAGGCTCAGCAAAGGCCAGTAATCCCAAATAAG
Organism: Urocitellus parryii; assembly: GCF_045843805.1. Lineage (NCBI taxonomy): Eukaryota > Metazoa > Chordata > Mammalia > Rodentia > Sciuridae > Urocitellus > Urocitellus parryii. Next base: position 99,647,600 of record NC_135534.1, read on the forward strand.
AAAGGCACAGAGCTCTAACTTTGACATGTAGCCACCCAAATGGCCCATCCCAGAAACAAAAAGAGAAGTAGACAGTATTTACATGTTCTTCCCTCCAGCCAGGGTTACAGTGACCATGTGCATGGGCACAACCAATGGAAGAGATAAGAAGAAAGTCCCTGGGCATCTGAGAGATTGTGTTGGGCTCCAGGTGGAAGGTTCAAATGGCCCAGGTCCATTTGGTTTGCCTCCCTTGGAGGCGTGTGCATGTGTGTGTGTGTGTGTGTGTGTGTGTGTGTGTGTGTATGTGTGGCATTCACAGAACTCCTACATTAGGCAATTAAAACATGAAAAACACATTTAACTCTCACAACAACTCATTCAGGGTAGGTGACATTGTTACCATTACCATTTGAGAAGTAACAAAGCTGATTTTCAGAGACTGAAGCAAGTTCTCTGACTCCTGTGTCTAGGATACTATGATACTCTCACACATCATGAGCTTCAAAGACAGAGCAACTTAAATGCCCAGCCTCCTCCAGGTTTGAGAGGACCTTGCCCTGAGTAGAAACCCATCTGTCAGAGGGGCTCAGGGTCAGACCCCACTCAAGCCCGCCCTGAAGTGCTCAAAGAACTGGTGGTTCTGGGAAAAGAGAGAAAGCTGGTCCTGTGCTCCTAAAGGAGCTGCCATGCCTCAAGCATCCCCCACCCGCAACATTTCCCAATTGCTGAGTTACTTCACATGCAGGCTGTGGGCTGGTACCAGTTTATCAGGCTGCTATGTGAGTCTGTGAGACTGTTGCTGACCAGGCAAGTATAGATCTGGCTCCCAACCGTGACTTAGCAGAGAAGCATTCTCCTTCCTGTTGCATTCACCAGCAGAGAAGCCACACTCAGCTCCAGGGAGATAGATTCCTTGCTCTGCCTGTCTAGGTAATTTATCACCCAGACACAGGGTTACCGGATGTCTGACTCCGAGATGACTCTTGTGGAGAACAAGAAGAGTAAGCCTGTTCCTTCTCATGTCTCATTCTGGCTGCAGGGGAGGAAGAAGGATAGGAGTGAGGCAGGGGAGGAGGAGAGGCAGGATGGGAAAACTGAGTGAATGCACAGAATCCTTGTGGAGAAGCTGGCAGTGTGCCATTCCTAGATCAGGAGCCAGAGTCCTGGGAGGTGCTGGGAGCTTCCCTCCTACCTGGAAACAGAACAAACCTTAAACATTTCTGATGAAATCCCTGCCACTCACTGATATGTGAGTTTCACAAGCCTAGGGATTGTCAGCACCCTGGAGAAGGGAGCAACCACCTCTTAGCATCCAGGACCCTGGGTACTTGTGTGGCTCTGTGGAGTTGAGGCTGAGGCATACGTGAGCCATGATTATACCAGACCCTGGGGAAGTGGCGCACGCCAAGGCCAAGCCAAAGCCAACCTTGTTGCTGTGAGGAATAGGGAACTGAAGAGATTGGTGTGCCCTGTTTTGTTTTTCAAGAATCGACCCTTGCTTCAGTTTCCTTCAAGTTTATTGCCACCTAATTCTACAGGGAAGAATGTTCTGCCATTTTGCGGCCTTTTGCAATAAGCAGAAATGCTCCATCCTTAGTGATTCAGTGACCAGCTGCATCTTTTCTTTATTTACAATTATATAAACAGGATTTGGACTAGATCAGGTAGGCAAGGCACTTGCCTCTAGGCATAAAATATAATAAGACACCAAGGGTCTCATTAACCAACATGAGTGATATTTTAATACAATATTTAAAAAATCAAAACCAATGCAAAGTATCTTCAATAAACAATATATCCAAAATTTCAATAAAGACAATGCCAATTTCTTCTTTTGCCTCAGGATCCAGTCTGACTTGGCAACAGCATGGTGCTAGGAATCGTGCCCGTCACTGGGGGGGTGCACTAAAAACCAAACAAATGCATCTCCCCACACACCAGTAGAGCTTCCAGTCTCATGGACAAGAGAGATAAATGAGAAAACCATCATAAGTTGGTGACTGTGATTGGTGGGAGAAGCAGGGTTTGATGATAGAGATGGTTTGGATAGGATAGTGAGAGGAGCTTATCTGGGCATGTGATACTTAGGCCGTGATTTCAAGGATGAGAAGGAGCCAGCTACAATGGATTGAATATTGTCCCCCCCCAAACCCAATCATCTTTTGAAACTCTAACTTCCATTGTCCATTGTCTCAGAAAGTGGGATGGAATTAAGATGAAGTCATACTGGTATAGAGTGGGCCCCCTAATCCAACATAATTAGTGTCCTTATAAAGCAGAAACATCTGGACACAGATATCCATATGTGCAAAGGGAAAACACACGTGGAAATGAATACAAAGATTGGGGTGATGTTTCTATGTGCCAAGGAACATCACAGATTGCTAGCAAAACCCAGAAACCAGGAATATGGCATGAAATAGATTCTCACTCTATCCTCAGAAGGAACCAACGATGCCAACATCTTGATCTTGAACTTCCAGCCTCCAGAATTGAGGCTCTTGTTTAAGCCATCCAACTGGTGGTACTTTGTTAGGGCAGACCTAGCGAACTGACTCACCAGCCCCATCCAGACAGGCGGCAGGAGGAGTGAATACTTTGAACAGACGCTGAGGTGAGTAAGGGCTCAACAAGCTTGCAGAACTGGAAGAAGGTAAGTGTGCCCACAGCACAGAGAGTGAGGCCACAAGGTGGGTAGGAGCCTGTTCTTCTAGCAGTATGTTCTGGAATAAGTCTGCTTTGTATTCCAAGTACAAGGAAAGCTTCCAGCTTTCCTAGGACCATCCCTTGACTTTACAGAAATACCACTGAATCTAAGCCATTTCCAACACCCCTGACCTAAACCTGCTGCTCTGGGTGGAGGTGAGTCAAGCAGTGGGTTATGGGTACAAAAAGCAAAAAAAGGATATCAGGATTTAATGGACATTTCCTATTAGTCTAGTGGACAATTGTGGATGGTCTAGTGGACAATTGAGTTTTTGTTTTATAAGATCATCCTTTGCCAAGTTAGTAACTTAGTAACTATTTTTAGGGGGCAGGGGTAGAGGATACTGGGGGTTCAACTCAGGGGCACTCAACCACTGAGCCACATCCCCAGCCCTATATTGCATTTTATTTAGAGACAGGGTCTCACTGAGTTGCTTAGCACCTTGCTTTTGCTGAGGCTGGCTTTGAACTTACAGTCCTCTGGCCTTAGCCTCCCTAGCTGCTGGGATTACAGGTGTGGGTCACCATGCCTGGCAGTAACCACTATTAATGATCAAGACATCAGTCCAAGTACAGATTATAATATATAATCTATACCTAATACATATATTATTAAAGTGAAGATTTCCAATCAGAATCTGGAGGTGAGTGTGGGGAACCAGAAAGCAGAGAGAAAGACTGACATTGTGAAAAACTGCTGCTGGAAAATGGGGAAGAGGGCTGAAGAAGACCTGAAGGTCTATCACACCTTCTCTCTGCAAATCAATCTGAATAGGGAGGGGAGTTTGCAGGAGAATCTGTCCTGCTGGTCCCAGTCAACAGGGAAACCCTCAGCTTTCTGGATCCCTCGCCTCCTGCTGCCTGCTGGAATTCCATCCTCCTCGGAAACAGTTCCTAGGGCTTGTCAAGTGGCCCTGCGTGGAGAGTGCTCCCCTGCCTGGAGGGTGCTCCCCTGCCTGGAGGGTGCTCCCCTGCCTGGAGGGGCGACCACTTTATTCTTTAGGTACAAGTATAGCATAATTTTTCAGCAGGGTGGTAAAAGATGTCTCCCTCTGGGCAAATCACTCCTGAGTAACATAACTCTCCGAGATCCACAAGTGTCCACTTACTCAGCAACCTGTGTCAGGGACCAGGAAGTGATACTGATGTAAACTATAACTCTCCTACCCAATTTAAGGTTATTTTTTTAACCTGCTTTCTCTTAGATCTGTGTCACTACTTGTAAAGGTTCATTCTCATCATTTATACAATTGTGAAAGACTGGAACATACATCCAAGAATCACTATTTGTTTTGAGATGACCTCTCTTAGCACAGGGATCCTGTGACAAGATGGACAGTAAGGGATCAGGATTCAGAAGTTAGAGGTGCCAGGTCAACTGGAGCAGTGCCTCCAGCCAATGGGATCATGAGGAGGGCCATCTCATTCAGTCCCCACTTGGGCCATGTGGGGCAGCATCACAAACATCAGGGAGCAGGTCTGCAATTACTCTGGGGCTCAGCGAAGCGTTCTGAAAAAGAACAACTCACAGCTTCTGAGCAGGTGGTCTCTTTGGCCCAAATGTTTTCTCTCCTCTTCTGTAGTAGACCACTGCCTGGGGCCCTCCGGCCACTGCATCTTTAATCTTCCTCCTTGTGATGGCCCAGCCTGGGAGCTGGGGCTCTGTGCACTGGGGGTCCCATGAGGCTGCCTGCTTGAGGGGTACCAGATGCTGCTGGAGATATGCACAGCTGGACATGGATGGCACCTGCCTCTTCTGCTTTCCACAGGGGGAGCTGGATAGAGTTCCCTCAAAACCTCCCATAAAATTGCCTGTCATTGACCAGTAAGCAGATGAGAAAGGAAAGGTATTATAGATTATTTTTAAAGAAACAAATATTATTTTCTCTTCTCCCCAGTACACAGTGCCCAAATTTGGAAGCATTGAATGTAATTTATTATGCCACTTAAATGTTTCTTGTAAACATGAATATTATACTTGGACCATATTTCATTATAATAAACTCCACTTGGTCTCCAAATTATTTTACAATGGTGCAATTTTACTGAAATGAATGCATTGTATAAATCATATTCCCTGACTTCAGCTTGGGGTCAGTTTGCATTTTTTCAGCTCCACAACTCACCAACAATGGGATTTAAGACAAGTTATTTTAACTCTTTGATCCTTAGTTTCATCCACCATAAACTCAGGACATTAGGTATAGTTGTTCTAATTCCTCCTAAGTATGTTGGGATCAATAAGGGTATTTTGTGAATGTTTTACTGTAAACTGTAAAACCCCATTTAAATGTGAGCTTATTGTCTGTTGATAGGACATCAATCATAATTGGAGAAGGTACCTTGGGTTCTCTGCTTATGTGGTTGTAGTGGTTTGAAATCCAATCTGTTTAGGATAATTCATCTTCCTCTTCGTTTTCCAGTGTCAAGCATGCCACAATCCTGTATTCTTACGTTTCTCTGCCTGTTCGACAGAAATAACTGAACTGGCATCCCTTACCCCTTAATCCACTTTGACTTTTGGATTATTCTACTTTTACTTTCCCCCAGCTTTTAATGTAGGGATTATAAAATTCTGGTGGCCATCTGATTTATTGGTACTGAACAAAGAAGATGACTCAAGTAATACACTCACTGCTAAATTAAATGTTAAAGGAAACTCAGTTCTGTTAGAAGGAATCCCAGAGCTCAGGTGTGGTCCAGGTGGTCAGAAGGTGCTAACTCACAAGAAGAAGGGAAAATGAGACTGCCAAGGGTGAACTCGAGGCAAAGATCCCATCAGTAAATTTCTTTCTTTTCTTCTCATGACAATATTCTACTGTGATTTGAATATCTATGTCACTCCAAAATTCATGTTGAATGCTAATTACCAAAGTGATGGTATTAGGAGGTGGGACCACTGGGAGGTGATTAGGTTATGAGGGCTCTGCTCACATGCATGGGGTCAGTACCCTTATAAAAGATCTAGAGGGAACCAATGAGGTTCCGTCATTGACATCTGTTTTCGTTAGCTTTTTGCCTCTGTGACTAAAAGATGTGACCAGCATAATTGTAGAGGAGGAAAAAGTTTATTTGAGGGCTCACGGTTTCTGCAGTCTCCGTCCATTGACAGCTGGCTCCATTCCTCGGAGCTCAAGATGAGGCTGAACATCATGGTGGAAGAGTGTGGTGGAGGGAAGTGGCTCATATAATAATCAGATATCAGACAGACTGCACTTGCCAGATACAAATATATACCCCAAAGCTACGCCCCCAATTTCCCCAACTCCTCCAGCCAAACTCCACCTGCTTCCAGTTACCACTCAAGTAATCCTATCAGGTGGTTAATTCACTGATTGGATTAAGGATGTCGTGGCCCCATCATTTCTCCTCTAAACCTCCTGCATTGTCTCACACATGAGCTTTTGGGTGATACCACACATCCAAACCATAACACGACCTTTCACCATCTTGAAAGCAGGAAGTAGCCCTTATCAGATACTGAGTCTTCAGACACCTTAGGCTTGAACTTCCCAGACTTCAAAACCATGATGAAATACATTTCTGTTTTATATAAATTACCCAGTCTCAGGTACTTTTTATAGCAGCAGAAATGGACTGAGATATATCTCAAGGCTTATCATAGGATATGTTGCTTAGAGAATGTCAAATGTTGTAATGAGAGAAAAATTTATCATACAGCTTAAATAAAATATGCTTTAAAACTTTTTGTTTATTTATTTATTTTAATTGTTATAGGTGCATTGTCATTATACATAATAGTGGCATTCATTATGCCATATTTGTTTGTAGGCTGAAGACATCCAGACCTGGCTCCTAGGAAGCCAGCATGTCAGTCAGCGCTATGATTTCTTTTAAGTTCAATGTTTCATCCTTGTGTGTTACTAATAGGAGTACAAGCTGGTGGAGACATTCTGGAGAGCAATTAGGTACAATTTTCATCTAGTTAAGTCTGCACATATCCTCTGACCTGGTCATTCCAGTGCTAGGAGTACATTGCAAAGGGACCATGGACAAGGGTGTTCATACCAGAGCTATGTGGGGATGGGAGTTACATACAATGTGAGCATCCATTCCTGGGAGAATGCAAAGGTAAAATGTGGCAGGTGTACACCATGGTGCAGCAGAAAGTCACCACTGATAAGTGTAAACATAACCCAGATGGAAAAACGAAATAGAATGTGATCTATAATACAACCTCTACACAAAACAAAAATGCCTTCATACAAAACAGAACCCACTCACAATCACACATGTAAATAAACATAAACATTGGACCATTAGAATGATGGACTGTGATTGGGAAGATGGAGGAATGAGTAAGTGAATGAAAGAGAATAGAGATAAACTAGAGGGATCTTGCATGAAAAGATATAGGAAGCACATGTTTTACTCAATCCCTTACATCCAAAGTCCAAAATAAATTAAAAATTTGAGTTTCTGAGCTAGTCAGGACTCTGTAGTTTGTACATTTTTCAATGATTCAATGGGTCCCAGACCAAAAGGAGAGGGATTGTGGTTGAATTAAATTTTAAAAAAAGAAAAAAGTAAAGAAAAACAACCTGTTCTGTATTGATCCTTCATCTGTGTCTTACATAAATCCCTGTTGGTTCTCACAGCTTCTCAACAATTCTTATATTTTTCTCTTGGGTGCTCCAAACCATGTCCCTCATGGAATCAGTTCATAAACTTCACTCTCCTTAAAGCCTCCAACCAATCTTGGTTCTTTTTTTCTCCCTTTACTCACATCACATGCACATCAACAACTACCTGGAAACCAACATCATCTGTCTCAGAAAGGGTTCTTGGTGGCAAACAGCAAAAACTAGCCTTGTTGTTCCTAGCAAAACCAGGGATTTATAAGGATATGAGATCCAACAGAAAGCACAGGAGGAGAGGGCTGAAGCTGTGGCTCAATGGTAGAGCACCTGCCTCGCATGTGTGTGAGGCACTGGGTTCGATCCTCCTCAGCACCACATAAATAAATAAAGATGTTGTGTCCAAAAAAATTATCTAGAAGAAGAAAGAAGAAGAAGAAGAAGCACAGGAGGAGAAAGCTTGGAAAATAAGCATAACTGAAAGAGCTCCTGGGAGCTGGGCTGCAGGAGGAATCAGGCCAGCCAGATGCTCTCACAGCTGCAGCCACTGATGCTGCAGGACCTTAATGCTGGACACCTGGCCATCCGTGAATAAATGTGGTAGCCAGTCTTCAAGTAGCCCTTGATGATCCTTATTACCTGGTTCTCACTTCACTCTCGGGACTTTACTGTATCTAATGAGATGTGGTGGAAGAGATGGTGTATGACTTCCTAGGAGACGTTACAAGAGACACAGTGTTTTCTGCCTTTCCCTTTCTCGTATCATTTGGTTTGTCTAAAACCAGCTACTTTGTCACAAGGTCACTCCAGAAGCCCTGCAAAAAATCCTTGTGGAAAGGAACTGAGACCTCTGGCCAGCAGCCAGTAAGAACTCCTGGACACCTGCCAGGGTCATGTGAGTGAACCATCTTGGAAGTGGATCCTCAGCCACAGGTAAACCTGCTGGTAACTGTAGGTCCAGCTGACATCTTCACTGCAACCTCAGGAGACATCCTGAGCCAGAATCAGCCAGCAAAGCTGCCCCCAAATTCTCGTCCAACAGAAACCGAGAGCGTAAATATTTGTTGTTTTAAGCCACTTAGTTTTGAGGTAATTTGATAGGCAACAATAAGTAATTAATACAACTCCTCTTCACCTTTTTATTAAGTTCACCACATCAAGAGACCTAGCAGGAGTTTCTGATTGACCTTCTGTCAGTCCTGGTCCACTCCCTGGTGGAACAGAGTGAGGTGGAGTGAGGAGATTTCTCTTTAAGGGTGATAGGGCCTGCACCACTCTAATACACAAGAGGAGCCTCCTAAGATGATAATTGGAGTTTGGATAGTCAAGATAAAGAAATATCTATTATTTCTTTGTATCTGAATTCCTGCAAGGTTCTCTTCTCATCAGAATCTGTCAAATCACCTTTTCCCTCTTGCCTTCTTGTCCCCAGTGGCACTACATCTTTCCTTCCCTCAAAAGCTAACCTTGAGTTCCACTTGGTGACATCTTGGTGACATTTCTTCCACTGCCCTCATATCTTTTACTTAGTGGCTACCCTCTTTCTCCCTTACATCTTTTACTAAGTTCTCTGTGTGCAAACATGTTAGTTCTCCCATTCTGGATGAGAATCTTCTTCTCTTATTTCTCCTCCATTAGGAATAGTCTGTTTGGCTCAGGGCCATTTTTCCCCTCCTTCCCTCCCTCCCTCTCTCCCTCCCTTCCTTCCTTCCTTCCTGTACTGGGTATTGAACCTAGGGGCCCTTTACCACTGAGCAACATTTCCAATCCTTCTTATTTTGAGACAGGATCTCACTAAGTTGCTAAGGCTGGGCTCAAACTTGCGATACTCCTACTTCAGCCTCCCCAGTAGCTGGCTCAGGGACTTTTAAAATACCCTTCCATAGTGGGACCACTGGGGGCATAGCCTGCCTGAATAGGTATGGGGTGGTGAATGAGGCTTGCTTGAATGACCACAAGGCCAAAGTCCATATCCTCCAAGGAGATGGAACAGTGGCATAGCCAGACTGGTGGTAGGTCTCTTGCAGGTACCCTTCTCACCCCCATCATTCCAACTTTGAATGGTCAACTCTATAGAGAGAGGCATTTGAAGCATGGATGGGGGCTACTAGAATGCCCTTATTCTCATATTCTAGGAAATCACTAGATCGCAAAACTCCTGAGGGGAGGAAATATGCCTTATTGCCATTATGTCTCAGTGCCCAGCACAATGCCTCAAACACAAAACATGTTTTGTACTCAACAGGTCCACATTCAATGCATGATTGAGTAGAAAGGGGAGTGGGTGGTATAGGTGGGAGGTGGAGTTACTCTGATGCTCACACATGCATGGTAGAGTCGAATTCTCCCATACAGTCCATCCAGAGTGTATGAGAATAAAACTTAGCTATGGGGAAGAAAAATGTTGAGATTAGTGGATGCTTTGAGGCAGATCTAAGGAGGGGAGCAGTTCCAGGGTCAGAGGTAGAGTTTTTCTGATCTGACCTCTGGAAGCACTTGTAACCTTTCCATAGTAGACTAAGAATTGGCACAGAGCCCTTCACCAGAGCCTGGCTGCATAGCTGAGATAAGTTTAGGGCAACAGAGGAGAAACAGAGAGTCATCCCCATTCTAGATACAGCCATTCACCTTCAGCTTCAGGTTCACTGTAGGATGCCTTCCTGTCTCTGTGCAGCAGGGACAGCTTCTAAACTCCATCCCAGGAACTCAGGGTTATGTCAGGTGACTCTGGAGACTGACGCTCCAGTCTGAGACTGAGATTGAGGTTTATTCTCTGGACCCTGCCCTCACCCTAGGTCTGCTGTTGAAGGGAGACCATTCCACTCAGGGCAGTTGTCTTTCAGGTACCAACACATAGGAAGGCATCACAGCTACTTTGACATTCCTAAGAGTAAACAACATTTTGATGCTGGGGCTCTTTGTGATGAGGAAGGTAGCAAAGCCAGAAAGGGCTTAAGCTTAGAAGCAGGAGGTGGCATTATCTGAACTTTCTTCCCTCTTTTTTTTTCCCCTGTATTTTTCCCTTTTTCTACCCTTACACCCTTGCCTTTTTCTTTTCTTTTTTACTGGAGACAGGGGAGGGCATATTCCACTAGGTAGGCATGATAGTGTTTGTAGAGGGCATCTGTTCATCATGAATTATGCTACAGCACACTCATTCATCCTTCACTCATCCCATTATTCTACTTCTGCTTCCTTTCTACCCATTCCTTAGTGCTCTGTGTTTGAGCTTCCAGCCCTACTACCCTATCAGGAGCATCATCGGAAATCTTCTAATCCACATGCATGACACCTCTCAGTTCTCAGCTTCTCTCTCTGCAACAGTGATTTCATAGATCTGTCTCTCAGGCTTCTGTGACAGTGCCCTCTTTCTGACCATCACCCACAGACTCTCTTCAAATGCTCCCTCTGTCTTTCTACCCCTTAAATGTAGACATTTCCTGAAGTTCAGTTTTCAGCGATCTCATCTTCTCTCACTCCCTCTCTCTGAAGTCCATCCAACCCAACTGTTTTATTTATCATTCTCGATGGCTAACTCCTAAGTCTCCAAGTGCTAGACCCTCACTTATGATATTCCATGGGCATCACCACATGGATGTATCTGTGAAACACCAAGTCCTTCAATGTGGCTCAAACGTTGAGAGGCAAGGAAATAGAACAAAAGGTCACAGAGGGCCATGCATGCCTCTGTCAGAAATGAGTTGCTGATAATAGACTCCACTCTATCTAGTGCAAGCAGGAGAGGTTTTCATTATAGGGAATTGGGTGCTGCAGAATTATTAAGAGGAGTAAGAATTAGCTCTCTGAAGCACTCAACTGCTGGCATGATCAGGAAAGTGGCACACATGCCCATTCCTGTGCAGAAAATTGTCAAATAAGGAAATTCCTCCCACAATGGGAAGCTGCTTACTCCAGAAAACACCACTTCTACCTAATCAGTACCCCAAACTTGGTGATTTGTACCCTGCCTTGCTTCCTATTGGATGCAATTCTGAAACAAAGGGTCATGTGAGTTTATCTCATTTATGGAATATACTTTGATATCATTTTCCCCAAAACTGAATGTGGTAGAGAACTAATGCAGAATCTTAAGCAGTAGGGTGGTATAATAAATTTGGTATATATAATTTGGTATATATAATTTTGGTATATATAATTTGGTATATTTTTTACCAAATTGCTAAAGAGATTAAATGAGATAAAAAATAGACATGATCTAGGAGGGTACATAATACACAGCAGTTTCCTCTTCTTGAAATAAAGATTCAAGTACAAGTCATCTACTTGAGAACACCAGTAGTGGTGTGGAGAAGGAAAATAAGAAAATAAAGGCTATTAAGCCACCATTAAGGTGGTTGACTGGAGCTTAATCCTGTTACTGGGCTGGGGCCTCCCTGGAAACCGAGGCAGCACAAAGGATCCACCCCTCCAGCTTCAAGATCCAATTCTTGTGATCAAGTCAGAGATTTCAGATATGTCACTCAGAGTAATAAGCATGAGTTAAAGGGATGGAAAAGGGGACACTCTCAAGAGAAAGGGTGGAGCCTCTCAGAGAGGAGAGGAACAGCATTCTTCTCCTATACTCTGATTTTATTGGGGATCTCAGAAAAGTTTCCAGAGAGTCCTACCCAGGTCCACCTCTTGACTTTTGATGAACAGCAAGATGACATCAGACTTTCAAGTCCCTACTGCCATGACTATTGTAGGTCATTTTGGCTCATGCTGACTGGTTCTAATTAGAATCTGTTCTTACAGACTTTATGGTCCATGAAAGGGTCACAAAATTTCCCCTTTACCATGAAGCTCTTAAAAAAAAAAAAAAAGCCCTCCTTCAGAGTAACTTGTGTTCCTCTTATTGGAATTATTTCAGGTCTACATTTCTCCTGCAGATAATAGGTAGTTTGCTGAGGAATAGAACATGCCAGGCAGGGCTACAGGTAAATTGCTTCTTGGAAAAGAATGCATGTGGGGGTCAGCACAGCAGGCCCATTCTATAGAATTATCCCCTTGACCTCATGTTCCCACCACTCATGTCTGGTCTGTGCCCTATCAACCCCATGGGGAAACTCTTGGAAGCAGTACACACACACCTCAGGATGATCCTACCAGAGAGCAAAGGAGCTGGGATACTTATAAACTCTTGAGAGTCACTGACTGAGGATGCTTCTGGGAGGTTGGTCCTCCCCAGTTAGCCCACTGTGCATGTGAGCAGAGTGCCTTCTCTGGTTCCAGCCTGAGCACAAAAGTTCCTGGGGGCATAGGCAGAGCCTGTCCTGCTTAATGTGTGTTAGTGCCTCCCCTGTTCTGTCTCCTCCTACCATTGGTTTAGAAGTCCCTGAATATAGAAACCACATCTTATCTATTCTCAAATCTCCCACTGAACCTAGAACAACATTTTGCATCTAGTAACAGTCCATAAATATTTATTCTTTGCTTAATTAGTGACATTGCAAAACAACTTTTTGCTTATGGTTTATTGGTATTATCTCTGCACTTCCTGAACTTTCAGAGGCAGGATGAATTTCATGTCATTATATTTTTATCCATTAGGTATATAATAAACATAAACTGATTTTTATACTTTGTTAATAGTTCTCATGCAATGGCATTCATAAATAAATTAAAAAGTTTCTATTAAACCACAGATCCTATATATGTATCTCTTTCAACTTTATAAGAAGCTATCTCCAAATCGAGGGAATTTGGAGACTCCTTGTGTGCAGATTCTTATTAACTTTCTTGCCTGACTCAGCGTAGTCATAAGCCAGCATCTGCTAGCGATAATAACCTGCTCCCCGTGCACTCAGGCTTCTTCAATCCTGAACCAATGAAGATCAAGCTTCATGTTTTATTGAAACTTCCTTTCTCTGAGGAGAGACAGGGAAGGTCTAGTATAAATCTGTTTCTTAATTCCATTTTCCATGTTCAAACCACCTAAGTTCAGAAAGGAATTATCAGAGCCCCAGGTACCAGATAAGTGCCAACTCTGGATTGTCTTTTCATGTTACCATGCATGGGGCCAGTTTCCTCCCAGGAGCTTTGGTCCCAGGTCAGTAATCATGGACCCTAATCCTAAGAACCTACTTTTTTGGGACTTCTCTTCTCCTGGTTGTCAGGTTCTACTTTGTAGCCCAATATTTGTCCTGACACAAAGAGAAGCCATGTCACTATTAATTACCTCTCCAAAAAACTGTCCCTGCCTAGGAACAACTGGCCTATGTTTCTCTGTTCTATCAGATCAGGCCCTTTAGATACTGAGGATGGAAATCATTCTATCCCTTATGATTGGGTCCTGCTGGTCCTGGTCACTCCATTCAACTCTTGACTCTTTCCAACTTTGGCTAGATTTCCACTCACTATCTTTATTCTCCTTGGCTTGATCTTCTAGCATACTTGGAGCTGAAGGTCCACTTGTAGAGACATTGAGGACTTGGTCAGAGTAGATTATTTTTGTTGTTGTGTCCTAGATTTGGGATTCCATCTTGCTAGTCTCATCTCCAGGGATGCTGATGCGACCTTTTAGCATCAATATAGATGGGCAAACTCAGGAGATGGGATTCAAAAATGAGCATCCAGCAGTGGGTGTTTAAGAGTAACTTGTGTGAATGCCTTGTCTACACTACAGGGTATCCAGGCTTGTGTTCAGTTCCAGGTGCTTCTACTGTGCCCTTGATGGCTTCCTTTTCTTCATTACTAAAGAATGCCATTTACACCTGGGATTTGTGGTTAGTTGACAAATGCAGGATGGAGCTGTTTTGTTTGTCCTAGGACTTGACATTGTACCAGACATCATTGTGTCATGGTTCCCTCTAAGACTCTCCTGTCGCTCAGACTTTCTGACATGGTCTTTTTTCCTATCTCTTCCCTTGAAACTTGCTCCTCTCTCTGCTGCTGCTTCTCTCCCTCCTACCTTTCTCCCCTTCTTTCTGTCTCTTTGAGGCCAGCACTATTAGTTCCACTGTTTTCCTTCTAGTGATCTTGGTACCTGTTGTTTGTTCTCTTACTTTAGCTTTTATTATTGCTAGAGGAGTTGGATTACCTTGACACTTTCCTTTATTTCCTAAAGATTGTACATATTTCTTAAAAATCTTCTCAAGAATAAAGTGACATCCACAAAAGCCCAGAAAATGATGCCAGACAATGTGGGTTCTTTGCAAATTTGCCATCATAGAATCCAGTGATTTGGTCAATAAGCAGCCAATCCAAGAGACCTAAAAGATCATCTCTGGGATCAAATACATGGTTTTGAAACAGTCTCAGTCAGTGTCTTCCTTGGAACCTGGAAAGGGAGAATGGGAGGAAGGGTCACACAATTTCCATTTAAATTGAGAATCTTTCCCCTGGAAACCCAGAGGCTTCTCTGCTGGTCTCCTGCTGTTTGCTTCCTTTCATGCATCCTATTCGGAGGACAGCATGATTATTCTCTAAACATATTACTGCAGCTCTTCCAGCAGATTCTCTCTTCTAGGAATGTCACAAATGAATTACCATGTGGTGTTGGCATGGGGCCTCAGCCAGCAGGAGCCAATTATTTAAAAAATTTCCAAGCAAATCAGATCAGTGTTTTGCAAGTTACTGGCCAAGAATCTTCAGAAAGTTATGCAGCCTTCCTTTGCTACAATATGTGTTGCTGCCCTAAATGTGTAGATCTTTCCCAGGGCCCTAACCCTACTTTCTCGGGTTTTATTAGGACACCAGTTTATACCCATTTGTAGTAATCTAATTGGATAATTTCACTTATCAAAACTGTAAAAGGATGTTTGATCAGACCAGATCATTAAATTTCTTAATTAGGCAGCACAGGCTCCCCCTTGCCAGATGGATCGAGCTGTACCTATTTGTGACACAACTTAATCACACTTTGCCTTGCTGTCAAGGCCATGTTTCAGGAGGAAATATGTTCTCTTGGCTAGATTAAACATACACCATCCAAATCTGGCATCTCCAGCTAAAAGAAAGAAGCATAGCTGAAGTGGAACGTAAGGAGGTATGTCATGGTTAAAATCCGTTAGCAATCAGAAAATGGGGAAATTCTGCCATGCCTGATTTGAATTCTTAACAAAATCATTTGTATCTGAAAAGAATGGACCCCGCCTTCATTAGTTTGCACATCAAATGGGTGTTCAAAAATATTTAACCTAAGGAATAAGCACAAGATTCAATGTATCCCTGAGCCAGTTTTTGTTGTTTATGTTTCTTTGAACTGTCAGGCTCTGGGAGGTGGTTTTCTTCCTCAGGGACAGGTGCTCCAAAGCAGCAAGGAGTGTACGTCTCTTAGACAATAACTTGGGGACTTTGTGTTTTCCCACCAAGCATTCTTTGACTATGTAGCATAAATCCTCTATGGTAAAGTTTCATTCTATTTCTTCTTATTCTCTATTAGGAGACATAGAATTCTCTCAGTGACTTATATCCATCTGCTACAGCGCTTTCACTAACTGGAAAATACAGGTTCATTTAAATATTGAGGACTGCTAGAAAAACATTTTCAAAAGTCACAGTGAAGGTGCTTGAGATGTTAATTCTATACTATTGAACAACACTGTTCTTTTTTGATTTTATGATGTCATGTCATGCCATTTTGCAGAATTATCACTGTAGGAGATCAATCTGAATATGATCTCCAGGCATGCGTCTCTCAATATGGACAACCATATTGAGAGAGATTATTGTTGTGTTTATTATTGCTTGTTTGTTTACTTCTATATTCCTTTCCTTTCTATAGCAGGAAAACATACTTCTATTCATGGAGATATTTATCTAAGTTATTTTCAGTTTCCCAGCCAATGCATAAAGTCATCACATTAACACTAAAACTTAAAGTTTGAAAATCACCATACATTCATATCTTAGATGCATGAATGGATTTGTAGTTTCCTGCCTCCAGATTGCTGGGCATTCTGCTGAGCTTGCTTTAAGTGCATCAAGAATTGGTTCTGGTCATCCCTTGCTGTTGCGCCAATCAGGTCAGGACTCTGAGCTACTGGGGAGAGCAATGCCTTGTCAGACTTTCTTTACTAGGACTTCTTGTCACAGCTCTGGGTCCTTAGTGCCATAGAGCTGCAAGTCTGCCACTGTCACCAAAGAGCTGACCACCCCTGGGGCACCCTGAGCAATAACACTTTTCTTAAGTGAGGGCTTTGATGGTGCAAAGTGGAGCTGAGCACAGGGTTATTGCTTGAACCGTTTTGTCAGAGCTCATTCACACAGCTCTCTTCTCAACCTGGTGCCTGTTCATTGCTTTGCAACAGAAGTTGCACTATCCATCTCATTGGGCTGAGATGAATTCCTTTTACTCCAACTTGGGGTAACTCTGCAGGAGATCCACAGAAGTCAGAAGATGACCTTGGTGCTATAGTGCCATGGCAGCTCCACAATCTGTAAGGAGGTAAACTGTTACCCTCCGTGGGGAGGGTGTTCAGACCAACAGCGTGTCCCAGCTGGGTGGCTCAGATCCCAAAGTGTTCCCAAGTTCTGTGAATCAGTCCTTTCAGTTCACACACACTGCTCCTTTTCTCCCTGAGGGCACACATAGCACCATGGTGGCTGGCCTGGGCTGGCTTCCCACAACAGCTGCAAGTTGCATCTGGGAGCCACCAATTCCCTGCCTCCCTTTAGTTCTGAAGTTAATGTCTAGTTCACAGTGACAGCCTCCTCTATCATGGGCCCCATCACCCATCTCTATATCTCACTTCGGATGGGAATCCCCCAGTGCATTAGATACCTCTGATTATCTCTTGCCTCCTAGGGAGCGGACTCCAGTTGTTATTCCCAAGAGACTCTTTAGCCCTCATCGAAATCAAATGACAGGAAAGTGGAAAGAGCGTTAATTAGCTCCTCATGTCTGACATATTGAGTATCATCTCTGCTCCTAGCAGTATCCTCACAGACCAATATGTTATCTTCCTTCACCTTAAAGAAAGATAACAGGTTTAAGTTATTATTATTGCTTTTTTTTTACAAAAGCCACAGAGTGTTGCAAATTACATATATTTGTACATTTAAAATTTTATTTTTAAAGTAGTGTTGCTAACATGAATATATAATAAATTGCACATATTAATGTGAACAATTTGATGTTTTGATATATGCACATACTTGTGAAATCATAGGCACAAATCAAGATAATGAACATGTTTATCACCCTTCAAAATTAACTATCTATTTTCATTGTTTAAAAATATTTTAAATCTGACTTCTTTCGCTTAGCATTATTATCTTCATTTTTAATTGACATATAATAACTGTACGTATTGAGGGGTAGACTGTGATATTGTGACACATATATGCAATGTGTAATATACCCATCACTTCAAACATTTATTATTTCTTTGGGTAAGACCAGTCAAAATCCTTTCTTCTAGCTCTTTGGAATATACAACAAATTCTCGTTAACTATGGTCACCCTATGGTGTTACAGTACACTTGATCTTATTCCTCCTATCTTCCTGTAATTTTGTACCCATTAACCAATCTCTCCCTATATTCCCCTCCTGTCTACTCTTCCAGATTCTGATAACTTTTATTCTACTTTCTATGAGATCAACACTTTAAGCTTTTACAAACTAGTGAGAACATCCAGTATTTGTCTTTTTGTGCCAGGCTTATTTCACTTAATACCCTCTAGTTCCATCCATGTGGCGACAAATGACAGAATTCCGCTCTTCTTTATCTTTGAATGAAACTTCCTTGTATATATACATATATATTTCGTTTTCTTCATCCAGTCATCCATTGGTGAACACTTAGGTTGTTTGATTCCATATCTTGGCTATTGTGAATAGTGCTGCAATATACATGAGAGATGTCTCTTCCACATACTTACTTATTTTCCTTTGGATATATACCCACTAGTGGGGTCACTGACTCATATGATATTTTTATTTTTAGCTCTTTAATAAATCTCCATACAATTTTCTATAATGGCTGTTTAATTTACATTCCCACTAACAGTGTATAAGAGGTCTCCTTTTTCCTCATTCTTGTCCTCATTTTACAATTTTTGTCTTTTGGATACCATTCTAACTGGAGTGAGATGGTATCTCATTTTTTAATTTTGTGGTTTTTATTTGTGTTTCCCTGATGATTAATGTTGTTGGATATTTGTTTTTAAAGAATTTAACCTTTATTTTTTATTTATTTGTTTTTACATAGTGCTAAGAATTGAACTCAGTGCCTCATACATGCTCAGCAAGAGCTCTACCACTGAGCTACAACCCCAGCCCCTGGATATTTTTTCATGTATGTGTTGAACATTTGTATTTCATCTTTTGAGACATGTCTATTCAGATTATTTGCCCATTTTAAAATCATATTATTTATTTATTTGGGGGCTGATGGATTTGAGTTCGTTGTATGTTCTGTATTAATCTCTTGTCATAAGATAAGTACAAAGATTTTCTCCCACTCTATGGGTTGTCTCATTCTGTTATTTGTGTCCTTTGCTTTTTAGGAGCTTTTTAGCTTGATAATTCCATTTGCTTATATTTTCTTTTGTTGCTTGTGCTTTTAGAGTCTTATCCAAAACATCTTTACCCAGATCAATTTTCATGAAGTGTTTCTCTTCTTGTAGTACCTTCCTAGTTTCAGGTTTTATGTTTAAGTCTGTAATTCATTTTGAGTTGATTTTTTGTATATGGTGAGAGATAATAATTATTCTTCTGCATATAGGTATTCAATTTTCCCAGCACACCCTATTGAAGAGATAATCCTTTCCCCAATGTATATTCTTGATACTTTTTCAAAAATTAATTTGCTATAAATGCATAGATTTATTTTTAGGTTCTCTTTCCTGTTCCTTTGATCTATATGTCTGTTTTTATGCCAGTTTTGATTAATATATCTTTGTAGTATATTTTGATAGTATGTGATGATTACAGCTTTGTTCTTTTTCTTTCCTCAGGAGTGCCTTGACAAACTTTTATGGTTCCAAATTTAGGGATTGTTTTTTTCTATTTCTGTGAAGAATGTCGTTGGTATTTTGACAGGGAATACATTGAATTTATAGAGATTTGATAATATGACCTTTTAATAGTATTCATTTTCCAATTTCTGAACATGGGATGTCTTTCCTTCTTTTTTTTTAGATCTTCTATTATATTTATTTCATCATTATTTAATAGTTTTCATTGTAGAGATTTTTTTTTCATTTTTCTTTGTTAAATTTAACTCTAGATATTTTGTTATTTTGTAACTATTGTAAATAGGATTGCTTTATTGATTTCTTTTGGCTATTGGCATATAGAAATGCTATTGATTTTTGTATACTGATTTAGTATCCTGCCATTTGGCTGAATTTTTTTTATCAGTTCTAACAGGCCACAAGGAGAGATTGTGTATAGATGCTCTGGTTGAATCCTTCATATGAGACTGCAGATGATGGCCAGTGTGAACTACTAAATTTATAGTTTGGGTGAGAATGTATCTTTGGTGAAGATATCTCCAAATTATTTCCAGCTTCTAGACATTGAGACTTCCAAGTCCACAGTTAGACATCACAAAACAGAGATAAATCAATACCTTTGTGCTCTGTGTGAACTCCTGACTTGCATAATCCATGAACACATAAAATGTTTTCTTAAACACTATTTAGATTTAAAGTATTTTTTTACACAGAAATAGAAACTGAAATATGTAGACATAAATTTATTCAAAATATTACTTAAAATAATGCTTAAGGCCAGCATCATAGATAAGACAAACTATAAAAGTATAAACACACACAAATGCTTATATTTTATATCTTATATATAAATATATACTGCATACATATATGTATACCTTACAAACACATATATGCATATATATATATATATTATATGTAAACTTGGAGAAAAAAAGTGGCAAAATTCTGTAAAAGTTAAAATATGGGTTATTTTTATCTCTCTATATATCAAATAAAGAACATATTATCGAAGGGTAAGGTTTTCCAGAGAAATGAAAAGAGTGAAATGAAATACTAACCTAGATAGGATTGACTTCTGACATGATTTACCTGGGGTGGTACAACTTTCTTTTGGGCCTTCAACAGCTTTCTTCAAATTAAAAATTTGTCAAAGGATTTTTGCTTCAGGCTGGGGTTGTAGCTCAGTGTAGAGTGCTTGCCTCGCATGTGGAAGACACTGGGTTCGATTCTCAGCACCACATAAAGATAAAATAAAGGTGTTGTGTCCATCTACAATTAAATAAAAAAAAATTTTGAAAAAAAAAGGGACTTTTTTGCTTCTGTCCAAGAAAGAAACAGGCGAAATTATTTCTAGACTAAATGCTGCACTGGTGCTGCCTAATAAATCTTAAAAGCAAGACTGAGGAGAATCAATATGTTTCCAAGTAACTGAACTTTGTCTCAGAAAAAAGATCAAGAATATTTATATGAATGCATAAACATCCAGCTAGCACCCAACAACATACTTCACAATGTCTGGCATCTGATCAAAACCTAATAGGCATTCAAAGAGGCCGAAAAATATGATTCATGATGAGGAAAAAAAAATAATCAATTGAAACCAACCCAGAACAGACACAGATGTTAAACTAACATAAAGGGTATTAAAACCTTTCTTATAACATATTTCCATATGTTCAAAAAGTTAAGTAGAGATGTGGGAAATATTAAAGAGACCCAATAATACTTACATAGATAAAACTATGAAGTTTGAAATTAATAAAAAAACTTACTAGATTAGATTAATGGTATACTAGATAGAATTCACAGTATATTTATGGAAGAAAAGATTAGTAAATAAAAGGCACAGCAAGGACACTATCCAAAATGAAACACATAGAATAAAAAGAATCTTATAAAGTGAACTATAGAACAGGTTCAAGCAATCTAATATTTATGTAACTGGAGTCCCTGGAGAAAGGAGAAAGAAGAAAGAACATTTAAAGGAATAATGGCTGCTTTCTCCTACATTTGGGAAAAACTATAGAACCACAAATATAAGAAGCTCAATAAACCCCAAGCAAAACAAACATGAAGAACTTTCCTTCAAAGCCCATAATAATCAAATTGCTGCAAAAACCAGTGCTAAAAGAAAATCTTAATAGCAACCCAGTATTGGGATGAGGGAGACATCTTACCTACAAAGAGAAATATTGCAGATGACAGCAAATTTCTCATTTGAATCAAAGGAAATGAGTAGAGAATAGAGTTGCATATTTCAAGTAGTGAAGGAACTAAAAATATCTTAACAACCATAACAACAGCAACAAAATCCTAAGTACTCAAATTTAAAAATTGGCAAATTATGTGAATAGACATTTCTCAAAAGAAAAATGCAAATAGTCAAGATAAATGTGAAAAAATCCAATATTATCAGTCATCAAGGAAGTGTAAATAAAAACTGTAATGGATACCATCTCACCTCAGTTAGAATGGCTAGTATAAAAGAAAGAACAAAATTATCATAGAGTAAAAGGAAATTTTATTCTTGGGGTGGGGGGCAATGCAAATTAGTACAACCATATGGAAAACAGTATTGAGGTTTCCCAGAAACTACAAATAGATCTACTATATTATCTAGCTACCCCATTTCATAGTGTATACTCAAAGAAAATGAAATCAGCATACCAGAGAGAGACCTGCATATCTATGATTATTGTGTTACTATGCACCATTGCTAAGATATGGAATCAGCTTAGGTACCTGTAGACAACTGAATAGATAGTAAAATGTGGTATATACACACAACAATTATTCAGTAGTAAAGAAGAATAAAATCCTGTCATTTGCAGCAAAATAGATGTAACTGGAATACAAGAGAATTCTTCAATCCATAATGACCTCTGTGAAAAACTTATAGTTAACATCATACTTGATGATAAAAGGATGAATGTTTACCCTTCCTAAGAAAAGAAATATGGCAAGGACATCTTCTCTTGCCAGTCTTATTCAACATTTTACTGGCAGTTCTAGCCATTGTAACAAGAGAGGAAAAAGAAATAAAAAGCATCTATTTTGGAAAAGAGGAGGTAATATTGTCTTTATTTGCAGAAAATATGATTGTCTATGTACAAATACAATGGAATTTCTAGATGTAAAAATTCTAAAACTAAATAAAATGTTTATAAGATACCCTTTGCAAAGGAAAAGTAAAAGGAGCAAGAGAGAGAGAGAGAGAGAGAGAGAGAGAGAGAGAGAGAGAGACAGAGAGACAGAGAGACAGAGAGAGAGAGAGAGAAACTTAACAGGAATGTAACAAGATGTCAAGCTGTATATTGAAAACTATAATACCATTGTTGAGAAAAATTAAGGATTTAAACAGATGGAGAGATGACACTGTGTTCCTGGGTCAAATGACTCAATATTTTAATGGTGTTTGTTCTGACAAAATTGGATAGATTAATGTAATCCTGATTAACATGTTGGTTCAAAAAGTTCTTTTGGAAATGCAAGGGATCTAGAATAGTCATAAAAACCTGGAAAACATGAAACAAAGGGTAAAGACTGACACAATCTGATTTCAAGACTTACTATTAAGCTACAATAATCAAGAGAGTTTGGTATTGATGCCGAGAGAGAAATAAATCAATGAAACTAGATAAATAAATGGGGAACAGACACAGGTATATGAACACCTGATTTTTATGCAATTATGAAGAAATTCAGTGGAGATAGAGTAGTCTTTTCAACAAAAGGTGTTTGAGTAATGATAAATCTTTATGTCAAAAGGAGGAGAAGGGGAGGAAAAAAGAAGAAGAAAAGGAAGGAAGGAAGGAAGGAAGGAAGGAAGGAAGGAAGGAAGGAAGGAAGGAAAGGGAAGTAGAGGGGAGGGAAGGGGAAGGGAAAACTTCAATCCATACCTTGAAGAAATTGGAGATAAAAGGAACTTAACTCAACATCATAAAAGTTATATATGACAAACTCAAACCAGAATTATACTGAATGGGGAAAACCTAAAAGTAGCCTCTAAAATCAAGAATAAGACAAGGATGTGCGCTCTTACTACTCCTATTTAATATAGTATTTAAAATTCTTGCCAGAGCAATTATGCAAGAGAAAAAAAATAAAAGGGATACAAATAGGAAATGAAGAAGTGCAATTGTCACTGCTTACAGATGAGATGATCCTATACTTAGAAGATCCAAAAACTCCACCAGAAGACTTCTAGAATTGATAAATCCAGCAAAGAAGCAGGATACAAAACCAACATACAAAAATTTATAGCTTTTCTATACACTAATAATAAACCCACTAATAAAGAAATTAGGAAAACAATTCCATTCACAATGGCTTAAAAAATACTGAGGAGTAAATCTAACCAAGGAGGTGAAAGACCTCTACATTGAAAATTATAAAACACAGAAGAAGACATTAATAGATAGAAAGCCCTCTCACTGCTTGGATAGGCAGAATTAATATTAAAATGACCAAATTTAAAACAATCCCCACCAAAGTATCAGTGACATTCTTTATAGAACTAGAAAGGAATAGTCCTAAAATTCACAGGGAAAAATAAAAGACTCAGAATAGCCACATCAATTCTGAGCAAAAAGAGCAATGCTAGAGACATCATAATACTTGATTCCAAATTATACTTTAGAGTTACAGTACAGAGCACAACACTGGCACAAAAACAGACAGGTAGACCAATGGAATACGACAAAAGACCAGAGACAAACTCACACAGGTCTAGTTACCTGATTCTAGACAAAGGCGCCAAAAGCATACACTGAAGAAAAGATAGCTTTTTTAAAAAAAATATTTTTTTAGTTGTAGTTGGACACAATACCTTTGTTTTATTTATTTATTTTTATGTGGCACTGAGAATTGAACCCAGTGCCCTGCACATGCCACATAAGCAGTCTGCCGCTGAGCCACAGCCCTAGGTCTGAAAAGACAGCTTTTTTTTTTTTTTTTTAACAAATGGTGCTGGGGAAACTACATAGCCATGTATTAAAAAATGAAACTAGATTTCTATCTCTCACCTGCACAAAAGTAAACTCAATATGGGTTCAACAGAGACCAGAAACTTTGCGTGGCTAGAAAAAAGTATATATATGGTCAACTTTCTGAAATATAGGCTCAGGCAATAACTTCCTCAATAGAATTTCTAAAGCTCAGGAAATAATTCCAATAATCAATAAATTGGATAGCATCAAGTTAAAAACTCCTACACAGCAAAGAAAATGATTGAGAACATAAAGAAAGAGCCTATATAATGGGAGAAGATTTTTGTCAGCTGTTCTTCTGACAACTAATATCCATGATATATAAAATTCTTAAAAACTTAACTCCAAAAGAAATAAAATGACCCACTCAATAAATAGGCAAATGAACTAAATAGACATTTTCCAAAAGAAGAAGCACAAATGTCAGCATGAGAAAGTGTTCAACATCCTTAGCAAATCAAAACTACACTGAGATTTCTTCTCACTCCTGTTAGAATGGCAGTCATTAAGTACAAATAATAAATGCTGGGCAAGAATGTGGGGCTAGAGGTACTCTCATAAACTGCTAGTGAGACTGTAAACTAGTATAACCACTATGGAAATCAGTATGGAGTTTTCTCAAATGGAACTACCATATGACCCAGCTATACCGCTCCTTGGTATTAATCCAAAAGAACTAAAGTCACCATTCTATGCATACCATGTTTATAGCAGCACAATTCACAATAGTGAAACTATGGAACCCGTCTAGAATTCTGTCAACAGATAAATGGATAAAGAAAACATGGTCTATATACACAGTGGAGCTTTACTCAATCATAAAGAAAAACAAAATTAGGTCATATGCAGGAAAATGAATGGAACTGGAGAGAATCATGTTAAATGAGATAAGCAAGACTCTGAAAGTCAAGGACATATGTTTTCTGTGATACGTGGAAGCTAGGGGAAAAAAAAAGAATAAAAGAGGGTTCTCATGAAAATAGAAGGGAGAGGATGGGGATAAGGGGGCTGGAGGAAGGGAGAGAAAGGGGAGGTACTGGTAATGAAATTGACCAAATTATGTTATGTGCATGTATCACAATTAATCCCACTATATCCCAGTGTAATTTTGTACAATTATAATACACCAGTAAAAAATATTTTTTTGGTGTGTGTGTACAATGCACACACATGCACACACACACAAAATAAAAATAATTAATCCAAAGTGGATCATAGACCTACAAGTAAAATCTCCAATTATAGAATTTCTAGGAAAGAACAGAGGAGAAAATCTTTGTGACCTTGAGTTAGGTAAATATTTCTTAATAAGTCATCAAAAGAAAGATAGAAAATAGAAGAATAGATAAATTGGGCTTTATCAAAAATTTCAAATTTCTGCTCTTTAAAAGACACTGCTAAAGAACTGCTTGAGCCTGCAGAATCTCATAGTGTTCACCTCCAGAGCTAATTACAGCAATAACTTTGTTGTTTTGGTTTTGCATTAGTGATTTTCATCCTCATTTAAAATGTTCATAAAAAGAACAGGTATTCATTTTAATTGTTATCTGTCCCATGGCAGAATGGAATGGTAGAAGAAGAGAAAAAATGTAAACATAATCAATGGTCTGTTTTAACTTCACAACATCCAAGAATTTAGGAATCTTAGTTGTAAAGACACAGTCAATTGAGTTGCTTTTACCTAGTTGATGCAGAACATTTCTTATGGGTGAATATTTCTTTAATTGTGGCCTCATTAAAACTAAAAACTTTCTTTTTATTCTGATAAATTATATATTAATAATAGTGGGGCTGGAGTTGTAGCTCAATGGTAGATTGCTTGCCTTGTGCACATGAGGCCCTGCGTTCGATTCCCAGCACCACATATAAATAAGCAAATAAAATAAAGGACCATCAATAACTAAAAAAAATTAAAAAAAAATTGTGTGGAACAAATTCATTAGAAAATCTATAGTCTGTGAATTGAGGAATTCATTTGTTGGTCTTCAAATTCAATGTCCCACAGAGTTCATAATCTTAAAATGAATTGATTTCTTTGTTGAGTTCCCTTCCAAGATAAGAACTCAGAGAAGGCAGAAGGGAGGTTGAAATTATGGATCTTCTCATGTCTTAAATTTCGCAAGATTGGGGCCTTGGGATTTGTTATTGTGCTAAAATAGAGCATGCCAACTATCGACAAGCATTTGTTTGGTTTTAAACTCAGTTCTTTCATTGTTTCAAAAGATCCAACATTGCTTCCTGTAGAACACTCAGAAAGGGCTTAGGAGGTGATCCATAAATAGGGGTTAGTCCATGTGTTAATCAGCCTCCCATTATTGAAATAAACATCTGAGATAATCAACTTTAAAAAGAGGAAAGCTTTATTTGGGCTCCTAGTTTTGGCAGTTTCAGCCCTGGTCAATGGGCCTATTGCTATCAGGCCTGTGGTGAGACTGCACATCATGGTGGAAAGTACATGGCTCACTTCATTATAGCCAGAAAGCAAGAGAGAGAAGGAGAATAAGAATGAAGCCCCACAATACCCTTCAGAAGGGTGTCCCTCAGTGACCTGAAGTGTCTCATTAGGTCCCATCCCTTAGGGGTTCCCACCACCTTCCAGTAGCTCAAATCTGAGGACCAGACCTTGAACACATGAGCCTTCCATGGACATTTCAGACCCAAACTACGGCAACTGATTGCAGAACTGAATTAGGGTTAAAGTTCAGTTCCCTGGGGAACCGTCCCTGACTCAGTTACTGATGTATTACTCACTAAAAATACGCCACTCACTTCTCAAGGAAAGAGATGGCTGTTCATAGAAGATACCTACGCATTAAGGGAGAGTAAGAGGAACCAGCAATGAAAGGAGAAGATAATTTATGAGAGAGCTTCAGTTAAGGACAAGAATTATCACTGAGCGCAAAATGTAGCTGTGAATTTACTGGCAGGCAGGAAGGAAAACATGATGAATTTATTTAATAAAACAAAGAATACCCATTTGTCAGGAAGGACAATCTGCTTCCCTAACATTTGGAACTCAAGAAATAATAGTATAAAGAACCTCTTCACTGACAATGTTACAAAAGACTTAATATTGTTCTCTTCTTTAAACTAAGTTCATGATGGTAAATCTTATTTCTGTGAAAACATTTCTATAGAGAGCCAATATGATATTATTTACCCTTAGCAAATCCTCTCTTCTGCTTCTGTCATAAAAGGCCAATCTATTGATAGAGATGAGCCTGTTCACCTCCAGAAACTGTGTTCCTTGTAAATAAGAAAAAGGAGAAAAAGCATTCTTACATTGTGTTTAGGTGGAAGCTGAGAAGAAACAATTTATGAGACTTAAGCCCCTTCTGGGCTCAAAACCAATGTCGATGACCCCAGGGGTTGTCTGGGGCTTGGGATTTCTTGCATTTTTTTTTTTTAGGAAAAAGGGGAAAATCATAAAAGAATTAAGTGCTTGATAGACAGGTAAAGAAAGAGCATTTTTATTAAGACTTTGTTGATTTGATTAAAAGTCCCTATGGATCAGAAGATCAGATACACTGACAGACACAAGAACTTGGCAGACCACAGCTTGACACAGGCATGTAGCATGCACTTCTAGATTTTCATCCAGGACCTAGATCCTTATCCAAGATGGAGGAGGTCTGGCTATGGAGAACAAGTATCAGGTATGTAATATCTCCTGTACCAACTTTAATTCCTTGGTGATGGCTGCTTCAAACACCGCATTGAGGTTTCTGAGACCACAGCTAGGTCCAATAAGAAAGAGTGTCATTATTGAGTTGTAATGTCTGCCATAGACATGGGATCATAGCGATGAAGATCATTGG
This sequence comes from Urocitellus parryii, assembly GCF_045843805.1. Taxonomy (NCBI): domain Eukaryota; kingdom Metazoa; phylum Chordata; class Mammalia; order Rodentia; family Sciuridae; genus Urocitellus; species Urocitellus parryii. The sequence goes on from NC_135534.1 coordinate 99,675,597, forward strand.
TTCCTAGAATTAATTAATAGTCATATAATTAGTCAGCATTCAAATATTAATAGGCATGAAAACAATGAATATAACTAGCATCAGGGGTGTCATGTTAGGGTGCTAACATTAATTACTCATGGTCTTTCTGGCTAGTATTCCATCAAACACCCAGGGACAGTTAACACTGCTAGAAAGGAGATCAGAAAAGGCAGAGTTGTGTCCACCCCTAGAAGCTCTCATGTACCCACTTCCACTTGGTTTTTTGAGCCAGCAGAAAAAAATTAGACAGCCTAAAGATGTGTTATTAATTTGTCTATTGGCTATCATCCTAGTATCTTACCCTAAAGGAAGCCTCTTGTTCTAATATGCATGTTTCTGGGTAAGAATTAAAATATGGGTTAAAACTTAAGAGAATACTGTCAGGAATTTACAATGCAAACATTCTTACTGGCCAGAAAGACAAGGCAAAGGAATGAGGCCAAGTAGGTGTGTATTAGTGGGACTTCGTGGGGATTATGGCAACCTGGGAAAATGAAGATCTAGCCTAAGGTCATTTAAAGCTACATTAAGAAAAAAATAGGCTGTGTGTGTGTGTGTGTGTGTGTGTGTGTGTGTGTGCGAGTGCACAGGCGCACATGTGTGGTGGGGGTGAGGGAGACTGCCTACACATCTGTGGCCAAATTCAGCCAGTTGGCAATCAATGTGCTACATGTGAATAGGAGAATGAATGGCTGGGGAATGGGTTGGCTCTGTATTTTGCCAGTGAGTTTGAGGTCATTGGCGATTGCTGCATGCACAAACGGATGCTGTGACTGATGAAGAGGAGCACCACGTGGCTTAACTATCATTAACTATCAAAGGAAGAGGAGGCAAAGGTGGTATCTTGGGCTGGAGATATAGCTCAGTGTCAGAGTACTTGCCTAGCATGCATTAGGCCCTGGGTTCAATCCCCAGGGCCAAAAAAAAAAATGTTTATCTATGAACATGAAAGGGACTGAGCTGTTATTCCCAGTGCAGCTCAGTCCAGTCATGCAAGGAGACGGAAGGCTCCAAGATTTTCAGGAATATAGCCTAGATTGTTCTAAAAAAAGCTATTTTGTATTTGTTTCATTAGTTTGACATATTTTCAATGGAAATCCAAGAGTCCTAATCATTTAATGTAAGAATAAGATGACATGGACTCAAAAGATTTAGAATATCTACTTTTGCTTTAATATTCTTTCTGAGACTACTTAATTTTGGCCAGGACCTGGCCTTCTAGGGCTCACAAGGATGAGCTGGCTGTAGAAAGAATTTGCAGATAATGAAATGAATTGTCCTGTTGAATGGAGATATTCAAATCTTATCCATCTGGATGCAGAGGAGCCCTGCCGAATATGACTATTTGAATTTAGCACAATTGATATTGAGCTGTTCTTTCTGAGAGTAATTGGCCACCTGGTTCATGGCCATCCCTCTAATGTCAGTAATACTGTGTCATGAGTTTTAAAAGCTATTTGTCTCTCAGTCTGGCAGCCAGCATTCTGAGTATCTAAGGGCTAAACCACCACACTTAGTAGGTGTTGGTTACAAAACAAGAAAGCCAAGACAGAGCCCTGCTGTGGGTCACCCAAGGTGAAAATTTGCTCAGTTAAGGCTTCCTTCCTACTCAGCGTCTCTGAACTTAACACTGTGGGCTCTGGAAAAGTGACACCCATCTCATTTTCCTTTGTGAACCAGGAAGGCAGAGTGTCCGCTGGAAGTAAAATACCCATCCCATGTATAGGATCTGCCAGACGGAATCATGAAGCCAGATGTGTTTCTGAAGTTGGCATTATTTTAAAGGGCAGAGTTCAGGATTGCATCAAATGAAGGTTTGTTTAATTCTCAGTTAGGAATTGTTTTTATGCCATGTCAGTGGCAGCAGGACTTTTATGAGCTGTGCTATTGATTGAAACGATGCCATCTTTTGGTGTTGATTGAGTCATCTTTTGATTCCTTCCCCATTAACATGTTAATGCTTAGAAATGCAGTCCCTCTCAAAGGTGCCTGCTATTCCAAGGATGGATGTCTCTGACCTGTACATTTCTCCTAAGAGCCTGAGGGAGGAGGGGTGTCTGGGGCTCTTCAAGGGTCTCATTAGCATTTTGTAGCAAAACTCCCAAGGGCGATAAATTTAAAGAACATGGAACACAATTAGGAAGATTTTGAAAAGGTTACAAACGGTGGGCGGGTTCTGAGACTGTCTGGATCTACATGCCAAGGGCATCTAAGTCAGTCCCGAGAACAGCTGGAGCCCAAAGGCCAGCGCCTCTCTGTGCACCGAATTTACATAAGCTTTGAAGATATTTTTAGCTTCCTGAACTCTTCTTAATATTCTCCTGCTTCTCTGCCTCACAAAGAGGGAAGGCTGCAAGCTTAGGATTCTTGGCTTTTGGTTTTCAGAAGTCCTGATGTTGTTTTCTTTTTCAGATCTTCTGGGGATAAGTAGAAGCAGAAATTGATGAAACAGCTATTAGCCTGCTGGACTTAACCCTTTACATATGAGCACCAGGGCCTGAGCCCCTTCCTGGGAGTGCCTGATCATTTAGGATTGCTCATTTTAAAATGAGATTAGCTGAGATGATGTATGTTCAAGAAGCTGGCTTGGCACTCACTACACATAGGAACTTAAATGTATTTTTCTTTTCTTCCCTCTTCCCCATCCCATATGAAAGCAGTCTATTTGGGACTCTGAATCAAGGGTATGGTGAAGACCATAGGAATCTTAGAAGGTAAATATCTGTTAATATTCATTTAATTCTTCAACAATGCCTTTACTGAGCAGCACTGCATGCCAGACATTGAGTTGAAATCCAAAATGATAAAATAGTAAGACCTAGTTCTTGTCCAAGTTTAGAAGTCTACGTTTGTGTGTGTATGTGTGTGTGTGTGTGTGTGTGTGTGTGTGTGTGAGAGAGAGAGAGAGAGAGAGAGAGAGAGAGAGAGAGAGAGAGAATTTGGAGGTTCAGTTGGCTTATGCAGGTTATTACCTCATGATGGTAATAAGTAAGTTCATGCTGTTCATTTGTCACTCCTCTCCACCTAGATCAAAGATAGCCAGAGACCTCTGGAGCTCAGGAGGGACTGCTCTGCCACAGAAGCTCCAGGCTTCGTCCTGATCCTGCCTCTGAGCAGCTGGGTGATCTTGGGGGAAGTCACTGTACCTTCTGAGCCTTCAGGCCAGTGTAGGATGCAGCAGACTGGCAGCAGGGAGAAAGAAAGAGGGAAAGTCACTTTATGCTCATAAACATGTTGACATTGTTCATTTTGTGGGTTCAATCAAATCAGATAGTGAAAATTCTGCCCCAGACAATGAGTTGTAACTCTTGGATAAGATGATTTCAAGCTTTTTTTCTTTTTCCTTCCTTCCTTCCTTCCTTCCTTCCTTCCTTCCTTCCTTCCTTCCTTCCTTCCTTTATTCTGTCCTTCCTTCCTTTATTCTGTCCTTCCTTCCTTCCTCCCCTCACCTCTCTTTTGTACCAGGGATCAAATTCAGGGGCAATTTTACTGAGCTACATCCTCAGTCCTTTTATTTTGAGACAAGGTCTCACTAAGTTTCTGAGGCTGGCCTTGAACTTGTGATTCTCATGCCTCAACTTTCTGAGTCATTGGGATTATAGCCCAACAGCCCTCCAGGTTCTTAGAGCTCTAACATTCAAGAATTCAAGGACTCAAAATCACCTGCTGCTTTGTTCTGTGCTCTTCCCAGTGGGGTTAACCTGCCATAGACAATAATTACATATATAAAAATAACATGACAACATGAACCTTTGGAAAATGAGGGATTTTACTTCTGTGCCAGTGAGTCATAGGCTCTTTGAGCAAGTATTTGGTAAAGAGTAAAGTTATTAAAAAAAAAAAAAGATGAACAGGTAGAATCTAGCCCTGGATCTCATGCAGAACCTCAAGGATGCCTAGTAACCTGGTTTTCTCATCTCTGCAGAACTGGGTATGAATCCCCATTCTTGCTGATCTTTCTTCCCGTGTACAAACACTTACTGGTTCTGCCTACACCAACTCTTTCCAAGGCCATCCCTAGGTTCTCCCCTCCTCTACTTCATTGAGTTAAGATTCAAAGGGTCCCTTAGGCAGGAGTCTGCCAAGTAGCCTGGCTTATAGCAGGGACTACACTCCTGACTTCCTCTGACAACAGAATGGAGAGGAAGTTCAGATGGAGATGGAGATTTCCTGGGAACGACATGTACCCAAAGCCTATTCAGATCATCGCAGCTCAAGTAGCGTAGTTGAGACACGACCCATGAGGGTGCCTAGCAGAGGGGGTCAGAGGAGGCCGACACTGCCTGCAGTCAGCTTCTCAGACTGTGTATCCACACAAAGTTGATGAACAAGGAGTATCTCTTTCTAATTTGTACAAGGAGGCCTTGGAGGATAGCCCCTGTCACCCCCAAAGTGAGAATAGAAACCAATTCTCAGCAGAGTTTCTGATGTCCCTGTCTCTCAATCCCACGTTCCATGCCTTCCTCTGGGTACAAATTAAGGGACAGGAAGAGTTGGTGTGAGAGGGGCAGAGAGATGCTCAAGTGGCAGAGGGCAAACTCGCCTCTGGCCCCTGGCAGAGTTGCCATGGTCCCTGATCTGAAAAAGGACAGCTTTACATCCAGACACATGCTCTGTGGTGGGCTCTGACTGTATCACCTCAGCGTTGCCTAAATCATGAAGGGCTGTTTCCCCAGTGCTGGGAGTGCAACCGACCGGCGGGCCTTTGTGGATGGCCTCCGTGATGAAAAGGAGACTGCTTCTCCAAGGTCACATGTCTCCCAGAGCCAGCTGGCATCCACAACTGATGGGGGCACAGGAAGCTAATAAAAGCCTGGACAGTGTGCCCCAACCTGGGACATCATGGGCAGTCTAGTTCCTGAGCTCCTGGTGCAGGGGCGGAAGCCTACACTTCAGCTCAAGCCGTCTCTCTGCGCTTTCTGGCTGTTGCCCCCTTCTCTTCCCTTCCCTAGGCCTTGATCTCAAAGGCACTCCCTAACAAGGTGCTGAACTCTGTCACCAAGGCCACTTCTCAGGGAATCTAGCTTGCAGTGCAGTTGTACACTCTTTTAATCTCTCTCTCTCTCTCTCTCTCTCTCTCTCTCTCTCTCTCTCTCTCTCTCTCTCTTTTCAAGGAAACCATAGAGAGAGGAAAGGAATGTTTGCCCAGTGATCACACCTGTATGGCACAGTTACTTTCCACTTAACGTGAATATCTTAGGCTCTTTCTTTCAAAGGCCTATTTTAAAAAGAAGTGAACATTTGATTATTATAATAAGAGAGCAAAACTAAAGTTATTTATTAGTAAAACCACTCTTCCAAAACAACCTTCTATGCATAATCCCTGCTTCCTGGAATTGTGGTCTTGCTCTAGGCTGTTCACTGTCTTCAGTAGAACCTACCACAGTCCCCACTTCCTGGTGGGGGGGGTGAACACCTCCAAGCCTCACTGCCTCAAGTTGTCCTGCTCTCACCTCCTGCCACACCACACTGGTGACCTCTCTGGAGGCTGGCAGAGCAAGCTTTCCCAATCTGTCATCATCAAAGGCATGCTACATTCTTTCCCCACCCCTGCCAAGTTAGACCTTGTGGTTTAAAAGAACTGGATGATGAACTGCATCTGTTTCAAAGTAGTTATTGATAAAAAATATAAGAAGCTGGAAGTGATGGCTCACGCCTCCTGTAATCCCATTGACCCAGGAGGCTGAGTCAGGAGGATCTCGAGTTCAAAGCCAGCCTCAGCAAAAGCAAGGCACTAGGCAACTCGGTGAGACCCTGTCTCTAAATAAAATACAAGATAGGGCTGGGGATGTGGCTCAGTGGTTTAATGCCCCCAAGTTCAATCCCCAATACCAAATTAAAAAAAAATACAAAGGAGCAGCCAATCAGAGCTTTGAATCAGCTCCATCGTAGTAGTACTTTACTACAAGTAGATTTATTCTAGTCCCCAAAAGATAGGTTTTTTTGAAAATAAGAAGAACCTTATTCCTGCCTTCAGGGCCCCAGTTGGGATTGCTGCAAAACGCAGACCTTAATTAACCTTCTTCCTGCTGTGGGCAAGGCCTCACTCAGCACACAGACATGGATGGTCTCTCAGGAGACCAGCACAGTTCTCTGGTGGGAAATCCTTCCTGTGTACAGTTGGAATGTTTGCCCTGAAAATCCAGTCTGTTTTTACTTGCTCTGTCCTCTCTGGAGGTGAACAGTCTGCCATGTTTATGGATATTCTACTGCGTGAAGATGGGGATAAAGAATAATAAAAGAATTAAGAAACTTGAAAAACAAGGCCAAAAAGTGAAAGCTGAAGACCAAATGCTCTGTGCCAAGCAGGTGCCAACTCATTGGAATTCCCATATTCTTCTCCCTTTCCCTCCCGCCCACCTCCCCTCCCCTGTCTTTCTCTGGACCAGTTGCTGAGTACTCAGCCTCCAGCTTGCATGACAAGATTCCTTCATCTGAGTCACTCCAATTCCTGCCTGATGACTGGAGATCATTTCAAACATTCTCTGAGCTCAATTTGCAGTGCCCGGCAGGGAGTGCATCATTGAGTTGCTGTGTAACATAGCTCTTCCCTGGCTTTCTATAGAGGCCAATTAAACCTTTGCTCCAGAAGCCACAGAACTTCCTAGATGCAGACAAAGAACAGGCCCTGCCACAGGGCTGTGCAGATGGCCACTCCCAGAGGAGCAGGTGTCCCTCTGCCTGCCTCCAAGGAGTCTTTAGAACCTTAAGAACTCATCTCGTTCATCACCTGGCCCCAGCCTCCCTCAGCTTCCTCAATATGGTCTCTGTTCCCTTCATAGTCTATTAATTTGATTTTTACTTCTATCTAACCTAGAGCCTTCATGCTGCAGTTGCTTTTATTTATAGTCTCTTATAAAAGTCATTAGGACAGGGCCTATCTTAGACAAGTATGTGCTAGGAATTTAAACTCATAATGGCTTCATTCCATTCTTTCTGAGCCCTTTACCTCACCCCTGCCCCTGTCCTCCTAAGCTATGTGCCTTTATATTACCCAGGGAACATTTTTTTGGCAGGAATTAATTCTCCCCCACATTTTACTGACTTAATACCCACCAATCACCCTCAGGACCTATCTTCTCCTTAGGTGGGAGCAGAAGGCTAACAAACACACATAACTCAAAGGCTTACATCTCTAAGGGTGGGGTTGCAGACACAGGTACGCCCAAGGTCATTTGGAGCAAATGGACATCACGCCACCTAGAATACCAAGAAAAGGTCTTGCAATGATGGAGCTGGGAATTCCAACGATAGAGCTCATCTTCTTTCACAAATAAGGAAACTGAGGCTCAAAAAGGCACTCACCTGGCCATTGGCAGATGCTGCATTAAAGCCATCTTCTGTTCCCTACTCCTGTAATACCACTTAACCTTTCTTGAGCACTCACTATGTGCAGAATATCATTTTCAGATTTTTACAGTTCTGTGTTCATTTATTTTACAGTCAAAATGCTGTGAGCTAAGTGTTATTGTTATCTCCATTTTATGGAAGCAGTAACTGAGGCCTAAGGAAATTCAATAGGTTTCCCAAGGACAGGAGCTAGGAAGAGGCAGAGCTCTGTCCTTTCCCACTACACTATCCTCAGCCCCCTCAACTATACTTCATGGACTCCTTTGAAGCCTTGCTGTGGCAGCAATTTTCTACCATTTTCCATTCTTTTTCAGGCATCTGTGCTTTCTCACTACTAAAAATGCATCCCACATTGCCCACTCCACCCCTGCATTAAAGGCCACTAAGACCTCACAGAAAACCCTTATTCCAAGCAGGAGGTGACACTGTTCCCTGACAGACCCGCCTGCCTGCACCCCTCTCATGTGGTTGGTTGTCACCAGAGCTGTTATTAAAGCCAGAAATAGGATGCCAAGCTCCGTCGTCCTCCTCCAGACTTCTCACCCAGGACGTTCCCACATGTCTGTGATATCACGGCAGCCCCCTCCTCCTCCCATGATGTCATCCGCACACCCCAGCACCCTCTGCTCCCCTGACTCCCATCTACCCCAGGAGACACAGAACACCTCACATGCCCAGGGGGAAAAAAAAATTCAGCATGAGATCCAAGAGAAATAAAATCTTCCTTTGGTTCACAAGGTCAGGAGCTATCTCCTCCCATTTGCCTCTGCCCTCCCAAGAGGACAATCCATTCTGGTGACATGTTAGCATATTGTCTCCCTAGGAGCCACATGGGGCTTTGCATACTATTCCTTCTCATCCAACACCCACCTCTTCTTCTCCACGGAACCAGAGCCAAGATCTGAAAAGTGTCATGCCTACGCAACATGTCAACTCAGCTGGGTGCTTGTCTGGGGTATGTGTCTTTGTCGGGGGGCAGGCAGGGTGAAGACCTCTAGGGGACATGGAGTTGGACCAGCACTGGGAATTTGGTTTAAAGTAGACTAATTCTCCAGGCAGAAGATGGATGCTGGCGCCAGGTCCAAATGGACCATTGCCTTTCTCTCTAGGTCTACAACACTGAAGCCTGGATGTGGGCCAGACTTCAAGACTGGGGAATAAACGACCACGGGCCCAGGGCAGTATTCTGCACAGAACAGGCCTGTTGATTTGATTACATCTTTCAGAAATGGAGCCATATATAACTTCTTGATACTCAACTTTTATTGTTGCCACAAAGCCTGTGACATTTCTCAAATGTCCCTTCGTCCTAGGCATTGTGCTAGTTACGCTTAAGGAAAGAGAGGTAATGAAATTTAATCACATTACAACTCAGATGTGAGACAAATGAGTTCTAATATCTATAACTAATTTGGCCTTCCCCCCCATCCACCCACTAAAAACAGAAGGGAGGGGAAAATGTAGCTAAATGTCCAACCAGGTTTAGAGTTTGATCTCATCTTCTGGAGCATCACCCTCTTAGGAAATGCTAGTTTCTCAAGCAAGAGAAGCTCAGACTGGTGCATTGTTTCTTTGTCTTCTTATTTCTCTTCTGAAAATGGAGGAAGGAAGGAGAGGGCTTCTTGCAGCCCCCTGTGCAGGAGGAAGCTGCAGGGTTCTCACCCCAGCTCCTTGGTGTTCAGAGCCACACATTTGTCCTCATGGCTGTTTTTGTTCTGCTAGCATTTTAAGCCAAGTTTATGCCTTGTGCAGTTGATGACCTATGTTGTCCCCTCCTTTGGCGTTGCTTAGAGTCCACATCTTCCACCTTCCTGGCTCTGTAGGTGCTTCGGACCCTCTAAAATTGACCTACGACTCTCCATTGGCACAGCCTGGTTGAGAGTATGTATGGTATTCCCCATGTATAAGGTGACCTGCTGCAGAAAACTCCACAGAAGAACCAAGAGTGGCTTCGGAAAGCCTGACCTTAGGACTTCCCTCTGCTGTTTATTCTGTGGTCTGCTCCAGTCTGCTAGGTTGCTCTCGTGTCTGTTTTGTCTAATGTCAATCAACCCTTTAGGGTCTGAGCTTGGTATCTTATTCATCTTTTTATCAGCAAGAAACTGTGTTAAGCCTGACATACAATAAGAGCTCAATAAATGTGTATCAAATAATAAGTGGATGAATGAAAGGATGAAGCATGTTTAGTTGCTTCTATACATTATAAGGGCCACGGTAATATCCTTTGGAGAAAATTAGCATCTCAGAGGGAGAAGACAGATATTTCCAGAACAATTGAAAGGGAATTATCTACAAAAGCTAAGTTTTGTTGGTAAATTACCAGGGGTCAGGCACTGTGCCAAGAATGTCATAAACATATCTCTTCTTTTAAGCTTCACGACAACGGTTTGAGGCAAGGGCTGGAGTGTGTACTGTGATTGTCGTCTCATATTGTAGACGTTCAGTAATTTACACAAGGTCACACAGCTGGAAGCTGGCAGAGTTTGAACTTGAAATCCATATCCAAAATTTGGGGAGCTTTCTCCTGGCAGACTAGAAGCGTCACAGCTTCCTCCACAGAGGCCGGCCTCCTAGGACTTTAGAACTGTGTAAAACTCCAAGAGAAATGGCATTCCAGTTGAATGAAGCCTAAGAATCAGCAGGAGTCCAAGTTCCAGTTTTGAAAGTAAAAGAAAAGGCAAGTATAGATACAAGGAAGAAATTGTGTGAAAACCCAATACTCTAACGAAGGTCAAATCATTAATGTCCTCCAGCAGCTTCTATCCTATGAGAAGGGCCAGCCTTCCATGTCACTAGGTCCCTTTAAGAGTGGGCAGGCTGGAAACACAGGATAATAGATGCTTGAACATGGCTAATGCATGATGGAAAAGCATCTTTCTCCTCTGGGGCTGGCAATGTAATTTCATACTAAATTTACTGTGGTTTATGTAATTCATTTCATTCACACCAGAAGGAGTTTCTTTGCTGCTTCCCTTTTCAGAAACTTGGAGACCATATATCTTTGCAAAGTGGATTTTTAAAAATAAAACAGAGAAGAAAAGATGAAACCAGAGATGCTCTCAAGTTTCCTGCTGTCTGCCTGGACCAACTTCTGGGGCTTCTTCCTTTCCAGAATGGATGTGGTAAATGTTATTGCAGTAGCACTGGCTCAGAGAAGCCCAGGCCTTCCAAGAATACAACCTTCATGGAGGAATTCTGCGGCTTTCTCTCCCTTGCGGCAGCTGGAGGAGCAAGAGGAAGAAGGAAGAGAGAAAGAGACAGAGAGACATTTGACCTATTAGTGATTTTTCAATGGAGACAGGAGAGACTGAATCTTGACTCTTATCTCCAGGAGTGCTCTTCCCACCGCATCCCACTTTTCCTGGGAACATTTCTGACGTCATCAAACACAGTTGCAATCTCCAGAGCATCTCTACCCTTCTGTGTCCTGAAAGCATCTATCTTCTTCCGATAAACCAGGAGGTGAAACAGGAAGGCAGATCCTCAGACCCACACAGGAGGCATCAGAATCCTGGTTGATAGGGACTGTGGACATTTCATTGGTTCTTTAGAAATCCTCCTTGTGCCATTTCCCCAAAATGGAAAATACTGATCTTGAACTTAACTTAGAAGAAAATCCTCTTCCAAAGCTCACAAAGCCTTTTAGGATATCATTCCTACATTTTCCTCATCCTTATCTCATGCCATTGTGTCTCTGGCCATCTCCTACTGCACTGGCAAAAGAATTCCCGTTGTCTCTTTGGCACCCAAGATCTTTGCTGCCTTATGGGGCTGTTCTCTTTCCGTGGAATATGCAACTCTGCTTCCTCGTTTGTCTCCTTCTCAATCTTTGGGTAGAATCCTAATTATCTTCTTATCAGAGAGGTCTTCCCAATCATTTTTTCTTAAACACATCCCCACTCCTTTCACTCTCTATTCCCTCTCTTAAAAGACTTCCATCAAGGCTCTTAGCTTATAGGCCACAAACTTATATTTACGTCATTTACCTACTGTTTGATTCCCATTCTTTAATGCAGGTTCCTTAAGGGTAGAGTCCGTGTTTTTCTTGTCCTTGCTAAATCTCCAGTGCCTAGCACAGAGCTCAGACTCAGGCAGCATTTATTGGACTAAAGTCCAATTCCCTGTTGTCTGCATGACTGCCTTCTCTATGGGCTGGAACCTCCTTGAAGGCAGGGGCTCGTTTGCTTGTATGCAGTATGGAGATTTCTTAGAAAACTTGGAATGGAACCACCATTTGAGCCAGCTATCCCACTCCTTGTAGTGTGTCTGCAGTAGAGAAGACCCTTTGCAGTTGTTGCGAATTGATGAAATTGCCCCTTTCACTTGATCCCAGAGCCTTTCTGTTTATCATCTTGCAGAAGTGAGAGATCATCAGGAAGACAGAAAGGGCCACAGGTGAGTGTCCAGTTATCCGGTAATGTCATCTCCAGAGGAGCTGAAAAGAAACATCAGAAACAGTCACAGCCCATTGGAAACTTCTCTGGCCTTTGTAATCATGGTTATGCAGCACCTCTCCATTCCTCTCCTAACTGTGCCTACTCATGGGGGTTGGGATTTTGTGAGGGTGTTCTTCCTGCTTATTGTTGGAAAGGACAGAGCTTCTGATATTCAGTTCATCCTTTCATTGGGTGTGGGAGAATCCTTGCCCACTCTCTCAACTCTTTAGGGGCACAGAATCACCTCCTCAAGAGTCAGACCCTCCAGTACTGTGCATCTCTGGAGGTAGCAAAGTCTTGCTCAGGGCTTTGCCAAAATTACCTGTTTGTGACTCTTCCCCCATTAGTCCCAGCTCTCCCACTTGGGACCACCTTCCATAGGATGGCTCTCTAGATATGGGAGCTGGATGGGACTTTTGTTCTACTCTAGGGGCACTTTCCATTCCAGGATCTTGGTTGTTCAGTCATTCTTTCCCCATGTGCCGGGACTCAGCTTCTGTCTACTCTGTTACACTCTTGAGCAAAATCAACTAATAAGAAGTGAGACTCAGTCTCTTAAACTTCCTCTCTTGAGTTAAGGGTCTTTTTCCAACCCTGGTGTTAGTGGGTGGAGTTATTCTGTTTCCTTGATGAAGAAGAAACCCAAAATAGTAAGGTTTGGTGTCCCACATGGTGGAGGCCCAGAAAAAGAGCACACTCTGGTCTCTTTTTTATGAGGCACTAATCCCTTCATGAGGAACCCATTCATAACTTTATCTAAACTTAGTTACTTCAAAGACCCCTCTCTATAAAACAATCACACTGAGGCAGAAGGCTTCGCATATGAATTGTATGGGGGCAAAATTCAGTCCAAAGCAGTTTCATGAAGAAAGCAGTATGAAGATTTCTTAGAAAACTTGGAATGGAACCACCATCTGACTCAGCTATCCCATTCCTCAATCTATACCTAAAGGACTTAAAATCAGCGTACTGTAGTAACGCAGCCACATCAATGTCCATAGCAGCTCAATTCACAATAGCTAAATTGTGGAAGCAACTGAGATGCCCTTCAATAGATGAATGGATAAAGAAACTGTGGTATATATACACAATGGAATATTACTCAGCATTAAAAGAGAATAAAATTATGGCATTTGCAGGTAAATGGGTGGAGTTGGAGAATATCATGCTAAGCGAAAACATACGTATAAATGAAATAAAGAAGAACAATATCAGAACTGGGGCAGTGACCTCAAATCCCCAAACAGAACTCAACAGAGCTAGAGGAGTATAGTAGAAAACATATTTGACCAGGACCAGGCCAGAGGCAGTCTGGAGCCCAGAACCAGAGCAGCCTCCAAAGTCTTCCTGGTTTGCAATCCCAGTGGCCACACTTGAGTCTCAGATCTGAGTCTCCAATGTGAGAAACAGCAGATTTGACATCACCTACCACACCATGAGCTAAGACCAAGCGGCAGAGCAAGAGAGTATTGGCTTAGATATGCAACGTAGAACTGATCCTGAGTTTCTAGCCCAGGTCTCCTTAGGCTGGGTAAGGGGTCCTGGGCTTTAAATCAGTTACATGAGAATAGGGGTAGAAAGAAGTAAAGTTAGAGGGAGAGATAGCTAGGAGCAGCCCCTGATCTAGAAGAAAAGGGGATGAGGCCACACCATCTGCTTGAACATAGAAATTCTTAGGAAGTTTTACCCCTTGAACACACGACTCAGTAATGGGTCCTTAAATCTGATCTATTCAAATTGAGGGGGGGGGAGATTGTTGGGGCCAGGCATGAGGCATCCAGTGTTCTGCCTGGAAGCCCAAACTCCATATCCATTTAAAACACAGTCACCCAGCCTTCATATTTGGTCATTTTTACCTAAACTGGCACATGAGTATGTATTTGTGCAACACAGAATTGCTTCAGATGTTTTAGCAGCTGCATCTCACTGTTGGGTTATTGTGAATTTATGTGTGTTCCGCCTCCCCGGCCCTCTTTAGCTGTCTTGTGAACGGCTTGCAAGTCGGCCCCTCCCAACCTAAAATTGCATGAAAGACCATTTGCACCTACATTTGGGAGTTTGCATTTATTTCTGTTAGAGGTTATCATGTTAATTTTAGACCATCGTTGAAACCCACTGAAATTATTTCAAATTGTAATTTTGCTGTACAACAAATGAACTATTTTCTGCCTTCCCTGCTTTACTGAGATTTTCACTGCAGCGTGTCTCCAGAGTCGCTGCTCAAACTAAAAATGTCCTACTTAGCATTCATCCAGCTGCCTCCCTCACTGCTTCCAAAACAGAGCTCAAAGCTGAACTCTCCCAGGAAGGCTTCCAAGATTAAACGGGGTAGAAAAGAGGCTCCTTCCTTCTAGGACAAGAGGAAACTCCACAGAACTCTGTCTCTAAGTAGCCTGGGGCTAATCATGGATTTCAAAGAGAAAGCTCTGTTCTTAGAAATGAAGAGCACAGAATGTGAGGCTGCAGAATGTCTAACGCATTGCTTCCAGGAAGAGAGAGTGTTATGCCTTCAAATGCCAGGTGCACCCTGCGTCTGAGAGATACTCACCCCTGCCCCATGCCAGCTCTCCTGGAACACCTAACATCTTCCTGAGATGAAGGAGGTCTCTAAGAGCCTCCTCTACAAGCTCCCAACTCTCCCAACCCCTACCCATAATCAGAAGGATCATCCAGAACATTCCAATTCAGTAAAGACAGTAAAACTCTGAAGTCAAGTACTCAAATGCTGCAGCCAGAGAGCTCTGGGTTAAATACTTGCTCTGCCCTTATTGATGGTTTAATCCTGGGCAAATATTTCTGCTTTCTAAGCTTCACCATTTCCTCATTTGTGAAACAAGACACTCACCGGGTCCAGTCTCTAAAGAGCAAAATGCAATGATGGTGGCAAAACTCCTACAATGGGCCCTGTCACATGGGAGGGAAGCTCACAACAAATGACCATGTTCATCATTGTGCATGTCACTCTTTTCTGAGCTCATTTCTGATTACAAACCTTTGAGAAGTCTCAGTTATTGGCACCAACTTCTCTCTTTTAGGCATGTGGCCACAGTGTATACTTAAACAGATGCTTTATCAAAAGCATGGAAAGATCCATAAGCATTATGTTCTGAATCTGGGAAATGAGTGATGTTAACAGAGCTGCCTCTCAGTGTCTCTAAATGATTGCTTGTGAGTCACTCTCTTAGTTAGCTTTTGCTATATAAAAAAACTGCCCAAAACTCAGTGGCTTAGACAACAAGGACTTTCTATTTCCTTATAAGTCTGTTGATCAGTCAGGCTCAGCTGGGTGGTTTTTCTGCACCTGGTGTTAGCCAAGGTCACTTGTACAGTTGCCTTCACCTGGGAGCTGGGCTGGACCATCCTCACAGGCTCTGCTCATGCCTGGTGTTTGAGTGGGAGTGACCAGAATGTCTGGGCCTGGCTGGGCCATGTGTTTTCACACACTATCTTCAGCTGAGGGCTTATTTAGATGATTGTTACCTGGTGGCTGGACCCCAGGAGGGTGTGAGCAAGCTGATATTTGCCATTTAAGGTATAGAACACAGCAAAATTTCTGCTGCATTCTGTGGGTTAAAGAAAGTCACAAGATTGACCTAGGTTTGAGGGAAGTAGAAATAGACTATTTTTTGATGGAAGGGAAAACACATGCACAGAGGTGGGAAGCATTATGGCCATTTTTTTTTTCAGACAATCTACACACACACTCTTGCTCCATTATCTATCTCAGTCTTTTTATATGGACCATGTAAGCCAGAGCTACCTAGAGGACCCCAGCTATTAGACCTGGCCCTGGCCCCTCCCTCTTCCCCTTGGCTCTTCACCTGGGCAGATAGTAATGGTGATCATTCCTTTTGAGCATATTCTCCTAAACTGGCATGTTAACAACATATGTTCAGAAGAAGTATGTTGACTTGATAGTTCTTAAGACCATGATGGAATGACCTTAAATGCAGCTGTGGAAAACATGGGGATAGCACATGGAGAAAGCAGCAAAAGATGGCACCTTTTCTGTGTGATTTCTACCCTGTTATTGTTCCTAGACAGAAAATAAAGTCTCAGCCAAGAGGGAGAAAAATATGCCTCCTTGAAGCCAGTGACCCTCTTCTTAAGCCAGTGGGTTTAAGAAATCCAGTCAGACAACTCCTCTTTGAAGAGAGGCTAAAGTGTCATGCCTCCCACCTGGCTTCCTTGCCACCATTCCACAAGCAGGTAGGGAGTGTCTGTCTCCAAAGGCTGTTCCTCTTTCTTTCCCACTAAAGAGAGAACTCAGTAATTGCCTGTTTTGGGGTAGAAAGTTGATGATGATGATGATAAACAAATAAACAATAGCTTTTACTGAGTACTTTATTTGTGCCAGGTACCAGTGCAGTAAGTGCTGTCTATGCATTGTTATTTAAGATCTACAGATTCCCAGTAATTTGCCAAGGTCACATAGCTCACAGCCAGGGAATGGCATCCCTGGCTTGGAGCCCAGGTTAGGCAACCCTGAAGGCAATGCCTTCACATCAGACTAAACAGAGGGAAACATTGCATGCAGAAGTTTCTTCACCAGGGCCAAATGCTACTCCAAGTCCAGACAGAACCTCAACTGCTGTTAATTGGCACAGTGGGAAACTGTCTAGACCCAAAGACAGCATGGTGGCAGGAAGCTTTGGGCCCTGATTCTAGTAAAATGGTATAGTTTCTCTGAAAGTAGGTTTGAGAGAGAAACAGAGAAGGGAGGGAGGAAGCACAGAAAGCAAGGTGGGCAGGATGACTTGGGGATGGGGCTCCCTTTCTCAGAAACAGGTGCCTCCTAGAGATCCCACTACCTCCTCTTAGCAACCTCTTCCCCTGCAGTGGAAGGAAGAGGCACTATTTTCCCAGTGTCTTCTTGGGGGCTTCAGGCTCCTCCTTTAGATTTCTTGAAGCTCCAGATGCTGCACCCTTGGGGAACTTCTGGACTGGAGCTAGGGGGCAGAGCATAAGGAGACCACCATTTTAATCATCTCCCTCTACCACCATATCTTCTGAATCACCAGAGGCTTCTCTGCAGCCCTGATTCTGGCTCCTCAGGTAGTACCAACCAAATAAATGTCTGTGTTCAACCCACTACCATCCAGCAATGCAACTGACACCGCTAGTTTTATATCTACTTTGCATGGCACTTTTGCCTGAGTGGACCCAACCACTAAATCTCCAGGTTATATTCCTTCTGTTCTTTTGGGTACCACTCAGCCTAAAGAACATTGAAAAATGGGTTGATGTCAACCTAGAAGGCAGTTTTCATGGGTGTCCCAGGGTCTGTGTCACCAATTTTCTTTTTTGTTTCCCAAATATTGATTGTTAACTGTAAAGTATATGCAAGAAGTAACTCAAAATAGCTCAATTAATTACCATAAGGAAATGTCCAAAGAGTCACCACACAAATAAAAACAGACCAGTGCCCTAAAAGCCCTCTCAGGCCTGTTGTGGTCACCTCCTTCCTGTTCCCCCAGAGATAACACTCATCAGCTTTTTGTGGTAATCACTTACTTGGAATTCTTAATTTATCACTTAATCAGGCATCTCTAAACATTATAGTTTTCAAGAGTCATGGAAATAGTCACACAGTATGCTGTTTAAGTCAGGGTTGTTTTGATCAATGTTATGTTTATGAAATTTATACGTATTATGGGTAGAATTCATTTATTTGCATTGCTATATCAAATTCTTTTGTATGAACATAGCACAAATTATTTAACCATTCTACTATTGATGGACATTTGGTTTGTTTCCAGTTTGGGTCTATTACAAACACAGCTGCTGTAACCATTATTGAGCATGTCCATATGGAGTTGCTGGGTAATAGATTGTATGCATGCTTGCTTTATCGGATATGCCAAACTATCCTCCAAAGGGATTATACCAATTTTCACTCCCACCAGTAGTGTATGAAGCTTCTCTTACTCCACATTTTTGCCAATGCTTATTATGGTCATTTCTTTTAATTTTAGCCATTCTGGGTAGTGTTCTCCATGAATACACTCAATTTGCATTCAATTTTTGCATTTCACTGATTGCTAATGGGGTTGACTCCTTTTTCATGTATTTATTGGGCAATTGAATATCCTCTTTTGTGAAGTGCCTCCTTGATGTTCTTGGACATTTTTCTGTTGGGTTGTCTATCTTTTTCTTATTGATTTGTGAGACATCTTTTTATATTGTGGACATGAGGCCTCTGTTATGTGTTATGGAATCTTTTCCCTCCATACTTCTCTTTTCACTCTCTTAATAGTGTTTTTTGATGAGCAGAAACTCTTAATGTAATGTGGCCCAATTCACTGATCTTTTCCTGTATGGTTAGTGCCTTTTTGTTCCCTATTTCAGCAAGATGTGTTTTTCTACCACAAGATAATGAAATATTCTATATTTTTTTCCAAGAAGGCTTATGGGTTTATTTTGTTTGTAAGATACCTGATAATGAGTTGTTTGTGCACAGAATAAACTAGGGGTCCTGTTTAAAATGTTTTCCTGGTTGATAAATGTTTATCTAGTTGATAAGGGAAATTTTTGTTGATGAAAAAACTTTTCCTCTACAACCAGACCTTTGTACATAGCCAGTTACCACTGTATTTGTGAGTCTGCTCTTGGAGTAGATAGCTTTTCTGTTGGTCTATTTGTTTGATCTCGCACCAATTCCTCACTGTTATTATTTAGTATGCTTTTATAAGTCTTGCTTTCTGACAGAGCAATTTTTCCTACCTTTTTATTTTATTCTACAAGCATCTTTTTCTTTATCATGTCCTACAAAATTTCAACTTATCAAGATTCAAAAAATACCCTTTGCAATTTTGATTTAGATAGCCTTAATTCTTTGCATAAATTTGGAGAGAATTGACATCCTATATAATGTTAAGTCTTCCAGTCCATGAACATAGTAAAACCCCATTAATACAGGTCTCCTTTCATTTCTCTCAATAACATTTCAGAATTTTCTACATAAAGACCTTACATAAGTTTTAATAGATTAATTCCTAGATATTTGGTTCTTTGAATGATACTGCAAATGGAAATTTTAAAATATTTTCCAAAACCTTCATGTTAGTATGCAGTAATCAATTGATTTTTGTTTATCAACTTCTATCTGCAACTTTGCTAAGAATATGTAGGTTCTTTGCGATTTTCAAGATAACACAAGAAGTCTCGCTTCTTTTTTCATAAATTCTTTTCCTTCTTTTTGCCATCTCCTAGTTCTTACTAGTACCTCCAGACCTATATTGACCTGGAATGGTATTGACTGGCTCATTGTATTATTCAGATCTTTTGTGCTGTAACTCAAAAGAAAAGCTCTCAACATGTCATTGAGTCTGATGTTGCTTTGGCTTGTAAATTTAGCTTATCTGGTTACTAAATTCTCTTCTATTCCTACTTTGCTGAATAATTTTTATCTGCTTGTTTACTTGCTTTCATGATAAATGTGGATGGATGTTGAATTTTATTACTTTTCTTTATTAAGATGATTATATAAACTTTTTCTTTTGTTCCATTAATGCGAATTTGATTGAATTTCAAATGTTAGATTTATTTTCCTGGAATAAACCTTACTTGATCTGATGAATTATCCTTCTACACATTGCTGATTCCATCTGCTAATATTTTGTTTAGATTTTTGCTTCCATGTTCTGAGTGAGGTTTGCCTCTGAATTTCCTTTCTCATCAAGTTTCTGTAAACTTTGGTATTAAGATTAGTTTGGCCTCATAAAACAAGTTAATTAGTGCTGTCTTATCTTTATTCTCTAGAAAAATTTGTCTAAGATTGGCATATATTATCTTTCTTTAATTTTTGGCAGAATATACCATTGAAGCTATTTGGGTCTGAAAACACTTTCTTTGGGGGGAGATTTTCAAATATATATTTCATTTTATTTTAATATGTTCAATATTTCTTTCATTCCAGATTTAAATTAGGTTTCTCCTAGGAATTTTTCAATTGTATCCAATTTTCTAATATTTTTTGGCCAAAGCCAATGTTTATATGATAATTCATATCAATGTTCCCTAACATCACTAACTTCTCCTTCCCTTTTTCTTAATCAGCTTTTCCAGGTATTTCTCAAGTTTTTAACTTTTTCCAATGGGCCGACTTCTAACTATCCTCTCCATTTTAGGTCTGTTTTTATTACAATTTTTTTCTGCATTTATTTATATGATTTTTCTTTTTCTTTCTTTTTTTAGCTAAAAGTTTAGAAGCTGGTTCTGTTTTGTTTATTTTTTTTCCTAAACTGTTAGGATAGTTTCTAAGTCACTGGTTTTAAAAATTATTCTTTATTTTCTAATGTGACTAAACTATAAATTTACCTTTAAACATTATGCTAAATGTATCTTACAAGCTTTTGATCGATCATATTTTTATTATCTTACCATTAAAATATTTTACAATTTTATTAGGATTAATTTTGTTATATGATTATTTGGAAATTTATTTAAAATATATATAGCATTTTGTGTTTATTTCTAGTTTTTGTTTCCTTTGTTTCAGAGTAAGTGTTCACAACTTGTTTTTGCAATTTGTTGAGTCTTGTTTTGTGGCCCAACATATGATCAGTTGTGCGAATGTTCCACAAAAACTGGGAAATTATTTGGATTTCTTTGTTTGGGAGTACAGTGTTCTATTTGTCCATTAGGTTAAATCTGCACTTAGTGTTATTAAAATATCTCACATTCTTACTGATTTTTTAGGCTGCTTTTTCATCTGTTACTGAAAGTGAGTTAAAAATCTTCCACTATGATCATGGGTTTTTAAAATTTTTCTTCCTAGTTGTTGGTTTAGGTATTTTGATCATTGTGAAATGTTTCCTTTTTTCCTCATTAATATTTCTTGATTTTAAAATTCACATTATCTGATAATACTATGGTCTCACTAGCTTATCTTTGTTAAAAATTTGTATAGTTTACTTCCGCATCCTTTTCCCCTTACTATTTTTGGGGCTTATGTTTTAGTGGGTCTATTGCTGAGAGGTATCCCACTACATGGCTATATCACTCTTTGTTTACCCATTCTCATGCGGATAGACATTTTCGTATTCTAGTTGCTCTAGTTTTTTATTATTATGAACAAAGTTTCTATAAACTTTCTTTAGCAAAAGTTTTTGGGAACACATTTTTGTTTCTATTGGATAAATACTTAGAAGTATAATTTCTAGGTCATAAGGTGTGTATATTTAGCTTTATAAGAGGCTGCCAGTTTTTTAATGTATTTTATAAGCATTTTATATTCCCACTAGCAATATAGGAAAGTTCCTGTTTCTTCACATACTTATCAACATTTGTGATATTGCTAGTCTATTTAATATTATCCTTCCTAAGAGGTGTAGAGTAATATCTCATGATGGCTTTCATGTTTATATTCCTGACCATAATGGTGTTTAGCAGCTTTTCAAATAATTACCCTTCATTTGTATACCTTCTTTTGTCATGTGTCTGTTCAAGCATTTTGCTTGAATTTTAATATTGTTTATTTGTGAGTTGTCGAAGTTCCTTGTAGATTCTGCACAACGCCATTACATTTTCTTAATAGTGCCTTTTGATCAGCTAAAGGAGGAAATCGATTTATCACATTTTTTTTCTTTTAGGGCTTGCTCTTGTGTCTTGAGTAAGAAATCTATCTATAACAAAATTTCAAAATCGCTGCCTTATGTTTTCCTTCAGGAGCTTTACAGTTTTAGCTTTCATATTTGAGCTTATGATTCATCTCCAGTTATTTTATGTGTATTGAACAAATTAAGTTTTGTGGTACAGGTAAATATTATTTTTCTTTATGAATAATTAGTCCAGTATCATATGTTAAAAAACTATATACTTTGAACTTTGTCAAAGATCAATCAAATGTAAGCATATGAGTCTATTTCTGAACACTTCCTTGTGTTCTTTTGATTGCTCTGTATATTATAGCACGATTATCATTGTCTGTAGTTTAACTTGAGATAGTTTACTATGTAAATTGCTATAACTTAAATCATTTAACTCCTTTCCCATTATCCCATCAAATTCCAAATTTTCAATTCTTCAAATATTTCAATGAAATTGACACAGGGGCATTAAAATAGATTGGAAACCATGACCTAGATTTTATTATATAATTTATTATTAAAGTAATAGTTTATCATTAATTATTATGAATATTATCATTAATCATTTTACCTATTACTTTTCTCAGAAGCATAGAAGTCTAAGAACAAATATTTATTTCAAAGTTACCATAAATGGTATATTTGTTGCTCAATTTATGTTTTTATAGGTGTTCCATATATGGGATGACGGGACATCATGGGTTAAAAGGTAGAATCTGTTCTTCTATCTCTTGAGTCTATGTGGGCTTGCAATGGTTTTGAATAATAGAATATGACAAAATTATTTCCATGTCACTTCTAAGACTAGGTCAGAAGAAACTTTGAAGTTTATGCCTTGGTCTCTTGGAAGGCATATTCTAGAATATGCAGGTAGGATGGAAGCAATCTGACCATCCTGATTCCACTCTGCTGGGAGGAAGCCCATGCTGGCTGGCGGATAGGCCGTGTAGGCAGAGATGCCTGACCAGCCACAGGTACTCCTGCTGGATTGTAGCTTTGTGATTAAAGTAGTCTTCAGGTGGCTCTAGTCCTGTCTGTCTGTATCTTTGACAAAGACCTTAAGAAGGAAAACCCAGCTGAGTCCATGCAGCCCTCAGAACTGTGAAAGTTAATAGTTGTTTGAAAGTAACTAAGTTTTACCTTAGCTTGCAATCTAGAGATTGATAACTATAACAGTGGAGTTTAATAAAACAGCCTAGATTTTGGGGGTCAGAAGAACCTGGAGTCAAATTTTGAACATGACAATGTATAAACACCGAATTACCAGTCTGAGGGCTAAGCAATTTATATATAATTTATTTATTGTTCAATATTTTTAAAAGCATGTACTAAGAACAGGGTGTATGCTTAGGAAGGAGAAATGTGAATACAAAACAGCTCCTCCTCCCAAAGAATCTACAGACCAGTGAAGGAAAATAGACATGTTCACAAGGAAGATAGTGGGAAATAAAATCAAGTAGCAATTGCTGAATGGCAAATTCCAAGAAAAATAGCTTTTTAATCTGGATTGACACAAAATTGATAAGTACAAAGTCTCTAATGAACATCTCATAGTGCACTGGGCTTCCTTTTTGTACGGGCTACTAGGAAGGTCAGAACTGAAGGTGAGAATCAACCGTCATCATTTCTACTGTGTCCTTTCTTCTCCTTCAACATGATTTTCAATTTTCTATTTCTAATTTAAGAGTGTCTTATTATGATGTCTTAAATTCTTTTGAGGAGTGAGTTGGGGTGAACCTATGAAAGAGTATTAAATCAGTGCAGGTTGAAAGCATAGCTAGGGATAGGTCAGACTTATCCCATCTTGTTTTTGTGCTTGAGACGGTCACTGGTGAGATCATGTCTTTACTACAGACACTACTACTACGACCACAGCTATTAGAGCTACTACTGGTAATAACCCCAGCTGGCATTTACTGAACACAGTGTCCCAAGCACTGTGCTAAGTACTTCAATAAATCATTCTACACCATTGATGCAACAATCCTGTGATATAGGTGCTATTAGTATATTATTACTATTATTATTATTATTATTATTATTATTATTAAACCTGGGTGCTTAACCATTGAGCAATATCTTTAGCCCCTTCTTATTTTTTTATTTTGAGTCTCTCTAAGTTGCTTAGGGCCTCCCTAAATTGGTGAGGCTGTCTTTAAACATTCAATCCTCCTGCATCAGCCTCCCAAGTGATTGGCATGTACCACTGCACCTAGCTAGCATTCCACTTTTAGAGATGAGGAAGCTGAGACTTGGAGAAGTTAATGTCAGAGGCAATTCTTCTCCATGGCCCATGCACTTCTAAGTTTGGTGCACTCGGATTTAAGGAAACAGTAATTGGGTGGACCTTAATGATAGCCCAATCTGGCCCAAATTCTTTGTTCAAAGGCTTTGCCTGGCCTGGCCCAGGGATCCTTAGGCTTCTACAGTGAATGAGCTGCGCAAGGTCCTCTCCTCTCTGTAATTCTCATTCCCTGTACATGTAACCCTATCTCTATAAACATATGTATTCACAGACCTGAATCCAAGGTAGGCATTCACACAGTAGGCAGCATTTGTGTTCATAGTGACCAGAAGAAACCAGAGGATGGACAAAAGACAGAAGTTAAATTCTGGCAATTATTTTAAAATGTTTGAAAAGTAGCAATGATGTTCAAAGCACATGTTTGTGACCTCATTAAAGTTCCATCTTAAAAGCTCAGAGGGATTTATCTCAAGGACAGAAAATAAGGACAATATAGTGGGAAGGAAAGGGAGTTAAGTGTGTTCAGAAGCAGAAAGGGAAACTACAGATACTCCACACCAGTCTTTACATATCCGTTTCTCACTTAATCCTCCCTCATCAACCATGAGAAATAGGCTTTATGAGGTGAGTGAGACCAGAGTCGCTGGAGTCTGAAGGCCTCCATCACTCAATAGTAACCTGGCAGGTTGTGTATCCTCTCTGGGCCTCAGTTTCCTCATTTAGAAAACAATAATTGCACTTGCCTCTAAGTATTGCCATGAGGATTAATTAAGATAATCCAATAGCACTTTGTAGGACCACAATAAATGTTCAGCACTGTAATAAATGTTTCATCAAGGCTGAGCCCCTATAGGGGGAAGGTGGTGTGCCCTTGTACTTGGCTTGGGGGACAGGGATAGGGTAACTGGAGGGATGAGGGAGGGTGGCAAGAGGCCTGAGGTTTGGGGAATGCAGCTGGCAGATTTTAGGTCCTGGGTGGCCAGTGTCTCAAAAGTGTTGCCTGGGCTGTCCTATTCTGAATCAAAAGTGATTTTAGTAACATTTAATTGTTACCAAATTGTTTATTTTTTTTTAAGTCTAGGCTTGTCAAATAAATTATATGTGTGTCAATCCTCTTGCAACTTCATCAAGAATTTGTGTTGATTTTGTCTCTGTGATTAGTTGAAATGTTATTAATTTGAAATTGTATACCAATTCCAATTTTAGAGCTTTACAAATTTGTTACAGGCTCCTTTTAGTTGTTGTTGTAATTCTCAAATGTCACCCAGAAGCAACTGAGCTAACTCAGTGTTTAATTATGTATCTGGTTACTTGGGTGTTTAATGGTAGAAGAAAACTGGTGTGGGTGTGTGGGTGTCTAGCTCCTCATCTAGTTCCTGGGGGCACTTCCGGACCTCATTTCCTCTGTTAATGTCTCAAGAAGAAGAGGAAATCAACCGTCTTTCCTGGCCAGTGTGAAGAAACGGAAAGAGCCAGTTGGAGTGTGAGACAGACATGGAGGCCCCGTGCTTGGCCCTCCCTGCTGGCTGACTTCAAGCAATCCCTTCCCTCCCTGAGCCTCAGTTCATTCCTCTTTCTTTGCTCCTGCTTAGAGAGCTGCTTAATATCCTGAGATCAGGGAGGTCGGAAGAGGGAACAGCAATAATGATCACGACTGAATTTCCTGCCAGCCAGTATTCAGGGGACAGGAATAGGGGAAAATGTCAGGTTTATTTTAACTTAAAGACAATAAAACCATGTGAATGTTTTGCACACCTGAATTTTTGAAGTAAGACTCATGCTTATGTACCTCAATTCCAACATATGGAGGGAAAAAAATAAATCTAGGGATGATGAAACTTCAGGAAAGAGGAATAACATTTCAGTCCATTTCATACAAGGAGAAAAGAGGATGTCAAATCCTTTACAAATACTTTACCAGGTCCACTCACCTTTCTTTTTCCTGTGATTGCAGGACACTTTGATTTGGAAGGTCAGGGATTGGGTGAGCAGAATTCCCTACCCCCAAATGGCATGAATGTGTCCTAGCATCCAGGCTTACCTGGGCAGTTTCTGCCACCCACCTATGCAGCGCTCATCCCACAGATGCTACCTTAATTACCCTCAGATATTGGGGGGAAAAATGGTCAAGCTCTCCATGGAGGGTTCTGAGCCTATAAGTTCAAAGAAGAAGCCTGTTGGAATGATACACAGCTGGGGGCCAAGGAAAAGGACTTGAGCATACGAGAAACTGAAAATAGCAAGACTTCTGCAAGGAAGGAAGGAGTCATAGTGTGGAAGAAGACAGGAGCAAATCAGGACAAAGGGAGGGTTTCTTTCCATGGGAGCCTGGGAAGAATGACGGGATAAAGAACAGACCTACTGTGTGAGGCACTGGAAAAGCCACCTAAAAGAAAACATGACAATAGTAACAGTACCCCCTAGTTACCAGGGGGATGTGACACAGACCCTTTGTTGTAAGAGATCACCTCTGTTTGATGGCTTTCAGACTGAGCTCTTCAGGGATCTGGGGTTCTCTGTAGGTATTGTAGGGGCTCTTACATAGATGAGGGAGAGAGGTGAAGGTAAGCTGGGGAAGGGACAGAGGGTGCAATGAGCTCCTGGCCTTCCCACTTGCTCCACCTTATCTTAAAAATATTGAGATTTTATATGCATTTGATTTAAGGAAAATGGTTTCCTTTTGGGAGGGTGTACAAGAGAGGTTTTTAAATCAGTTTGGTGATATGAATGTATAAGTAACACTCAGGAAAAAAAGACTTTTTCACCAAATATTTAAGGTGGTTGGCAAGCCGACACTCAGGAGAATGGCCATTTGCTGAGATCTGGAGCAAGCTGGCTGCTGTGTTCAGCTCAGAGAACTCCTTGGAGGATCCATGGTGATGCTCTGCTGCTAGAAGAGACTCTTGGGACCACTGACTTTTCTCCCAAGCAGGCTTTGGGTTTCCTGCTGGACAGGCAGAAAGAATTAATGTCAGAACCACTCACACAACCACCCACAGTGGAGCCTCTACTACTCAGGAATGCCCAAAGCTTCTTCCTGTTCAACACTCTTCATCAAACACCTTGTATCTTGACCTAAGTCTTATTTTGATTTTATTATCCAACTATCAGCAAGAATCTCTATATCCTTTAAAACCTAGATAAACCTAACTTGTCCTCATATCCCATCGCCTCTGGAGAGCTCAGACCATCCTAAGATGTTTGATGATTCTTGGTGGAGGGGAGAGAGAAGTGAATTGTGGTATTGCAGTTATTTTAGCTTCAAGCTTTGACATCACCTTATATTATGCCATTTGTGCATGTTCTAATCATCTTGTGTGTGAAGTTTCCAGCTCACAGGCATTGACCCAAACATGGAACTCAATACTTTCCCCCAAGTTTCAAAAGACACAAGATAGGGAACCCTAAGAAGTACAATTCCAATCTACAATGACAAAAATCAAATGAGTGCATGTCTAGGTCCAGGGACGGCAGGGATTTTCTAAGAAGAGTCACAAAGAAACTTTTAGAGAAGATGTAAATGATCTATAGCTTGATTGTGGTAATTGGTATACAAGCATATAAATTTACCAAAACTCATAGGTACACATGCAAATTATATCTTAGTAAAGTTCCAGAGAGATTTCCTTGACTTTCTAGACACAGTTAAACATTACCTCCCTAGAGCTTCCAGGGGTCCCTATGTCTATTGCTGAATGAATCATACTGTTCTAATTACCTGTTCAGCTGTTTGTTTCTATGCTATTCTGAGCCTCTAGAAGTCAAGAATCATGTTCCATTTAACAATTGTATCTACAAGATCTGATGCAGTGCCCAGTACCTAGTATGCACCTATAAGAGTGAATGGAAGGAAGAATAAGCACACTCAAGGTCATGACCTGAGCGCCTCCGAAAGTTGAGAGGCTCTGGGCATCTGAGCAGAGGGAAAACAGCCCGTGTGAGCCAGCCGCTTTCCTGGGGCACTGGGCATCATCTTCAGCCTCCTCTTGTTACCTCTTGGATATATCAGTTCAGAGAGCACAAGGTGCATTGGTGAGTCCTTACCACTCATGTGTGTGCATGTGTGTGTTCTTTTGTGTTAGGTGTGGATGTGCATGCACACCTATATATAAAATATTATTTCAGAAGCATTACTGACACTTCCCTACAACTATTTGAATCCAGGATGGGCCCCAAGTTACCTGCAATATTTTGGACTCTGTAGTCTCTGCCAGAACTGCCTTGACCTATAGAAGAGGAGGCTGGACACAAGGATAGATGCCGGCATTATCCCCAGGTGTGGCTCTCCAAGAAACTTCCACAGGCTAATTTGGGGCAATCATGTGAATGGGTCAATGGTTAGTTAGCAGGAATGTTTGGTGCCCATTTCTGGCTTTGGATTGCTTGTCCAGAGGTAATTTCTCCTGTTATAAACTTGGAGATCCTTGGACTGACAGTTTTTGAGCTTATAGCCTGGGAACCCCAAGACTTTGGGTGAGTGAGTCATGACAAAGGAGGAAACTTCTCTACTAAAACATAAAGGTGAAATCTAAAGCAATTAAAAATATCTCTCTGGGGGAAGCTGAGAAATGATGAGCTGGGGAATGTGGAGGGGCAGTGAGAAGCGATTTTATCCATCAGGATCCAGGTAGGAAAAGAGAAATCACAGTAGTTGTTTTGAACAGAAACAATTGAATGCAGGGAGTTGATTACACAGATGTCGAAAGGCTTAAAGAGCAAAAGAAGCTGGGCATAGTGATATATGCTTATAATCCCAGTTACTCAAGAGGCTGAGGCAGGAGAGTCGCAAGTTCAAGGCCAGCCTAGACAACTTAGTTAAATCCTGTCTCAAAATAATGAATAATATGGCTCAGTGTTAGAGCACCCTCAGTTCAATCCCCAGTACCAAACATAAACAATTTTTTTAAAAGTAAAATAAAATCAAAAGAAAGATACTGAGATAATCCAGTTGTTGTCAACTACAGGAAGCAGATGCCACCCTTGGGTTTTATGTAACAGACAGAGACAGAATGATCAGAAACAAAGGCCTGGCATGACAAAGAACATGTGGATGGGTCTGGATCTCTGGAATAGAGTGCCTTATGGCCAGGCCTTGGGTCTCCAAAGGGGCAGAAGGCAGCTGATGCTCAGACACTGAAGGGGCCTGTCTGTGGCCATCTGGTGCTAAAGTCTGAGATGCCATAGCTGGGGGAACCCGAATAAAGGCATGGAGGCTGTGCTATCTTATACAGGGCAGAAACAGAGGCAAGAGGAAATACTTTCCTCCTCTCACAGTCTTCCCTCACATTCTGCCCATTGCCCATCATCAAAGTGTAGCAGGAAGCCAGCTGGTAAAGGGTCTAAGGGACTATGATCCAGCCCCCAACACTGCAGACTAGAAGGGCACTGGCATCCGTGCGGGGGTAATAAGTGAATAGCTAGTCTAGACACCTTCGGCTGACATAGGGATTGCTGGCTCCTGAGGGATGAAGTTGTTTGCAAGAATCACAAGGAAAAAGCAAGGGAGTCACTGCTGCTCAGCAGCCAGAGAGCAGCTTTGAGCATCTGGCTGGCCTCACAGAGATGCTCCAATGAGGTTACTTCAGTCCAGTCTGCTGTGTCTGGGCTTCAGCTCTGCAAACTCAGACTTCAGTCTGTCAGTTCACCCGGGGTGACCTGGGCCTGGAAACCCCACTGGACCCACACTCACCATGTTGACTAGAGATGCCCTGGGAAATGGGTACCACTGACACAGACTGTAGGGGGCTCAAACAACAGGACTAGGTATGCTGCCAATCAGATCACGGCCCTCGATGATGGCCGCACACCCTGGCATATTCTCCAACTTGCCATTTCCTGGGCTCTACCCCATTGAGAGCTTTACTTACTTCTCTTTATCTTCCCTTGACCACATTTTAATCTTGGAGAGATTTGAAAGACACTCTGGACTGTGCATTATTATAAGCTAACTCCTCATGGGGTACTGCAGAGGACAGCTGGGTTCATTCATTTTTATTTTGTGTTTTCTTCTTCATATCCTTTACTTCTTTCCTCTATTAGCAAACTGGCTCCCTCCTCCCTTACTTTACCTCTTTCTATCCCCATCCTCCTCCTCCTTTCTCAGTACCTTGGCCTCCTCTGATGGCAAGGCTGGGCATGGCACCCCCTCCTCCTGGCTACAGGTCTTGAGTCAAGGGTGGAGACATGACACCTGAGTGGCGCCTGCTGGTCTCTCTCCTTGGTGCTATACTCAGAAGGGTGCTCTCTTTCCTCTGGGGTTTCCACACTGGCATGATGAGAGCCTGGGGCTGTCTGTGAACGTACATGCCTTGGGGAAGAGGAGGGAGTGGACGTGTGGAGCAAAGCTGAGCCTCAAGAGGGAAGGAATGATGGCAAAATTTAGGTCTCTGAGTCTACTCCATCCTGTTCTTCCCAGTGGTGTGAATCTTACAATCCCTCTCTTCATTCTCCTGTCTTGGACTGGAAAATCTCATTTAATTGATGGCCCAGGGGTGACATTTAATGATCCTGTCCTTAGATTCTGGAAAAGATTCTCATTTGGTGCTAATACTCCTGTATGGGTAAACACATATCTATTTTGGAGAAATCAATACACATTTGTATGCCAAGGCCAAATTTTGAACTTTTCTTTTAACCTCAGATATGGATTTTGGCCATGCTAAGCAATAAAACTAAGATGTAATCACTTGTGTTTGCTTTCCTTTATGCCCAAAGTTATTTGATGGACAGCATCTGAATAAAGCAATCTTTTTGGGCCTGTTTCCCACCACCTTTAGATATCACTACAGATCTCCCTGTGGGTTGTACTGGTTGCTCTCACATTTCTATCAGCTCTGGGGACATCTACCAATCACAGTTAACTGGGCACAGAAGTGAGAGGGGAGAATCTCCCTATATACATGCCAATCTTGTTAGTTTTCTGACAAAGAGTTCATTCATCGATTCAATGCAATTATCCATTTATTCTTCAGCTGATTTGGGGCTACAGACCCTGAGATACTACTGGCTATCAGAGATGTAAGTCAGACACATACCTGTCCTAATTAAGCTTATAGTCCAGAGGAGGAGGTAGACTAGGCAAGTACATTAAAGTAGGGCATGTGTTTGGAAGAAGGAAGTGCAGCATGCTAAGGAGAATATAAAGGAAACACCAAACTCAAGTCTCCCAAGGATGTGGGAAGTATGAGCTAAAATGTGAAGATGAGTGGGAGTCAGGCAGACTGAGATACCAGAGTGAGGAGTGGCTGAGCCATTGGAGGATGGGTGGGTAGCAGTAACAGATCTTGGCAGGGCAAACATTAGGTAGAAAGTCTGGGTAATGTGAAAGGCCTCGAAGGAATGGAGAGAATCTCAGTCTGGCTGAAATTTTCAGCATGAGGTATTGAAGCTGCCATGGCTCCTTCCTGGTGCCGAGCTTGGGAAGTCCACACTATCTTCAGTCTAGCCGTCTACTACAGGGATGCTGGGAGCCCTCCTCACTCTCAGAGCACCAAATATGGTATAAAATGATTGCTGTCCCTCCCGCTCCTGTGGTACTAGAGATTGAGCCAAGGGTCTCACACATACTGGGCAAGTATCTACAGCTGAGCTACACCCCCAGCCATTTTTTTTAGAGAGAGAGAGAGAGAGAGAGAGAGAGAGAGAGAGAGAGAGAGAGAGAGAATTTTTTAATATTTATTTTTTAGTTTTCGACGGACACAACATCTTTGTTGGTATGTGGTGCTGAGGATTGAACCTGGGCCGCACGCATGCCAGGTGAGCGCGCTACCGCTTGAGCCACATCCCCAACCCAACCCCCAGCCATTTTTATTTTATTTCGAGATTGTGACCTACTGTGTTGTCCAGCCTGGCCTCAAACTTTAGACCTTCCTACATCAGCCACTCAAGTAGCTGTGATTATAAACCTGTACCAGTGCAACCAAACCAATCAATGTCTTTAATTCAAATGTAGTCTACTCTGTAGCCTTAAACCCGTCTTTCTGTGAAAAAGAGAATCACCTATTTGCAATGCTAAGGGCTGGGAGCTTAAAAGGATGTAGCCAGTGAAGCTGGAGAATTTAGGAAAGTCTAGATATAGTTTCCTAAATTCCTCTCTCCCTTTGGCAATAAAGAAGAAAATTAAATGAAGTGTCAAAATGATAAGTTGATGTGCCCAAGGTCAAGGTCTAGTGCTGATTTGAGAATGTGGGCTTTGGAATTAGATATTGGGGGTTCAGATCCTGACTCTCTCTCTGATTGACCGGTTATGAGTAGCTTTCTTCATCTCTTTCAGCTTCAGTTCACAGTTGGAAGGGAACCTGGGGAGATTAGGACATCTATGCCCCAAATACACAGCAGATGTTCCATAAGTGACAAACATTATTACTTTGTATGACATAGATATCATTGACCTGTAGTCCAATGATGTCTTAGGACTAAATGATTTTATACATAAGAAGCATGCGTATTAACTGTTACTAGTAGTGTTATGGCTGTTACAAAGAGAGTCGTCATATATGGAGAATTTCTGAAGCATACCATCTTACTGTGAAAACAGAAATGGGAAGTAGGCTTGGGCACATATTCCAAGACAGGGGTGACACATATTCCAAGGCAGTAGGTTCATCTCATGTGCCAACTGACCAGTTGGCAGTGGATGCCTGGAATATGTGTCAAGTATAATTCTAAGGCATACCTGGTTCAGCAGGAGAGCATACTCTACAATGGATTAGTGATGTCTGCTTTGGGTGGTGAAGAAGGTCATCAATATGCATGCTATATATATATGCCTTCTTTATACTGAAGCGTCATTCCAGACAGTTGGTTTAGGTGCCTGTAATAAAGGGCCAGTTCTAACCTTGGCCAGTTGTGCCAGTCCTTACTTGCTCCATGTTTTACTCCCAGCACACAGTTGAGACACGGCCAGAGCTCAAGCCCAGCTGCCTTTTCCTCAGGAAACTTCAGCTGGCATAAATCAAGACCTGTAAATCCACCATGTGGATGACACAGGCTGTGTGCCCAGCCCAGGCTCTGCGAGCAACAGAAGAGGAGGGAGTTGCTTAGTGACATGACACAAAGGGTGTCTTTGATTCATCGCCCGGCTCCAGCCCCAAGCCCATGGCCAACAGCGAGTAACGGCTGCAAATGGGCAATAGAACTCCTTTAAAAATGTCACTTTGCTGTAAAATGTAAATGTTTAACATTTAGACACGAACACTGACTCTAAAATGCCTAGTGCTGGGTGGCTTTTTTTCATTCTTTCAGGAAATCTTTGTCCTCCCATGGTGAGAGATTTCACTGCATGATTTACACCCTTGTGCTTGTTAAATTGCTGGCATGTCTTGCCCCAGATAGGGCAGCAAAGGAGCAGAGACTTGCAGAGGTTTTATTCCTTGCCTGTTAATGCAGAGTATTTATGCAGTGCAATTCCATCCCTAGCCACTGCTCCAAAGTGCTATGAACTCTGAACATTGGAGGTCCCATTTTATTTCCAATTATCCTGGACTTCAAAATGTAAGGTTGTGTCACTGAAGGTCAAGAAAGACCCCAAACAGTGATAAAGAACATTCACTGGGAGCTTTCTCTTTCAGAACTTCTCATCAGCTAATTCTATCTCATGGGTCTGGGACTAAGAGGCTCCAAGTAAATCAAGGAGATGAGTGATTGCTCTTGGGACAGAATTCCTTCTTCTCTAAGAAAATTCTAATGAGAGTAATCTTAATAGCCACTTTGGCCCTCCTGTTCATCAGCATTTAGATAAAGGTGTACCTAATGGAATAAGTAACTCAAAGTTGAGAGACCCAGGAAGGCTCAGCGCCACATGAGGAACACAATTGGGTTCCAGGAATCATTGGGCATAGAAATCAGAGGATCCTGATAGTAGTTTCATCATTACTTTCTCCAATTTCCATTTCCTCAATAGCATATTGTTTGTGGAATTTTTCTTTTATTTGCCATTGGTGCTTCCCACAGGGTCTTCATAGTAGGCACTTATTTAAATAATTAAGCAATGAGTCACAGGAAAACCTAGCATTGGTGCAAGAGATTAGGTCTCATGTTCCAGTGAGTTAATTTTATGGCCTCAGATAAGTTTGTTAACCTCTCGAGTTTTGATTTTATGTTGTTTTTCTCATAGACTTGGGAAGTGACTAAGGTAGAAATGATGATTATTACTCTGTAATCAGACAGATTACAGAGTTTTCCTAAGATCACATTGTCAGTGGCCAAATTATGATCAAAATTCTGCTTTTTGATTTCCATTGTAATTTTTTTTCATCACTTTGAATGTTCACACCTTGAGCCATGAACCCAGGTAAGGCATCTTTGTACATCTGGGCCAGGACTGTGGGTAGGCCACTGAGGAGCTAAGGGCATCTGCAAGACTCTGAGAGCTGTGCCCCTTAAGCAGTGTCCTTGAAGTGCTTTGCTTGCCCCTCACCCTTATCCAAGCTCTTGGAATCTTGCATACAGAAGGATGAATGAAAGGGTAGTGCCAAGAAAGGGATTTTGCTGGTAAGTTCAAAGGAGTTCATTATCTCCAGTTTGGTACCTGGGTGTCCAGACTCTCTTAGAACAGCAAGTTGGGAAGGGGTTACTTATTCAGTGAAATAAAACAAAACAAAACAAAAAACCACAAAAGAATATGCATGCAACTGAACACTGATCAGGCTAAGTCCAGGTGTTTTCTGTCCATCCTTCCTCAACAGGGTCACTGATGACACTTGTCTGCAGCTCTTGAACAAACCTGGCCTCCTCAAAAGGCAGGTGATCCAGAGCTGGGGGCTTCCTACAGGACTAATCAGTGTAGTTTGTAAGAGAAACCAGCATCCTTGTATTTAGGACGATTTGATGACTGTGTGTTAGAAATACAATTCAGTCAATGAAGACTGAAATGTGTTGTTGCACAATTAAAGGAAGAAAGGGGCTTCAGGAATCATTGGAAACAGGGAGTTTAATGACCCTTAGAGTGTTTGTTTGTTTGTTTGTTTGACCTCTGTCCTCCACCTCTTTCCCCCTTTTTATGATAAAAATGTTTTTTTTTTATTGTTGGCCGTTCAAAACATTACATAGTTCTTAATACATCATATTTCACAATTTGATTCAAGTGGGTTATGAACTCCCAATTATACCCCATATACAGATTGCTGAATCACATCAGTTACCCTTCCATTGATTGACAAATTGCCTTTCTAGTATCTGATGTATTCTGCTGTCTGTCCTATTCTCTACTATCCCCCCTCCCCTCCCCTCCCCTCCCCTCCCCTTTTCTCTCTCTACCCCTTCTACTGTAACTCATTTCTTCGATTTGTATTATCTTGTCTTACCCCTCCTTTCCTCTTATATGTCCTTATGTATAACCCTGAGGATCGCCTTCCATTTCCATGCAATTTCCCTTCTCACTCCCTTTCCCTCCCACCTCTCATCCCTGTTTAATGTACATCTTCTTCTCAAGCTCTTCGTCCCTACCCTGTCCTTGTTTACTCCCCTTATATCAAAGGGGTCATTTGGTATTTGTTTTTTAAAGATTGACTAGCTTCACTTAGCATAATCTGCTCTAATGCCATCCATTTCCCTCCAAATTCTATGATTTTGTCATTTTTTAATGCATAGTAATACTCCATTGTGTATAAATGCCACATTTTTTTTATCCATTCATCTATTGAAGGGCATCTAGGCTGATTCCACAATCTTGCTATCGTGAATTGTGCTGCTATGAACATCGATGTAGCAGTGTCCCTGTAGCATGCTCTTATTAGGTCTTTAGGGAATAGACCGAGAAGGGGAATAGCTGGGTCAAATGGTGGTTCCATTCCCAGCTTTCCAAGAAATCTCCATACTGCTTTCCAAATTGGCTGCACTAATTTGCAGTCCCACCAGCAAAGAACAAGAGTGCCCTTTTCCCCTCATCCTCTCCAGCACTTATTGTTGTTTGACTTCCTAATGGCTGCCAATCTTACTGGAGTGAGATGGTATC
Source organism: Urocitellus parryii (assembly GCF_045843805.1). Lineage (NCBI taxonomy): Eukaryota > Metazoa > Chordata > Mammalia > Rodentia > Sciuridae > Urocitellus > Urocitellus parryii. The sequence continues at coordinate 99,711,192 of NC_135534.1, forward strand.
TTAGGGTAGTTTTGATTTGCATTTCTCTGACTGCTAGAGATGGTGAGCATTTTTTCATGTACTTATTGATTGATTGCATGTCCTCCTCTGAGAAGTGTCTGTTCAGGTCCTTGGCCCATTTATTGATTGGGTTATTTGTAATCTTATTGTCTAATTTTTTGAGTTCTTTGTATATTCTGGTTATTAGGGCTCTATATGAAGTGTGTGGAGTAAAGATTTGTTCCCAGGATGTAGGCTCCCTGTTTATCTCTCTTATTGTTTCTTTTGCTGAGAAAATTAATAGTACTAGTCTTGGTACTAGTAAAACCCTTCATTCCTTGAGCTGAAGTTCACCATGCTGTTGTCAAGGAAAATAATAACCAGATTAACACAAATGCTCTTAAAAATTAGAAAGACAAAGAAAGTAGTAATATGTTTTCCAAAAGTTGGGTTCCTGGAGTTCATTGAGAAGGCTTAAACTCCTCTTTTGAGGAACTTATTCAATGAATCCAAGGAAGAAATATTACAGGTAGTATTAATTGTTGGAAATAGTACAGATTTATTTTTAAGTTATTTTAATTTCCAAAGTAGGACTATTTGTAGGCAAACTTGTGTAAAAGAAAAAATCAACTATGATTTCTCTACAATAATACTGTTTTTTGTTGACTTCTCTAGTCTTTAATAAATGATTGTACATGGGCACTAATGTGGTCCACATAAGAATGGACACAAAGTGACTGCACTATCCTGCCAATGAGCTCTTACTACCATGAAAATGTTATGGTATTAAGTAGAATGTATAATGGAAAGTCATCTCTAGGTTAGACCTGAATAAGGAATTACACTTATCAAAGGGAGTTCTTCCTTCTGGGAGCAGTTATGGAGACCACAGGGAATATCCATGCATAAGCAGTGCCTAGGGTAAACAGAAATAAGCCATTCTTAGGATTAACAAATAAAACAGGGACCTATAATTTTACAGATCATTTCATAGAGAAACCAAATCTTCTAGGTAAATCACCTAGTTCTTAGTAACTGCACTCTGATAATAGCTTAAGCTAAGACTAGAATTTTATCTAATGAAAAACAAAAGAACTTGGAGAGTTAGGCATTACTACTTAGAGAGCATGGAACATCTGGAAGAGGCCTTACAGAGCATGGAAGGAGAGGCATTTAGTTGGGACGAGACAAACTCTGTTCTATGACTCACTTTGAGGTTTTTAAGAAACATTGAAAAACTGCTTTGTAGCAGATATGTATGCATCATAAGTATTTTCACTTTAGAGTTTCAACATTTTTTTATTCATGATCTTTAAAAAGTCCTTTGCTAGAGAACCCTTCTGTCATTATTATATTCCTAATTTAGGTGAACCCTATCATGGTGGTATTAACATTTTGATATTAAAACTCTCCCAAATGTCCATGTGTTGAAGGCCTGGTTCCCACTTGATGGTACTATAGGGAGATGGTGGAACTTTTAAGAAGCAAGATCTAGGTGAAAGAAGTTAGGTCATTGAGGGCATAAATTAGGTCATCCCTTGAAAGGAATGTTGGGACCCTGGTCACTCTTCTCTCTATCTCAAGCCCAATGCAATGGTGAAAAGAACCAGGGACTGAAATTCTGAAGCCATGGGCCAAAATAAACCTTTCTTTTTCAAGTTTATTTGCTCAGGTATTTTGTCACAGCACCAGAAAGCTGACTATCACATGCAACAAACAAAAGCAGATAAACAGCAATATGCACCCTCCAAAAAACAAAAAACAAACAAAAAAAAAATGGTTGAGGAAAAACTTCATTCTAATTCATTTTAAATTCATAAACCTTAAAAAATCTGTTGTGCTAAACCTCAGAGATACTTCAGCTACCTATATTTCTTTGCATAAGAAATTTCTACTCTCCACTCCTAAGTCATGAAAACAGGGTCAAAAAGGTGAACTTCATAATAATATGAGTGTCACCAGCTATGGAGAGAAAAGAAATTTAAAAAAACACAACCAGTTGGCCTCAGATCTTTCTTCAGTTGAAAAGATGAAGCATCGATTTGGGCTGAAATTTTCAAGATAGGACTAGTGCCTGGTGCATGGTGGCTGGAACAACTGTGCTAGCCAGGAACTTTTTATATACATAGCTTGTCCTAGAGGTTACCTTGGGTTTCTGCATGGTATTGTGGTCTCAAAGTATTTGGACTTTTTATGAGGAAAATAAATAGGCTCTACCTCTCCATGGAAGAAGTATCAAAGAATCTACAACCATCTTTAACCTACCATAACCACACAGTGGATAATCTCAAATAAAACATATGTGCTCTTTAAATTTTAGGTCAACAGCAATACTAGCTTTGTTTACCTCCTGTGATTTGTCTCCTGTAGCTAAAAGCAAGGTGTGCATGAGGGTAACTCAAGGTTAAAAGGTGGAGTTGACTAGGCCATTGAGTCTCAGTTTTTGCTGGATAGCAGAATTACCTGGGAGGTTTGTTTGTTTTGTTGTTTTTCTTTGTTTTGATTTAAATTCAGATGTCTGGACTTCTGACTGAGAAAGTCTGATATAATCAGCCTGTTTGGATTGGGCAATGTTATTTTTAAAGTTTACTTGATGATTCTCAGCCTGGTAGGTGGCTCCTTCTTGTGCTCTGGAGGCTGTGGGAAAATGAGCACCCCTGGCGGGTATGGAGGGGTTAGCAGCAACAGTGTACAGGATCTGACAGGGTTGGGAAAGTCTGTAAGAACAAAATTCATGATTTTTAAATTACTTAAAGCTCATGCGCAAATGCCTACCTGTGTAAATGTGTGCGTATATCTTTATAAATATAATCTAAATAATACTATAATAAAAATAACAAGATAAATACAAAATAATACATTTACCTTAAAAATATAATTTTAAATACTACACAATGAAGATAATGTAAATTACTGAACTTATTGTTACAGTCAAAATAAAATTTTCAACATTTACCTCTTCATCTCTTTTGACTTATTCTATAAAGACGAATTTGCTAAGATAAAAATTTGTGTTTTTCAGGATCTTGGGTTTGCTGCAAATTAACCATATGATCTTGGTCAAGTTATTTCACATCCTTTAGTTGAAAGGATTGAGATTTATGGTCCTTTCTAGACCTAAAATTCTTTGATCTCGGGAGTATATCAGCAGGGCTATGGCATTGTGAAGTTCTAGGACCCCAGTAATATCACAGGTTCCTCTAGATTCACAGACTGCACAGCCAAGCAGACATATGCAATGACCTGGAGTCTGTAGCTTCTCCTCCACTAATGTCCTCTCCTGTGAAGTCCATCACATCACTGATACCCCCGAGCTTCAGTGCAGATTGATGAAGTCTCTGGCACAATGAACACCCACACAGGGTTCAGTTACTGATCTGTTTCTTCTAGGCTCTGCCTGACATCACCACTCTTTGCAGTTAGCTTTCCAGAGGAGGTTATCTGGGGCCTTGGGACAATAACAACCTAAAGCATTGCTGTTTAAACTTGAGGAAATGCCCCCAGGACTTTTTAAAATGCAGATTCCTATGTCTCTAAGCCAGATTCTGATTCAAAAGGTCTGAGTGTACCATTAGAAATTGCATTTCTACCAAGTTCCCAGTTGAGGCTACTGCTACTGCTGCTGCTGCAGTTTGCATAGAAGTGGTCCAAAGCAATCTTAATCAGTAAAAGGTGACCTTTGAAATCAATTTCTACTTTTTCTATTTCCTGCTAGTACCTTTTATCACCTGGACCCTAGGTTGCCTATGTATGCAAAATGCCTTTAAGGAGGAGGGAAAGTGGGATCCAGACATTTCCCTGCTCCTAAGGTCAGCATTATCTGAGGACTTCAACAAGCCCAAAGCATACAATGGTATCCTGCCCACTCACCACTGAAGGGGTCCATCCTGGTGGATGCACTCCAGCCATCCAGCTGTCAGTGCTTTTGGCTAATGGCTCCTTATGGAGCAGCTTCCTGAGGTTCCTGTTAATCCTGCTATTTGAAAAGAGTCAAAGCCCCCATCTCGGCAATTTCAAAGCTTGCTTCTGGCTTTATTAAGTTAGATTTCACAAGGGAGATGGAGGCAGCAGCATCTAACGTTGAAGAAATGGCCCTGGAGGAAATTCGCCAATATCCTTGGGTAGCCTCATATTGATCTTCCTCTCTGTCTCTGTTGGAACATCCACTTTTCTCTTCTATGTTTGCTTCAAGTCTATTCCAAATACCACCAGAGCAAATATTGATTCCTTTCTAGTCTGAACTTGGGCTGGGAAATCTCCTATTCAGAAGAAATCAGGTTTAATACCTACTATTGATTGCTTAGCTTGTATTCATTTTTCACCTCATCTCCTTCCTCCCAAACAATCCTGAACTTATTGCACCAAAGGAGTTCTGATTTTATTCATATTCCATTTAGCCATGTGCTTTGAGGAAGGCTGGCTCCACTCTCAGAACCAGTCCTGATTATTCTAAGCCAATTATGGTGGCCTCATTTCCCTTATTATTGATTGGTTTAAGTATGAGCATATGCCTAAGTTCTAGATAATGAGAGTTGAAAGGAAGGCTACTGGAGGCTTCTGGGAAGATACACAGAAAGAGAGATACAGGAAGTGTTCTCTTTTTCCTTTGTACAGTGATGTACATAACTGCTACAGCCTGACACTCCTGTAACTTACCTTGTGACCAAATGAGTGAAGCGGATCTGCGGACAAGGCTGACGTACTGGAGATGGAAGACTATCAGAACAGAAGATCAGAGGATCATAACCATTGAATCTTTCCATCTTGGACTTCCTCTCAGCTGAGAAAATAAATCTTTTATTGGTTAACACTTAAAATGAGTGATTTCTGCCACTTGTAGCTGAACTTGCTTTTAGAAAATATTCTACTAAGACATATGAGAAAATTATATATCCATAGGGAAGAGAGATACAGAATTCAGATTTCTGCATCAGATTCTAAAGACAAACTCACAGCACAATTCATAGAACATCTAATTCTACTTATTTTCCCAGCCATTCAGACCGCAGACCTAGGGAAGCGATAAGCTGGTACAGTGTCAGTCTGTGGGGATCTCAGCTCCTCCCAGCTTCCTAACCTTTGCTCCATGCACACTTATATCCAGGCAATAGGTTTTGCTCCCATGGAGGCCCACTCTAGCCTTCAGGGGTCCTGTCTGGCTTCTGCATCCTGAAGGAGAGTGACATGTTAGTCTCCGTTTCCTAAAGATTTCTCTCTGACTTTCAAGTCAACTGCATTGATTCTGAAGTTCTTCTGAGGAATCTCTATAAATATCTCAAGACTTGCTGTGACCTGTTCCTTTCTTTCATATTCAGATTGACTGAAACAGGAGAAAAACAGCTCCACTTTCTTAATGAAGGTCAAATCCAGATTATCCAAAGGAGCCCCTGGGTGTAGAGTTGAATCTGCAAGAATCACCACACCTAGTATCCCCGGCTCAGGCCACCAGTTACTTTTCTCATTAACCCGGCTGCCACCACCACAGTGGGCTGAGTGGGAAGAGAAATAAATGGCTTCCCTTCTAATAAAGACAGAACCCTCACTAATTGCCCATAGGCCCTGGGATCAGGAAAGAACACTTGAGCACACTATTCTAAAGGCTCAAAGAGAACAAAATGAAAACAGAAAATATTCGTGTGGGGAGATTATTCTTCATTGGGCTCATGTCTTGGACATCTTTGAAGATCGGGGAAAGATACATACGTAGATTCTAAATTATGATGCTGAGTCATAAACTTCTAGTATTCATTGAAATTGAACCAAAGGATTTGGTTGCTGTTGATGATACCAGTAGTCTAAACCAGAGTAGTGGACACAATTTGAGTTTTTTTCTCAAAAATCCCCCCCCCATCTAGAAATACATTCCTAGACCATCAGCAGTGAATAGGAGGAGATTTTGATTTGAACTACAACCTACAAAATATTTCCAAATTAAAGCTGCAATAGGACTATGTATAAAATATTTTAGAGGAGCAAAAGAAGAGCATGGACCATTTGGGGTAAAGAATATATTAATGTATATGAGGCAATTAAGGTTTGGAAAGAAAGAGATACATCTTTATGGGTTGTTTTTTGTTTTGTTTTCTGCAGAGAAAATGATATTTGAACTGTAGTCTTGAAGGATAACAGAAGAGTTTTTATCAACTAGTCTCTAGGCTCCTTTAATAAAGGACTTACCCTCTTTGCTTCATGATGAGTGAATGAATAAATGACAGAAGACTCACAAAAATTGGAGAGAAACAAAAAGATAAATGAGTATATCTATAATCACATTTTGCTGCAAAAGTCAAATGACATGCTGGAGTCAAGTTGAAGGGGTAGGTTCTAGTAGTTAATCTATAACCTACAAATTCATCCGGAGAACAGGAGAGACCGTTCAACTAATTTTCAGAAACCGGAAAAATTTTAAAACCCACACTGAAAAACATACTGGACAAGAAAATTATAGATCAATTTTATTGGAAATATACATATAAAATTTCTAAATAAATAGTAATAACTCAGATTCAGTAGTTTTTGGAATAAACCCTACTGATTAAATACAGCCTTATTCCTAAAATTTCAAATTGCCATTAGAAAATCTGTCAATAAAATGTGCATTAATGGCTTAAATGAGCAAAAGGATATAATCACTTCAATGCATAGAAATATGACTAAAGTTCAAAATAAACCATCATACACACACACACACACACACACACACACACACATCAAACTAGAAATAAAATGAGATTTCTGTTTCAAATCTGTAACCGAATGGATGGATCTGCCAGAAACCTATAGCAGATAGCCACTGGTCGGCGTGGTTCTGACAGTCTAAATGCAGTAACTCTCCACTATTCAGCATTATCCTGATTGTCTTAATGAAATGAGGTAAATATAAGGCCAAAAGCTTTCCTGAAAAATTCAAATATTTGTATTCTACTGATTAAATGCAGCCTTATAAATACAGCCAAAACTAAATATAAGGTTTGGAATTGAGAGAAATTTTTGTTATTTACAGATGACATGATCTTTTGTGAAGAAGACTCTTAGCTCTTTACTCCTATGACACATCAAGACAACATGTGTTCTAAAACAATTCTGCTGCGGTGTCTTACACGGACTTGTGACTATATCTTAAAAGGAGGTAAATGTTCCTTTAACAACATTCCTAATTTCAAGAGAACCTCAGATTTCTTTTACGGGCCGAGTTAGAGACAGAGAAGGGATGTCATAGTGAATTCATCATCACTGAGGTGGTTGGCAAAATCAACCAACTTTGATAAACACAGAATACCACTTTAAGGGAACACTTCTCTACAATAAAACTTCTTACAAATTTAGTTTATCATAGTAAATATGATCTAGTCTCCAAATTATAAGTGAAGGGTCATTAGAACAAAGAAAACAAATATTTGAATTTTGCAGGAAAGCTTTTTGGCCTTCCTAGCAAACAGATGTAGGGAAAAACACAATTTTGGCAAGATTCAGATGAGGAACAGATTTAACTTAAATTTTAGTGCAATCAACTAGCAAATATTCACTAATCTTTTATTTATCATCTAAGAATATGTACTGAATAGTTGGGTGTTTGTCTTTTGAAAGTATTTTAATCAATATTCAAGTTGAAAATAAAATTTTCAAAATTTCTGCTTAAATTGCCAACAGAAAACCTCTACTTTTTATATTCCACTATCATTTCTAATCATGGTTCAACTAAAGAATATGGAGCTTAAAATTCATTTTTTCCACATGTAAGAGAAACTATTTAAAGCTATGAAGAGAATTCGTCAAGTTTTCTGGATTAAAGATCAACATACAGAAATCAATATAATTCCCAAACCTTAGTAACTGTCAATTTAAAAAAGGTAATAGGGAAAATAATCTCAATACTCTCGGCAGCATAAAGAACTGCAGTGTAGAGTTACCTAGAAATAACCATAACAAAAGATGGATTTAATCTAGGGAGAGATATTTATAATTGTGATCGAAGGACAAAAAAAGAAGATTTGAGTGAGAGAAGACGTACATCACTGTTATGGGTGAATCATGACCCTCAAAAATTAGGTCTAAGTCCCAACCCCAGGACCTGGCTTGAAATGTGACTGTATTTGGAAATAGAGTCATTGAGGATGTACTTAGTTGTGATGAGGTCATACTGAAGCAGGATCGGCCCTTAATCCAAAATGACTGATGTTTTCTAAGAAGAGAGAGACGGGAAAGTGGCATGTGAAGCTGCAGACAGCATGGCCTTGTGAAGGTGAACCAGACTGGAGTTGCATTTCCATAAGCAAAGGATGCCTGGGGCTACTATGAGGCTAAAGGGCAAGAAAGGACTCATCCCTAGAGGCTTTTGAGAAAGCCTGGCCCTGCCCATGTCTTGATTTCCGACTTCAGCCTCTAGACCTGAAAGGTGGTGTGTGTTTGTTCAAGCCCCCCACTATGGGGTACTTTGTTATGGCAGCCCTAGGAAACCAATGTAAGCATTTTGAATGAAGTCAAGACTTCAATACCACAAGGATTCATGCTTTCATTCAACAAATATTTTTTGAGTTGGTACAAATATTACTCTACGTACCGGGAATTCTGTAGAAAACAAAATAGACTAAAATCTCTGTTCTCAGGGAGTTTCCATTGTAAATTCTAAAATGTACATGGAAGAATTGAAATCCACACTCACAAAGAAAGAGTAGAGTCCTACATAAAAAGGTATGCTTTTATTGGCGTCAAAGTAGACAAGTAAATAAATGGAGCGCAACAGAAAACTGGAAACAGACTCATGTACATATGTGAACTTGACATGTGATAGATGTGGGATTATTATCAGTAAGGGATAAGTGAAGTACTTACTTAGTCAATGGGGTTGAAACAATTGATTACACTTGATGAAAGGTATACACATAACTTAAAATATGCAATTTAAAATCATTAGGAGAAAGTATGGAAAATTATTTTTAGGACATTTACATGAGAAAAGTTTTCTTCACACACATATGTTCAAAACATTTTTTCACCATTTATAAATATTAGAGCACCGTAGCTATACATAATAGTTGAATTCATTTTGACAAAATCATACATGCATGGGATTTGATTTACTTCATTTCAGTCTATCTATCTATCTATCTATCTATCTATCTATCTATCTATCTGTGCCATTCTTCTAATATATGTATTTATAATATTTATACATTACATACAATTATATTATATTATATTTACAATATGTATACATATATTGCCATTCTTTATATATAATTTAGTGACTCAAATTCATTAGAGTTCTGTAGGTCAGAAGTCCAACATAGGTCTCACTGCACTAATATCCAAGTGTGAGTTGGTAGGGCCACATTCTTTCCTGGAGACTCTGAGGGAGACATTCCCCTTGTCTTCTCCACCCTGAACCTCCTCTTGGTCCTGCAAGTTATTCCTGCCTTCAGAATGAGCACTAGCTCATCAAATTCTTCTCATGCTGCCATCTTTCTCTTGATCTTCTTGACCACAGCCAAGAAGATTCTCTGCCTTTAAGAATTCATATTATTAGATTGGGCCACTTGGGTAATCTAGCATCATCTCCCCATCTCAAGGTTAGCTGATTAGCTGCCTTGGTTGCATTTGCAAACATCCTATTTTTTATTTACTGCAGTGGTGTGTGTGTGTGTGTGTGTGTGTGTGTGTGTATAGAGTGAAACTGAGATAAAGGTAAGAACATACCCATCATCCCCAAAAATTTTCTTAGTGGCTTTTTTATAATGCTTTACTCCCACTCTTCCATCCCATCTTATCCCTTTCTAGACAACTTTTGATCTGCTTTCAGTTACTGTGGATTCATTTGCATTTTCTAGAATTTTATATCGATGGAATCATACAGTATGTATGATATTTTTGTCCAGTTTCTTTCACTCAGTGTAATTATTTTGTGATTCATCATGTTGTTTGCATCAATTGTTCATTCCCTTTCATTGTGGAGCAGTTTTTCATGAAATCCCATATTTGTTTATGTATTCATATGTTGGTGGACATTTGGTTTATTCCTACTTTTTGGCTATTACAAATAAAATGTCTGTGATTACTTATGCATACATCTTTTTATGGACATATGCTTTTATTTCTCTTAAGTAAATACTAAGCAGTGAAATAACTGGATCATATGGTAGGTAGATGGTTAACTTTTAAAGGAATTTCTGAAGAGTTTTCCAAAGTAGTTATATAATTTTATATTCCTTGCAGCAGTTTATGAGAATTCAAGTTTCTCCATATCCTGTTAAAACACTTGGCATATATGAAAAGTCCAGCCTTTTCCACTGCAGCCATTCAACAGATGTGAACTTCATTGTAATTTGGATTTACACATCCCTAATTATGAATGATGTTGATTTGAATCCTTTTAAATTTAATGAAACTGGTTGTATGGTCCACAGAACATAACCTGTTTTGGTAAACATTCCAAGTCCACTTTAAAGGAATATGTTGTTTTGGTTTGGATCTGAAGTGCCCACCAAAAGCTCATGTGTCAAAGGCTTTGTCCCCAAGCAGCAGTGTTCAGAGGTGATTGAATAATGCAAGCTCTAAGCTCATTAATGGATTAATCTATTGATGGGTTCATAATTCAATGGGCCATTGGGATGTGGCGAAACTTAGGACGTGGGGCCTACTTGGAGGAAGTGGGTCCTTGGGGATGTGACCTTGGGGACCATATTTTGTCCTCTCCCTGGCTTTCCTCTCTCTTCTTCTCCTTCTTGCCTGCCATGAGGTGAGCAGCTTTGATCCACCATGTGTTCTCTGTTATAATCTCCTGCATCACTGCCACATGAGCATGTACTGAAACCTGTGAAACTGTGGGCCAAAATAAATCTTTCCTCTTCTTCCTTTTTTTTTTTTTCCCTCTCGGGTACTGGGTACTGAACCCAGGAACACTTGGCCACTGAGTCCTATTTGTATTTTATTTAGAGACAGGGTCTCACTGAGTTGCATAGTGCCATGTCATTGCTGAGGCTGGCTTTGAATTCATGATTCTCCCACCTCAGTCTCCGGAGCTGCTGGGATTACAGGCATGTGCCACTGTACCCAGCTTTAAATCTTTCCTTCTATAAGTTGATTTTCTCAGGTATTTTGTCACAGTAACGGAAATTTGACTACCATGTGTGTCTTTTACTGTTGTAGGTTAGAATGTTCTATGAATGTCAATTAGGTTGAGATGATAGTACAGTCTTCTATATTTGTGCATCAGAAAGTTTTAAAAAATTTTAAACATCTGCTGGGGTTGTGGCTCTGGGGTAGAGCACTTGCCTGGCATGTTTGAGGCACTGGGTTCAATACTCAGCACCACATAAAAATAAATAAATAGAATAAATGTATTGTGTTCATTTACAACTAAAATTATATTTTTTAAAACTTAAAAATCTGGAACAAGTTAGACTTTTCTTACTATTATTCCTTAAATAATATTTATATAATATTTATGATTTTAAGTATACTGGAGGATGTGCATAGATTAAACGCAAGTACTGCCCCATTTTCTGTAAAGTACTTGAGAATTCATAGATTTTGATATCCTTCGGGGATATGGGCGGTGGGGTATCCAGGAACCAATCCTTCAGAGATAGCAAAAGATAACTGTATTAAGTTCTCTGTATCCTTACAGATTTCCTGTCTACTTGTTTAATCAATTATTGAGAGAGGATATTGAAACTGAGAATGGATATTAAAATTGATTTTTACATTATATTTCTAGATTTGGTTTCAATTCAATATGTTTTCGATCCATGTATTCTATAAAACAATATTCTTTATCCCTGTTGATAATCCTTGCAAAAAGATCTACTTTGATATTAATATAGCCATTCCATCTGTCTTTTGATTAGTGTTCACAGATATATCTTTCCCATCATTTTATTTTTAACTTATTTTTCTCATTATGTTTTAAATGAATTTCTTTGGGATAGAAAATTGTTAGGTCTTGCTTTTTAAAAATCTGATTTGACTATCTCTGCCTTTTAATTGGAGTATGGCAATTATTTAATGTAATTATTGATAGGGTTAGGTTTAAATCTATCTTGCTATTTATCTTTTTTTGGTCCCATCTGTTCTTTTTTTCCCTTTTCCTTCTTTTGAAGTCTTCTTTTGATTTAATTGTTTTTATTGTTTCATTTTATCTCTTTTGTTGGTTTTTAGCTAAAACGTGTGTGTGTGTGTGAAAGAGAGAGAGAGAGAGAGAGCATTAGAGCTTATAGTACATTTAAAACATTTTCTCAATATATGTTCAAGTGACAGTACATTACTTTATATAAGGTATAAGAACCTTCTGTTGCTATCCTTCCATTTTTTTTCTTCCTGAACTTCACAATATCTTTAGCATGTTTTCTACCTCTGTATATGTTATAGTCTTCATATTACATTATTGTTGTTATTGTTTTAACAGTCAATTCACTTTTAAAGATAATTAAATGATTTTTAAAAATAATTTTTAGAATACTGTAAGTTGACTCCTGGAGTTAACTTACTTTCTCTGGTGTTCTTTACTCATTTGTATAGATGTAGACTTTCATGAGGACTCATTTGCCTTCCTACTGAGAGATGGTCTTGAGTGTTTCTTATTCAGCATATCTGCGGCTGATAGACTTTTTCACTTCTGGGAGGTCTGAAAATGTTTTTACTTCACCTTCATGTAGAAAAGATACTTCGACAGTGCTTTCAAGATGTTGCTACAGTGTCTTTTTCCTGCATTATTCAACAAGAAACCTGATGTCATGCTTATTTTTGTTCTTCTCTACATAGGTATCTTTATTTTGCCTCTGGCCACATTGAAGATTGTCTTTTTATCACTGGTTTTGAACAATTTGATTATGATGTGTTTTGCTGTCATTGTCACGGGGATTCATCAAGCCTCTTGGAAAATTAGTTTTCACCAAATTTGGAAAAAGTTTGGCCATTGTTTCTTCAAATATGTTTTTGGCCCACTGCCCTCTTTGGCAACTCCCCTTATATGTTCATTAGGCTGCTCAGAGTTGTCCCACTGCTCACCCAAAGCCGTCTTCATGTTATTTTAGTCTCCCTTTCTCTTTGTGCTGTATTTTAGAGGGCTTTATTGTCTTCAAGTAAAACCCTAAGGTTTTCTTCTGTGATCACTCACTATTAACCTCAGGTAGTAAACAGTTCACCTAAAATCTTGTAGTTTTCATCTGAACAAGTTTGGTTTAACCCTTTTTTTTTAAAGAGAGAGAGAGAGAGAGAATTTTAATATTTATTTTTTAGTTTTCAGCGGACACAACATCTTTGTTTGTATGTGGTGCTGAGGATCAAACCCAGGCCGCACGCATGCCAGCCAAGCGCGCTACCGCTTGAGCTACATCCCCAGCCCAGGTTTAACCCCTTTTTAAAAATCTTACATGTTTCTGCCCAACATATTCAGTATTTCTGTGACTTTTTTATTCTATCTTTTTAGCATATGGAATATAGTTATAAATACTATTTCAGCACCCTTGTCTCATAATTTTAACGTTTATGTTCATCCTGGGTCAGTTTCAATTGATTGATTAACTTCCTCCTTATGGTCCAGATTTTCCTGCTTCTTTCCATGCCTGATAATTTTTGATTGAGAGCCAGACATTGTCAATTTTGCCTTGTTGAGTGCTGGATATTTCATATCCCTATAAATTCTTAATGTTTCTTTCTGAGATACAGTTGAGCTACTTGGACACAGATTAATGCTTTCTGCTCTTACTTTTAAGATTCATTAGCTTGGATCAGAGCAGCATTAATTTCAAGATAGTCATTCCCCACTACCAAAGCAAGACTCTTCTGAATATTCAACCCAGGGCCATGGAGTGTAACATTTCCCAATCTGGCTGGTGGGAATAGGTACTATTACAAGCCCTATATGAGCAATGTACATTGTTCCTCCTAATCCTTTCCGGTGATCCTTCCATTGGCCTTTCTTTACCCGAATGTACTGATTAGTTTTCTGCTGAATCCTCAAATGGGTCTCTCTGCAGATCCAGAGTTCTCCCTGTATGGAGCTCATTCCTCTCCTGTGCTCTGCCCTGTTCACTGTAGCCACATTTTTTTCCCCCTCTAGACTCCCAACTTCTTAAATCCTCTGCTTTGGACACAGATTGATGCTTTCTGCTCTTACTTTTAAGATTCATTAGCTGGGATACTATGTCCCATACTATGGCTTGGAAATTCCCAAGGCAATAAATTGGGGCAATCTTTGGGCTCAACTCACTTGTTTTCTATTTATCAGGGGTGACTATCCCTTGTTGCTTGGCGTTCAATATCTTGGAAATCACTGTTTCATACCATTTTTCTCTGACTTTTAGTTGTTTCAGGTAGGAAGGGAAATCCAGTCCATGGTACTTTATCTTGGCTTGATGCATAGCCTCTCATTCTACTTTAGAGAAAGAGGTATATTCTAGTCAATTTAAATGAAACAACAATATGCAATTGGTTAGAGGAAATATGGCATGATGGGGTTTTATAGTTGTTAAAAGGAATGAAAGATACAGACTTATTAAAATCTGAAACTCTAATAATGAGAGAAAAAATCAGGTTATGGCATAATATTTACATTATGATCCCATATATGTAAATTTCAAAACCACATAATACGATAGGTTTTATTATTATTTATATGTTTGTAATAGGTTTTATTATTATTTATATGTTTGTAATGTGTTTATTATTATGGCTCTTACATGTTTGGCAAGTATGACCAGTGAATAGAAAGGATACATGCCAAATGAATTGCTCAACACTCTGGTTGTGTGAATAGCAGGGGCAGGGGGTTGCAACTGGAGGTCAACAAGGGTACTTTTCTTCAACAATAATGAAAAATTTTAAGCTAAGATGACATAATATTCCCATCTCCCTTGGGAAGTTCAGTGTACTGTCCCAAGAATTCAGCCACATAAATGATGAAGTATTAGGCCAGAGGAGAGTAGATTTGTTAGACAGGAGTGGATTTTGCCTAGGGACTGAGAGTCCGGTTGGAAATGGGTTAAGAGTCTTGTTTGGAAGGAATATTTGCATGGAGTCTGGTTTTGCTTTGTTTTCCGGTGTCTGTGGCAGATCAATAAAAGGACTAGCACTTAATAAAGATGCTATTTTTAATCTCAGCGATATAATATCCATTGTCCTTGTCAAATAATAGTTTCTTTTAAAAATTGAATTGGGTTTGGGGATGCTGATGGAGATGGGGCTGATGCCCCCCCCCCCCAGCTGTCTTTTGGTATTGCCACTGACTGAGGTGGATCAAGCCTTATGAAAGCCCAGAAGACAGGCCACAGAAGCAGACACCAATGTGAGGCTTCAAAAGGAAATGGGGAGGCAGGCTGATTAAGAGCTACTGAGGACCAGCAGCTGGTAGCATCAGGATAGTTAATTTTTTCATGGGTGGCTCCTTTCTCTTTAGCTCACAGGGAGACAGACTTGAGGTAACTAATACATTAAACTCAGAGTAGGTAAGAACTGCCTCCCCAAAAGGAGAAGGGAGCCCAGGAAACACAGGGCTGTATTAACCTCATCACAGATGGCTTGAGTGTGGGAATCCAAGAAGGCAAGCAGAGAGAAGTCCTCTCCAACTGAAACTAAATATTGTTTTTATTCCTTGTTTTCTGACCATAGTACAAGTTTTACGTGGAAATTGATGGTGTCTAATTAGACAATATGAGGCTAAGGCTGCACTTACAGCTGATCCCTAACAACCAGCATCATCTTTGTGATATGAGGAAACCACCAGCTAGTGAGAAGAGTTTTATTTTTAAAAGCTGCCCCACAATTTCAGGAACTGAGATCATTGAAACAGTAATGAATTAACTAATTCAATCTGTATTGATTTGGTACCTACTACATGGCCACTGCTCCTTTTCTGGGCAGCATTAGAGCTTTATGGTAAATAAAAAGAAAGCCCAGTCATTTGGTAATATACATACCATGAGCTGACCCTCCTCAATGTTCTGCTAAGAAGGTATCACAGGGGACCAGGGACCTGGTGAACCTTGTACCAAATTATTGGGTAAAGGGAAAACCTATTCTTTTTTTTTTTCTCTCCTGAGAGTTTTTTCCTGGAGCTTTTCAAAAATTTTCACAGATCAGTAGTTGAAGTTACAAGATTCCACAAATCCTACTTTCCCTTCTAAACTCAGAAGCCTAACTCTCCAAGCCACACCAGCCTGTGAATTAAAATAAAGACAGAAGGACTATCTCCTGCCAGGATTTCTCTGTCCCTGTACCTTCTCATTCTTTGGGAATTCCAGTCCCCTTCTCTTACATCCTCTAGGACTCCTAAGGGTCTCACAGACTAGACCACTTGATCCCTCTGTGGAGATTTAGCCATTTTCCTTACAACTTTCATCTGGAGCTGATGCTGGTGTCCATCTGTGTCCGGTCAGATTGGAGCCCTTTACTGGAGCTGCTTCTGGACAAGGGCTGCAGCAACCCCACCTCCCATACTACAGGAACTTCCTATTACCATTGCCAATATCTCTGTAAGACCAGTGCAGATATTAGTGAAGCTGTGTTTTATGATGATAGTTATTGTTATTGCCATTGTCACCATCATAACCATGACTGCCCTGTTGAGGCTCGGGCATGGACCCCTGAAGACAGAAGGAGACCTGCTCTCAGAATCACTCCACCCTTCACCTCCTCTTGACTCTTCTTTCTATGTGGTAAAGTTCTTCCTGAAAGTCTCTTGGTTCCTTGTAGGCAGATCTCTGGTGGCCCTGAGTTTCCTTCAAGATGTCCAGATGTGCCCCCACACAGAAATGAACATAATTTAACATGGCTATGGTTTGAATGTGTCCCCCAGACTTCACGTATTCACGTGAAGCTCACTCCCTAATGCAACAATGTTGGAAGGTGGGACCTCTAGAAGCTGACTTGAAGAGGTTCTGCCCTCGTGAGTCGATGAGTGCCACTGTGTGAGAGTGCCGTGGTGTAGAATCGAGTTCATGTCTCCTCTTGCTCCCTCTCTTGCATGCTCTCTCCCCATGTGATGTTTTCCACCATGCCTCGCTGCAGCACCAAGGTCTTTGACAGAAGGGGCCTCTGGATCTTGGACTTTCAGCCTCCAGAATCATGAACCACAAAAAAATCCCATTGTTTATAAACTACTCTATGGTATTCTGTTTAGCAGCACAAAATGGACTAAGACAAACTTTATGTTCAACCATTAAATTATTAAGATCCATTAATAAAAAAGGATGGTCACTGGGGAGGGAGAGGGATGTTTTTGAGATTGGGGAAAAGAATGGTGGTCAATGTTGGCAGGAAATCATTGAAGTTAGAGGAAAGGACAGGGCCAGGGTGGGACAGGACAGAATCAACGGGTGAGAAAGTTGCCAGGGCTGATGTAGAGTATGGTGAATAGGATTCTAGCACCCTCGTTCCTGGGACTCTCTCCCTTCCTCTCCCTCTACCTGCTGAAGCATTGCCCCAAGGTGCCCATCCAGTCAGACTCTCTTCCCACATGGCCACTTTCTCCTTCAGACTCCTTCCCATCCAAACTCCTGTTGATTCTGGACAAGCTTCCAAGAGCTTGTCATTGTGGAGGAAGACTAGTTGATTAAATCTCTTTATAGCATTAAAAATTAATAAAGCCCTAACAGCTTCTTCCCTGCTGCCTGGAGGCAAGAGTTGAGGGGAATCTCAGTGAGCAGCAGGCCCATGGGAAGCCAGTTTGGCCAGTGGTGCTTTGTTTTATTTCGCTGCTGTGACGAAAGGACCCAACGAGAACAACTGTAAAGGAGAAAAAATTTATTTGGGGGCTCACAATTTCAGAGATCTCAATCCATAGACAGCAGGCTCCATTCCTTGGGGCTTGAGACGGGACAGAAGGTCATGGTGGAAGAGTGTAGTAGAGGGAAGCAGCCCACATGGTGATCAGAAAACAGAGAGACTCCACTTCCAGATACAAATATATACCCCATAGCCACACCCCCAACGAACCACTTCCTTCAGCCACACCCCACCTGCCTCCAGTTAACTTTCAGTTAATCCCATTGGGGATTGATTAGATTAAGGCTATACCCCAATCATTTCTCCTCCAAACCTTCTCTCATGGTCTCAAGGAGTTTTTGGGTGACACCATGTTTAAACCATAACATACTTCTAGACACATTCCTGAGCAGAAGCTTAAAAACTTTGATCTGCCTGCCATGGGCCCCTCTCATCCAGTGGAACTTGCCCTCAGATGCTCCCAGTGACCTGCTCCTAACATGGGCATCCGTGCTGAGCAGTTTTAGAGGATTATGCAAAGCTGATTGCACTCTCCAGGGAAAGCCTATAAATGTTGTTATTTATTCTTTTAAATAACACCTCTTATACATCCTAAGTGCTCTGGAGATATACAGAAACAGCACAGCAGGTTCTAGGGGCCCAAATAATTCTTTATCATCTTTAATTTTTTTCACAACAGCTGCTTATAATAATCCCTTGGAAAGCTAAAAATGCAATCAGCTTCCTGGATGAATTAGCTGCATTACCTGCAGCACCATGTAGAATGCTTTGTTCAGCATTGGTCTGGCTTGGTTTTGTAGGATTGACCCAAGGCTTGCACACAACTTAGGGCTGGGAAAAACTTGATGTTATAATCAACCTCCGCCAACCCCAGAGCCTCTTTCCAAGTAGAGAAAACTCCAGGGGTAGGAATACAATGGACACTCCCCCATTCTCTTGGAGTGATGATGACTTTTTAAGCTTTCCTAAAAGTATGAGAAACCAAAAAGGAAGTGGCTACTGTAGAAAGCCTTTCTTGACCCTCTGGATGGACCAAAGTGTGGATGCTCTGGTCCACCTCCTAGGTAGGCTTATAAAGATGGCAATGGGTATACAGAGTCAGCACAGGACTGGCTTAGAGTAGGTGGTCAGAAATGTTAGTTGTCCTTTCCCATCCCTCCCTTAGGAGAAGACCCGTTCTGTTAAATGATAGTGCAGCATCACCCTGCCTCTCCTGGCCTTGGAAAAGAGACTCCGAATTTCTTTTCACTCAACTCCTACTGGATGCATGTACTTGACTTTCTACTCAACTTTCACCAGGATGTCCATCCCTGAGGACATTTGCAAAATTCTGGTGAAAAAGAATTCACAGATTTTAGGTGCACTGATGAATGAAAAATGATGTATCCTCTTGGATGCAGCAGGGCAAAGATTCAGGGGGAACACGCCTAGATGCTCACATGGAATGCTGACAGCTAACATTGCTGCCAACAGGATTACATTTGAAATGATTACAGATATGAAGGTCTTTCGGTTAGTACTGTGCATCCCAGGATGGTGTGAATGATCTGGTAGGTGAGTATGAAGGGAATAGGAAATGGAGCAGATTTTAAAGTGGTGAAAAGGAGGAAAATGAGAAGAAGAGCTAATTTGTTTTGGCTCTTCTATATACCTGGCTTCATGTTAAACTTTCCAAATATCTCATCTCCTTTAAACCTTGTGTGCAAATTATAGAAAAAGAAACCAAGCATAACTTGCTTGAAGTCACATAACCTGGAAGCTGAGAAGCAATTGGAATTCAAATCCAGGTTTGTCTAATCTCAGAGCCTGTGGTCTAAATTATCTTATGTATTTAAGGTCAGATGAGAAGGTAGTAGGTCCTTTTAAGGTTGAACCTTAAGATGTGGCTAAAATTTCATATGTGAAGGAAAAAGGGTTTTTCTGGTGGATACAAGGTCAGAATCAAGTCAGAGAGGTGAGCAGGCATAAGTTTGGAGCAAAGACCTATTTAGCTGGGGTGCAGAGTGGCTTCTTGTCTATAATATAAAGTTTGATATTTTAGTTTTCTATGGAGTGGAAATAACACCAAAAAGGCTATTCTGAAGATTAAATGAGATGAAGTACCTGGCAGGGACCCTGGCACTCAATAAATGGTAGTTCATTCATCTGTTCAACAAAGATTCCCTAAATGTCTACTATATATCAGGCAAGGAAAGAGACCTGTCTAAGCTCAACTAACCCAGTCCTAACCCTTGTAAAGTTTATATTCTCGTAGGGAAGAGTGGCATTAGATCATGTTTCATAGTTTAATAACAGTAGTGATAAGGGTTTCAGAACAGAAGTATGAAGTATTATAACCTTTTATAACAAGGAAGAATGAATGGGAATTACCTAGAGAAAGTGAGTATACGTACATTTGTGTGTGTGTGTGTGTGTGTGTTTGTGTGTGTGTGTGTGTGTGTGTGTGTGTGTGACTTTAGGGATCATTTTAAGCAGTGAAAAGCCATGAAGGTTTTAGCAGGAGAGTGACCTGATCATGATGTGGCATGATCAGATATTACAGTACTAAACTGAGAATTACTAGCTTTCTGATAGAGAACTAATGAAAATGTTTGAGGAACAGGATGATACCATCACCGGGGCACGTTTTAATAAGCTCATTCCTAGCTGGGCACATTGGAGTATGCCTGTAATCCCAGAAGCTTGGGAGGCTGAGACAAGAGGATCAAGAGTTCAAAGTCAGCCTCAGCAATTTAGTGAGGCCCTAAGCAACTCGGCAAGACTCTATCTCTAAATAAAATATAAAAAGAGCTGGGGATGTGACTCGGTGGTTAAGAGCCTCTGGGTTCAAATCCCAGTACTATATAAACAAACAAATAAACAAACTCATTCCATGTGCATGCATAAGGCAGAGGGGTTCTTCTTATTTACTTTTTTTTTCTACTGATGCATTACAGTTTTATATATTGATGGGATTTGTTGTTACATATTCATACATGGACACAACATAATAATATAATTTGGGCAAATCACTTCCCAGCATTTCCCCCCTCCTTCCTTTGGAAGAGAGATTCTGAGGCTCAGAGGTCAGTTGGAAGGCATGAAGTGATCAAGTTCTGAACTGAACTATGGGCTGTAGAAGCCAATAGGAGGAAACAAGCGCAAGACACACTTTTAAGGAAGGAATGTGAGCTTTATTAGAGGTGGGAGATAATGGAAAGGGAAGCATAAAAGACTACCAGGAAGTTTCAGATCTGGGTGGTTGCAAGGATGAGGGTGTCAGAGCCAGAAATAGAGCAGTCAAAAGAAGAGCTGACTCAAGGAGAAGAGGGTGACTTCCATTTTCAACACATCAAGTCTGAGATGACAGCATGTTCTGGGAAGAGTGGAGTGCCTTGCACAGACAAGCAAGAAATCCTAAGTGGGGACAGAACCTGCTATAGAGGGTGACCGAGGGATGGCGTGTGTGTGTGTGTGTGTGTGTGTGTGTGTGTGTGTGTGTGTGTGGTGTGTACTGGGGATTGAACTCAGGGCACTTGACCACTGAGCCACATCCCCAGCCCTATTTTGTATTTTTTTTTTTTTTTTTTTTTTTTTTTTAGAGACAGGGTCTCACTGAGTTGTTGTTTAGTATCTCATTTTTGCTGAGACTGGCTTTGAACTCGTGATCCTCCTGCCTCAGTCTCCTGAGCCACTGAGATTACACTCTTGTGCCACCGCACCCGCAGGGATGTCTTTAATCACTGTCTGTCAGAGGTGGAGGTGAGAACAGAGGAGTGGCCTTGGAGCAGTCAATTAGGGAAAGAGAGACTGGGACGCAGCCTATCCAGTGCCATTCCCACCAGGGAGGAGGCACAAAGTCAGCCAAGGACTAGCAGAGATGGGAGCAGGAATAGGGACAGGAACTTGCAAACTGGTGGACTATGGAAGGAGGCCAAATGCTGTCTGTCAGAGCCCACCAAGGGAAGGCAGAGAGGCAGGGGACTGAGGCTGCAGATGGAACCCTTGTTTTAGTCAGCTTTTTTTTCACTACTGTGACTAAAGGATCTGACCAGAACAACTACAGAGGAGGAAAAGTTTATTTGAGGGCTCACGGCTGGCTCCATTCTTTGGGCTTAAGGTGAGGCAGAGCGTCATGGCAGAAGGGTGTGGCAGAGGGAATAACTCACAGGACCCGCAAGGAGAGACTTCACCCTCCAGATGCAAATATATACCCAAAGCCATGCCCCAATTCCCACCTCCTCCAGCCACACCCCTACCACTTCAGTTAATCCCTGATGGGATTAACTCGCTGATTAGGCTAAGGCTATAACCCAATCATTTCTCCTCCAAACTTTCTTGCATTGTCTCACATGTGAGCTTTAGGGAGACACCTCATCCGGTAACAACCCTGAAGCCACTCTTCACTGCAGTCCTGGAGGGCCGTGGCCCTTCTCAGATTGGTGCCCTCTACCTGATTATTGGTAAGAAATGCCATCCTGGCCAGGGAGGAAAGGCAGGGCTGGCTATGTAGTTTTCAAAGCCAGGTGATATTAAAAATATGGGCTCCTTGTTGAAAGCATGGGGAGAAAGTGCAGTTAAAGGCTGTGAAATACAAAACTTTCCCTTTGCTTTTATGGTCTCTCTTGCAACCTGTCCTGATGGTTTTTAAAATGTTATTTAATGCTGTATTCTCTTGGGCAAGCACAGAATATCACAGTAGACATGGTATGTGGGCATGTTCTGCCCAGCAACAGCTGGATCATGGTGCATGATCCCAGCCAGGCAGAGGTCAAGCCAGGTATCTCTTCTTCCTGACCCAGGGTGGGTGGGTGACTCCAGAGGGATTGCCCTCTCTGCCTTAAGACACACTCAGTACCTGGGTCAGAGGGGGGTAAATTGTCCCCCTCCCCAGAGCACCATGGTGAGGTGCTGCCAGCTCAGGGCAGGGATAGAGATCTCCTCCTTGCCTGGCCTGAAGAAGTTGCAAGGCTTGCTTGCCTAAACCTACCCTGCCTGTACCTGTACCCAATCCCCTGACAGGAGAGGGGAAGAGAGGCCAGGCAGGGCCCAGGCACCAGGGGCTGGGAAGGATGGTGGAGAAACCTCAGTTTACTGCGCTCCAGTATCCCATCTGGCTTCATATACGAAACAGAAATTAAAAAGTAAAACTGACAAGAATTTCAAGACAACAACAAACAAGCATTAAACTGCAAGCAGGGGCCTGTGTGGCCCCAATGGGCATTGGCCACGAAGCTGGTCCCCAGTTCAAGGCCAGCTCAGAGGCATGGGTGTGAGGAGTGGTTGGGAATCTCCTCTTTCTGCCAGCCCTGCACCCTCCGTGTGTGTGTTTGTGTGTGTGCTTCCTGTGGTCCCTGTGAACGGCTCCCACCCCAGCACAGGGTGAACCCAAGGCCACAAGGCCTGTGATGCCCCCAGGCTGATCCAGGAGGTGGGCCTGTCTCTCTCCTGCCCGCCCGCACTCCCTCCCTCTCCCCAGGCTTCTCCTTCCTAATGCTGAGACTCAGGCAGGCTCAGGGCAAGCTGCTCCAGTGCAGTCTTTATTAGGTTTCCAGTTTCCTGTCACGACAGCCAAGCCCCACAGGAACAAGAGGAAACAGAAATCGATTCTTTATCAACCAGAGTCCAGGCGTTGACTCCAGAGCTGAGAGAGGCAGACAGGAGTGTAGGCCTAGAGCTGAGGCCTCAGAGCCCACAGCACTGACCATCACTGGTCACTAACAGGCAGAACTCAGCCTGTCTGCAGCCCTGGGAGTGGCCCTAGGGAACACCAGATTCTCTTGAGTTAGCAAAGGACTGTCCAAGGGCCTGGGCGGGGTGGCATCCTGCCAGGAAAAGCATGAAGCCATCCTGAGGGTGCTCTGCCGCCCACCCGCAGCATCTTTCTTCTAACTTCTTTCCCCAGGGCCTCTGCCCTAACCTGGAATTTTGATCTGGGGTGAGGACAGGACTCTTCATAGTACACTGTCAGTTCTGGACTCTCCCTCCCTACATACCTATTGGCTTCTCAGAAGGAGCCCTAATCAGGTATCAGGTAAGTGTCAAGGGTCTAGATTCCCATAAGGATCAATTATCAAATGACCTGACTTGCCTCTTGGATTCTTGAAATGATGGGTTGAGAAGCACTGACATGCGAAGGGTCGTGGACAGGGCCATCTGTTTTCTCATCCTGTCGACTTCTCCAGGTCTCTTTGTCCCAATGAACACTTTCCTAAATTCTTATAAAATAAGCATTCTACCTAAACCAGACAGAGTTGCAGGGCTGAATTGAGTCTCCAATTCTACAAGTAAGCAGGCAGTGAAGAGTTTTCTAAGAGGTTAGGAAAGAAATGATCAGGGAATAATATGGAGGAATGGTTAGACCTTCAGAAAGTTGTGGATCACAGGTGTGGTGGCCATGGAAAGCTGTGGCCACACCTGTGGGAGTGTCCCTACAGCTCTCCCAGAATGGACCTCAGCTTTTTTTGAGAGCCAATATTAAGCCAGGCAAGCCTCAATGACAAAGTAGAATTTGGGGATTATGAACTGCAAATACTTTTGGAACATGATCCAAACCCAGATTCACAAATGTGTTCACCTGCACTTCCGAAGGCCCAAGGGAAGGAAGGGGCAGCCTCACTGTCCTCAGGGAGTGCATGGGACAGCTGGAGGATCAGATACTGGAGTGGCTGCACACTGCAGGACTGGTGTGTTGACTGGAGGTCATAATGCAGAGAAGGGTGGGAAGAAGGAAATGGAGACAGGGTGGTGGCCGTGGTGAGTGGCATTGTGGTGTATCAGATGACACACAGACTCTAGGTTTCAAATCCCATCTCTGCCACTTCTTGGCTACGAATTCAGTCAAGTTATCAACTTCTCTTGCCCCCATTTCCTCATCTGCAAAATGGACATGACAACGATTATACCCACATCACCAGTTTGTTATAAGGATGAAATGAATTAATAAAGCACTTAAAATCATGTCTGTTACATCATAGGCTCCATATTTTATAAAACTATTTGTTGAAGCAGGGTGTGGTGGTGCAAGCCTGTAATCCCAGTGGTCTGGGAGGCTGAGGTAGGAGGATTGCAAGTTCAAAGTCAGCCTCAATAATAATTTAGTGAGGCCCTAAGCAAATCAGCAAGACCCTGTCTCTAAATAAAATAAAAAGGGATGGGGATGTGGCTCAGTGGTTAAGCACCCTGTCTCAATCTCTGGTACAAAAATAAATAAATAGAGAGAGAGAGAGAGAGAGAGAGAGAGAGAGAGAGAGAGAGAGAGATAGGTAGATGGATACAACTATTTGTTGAACCCTGGAACTAGTTTCAGATTCAATCATAAGTCACATTGGAAAGATCATAGCCCAAGAAGACAAAGATAATAAAAAGGGAATTCCCAGTTTATAATTTGTATTTCTCAAGAAACACTAAACAGGGTTACGTAATTTCCAACCATTTTCGTATTCCTCATCCTCTTACCCCACCCCCTGCTCCTCATTCTTTCCTTTCATATTTCCCTCAACCAACTCGAACCTCAGCCTCTCTCAGCCCACAGCTCTCTTTCTCCTGTGATGGCCATGAGAATTGGCACTGGGGAAAGAATTTTAGTTGCGTGATTCACTGACTCCTCACTCAGGCTGCTACAGTGGCTCACTGGGGCAGATACACCTCCTATAATTAACTACTGCGCTTTGAGATCCACGAGGCCTTGGCATGGACCCCGTGCTTCCACCCGCCCTTCTCAATTTCTGAGGGCAGCTGGAGAGAGGGCTCAGGCAGACTCCTTCCTCCAAGATAGGGTGTCCATTTGTCAGCCAACTTGGGCTCAGGGAGTCTCCAGGATTTGGAAACCTTAGATTTCACTGCAGTCCCGCCTAGGAGCTTCCACCTAATCTTCCTTCTCTCAAGAAAGACCTATGATGCGGCTTGACAGCCCCTCCTGGCTTTCCCAGCTCACTCTTTCCTTCCACATAAACATTTCACTAATAGAATCCTGGTGTGCTAAATCCCATCTCAGAGGACATGGCTGCCCCCTCTCTCCTTCTTCTCTCACTTCACTCACTGTATAGATGAACTCAGCCTCTAGCTAAGGTCTCTCCGGCCTCCCTTACATCAATTCGGCCTCACCAACACCCTGGAACTGTCTGGTGCTCAGAGATTGCCTCAGAGAACTAGACAGCTGAGAAGTCGAGCAGGTGAAACTCTCTTACTCAGGTAGTGTGGGAAGACTTTGTTGGGAATATCTACTTATCAACACAATTGATCCCAGATCTAATAACACTAAAGAACACTTTAGTGTGCTTGGCACTGGGGAAAGAATTTTAGTTGTGTGATTCACTGACTCCTCACCCCAGGTGCTATGGCAGCTCACTGGGGCAGATATTTTTCACATTTTGCAGGTGAAGAAAGTGAGTTAATTTTTGACCAGATGCCTGTAAGTAACATATAAGTGGTGAGTCCAGCCTTGTGTGTGCTCCCAGTGCCATGAGAGCATGCTCTGCCCTACAGCAGAGACATTACAGCCTCTAGTATTATGGACCTGTGAGGCACACAGGGGCAAAGAGGCAACCAAACTGCAACCTGGTACCAGCCCATTCCACCATGTGAAGCTCTTTCCTCCCAGTCACAGGGAAGAACCTGGGTCTGGGGTATGGACCTTGCTCTGGGCTCTGAGGGCAAGTGCTATGAAGAGCTAGAGAGGGTCCAAGGAAGTAGGGGAACAACATAGCACCACCTACTGGAGCACATTCACAGTCCTCCAGAATTAGATCATTAAAAAGTAAATGCTTTTAAAAGCAGTTCTGCTGAGCAGGGGATGTGCTGTCAAGTTGCATGGTGATTCAAAGGTTCTGTGTCTCACAACCTGCTTGGGAGGTGGGGGTAAGGACACTGCTGTGGGGAACAATGGCCCAGCTTCTCTGTTGTCTACTGTAAGTTGGAGTGACCGGCCATGGCTGAACCCTAACCCGACTGTCCTTAGCTCTTCAGCCTGGATATTCTCAGCTCATAACTATAGGCTGGCTCTGACCTCAAATCCCAGCAGGACCACCAGCTCACAAGCTATGTGACCTAACAGGAGACCCTGAACATCTCTTAGCCTTATTAGTCCTACTCTTGAAACATGGAAATACTGCTCGTATCTTGGCATTAGGTCCTTGTAAGGATTAAAAGAAGTAATCTCTGCACAGGGTCTGGCATATAATAAGCACTCAAGTATATTAGCTCTTTCTATTATTCACTGTTTGCATTATTAACACCTGCCTGAAAGATTAAAGGTGCTAGATTTAAAAAAAAAAAAAAGAAAAGAAAAGAAAAGAAGGTTATGCCTCTTTCCAAAGAGGGACAGAAATTGCTACTGCTTTCCAATATTGAGTTTTTCCTCTTTTTGTGGGCATTCCTGTGGTGGAGGTGGCCTATGGGAAGTGTGCAGGAGTAGAGTTCTCCACTATGGACCTGACTCATCCAAACCTCCCATGCTCATGACCCTCCCCACCTGTTCTTTCCACTTTGTGATGAGCTTGTTGGAGATGGCAGAGCCTAAGATGGTTAGAGCCTGGGTCTCTGAATGATTGTGTGGAGCAGAGCCCTCCCATCCACCACTGCTGAACCCTGTGGGCTGCCTTATTTTGTTGAGCCCCTAAGAATTTGAGCTTGTCATAGCATTTAGCCCACCCTGACTTTTACATTCAGCCAAACCACAAGAATTTCAGAACTATCTGTGACTTCAAACTATTTAGAAATTTCATGAAATGAGGGAATGACAGAAGGCAGTCCCTAAAGCCCTTCTCAGCTCAGACATTCAAGACAGCTCATTGCTTCATAATATGCAGTTAAGAAGCAGCCTTCCTCCCCTGCAAGGAACCTAGGAGACTGCTAGTCCTAGAGAAACTGTCGGAGGGGCCTGGAGACAGCACCTGGTCTCTCCTGCAGGGACCCTCAAATCCAGGCCAGTCTGCAGTGCCTTCAGGCTCCACTAGGTCAGAGGTTTGGAGAGAGAGAACTCAAGAGTCGCTGAGGCTCCAGAGAGACTGAGCAGGTCTGTGCCAGTGTGTGTGGGCCATGGCTAAGTTGCTTTGCAAATATTTATTTGTAGATGTTTTTCCTTAAACAGCTGTTGGAGGGAATGTAGTTAGGGAGAGCTGCTGCTAATCTCCATATTTCTGGGAGGCAGCAGCCAGTGCACCAACAATGGTGGCTTCTCTGTTCTCTCTGGATCTCTCTCTCCCTCCCTCCCTTCTTCCTCATCTCCCCACAGCCCCTCTCCCCATCTTTACAAGTGCTGACCCAGGCAATGTGCTTGCTACAGGCCCATCTGGCAGAGGTAGAATGGACCTCTCCAGGGGATGATCTCCCTTCTTGAAAGAGCAGAAAAGAAGAAGAAGGGAGGAAGCAAAGTAGGGTAGAAGGACAAAGAAGTGGAAATTGAAGGCAAGAAAGAGGAAGGGAGGGTTAGGGGGTGTTAATAGAAACTGGTCACAGCAATGTGACTTTCTGGATAGCATTCATTTAGAGACACAGAGAGTTGGGTTCAAATCCTACTCAAGTCAACTATTGATTGATGTCTGTAAAATTACTCAGCCTTTTAAAGTTTTAGTTATATGTTGTGAAACAAGAGTAATACCAGCAAACTCTTATTTGAGAATTATAGGTGATGTCAGCGAGCCCATTGCTGATCCATAGCAGGTACTTTATGAAGGGCTGATTTTAGTTTCAGACTCATCCTCTTTCTGTCAGAGTTGGGACAGGCTTCTGGACAACCTCTCCCCAGACTGCCTCTCTTCCCCATGTCCATGGGCTGCCTAAAGCAATTCCCATGCAAACAGGGCCAAGTGGGACACCATGCTCAGAGCTATAGAAAGAAAGGGGAACATAGGACAGTGGTTCCCATACCTCCACTAGGTCCAAGCTGAGCCTGAGGCCATGTCAGCCATGAAAGTCCTGGAGGAAGATGGTTAGATCCCAGAGTTAAACCACACTTCCAGGGGGAGACCCTACTTGCTCTGGGGAAGATATTTAATCTCTGTGCCCTTGGATCCTTATCTGTAAATTAGAAGTAATGACAACTTAGGGTTGCTTAACACTCAAATGAGCTGTATATACTTAGAATTATGCCTGCACACAGTGAGCATTCTGCAGCCCTGGTAAAATACAGAAGCAAAGCTGCTGCTCTTGATGGGGACTGTATGTTGTGAATAAATTTGGTATTTACCCTACATTCATATCCCCTTTAGGACTACATTCCAAGTATTTAGAATTCAGGGCCCAAACAGATTCAATTTACCTTTCAAGGTTTACCGGGATCTCTTCCATGGGTCCATCCTTCTTAAGGTAGACTTCGCTATTGATGTGCAAAATCCTACCCCTGCACATTGGCCATGGAGTGACTATTGAGGAAGTAGGACAAAGCACATATGGAACTTGAACTTGGGGCTGGAGACCCAACCCTGTATGCAGGAGACCTTGATGTATAGGATGGATCTAGGAGTGTGAAGAGACAGGGCTGGGTGAGGAACCTCTGTACCCTTGCTTCAAGATTTATAAATTTTAGAGCAGAGAATTTTTGTGCACATAGGTTTTTGAGCATCATCTCCTGATACTCATCTCTACCGCATGACTTGGCTGATTACAGGCACTGGTGTGATCATCCCTAGCTAACTAGAACAGATGGGCTCAGGTCAAGTGCACACACCAGAGAGCTCACATGCACTCACTGGCAGTTCTAAAGGTAAGGACTCCAAACGTCTCTAGGATCAGGAGCTTCAGGTGTTCAAGACCACCTCTTCCCCACTGCAGGGCTGCACTTACTCCACTGGTTTTGTTAGACAGACACCCAAGGAGCCCACCATGACCCTGGGCTCCGAAACTCAGATCTCCAAAGATATCCTATTAGTTTAGGTTTTTGGATTATAAGAAACCGACATCCCTTCAGGGCTCCTCAAGTCATGCAGGGCTTGAAGACAAGATGCATATGAGAATAAAGAAATGAGGAATGCTAGCCACAAAGCCAAGCTTCCAATGTGCTCTGGGGAAGATGAACAGGCTCTGGAAGGAGCAGGCTGAAGGTTAGCCAGGCCTGGCAGAGGGTGAAAGCAGAAGGTCCTAAAGACCCAAGAGGTGCTGGGACTCAGTAGAGGCTTTGGGGCACAATCCAAATGTGTCTCAGCTCCTCTCCATACATTTGCCTCACATCATTCCTAAATACCTCTTCTGCTGTCATGTGGCTTCCTCACTCCCTACTCTTTCTCATGGTATCTGCTTGCTTAGAACTTGGGCCCACCAATGGCCCCTCAGTTTCCCTTACTCAGTCTCTCTTTACCTCATGACCCATTAACTTCTGTGTTCACTGCTAACTGCTCTGCTCTTTATGCGTTGTTCCAAGTCAATTATTTTGGGGAGAAATTATAATCCCAGGCATTAAGGTTCTGTCCTTGCTAGGTTCTGTGGTTCATGCCTGTGATCCCAGCAGCTTGGGAGGCTGAGGTAGAAGGATCACAAGTTCAAAGCCAGCCTCATTAACTTAGGGAGGCCCTAAGCAACTTAAGAAGACCCTGTCTCTAAATAAAATATAAAAAGGACTGGGGTGGTTAAGCAACCCTGAGTTTAATACCTGGTACAAAAAAAAATCTGTGCTCATGAATGGGTTAATGTCATTATCACAAGAGTGGGTTTGTTATAAAAGCTAGTTGAACCTCCCCCCAATGCTCTGTGCATGTTCTCCTGCTCTTCTGCCGTTCACTATGGGATGATGCAGCAAGAAGAACCTCACAAAATGCAGCCTTGGACTTTCCAATCTCCAGAAGTATAAGAAATAAATCTCTGTTTTTAACAAATTGACAGGTTTTAGGCATTCTGTTGTAGTAGCACAAAATAGACTAAGACAATGCCCCTGGCTCAGATGCTTACCATTCAACTGTAGTCAATTGAGGAGGCTAATTATCTTGGACAAGTCTTCTGAGGACAGGTTCCCTACAACACGGACAACAGGCATAGTAAATGCCACCAGCAATCTGTCTATGATGTGAGGAAGGTAACCTGGAGGCCAAGAGCCCTTCCAAGGGCTCACTCATTGCCTCCCTGTTTTACTTTCTCTCCTGCAGACTTCCCCCATTCTAACTGCAAAGATAAAGAAACAGGCAGGTCAGGAAAAGACCTCTGAGGAACTGCTGTTCCTCAAGCTCTGAATATGTAACCCTTTCCTCCTTCTCTTTGTATATTTTCATTTGAATAGAAGTGTCTGAATTTATTTAATTTTTTTTAACAACAAAATCAACAATGCTTCAGCAAATATTTGATGAGTAGCTACTATGGTAAAGTTCCTCTGTTCAGCACTGAAATTTCATTTGAAACCAGAGCATGTCAATATTTATTACAAATTTTGTTCTACTATTTGATTTACAACATCTTATTTGACCTTGTAACATCATAGGACAGTCAATAAAGAAGATATCACCATCTTACTCATTGCATGGGTGAAGAAACTGAAGTTCAGGGAGGCCTAGTAACTTGTCCTAGGCTCCACAGGGAGCAGTAGAGAACCTGATACTAAAGCTCCAGTTGTAGCACCATTCTCAGGGGACTCTATAGCATCTCTTGTCCTATGGATTAAAGCCATTCATGGCTTGGACCTTTCCCTGTGTGGCTTGTATGTTGTACATGTGCTTTTCCTGACATTCTTGTTTTCTATCTGATTCCCAGGGGATATCATCTCTTCCTGGATGGGTACGGTTCCTAAGGTGTCTTCACCCAGTGCTAACTTCCTAGGCAGGCTAATAACTTCTTCCTAGTATTCAGAGAATGTCCTTCCTTCCTATCTATGTAGTCACCAGGTCTGCTCTTCCCTGTCCATGGTCCTGGACTTGGATCTATTGCTTTGAGTCCTTAGGGAACAGCCAGTGTCTTCTACTGGTTGGGATTCATTCCTAAACTCCAGGCCAGCAACTGAGCTGGCCTGGCCTCACACTCAAGCAGCAGGTGGGGCAGGATTCAACCTGAGTTTTGCACTTGGGATCTCGATTGGAGCCCCATGCCTACAGCTGGTCAGTTGAATTATGGGATTTCCTGAGCTAGCAGGAGAAAACTTGGGCATCAAGAACAAAACAAAATCTGAGCCATGTTTTAGGAGAGATGACAGGAAAGGTGGAGCCTACAGGAAATTTTTACTTAGTTGCTTTTAATGATCAGGAAGAGACTATGAAGGAGGAAGCTGGAGCTCAGCCTGCCTTGCAGTAGGGAAAGTGGGTGGAGAAGTTCCCCCTTAATCAGAGCCTGGTGGGAAGCCAGGAAAGCTGTGGCTCTCGCTGATTGCTGCTCTAATGGTGACTGGGATGGAGATAGTCATGCAGAAGTGTGTGAACTGTATGCATGTGTATATTTGCAAGCCTGTGATTGCTGTTGCTTTTGCATTTCCTAACCAGTGGCCAGGATTCCAGGTGTCCAAGTGTTACCTGTTTCTTTTCTGACTGCTCAAGCTTGGTCTCCATAGAATTTGTGAGGGTTGCTGTCTCTCTCCTATCACTGTTCCAGGGTAATTCCCAGTGGGCAGGAAGTTCTGCTCCATGCAGTCATCCTGGGACTGGATCCCTTCCATCTTTTTCCTCCAGCATCTTCCAAAGCAATTCTCAAACTTGGCTATACATGGAATTGGATGGCAACTAAGTTTGAGAACCTCTGTCTTAGAGCATAGTCCATGTCTGTGTGGTTGATGCTGGATCACAGGCACTCACACAGGTCTGGAAATTGTACATGTGGTTTCCACTGACATTCTGGTGGTGAGAACTTGGTCATGTACATAAGCCCTCAATTATAATACTATGTGGCAAGTGCTAAGATCCTTACTAGAACCCAAAGAAGGGGCATCTAAGCCAGCTTTGGGAGTCAGAGGCTACCCTGGAGGTCAAAACCCTTGGTAGCTATGTATGACTAAGTAGCTTAGTCTATTTATCTTATTTAACTTCTAACCTTGTCTATTTATCCTCAAAATGGAGCTAATAACTAAACCTGCCTCAGAGAATTGTTGTGAAGATTATGCAAAGTAAGTCTTATGGCACTTGGCACAGTGCCCACCCATAGTGAGCACTGAATATGTATTAAACTGCTCTGTGACTGTTATTTTCTGGGATAGGTAAGATTGGGAGGATATGGTGGTGACTGGGAGCCTTTATGAGGCCAAGACCCTGCCAGGTCTGGCACTAGAATTCCTCTTCTTCTCTTTGATTACTGACCATGATGAGGCAGCTTGATTCAGCTGCCTGGCAAAAGCTACTGCTGATGGTGGTGTGGGGTGTGTGTGTGTGCACACATGCGCGCACGCATGAGCAGGTAGGGATAGTAGAGCCCAGCCATTTAGAAAGGAGTGGAGCACAGCCTTGTCCAGAATTCTGGGCTTTGTTCAGAATCTGACAGTAGAGATTGTTCAGGTTTCTTTGGGGCCTCTTTACCTGCCTGACCCTGAGATGCAGCAGAGACAGGAGGGCATCTCAAGCCTGCACTGTCTGCGTGACTGTAGCAGGAAGGGCAGAAATCATCTGGCATTCTCTAGCTTGGGCTTCATTTTCAATAAGCCTCAGTTCTGAACTTCTAAGTTCTCTCTCTGTCTCTCTGCCCCAGACAAACCTGCCTCTGTGTTTTCTCTGCTGTCTGCGCTGTTCTCTGGAACAAGCCTCTCTCCCTGCAGAGCCACAGGGTCCAACCATGCTCTTCAATTCCCAGCACTTTCTCAATTCTAGGATTTCTCTCCTTTTGTTCATGAAATGAAAGTAAAAAAATATCAAGATGGTACATGAAGAGGGAGGCTCAGGTACATAGGGGCAGAGCGCAGAGATCACTATGCATTCACTCAGCTGAAGGGTAGAAATAAGAACTCTGGGAGCACCCTAGCACCTGGAGTGAGGCACAGAGGAGACCCACCTGCTGAGTAGCTAGAAGTTTCTAAAGGAATGTCTGCAGGGGTCAATAACAGGGGAAGCAACCACAAGAACGAAGCACATCTCAGCTCATACCTACGCTGGTTTGCTGCCCTTCAGGTTCAGACTGTTTTTTAAAAAAGATTTTCAGAGATCCTTTGGCTATGATACCTGAAAGGATGGTTCCTCTTCTCTACTCTCTTCTTCCTTTCCTAAGTGCCCCATAGTCGTGATGGTCCTGGTGCTGGTAATAGCCAGCCACAGATGGGTTAGCAGCTCCCCCCAGCCCAAACACCTCCCGGCCCTCTCTCTCCACCAAACACCTGCCTTTCAGCCCCTTTCAGAGCATTGTCTTCAAAGATTCACAAACCAAAGGAGGAGAAATCTGGGGGTGGGATGAGGAGAGGGAGAATTTATCTCCGTCTGTCACACGCTCTCCACACCAAATAAAGAAATATAAATCATGTTTCCTCTCGCCATCTGTGGTCACAGCATCCAACTCTGGGAGGAGGGAAAGCTAAGGAGAGGGAAGAGGCAGAAGGGTGAGGCTGGGCCACTGGGGGCCACCTGTACACCTGCTGCAGGCTTCTTATGAATCCACTTAGGGTCAGAAAATTCCCCACAATTTCCAGCTGAGAAATCACATCTTCTTTATACAATGACTCTTGTTAGAAACTTCTGACCGGTGTAAGCAAGGAAGACATGGTGCCTGCCCTCCTGGACCCCAGAGCCTGATGGGGCAGGCAAGCACTTAATGGGAAGCGTGACCAGTGCACAGTATTCGGCATCAGGGGGTTGAGGCACTGAGCCAAGGAGACCAGAGGAGATGTTCCAAAGGAAGTGGCAGCCAAGCTGAGGCTTGAGGATGCAAGCCGGAAGTCAGTGAGGTGCAGTGTGTGTTTGCAAAGCCATAGGGGTGTAAGGGGGAGGAACAGATGGGGCAGTTGTAGCTATTTAGGCAGGAAATGACCAGGTAGGGCTGGACCAGGAGAATGGCAATGGGAATAGAGATGGGAAGAAGGTAACAGACCCTAGGGAAGCCAAATTAATAGGACTTGGTGAGTGGTTGAATGTAGGGGATAACAGAGGGATGCAGAGATCTGAGACTCCTTCTTGGAGTCAGGAGAGACAGTGTTATGCAAGATTGGACACTGGGTAGCCAGATGCCACAGGCGATGGCTTCTGTT
Source organism: Urocitellus parryii (assembly GCF_045843805.1). Lineage (NCBI taxonomy): Eukaryota > Metazoa > Chordata > Mammalia > Rodentia > Sciuridae > Urocitellus > Urocitellus parryii. Next base: position 99,745,939 of record NC_135534.1, read on the forward strand.
TGGACCATGTTAAAATCCAGTTACCCGTGGCCACCCTAGAGCAGTTGGTTGGTGGGCAGTTAGATGAATAAACACCAAGACCACCGAGCTATTTCAGGAGGTAGATGTGGGATCAATTCACATGTATCTTGGAGTTTGTAATATTGGCCCGTGGCTCTCTCTGACTTGGCTGTCCTTGAGATCCCTGTCAGGATCAGGTGCCTCTCCCATGGTTTCCTTGCTTCTCCTCTCTGGGCTCAACCTCATGTGACAGGAAGGCTGGGAGTATGGGCTCTAGGACTGTGTATGTTTTGTTTGCTGTGCTATCATAAAGCTCTTAACTAATGAGTTTCTGAATGAGTGAATGTGCAAATGAGTGATCTTGTCCATGGGCTGTTCATCTCAGAAGGACAGAAATTATGTTCAAAGTACCACTCTCCTACTGCATCAGCTAGTTTCTGAGTCTCCATGTCTGCCCATCTATGATCTGTTTTCAACACAATATTCAAAAAGAGCTTTTTAAATACAAGTGGAATCATGTGACCCACTTACTCAAGGCTCCTCGAGGCTTTTTACAGGCCTGAGAATAAAAACAAAACTACTTAGCAAAGCCTATCAGGAGCCTCTCCACGGGGGTCAGTCCACCGTTGCCTTGTTCATTTCATTCCTATATCCTGGGGTACCTTTCCCATCGATGAGCATTTGTGTGCAAATGTGTGCAACTTGTGTGTGCGCTTGGGTACAAACTTGTATGCATTTGTCTGCAAAAAGCAGTGAGAACACCATCTTCTCTGCCTAAAAACATCTTCCCTCCCTTTGCTGGGTTCATCTTCTGAGTCTTTGCTGGTGCACAACTAGTTGCCAGTCCCCCTCCCTTTCTGTCGTCTCATTCTCTGTTCTTTTCTTTTGTGAAGTCACCAGAGAGATATTTATTTAAAATCTGTCCATCTCCTGTATTGTGGGCTCTATATCAACCTAATGTATTTTATGGTATCTGGCTCATATTTCTGGGTTCACAGAATACTCCAGGAACAAATGAACAAACATGTCTGTTCCATTGTAGCAAGGGACATGTCGGTCCTATTGTGTTAGGAACACAGAGGCCCTGCCAGTTCAGGTATATTAAGGAAAGGAAGACCTTTTAGTCACCCGTTTGGCCACACAGTCATTCATGAATGTACCTAACCGTTTATTGAGGGCCTACTGTGCGCTTGAGGCTGCACTAGACTATGGCAGCTCTACCAAGGACAAGGCAGATAACGTCCCTGTTTCTTTTAAGTTTATATTCTAACATCGACAGGAGGGATGCAGGCAATAAATAAGCAGACACATGAACAAAGTCATTAACAGCTTGGGTCAGCCACAGGAAGATAATAAACAGTTCACTGTGCAGAAGTGTCAGGGGTTGGAGTCTCGCTGGTGGAGGTGTTTGGGCCTGTGTGGAAGGCAGCATGGGGCAGCGGAGTCTCTCTCCTGCTCTTGGCTGAAGGCCCTCTCTTAGGGCAGACTGTGACCAGAAGATAGAGTGGCCTTCTCAGCCAAGTCAGCCAGTGTCCACAGTTTCTTCTTCCCCTGATTTTTCTCTCTAGAGCAGAAGGGACAAATAGGAAGAAAGTGTGAGAGAAAGTGACAAGTTCACACCTCCCTTTAAACTTCTTTGGTGACATTTTAAGAATGGATGTTTTAAGGTTCCCATCAAGCAAAAAGGTTCTTCAAATTGGAGGCAGGTATTTTGTGAATTTTGATAAAGGACTAGAACTGACAGCTCTGCTAGGCAGAGTGAAAAGCTTCATGCACCTGCCTTCCATCCCTTCCCTGGTACTCCCAGCTGTCAACCCTGACCAAGGACAGTTGACCTGCAGAGGTATCTGTGCCACCTCCCCCCATGGATTAGAGAGAGGAGAGAAGCCAAGGACAGTGGTAAGGTGTGAGGATTGCTTTACACTGGACAGCAGCTGCAGACACACACTCCAAGGCCGTCTCTGTGGTGGGGACCACTGGCTCAGATCTCAAGGTACTGACCTCCCTGGGCCTGGGTTTCCTTGCTGGAAACCAGGGTTGCTGATGGACCTCATGAGTGTTCACATCCTTCCAGATGCTGGTGTCATCTAAAGACTGAATATTGTGACCCACTTAGTTCTCACAGAAGCCCTGTGTTAAGGAGGTTTCAGTAGCAGTTTCAAACAATTCACAAAAGGGTCCTGCAGAATTGACTCTCACTCTAACACCAGTTTCACATTCTTCCTGTGGCCCAATATGGTGGGTGAGGGAAGGGATTCACAGAGTCTAAGGCTCAAAGTTTAAAGGGCTCCTCCTGGGTTTGTAGGTGGAAGAGCCAGGGTTGAAATCCAGGCAGTTTAACTGCAGTTTTTTTCACTCTTGACAGGAATACTCCTTTTCCTTGTAGAATGAGACATTGCAAGTAACAGGTCTGCTAGATAAATGTCACCTCCTTGTATTGTCTTGATGGAAAAGTATTTTACCCTCTGCCCTCCAATACTGCTCATATTTTCTTCACTATAGGTTCATTCTGTGGGTTTGGCTACTGCTGGATTTCAACCAGGAATACTCAAAAATTTTACAGAAAACATGTGCTCCCTTGCATATTTTTAAGTTGACATCTAAATTTATTTTATCACAAGTTTAAGTAGTTTCATAAGGTGTTATGTCTTGTTAGAGATATTGCCATTTTATAATAAAAATCACTATATCACCTTTTACATTCATCAGAAGGAAATTGAATAGAGTAGCACATTGATACCTACCATCATCTACTTTAGAATAGAAACAGCCGAAAAAGCAAAACAAAACAAAACAACAGGCTCTTTAGCACTTGAGGATTTTGCTTTATTCCATTTTCTCTTAAAATTCCATTTCACTTCCTCCACAGAATTATACTGTTGCTGTATATTCTTATGATTTAAAGTCTTTTATTGATCACCCCATAATATATACATTATATAAAACAATTCCTATGGCTATAGGTTCTAAACGGTAAAATATTCTTCTTCTCCTTGAGGTATTCTCATAATAATTAGCATTATATAATTGATCAGAATATTATACATAAATAAAAAATTATGGTGAAAATATTAAACATGTAAAGTAGAATATCGTGGAAGGGTCTCTCCTAACAAGAGACTTGAAACTCCCTTTTACAATTAATTTATGTGTCCCTGGGTGCACATTAATTACTGCTACAACATAAATAACAAAAGCAGAGAAGGTATATTGAGTCACTAGTAAATGGGAGACTTTCCATAGCATATTTATTAATGATTGTTGTTGAGAGCATTATTTATTGTAGAATTTGTAATGTGTTTTCATTAAATTAATCTAAATCTCATAAGCTCCTTGTAGAAATGAGTAAAGGAGCAGATACATGGTTGATGGCAGGAAGAAGTGAAAAATGAGTGTAGATACGCCTCTAAGATGAGTTTCTATGACCTGAGGCAGTGATGCTAAGCAGCTGGATGGAACTGTGGATGCTTTTAGCTTCCCTTCCTCAAAATCATGCAAAATATGCATCCAAGGCTTGAATGAGCCATAGGTGAATGAGTGTCACCTGCCAAGTTCCTTCTCATTGAGAATAAGGGAAGTGCAGAGTGTGTGGGGTTGGGATGTTGAGACTTCCCAGGGAGCTTTGGATAAATCTTAAATATTCTAATTCTAACTTGGGAAGAACTTTGCATTTGTGACTGGGATGAAATAAAGCCACCTTCAAAATTTGTTACTGATATTCTCATTACTCTTTGCCCCCAGGGCTTATCCCTCAAGAGTTGGGGAAGGAAAAGGTGGAGTTTTTACACTAAAATTCATCCACTCTCTCAGTCCATGAATTCAGAACCTTCCAACATGATGTATGTGATTATTAATAAAAGTATACATAAGACAAAGAAAAACAAGAGCACTTCACAGGTTTATGGTGCCTTGGATACTCATTGGAGCAGGTACTTCAATGGCTCTTCAAATTCCATTTCATTCTCCTGTTTGGAGACAGTGAAGAGCTAACAACTAGTGTTTTGGTGCCTCCTTGAACCTAGGATTGAGACATAGTTAATTTCTGCCATTCAGTGCACTTGTGTAAGATTTGGAAGGCAGGACTGAGCACAGAAGCATCTTTCTCAGGCTTCTAGCAGCCTCCATGGACAAGAAGGCTGTTTTTTGTGTTTTTTTCCTGCTGCAAGTCCCAGTGTTTATCCTCCAGCATTCTATGTGTCAAGAAACACTATGGCTTTGCTTTGGCAACTCCTTGATATCCCTTTCTAATACCTGGATCATAGGTATGGGGGCCAATTTCCAGTTTCCTTGTGTGCAGGGACTGCCTAGCAGTGATGGTGGCTCCAGTCCCAGATGAGTATTAGATCAACTCTCTATTGCTCTAGAAAGCATTCCAAGGACCCTGCCTGAAGCCTGCATTTGCAGGAGTTCTTATAATTTGGTATCTACCTTTTTTTTTTTTTTTTTTGGTACAAAATTCCTTCTTGCTTGAAATGCCTAGAAAGGCTTCTGCTTCTTACACTAAACCCTGGCTGGTATAATTTGGCTGGTAGAATGTGAATTGTCTCTTTTCTTGATGCTCAGGAGGTTTGCTACCTTTGTGCAAATCTTGCATGATACTAACAGTTAAAATAGGCAAGATGAATACTTTTTCTTTCTTAATATGGGTAAAAGTAGCTACAAAAGAGGGGAAGAGGAAGGGAGGAAAATAGAAAGTACTGGAGAAGGAAATTGATTGAATTTATGTTATGTGCATGTCTGAATATGGCATAATGAATCCCACTATCATGTAAAATTATAATGCACCAATAAAAAATTTTAAAGACATAAAAAATAAGAGGCGGTGGGGAGGTAGAAAGAGCATTGCAGCATTGCATCTCAGTGGAAGCACGTTTCTTGACAGATCAATTTTATGAAAAGGTACATATGGATGTTGCAGATATAGACCTGATGCCCTTAAATGTAGCCAAGCCCATGATCCCTTAGAAAATCTTTGTGGACATCTCAATGTTCCACAGTGAGGAGGCCTGAGGCTCTATGAAGAGACTTTCAAGAAGCTACTAAGAGTAAATGGAGGCACCAGCTGCAGTCATTAGCCCTTCATTGTTCATTTGTGGATGAGTGAAGTTTCTGAGAGACCCATGCCTGCGATTTTGCTGTCAGGGTTCAGAGAAGCACAGGCATCAGGTTGGGTTTGATGGCAGAGGGAACATAAGGAAATGAAAGGGTGACCAATATGAAATCCAGAAGGGCCACTGTAGCTTTAATCAGAACTGTATTTGGCTACTTATCAGTGATTCACGATGATAACTGTCTACCTAGTTCCTAGGACATAATAATGCTCACCAGTATTTGTTCAATAAGTGAACCAACAGTTCCAAAGCTTGGGGGTGGCATGAAGTAGTGAGAGGCTTTATGGTTTAAATTAGGTGAGTCCCCCAAAAGCTCAGGTGTGAGACAATGCAAGGAAGCTTAGAGGTGAAATGACTAGGTTATGAGAATAACCTAATCAATGTGTAAATCCCCTGATTAGGGATTAATTGGGTGGTGACAGTAAGCTGGAGGTTGTGGCTAGAGGAGGTGGGTTATTGGGGGCATGCCTTTGGGTGAGCTGTGTTTAGTGTCTCTCTCTCTCTCTCTCTCTCTCTCTCTCCCTCCCCACTTCCTGGTGCCTTGTTCTCAGCTGCTTTCCTCCTTCACACTCTTCCACCTTTGCCGAAGTCTGGCTGGGCACAATTCAGGAGCCACTTGTCAAAAGAAACTAACTTTATTTTTAGAACTACAAAAGCCAAGCAAAACAGCTCCTCAGGAAAAAAAAAAAAACAAAACCCTCAGGGCCCAACTGCCACCACCGGCTTCCCACAAGCCTCTCACCCACACAAAACTCACCACCTCCCACAATCCTCCTGCTCTTGAGGCAGATTGGCTGGGTCGCGTGGGCGGAGCCAAAGAAGTCCCCCAATGAGCAGTTCCGTAGTCTGAAGGGCAGGGAAACAGCCCAATGAACATCACCGCAGAGGAGCCAATCAGCTAGATGTTGCTGGGGCCGCTGTGAGCCAATCATCAGCCGGCAGTCTGAAGGGCAGGGAAACAGCCCAATGAACAGCACCGCAGAGGAGCCAATCAGCTAGATGTTGCTGGGGCCGCTGTGAGCCAATCATCAGCCGGGAGCTGGAAGTTTGCTGGCAGCTGGAAGTTTGCTGGGGCCCCTTTGGCTGTGGCTTTCAACACACCGTGTTATTCTGCCTCACCTTGGACCCTGAGGAATGGAGTCATCCTTCTATGGACCATGAGCCCCCAAATAAAATCATACTCCCCAAATTGTTCTTGTCAGGTCTTTTGGCCACAGCAGTGACAAAGCTGACTCAAACAGAAGCCAACAGTACCCTTTTCTAAACAGTCTTTAGAAGACATTTAGCAAGAGACCACCCAGGTTCATGAAGATACGTGCTTGGAACCCTGAGTTCCTGTCCCAACCTGGTTTGTAAGTTGAACAAGACTGGGGAGTTGCTTAACCTCACAGAAATTTATTTTCAACAGAGAAAAAGAAGATTGCAAAGGAATCCAAATTATGGGATTGTTGTAAAGAGTAAATGAAACAGTTTAGGTAGAAGAAATAGCACTTTGGGAAGCATAGTATCGGTAATACAATCTTGTTCAGAAATGTGTGTCTTAGCATATGCATTTCATTTTTACTCCATATATGTATGCTATGCAGAGTTAGTAGAAAATGTTGATGTATAACTCTTTAAATAGCAATTTATTTTTCTAGCAAGAGCAGAATTGAACAAATAAGCAATTCTTTGTCTCTACGGAGTATAGAACAAGCACAAGTCAGATGAAGCTATAGAGAAAAGAGGATCAAAGTTAGATAGCAAGAAGTAATTGTTGGCATGAATGCTATAAAGCCTGGGGCAGGTGACAAGGAAGCCTGCTGATTCACTTCCTCCGTACCACAGGTCCTGTTGGGGGCATCTGGCATTGAACTCCCCAGTGGTTGTTTTACCCTCAGGCTTCCTGCATGAAAGGTCTGGCTATTTTTCCTGCCAGTGGCTGGAGCTTGTCCTCTAGCTCTTGCTTTCTTCTTTCATCATGGCCACCATTCTGACACATTGTATCGGCTTCTCGCCCAACCCACTAGCATCACTAAACTAATGTTTGATGCGGGTAAACCTGAACTCTTGCATCTCTGTGGAGACATCTGCACATGCTTCATAGTTTAAACGTTTATATTATTTTGGGGTCACTGTCCTTTTTTTGATCCAGGGAGTGGCAAGCTTTCAGAAAACAGAAGCATTGGCAATCCCTAAATTCTGCACATCTGGCCCACCCAGTGAAAGAGAGACAGATAAACCCATAGACAGGCAGGAACCTGTCATTTCAGCTTATTTGCATTCTTAAAAAAAAGACAGATGAGAGTAATGTTAAAATTAGACTGTACTAAAGGCAGTCAGAGTTGAGGGAATTAGTTGAATGCTTCCTTGGTAATTGTCAGTGAGGATGTGAAGAGTGTGCTGTAACTGAGAGAAACGGATAACAAACAACTCAGGAAGCCAGAAATAAACAACCAGGTCTTCTCTTTCCTCTGCCTCTTGGAGGCTCTTTCTGCATGCCTGTGGATGTCTTTTTTTTCCTTCTTCTTTGCTTTTTTATTTTTCTGATGCCCACTAACCCATGATAGGAGGAGAACCCAGCTGGACACTGATTCTAAAATATTTATTGTGATACAAGCTCTGCAAGGTTCTGAGCTCAGTGAGAAAGTCCAGACATGGACCCTACCCCTTTGGGTATATAGTAAGAGTGGTAAAATGTGCACATAAATAGCTAAAAGTGATCCAGAGGCAAAATCCAAAGGATGGGAGTACATAGGAGAAAGCCATCAAAGGAACTTCCTCTGAACTGGACCTGGGAAAGTGGAGATAGTTGAGGCATAAGAAAGATAAGAAGAGGGAAAGACAGAGACAGACAGAGACAGACATGTGGGAATATGAACTCATCCTTTTATCAGAGATCCACCCTCCTTTTAATGGCATTAATGGTAGAAGATCCCAACTATCCATGTGATTGAATGTGACATAGCAGAACCAATCCTGGACTTGATTTGGATGGATCCTAGATGCACCAAATGAAATAAGACAAGAACTAAGGTACAGGGGGCCTTGAATGTCATGATAAGGAATTTACTGAGAGGCAATGGGGAATAATTGAAGGTATGTATGAATGACAAGATTTAAAACTGGGATTTGGGTAAGATTATATGGTAACAGGGTGTGGGATGTCTTGGAGAAAAATAGAGACAAAACAGGGGCAACAGAAATGATGATAGTCCAGAAATGGCCAGTGGAACAGGGTTGGAAACAGGGATACCTTAAGGACCAAGCAGAGAGTCTTGTCTGCCTGCTGTGGTTTGAAGTGTCCCCCAAGGCCCATGTGATAGAAACCTCATGCCCAGTGCAAAGGTGCTGAAAGGTGGGAACTTTGCAAGGTAGTTAGGTCACAAGTGCTCTGACCACATAACAAATTAATGCCATTTGGGGGGAAGTTGTTTCTGATAGCATGAGACATTCCACCAGGGGTTGATGCAGCAAGAAGGCCCCCATCAGATGTGGCCCCTTGATCTTGCACTTCCAAGCTTCTGGAACCATGAATCACATGAATTCATCAGTCCTGAGTGTTCTATTAATGCCACACAAAGTGGATTGTGACATTGCTACCAGAATGTTAGGCCACTTACAGCATCCAGAGGATCCCAACTGCCCATGGAGCGTTTCCCTGTAAGCCAGTCCTTCCAGCATTCTGTGACTGTGTCCAGCCTCCCTTCCACTTCCCTCCCTGGGTCAGCAGCACCATTCTCTATCCTCTCCACGGGTACCACCTCACTTCCAGGCTCTCTGTCTCCATCCTTCCTTCCGCCCCAGCCTCTGTCACCAACATCCTGCTCTATGTTATGCTTCCATCTATAAATGTTAATACAATTGAGTAGGGAGACCAGACAGCCCCAGAGGATGAGGCTTAGAACTCTGGTTCTGGAATTCTCTAGGGAAAGGCATGTAGGACATGTGCATGCATGTGGGGAAAGAGAAGGTTGGGAAGCCAAGCTCTGCCCTGTGGAGCTAGCAGCCAGGAGCAGGGTCTGTGTTTACCTTCCCTTCTCCCTTCTCCTTCACCCCACCCAGATAGATTGCTCAGAATGCTGTGCTGACAGGAACTGCTGCTCACTGCTGTTGGATTTCAGCAAATGATAAAGTGACAGGAAGATTGTACCATGTTCTCCAAAAAGGTCTCCTGGGGAGGATGCTGAGGGAGGCTGATTGATACAGTTAGACTGTGATGTTCCTTAGGGAGAAGTCAGAGGAGTCAGGAGCAAGGAAGGAAAGAGAAGGTGAAGGAGGAGGGCAGTAGCCTGAGAAGGAACCCCTTCCACCTTGGAGAGGTGAGCTATGGTGCTGAGGCTGGGGTTCATTTGCCTTTGACCAGAAGAGAGGGCAGAGAGCTAGTCAATCGGCAGCTGCAAGAAGCCATGGGGAGCAGGGTGCATTGGGGTGGCAGGAAGGAAGGCCCCCTGCTACCTGCTGTCCTGACAAGGTTGACATACCTAAGGAGGGAAGCTGGCTTAAGTTTCCAATTAGAAAGCAACTGTGCTGAGTGGAATCTTCTGGAATCACTCCTAGAAGAATTCTTCCAGGAGAAAAAATGCCAATCAAAGGGAGACGTAGGAAGGCAAGGGGCAGGTGGACTTCAATGCTCACTCTGAGTAGCCCCAGGTTAGGGGGGTTATTAGGCTCATTCCTCTCCCATTCCATGCTTTGGGGAGCTGGCTGATGGAGAAGTCTTGCTCAGAGTAGAGCTGGCTCTGCAAGTGCCCATCCCTCCCCACATGGCTTATGTCCCAGGGGAGAGAGGGTACATGAGATAGAAAAGGAAAGCACTCCAGGAGGTAATGTGAGACTCTGAGAAGCACAAGAGGGAGGCCCTGGGCAGACATCTATGAACCCTTGGCCATGCCTTGGTTGTAGGAAAGGATGCAGGGATAGCAGAGATAGGATAAAATGGTCTCCCATTGTGTCCGTAAAGAGGGATCTTTGTCTCTGCAGACCTGCTCCAGGGTATTGGTGCATTTAACAAAAGACAGACAAACACTAGAAAAGGCTAAAGTTAAACTGTTGGCCTGGGGAAGGCACAGACCATTCCAAAGAAAAGATCTGCGGGTGAGAGGATGCACAGGCTGAGCGGATTGGAGGAAGTAATGCAAAAGATCTAGTATAGCCTGGAAATTTAGCTGGAAAGAACTGGAAACCAGGGATTAGAGAAGGGACTGTAAATTTTGCTAGTATCCAAATGTACCATTAGGCAAAATTGAAAATGCCATCCCTTTTTAAAACACTTCAGCAGCATCTTCCAGAAATTTTCTATAATAAATATTTATATTATGGATGTAAATATGAGTAGTGTCCTCTAGGGTGGTGCAGTATATAGCATGAACAGCTGTATACTGCAACTCTACTACTGGATATCGTAGGAACTTGTGGAGGCAGATTAGTAAACAGGGATTTTAGAATGCTTTTGTCTGTGTGATGTGATATATGTTCCCCTTTACCATCCTTCGAGAACCTTTAGGGGAAAAAGTTACACTGCTTTTTCAAAGCTTTGGGAGTTAGATTTGTTTTTCTTTTTAATGTGTCATTGTACAAAACCAGGCCTTAAGGCTGGAGCATTATGGCCAAGATTAATTTAGATGACACCCATTTGCCTGCACAGATAACAGGAGGCTTAGGGTGTGTACTCCAAGGCTGACATCTTGACCTCAAAGTCACAGTAATCAGTCTCTAAAGTCCAAGTTCCTTCTTCTGTCAGGAGATCCTCAGGCTGGGGGCACTTCTGGGTCTGCCCTGCAGGATCTCCCATCCACGGTTCAACGTGGGAAGCTTCATCACAGAGAACAGAAGTCAGGTGAGCTGACGTTCCGAGACCAACTGGGGCAGCTACTCCCAAACCAGGCTGACACTACACAGTAGAGAGTCTGAATTTCTCAGAGCCAGGGTGAGTGTGGGAGGGCCCTGAAACTAGAAAGGCTGAAACCAGGAGCAGCCAAACAGGTGGGCAGGGGATGGTGTGAAAGAATTCTGGAACCTCCAGTGGATACCTGAGACAGTCCTGAAGGAACCCAGCATGGATGTGGGGGCCAGCTTCGCCTCAAGGAGCTGTGCAGGTTCGACCATGCCAAGGAGAACAGCAGGGCAGAGACCTGCCTTTCTGCCACAGAGCTCCCTTGAGGTGTTCTGGGGGCGGGGGGTCAGGCTGGCTAGAAAAGCTTGGGGGGCAAATGTCACAGGGAGAGGACACAGTTTTCAAAGGTGGTCTGGAGCACCAAACCTGCTAGAGGCTGGCGCACCACGCCACCGTCCTCTAGGCTACGTGATCTTTCAACCTCAGCTCTGGTTCTCCTACACGAGGCAAGGAGGAGAAGGGAGCTGGAGAAGGGGTCAGAGCCATGAATCTTACCAGCTGGCTAAGCAGGATTATCGTCGCATAATAAATCCTGGGCCAGGCGTGTTTATGAGACTCTTGGAAGCTACAGGAACAATATCATTTAGGAAACATTTATGCTCACGAGATGAAAGCCGTTCCTCCCCCCGCCCTTATTTATGAGGCATGCTGGGTAATTAAGTGAGAGCTGGGAAGGAAGATGGCTGGGAAAAGATCACCCCTAAATAATCCTGTCTGGTGAGGCCACCATCTGGTCTGTTGTGCATCAAGGATGGCCCCATACGGTTGGATAGTTTATGAGCAGCAGAGGAATCAAGAGACTGAGGAGGAAATACCCAAGAAATATAGTAGGTGTGGGTTGAGCCCTTGGAGTGCGGGGACCACATCCTAGTCCCTAGAGCCCAGCACAGCACCTGGCATATGGTAGGTGCCTAACACATGTTTTTGAATCAATTCATCCTGCCACTGGCTCAAAAACAATTTTATGGGTGCTTTCATGTATCAGATTTTGCACTTATTACACACTGCTTTGCAATAATGAACAAGATGGACAAAGGCTGGCTTTGTGGAGCATATGGCTTAGCAGGGGGATTAAGCATCAAAGAAATAATGACTGATGATAATTTCACTGTGGTGGATTTTCCTTTCCCCACTTTCTATAATTAAGAAAAAAGGGAGACAAAGGAGGAATGCATTAGGGGTAAGTAGACTTTGGGTCTTACAAGACCAAGTTGTCATAAGTAGGCTTGATAACTAAGTCAAGGTTAGAACAGAAGTGGATATTCTTTCAGCATGAATAGTTTCAAAAGTTAAATTGGCAGCAAGGTTGTCTGTTGGGGGTAGACCTGGAGAAGGCCTCTAGCTGGTTAGTCTTGTGTCTGATCTGTTCACATTTGTTTGGTGTTATGATAACCCACCAGGACAAGAAAGGATAACCAGAAAAGGGAGGTGGAGGTGGAAGCCAGCTGCTACCCAAAGTTGTAAAGCAGCTCAAAGTTCTCTCTTCAGTCCTTCACCTTAGGACTCAGAGTTTCCTCCTCATTCTCACCCTGTCTCTGGCAGCAAAACTGTTAACTAGGTTCTTGCCTAAGACATGAAGATTCTCACACACAAGAAAGAACATGATCATTGAGGAGCCAAAGCCATGAGGTTGAGTGATCTGGTCTTTGTGTTTTCAGAGTGTGAACCATAGAACCAAATAAGAAGGCTTCAGTCTTGGTCCACTGAGTTACTTTGAATGTGCTTAAATATATTTCAAAAGGCATTTTACGTATCTAAATAAATTAGAATCAGATATTTTTTCATGTCTAATGAAACTATTATCTACAAGCAACCATGAAACCTATGAAGTACCTACACAGAGTCAACACGATTGGCTTACTGTAAAGATGTGTTCAGGAGGATTCCCAAGATGGCTGCAAATAGAGTGCATCACACCCGGTGTACCGCGCCACTATGCGGGTGAATAATGAGTTAGAACGACAAAAAACTATCTTGTTAGGAACTTACAGCAAAATGGGGGTACACCGAAACCTAGAGGAAGGATTTCCAGCACCGAGGTCCGGTAATTGAGTCTCATACATGAGCCAACTGTGCCACCGGAGATCCGGACTGACTGATCCGCGGGGCCATCCCGCGGCTACAGACGGCGGGGAGCCACCAAGAAGCGACCAGCAAGCAAGGAGATTGCTGCAGATTCTGTGGAATCCTGCCGCCTGAGCCCTCACGGAGCCCTGGGCTGAGTTCGGGATTTCAGATGGGGAAGGAAGCCGGACAGTTCTATACCCCACAACGGAAACTCCACCAAGGAAACCAGCGGCCACCATCTTGGAGAGCTGAAGTAACCACTGCCACTCTCCGACAGATTGCAACAATAAAACAGGTGCGTGTTACTCAGCTCATCTCCCATACAGCGGGGAATTCGCATAAAATCTCTCCTAGGCTCTCCGGGGGAGGGATTATCAGAGCAAGCCTGCATAAAGACGCGGGGAAAACTAGAGACACCAGAACTTCAACTCCCCCTCCCATGAGCGGGGAAAACGAAACCTGTATTGCCAGCTGGGGGAGAGGGGCAAGCGGAAAAAATCAAAACAATAGAGTGCGGGGGGGGGTTCTCAATAGCCACCCTCCATGCCCAACAAACGGCAGGCCCAGAGTACAGTTTGAACTGCCGAGAGGCATCACTCAGGGGAAATCTGGTCTAGCAGGAGAAACCAGGACTAGCAGGAGAAACCAAGGGACTAGAGGCCAGGCCAGCGCAACTGGGTGGCTGGAGTCCGCCCCCCGCCAGCGACCAACCAAGTGACTGGGCGGCTAGAGATCGCCCGCCCACCAGCGACAGCCGGCCCATTGCCCCTGCAACTGAGTGGCTGGAGACCGTATGCCCTCGGGCGACCGATCGCCCGCCGGCTGCCCGCATGACTGGGCAGCTGGAGACCGCCTGCCCGCCGGCGACAGACCACAAGACTAGGCAGCTAGAGATCGCCCGCCCGCTGGCGACAGCCAGCCCGCTGCCCATGCAACTAGGCGGCTGAAGACCGCACACCTACCGGCGACCGATCATCCGCCCGCTGCCTGCGCGACTGGGCGGTTGGAAATCACCCACCAGCTGCCAGCGAGACTGGGCGGCTAGAGACTGCCCGGCCACCGGCGTCCGGGAGCTGAAACCAACCAGAGACAGTCCAATCCCACCCCTCCATTCGGACACCCCAGTAAGGAGCCTGGGGCCCGCCATAGCAGAGAGGTGACGTCACTGGAGCTTGGCCATCGGAATTCCTTCCCAGCGGAATCCACTTTAGCAAGCATAGTCTACCAACACAAAGGAGAGACAACAGAGATATAAAAAACCAAAACAAATTTATACAAGAGAGCAGAAACACAGCAATCAAATAGAGCTGGAAAGTAGCGTGAACATCATGAAAAAACAAGGGAAAAAAGGAGTACAAACAATGCAGGACAACTTAAATCTACAGGAGGACCTAGAAGCATCAGAAACAGGGATAGGGAAAGAACTCAAGGCATTCCTAACTCAGATGGAAAGGAATATTAGAGAAGACATGAGACAGCAAGTCCAAGCAATAAAAGTATATTTTGAAAATGAATTAAACAAACAAATTCAAATGGCAAAGAACGAGCTTTACCAGGAGATAGAGATCTTAAAAAAAATCAAACAGTAATCCTAGAAATGCAGGAAACTATAAACCAAATTAAGAACTCAAACGAGAATATTACAAATAGACTAGATCAAGTAGAAGTCAGAACATCAGATAATGAAGACAAAGTTTATCAAATTGAAAAGAATATAGTCAACACAGAAAAGATGCTTAAATCCCATGAGCAATCTATTCAAGAGATATGGGATGTCATAAAAAAAACAAATTTGAGAGTCATCGGGATAGAAGAAGGCATAGAGAATCAAACCAAAGGAATGGACAACCTATTAAATGAAATAATTCTAGAAAACTTCCCAGAGATGAAAGATGGAATGGATTGCCAAATCCTGGAAGCCTACAGGACCCCAAACATTCAAAACCGTAATAGACCAACTCCAAGACATATAATTATGAAGATAGCCAACATACAGAACAACGAGAGAATATTAAAAGCTACAAGAGAAAGGAGGCAGATTACATTCAGGGGTAAACCAATTAGGTTAACGACTGATTTTTCATCACAGTCTTTGAAAGCAAGAAAATCCTGGAACAATGTATTTCAAACGCTGAAACAGACACTTCTCAGAGGAGGACATACAATCAATCAACAAGTACATGAAAAAATGCTCACCATCTCTAGCAGTCAGAGAAATGCAAATCAAAACCACCCTAAGATACCATCTCACTCCAGTAAGATTGGCAGCCACTATGAAGTCAAACAATAATAAGTGCTATCGAGGATGTGGGGAAAAGGGTACACTTGTACACTACTGGTGGGACTGCAAATTGGTAAGGCCAATTTGGAAAGCAGTATGGAGATACCTGGGAAAGCTGGGAATGGATCCACCATTTGACCCAGCTATCACCCTCCTCGGACTATTCCCTGAGGATCTTAAAAGAGCATACTATAGGGATACTGCCACATCAATGATCATAGCGGCACAATTCACAATAGCTAGACTGTGGAACCAACCTAGATGCCCTTCAATAGATGAATGGATAAAAAAAATGTGGCATCTATACACAATGGAGTACTATGCAGCAATAAAAAATGACAAAATCATAGAATTTGCAGGGAAATGGATGGCATTAGAGCAGATTATGCTAAACGAAGCTAGCCAAGCCCTAAAAAACAAATACCAAATGTCTTCTTTGATATAATGAGAGCAACTAAGAACAGAACAGGGAGGAAGAGCATGAGGAAAAGATTAACATTAAACAAAGACGAGTGGGGGGAGAGAAAGGGAGAGAGAAGGGAAAGCATATGGAAATGGTAGGAGACCCTCAATGTTACACAAAATTACATATAAGAGGTTGTGAGGGAAAGGGGGAGGGAAACAAGGGAGAGAATTGAACAACAGCAGATGAGGTAGAGAGGGATGATGGGAGGGGAGGGGAGGGGGGATAGTAGGGGATAGGAAAGGTAGCAGAATACAACAGTCATTAATATGCCATTATGTAAAAATGTGAGTGTGTAACCGATGTGATTCTGCAATTTGTATTTGGGGTAAAAATGGGAGTTCATAACCCAATTGAGTCAAATGTATGAAAATTGCTATATCATGAGCTTTGTAATGTTTTGAACAACCAATAAAAAAATTTAAAAAAAGACGTGTTCAGGAGCATGGGGGTGTGTCTTTACATGTGTGTGGACCTCTTGGTTACCATGAATAAGAACCAGTGAGTGGGACTCAGAGCATTGGTCCTATCTCCACATTTGGAGAAGGTGATGGTTGATCTCCCAGGAAGTCTCCATCAATACCTCCTTCCCTGAGTACACATTCATAGGTGACATCTATACCTCCTCTCCCTTTAGACCTGGCTGGACTTATAGCCCCTACTGATCCATAGATTGGAGTCTGTGAGACTTCAGAAATTCAGAAGCTGGATCATGGAAGCCTTGCAGCTTCTCTTGCATCTCTCCAAATGCTTGCTTTTAAACATTCCCTCACAGGAGACCAGCTTGAGTGCCATGCTATGAGAAACCTCCCCATATGAGGAGGTCCTGGAGGAATAGCCCTGCTGTGCAGAGACAGAGTCCAAGGACCCAGAAGGCTCTGAAATTGGAACAAGGAGCCATCTTGGAAGTGGGTCCTGCCCCACTAGACACCATGAGATGAATAGACGTACAGGCCAGCCACTTCCTTCCCAGATTCCCCAATCATACAATTGTGAACTAAATAAAATGGTTGTTTTAAGTTGCTGTTTTAGGGTAACTTATTCTGTAGCAGTAGATAACTGGAGAAGGCTCACAGAACTTCAGTCCATTGTGCTAGGTGTCTGAGTCATGTATGGACTGAGCAGGCTCTGAGCAGGCTCAGTTAACTTGAGACTCCTCTGTTGAGAAGCAGCAATTTCAGTTGAGCCATTCCCATTTCTGGAAGAGAGGAGGCCACTCCTCCAACTCAGGCCCTCCTGGCTCTGGCTAGTGATGCCCTGTGAGTTCTCTTCAGCCCCCACCCCTCTCTCAGCGACAGCAAGCTCCAGCTCCCAGGCCTGGCCTGGCACGTGGGCGCCTCCAACCATCACTGTTAGAATAAGCAGCCCTCCCTCTGGGGGAGGGTAAGGGTCCTGTGAGGACATAGTGCCTGGCCCAGTGCCAGCTGCTGGGAGATGGCTGGGAGACAGCGGCAAGGCGATGATGATGGCCTTTTCCCAGCAGGCAGGGGCCAGAGAAGGCAGAGGATCAAAAAATCAGTGGGACAGCTCCAGAGAAAAGAGTCATATGCCATTAAGTAATCCCAAATTAGGCTTCATGAGTGAGGTAGAGTCTATCTTTAAGACTTGAAAAAGTCATTTACCGCCAACTTTTGCTTAGTGCTTTACTTATGCTATTAAGCTTCCATTTCAATGCACAAATGAATTACGCAGAGAACACTGTAGCTGAGTTTCATCAGGCAAACAGTGGCCATGCCAGCGCCTTCCTATTACTCTAGTGTCAGCGCACAAAAGGATGTTGGATGCAGTTCTGGCAGATTAACAAATTAGCTCTGCTGCTATTACCTGAAGTGTTGCCAAACTGTCAGGGAGAGTCTAGAACTCCAGGATTGAGAGGCAGCAGTGGGGGAGCTGGCAGCTCCCTGCACTGCCGCGGCCTCTCTGACTCCTCATCAGTTCCCAGGGAAGGCTTTGTTTTCAGGTTCCAGGAGATGCTACCATCTGAAAGTTGGGAGTCCTTCCCTCAGAGGAAGCCCCCATGCGTGGTCCTTGGTTTCACAATATCTGGGAGGCAGCCCATCCACGCGTAGGTAGGGAAACAAGTCTCACCAGAACCTCTGACTGCTTAAAGAGCTGATTTGAGTTATGCCCCAGAACCCAGAGGCATGTGCTCATTACCCTTCTGTGCCATCTTCATTAGGACCTGACCAGCTTGTTGTTGCTGTTTTCCAGGAACATTATGAGATTTAAAAAGCTGTAAGATTTTCCACCCGTCTTATTCAATAGTTCCTCTCGCTCCTAGTTAATCTCACTTACTCTGGCATTAGAGAGGGTGAGAATAGGCATGAGCTTTATGACCTGATTTTAGTGCTTCGGAATATCTCCCCCTCTGGGCTTGTCATGCCTTCTGAAGTTTAATCATTTGAGAATTAGCCCTCTGAGAGAAGGCCTTGCATCCTCGGGAATCCTCTGTTAAATTTCAAATAACCCCAACTATGATGCCAAATGAACCCCCAGTAGCATTAACATTCCAGTCCTTCTCAAAAGCTGTGCCTCCCCTACACCCACAGCTGACACAGAGATGTCACTCAGGTGTTCTCCCAATTCAAGGTTCACACTGCCCTCTCTGCCTCCACCAGCTTCACTCTCTGCTTCCTGAACTGTACTGAGTATTTCTGGCTTCAGATCTCACGCTGCCACCTCCCTATTGCTGGATATTCCTCACGTGTCTGATCAACCCTGTGCATTCTTTATCCGTCACGGTCAGAATAGTCTTCAGTTGCTCTTCCCTAGACTCTCCTGGTTAGATACCTTGATGGTTGCCTGGGATTGTATTCTCCTAAATGATTCCCATATACACCTGGCTCTTACTGCAAGGTTGATTAGCAAGGCTCTGAGGAAAGAACGGAAGACCCTAAGAAAGCCCTGAGGAGTGACAAGACACTAAGCTAAAGCTTTGTGGTGAGTTAGATATGGTCTGAGTTTGTGCCCCAAGGGAAGCTTTGTCACTAAGTTGAGTATATAGAGAGATGGTATAATCTTGAGGAAATAGGCCTACTTGATGGTCATTAGTTCTTTGGGGGTGCTGCATTTGGAAAGAAATAAGTTAGCTCTCTTGGGACTTCAAGTAGTTCCAGTGAGAGGGGTTTCTATAAAAAAAAAAAGTGAGCCAGGCTCCTTCTGACTCTGACTTCCTGTCTCACTATGTGATCTCTTCCTCCCACACAGGCTCTTTCTATCGTTATGCCACACACCACACTGTGACATGTCCAGGGAACTCTCACTAGAGCTCTCACTGTCACCCTGCTTTGGACCTCCAGGACCATGAGCTAAATAAATCTCTTTTCTTTATACATTACCCAGCCGTGGACATTTTGTCGTAGCAATGGAAAACAGACGAATGCAGACTATTTCATGGGTTTGAGCATGAAGTAGGATGGCAAGACAGGAAGTAAAGTGGAGAACTCCAAAGGCAATCTCTGGTTCTTGGCTCTCGACCGGGTTGATTATAAGCAGCCCATTTTATCATATTCCTGGCTAAAGTTAAACTCAGAATTTACTTTTTTAATCTTATCCACTGGGCAGGCAACTGATTTTAATTTTTCCAATGTCACTCCCTCCCCTAAGGCATCCCTATAATCACAGTCAGATGATCTGTTAATTGGCTTTTCTCATGTCCATCCTGACTCACAGCCCTTGGCTCCCATTAGTAACTACTATAAAAGTCATTGCATTACAGAGAATTACAGTTGGAAGGGGCTTTTCTCTTATAAAGCCAGAGAGATAAAGAATTTTGACCAAGATCACAAAGTCAATGAGTAGCCAAACTGAACTCAGCCAGTCGCATCCCTCTGCTGTCCCTCTTCTCTGTTTGTTCTCTGGCAGCTGGCCTTTAGGACAGTATTACTTCCAAGCAGTAATTCTTGTTCACACAGTGGCTCTGAGATAGCATAGTGACTTTACAGAAACTGTAACCTAGGTTGCCTATGCCCGGGACACTCAGATGGCAAAGGGAGCAGGTCCTTTGAAATGTGTAGAAATCAGTTTACCTAAGGATGGGTATGGGGAAAGTGTATGGTTAATCAATTTCTTTATTTCCTATGTGACTATTAACTTGTTTAGAACAGTCCACAAATTATTTCCTGCTAGGCAACCCCTGAGAATCTGGGTTGTATCATGGGCATCTATCTAATAAACACTTTAGGACACCAATAGTACACTTACTTCAATACTAGGTATTGAGGATTCAGCAGTGAACAAGACAGACAGCTGCCTGAACTCAGAGGCCTTCCAGTTTAATGGAGGGTACAGATCAATACTTAGTTTGCAGGGCAAGAAGTACTGTACTGGGGCTGGGAGTGTGGCTCAAGCAGTAGCGCGCTCACCTGGCATGCGTGCGGCCCGGGTTCGATCCTCAGCACTACATACAGACAAAGATGTTGTGTCCGCCAAATACTAATAAAATAAAATATTAAAAAAAAAGAAGTACTGTACTATAACATGGAAGGTTATGATAGAATGTTCATATGTGATGTTTTCCAAACCAGGATACTCAGGGAAAGGAAAGGGGGAACCATTAATAATTATCTCAGGACAAATGCAAACTAGGACCATCCTGGGAAAACTGGAACATCTAGTCATCCTAGTTATGAAAATAAAAAGGAGTGAAGAAACAATATGGAGGGAGTGGGGTCAGAGAGGGTTTCCTAGAAGAGATGAGCTGACTTGCAATAACTTTCCTATACTGATGATTCCAAGAATTCATATTGATAGGAATATTCTGAGTATATATAAGAGATTCAAAACCTATATAATAATATATAAGTATATATAGTATATTATAAGGATATATATATCAACATAAGAATGTAAGAGTATATAAGTGTGTGTGTGTGTGTGTGTGTGTGTGTGTGTGTGTGTGTGTTATAAGAGATTCAGAATCTAACTTTATTCATCTTATCCACTGGGCCTGTAACTGATGTTGATTTTTCCAATATTACTCCCTCCTCCAGGGAATCACCATACTCACAATCAGATTATTCTCAATTAGCTTTTCCCTCCTCCATCCCCCAGAAACAAAGCCATTTCCACAAGATTCTAGGCAAAAATTTCAATTGCAAAAGTAGCCCCTGATTCTCCAGAATGAGTAGAAATTTTTCCTTTTGCCCAAGACCAGGCATGGTCAGAACGAAGTCTCTTTCCCAAGTACCACACAATGTCAGTTTTTTTTTTCTATCTGCTCAATGAAGTTTTTGTCCCTGGTTGAATCAATATTTTCCTGCAGCGTTTTTTTCTAATGTCTCATCTCATATCTTTTCCTCTTTCCTTTCTTGTCTGGCTTTTATGCTTCTTGTCTCCACAGCATGTCCCAGATGTTTTCCCCACTGTTGGTATATCCTCTGTCACTCACGTTCTGACCCATTGCAATATTAGCAGTCTCTAATCTCACACTTCATCCATGGAAAAAACCACATCCATAACAAGGGGAAAAAAAAATGGACACTCAAATACACGATACCTGTGAGGAGAAAGTGTCCATTCACTGCAATACCCTGCTAGGTTTTAAGGAGCATTGTTAATCAGTTAAGCTCTGTAAGAGGCAACACTGTGTATGAAGATGCTGTCACAGGTATAAGGTAATGAAGAATTGAGATGAGAGTCCTCTTAGATACTACATTGGGATGGAACCTCGGGGAGAAAGCCAATGGGCAACTGATATATTGAGAGGATGATTACAGCAGCCAAGAACTCTCATTGTCTTGTGCACATTCATCTGGGCCATATGCCTCCTCCATCTACATTTCCTTGATCTAGGGAGGTTCTGAGACAACTAATGTGAAAGTCAGACATATGAATTCCTTTTTTTGTTTTTATACTGGGGTTTGAACCCAGAGGCACTTAACCACTGAATCACATCTCCAGCCTTTTTTGTATTTTAGTTAGATACAGGGCTTCACTGAGTTGCTTAAGGTCTTGTTAAGTTGCTGATGCTGGCTTTGAACTTGTGATCCTTCTGCCTCAGTCTCACGAGATGTTGACTGGGATTACAGACATGTGCCACTGCACCCAGCCAGACATATGAAATTTTAACTTGCATAATTTTAACTCACCCAAACCTAGCAAATTTTTAAGTTTCCTATGTGTAGTTAATCTTGCCTTAAGGATTGCCTTTTACATAAAAATGAGGTAGGATCCCACTGCATTTCACAGTAACCTCCTTCACACAATTGAATTAAGAACAAATGAACAGTAAAGTATTTGCAATGTGGAATTTGCTGTAAGAGGAAACATTTTAAAATTCAGCCACTTTAGGCAGGATATGTGTGTGGTGGAAGAGATGGGATGGGAGGGAGAGGGGCCAGAAATAATAGAATTGATTCAAAAGGAGATAAAGAAAGCAACTATAGAGGAAAAGGCTTTGAAATAAAATGGGAAGTGCTTTACATAGATCATTAAACCTAGTAGGTAGGTAGAGTTCTAACAAATACCCTGGGAGATCATAGAAGCCCTCACACCAACAAAGACACACTTAAAAAAAAAATGGATTTTGCAGAGAGGCCTTTTCATTTGGGAGTGGTCCCTTCTGAGATGCCCCTGGTGTGGAGGCCTGTATACTAACAACTGGGAGTGAAAATTGAAGGGAAAAGAGGAAAGTGGTGTGATTGATGGATCCTATTTGGTCAAAGCAGCTTCTTATATGCATTCAGTACTGAGCATCTGCCGAAAGACATGGAGGAAGCTCTGCAATCTGGTATCATTCATGATGCCCAAACAAGGCTTTACTGGTGGGAGGCAGATTGGGGTGCCACAGTCTTGGAATTAGAATCAGGTAAAGGCCAGATCAGGGACAGCTCCTGGTCTCTTCTGTTTCCCCCACCATCCATTCTACCAGTTTATTTCATCTGACTATTTTTTTGAAATTGGCTGCATTATAGCTGGATGGCTGTGTACAGTTTATCCTCAAATGTGAGATCAGTTCTTCTCAACTAATCCTTTTAAGTGTTCCAATAAAACACCATTTACAAATTATAAAGAAGTGGTACCCAGTGGAATACACCAGGTTCTTGCTCCATTTGCAAGGTAGCATCTGAACAGAGACTGCTCCTCTGGGGAGGAGCCACCCTCACAAATACACTTCATGTATTTATGGCAAATGTAATTTACCTTTGGCTCTAAATCAAAAGCTCTGATGCTCTTCACGTGACCACCATGAAGCAGGATAGCGATGAGGAACACTGGCAGTGGCATGACACCAACAGGGGCTGTCAACACAAGCCTGGGCTGCGGAGGCTGGGTATCCTCCTTGGCCAAGAGACTCAGCAGAAACAAGCCGAGATCCCTAAGGCAGCATTTGTATCAAACTCTGGGGTCAAACAGGGTGATTGTGGCTGAAATATGAAGGATTTAAAAACCATTCATACCATCACTTCTGGTTTATTACCCGGACTTGTATTTTCTGCAGAAGGGTTGATGGCTTTGGTTTATGAGAACCAATTAACTCGTGACAGATTCCTGGAATACCATTCTGATTCTCATTCTCATGCCTTCTCTTCACCACCATCCATTTCTAAATCTCTCTCTCTCTTTCTCTCTCTCTACACACACACACACCTGTACCCACATGCACCCACACACACATCCCACAGATATTCTTCTTCCTCTTTCTATAACAATTGGAACCTTATTTATGGATTAGAAAATGGGAGGGTTTGAAGCACTGGGCCCAGAGCAGAAGGGAGGGCTAGGGCTGCGCAGGCTTCCTGAGCCATCTCTGGTATGTTACAGATGAAAGAAACCTTGGCGCCACCCAGATGGCTGAGAGAACTGAGACCCAAAGATGACAGTGACACAAGGCATCCGTGACTTTCTTGTCCAAACCAAAATAAAGCTGGTTTCACCCACACCTACACTCCTCCAGTGCCAGCCTAAACCTGCACCCAGTGGCATCCTTTTACCTGTGCTCCACACCACACCGGAAGAACGCTGCCACATCCACTAAGGTGAGGTTTTCCTCACAAGACAGAGGAAGGAATGAGAACAGCCAAAGAGCAGGGGCAGAGTTTTCCAGGGTGCCTCATGAAGGTCA
This sequence comes from Urocitellus parryii, assembly GCF_045843805.1. Classification (NCBI taxonomy): domain Eukaryota; kingdom Metazoa; phylum Chordata; class Mammalia; order Rodentia; family Sciuridae; genus Urocitellus; species Urocitellus parryii. Next base: position 99,769,801 of record NC_135534.1, read on the forward strand.
TCTGGCCATTCACATTACGTAGGAGGACAACTGAAATTTCAATTACCGTTATGACCTGAAGAGAACCCTACAGCCATCTTAAGAAAGCCAGACGAAAACCAGGTTTCCTTCTCCAGCCACTGGTCCTTCTACTCTGGGCTTGCTGCTCCCCTGTCTGCTGGGACCTCCAGCTCCAGCCCAAACTCCACTTCAACCTCACAGCAATGACACCAGACCCCTTGCTCCGGTTCACAGTGGCTGTCGAGAAGGAAGGAGAGGGATGGAGTACGTGACCAGCAGTCCCAAAGACCCGGGCACTGAGCCCCAAACCCAAATCTCCCTCCCTTCTGCTAAACACAAACCCAAGCCAGCAGAGGAAAGCCATGCTGAGGTCACCACATTCCTAGTGGATACAGAGCGTCTTTGTCCAAGGCTGCCAGGCCTCTGGCTCTGGCTGACTCAGGCTGGCAGGCTCAAGCTGAACATTCTCTCCCCACTGAAAAATGAGCATTCTCAGAATCTCAGGACACAGCCGTACAAGAGCAAGTATACACACCCACAGACACATGCACATGCTCACACATACACACTCACCAGCTAGGAGCAAACACTGAATAAAACACACTTGACATAGAGCCCAACTTGATCTCCAGAAGGAAAAGATTCCACAAGAGCAGGGTCTCAGGGTTTGACCATTTCCAATTTCCTTCATTTTTTTTTCTCTATGGAAGGGGAATAACAATACTTACCTAGAATGATAGTTATGAAACTAGAGATAAATATAAAACTCTTAACCTAGTAATTGGATTGATAAATTACAGTGTATGCCATTATTATTAATTGGGACATCTTTTATGCAACACTTCCTCCTTTCTCTGATAACATTCTTCTGACCCAGAAAGGAGGATGTCCCCAGTCCAGAATTCTACTGGCCATCTTAATGGAAAAAAAATGCCATCAGGAGGCATAGGACCTGGCATGGGCCAGCTGGGGGCCTCAAGCCCAGTTGAGTGGGAGTACTAGCCTCTGCTGGCTGTCTGGACAAAGAAACCATTGGTAACTGTGTATTTCCAAAGTTCTGATTATAATTTGAGCTCACTGATGCTGTTCTCACTGAGCAACATCTTGGCACATGGCAGGGGTGGGGAGAGGGATGAAGAAGAAGCAGGAAAGAGCTTTGTCTCATTGCTTCAAGCCCAAGGGAGATCTACAACTTCTAACTCATTCCAAACTTTAGGTAATCCATATCCAGGGATTAACTCACTGATTGGGTTAAGACTCTCATAACCCAATCATTTCACCTCTAAACTTTCTTATATTGTCTCACATATGAGCTTTTAGGGGATATCTCATATCTGTAGAATCGGAGCAAGAGAGAAATTCAACTGGTCAGGTGGCAAGGACTATAACTTGCAAACTGAATATTGTATAGTATGGACTGGGAAGAGGAATCTGGCCTGTAGACCCCAGAAGAGACTTAGAGAGACAAGTAGAGAGACACAGAGAAGTAAGACAAAGCATGCTACAGCACCCAGACCTTGCTTGAGGCCCAGCTACATTTTTTTCCTTTGGCTGTTATGAGATAACCCTAAAGCCTGGAAATACATCCACGACACTAGCTTGAGTTGGTTTATGATACTTGCAACTTAATTTTTCTCCCCTAGAAATGGTAATGATGATGGTGATGATGATAATGTTATCACCGTAATGATGATTATATGCACATACAGATAGAATATATCTTTGACCTCTGTATCCCCAAAGTTACTTAAGAATATGGCTTAATGTCCCCCCTCTAAAAAGATAATGGTGCACAACACCCCAGGGCAACTGGGAAAACTTTGCCTGGGTTACTATCATTAAATATGAAGGAGAAGGTTGATTGAGAGTGAGGACAAAAACATCTGCCTGGTCCTCCTCTCTTCCTGAAGTTTGTTTTGGAATGTACCTTGCTTGCTAAAAACGACATGATTCTTTGGAGCTCTGTCATTTACCCTGGGCAAATAGACTTTCTGAACTTTAGAAATGTTTAAATATTCCTACCACTGTGAACGCGGGTATGTAAAGCATCAGACACAAAATTGAGTTTTCAACGGGTGGTAGCCGTTATTAGTAGCTCTCCCTAGGCTTTGGTCAATTTTTTCACTGTTGTGACCAAAAGACCTGAGGAACAATTTTTGAGGAGGAAAAGTTTATCTTGGGCTCATCGTTTCAGAGGTCTCAGTCCATAGATGGCTGACTCCATTTTTTAGGGCCCCAGGCAAGACAGAACCTCATGGCTGAAGGGTGTGACAGAGAAAAGCAGTGGGAACAGGATCCCCAATGATCCACCCTACCTGTCTACCGTTACCGCCTAGTTAATCCCTATCAGTGGATTAGTGTACTGATTAAGTTAATACTCTCATAACCCAATCGTTTCACCTATAGATTTTCTTGCATTGTCTCACACATGAGCTTTTGGGGAACACCTCCTATCTAAACCGTAGCACCCTATTTGTGACCAACATCCACAGAACCTCAGTGCATATTTCCAGGGTTCTTCTAATAATCACCATTTCCAAATATAAGGAAAAGCATCCTCTTGAGGCAGAAGAATGTGGACATTCTTTTTCTCCATTGCTAGTGTAAGGCAATCCTAGAATGAGAGAGGCAGTAGAACTGGCAGCTTTCAGAAACCCTAACTTCACTTTACCCTTAGCCAGTACCCTCCTTCCTCTACCTTTGGGCAACCACATTTACTGGTAGTCAATATTTTACTAGGTACTCTGGAAAGATATAAGGATATAATTTGTTCTTTGTTCCTATTCAAAGAAAAAATTGAACCCATGGTTCTTCTAATTCTCAAGAAACTTACTATGAACTTTATATTTTTATAAAGCTATACCAACTCCAATTAATGTGGCACAAATGAAGTGTCTGCATGCAACATAGGTCCTGAGGTGAGAGCCAAGCAGATTAAACCAAGTTCTGATCCAAGGTGGGAGAAGATAAGAGTTCATATGATGACAAGGAAACTGGGAGGGAGGAAACAAGTTGAAAAAGTGTAACGTTCTTCACACATCCACCAGGTATTCATGGGAGGGCACACTTAAGAAACGAGAAGCTTGGGCCAGAGAAGAGGTGGGCGGGTGTGGCTGGTGATATATGTTCTCCTGTTATCTAGTGTGCTGGGGGTCGTGTGAAAGAACAGACACCCTCACACAGAAGTGTTCGACTTTGGCTGCACACTGGAACCACCCGGGGAGCTTTAAAAATAAATACTGATGGATACTTGGTCTTATCCACAGAGAATCTGATTTCATGGGTCTGGGATGCTGCCCAGGAATTAGGATTTTTCAAAACTCCTCTTGATTCTTATTTGCAGCAAAGGCTGAGAACTGCAGCCCTACACTAGGAAGCTCCTCCCCTCTACATAAGGGAGAAGAGCAAGAAGCCTAAGGACTTTTTCATCTGTTAATGTGAATAAGCTGGGTGTGGAAAGCCGGATGGTTTGGGGCCAAGGGTAAGAGAGATAGTTTCATAAGTATAATCCTCACAGTTCCTTAGAGTCTGATCTTACCCGTAAGAGTGACCTAAGCTCAGGCGTCCTTCCAACACCTCCTCTCTTGACACACTGCTCAGACCCCCCAGGCTGACACCCGTGGGGTCAGTGCCTGAAGGAAACTTTCATTGCCTGTGTCCTGATAGACCATTCATTGTGAGAAGGAGGTCAAACTCAGTTGAGTGGGAGGTACTAGCCTCTGCTGGCTGTCCGGACAAAGAGACCATTGGTAATTGCATATTTACAAAGTTCTGATTATAATTTGAGCTCATTGATGCTGTTCTCACTCTTGGCACATGGCAGGGTGGGGAGGTGGAGCAAAGAGATGCAGGAAAGAGCTTTGTCTCATTGCTTCAAGCCCAAGGGAGCTCTAGAAACCTCTAACTCATTCCAAACTTCAAAGAGTCTACCCAATGAGCTGCAAACCTAAGTATTTTGAGACTACATCTCAACTTAGGTTCACCTGTAATCAGCATCTGTTAGGTGAGACTTCTTGTGGTTCATATAAACTGATAAAAAGAAAGTATAGACCACACGGTCTACACTAGTAGAAGGCACAGTTTGAAGTGGCGCTGAGAGATTCATTCCCCTCAGTGAACACGCTCCCCACCCACGCACAACCCTGAAGTCAATTTGAACAACAGGGCTCCGCCCTACCCCCTTAGGTAGAGTTGATTTGATGAATGTTGAGTTTCTGACCCAAACTGGGTCAATCAGAGAATTTCCCCAGGAATTAGTGAGGCTCTTTCCATAACTCAAGAGCTACAGGGGAATGTTTCCTGCTGGAGGCACAAGAAACAGAGGAAGGAGGATGAGCTTCATGGGATAATCAGGAATAAATCCTCAACTGGCAGCAGCACCCACCTGACCTGAGGCCCAGATACATCCTTGCCCTTGGGTTCTATAAGACATTTGTATAACCTTCAGTATGCGAATAAATTGTCCTTTAAAATGTGAGCTGTCTTGAGCTATTCCTGTTATTTAGAACTAATAATAACAACAAAAACTTACATTTATATACCCTTTGCTTATGTGCCAGACACTGTTCTCTCTACATATTAACTAATTTAATTTTCACAGCAGCCTTAGGAGCCAGGCTATATTATGATCTCCAATTTATGGATGAGGAAATGGAAACACAAGAGATTAACTGAGTTGCTTGAGATTACACAGACCAAATATTATAAAATAACACAGCCCACGTGGATCCACATTCAGATTCTGTTTACGACTTTCTTATGCAAACTCCATCAAGAGGCAGCCACTCAGTTTGCAGTTAATAGTGACATGAGATCTGTGACAAAATGCCCAAAGAGCCGCAGACCTCGGCCTCTAACCTCCATCCGAGGGGATGGGGATAAGAAAGGCAGATCAGGATGGAAGCCATTCTGCACAGAGAAGACAGTATGGAGGTGGAAGTGGCCTGGCATGGGCCAAAGCATCACCTGATGATGAATCATCTGATTGCCAGGAGGCCTGCAAGGGGGTCCGGAGACTCACACTAAGGTGATCGGGCAAAGGGAAGCCCTGGAGGTTTTGAGCAAAACAGACCCTTGATGACTGTGGAATTAAGAGCATTGCCGTGTGCTGGGAGAGTGGATGGAGGGCAGGGAGCCCACTGGGAGACCCTGGAGACCTCGCTAAAAGAGAACATGAAAGTTGGGAGAGAGCAGGAAATGAAGATGGCACAGATCCCTATTTTGGTTCCACTTTCAACATGCTCTGGTTTGCCCCAGAGGCTCAAAGACTATGTGTTTGGTTTTTCTCTCTTTCTACTTAAAGGATCTGCAGTTCAAGATAGGAAAAAAATCTAGTCTACTTGTCAGTCATCAGGTGGTCACATAGATGGAACCCACTGTGAGCACAGGCCTGGACGAGTTCCCTAGAGGGTTACAAAGGCAGGAGAGGAACAGGCCTCTGGCCCAGACCAGAGAACCTGCCTGTGGATCCTGAAGTACAGCCCATTTGCCTAGCTGCATCCCTCGCCTGGTTTCAGAAAAGTAAATATTCACCACTGAGAAATACAGACAGGGACAAAAGCCCCATGGTGCTTCAAAACCTTTTTCTGTGGTGTTTGCATAATGTGGAACCTTCACTGCTCAGGAGGCAAATGATGGGGAAAGGGGGGAAAGATCCATGACTGAGCCTCAAGCATTAAAGTAAAAAATGGATTTCAATAAAACATGATATAAAAACAAGAAATAACTGTAAATGGAATTGAAAGCAAATGACATAAAACTCCAGCACGAGGGTGCTCATTGTGATTCGGGAAACTTCACTTCTTGCAGCTGCATAGCCATCCGTATTCAAGGCTTTTTTTTTCTTTCCACTACTGTGAATTTGTCACTTGTGGTGACGTATGGCAGCTCTCTGGTTTCAGATAGTTTCTGCTGTCCTTCTAAACCTCAAGCAACTGAGGCTAGACAGGTGCCCAATCTTCCCCAGGGAGAGGGGAAAGAAAAATATGGTTCTAATCAAAGAGGAGGTCAGGTACAATGTGACCTCAGCCCCCCACCCCATCAGTAAAGAGCCACAGCACCCCCGGGGTTTCCCTGAGACTTCTTTACTTACCAGCAAAACAGGAGCCGTTGCCCCAGCTCAGAGAAGTCTCCTGAAGAGAGGACAGGTAAGGGGGATGTCAGGAGACTCTGGCTCCAGGGTCATCAAGTTGAGAGGGAATCTGAGTAGGGTGAAGACCAGTTGGGGGTATGTCCCCAAGTGACAGAAAACTCACAGAATCACTGCAAACGTAACACGGGTCTTCTCCAACCAGGATGAGTTTTGCCATGGGAACACAAAAGCTGGAAGCCCTAGCAACTGACCTCCATAAATTTTCCTAATACAATCTTCATGTCCCGGTTGGACATCTTCATCTTCTGGAACATTCTGTTCTTCCCTCTCTGGGAAATCAGCCAGGCCATGCCAGGCCTGCCAGCTGTCTCTCTTCTGACTATCAGAGTTGAAGGAGGTGGGAGTCAATGACCTATAAAGTCTCCTTCCACTCCCAGGGCCTATGACTCTGCACCTTGAAATTGCTAATATAAAATGTGGCTTCCTGAAGGGATCATACCAGGAAAGTCCCTATTTGTTGAGGAATGTGGTGTTAACTTCTCCTCTTAAACCTAAGAAGTAGGCATTATTACCCTATTTTACAGTTGAGGAAAACTGAACTCACAGACATGAGGGGAAATTATAGAGTGAGGAGGTGCAGTGGTTATAGGCACAGTCCAAATTCACAAGCTGACTTTCCGTCTCATCTCTGCTCTTCCAGCAACAAAACCTTGAGTAAAACCTTGACTTACCCCCTGGTGTGGAGTGATGAGATGGTGCCTCAGGTAAAGGCAGTACATGGGAAGCCCTTCCTGAGAGGTTCCTTCTGGTGATTGTGGCATTTATAATAAGCAACTTACTCCAGATCATACAACTAGCAAAAGGCTGAGGTGGGGATGGAAGCCTGATCCCCCCATCTCCAAAATTTATGCCTTTTCCATTAAGTTGTGCCCTTTTAAGTGAGTGTATTGAGAATGATAAAAATAACCATGTATTAAGCATCATAATATGCTAGATATGGGGCTGGGAATTCCATCCCTGTTCTTCCTATTTATAGATGTGAAGACTGAGGTGAAGCCTCCATACTACTCAGCTCCAGCTAGTGCTTGCAGAACCAAAATTTGATCTCTCAGTTCTCTAGAGTCAAGTTGTTAACCCTGCACATGCTGCCTTCCTGCTAGAAGATTTTTAAAAATCTCTGCCTCCAACACCCTACTAAGTTCTGAATGCACTCAGAGGTTACATCAACGAAGGATTTTGTAAGACATGAGCTGCTCCTGAGTGGAATGGAAGCCAACCTGAAGATGGAGATTCCCATGGCTTTGTCAGATTGGGCATTTTGGGGGGAACACAACCCCTGCAGAAGCCAGCTCACCAGGCCCTCCAGACAGCGGTGATGGAGAAGGCTCCGTTCTTCAGAGCCTGGGCTCAGGGAGACTTTTCCCCACCTTCCTGGTGTGGGCTGGATCAGTGGGTGACTGATTTCCTAGTCCCCCAATCCCCATCTGTGCCCATCTGTGAAGAAAGAGAGCAGACTGTGGAACTTTACATGAGAGATTGCTCAGCCTGGAGCACAAAGGCAAGTTCTGGGTGGTGCAGGGAGAGGAGAGTAACTGGGGGCCCAACCTGTGAGAACACTCGTATTACCCCAGTGAATCTTGTCAGGTGTCTCTGTAGATGGTTTGATATTACAATACAAGTGGAAGTGCTCAGTTACTCCAGATGGGGGACAAGCTTCTCCCTCAGAGGAGAACAAAGTCACCTGCCACCAGCAATATTTTGTAGAGAATTGAACCCTATTCTTTTGCTGATTCACTGAAGATGATGACTACCAGGTGCTCCATCCTAAAGGCCTCTCTCCAGGAGACACTGTACTGGAGAGGCCAAGAAGACTCTCTAGAATGGATGAAGTGCAGCTCCTGCCAGGGCTTCCAAGAGGCTGGGTTTAGCATAGCCAGCCTGGCTTGGAAATGAGAAAGTCGGCTCTGTGTCAAAAGAAGCGCTTTTGAAGTTTCTGCTTTCATCTCCTGATGCTCCCCCAACCAGAAGTGACAGGGAGGGATAAAATGCAATTTATTCACCAACCCAGGAGGCTCATTTCCAAACACAATAGCGGTGCCAGGCAGCAGGCCTTCTCTAGGAGAAAAAAAAAAAAGAAAACCCCCAAGAAAAAAGAAACCTCTGAGGAGAAGCAGGCCATTAGAGGGTGACCCACTGGGCAGGTCCAGAAGGCAGGGCCACAAAGCAAGCCAGGGGCTCTGGTTAATGCCTGAGATATCTTTCCCCTGGGCCTGTCAGGGAAGAGAAAAATGGCGGCCTCCTGGGGTTGGCTCTCGAGTGATGTTAGAAATAAGGGGTCAAGTTAGAAACAAAACCGCAGGAACCAGGTCTCAGACAAATAAAGTTGGGGCTCACTCAGCAATTCCTCTGGCCCCAGGGCAGGTCATCCTGGTACTGTACCTTAGCAGGAGAGTTTGGGGTATAAGACCATGGCATTTTTAGGCAATCCCCAAAAGTCTGAGAGAATCTTCTGGAGCCACTCTCATGGCAGCAGAAGACAGTCACTTCCCCTCTCTGAGCTCCTCCTTGCCTCCACAAAAAGAAGAAAAGAATAACTACTGCACCCCACTGATTCTGGATTAAAGAAACTAACATGGAAAATAGCAAAGCAGAGCTAACATTCAAAGACAATGAAGATTTTTTTTTTTTTTTTTTTTTTTTTTTACTGTCCCCTCTTCCTAGAATGTGCCTCCTAACCTTGTTCTCTGGGAAAACTTTGAGTATCCATTTTGAAGAAGAGACCGTTCGTTCCTGCTTCTCCCAGAGTCTAAGGCACGGCATCCTCCATGTCACCAACATGTTAGACAGGGGTTGACCAACAGAATTCATATTAGAACCAAACACCAAACGTTCAAGTCAATATTGGGACAGAACCAACTGTTACATGGAATTCAGGGAAAAATCTGAAATATTACTAGTAATATTCATTATTACAATTGTACCACAACAACTTTGAGCTGTTAAATTTTAGAGATTTGCCCTTATGATTCAGGAGCAAGGAATGGTCTCAAACTGTCATAATCCCTGAACTTCTCAGGGATGTTCATTTTCATCTGGGGTGAATGGTAGAACAGGACCTTTTCATTTAGGATGTGCTTCATTTCTTTCCAAGATGTGTTTTCTTTTTATGCTCATATTTTTTATTATGTCTCAACAGAAGATGGTTATCATGGATATTGTCGCAAATGATTTTTTAGGGTTTTTTTTTTTTCCACATAAAAATCCCGAGATTGAAGTACTACTTTTAATTCAAACCCAAAATGTGAAGAATTTGCAAATAGGAAAGACTCTTCGTGTAAATGGAATTTTAAAATGAAACACTGAATACGAATTTTAAAGGTCATTTTGATTAATATGATGAATGCTAAAACTGCAAACAATTTCATAAAAGATAAGAAGAATGACATAACCCAATCTCTACATTCAGCTTTTATTATTATTTAAATTTTTACAAATGTTTCTTTGTGCAAAGAAGATAGAAACTCCTTTCACTGAAGTTATTCAGTGAACACATTTTATGTTTCGTTTTCCATTTAACTCTTTTAAGGTTCTGAATCATGTTTTTGCATATAAAGGTAATAGCTTTCACAATGACCATGAAGTATTGCATCATTTTAATCTTGCCATAACAAATATATATTTATTCTTCAATGGAGAGGTAGAATTTTAACATATATAGCACATAAGAGACCTTTCATTTCAATTTTCATATACTTGATTACCTCCATGCCCACATTTCAAAGGGAATTTTTAAGTGGAAGCAAATCTTAATGGAGTACCTATTTGTATCACTGCTGTTGATACATTGACTCTATCTGTTAGTAACTCATGTTTTCACAGTAGCTCTACAAAAGCCTCAAAAGAGGACAATATGGACCTCCAACGCCCAGCCTTCCCAAAACCTTACACTGAAATCAGACCTGAGAGCAGATTCTGGGCAGAGCTGGAGGTCAGTGCATAGTGCCACCTGAAGGAGCATGCTGGGCACTCTCAGCACTGCCTCGGTGGGCATGGCTTCCAGGGCCTGGGTGCTCATCTATTCACTTCCAGCTTTTTTCATGTAACCTTTGGCTACACACCCCCAGGCTACAGTGACATTTATGATGCCCTTCCCATGTCCGAGGTCTCCTATACTCCCTAACAGCCTGCCTAGCTTTCCTCATTTCCTGGAAAGTACTTTGAGTCAGTAGAGCTCCCACTTTCACACGCTGCAGCGATGTTCCTGTTTCTCTGCATCAGAACCACCATCCCTGAACACCTTTGCTCATCCATTTCCTATCACAAATGTTTTCAGGGGCACAAAGGGCCAGAAGAACGTCAAAACAGACGAAGTAGAACACACTACTGATCATTAGCTGAAGATACTTGCAGGACATGGAATGGCAAAGGCACACAGAGAGGAATTTGAGAGGTTTTTATTGGCTAAGAACATATAGGAACTTTAAAAATATGAAGAAAAAAAAAAGCTGGGCGTGCTAGTGCATGCCTGTAAATCAAGTGGCTCCGGAGGCTGAGGCAGGAGGATTTCGAGTTCAAAGTCACCCTCAGCAACTTAGTGAGGCCCTAAACAACTCAATGAGACCCTGTCTCTAAATAAAATATAAAATAGGGCTGGGGATATGGCTCAGTAGTTAAGTAGCCCTGGGTTCAATCCCTGGTACCAAAAAGTAAAATCAAATAAATAAAAATAAGAAAAATATGAGGAAAGTTATAAATAAATAATTTCCAAGAGAGTTGGCATTAAACAGACAATGCATGTGTAATAATTATGTTTGCGTGGGTCTTTGTCTCCACCAGACGAGAAACTCCTGGAGTTAAAGGGCCAAATCTTCCTATTTGTGTATGCCCACGTCTTTAAAGTAGAACCTGCTATATCCTCAGAGCTTAATAAACATGAGATGAATGAAGGAGTGACGGAATTGTCCCCAGGAACCATGACTCCCCATCTGCAGATCCCCACTGGAGATGGAAAAGCTGACCCAGAACAGCCCTCTAGGCACCTGCTACCAGCTCTGCCCTGGAGCTGCCTCTTCAGTTGCCTGGTCAGGCAGCAGGAACTCTTAAGACCCCACCACCAGGGTAGCAGGAGCATGGCTGGACACAGAAGAGCAAAGGAAACCCTGACTTCCCAGTGCAGAGGAAGGGAGTGCACACCAGCCTGTGCCTGGGGTGCTCCTGTTTCTATTTTTGATAGCCCTGTCTTCGTCTAGGACCTCACTTGGCAAGAGCACTGCAGTCTCCCCCGCCGGAGCGCACAGGGAGCGTGAGGCTGAGCAGAGTTCAGAGTTCCCACGCCTGTGCAAGGGCAGGTGCCATCCTGGGCTCCTTGGGGTCAGGGAGGCCTGCAGGACCATCCTCCCCTCCGTGAGTTCACCATAGCACAGATGTGTGGACAACTCTCCATGCTTCCCAGCCGGTGTCTTGCTCTCCATCTCTCACAGTTGGCCACTCTCCTGGACTATTCTATATTTAACTCTCTAAGGCTCATTAACTACAAAATTTCTAACTTTACCACCAGACCAATTCAGAGGAGTTATTTTTTTGGCTACAGTTAGTTTTCCTTTTGAGTATTAATTTCCTTTAACACTTGCCCTATTAATCACTTTAACAATGAAATTAAGACAATTATTTTAATGAGGTAATGGGTGATAAAGAGAGGATGATACACATTTATTGCACAGTAGGCCAGAGCGTCCTGATGAAAGCCAGCCTTGTCAATAATATATTAGGTGGGAATGTGCTTCAGGAGGGTCAGGCTGAGGACCGTTCCATCTCACTGATTTAAATACTCCTGTTTCTGTCAGTGCCTCTGCCTTTACGCTTTCAGGCCCCATAAACTAGGATGCCAGTCACTGAGAGTGATGGGTTGTTATTTTCCTCTGGAATCCAGTAGCAACCCTAGAGGCTGCAGCCCCTGGAAGCCAGCTTCTCCCTATTCTCCTCCGCCCTCTACTTTCTCTTCTCTTGGTCCTCTTCTATCTCCCCAACTCCCACCTTCTTCACTTCCTGTAGCTTCCATCCTTCTGCCCCTTCCCCCTTCTCCTTCCCTGCCCTTGCCCTCCCTCCTGACCTCTTCCTCATCCACCCCCTGCTCACCCCTCCCTAACCAGGGAGAAGCATGAAGTCTGTTTTTCTGTTCAACTCCCCTCCCAGTTTTTTATGTTTGCCAAGATGCCTCTGAGGTCTCTGGATCCCCTAGATGTTCTTGTTTACTTCTCCTGATGAATGGAGTCTAATTCTCATACAATAGCAGGGTCCCGGGTCCTTGGGCACAGAGCGCAGGGGCCACCTGCTTGATCACAGACAGTAGAAATGGCACAGGACCCAAGAATCCCAGCTTCCTTTCAGCTTCTGTTTGGGTCATCAGTGGCTGGAGCTGGGAGCTTCTCTCACTTCCTTGATTCATCCACCCCTCCAGTATCCACCCCTTCCATGGGCACGGAATCATGCAAAAATTCCTGGGGAGAGGAGAAGTCCATTCTTTTGGCCTAAAGTAAGAGTTCCATCAAGTATATTTCTGGCCATATGCGCAAAAGAACTGAAATCAGAGATTCAAAGAATACTTGTTACACACACATTCATGGCAGCATTATTCACAATAGTCAAAAGCTGAAACAGCCTGAATATCCACCAACATGGAAAGACAAAAAGTGGGATATACATGCCATGGAGTATTATTCAGTCATAAAAAGAATGAAAGTCTAGTACATGGCACCACATGGATAGATGCTGAAAACATTATGCTAATAGAAATGATCCACACAAAGGGAGAGACATTGCATGTTTCTGTTTACGTGAGGTGACTATAAGAAACCAATGTCTAGACAAAGAAAGTAGAACAGAGGAAACCAGGGACTGGGGACAGGGAATGGCAAGTCCTAGCTTACTGAGCTTCCATTTGCGATGATAAAGATGTTCTGGAGGGCTGGGGTTGTGGCTCAGTGGCAGAGCTCCTGCCTTCACATGTGAGGAACTGGGTTCGATCCTCAGTACCACATAAAAATAAATAAAACAAAATAAAGATATTGCATCCATCCATAACTAAAAAATATTTTTAAAAGTTCTGGAACTGGAGAGTGGGCATGGTTGTCCAACGTTGTATATATATTTAACATCACAGATGCACAGTTGAAATGGTTACAATGGTAAAACTCTTTGTTATATTTGTTTTCTACCATTAAAATGTTTTTTTAAAAGGAGGAATAGGAACTTAAAGTATTTTATAAAGTAATTATAGATATTTTAACGCTTTTTGATTATGGAATATAAACACATGCAGAGAAGTTTACAATACAGTGATATGCATCTAGATGAATTAACACAAAACAAACTGTGTGGTAACCACACCCCAGGAAGGAAACAGAATGTGACCAGCACCCTAGAGCCAACTTCCCCTCCAAACATTTCCCCCTCCATCCCTTACCTTCCAAAGACAACCAGACATGGTACTCCCTTATGCTGTTTTAAAGTTTTGCTGTCTATATGATTAACTCTAAAATTATAGCTTACTCTTGGTTATTTTTTTAAACTTTACAAAACAAAATTCTGTGTGCTTTTGTGTTGTAGTTTCTTACACTTGGTATGTACTTGAGATTCATGTGTGAAGATGCAGTTTGCTTCTCTCCTTGCTGTATAGTATTCCATCGTGTGGAGACACTTCAGCTTATGTATCTGTGGGATTGTTGATGTGCATGTGGCTTGTTCCCAGCTTGGAACTATTGAACTATGGTGCTCAGAATACCCTCATAGATGACTTCTCAGACATGAGCAAGAGTGGGAAACAGATGAAGAATTGTCAGGGCAGAGCTGTTCAAATGTAGGAAAGAGCCAGGGTGTTTTTCCAGTGCTGTTCCAATTTTTATATCTAACAATAGCAAATTAGGGAAATGATTTAAAGAACACTTGCTGATGTGTCAGGAACTATATGGGGCCAGGGGAGGAAAGATCAAAAAGGGAATAAAAACTAAGGTAGAACTGTCAGTGATTACCAGGGACCCTTCTTTCCATTTCCACGAGCCCCTCCCCCAGCACTTGTGACTTTTGCCTTAAGGCCACCTTCCCTATCTCTCCCTGGCCTGCCCTGTGGTTGCTTGTCCAAGGTGCAGACAGCCAGCAGTGCCCAATAACTCAGTCCCTCCACCACTTCCCCCGCCTCCTGGTGACCCCTCGCCATTGACTGGCAGAGATATAATCAGGAATTTTTGTTTCCTTTCTGACAAACTTTGAGATTCTTCATGGGATCAGGTTAAAGCCACCATCCACAGAATTCTACCTGGAATGACACACTGGCTTGGGTTTCCTACCTTCTGTGTCCTGCTTCCTCACTCCTTCCAGAGTCTTCATTAATGAGTCACTTAGAAAAGAAGCCTTGTGTTCTGGAATCTGCCTCTGAGGACCCCAACCTAAGAAAAGTGCCCACACCTACAAACGCCCATATGTGGGTTCTATGTGCCTTGGTCTCCCATCCCCAAATAAAGGAACCGAATTACTGATTCCACGGATCCAAACTTCCACTGTTGTGTGAAACTGTGGTGATATGGGGACCACCGTACGCCAAAGTGACAGTGAGAGAGACAGGAGTCATCCATCCAGGAAACCAAATCCTCTGAAAGCCCTAAACTCCAACCTCCCCTCAAACTCCTGATATTGACATCTGTCCCCAGACCAGTGTACCCGTGTGGGGTGGGGGTGTTGAGAAAATCAAAGTTACAGTAGACTCGGGAAGTAGAGGGGGAAGGGATGAGGGCTTAACGTGCTGGAGTGGTAGCTGGTGGGAGCTGTCACACCATGGAGCCAGTCTGCCATGCTGGGAAGAGCCGCTGCCAGAAACCCAGGGACTCCAGGCCCTCACCCCCCTCCATGCCATTTGCAAAGCAAGGATACACACTGAGCACTTACACATGCATCTCTCATCCTTACCAAACCCCCACGGTGATATGCATGTGCCTCCTACACATGAGCAAACTAAAGGTCAGAAAGTCTAAGGGGCGTACCCAGGGTCACACAGCTAGAAGTAGGAGAGTGGAGTCTGAAACCCAAGTCTTCTGACTCCAGGTCACACAAAAATGGAGGAGCGTGGAAGACCTCAATACAGTGGTCCCCTCAGTACAGTTACCCAAGGTCTGGCTTTTGTAGATCAGCTAGGATCAGAAAGTATCAACTGGAAAATTCTAGAAATAATGTATACATTTTAAGTAACTTTTATTATAATATATTGTTATGATTGTTTTATTTTTTAATTATTTGTTGTCATTCTCTTACTAATTTGTAAATTAAACATTATCATAAGTAGTATGTATAAGAAAAATCATTGTAGGTACAAGGTTCAGGACTATCTGAAGTTTCAGGCACCTACTGCAGGTCTTAAAATGTGCTCCCACAGATAAGGGGAGAAATTACTGCATAGCAAAAGCTAATGTTTATTGAGCATCTAGTATATACCACACTGTTTACCTTTTGTCATGGTTTGCATATGAGAAGTCCCCTAAAAGTTCATGTCTTGTTCAATGCAAAAATGTTCAGAGGTCAAATAAATAGATTATGAGAGCTCAAAGCTAATCAGCAGATTAACCCATTTGATGGGTTAATGGGTGGTAACTGAAAGAATCATCAAGGCTTGCCATTGGAGCAAATGCCCGTTTATTGAGGAACAGCTCTGCATATTTATAGAGCCAGGGGTTGTTTGACAGTTGGCATTGGGTGCTTTTTGATTGGAGGGTAAGGATCAGGTGAGCCAGCAGGGCTAGTCTGATTGGTGGGTAGGATCAGGTGAGCCAGCAGGGCTCTGATTGGTGGGTAAGGATCATGTGAGCCATCAGGGCTCACCATTGGACGGCTCTTCTTGGAGGATGGATAAGTTGGTCTTTGGAGCCGGGGAGACTCCCAACATTCCCCCTTCTTTGTTATTAAATGAGGATGGGCATAGATTCATTCTGGCTGCTTCCTGCTGAAATGGGGCGGTGTGGGAGAAAGAGGAGGGAAGTAAGGAGCCCCCACAGGAGGGCAGAGAAGACCGGTATCAACAAAGGTTCCTTGCCACCACAGATCCATGATGACATCAGTCCATTCAGCATAGGTCTCGACTGGAGGTATCATCAGTAGCCAGGAGTTGGTAATTGCTGAGGAGAAGCTGGTTAAAAGCTTGATTAGAAATTTTACCTACCTGAGTCTGAATGAACTTTATGATAGGGGGAAGGAACAGGCACAGGGAGTTTTTATAGCCCAAATCTAATGGGGTCTCTGGGTCTGCAAGCTGCCTTGTTGGCCCAAGGGGGGTTGAGTTTTCAAGCCTGAGCGGGGGGTTGGGCGTTTGGGCTTGAAGCAAACAGGTGATATAGAACCAGACAGAAGGTTTGAGAAGCCAGATCATTCTGCAGCTAACTTTGTTTGGCATGCCCTGCAGGCCCTGCAGACCAGCCTGTCCTGCACCTAACACCCTCAATTCCACTCTGCATTTCTAATCCAATCTAGCTCCCTACCCTCTCTATTAAGGCTGCTCTTCAAACTTTCTCCTACCTGGGTGTACCAGCTACCATATTTCCCTTTGAGAGCAGTCAGATCTCTCCAGGTTTTATGTGAAACACCTCAACTTTAAATACTGATACTTGGAATTCTTACGAAATTGGGAGGCCCTCTGGAGCCCTGTGTAAACTTGAAGGTGGACACACTAAGTGCATGCTATAACACTTGGCATAGATGCTCCAGCTAACCACTGGTCTGAGCATCAAGTCTCAGTGGTACTTACGTACACTCCAGCTGCCATCAGAAGATGGTGACTTCTTCCCCTGGGAACTTAAAACTGAACTCAGACATACACACATACACATAGGAAAAGCAGAAACTCTATCAAAGCCTATAACTAGCTCATGATACCAAAGCTTCTCACTCTTCTATTGGCAAACGGGCAGGACCCAAATAAGCACCTTGGTTTTTCAGAAGCAGGGTATGTGGATCACCATAACAGGGCAACCTCCACACAGGATGGAGAAGTTGAGGAAAGGAAGGATTTAGAGAGCACTTCAGACAGGGGAAGACAGAGTGACGATAGAGCAGGTGGGCTGGACCAGAGCACACCCAATGCCTCACCCAAGGAGAGCTCAGGTGGACTCACTGAAGGTAACTGGGTAGGGGTAGATGTAAGCAACAGGAAGAAACAACTTCACCAGGAACCCAGGCGTGGGAACGCTGTTGGAGGGTGGTGATGGGAACACCAGCGTGTGCACATGCCCAAACTCTACGCGCCAACTATGAGAAGGGTCCTGCACACCAGTTACACCTCAATGAAACTGGGAAGGTAAAGAAAACACACATGTTTCTCCTTAGGCCCAGAAGGCAACTGGTAAAGTGCTCACTTATTATCACACTTATTCAGGGGTCACCATGCTCTGGACACCTAAGTGGTTTGTCAGAAGGACAACATGCAATGGTCCCACTACTGGCCAGATCCAAGCAAGTAGGGGGTCTGTAAGGAAGAGAAGGGGGTCTGGCTGAAGGGGGCCCTTAGGGTCAATTGCCTTGAATAAAGGGCAAAGAGAGGACCCAAGAGGGGCCAGAAATAAGCGTGGAATTAATTAATGGCTGCCGTCCCTTTGATGGTCAATACCCCCTTTCTTTCCAAATGGCTGCATGGGAGATCAGAATATGGAAGACGTATTATATAGGAAGAGGGTTTTTCCCTTCACTAGCTCACGTGCCCTTGTGGCAGGTATGAGTTCAGCTTGTTGGTTGGTGGTATTGGGTGGGAGAGGTTTTGCCTCTATGATGGATGAGAGGGAAATGACAGCATACCTCGCTACTTTAACCCCTTTGTATATAAAGGAGCTACCATCTAAGAACCAGACAAGGTTCAAAGAGGGCAGGGGTCCCTCAGAAATGGTGGTAGGGCAGGGTAAAATCATCTCTAATACCTCCAGGCATTTGTGGATGGGATCTTATGAGTGAGAAGATGGGAGGAGGAAGGCAGGGTTTAATGGAGAGCAGGGCTGAAAAGAGATGGAGGGATTTTCAAGGAGAGACAAGGAGGGATAGAACCCTGGGAGGAGGAAATGACTATAGCCCCTTGTAAGTGAGAAAATCCTTTAATGGTGAGGAGATGAGATGGTTATCAGGGAGCCAAAAGTAAGTTTGTGTGCTTCTTTCTGGAGGTCATGGGCCGCTGCTAGGGCTCTAGGCATGGGGGCCAGCCCCTGATGGTGGGGTCGAACTGTTTGGATAGGTAGGACACTGGTACAAATGTGGGCCATATTCCTGACCCTGAATGCCAGACTTTGTCCCTGTTTTTACATAGAGGGTGAAGGGTCGGGAGAGGTCAGAGAGATGCAGAGTGGGTGCCCAGAGGAGGGTCTTTTAAAGGGCTTCCCTACCGCTGAGTGTAGGGGTTCATCTTGGGGGCCCTTGGCCAGATTCCAGGCCCTGAAGTACCCAGCCAAACCCAAGAAGGAGAGTCATCTTTGGTCTTTGATGTAGGTATAGACACAATAAGCTGTTTTCTGTCTACTGTAATGGCCTTTTTCCCTTGAGAGATAGAGAACCCTAGATACATGCTATTTGGGCCTTTTGTGGAGAGGTCCAATATCCCTTTAAGGCCAAGAAATTAAGTAGGAGAACTCTGTCATCTGTTGAGCACCCTTTGGACGGGCTAGAAGAATTTGTTTGCAAGAGGTGCAGAAAGCAGGATTGGATCGGAGCAAGAAGAAAGCCTGGAAGAGATCCCTTAGGTTGGAGGGATCCAGGGACCCAAAAAGGGGCCATCTGCTTTGGTTGTCTAAGGAATAAGTGGGCCAGGCCTGGGTGCTATATTTGATCCAAAAGGCATTGTAGGGGAGAGTCGACCGGCAGAGAGGACACATTACCCACGTAAGGAGGAGGGAAGAGGATGCAGAGAAGGAGGAAACTGATTTATTGGCAAAAGGGGTGGCCCCGCTAGAGCCAAAAAATCAGGAGTGCCTAAGTGGCAGGTTTGAGCTGCAGAGATTGGTCATCACCGAATCCTGACAGTCGAGGCTCTCATCCTGGACAGAGCCAGAGCCGTGGGAGACCTTGGTCAAGGCTTTTCGGGACCCCTCCTGGAGAGGCCGGATACTCCCAGGGCCAGAAAGAGGGGAGAGGAAGGGGAGGGTAAGGTCTCTCTAGTGGCCGAGTCTTAAGGTGAGAGGACAAGGACTTTCGAATCTGCCCAAGGAAGGAGTCCCTGAGGGCCACCGTAGCCTTAAAGGCTGTGGTGGGATGCTTTCCTCCCCGCAGGTGGGCAAAGAGATTTGCGGGATGATAATCAACATATTGCAAGAGGGTGGATTCGGGGCACTGGGGGTGAAAAGATTGGAGGTCAGAGGCCAAGTTTTGTCCAAAGAGATGTGGACTATCTCGAAATCCCTGAGGAAGGACAGTTCAGGTTAAAGGCAAAAAGATATCCTTTAAATCTATGACGGAGAAGTGGGTGGCAGTGTAGGGAATCTGAGACAACAGGGTGTATGTGTTGGTTAGACAACAGGGTGTATGGGTTGGGAACCAAAGGATGTATGTTGTAGGCCCAGAAGAACTTTATGGGCCTAACGGAAGTGTTGATGAGTTGTAGGTAGGACCCATTGGGTTTTTTTACCACTAGTATGGGAGTAAGGGGAATGAGCAGGATGGAGGTACCCCTTGCTAAGAAGGTCCTGAATAGTCAGGAAATGGTGGAGGGGGTGTGGGTATCCCATACAATTGGGTCAACTAGGTTAGTATGGTGTTTCATGTCAGCCTCACAAGTGGAGCAGAATGGCCAGTTTTCTGCCAAAAGGGCCAGAAAAGATGAACAGGCCGATTCTGGGGCCTGACTGTTGCCAGGAGCCCATATGTTGATTGTTGTATTGAATTTAGAGAGAATATCTCAGCCAAGCAAAGGAACTTGACATTGGGGCATAACTAGGAACGTCTGAGAGGTTGGGAAGTTGTCTATGGAACAGAGTAATAGGGGAGTCTTTCTTGGATAGATGGTCTTTCCTCCTACCCCGACAATAGGAGAGGTGGACGGCACTGTTTGCCCCAGAATTCTGTCAGGACTGAGAAGGTAGCTCTGGTGTCAAGGAGAAAGTCAACCTTGTACCTATCCACCTGAATCCACACCCTGGGTTTCTGTCTATTGATCATTACGGCCAGGGACAAGGACCCAAGGCACTGTCAATTGATTGTCATGCCCAGAAGGTCGGAGGGTTCCCTGGCCATAGGCCTCCTACAAGATCTAGGACAGTCAGAGCCCCAATGACCTTGTTGTTGACATTTAGGGCATGGGGTACTCGGAGTGCTTGGTGTGGGACATTCCCTGGCCCAATGTCCCTCCTTGCCACACTTGAAGCAGGCGCCCAGGGGGATATTCCGTGATGGGCGGCAACCCAAGGAAGCACCCTGCAGGACTGGGCGAGCATCTGAAATTTCTCAGTCTGGGGGGTGGCAGGGCTTTGTTTGAGCTTTTTTAGTTTGGCCCAGATGTTGGGGTAGTTCTGCAAGAGGAAATATGTCATAAGGGCATGATGGCCATCTGGAGTTTTGGGAGTTTGATCTAGGGCAACAAGTGGCCCCGGAGGGTGATTGGGATTAACTCGGTGAGTTTTATCTGCATGGGCTCTGGCAGGTTCCCAGACTCTGGTACGTTCCTCAAGAAGGAGAGAGTATTAGCCGATAACATATAAGTGAGGCTATAAGCCGGAGAGCCCTTTTGAAACTCTTTTGTGATGAATGAGCCAAACCTTTGCTCAAGTTGCATGGGGTCATTCATAGAGAATGGGACATGTACCTGAATAATGCCCTCAGGTCCAGCAACCTCTCTTAAAGGGGCCATGATTTGTGGAACTAGGGGCGGGACCTAGTTTGGGGAGAACTAAAGGTGTCGGCTGAGTCAGAGGGAGCACCTGAGGGGGTGGACGGAGCCGATGGGGGAGGTCGGTAGGGAGGGGGTTCATCTGCCAGATAGGTAGGGGTGAGAATGAAGAAGAGAAAAAACCTCAACATAGGGAAACTCCTTCCACTTTTTCAAGCGCTCGCAGGAGTTAAACGGATCTCTAAGAATTGCGGGATCTAGGGATCCTCCTGGGGGCCATTGACTTTGATTGTCTAATTGATAGTAAGGCCACTCTTGTGTGCAGAATTTAATAAGGGGGAGTGTGCAGGGAGGGAAGAAGAGGCCCCCATAGGTCAGGAGAGGGACAAGGATGGTTGAGAGACTGGGGGGGGGAGGTGCCTGTTCTTCCACCCCTCACTACCTCCCACTCATGAACCAGGTTCCAGAGAGTCCACCGTGACCATGAAGGTCGTGGTGGGGTGCGTTCTCTCCTCCAGATTGGGCATCAGAGGTTTGCTGGAAAATCACAGTCAAAGCCCCTGCGTAGCCCATCTGAAGTTGGATACCCAATAGGGGAACTCACCTACTGAAGATCTGGTGTTGTAAACAGCACTCGAAAGAGTGGACCAGGACAGCAAGCCTTGAGAGAGAGGGCCCTCGAGCAGCGAGGCATTCCCCCTCCTGGGTTTTGGCACCAATGAAAGAATCATCAAGGCATGCCATTGGAGCAAATGCCCGTTTATTGAGGAACAGCTCTGCATATTTATAGAGCCAGGGGTTGTTTGACAGTTGGCATGGGGTGCTTTTTGATTGGAGGGTAAGGATCAGGTGAGCCAGCAGGGCTAGTCTGATTGGTGGGTAGGATCAGGTGAGCCAGCAGGGCTCTGATTGGTGGATAAGGATCATGTGAGCCAGCAGGGCTATGATTGGTGGGTAAGGATCATGTGAGCCAGCAGGGCTCACCATTGGACGCTCTTCTTGGGGGATGGGGAAGTTAGTCTTTGGAGCCAGGACGACTCCCAATAGTAACTATAGGCAGGTAGGTTGTGGCTGTAAGAAGCAGGTCACTAGAACCTAGTGATGTCATCTGTCTCTTTGGACTCAAGCTCTTTCTGTTTCCTGGATGATGGCATCCAGATGGCTTTCCTCTGCCACACCCATCCACCATGATATTCTACCTCAC
Organism: Urocitellus parryii; assembly: GCF_045843805.1. Taxonomy (NCBI): domain Eukaryota; kingdom Metazoa; phylum Chordata; class Mammalia; order Rodentia; family Sciuridae; genus Urocitellus; species Urocitellus parryii. The sequence continues at coordinate 99,791,929 of NC_135534.1, forward strand.
ACTGGGCCCACAGCCATGGAGTCAGCCAACCATGGACTGAACCTCTGAAACCAAAATAAACTTTTCCTCCTTTAAATTGTCCTTGTTGGGTATAGAGGTTGCAACAATGCAAACTGACTTACACACCTGTATTACCTCATTTAAGCCCCCATGAGATAGGTACCATTGTTAAACCCACTGTACAAACAAGAAAAGTGAGATACAGAAAGACCAAGACACTTGAGCAAAGTCCCATAGCTGACCAGTGCAATTCAGAACTGTCTTGGCTTAGGACCTGTGGTCTACAGGAGGGTGCCTCACTCCTGACCAAGAGCAGACATTCAGTTCAAAGGCTCTGATGAGAGTGCTTGGGTCCAGCACAGACAACACTCTAGGAAACAAGGGTTGAGGGCAAAAGCAAATGGATATGGTGGAGGAAATTTCAAGTGAGTGTGCAGACATCAGTTCACACCCAAACCCAAAGACACTTAAGTAGGAATCAGCTTTCCAGGAAACTGAAAGAGAGAAGTGACCCTCCACTAGGGCAGGAAAATGTGTAGCAGGAGTGAGTGGAGGGTGTGTGGACAAGATTAGGCAAGGACCCCTGAGGTCTTGTCTAGAAGGGCCTGCTCCCTGGAAAGAGAGGAAACAAGAGACCAATTTTTGCTTTATATTATGGCCAGATTAACAAAAAGTGGTGAAATGTGATCCTTTTAATCACATAATCTGCATTCACTTTGTCCCATAAACCCCAGTGAAATAGGCATGTCCTTAAATGACAGCATGTGATCTGCTGCTAAAACTGTGGCCTGGGAAGGACTGCAGAAAGCACAGGGCTCCTGCTAGGCATGGAGGACAAAAGAGAAGAACTCCCTTGGCCATGTAGGCAGGACACCTGGGTAGCATGCAGGACTTTGGCCAGCCTCATGAGAACTGACCGCTGATCTAACATATTGTTTGTTATTCAACTAACATTGAGCATTGAGTACCACTCTCTGTGGAATCCTGTTAGCTCTGGGAATACAGCAGTGAGTTAATAAGATCTAGTTTCTGTCTCCGGAATTCTGTTTGGGATGAGTTTGGGGACAGAGAGGTATGTTAGTTAGTTTTCCATAGTTGACTTTCCATGCCTATGACAAAATACCTGAGAAAATCAACTTAAAAGAGGAAAGATTGATTTTTAGCTCACAGTTTCTATTCCATAGGTGCTTTACCCCTTCACTAGGAGTTGTGGTGAAGCAGAATCTCAAGATATGGAGCCTGTGGTAGAAGCAAAGCAGGTGATTGAAAAGCAGAGAGAGGGAAACAGGACAGGGTTGAGGGTAAGCTATGCCCTTTCAGAACACACTCACAGTAACCTACTTCCTCCAACTAGGTCTTTCCTTCTAAGTTTCCTCCACCTCCCAATAATGTCACTGCCTATGGAGCCAACCATTAACACATGAGTCTTTAGGAACATTCCAGATGCAAACTATAGCACAGTTACTACAGTGTGTAGGGTAGAGGGCACTGTGCCAGAAACACCTCAAAGGGCACCTGGCCCAAACTAGGGGTCAGAATGATCTCATGGAGGGAAGAATACCTGAGCTTTTATTTAAATAGGCTGGTGGGGAAGGGGAGTGTTCTAGACAGATGGAGTAACACAGGCACAGAAGTGAAGGGTAGCCATCTCTACCTCTGCAGAAGTTCGAATTGTATAAAATCCCAAGAGATGGCCAGTCCTTCTTCCGTTCCATGGTGTCCAGATCAACACATTCTTCCTAATGGAAGAATCATACGGTGCAATAGAGGAAGCAACCATCTTTGCAGACTATTGTCTCCAAGCTGGTGCTTCTCCTGTGCCTTCAGTGAGCTGCTCCAATACTCCCTCTACCTGATAGTCTCTGGATGGTGCATAATGTATGACCCTAGGTCCTACAGTCCTGGCCCCACTCCTGTAACTCCTTTGCTATATAAAGTATACCTCCCTCCCCAGCATCTTATGATGTCATCTGTAATATTATACCAATGGCACAAACACTTTTTCAAAGTATCAGATGCTGATGTTAGCTGTGTTTAGAAAAAGAGAAGCTGCACTCAGGGTATGGGTCTAATCCTACAAAAAGAAGCTACTGACCCTCCAGGATGGAAGAAGTTCAGTATAGTCAACTTGTTATAAAATGGCTGGTTGGTCTCCTCGAGTTATAGCTTCATACTGGGGACTCAGCACTGGCCTCTGTTGGCAGTTTGGATGCTCAGAAGCGGCAGTAGCTAGATCAGCCTTACTTGATGTGAGTCCATACGAAGGCCATTGCCTAGACAGTTGGCCAGCTCTGGGGATGCAGCAGTCATTGCATGAGATCTGGCTTCTGCCTCCACAGAGCTGTTTGGTGGTGTTGGGGCGGGGAGGATACAGCAACAGCACAATTACTGGAGCACACAGAGTGGAAAAGGGACTATGCCACGACATTTTGATGAAGAGATGAAGGTCTTCTACCATTGCCACTTCATTCACTTTACCACCAGGCCAGCACTGGGGTGGCCAAAGGCAGAATCCTGCTAAAACCAGCCAGCCAGGCCTTTGTAGACTTGGCTTTTTGCTTTCCAGAGGGCCTTCACAAGTTTGTGCCCACACCCGTAGGCACATCAGCATGCCACCACCCCACAACGCCTTGATCCTAGTACTTTCTCCCCTTTGAAACCTTGACCAACTGGCATGAGTCCCTCTGTATGTGTGCACATGTGTTTATACCTCAGGCCACTTCTCTCTCCACACAAAGTGGATAATCAGTCACACTGTCCAAACATCTGCTCATCGAATGGACTTACACTTGCCATGGTCCTTTTTATTTTATTTTTTTAATTATTAAATTTTATTTTGAGATAACCATAGATTCACTCACAAGCAGTTTTTAAAAGTAGGGAGAAGTCTCGTATCCCCTTCACCCAGTATCAAAACCAGTATGATGACATTGACAGGGTCAAAATGCCGAAGGATTCCATCTCCACGGGGATTCTTCGTTTTGCCTTTTAGCTGCCTTCCCCTTCCCACCTCACTTCCATCCTGAGCCGCTCCAAACCACTAATCAGTTCTCTGTTTCTTTAATTTTTGTCATTTCATAAATATCATAGAAATGGAATCATATAGCATGTAGTTTTTTGAGATTGGCTTTTTTTCTGTCAGCATGATTCTCTGGAGATTGAGCCAACTTGTTGTGTACGTCAGTATTTTGTTCATTTTTATCGTTGGGTAGTATTCCATGGTGTAGATGTCCCTTGGTTTGTTTATTCAGTCACCCACTGAAGGACATTTTGAGATTGTTATAAATAAACCTGCTATAAATATTTATGCTCATTTTGTGTGAACATAACCTTCATTTCTCCAGGATAAAAGCCAAGTGCATTTCCGGCACCTGTGGCAGTTGCATGTTTAACTTTGTCTTAAGAAATCATCAGGAGGCTGGGTTGTGGCTCAGTGGTAGAGCACTTGCCTAGCATGTGTGAGGCCTTAACACTGCATAAAAATAAATAAATGAAGATATTGTGTCCATCTACAACTAAAAAAAAATCAAAAAACAACAACAAAAAAGAAATCATCAAACTGTTTTTCAGACAGGCTGTACCTTCGTTACCTTCTCACCAGCAGTAGAGTGATGCAGGCTCTCTGCAGTCTTGCCAGCATTTAATCTTGTCCGGATTTTTTAATTGTAGCTGTTCTGATAGTATGCAGTGATATCTCATTGTGGTTTCAACCCGTGCTTCCCTAATGGCTAATAATGGTTAATAATTTGAACACCCTTTCCTGTGCTTATTGCCATCTGTATATCTGCAGTGATTTTTTTTTAACGTCTTTGACCATTTAATAGTTGGACTGCTCATTTTTCTTTCTGTTGAGTTTCAAGAGCTCTTTATATAATTTAAATACTATTCCTTTGCTGGATATGTAGTTTGAAAATATTTCCTTCCAGCTTATAGCTCATCTCTTCAGCCTCTAACAGAACTTTTTACCAAGGCAAACCTTCGAATTTTGAAGAAGTCCAATTTATCAATTTTTTTTAATTTTATGGATTGTGCTTTTTTAAAGAAGTCTAAGAACTCTGTTTAACCCCTAAAGTTATTTTCCTGTTTTTTTCCCCTAAAAGTTTTACAGTTTTACGTTTTATGTTTAAGCCCATGATCCATCTTGAGTTAATTTTTTTATAATTTGTGAGTTTTAGGTTGAGGGGTTTTAGTTTTTCTTTTTATTTTGACTTTTGTTTTGGCCTGTGGCTGCTCAGATTCTCCATTTCTTAGAAATCCATCCTTCTTCCATTGAATTGCTTTTGCACTTTTCCTAAAAATCCAAAGAGATATTTGTGTACAACTATTCCTGGGTTCTTTTTTCCTCCACTCATCTAAGTGTCTATCCCTCTGCCAATACTAAATGGTCATGATTACTTTAGCTGCATGGTAAGTCTTGAAATCAGGCAGACTGATTCCTCCTACTTTATTTTTGCTTTTCAAAATTGCTTTAGCTATTCTAGTTCCTAAGTTTTAGTATATTCTTATCTATATCTGCAAAGAAAAAAAAACTTGCTGGTAATTTTGAAAGAAAATACATTAATCCTGTATATAAATTTTGAGAGACTTGTTGTATATTCTTTGCTGAATCCTCCAATCCCTGAACATGCTATGGTTCTGCATTTATTTAGATCTTTCTTTCTTTCTTTCTTTCTTTCTTTCTTTCTTTCTTTCTTTCTTTCTTTTTTTATTTCATTGGTGTTTTGTAGTTTTGGTGTTTTGTAGCATGTAAGGTCAGTGTATGTTCTGTTAGGTTGACATCAATGTATTTTTTGAGTGATGGCAAATGGTATTATATTCAAAATTTCAATGCTCATATCTTCATTGTTAGAATATAGAAATATAATTAATAATTTCTTGTATTGTGACCCTGTAGAAATGACTTATTTGTTTCAAAAAAAAGTTTATAGATTCCTTGAGATTTTCCATATAGACCACTCATATTGTATGCAAATATATTTTTATTTCTTCCTTTCTAATCTGGATGTCTTGTGTTTCCATTGAAACCTGGAATTCAGGGATATTACGAGAGCTTAGCTCTTATTTAAGCATCACATGTTAGCTGGCTTCCTCTGACCCCTCTCTGGCAGGAGAAGGGTTGATGTGGCTCCTATTGCCAAAGGAATTTTGAAGTTCAGGTCTCTTGAGTCCTAGGGAGACAGGGGCTCCTCATCATGCTAAATGTAGTGGGAGTCTTGGGACCTCACTGAGTTTCCAGGGATAGCATCTTGGCTAGCACGGTCATTGACACTACAGATGGGGTACAGTGCCCACCCTCCTCTTGGCCTCCTCTGACACCACCCAAAGGGAAGGTGAGCTCCTCTTCCTGCCTGGTGGGGACTCAAATTCAGTGTCCCATCTGACTCTGATCACTGCAGTGACAGCGTAGGGTGGGGAGGGACACAGGGAGTAAACATCCCTGTTCTGCTTGGCCTCCTCTGCAGGCTCCTTTGAAGTGGTAGGCGCCCCTCCTGCCCAGCAGGGCACAGGTCCAGGCTCCCACTCGGCAGCTGTGACTGGATGAGACAGATTTCCCTGAGTGTCTGGCTGAAGCAGAGTGGATATTGTCTACAAGTTTTCTTTCTGGCTAGTCTGCCTATTCCCAGGTTCTTAGACTAGAAAGAGCCTGTCTTTGTTGGGGATTTAAAATCTGTGATTGTTGTCTTTTCTTGGGTACCAGCTTCTTCAACCCTAAGTCTGGGATAGTTGAGGCCAAAGGAAAATCCAAGAAACTTACCTCCATGTTTTCCCTTGGATACCCAAGTTGTGTTTCCATTGTCAAGACTAAAGGTTGAAAGTTCAATAATCTGTCTTTTACTTTGAAGAAGATGTGCCAGCATGGGGTCCCTAAAACTTTTATGGTGGCAGATTTCTGGGACTCCCCAGAGTTAATCTCTCTTGTTCTTGTGCTCACATGCTCTATTAGGCCTCCAAGTCTTCCCCAGGAGAGACATGATCTTCGACAGAGCAACTCTCTGCATCTAAGGAGGCTAAAGGAGTTGACATGTGGAGGCTGTGGCCATACTGCCCTAAATTGGGCTGCTAGTTCTTTTTTTCGAAAAGGCAACCAGGTGAGCCAGTGCCATGGCTACAACATACAAGTATCTTACTCATCCTCAAGAAAAAATGAAGTGTTCCCCACTGAACAGGTGAGGACAATAAGGCTTTAGAAGTTAAGTTCATTTATCTCAGTTTCTACAGTTGGAAAGCAATGCAGTTAGGCCATCTGAGTGCAGAACCCACTACTAAACCACCCAGGACAATCTGGCTCATGCAAGCATCGACTACATGGTAGTACATTATTATTATTTGCTAAAGAATTAGTGTGCACAATTCTGACATGTAACTGGCTATGCAAACAGGAAGAACTGATAATGCTCTTAGACAAGACACTACAGAATAAAAACAGACCTCAGGTGACTAGGGAATAGTGCCAGCCTGGGAGGCTGGCTGGTATCAGCTGCAAGAAGGACAGAGCTCCTCTGGCTTCTTCCCCAGGCTGGGCTTAGGTGCCCTTCCCCAAATCAAAAGCCTGGTCTCTCTGTGTCCTCCGATCAGATCTGGGTGTTATTATAGGTGTGGTTGGGGCTTCCTTGGGAGAATGAGCAAGAAAGTTCATCGGCCATGCAGGTGTTGACCTTGACTTTCAACTCCAGAGACGACAGGCATTGGGCCTCACACGTGGCTCTTCCAGGGCCCTTCCGAAAGTGGGTCTTTTGTGGAAGAGAAAGGGTGCCAGCTGAATCACATGCATGCTGTCTTTAAGAGCAAGCGCTGGGCAGGGATCCAGCACCCAGCAAACCTCCAGACAGGGTGCCTTGTCTCCAGCGGTGGGACCTCAGCCATCTCTTCGCTCCTCCCACACACTCCTTCCTCCTCCTCCTTCCCTGGCCCTGTGCCCACTCTTGCCCACTCCTCCTCTGTCTCACACACAGCAGGGATTCAGAGGCACAGGCATTTTTCTTCCATGAAGGAAACAACCCCCTCAGTCTGACGCCTCCCTGGGTCGATAAGACAGGGGATGCTCAGCCAGGCCTGGAGTCAGCTTAGGAGATGGGCTGTCTCTCTGCAAAGCTCTGGTGATGTAACTAGGCTCAGCCCTCCTCCTCGCTATTCGGAGAGGCGATAGGCAGGCTGTCTCGCTGGGATCGCCTCGCTGTCTGGGCCTTGACCCAGGCTCCAGGCTGCTTTCATTAGCAACAGCAGCAGCAACAGCTGCTTGCATTTACTGAAGCTCACTGTTTGCCAGGTATTAGGCAAACACTATAAGCTCTACCTCACCCAATGTGCATAACAACCTCCCAGTTGGTACTGTCAAACCTCTGCTGTACAGAGAGAGCCAACGTAACAGCACCAGATACTTAAATTGCGTTCCAGCCACTGTTCTAAGCCCTCTGTATCCATGGGTTTCACATCTGTGGATCCAGCCATCCAGAGATCAAAAATAATAGAAAAAAATTATGTCCATATTGCAAAGTATTGGACTTTTCTTTTTGCCATTAGTCCCTAAACAATATATTCTAATAAATATTCACATAGTATTTACACTGTACTAGGTTATTTTAAGTAATCTAGGGATGATTTAAAGTATACAGGAAGATGTGTATAGGTTATATACAAAATACTACACTACTTTCTATAGGGGACTTGAGCATCCATGGATTTTGATATTCATGAGGGTCCTGGAACCCATCACCCATGGATATCAAAGAATGATTCTATTTAATACATGTGTTATGTGCATATATGTATGTGTATATAAATATACCCGTGTGTGTACATATATACAAATTCACTCATCCTCATCAATTTTATGAGATAGGCAGTATTATAATTTCTATTTTATGGATGAGGAAACAGCCATAGAGAGAAATGACGTGCCCAAGCAAGCATGTATAAGGACAACTGGCTCTGGAGCCCACCCTGTTAACCACTATTCTCTCCTGCCTCCTACTACTCCAGCAATGGAGATTCCCAGAAGCCTGCCCAAGGTCCTACCTCCTCAGGGACCAGTACAGAACCCTAATTAGCCAAAGCTCCTACCAATGGACATGTCGCTGCCTCTCATTTGGATGCGAGGTGTGATCTCATGACTTAGAAATCAAGCTAACTGGGCCTGAGAAGAAACACCTCATCTTTGTGGCTGACCCCAGCAGCCCCTGTCCCTCCCCACAAGCTCTGCTCTGAGAACAGACCCCAGCAACCATGCAAGTCTGCCCAAGTTCACAAGCCCGGGGTTGAAAGCAAATCCAGCTACAAGCAGAGAAGATTGGAATTAACATCTGAAATCCCTGCCACAGCCCAGAAACCAACAATCTGGATTACTGTGGGAAATAAGATTTAATTCTCTTCCAGGCCCTGACAGGCTCTGCAAGGTTGCCTCGGCCCTCCTCCTCCTCCTATCACACTGTTATCTTCTTTCCCAGAAGACAGCACGGCTTTGAAGGCACGTCTGGATCCATTCGTGGGCACCTAGATAAAGACAGTCAGTCTCCCTGCCCAGAATGGCTGGGTGACACTGTCAGAAACTCTCAAGTATAACTCCAATTACCAAAATAAATGATAGGGCGCTTTCTCTCTCCTGCTTGGAGCGCTCCATTAAGCAAATGAAATAGAAGCATTCCCAGACACTCCCTTTTCCTTCTCCCTCTGGTGATTAACTGCATAATAAAAATGGTATTAAGTAAGCATAAATTTCAAAGAAGCCATCTAAGTGACAAACCATCATGAGGACAATAGTCAACAAGGGTCACATATTTTTAGGTGATCTTGATGTCCTATCAGACCACCTCCTCTCTTTCTGTTCTTCTCAGCCACCTTGTCTCCATCCTACTCCACAGTCCCAACTGTCACCGAAGGCATCACGGCTCATGCCCCAGGAAGAGCCAAGTGACCTCCAGACTAGGATTCCTGACTGGTACCCAAGTGAGGCACTGGCCACCACCCTGGACAAAGTTTTGTTGAGGCTCTGCTTGGTGTTAAAATCACCTTGTGCTCCGATGGTTTGCCAGGGACCTGAGTCCTGATCTTCTGCCTTCTTCAGTCCACTGATTTCCTACTACCAAGCCCTCAGCTCTTGCCAAGAGCCTAACCTCTTGCAGGACCAGCCCTGAGTTTAGCACATTCTTTTACACTGGTCTTGCTTTCCTGGGTCCTACTTCCTGCCTGCCCTGTACTCTGTGGTCACTTATACCTCTGGGGCTCTTTAGGTCCTCATCTCCTCCTGAGCTTATCCTGCCACGTACAATGTTTGAGTGGTACAAGCTCCCAGGTCCCAAGACCCCTAGAGCAAAATATTTCCTAATAACAACTCCCCTTTCCCTGTACATAAACCTCAGGCCTGTTAGAACCCACCCTATGCATTTTTCTTCACTGTTGGGGAAGAGGGTGCTCAGAGAGACACTTAAACACTCCAGTCACCTATACAGACTTATACACATGTTTATATAAACTTAAATACACACATATTATGCATAAAATCACAGACTCACAACCATGGATGCACACGTGAATATGCACAGGTAAACAGCCACTTGCAGAGATCCGAACCACATCTACCCACAGGCACACATACACACTTCCATACATGAGTACACATTAGTAATTACAACCAAGTAAGAATTTGCCTTATGTAACTTGGTAACTTTGGTGTCTGGTATAGCAACTTTAGGCGTTCACTTAATTTGTTTTCAGTCAATGAATAAATGGGGCACAAAACTGACCTCCCATGAGAGCCACATCAGTGACTAAAGGAACACACCTGGGACCCCAAAGCCTGAGTCAGGCCCTGGGAGGAAAACTGAGCTTCTGCCTCCTGGAGAGGAGAGCACAGCAGGTGGAGTGACAAGAACCCCCAACCCCACCTTTCCACATCCTTGGTGAAGTTTGGTCTGTGCAGAGCGCAGGTGTCCCTCCAGTTTCTATCCCAGAAGCCCCACCCCACCAATCAATCACCCCTGATTCTTCGCCCCTCTCCCACAATGCACCCGAATCCCCACACTACAGAAAACCTTGTTTTGATATTACACAGCAGGCTTCCTGCTTCTTTCTTTCTCAAATTCTTTGACAGATTTTTAAGAGCCATGTCATGCCTGCCAGGCTGTCCCCATCCCCCGAAGTATATCAACTGTATGAAGCTGGGGGGAGGCTTCCTCCCCACCAAGATGGGCTCTCTCCCAGCCTCACTAGTCACCAAGCTGTGAGTCACCAGAGAGAGGAGCTCCTCTGCTTCTCAGCTGTCCTGGGGCTTGAGCACATCTTTGGTGGTCCTCCCTAGGTTGGCCCCCTCTGCCCCTCCTCAGGCTGGGAGACAGAAAATCTTGTTTTGATATTAACATCTGCTGTGTGGCAACTTTGGGAGGGGTGACCTTATATCAGTCACTCATTAACTCTTTAGCAGCCCTGTGTGATACAGACTTTTATCCCCATTTTTAGAGGTGATGAAAGTAGGCTTCAGAAAGTTCAAGGTGACATAGCTGGAGGCAGTGTCTGAACACATATCTGTTGGGCCCTTTGTGTCCCCTCAGGTTGAACCTAGATGGGACCCATCAGGTTCTTCCTAGAGGGTGTTGTACTAGCATGTGCCTGACCATGAGCCAGGAGACATGAATGGTAGTTCCAACTGGGTGCCTATTGGAGCCTCAGTTTCCCCATGGATGAGGATGGGGCTTTTGCTCCTGACTGACTCCATGGCTTGTTTTAAGCAGGATTGCCTTATTGGGTTGTGCAGCTTGCAGCCTGCACAAAGGGGCCCTAGGGAACTTCAAGGTGGGCTGAACTCCAGCCCAGGCTTCTCCAGCCAAACTCTGCATCAGCCCCAAGGGGAGGCCTCATTCTTTCTAATGCCCACGAAAGCTCAGTATAGGCTGGGGGCAGCCCCAGTTTTAAGAAACAAAGAGCATTAAATACTTTGGAAAGTATGCAGGAAAAACATCTCACTGTAATCAAAGCTGCTGGGACTCCAAGCTGCCAGTCAGACAGAGACTGCGTGGTTCCCGCAGCTCCTGCTCCTCTCCTTTCTAGATGCTCCTATCCAAACGGAACCCAGGTGCACAAGAAGGAGGCTTTTGGAAGCCGCTGATTTCTGTGAGTTTTCATGCTGAATGGGGGGCAAAGGGAGGGGTACAAGGAAGGAATAGATGGCTACTACTTGATTGGGAAGTCTGCATTTTTCAAAATTATTTTATTTAGCCGAGTGTAATCCCAGAGGCTAGGGAGAGGCTGAGGCAGGAGGATCGAGTGTGAGTTCAAAGCCAGCCTCAGCAAAAGCAAGGCGCTAAGCAACTCCTTGAGACCCTGTCTCTAAGTAAAATAAAATGAAATTAAAAAATAGGGCTGGCAATGTGGCTCAGTGTTGAGTGCTCCTGAGTTTGATCCCTGGTACTACTGCCCCCCCCCCCAAAAAAAAAGAATGGTTTAGCACCAAGAATCTGTCCTGGCAGGAAAACAGCAAGAGGACTGCCCTTCCCTGTGTCTTCCTTTGGGCAGTCCCAGGGAGCAGAACTGGGACTGAGGGGTTGGAAGTGGCAGGTAGATAGATTTTGGTTGAGCATTAGAGAAGTCTCCCTAAGGGATTTTTTGAGATGAGATCGGCTTTCTGGGGAAGGAGTGATGCCCCACATCTTTCCTCAGCTTCTTCCTCTTCACCTCCCCCTCTCTGTGGTCCAGTCCCACTGGCCTTTAAGTCCTCTATCTTCCTTCCTTCCCACTTTCTTCCAGCTAAATCATTCCTGTCCTTCATCTTTTTTAACACCTAAATTAAGGCACCCATTGTACACACACACATGAAATCTGCACTTTTTCATTGCATGACCAGGGTCAAAAATGTATTAACAGCTGATAGCACTGTATTTTTAGGTGGAAAGTCCTTTGCTTAAGAAAAATATCCTGGTGATCCACTTCAGGTAGAAGGAAGGGACCTTAGGGAGTGTCAGGAACCTATGTAGTGGGCAGAATGAGGAAAGATGAGAGAAATTCATATTTCTCTAAGAGAAGAAGAGAGTGTTGAGAGGAGTCAGCCAGTCCCTGTGAAGCTGGGGCCAATGTTGAGTAAGTTTGGGGTGGGGTGGAATTCTGGGTATCTGGAGAATGTTTTAGGAATGCTTAATGTAGAATCTGAAGCTGTTTGGATTATTATAATATGAACCCCTATTCTGATATCTCCTTCCCACAAAACTCTGCAGGGTGGTCCAACAACACACAAATTGCCTTACACAAGTGAGTGGAAACTGTGGGTGGGGCTGAGTTTCACACCTGGGTGATACAGGGTAGAACAGCAATAATAGCACACATAACAGAGATAGGTGGTCCATGAATGAAGGAATCAGGAATTGGCTGCAAAGATGACAAGAACCTAAAACAACCCACCCCTCACCTCCCCATGGAGTCCTGGGAGAACACAAAGTGGTTTGGGGGTCTGAGCTGAGTTATCCAGATTGCGGGCATTCCCAGTTGCTATTTGAATGGTATTTAAATGTTTGTGCTTTCACTTCCTCAATATTTGTCCTGTCCCCGATGATAGACTCACAAGGATGAAAACTGTAAATTCTAATCTTGCTGGTGTGTCCCGGGCCCCTAATCCTATAGTAGACATAGCTATTCATAGGGTGGAGGATGGATGGGTAGATGGATGTCACATCATTGAGAGGTTTAAATATATACTAGATGAGACACTAGGGATGTTGTAGGAATAGCTAAGAATCATTTAGGAAGATAAGGGAGATAAAATTGAAGATTTGCTTTACTTCAAAAGCTTCCTGATGCATGGGGCAGTGTAGGATTCCAGCAATCCTACAGCGAACGTGAGAAAGAGAGTGTGGCTGAGGGCCTCCATATGCAGGTGGGTTCCACCTTTCTGTACGCTCTTTATAGGAAAGGGGAGCCATTTCCTATGATCAAGGTAGGAACTAGACCCTCTACAATAAAGTTTGCTTCTAAAATCTGGGGTTCTTTTAAGAACTAATTAAGATCAGGAGCATTTTTTTTTTTTTGAGTTCTAATTTCCTACAGGCACTGTACTCAGCATTCTGCATGGACTAACTACTTATTTATTCCTCACAACCCAAGTCCTGTAGGTGGATAGTATTACCCCTATTTGACAAACAAGGAAGTTGGGCTTCGTCCAGTTAAGCACTTGCCCAAGATCATCAGGTGCCAAGACTTGAACACAGATCTGTTGGCTCTCAATGCTCTTCACCAATTGGGGATTGCCAGATCTTTCGCCAGCGTCCTCCGCTCCAGCTCATGTTCAACAAGACAACACATGCCACCCTAAGAGGTTTCCCAAAGGAGGAGGGTGAGAGGTCCGTGGCTCAGACACAGGATCTCTGCAAAGCGCTGAGCATCCCCTATTTTCACAGACCCTTGTGGGGCCTTTGGAAGTGGAGACATGCCCTGGAGGCTAATGCTCCAAGCCATAGCCTGCAGCCCCATTCTGCCTAGGCCTCCTCCAACTGGCAGAAGGCCAGGAAGTTGGAGTCAATTTCCCAGTTCAGTCATTTCTGGAAACCTGGGTTTAAATTGCTGACAGATAAACTAACCATGTCTCTCTCCCAGCCTTTCCACACGACTGTGTTTCCCGAAACCCCCGTTAACTTCTCTTCTCGCTTTGATCAAAGCCCTCTGGGGTGCAGGAGAGGAAGGGGAGGAGAAGGGCCTGCATTCCTGGCTGAGACTCTTGGAAGGTGGCCAGCTCTGACTGCTGAGTGAGGGGAAGGCAGCACGCACGCTTGACCCTGGAGCCCTGGGACCAAGTAGGAGGTGGGTAGTTGGAGCCAAGAGTGGGCCCTCAGCTCTAGCATCAGCCCTGCTCCTTCTGTGCAGTTCTCACCCAGAGAAACGAAGGTGGACTCAGCAGGGCCTGCTGGGAGCAGGTCAGGGAGCGCCTGGCTGGAGGCAGTGTGTGCATGGACTACTCTGCTCAGCCCACCTGCATCTCTAGCTGGAAGCCAGCTAGCAGGCATCCTGAAGGTTTCCCCAGGGTCTGGGCTCAGGAAGCTTCTAGAGCCGGGCAAGGGAAAGGAATGATTTGGGGGCAGCTCCCTTAGGGATTGTAAAGCCTTCTCTAGCTGTTGGAAATACCCAATATTAGAAAAGAGGGCATTTAAAAAGGGAATTAGAGAAGGAGGTTGGGGATGAGAGAGAAGAATGTGGCCTGGGAGAGTCTCTGTCTGGTAGGGAGGAGCTTCTGTCTAGAGATGCCAGTCATTTTCCCTCTGATCCTGATGGAGTGTGGGTTTGCCCACCTCTGAGGCTTGCAGGGAGGAGCCAGGCTTCCCTTCCAGCATGGGGCTTCATCAAGAGCAAATTAAGAGGGTCCCAGGATACACAGGGCACATGATGGGACTTCAGTCTCTCATCTTTCAGAAGCCCCATGTGTTCACACCAGTAATGAGAAGTGGCCTCAGGAAATTAAGAGCTGTAGGTCGAGGTCCTCCTAAAACCAGAGAGATGAGAGAGGCACCCGCTATATTGGTTTATATCCCACCACCCCTGATTATGGTCGCCTGTGGCTTAGGCCCGAGTCCCTGGTCTGACCAGCCATGACCTCCTCAGGTTTCTTCTCCACACTTTGGCGAGAGTTTCAAAAAGGTTATGGAGGAAATTTCCTGGGCCAGGCTCTGAGAAGCGGGAAAAAACAGGCACTTCCTGGACTCCTACTGTCATGTCCCCAGAGTAGTTTGGAGTCTGAATCCTCCCTGGGAGAAGCTGCTCCCACACTCAGACCCACCAGGGAAAAAGCAAAGGGGTCTTCATCTTTATGGTATCAGGTCTTGTCCTGCAGATCCAGCCACCTCCAAGACAGAAAGTCCCAACAGGATTGCTTCTTTTTCTCCTGCCACCTACCTACTTCCACCCACACGCCTGAGGTTACTGCCCCGGAGACCTAGCCCAACCTTGGTCTCATCTACATGAACTTATTATAATTTGAAAAGAGCATTATTTGAAGAAAAACCTTTCCCAATCCAACGAAAGGCATTTTCAAAGAAAACACAGCCCAGCGAGAGGCTGAGCTGCCTCGTAATTGCTCCAAAGGAATGTTTTCAATCTCCAGGCCCATCAACACCTTCTGTAATCTTTGCTTTCAGCCCACGCTTGTGGATACAACCCAGAAAGTTCTCAGTTCGTTTTGGGAGCTCTGCGCCACGCTGTACTTGTATTTGTTCATTTCTTGCACCAAATTAATGGCACTTTCCTGAAGCGGAGACATGACTCAACCCCAGGAAGGCAGCCAGAGGTTTTCAGAGCCACAAGGACTCTATTTCACTTGTGTTCTCCTCCAGCTGTGGCCTGGGGTCACAGACAAAGGCACTAAAGCGCTCTATTTATTTATTTTTAAAGACAAGGGAGGTCAGGGGAGATCAAGGTAAGCTCATGCTCACTCCTCCCCTGCAAAGCCCTTCAGAGCTCTTGGGTGCAAAAACAGCCATGAGTGGACCTCTGGGCAGTGTCCCTCTCATCCCACCTCTACCACCACATGCCCCCAAAGACCTGTTTGCTGTGGGCTTGTGGTTCCTAGGAAACACAGGCTGGCGTAGGACAGAGAATACTGGGAATGGTGATTTCAGAGGCAGAGATCATCTCTGTCTCAAGCTGGTGGTCCAGGCAAATGTGTCACCTTCTCTGAGCCTCTGCTCCCTTACATCATGAGGGAACCATCATTTTCACCTGATGGGAGTAGGGTCTGTGCAGAGTAGGGTTCACTGATGGACCCACGGCCTATCTCTAAGGGGCTCTGGATAAGGGTGGAAGCATTTCTTTAGAAGCCCTCAGCTCACAGGTTTGTGTAAGCAAAAATCTGTCTAAATTTGGTATAAGCCAATGTGTCTGTCCTTAAATGAGAAAAAAAAAAAAATAGAGGGAGAGGAAAGGGGAAGATTTGGTAGGAAAGAAAGAGCAGGGTTTGGTTAGAAGTTGAAGTATTTATATGCTTGGACAGTTGAGGTTCATCTGGTACCAGAGTGTTGGTACTTTTCCTCTCCAATGATGGCAAGTGAGTCCAAGCAAGGCCTGGGAGGAGGATGGTCACGTGGATCATTCTAGAAGGCTGACCTTTTCATCTTGCCCTAGCAAGGGTAGGGCAAGAGGTTACTTCCCAAGAGTGATTCCCACCTCTTAATATCATCACCTGGAGGGTTAGGTTTCAACATAAGAATGGAGGGGGGTGAATCTAAAATGGAGAGGTAGGTGGGAAGGCCCAGTCTTCTCCATCCTAGCATCTGCTGTCCCCAAAGGCCAAATTAAGGTAGTAAGAGCCATAATGCCACAATGACACAAGGAGTCCTGGGTCTCACAGCTGAATCAGGAGCAATAACTTAATCGGAAGAGAAATTGAATTGGCCCCTGAAGTGTGTTTCATTCTCAGGAGATAGTTTACAAAAAGAGGGGGCGTGTTGCAGTCCACGAGGGCCCCAGGATACACCTCATTGTGGCTCATGGTTCTTATCTTTCCTACTGATTCGTCTTGCTCTCTCAAGTTGTCTAACCCCAGACACAGGAAATAAGAAAACACTAAGTCAGAAAAGACCTAAGTCCACAGGGCCTGGACTTTTGCTTTGTCCTCTGAGCCCTGTGGCTCCCTCCATGGGGCTAGGCAGAGTCGCTCCTACCTGCTCTGGGCTACAGCTACATACAAACTGCCAGGTATTTCACATCGGAAGTTTGGGGCCATTTATGAGCTGCACTCTGAAAGCTTGCCCCATGGCCTGCCAAGTAGATTTAGTTTAAAAATAACTCCTTGCAGCTCCGGTTGACAGTAATTTGTGGAATTAAGATGGTGTCAGAGACAATTTTATGAAAGCGAGTGTTGTCCCTGGTGATTGTGTTTCCTGAAAGATGAGCAGATAACTCACCACAGGACATTCCATTAGCCTGCATTACCCTCCCCAAAGCCAAATAAAATAGACCCCTGTTTTTCTCCAAGATGGGCCTCATTTTCAGAGCTGACAAAACTGTTCTCACTGGACCCAAAGATCAAAATGTGTGTTCAACCGGGATGAAGAATTACACTGATGTGGACTTGGACTGTTCTTAAAGGACGCTCTCCTGCTTTTAAGAAGCACATCTCCGCTCATTAGCCAGGAGACCTAGTCCAAGAGAACGGCTCAGTGAATTAATAAAGACCTTTTCTGTTCTGACTCAATAAAACCTTAACTCTCTTAACAAAGGCAGAAAGTTATTGGCTTAAAGAACTAGAAATTTCAATGTTAGGTTGACTTCAGGCACAGTTTGATCTGGGGCTCAAATGATAAGTACCCAGTCTCCTCAGCAGTTTGGATTTATGTTCTTAAATGTTAACTTCATTCTCAGCAGATTTTTCTCCTTTCAACAATAACATAGCTACCACAATTCTGGACCTTGTACTATTGTAATTACAAACCCACAGGTAAAGAAAGTCAGTCTTTTCTATACAAAAGTCCTGATTTTTTTTTTTCAGATTATTCTCTCTTAACTTTGGGATCCATCTCTGAACCCAACAGTATAGAATGATGTTATAGTCCGAATGTTTATGACCGCTCCCCACTCCCACACCCCCACCCCCGCCATTCTTATGTTCAAATCTAAATCTCGAGGTGATGATATTAAGAGGTGGGAATCACTCTTGGGAAGTAACCTCTGAATAAGATTAGTGTCCTTATCAAATAGGCTTGAGCTAGCTCCTTGCACCACATGGGTATTCAGAGAAGGTGCCATTTATGAGAAATGGAACAGACACCAAACCTGCTGTCACCTTGCTCTTAGACATCTCTGCCTCCAGAATTGTGAGGTATAAAATTTTGTTGTTTACAAATTACTCAGACTAAGGTATTTTATTGTAGCAGCCCAAATGGACTAAGTCAACTGGAGAGCAAAAGACCTGGTGAGCGGAGCAGAAGGAAGTCCTAGGGGTAGAATCACAAGTAGAGCAGAAAATCACAAGGGCCTTGGGGTCTCCTTAGGGTTACACTCAAGGGCATATGATAAGAGCCTGCCAGAAGGGGTTGATTTTTCTCATGTAATGAGATGTCCAGAGTCTGTCCAGGAAGCATTCAAGAACCTTCTTGGACCCAGCTCCATGAACCTTGTTCGTGACTCTCATCTCATGGCACAGGAATGACGACGGCTCCATAACCCAAGCATGGAAGCTGCTTTCCAAGCACAAATATGGGGGAGACCGAGGGAGAAAGGCTGGTACCAGCTGAGTCTGTTTTTTAATCAAGAAAAACAATTTTCCATGAAACTTCTACCTTATCTACCAAAATGATCATATAAGCAATCTTAGCTTCAGGACACTCTGGGGAGAGGAGAATTTTAAACCAGGAACATTGCAATCTCAAACAAAATTGGGATTCTGATTATAAAGAAAAAGAGGAGAATGGGTATGAGATAGGCAAGTAGCCATATCTGCAGCCGTTGCTTGCCATAGAGGCACAAAGAAATGTGCACCTTCTCTGAATCCTCATGTGGTGCAAGGAGCAAAGGGTAGCTCAAGCCTATTTGATAAGGACACTAATCTCATTCAGAGGTTACTTCCCAAGGGTGATTCCCACCTCTTATTATCGTCACCTGGAGGGTTAGGTTTGAACATATGAATGGGGGGCAGTCATAAACATTCAGGCTATAACATCATTCTATACTGTTGGGTTAAGAGATGGATCCAAAAGTTAAGACAGAATAATCTGAAAAAAAAAAAAAAAGTCCCCGTGGTGGCCACTTCTCCTTTCCCAGGCTAGAAGACACTTCTGAGCTCCTGCCTCTAAGAAGGATCAGCTCTTGTAGTGGCGTGGGGCTGGGCTTCCCTGGGGTTATCTCTAGAGGTGTCTCAAGCCACCTTGCTCAGCATCTACAGAGGTGCCCCAGCTTTCTTGGAAGATGGTTCAGCCTTTAACTCAGAACTGATGACAGTTGTTAAAAACTTTTTTTTAACATTTTAAATTTTAGGACACATTTTGCATTCTTTTTACAGAATTATAATTTTGAAGATTGGTACTGAAAAAAATCTATATGTACATCTTTATGCATATGGGAATATATTTAAAATCAGTGCAAATCCATTGCATCTTAATCATGTATGTGCACACACTTCCCCAGGGGAAGTCTGAATGTTTATGACTGCCCCCTGAAAGGAATTATCCTTAGAAGGTCCTGGGTAGGTGCTTAAGACCAGTCTTAGAACGTTATTGCCTTGGACTTCCAGACAAGTGGAGTCTGCCACATGGCTGTAGGTAGGAACAGCCACCTGCCCTGCCATGTATGGTCAGTCTTAGGGCACAGCAGGAAGCAGGTGATTTGGAGTTGTTTGAAAGACCATAAGCTATTGCAGTATTTTATTTTCTACTTCATGGGATCTGAAAGTCACAGATGCTGAGTTAGAAAGGAGCTTGGTGATCATCTGACCAAATCCTTTCATTTTTTCACTGGTTCCTTGAGCAAATCTCCTCATATAATCTCATCATGTACAAAAACTCATCATCTAGAGAAATACAATGGAAGCCCACAACTCCCTGTGTATTTAGAGGTTTAAATCACAGATCCAGCCATGATTTGAACAGAGAGATTATTTGGAAAGAGGGGAAGAGAAAGGAACTGGAAGCATATTGTTCCTCTGCTGACAGGAGGCAGCCTTTTTAACTGATTGGATTTTTTCCCCCAGCTCTTTACTTAGTCATTATTGCAGACTTACAGAAAGGATGCAAGAATAGCACAAAGAAATCCCATAGACACACTTTACCCAGATCACACACTTGGGATGTTATTGCTTTTGCTTTCAATAGAAAGATCAAGATGTGAGACAGAGAGAGATGGTAGATGGAAAGACAGAGAAATAGGAAGATAAAGGTGTAGAAAAAATAAAATTTTAAATCATTTGGCATGATTCAAATTCTCCCATTATTCCAACAGTGCTCTGTAAGGGGAAAGAAAACCCTGGTCACAGGTTACATTCAGGTTTGTGATGTCTCTAGTATCTCCATGAATCTGGAAGAGTTCCTAAGTCTCCCTTTATCTTCCTTGGACCTGACAGTTTGATAAATGTGGTCTGGTTATGTTGTATAATTTTTGGATTTGCTTTAAGACAATTAATGTCCTATCCATAGCCTGAAAGAGAGGATGGCTGTGATTTCCACTTTGCAATTAACGCTAACAAGTCCCATCCTTGCATAGGATTCCCATCCCATTGCAAGGAACAAGTAGAATATCTAAGAGGTATGAAGCCTGAACTCCAGTATGGGACAAGAGTCCACCATCCACAATATACTCCACCGAAGAGAGCCCAACCCTTTCATGAGCTGCACTCCATCAGGGAGAAGCCATTGTGGATATTGCTTATTTGCAATAACCAACTCTAGGCCTCCTAGTCCAGAGTTGTTTGTCACAATTGAAGGATTGTTTTGTTTGTTATTCACTAAAGCCTAATTAAAACCAAGGTTAGCAGGGCATCTGCCAGCATCCAACATCTTCCCTCTTGCCTTCCCCGTCCCATCATCAGTTGACAAGATTCATTGGCTTTTAGTGCATTAGGCAAATTTGCTCTAATTGCAGAGAGGGGAAGGAGCAAGGGGCCCATGGCACCACCCGGGCGCTACACTATTCCTTTCCTGTAAGTCACACAGACTTCAAGAAAGGGGCTTAAATTGCCTTTATTGATTTGTCAGCCTCTAATAGATCATTTTTCACCGAGCAAAGGACAAGACCCTCAAAGAGAGTCCTTTCTCCTTCTACAACCCTTATCATGGGTCTTGTCTCAGTGGGAAGGGTGTCTGTGGGGTCTAATGACATGCTAGAGAGAATTAAAATGCAGACATCAATTTTCCCAAAGATGCAGCTGCGAGGGGTCCTCTGGGACCCGCCTCTACCTCACTGTTGCAAACTAGATTTCCTGACCCCAAAGTTATACACAGAGAAGTGACCTCCAGGAGTCTAATTTCTTTCTACATGGGACTTCAGAAGCGGAGCTCACCGTGGCTTCACATCCAGTCCTCTGGGGTAGCTCTTTCCCTATGCACCTTGGAAGAGGAATAAAGTATCACATGACCTGCTGTGGGAGGGCAACCAGCCAACAATTCTCTTGAACCAGTCTTTAGCTGACATTCTACACTCAGAAAACATGGTAAAAATTCCTTTAAAACTGCCTGTGGGACCAGCACCACACCAGACCTTCTGTAAGACTGAGTCTCCAAGCTCAAACTACTCACAGGGATGGAAATAAAAAATAGGCAATACACACCACATCGTGGGGAGTTCTACCATGGAACACATAGAGTGTATACAGAGGGCTATGAGGCATTGGCAGTGAGGAGAGAAAACCAGCCCAGCTTTCCCCTGGGCCTAGAAGCCTGTGTCCACGTGGCAGGCAGGTTGAGGTTGGTGTTCACAATCCGCACAGGTCAGCACTTAGCTAGTGTCACGTTGTTCTATTCAATTTGGCTGTGTGCCTGCCTAATGCGTCCTCCTCATCTAGACTGTAAACACCAGGAAGGCAGGAATGCTGTCCTATGTGTGGGAATTCTTCAAAGCACCCAGCCAGATGCTAATACCACAGGAAGTCCTCCAGGCATACTTGGTGGGTGACTAAACCCAGCAGATGGTACAGCTGTGAGGACTACCCCGTGAGCTATTGGATACCGGCATCTGTGAGAACATGGAAGGGGTCTGGTGGGGATGGCAGACCCTGAGTCAAAATGCCAAAACCCTGGATATTATTTACCAGGACCTTATATCAAATGCCTTACAATAAAAACCTTTCATGGCTTTAAAGATATCCCCCCTCCCAAAATTTTTTTTCCTGAAATATTTAGTATGAAAACTTCCAACACAACTAAATTATTTAGATGGTCATTTGTTTGATCTAAGAGAATTGAACCTAGAAGTAAAACTGACATATACCTCATTGGTTATGGAGGGGGATATTTCTAAGGGTCTCTGGTGCAGGTGGTATATTCGACAAAGAAGGGTGGGTGTTGTAAGAGAAAAGGGAAGAAAGGAAAAGATGAAAGGGAGCATATGGGGAAGAAGGGGAGGACGATGGAGTGGACAGGAGGAAGGATGGCTGTCTGTAATGATTCTCTGTGTTCCTCTTCACTTCCTTTGGGGCCGGCCTTCTTTCATCAGGCTTCATTTTATGAGTTGAATTTTTTGGTATCTATCATTTTTATTTATTCTTTTTTTAATTGGTGATTATTATCATTTTTTTAAACAGGTTCTCACTAAGTTGCTAGAGGCTGGCTTTAAACTTGTGCTCCTCCTGCCTCAGCCTCCTAAGGATTCATATGGGACTACAGGCTTCAGCCACCATGCTGGCTTTATCATTTTATGGCTCCCAATGGAGGGTACCAGTCCCACATAACCTCAGGAATGGAGAATACCAAGGTGCAAGGCCAGAGGATTTCTTAGTGAAAGAGTTCTGAGAGTAGATCCTTTGAGGATATGGTGATGGGGAGGCCAGGACTCCCACCTTGTGCATCTGGATACAGAGGACCTATCTGAGCAACTGAAGACTGGGAAGCCCTTTGGGCGTTAAAGACCTAGAGCATCACTAGGTCTTCACCCCCACTCTGACTCAGAGGTCATGCCGAGCAGGGCCATGGAAGAGGAAACAGGCTGACCCAGGAGCCCCATAATGTGGAACAGCCAGCACATTGGTGAGTGTGATGAGCAGAGACAGTTGGGTGCACATTCACAGCCAGAGAACATTCTTCAGGATTTTCAACTGTCTTCCCCACAACAATGAGCAGGGAGAACCCCAGACATCAGTGGTAAAAACAGCTAAATAGCTCACACTCTCCTTCAAATCTGTCTGGCTTAAGTTTGTGGGAATGTGGGGGAGAGTCGCATTTGAACATGCAATTTGTTTTGGTGATGGTGACAGGAGGTTCAGCACTGTGGATTGAAGGCAGCTTTCCAGAATAAAACCCCTTTTTATCTCATTTTATTTTTAAATTTTGTTCCTGCATACTTTAATTACAGCAGTGCAAAAAAATGTAAACCAGAGTAATAGTTTAAGGGGAGCAGATCTCCTGAGAAGTTTTGCACAAAGGCAGGAGAGTTGGGGTGAATGATGGACCCAGTCTCAGCCCTGCCACCTAGTGGTGGTGGGAAAGGGCACAGAATTAAACCGTGTAATCTAAGGGGCAGTTTCCTCATCTCTATCTCAGGGCCAGGCCAACCTGTTGTGCGAGCCTCAAAAGGTTGTTATGGAGATCAAATCAGAAGATGTCTTTGAAATTACTTTGTACGTTGAGAAGTACCATCCCTGCGTAAGGCACTGGTATTAGGGGCTGAATAGAGCTTCCCATGGCAAAGAAATCTGTCAGTGAGGACTAGAAATACTCCCCCTCGCAGCGACACCACAGGGGTGAGAGCGAAAGAACAGCTGCTCCGCATTCCCAGCTTGTGGGGAGAAAACACGGTGTCATCAGAATAAACCACATAAATAGAACTCTCTGGGAGTCGTGCACCGCTTGTTCCCACAGATACCACCAGCCATCCTTCTCCTGGCCACCTACTCATGAGGCCTGAGAGGACAGGAGCCATGACCCTATTTTACAGAGAGGCAAACTGAGGCCCAAGGGAAAAGCACCTTTCTATGTTCACAAAACAAGTGAACTATAAAATCCCAGACTCACTCATACCAGCCCTAAGCTCTTCCTCCCTCAGGATCCCCTGACTTCCAAAATAAGTCAAGGCCCCAGTTGATCTGCTATGAGCCAGCCCTCTGAAAGGACAGATGGATGCATTTCATCCCCCAGCCTCCTGGCTCCAGGGAACCAGCTTCTTGTCTCAGGAAGGAGATGGACTGATTGCTAAGGCCTCCTTGCCCCTCAGCCCTGCTGAGAGGCATCCACAGAATAAGTTTGGCCCAGCCCTACTCGCTAGTTGTTTGGAACCAATGACCAGTGAATGAAAACAAGGTTCTAAGCCCCCTTTACTCTTGGAGGGTCTCAGAGAATCCCATTTCCTGCAGCTGGTATAATTGGAATGTTCTGAGTGGATTAGATACCCCCGTCTCCTTTCCTCATCCCCTGCAAACCTCTTGGAGAACAGCTCTGGGCTAAGGGTGTTAATAAATCACAGCTCAGCACATCAGGTCACTGGGCCCTTTGCACACCTGGGCCTTCCCTGAAGAAGTGAATGGCCAGCCATGCAAAGCCTGTCAGCCAGGACTCAAACCAACCTGGACCTCTTATCCTGCCCTTGCTGTGTCACCAACTGCTGCCCTTGCTGATACCCCTCTCTACGGTGGCTGATGATGCACATCACTCATTTGGATACAGCCCCTGCTCAGAATGTATATTCATTCCAGACTATTCCACAAGGGCCACCCAAAGCCTAGCAAACTGGAAAGTCTTGCTAGCACTCTGCTACAGTCTATGGTTATTATTTGTCATGGCTGCTTTCATGCTACATGGGCAGAGCTGACAGCTCTGACAGAGGCCATATGACCTTTAGAGCCTAAAATACCTATTACCTGCCCTTTATAGAAAAAGCAGGTTACTCCTGCATTATACAACCATCTTACTTAATTCTAACAATTGCACCATGAACTAGATATTTAATGCAGATTTTAGTAACCTGTCCCAAACCCATAACTAATAAGACCTGTACTTAAACCCAGGTTTGTCCACTTCAAAGCCCAAATACATCAGTCTGCCCATCTATGGCACATCAAGAGATGGCTCCATTTTCTTTTAACTGAAGGCTTCTGCCCCTTGTTGAAGTTGACCAGTGGTTAAGTGAATGCACTCATCTTCTTTGAATGAGCGAGCCAAGTTTAAATGAGGACTGGGTTAATTCTACGTCACCCTCAGACTTCCCTTAGGCCCCACATGGCTGTTGATGCTCTTAAGACCTACAGGGCAGGAGCTCACAGCTTATAAATAAACCTGAAACCCAGAAGAGCCAGGCAGGCTGGGAGCAGCCCTGGCCAGGCCAGCCAGTTACCATGACGACAGAGTCATTTCCATTACAAACCTTGCAACAGGCTTCCAGAAGGTGATTAATGGTTGACCTCTGGGGGCTGGGAACTCTCTAGGGGAGTATTCTCTTTAGAGTGGGGCAAAACTTGGACCATCGACTTCTCCTGGGTTTGGAAGGTTGAGGTGAAATGTTTTAATTGGGAATGCAGAGGTAAAGTGTTGTATCCCCTGTCCCCTCGACTCCTAAAGTCAGCCCTGGAAGCCCCTGCACACTCCACCTTGAGCTGGACAGCCGAACCCAAGAAACTCAAGGCCAGACCAGGGAAAAGGAGAGAAGCCAAGGGGAGGATGTAAGGCTGGAAACCAATAAATTCTTGCTGGACAACCCACTCACCAAAGGGAAAAGGTACAAAAAAAGAATTCAATGAGGCCAGAAACAGGTAGTAAGAGGCAGGTAATCCCTACCTCCTTTGAGTCCAGAGAAAAACCTTTTCTACAAACTCAAGAAGAGGAGGTGGAGAAGGACTGGCTGCTTGCCAAAGCAGTGACCCATGCTGTGAATTTCAGCTGCGGGTGACTTGAGAAGGCTCAGATGTCCCCATGTCCCCTCACACATCGATGGGTAGGTGCTGGCTGCCTGCCAAGTGGGGTGACCCGGGTCCTACACCCCAACCTTGGGATGTCTGTTGTAGAGCCATTTGGGCTCATTCATTGACAGTTTTTCTCTCTGCTGACATTTGGGTGGCTCTGACTGCCTAGTCATTGTTTTTGTTTGACCATTTTCACAATCGTGAGTCACTCCCCCTGGAGCCCGCTGGGGGCGGTCAGGCACTCGCTGTGATGCTACAAGAATCCCTGCAGCTGGTTTGGATCTGTTTCATCCCTGTTGCTGAGATGGTGTGACTCTGGGGTCAAAATGGCAAGAGGGTGTGGAGAGGAAAGCCTAGGCATCAGCTCTGCAGGACTCTTGAGCACACTGCTCTGAACAGCTCAGGAAGAGGCTCCCTGACCTCATTCAGCCCTCTCCTCTTGGGAATTCAGAACCAGGGAATCAGGAATCCTGTCACCTATGGCACCACCAAAAGTTTCCCTGAGCCTTTGCTATGGTCCCATGTCTATGCAAATACCCAAGACACTCCAGCAAAAAAATGTTGTCATGGATGGAAACCACAGTTCCTATCCATCATGTGGGATCTGTCCATTTTTTATACCTCAAATCATCTTCAGTTTTGAGTTCCCATTCAGTAGCAGGAAATTAATCTCGGTCAATTCCAGATCTCTCATTTTTCACTTTATGGGAGTTTGCACTGAATTTAGGCAGGGGCCACCTAGTGTTATTGCACAAAGGAAGGGTGGTGATTCCATCTTCCAAGACATCTCTAGCTGCACTGGCATGCACCCATACATCCTGTCCTGTCTGGGCTGTGGTCCTCAGGCCACCGGGTCACTGCAGTGTTCTTTTCCCAGAATAGAACATTTCTTGGCCTGTGGGCTTTTCTGAGCTGTGCCCACACTCTCAGCTGCATGCCATACATTCTGCTTCCTGAGTGCTTTGTGAAGCTGCCTTCCATAGCCTGGACACTCCTTTCTGGGGACACTCATCAGAAACTACTTTTCTGCCCCCTGACTCTCCTCCCTTCTTGAGCACACCTAGATGTATCTCAGTTCCATTTGGTAGGGGATGCACTCTGGTCCTGATGATTTGCATCGCGTTCCAAATCTTTTGGACTTTTTTTTTCCCCTGGTTTCTCATTGTATTGCTTTGAAGGCTGGGCTTCCACAATCAAAATACAAGAATTGGCTTCTGGATTTGTCATTACTCCCTCAATGCCTTGCTTACTGCCTTTGACAAGGGTTGAACCTGCCACCTCCTTGCTCTGTGAAAGTCTAAATTCATCTCAAGGCTTCTTCAAGTTCTCAGGTGGCTATGTTCTTGTGGTCACATCTGGTTCAGGCAGAGTTTCCTCTGAATCAGCTCAGTCTATGCTGCCTGGCTGTCCCTGCCTACCCTCCCTTTTCTTATAACACAACCTACAAGTGTAATCAGCCCCTTTATAGGATCCACAGACACAGGCTTTATTCACACTGGGCGTCCGTGCCTCTGTGGTTGTCAGAATTCAGTGAAAGTTTGGTAGTGACAAAGAAGGGTATTATTGAGCATCAGAAATATTTAGAAAGCATATCAGCTCCCTGTTGAAGATCCCCTCTGGCCTCCCTCCAGAGGCTGAGGTAGGCGGTTCCATTTTCTTTGAACTGCAGGCTTCTGCCCCTTGTTGAAACTCCTCGTTCTCCCTCCTCCATTCTCAGCTCTCCTTACTGTCTTCTGGATCATTCCCAAGAGCTCCAAACTCCTGTCTCACATGCAGGCCCCCTCTTCCCTGCTCCTGAGTCAGCACTCGGCCCCCTTCCACCTCCGCACCCAACGCTGCCTGCAGCAGAGGAAGACGGGCCTTCAGTGTGCGTCTGCTTATCTTAAAAGGAAATTATGATTGTAGAGAATAATCGTTTCTCTTCTTTGCAAAATAAACAGGCACAAAATTCCTATTTGGTATGGCTATTAGAAACAAGAAGAGAGAAAATGTCTGCTATCCCCCCTGTTGGAGATAGGTAGGAAAAAAAATTGCCTAAGGCTGTAATCGCTCTATTATCTATGTGTGGGTTTCCCTCTTTGAGGATTACCTGCAACCTGGTTTTCATCTCAGTCTGACTTTCCCTGCCATTTAGGATGTGCCTGGTCTTGCTCCCCCATTATGAGTCCATATGTCTTCAGGGAACAGAAATTAATATTAATATTAGCCCAAGTAACAAATGGTTAGGAAGGAAAATATTGTATGGCAAAACTAAATGGAATGATTTTTTAAATAATCCACAGGAAAGAAATCTCCTCCATTTGTAAGAGAGAGGGGGGACTATCTTTATCCAAGGATGTCCCTCTCAGAACGTAAGAGTCACATGTACCAGGACTCAGGGAAGCAGCTTCAGCAGCACTGGGGTGGCCCAGCGAGCTCCTGCCTGTCTCCCCTTGCCTTTGTCCCTGTAGTCTCTATTGGTCCCTAAGCATCCCCAGGGTACTTGGGCTTCCCAGGGCTCCTTTCTGACAGCCTTTCCCCTCCCCTGCCCTCTGTCAGATCCTACCTGTTCTGCATTCCCTCTGTCTCCCCAGGGCCCGGTTCTCAGCTGGGAAGCTGATAAACTGCACTCAAGTGATAATGGATGGTAATAAGTTAATATGTTACCCCTCCTGGTAGCATTTGCATTTTGACAGGGTCTTTCTGAAGAAAAATCGTTCTTAACAACAAAATGACTGGAATTGGGAGCATTCCAGCACCTGCGTCTGGTGGCCCTAAGGAAATATATTTGTAAGGAGAGGCATTTTGATTCCTCAAATCACACTGTTATTTCTTCCTAGCCAGAGACTATTAAGAAGAGACTTCTTAGGGGACTGCTGGGTGAAGGCCCTGAGAGGCAGGCCTGGGACAGGAAAGCCACCCCACCTCTGAGAAAAGGAAAAGACATCCACAGGAGGCACAAAGTCCCCAAATAGAAAGGGGGTGGGGTAGAGGAAACCCCTGAAGAAAAGAACTGACATTTCTGGGCTATGAAAGTGTCCGCCTCTGCATTAGGAGTCTGGCAAAGGCTTTGTAGCAGAGACTGCTTCTGGGGCAAAGTCACATCAGGCAGGCTGTTTCCATGGGGCTGACTGCCAGCCTTGGGGTGGGGGGTCGGTGGAGAAGTGGGTGAGGGGCACACACCCACTGCAGAATGGCTGAGTTGCCAAAGGCCTGGAGAACCCGCGGGTCAGCTAGGCCTACCTCTGAGTGGTGGCACCAGCCTCATGGTGGCCACAGGTGTTCTCCCTTAGTGCTGTGCTGAGAGCCATTGCCAAGTAGGAATGACGCATGGCAATTTCTTTGTCAGCCTACCCCATGTTGCTTAGAGGAAGGACTCTCCATAGTGGACCCAGGTCATTTGCAGTGACTTTGCATGAAAGGTGACCTTGCTCAAGGACCAGGGCGGATCCAGGTTTAGGGTGGATCAGGGTTTAGGGCAGATCAGGGGTTTAGGGCGGTTCCAGGTTTAAGGTGATTCCTGCTGGGAATAGGGTATATCCGGCTGCCTCAGGCGCCTTGAGTTCCCATTGAGTTCTTTCGGGATTCAGAGAGTATTTGGGATTCAGAGCCCGGTGGAGAGTGTGGATTTCCCCAGAACGTGCGTGTAGAGTGCCGGTGACAGTTTGAGAATAAAGAGTTGCTGTTTGAATCTACAAGGTGTGTGTGGTGGCTCGTGATTTTGTGCCCAGCCAGACTGCGGCAGTGCTGGCAGGTGCATCCTGGACCATCTCAGGGTCACCAGCACCAGCTGTCCTAAACTCCCTCAAGCAGGCCATGCTGCTTTCTGCTTTAGGGCTGAGCTGGCCAGAAGCAGGGCCTCTATGCATGGACACTACATCTTAGCCAGATCCCACCAACCTCCTCTTACTTCTTGCAGGACAGGTCTCTTGCTCCTCAGAGAAGCTCTCTGTTATAGAGGATCTCTCTTCCTGCTTTCCTCCCTCTCAAGGAGGACTGCTCCTAGATCTCAGACACAACACTGCCTGAACCCAGGTCTTCCCACCCCAGCTCCCTTTTCCAGGGGATTCAGATGAGTAGCACCCACAGAAGAATGGGCCCTGCAGTCAAGCACTTGGCTGGTGCCTATGGAACACAGGACTGGTTACTTCTCAAAATAAATAGCACTTTCATATAATAACTGTGAGAGCTGCCGGCTGGGACTGCAGGAGCTGGCCTGTCACAGAGGAGGCAAGACCTGAGAGGTGTTGGTCAAAAGACACAAAATTTCAGTTAGACAGGAGGAATAAATTTAAGAGATCTATAGTTAATGACAATATATTGTACACATGAAAAGTGCTGAAGAGTAGCTATTCTAAGTGTTCTCACCATCCTATGGTTTAGAGAGTATGTCCCTGTAGGATTCGTGTGTTGTTATCTCGGTCTCCAGTGTGGTGATATTGGGAGGTGGTAGGCCTTTAAGGGTGGAACCTAATGTGCCGTAATCCGGTAATTCATGATGCCACCCTCTGAAGAGATTAAGGTAGTTCTCAGGAATCCATGCTTAGGTCTCTCCAGAGTGAGTTGTTTTTAAGAGTGGGGCTGACCTCTGAATTGCTCTCTGGTTTCCTAACTGGCAGTACTTCTGCCACTGCCACAATATTATTGACTATTAGACTCTCACCAAAGCTAAACCAATGGGTCTCCTTATCTTGGACTTTCAGCCTCCAAAACTATGAGCTAAATCAAACATTTTTCCTTATGAATAAACCTGCCTCAGGTGTTTTGCTATTGTAATGAAAAATGAACCACTGTATTCTACAAAAAAAAATGTGTGAAGTGATGCATGGGTTAATCAGCTTGACATAGCCATACCACACCACAATATATACATCTATTGAAACATCATGTTGTATACCAGAAATACACTCAATTTTTACTTGTCAATAACAAAATAATGTAAAATTTAAAAATATTATCAGTCCAGGTGGTCCTAGAGGTGAAATTAATGCATATGACTGTTACAGGTAAGTGGTCAAAAGAACTTTCAAACAAGGAGCATTATCTAAAAATAATGGGCTATCTTGGGAGCTAATGAGATCACAGTCCCTAGAGATGTTCAAGCAGGGGTTCAAAACCACCTACAAGAATGACCTGCTGGCAATTGAGCACTGGAAAATGGCTGTCTGAGTTGACTTCTGATGGTTGTTTAAAGACCTGGTGTTTGTACAAGGCTTCTGATTGGATGGAGATATTGATTGGGCATGGTTACCCACTTAGAATCACCACATCAGGTTGGGAGGGACGGAAAGGTAAATTAACATTTATTGAAAATCCATTATGTACTGGACACATTATCTTAAATCTTCACAAGTGTACAAGGAAGGGTTTATTATTTTTGTTTTACAGTGAGAAACCAATTTCAGAGATGCTAAGAACCTTGTCCAAAGTCACAGTGTGTCTTAATCTGCCCAGGGGTCCAGGTCCATGGTGGTTACCCTACACTATGGTCCCCTTCTCCTGAAGAAGCAAATGTCACATCTTCCTTCTACTGCCCTCCTAGAGCCCATTCTCTTCTTTGCCTCCATGGAACGTGAACTTGTGCGGTGGCCTGAATGACCAGTCAGATGTGTCATTAAAGCAGATTCATCCGGCACGATTCACCTGTGGTTGTGCCAAACACCCCCCAGCCAGGGAGGCTTCTGCCAAGCAATTAAGGAAGTGTATTAGTCCAGGCAAATGGGACCTGTGGTGGGGTTGTTATGAAGCCTGGGTGCTTTTCACTCTTGCTGCTGCAGGAAGAGGCGTGATATCGGGTGTCAGGGAAGCTGCCACCTTGGCAGTTTACAGGCAAATTGCAGTATTGTTTACAACAGCCTTTGCATCCCTAGGGGGATCAGAGACCCAACCATGCAGCAGCTTCCCTAGGAGGGAATCACCAGGTTAGACAGTGATGTGGGGCCATGGTTGAGATCATGTTGTATACCAGTACAATCATGGAGAGAGAGGACAGGGAAGCAGGGGGCCAGCAGGTACGGCTACTGGCAAGATTCCTTCCCACCTTGGGTCATTGCTGGTGGAAATGTGGCTTTGTTCAGGCAATAGCACTCATGCTGAGTGATCTAAATGCATCTTTAGTGAAACCTGGCTCTCTTCCCCCCCCCCCACTTTAAACTCATGGGGAAATTGAAGCAAGCCAAAGTTGAAAAAAGGCTCAAGAGTTAGCTCCAAGTGGGACTATCTGGGCCCAAGCCCAGTGGAAGCTGATACCTAATGAATTTCTTTGCTTCTTGTTTCATTGTAAGGAAACTCAAGGTGGCACTAGGAAAGCCAGCCATTCTCAGAAGGTGCACAGAAGTAGGCAGACTTGACTGAGGAGGAGCAGGGTGGAGATCAGGGAAGTCTGCAGCCCCCTCCTACCCAGACCTTACCTAGCATGAGACTGGGCTCATCTCCTTCTGTTTTCATACCTGGGCCCAACAAGACTTTCAGCTCCATTGGGGAAAGTACCCAAAGACAAGGCTTCTTTCTCTACCAACCGGATTCTGCTTAGCCTTTTCTCTGCAGAATCATCCCAGTGGGCACGCCTCTGTTGCAGACCCACCTGGTCCATCTCTCTGTGATCCATCTTCATGGAAGGTGAAGAAACCAGATATTCCAAAAAGCCTGAACCCTGAATGAGGAATTCATCTTAGCAAATGATCAGAGATCAAATGTCTTTTCCATGTGCTGCTTATGAGAGAGTTAAAATCCTAGCCGCTCTCAAAGCGGTAGGATAATGACTTACAGAGGCTCAGCCCCATGGCCTGGCAGGGAAGGGGTTAGGCAGCTGAGCAAAGATGCCGCTGACAGCCAGTAACATTTCATCTGCATAACAGCTGTTCCCTCTTCTCCTTTCAAGGGTCCTGACATGGACCTGAGACCTGATGCCCTGACCAGGCCAGGGACAATTTCCAAGTGAAATTCTACCCTGTGGACAGGAAATGTGCTCATTCATTTGCTCAACTTGTCAGCCTGAGCTTCTATGTGCATTTCCACCCAGCAGGGATGAGGCAGGAGGGGTGAGCAGGCAAGTTAGAAGTAGGGGCACGAATTCATAATCAGGATTTACCAGATCCTCTTAGAGGGAGTCAGCATTTGTGGGGCAATGAGATTATTTACAGAGCTATGAGCAATAGCAATAGCTGATGGAAAACAGAGACTCAAGAAGCAAGAGACGGGAGCAGGGGTGGGAGACGACCTCCAGAGACCTCGTGGAGCCTGTGGAAAAATGATTTTTGGACCACAGCAGACCTCAGAATATATCCTTCAGGAACTATCAGTATCACATCTTAGTTCTGAATCTTAAAGCTTGAATGGAGGAGATAATGGTTTATAGATTAAAAAGAAAGGATTTGTGTTTCATTTGCAGCTGAGGAGGATCTTTTCTTCCTTCCCCCACGTATAGACCAGGTGACAGTGCAGAAATTTCAAGACCCTTAAAAAAAGGAGCCAGGAGCAGACTCTGCAGTCCTGAAGATGGCCCTGGCTGGTCAGACAAGTGGAACTAGAAATCAGCGGGTCACTCCCTGCCAGTCTAGGGAAATGGTCCCAAATCCCAGGGTGATTCTATCAGGGCCAGAATGGGGACCCCTAAAGGCTGGTCAGCTCTACACTTTCTCACTCCTCCTTCTCCTTGCCCTGATGCCTCTCTAGCCCTGTGTTCACATATGTTTGCAGGGCAAACCTTCCAAAGGCTTCAAACCCAAGAGGGTGAGGTAGGGGGTGGAGGAAGAGAGTGCACTTTGCTGTTTACAGCTAAGTCTGAAAGCCTCAAACTGAAGGCATCAATAATTTATACATTCATATGCTTTAGAGTATTTCCCCTTTTGTCACATTTCTGGCCAATTGATTTCCCCTGGCCACAAACTTGCTGCTTTTAGAACATCATTAATAACAAATCGACTCTGGTAAAAATCTGCCCTGGGAGAGTGGGACATTGGCTGTGAGATGTTCCTGACCTTGTTTCCCCTGAGATAAGGGACTCTGAGCAGTCCTAGCAGCAGAATGCCTTGGTGGCAGAGGGGCTGGGAAACAGAGGGATGAGGGGCAGCCCTATTCCTCCTCAGTCTATTGCCAGACCCTCTGATAGAGCTAATGAGGGAGAGAGAGACAGACTGAGGGTGGGGTGGAGAGGGGAAGGATGGTAAAGGGCAGCTCAGGGGGCCTCAGAATAAGAATACAGAGTTGGAAACCTCTCTAATAGCCTTCCCTTCCCCAACCACCTCTCACAAATTTCTCTCTCTGTTGGTTTCCATGTCTGAGCCCCAAGTCCTCACGGGATAAGACTACTCAAGGGCCCTGGAATTAACCAAAGAACTGAGAGCTCATAATGCAAATGGGAGCCTTTAACAAGGACCCGCTGAACCTTGCCAGGAAAACCAGGAGGCTGCCCAGGTCCGGCCCACTCAGAGCCATGAAGGGGACCCAGAATGTCTTTGATGTGGCTTCCTCCTCAGAGTCCCTTCTATGGCATCCTCTCCTGAACCTGAAGGTACCTGGGGTCCAGATAGCCTCCCCATGCCTCTTCAACAAGTTCCTGGGCAGCACCTGGCTCATCGGCCATCGCCCTTAGTGGGTACTCACTAAGACTATTGAATGAGCAAATGAAAGACAAATGTTCTGACAAACCATCAATGGCGGGTAAAATGTCGCCCCTGTCTTAGACTCTGGATTCATAGAGGTCCCAAGAAATGAGGCTGTCGTCATGGGTTTTCTGGCAAGTTGGGTGAACAGTAAAATTGTAAGGGGGGGTCCGGCGGAGCGTCGGAGGGAGAGACCACACAAGAGACTTACTCCATGCAATTGGCAAAAGGGGATTTATTGGGGATCCATTCCAGCACGCTGGGGCTCCGTGCTTACTCAATAAGGGAGAGCAGCCCAGAGCCCCGAGCAGAGGTTCAAACAGAGCTTAAGTACACTTTTTGGGGAGGGCAGGAGGCTTTGCATACATCAGAACAAATCATCATGAGGTGCGGGGAAATTGAACAACAACTCTGAGACGTGATTGGCACATTCATTGGCGGGAACAGGTCGGGCGGGGGTGATTGGTCATTCGTAAGCGGGTTACACATTCAAACTGATAGGTTCGGGCCCTGTGACGAACTGCACAGGGCCCTAGGCTAAATGGCCAGTAGGGCGTTGTTTTAACTATCTCAGGAATCTGGGTGTAACAGAGGAACTTAATAATACCTAATCTTTTACATTCAAGCTTTCCAGCTTAGAAACTTTACCCTTTCAAAATAAGGTTTCTTGCCTGATGGGTGGCCCCTCAAATCAGATGGCTATAGCCTGTTTCACCTGCATAAAACTGATTTGGGTATTAAAAATAAATACATAAATCAAACTCTTTACCATTTTACTGGGTAGAGCCATCATTCTGGAAGCGTTTAATAGAGACCAGGAGAAAGTAGCCCTCTTCCTCTGCTCCTGAGCAGGGACATGTAACCCCAAGGGATCTGCTCCAGAAAGCCCACACCACTCAATACCCATCCAGCCTCCCCTGCCCCACCAGGGCAAGCGAGATGCTCCTGCGAGGATCCCTGTGACAGAGAGGCTGTGGTCCAAACGGGGGTGAATAGTCTAACATTTCTGCTTTTATCACCAGCCTGGTGAACATTTATGTCAGTCAGAATCGGGGCCTCCCTGAGGGCTCTGCTCTGCCGGTCCCACGGCAAAGGCCTTCCTGTTCCCTCTCAGCCCGGTGGTTTATATCCCTGGAAATCTCCTGGTTGGCCTGATATTGATTTGGCTTTGAAAAAATAAGTCAGGAAGAAATACGCACACCACAGGCCTGAAATAGAATCTGTCCCTTGCAGTTGTAGTAAATGCTCCCCCACAGCTGAGTCCATTTTGAATATGGCTGCTCTGGGTGGGGCCCAGCGCCCAGAGCTGCCTGCTGTAGCCAGCCTGTGCCTTACAAGACTGTGGGGGCCCAGCTACAGTGGGCAGCTTGTCACAGTTATTTTATGGGCAGGATAAATATTTGTGTCATGTTCACACACACAGCTTGGAGCCTGAGCCTGCTTTATGGCCAGACCTAGGGAGATGGGCATGCTGTGCTGCGCCAACTACAGGGAATGTGCTTTCCTGGTGGCATTACAAGGAAGTCGTGTGTGCTTGAGGGGAAACAGAGAGTTGTGGGGCCTGCACAGGGGAGACTGAAGTCATAGATTCCTCTAGTTCAGCTTCTGTCCCAAATGGGTTCACTTGGGCTGGACCACCTCCTGTCCCATGAGCTGTCTCATCCCAAGTGGAAGTTAGAGTTATGGAGGGTCTAAAGGTCTAAAGATGAACTGCCTGAAGCTGGAGTGTTGACCATTTTGCCTAAAATCACCCAGCCATTAGTGTCTGCTTCCACAAGTCTCTTTCAATTTTAAATCTCAAAAGAAAGTCCTCTTAAATGTCCATGTAGAACTGTGCTTAGGCTATACTCTCCTGTCAGGTGTTTAAGACCAAGTTGGCCAGGTGTAAGATGTACACTTGTGTCAGCCCTTCTTCAAAAGTAAGTATAGCTGAGGCTATGAAGGAAGGGTTCTTACATGGGAGTGCCTAATAATAAGGATCACAAAGGACTCTAGAATCACATGTTTGTCCTGAGTTAATCTGAGCCTGATCTCATAGATTTACAAATCTTCCTAACCTCCTACATTGATAAACTCAATCTGTTTTTCACTGATATGATTATGAAATACTGTCTTCATGGTTTTCAGAAACTGGCTGAAATACTACTACTTGCTTTTGTGCAAAGTGTTCACAGAACAGTAATGCTTTGTCTAGCCTACTATTGTCTTAGCATGATCCCTGCTCTATGTCTGCCTTGTCTAGTCACCTGACATCTGCCACTGTGGACCTCTGGACTGCTCAGATGCTGAACACCCTTAACTGTCCACCTCCCACCTGATAGAGAACAAGGACTTTCGGTTACTTCCCCCAACTTCGCCCTCTTTCAGTCAGAAGCAGCTTGGAGATGTCTGTTGCCCATTTTTTCCACAGAAATGGAATGTAGAAATTGACAGTGGGGGAAATATAACAATGGTTCACTTTATACCTTGAATATAGCCCTTGCTGCTCTACCACTGTGACTTATTTTTTAAATGGACATGTTTAATTCTCTTTAGCTCTCCATGCTCCTCCCTAATCTCTCCCTTTCTCTAATCTCAGAGGAAACAGGATTACCTTTCTTCCCCATTTTTAGGTATATTTATCTGTCCTTAAGTACACACCCACCATAGGAATGAAGTAATCCAGACTTCAGGGATGGTACCAGAAGATATCAGAAATGACTTTCTCCCAAATTAACAAGTGAATTACAACTCCAACAGAGAACACGTGGAATGTAGTCTTTGAATCACCTCTTTAAAAGCCCCCTGTTCCTGCTGATGAGCAGAATCACAGCCTCTGGGACAGGAGTATCCTGTGTTTCTCCTTTGCTACCAAAGCAATAAAACTAATAAAACTTCTTTTTCCTTTTTCTTAAAGAAAAAAAAAGAAAAGAAAGTTCTCTATTCTAAACCTCAGAGCATTTTCCAAACCTCAATCTTCTTTTTTCCAACATCTCTAGGAAGCATCAAATCCCTTCACCTGGAGGGACATCCTGCCTTGGGCAGAAGGGTAAAGCTGGCTAACTGATTCATCTGCATCCTTCATTCCCTGTTCTACATTTCTCCCCTGCATATTCATATTTCCCATTAATTCCCCTAGAAAGAAATTGACTTTTACTAAGCACCTAACATATGCCAAGTTGTTTTCATTTACAGCAACTCTATGAGGCAAGGATTATTATTCCCATTGCAAGTGTAACCATCGTGTTGGGTAAACAGGACCCATGAGATAGACTCAGAAGGAAAATTTGTTTTTGTTTACCACTGTCCCTTTAAAATTATTCGAGTGCTTGTTCTTTCCCTTGATACTGGGCAGAGATTTTTCTCTAACTTTTCCGCTCACTGTTAGAAAATCTAAGTCATTTTAAGTGACTAATATAGTTTTCTCAAGTCAGTAATTATAAGTATCCAGTTCAACAGAATAAGCACATTGATCTTTATGCAAAGATATATGAGTTAGCATATCACAGGTTTGTGCTGTGTTAACAAAGACCACTGAGAGGTCAGTGATTAATTCATAAGTCTTATTTCTTACATATTTGGTGTTCAGTGTCGGTCAGGAGACTCTTCCGGGCAGCTGTCTTCCATGTGGTGACTCAAAGATCCAGGTACTTTGATCTGTGATTCCATGACCAGTCAGACTTCACACTCTGGGCCACCAGGACGGAGAGCTTGGGCACCTGGCAGGGCCTTGCTGTGCCTGTCTGAATGTGGCACACAGCACTCCAATCACATTCCTTCCCAAGTTGACCATATCGCACACTCTAACTTCAGGAGGTATGGGAAGGTACCTCCAAAGGAAGAAAAATGAGGAGAAACTGATGGACACGTGGTTCTGTCTCTGTCACCAAGGTAGCTCTTCTCCCCAGCTGCAGAGAGGGCCTCTTCCATGGAGAAAAGGGGATGGTGCCAGCTTCCTTCTTTTACCCCAAGCACCTCCCCTTGGGTCAGCTGTGTCTGATTCTTGTGGGTGGAGCCATAGGAGGGAGGAAAGGAAGAACAGGCAGGTTTTCTTCTAGCAGTTACAGTAGTGAAATGACTTCAAGGGCACTGAGCTTAGAGGAGGCTAATGGTGCCTTACCCCCTCACATAGTGATTCCTTGGTTTGTCATACCCACCCCTCCACACACACACACCTGGAAAAACTGACAGCATTTTCCATGACCCAGGCTCTGCATTGCTTTCCTGTTGGATACCCCTCTCAGGGCCTGGTTTTCACAAAAACCTATTGGACTTCCATGCGATCCCTTGGTTAAGCCTCACAGTGGATTCAGGCAGTTCTACATAATCCACAAAAACACTCCTTGTGCACTCTGACCAACTGCGGGAGTATAGGCTAGTGCAGGTGCAGCAGTAACCTTCTTTAGCTTTATAACTAAAGCATTCAGCTGGCCAGGCCCTCTTGCCTTTGAGTTCCATGGGCAGGAATCAGATACAAGATCTGGCTCATCCTAACTTCAGTGAATAACATTAGGCTCTTCAAGGGGAACTCTCTATTGACTTGAGGTGAAAGTAAAGTACCTCCAGCCATCCCCCTCTGGGAGAGGAGCTCTGAACAGGGCTCCTTCTAGAGGCATGTTTTAAAATCCTCTCTTAATTTCCAACCAGTTGACAATATGCAGTCCTCTCCCTCTGGGAGAGATTTTAAGATTTGTGAGAGTGGATTTCTGCATAATGCCTTTATAAATTCTGCGTGTGATCTAGTGTACCTCATTCAGTTTAACACCCTATAACACCAGAGACAGTTACCCAACCCACCTAAAGTTGGTTTAAGAAAAATGGAGCTTTTATTATAAGGTGTCTTAGAATCCAGGAGCAGGAATTCAACTTGAGTTTAGGAATTATTAATAACAGGGTCCCGTAGTCCTCCAAGACTCTGCACAGCTCACATTTCTGCTTTTCTTCATAGTCTCTGTTCATCCCTTTCATTGTTAAAATAAGTTGACTTTCTTCTTTCACTTCTCTGGTCCTGTCTTTGGAACCTGGAATCTCCCAAAATTTACAAAAAGACTTTCTATTCTCTCAGGCCTATCTCTAGAAATCCTGAAGAAAGGGACACATGGGTTTAGCTTGGTCACAGAGACCTCTCCTAGACCAGTCAGCTTGGTTTGGGAGCCGGACTCATTTTAATATGATACCTGCCCTTAAGCCTTGGATGAAATGGGCGGTGGACACTCTTTCAGCTGTTTAGTCATTAGAACTTGTGCCAATGTGGTAACCTTCGTAGCATTAGAAGATGGAGGTAGGGTTCTGGTTTGTGCAGAAGCCTATAGAAAGCCAGTCAGCCAGACAAAGTCTGTCTTTTTGCATCGTTTACCAATAAAGACTTCTTTTCTATCAATAATAAAACATTTATCTCATATTTCCTTGAATGGTGAGATACTTGTCTGAGAATCTTACCTTTCAAACACGATTGCAAGTATCTGAGGGCTGGAACTGTGTTTTGGTCACCTTTATAAACCTTCCATCATCTCAAACACTCTCCTCCATATAACATCAACTCATCATATTTATCAAATGTAGAAGCAAATGAATGAATGATTCCAGGGGACATATTCCTTCCTTGTGAACCAATAGGGAGAAACTATGAGATCATATTTCTTACCTGTGAGTGATCAAGGAAAAAATATTTATTGATTTAAGGTAGAATTTCTTGTTTGCCTTCCAGAAAATCTAGGTTTTGTATATAAATAAGGTAAAAGTTTAAAGTAACATCCTTCATCTCCATGTCCTGGACCACTGGCCTTGCATCTGTCCAGCTCATCTTCACCCACTGTACTCAGGTACTGGAATTTGCCCAGAGAGGCTTCACCAAAGCTATTTTCTCAAAAGATTTCACTCTTCTGTTTTGCTTTCAAATGAGTTAGTTCAGAGAGAGCTCCTCCAAAGCAAGGCAAATGGGATGAACAAGAAAAGGAAGGTCAATTGGAATCACCTTGGCCTTAGACTTGCATATCCCACGTGGCTATAGAGCAGAGGCAGCTTGGAGTTGAGTAGAGATACTTCACTAAATGGATGGAGACAAGGGAAGTCTAGGGAGAATGTCAGAGGGAGCAGAGTGACCACAGAGAACCTTATTCTGAATCAGAAGGAAGGCAAACCTGGGAGAGCAGATCAGGATCTGAAAATCCCATTAAGGATCCACTGGGGAGAGAGAAAGGTGGTGCTTGCTAATTTCAGGAAGTGACTGAGTAGTTATAAGTTCCCCAAATTAATTGATGGTTTTAAGGAAGAAATAGAGTGTAGGTAACACTGAGTCATAAACCCATCATTGGGGAAGAGGAAGACTATTAATTCTCATGATCCCTCATACCACAGGACAGAAAAGTAATAGTTCAAGTTGTGTATGATGAAATCTAATGCTGTGGCATAATTTTTTCTCATCGATCGGTTCCCAGCCTATCTCCAGTGATTTATAGGAATAATGGGAGGGAGTGCTTGCTGCAGGATGGCCAGGGCTGGAGAGGTTTATGCGCAATACTGGTTTCTAGAGTTAATAGATTTTCAATTATGGTCTATGGAATAGTGTTACACTAATGGAGGCAGCAAGCCTGAACCTGAGCCACTCCTAGCTCACCAGACCCTACCCAATGCCCCACATTAGGCGTCTGAGAAGGATGCGAGACCTTCCTACCCTGGTCACTGTCCTGGATGTGTCTCCTGGAGAGTGTCCAAGTCCTGTTCTCCATCAATAGAAATGTAATGGCTTTGAAATACTCATTCCCACATTTCTGCAGCTGAAAAACTGGGAGAAATGGCTTATATAACCACCTATCCTACTCAATGCAATATGGTAGCCTAGCAGAGATTTGACCTAAGAAACAGTCTAGAACAAGAGGCAGGAGGTCTTAATAGAGCCAAAAGTCTAACCAGGAACAAATAGTTAAAGAGGGC
Organism: Urocitellus parryii; assembly: GCF_045843805.1. NCBI lineage: Eukaryota > Metazoa > Chordata > Mammalia > Rodentia > Sciuridae > Urocitellus > Urocitellus parryii. The sequence continues at coordinate 99,832,921 of NC_135534.1, forward strand.
TCAGGATTAGAAACCAGGAGAATAAGAAAATATCAAAGATTAGCAAAAACTCTTTAGGGCAAGAACCAAAATCATTTCTTATTCATCATTTTATCTTAACCCATTTTGTCTCATCATCCTATTTTGATATTATAATATATAATACATAATGCAATTATATAATATAATATATTATGATAAGAATAAAATTATATTATAATACAACAATTATTATATTTATAATTTTAGAACAAAATTAATTAATATATCTATAAACTCTAGATTTTTATTAAAATTAAAATCCAACTGATTTTAATTCACCTGCATCAACTTCATTGAAATAGTCACAGAACTGAAAACTTGTGACTTATGGGTTGAGCAAAATGTTCGATGTAAATGGTCATGCAAATATTTACTGAATAAATAAATGAATGAAACACGTCTGTAAAGTCTGTTACCAGGACAGCAAAGACTTTTACAGCTCACCAAATATTCATATGCTCCTGCATCTCCCCAACCTTCTTGCTGTGAAGTGGGGCCATTGCTTAGCATAGCCAAGGGACTACAAATAGAGCAATACAGGACACTGAAGGATTAGTACACATCTCTCCAGCCATTTCCTCCCCTGCAATGGTGTCTGTGGAAATCTCCTGCTTCAAATGAAACAGTGCAAGATGTGAGGACCCTTATTGGGTTGGTTCTGACCGGCCTTGCATAGATGGTATGAATGAGGAATAAACCCGAGCTGTGTTAAGCCATCACGCTTGCTTTAGCGCGACCTGAATAAATACAATAATCTACATTTACCAGTTGTTGTAGTCAGGTCAGGCTGCCAAAGCAAAATACCATGGATTGTTTTTCTTAGGCAACAGACATTTATTTCTTACAGATCTGCAGGTTGGAAATTCCAAGATCAAAGTTCTAGCAGATTTGTTGTCTGGCAAGGGCCTTCTTAATGGGTAATAGAAGGCTCCTTCCAACTGTGTGCTCACATAGCCTCTCCTCAGTATGGAGCAAGGAGACAGAGTCTCTTCCCTTTATTGTGAGAATAGTAATCCCACTGTGGGAGCTCCACCCTGTGACCTCATCTAAACCTAATTACCTCCCAAAGGTCTCACCTCCTAACTCCATCTCACTGGGAGTTAGGGCTTCAGCACTTGAGTTGGGGAGGGGGAAAAGGCCTCTCTCCTTGAAAGTTAAGCCATCTGATGCACCACCCTTTGGCTCCTTTGCTATCTTTGTCACCATTACCCTTTACCTTCCTTTTCATTCCCCTCATTCATTACAGATTTCACTAGCTGGCTCCAAAGTACCATTGGCTTCCCTTCTCCCACCATCGTGTTTTACCTCTATGCAAACTATCTTGGACCCTTAGGTACAAAAATCCCTTGACATCAACAGCATTCATCTACATGAACATCAGCCACCCTCCTATGGCTGTACTCTGGGCTGTTTCATCACGTAACTTCCATCTTTGAAAATGAAAATTCCAATAGATAATTTCCCACCTCTTTTTCTCTCCTACCATGCTGTTGCTAGACCAATCTTTCAAGTGCAACCCACATACCTGTCTCTCCTACTTGACCCTCATATTCCTCCTGATGTTCTTACCACAGTGCATGGCCCAGGAAATTATGACAAGTTATTCATGATAAATGAGCAAAATGTCTGTCCCTTCACACCTGGTGAATTCTTCCCTTGGCCCTTAAAAGTGCTGTTTAGTAAATGAAATCACATATTCCTTTTGCAAGAAAGTAGATAGAAACCAAAAGATTAGAGTTCTAATGCTGGCTCCTTTGCCTGTATGATCTTGGACAGGTCTCCTGACTTCTCACTGAACTTTGGCTTTCTTGCCTCATTTTCACTGAATTGTCAATAGGGGCAAATACAATCATGAATGTGAAAGTGATTTAAAAATGTGAAGAACACTATAGATTCACAGGGGTCCTGGATTTCTTATTGCATGCACTCTGTAGTCAGAAGGAAAAGCTGGACAAATGTTCAAAATATCAAATGCCTTAAAAGCCAACGAGGAACCATCAGGTCCCCGGATCAACACAGCCTGCTTCTTTCAGGCTTCCTCATTCCTTCATTGACCAGTCACTCATTTTTTACTGTTTTCTCCTACTCAGGAAGATTCGTGCTCATAGTCATGGAGTCCAGTCTCTTGGTGGAAATAGACAAAGAAACATTCATTGCAATCAGTGTGATAAGAGCGAAATAGAAGTATGTGCTGTACGCTGGGGATGGAGGAACCCCAATTCTCTCTCTGGGGAGAGAGAGAAAGGAGAATTTCAATGCTGTCATCCATTGTGCAGATGAGCTCTCTGGGGACACAGCAGTGAGGCAGGATCTGGAGGAAACTCAGGCATGGGGCAAGATTTGAGTACAAGTGGAAATGGAGCTCCCTTCCTTAGCTTCTCCCCCAATTCCCTGTCTTGGCACCACCTGTTCACAGCCCCTCAGGTTCCAGCTATGTATGTAATTACTTTCCCAGCCATCCTGTGACGTACAGGGCCACCACTCGCTTCTGCGTGAATTACAGCCAGATTCTGCGACAAAATTCCTTATTCTTCTCACCATGCCACACTGCCTATCATACCTGGAAAAGATATAGTGGAGTATCTGAGCCTGAGGAGGGGGTCTGAAGGCCTCTCAAAGCATCTATGAGTGGCTTTGGAGCTTCAGGACAGGTTTATGATCCTGGTGACCAGTTTACCTTTAGCCAGAATCCCTCCTGTACTGGGGACTCCCTGCAGTGTAGGTCAAAAAAGAGCTCTGCCTCACCATGCCAGATGCCCCAGCCCAATGCAACGGAAATTAAATGCTGTCTGCACAGGAGCTGAGCAGAGGCACTGCATTCCCAGCTGGCTAGGCAGGACTTGGAATGACAGGGAGAGCGGAAATTACTTCCCAGTGATGAGAGCCTGACAAAGCAAGTGCAGCCTGAGATTCGGCTGCCTGACACACAGACAGGCTGTTCTCCCAATCCCCAGGGGCATGAGTCCTCCTCCTTGGATCCATGGAGACCTCTGGGTCACCCAATCCCAGTTCAGGCTGCTCTATCTAGGAGGCATTTCACCCCCTCTTTATCCTAGACAACAGATACTAAGGAAAATATAAATCCAGATATTTTACTGTCTCAGGGTAGCAGAGCAAATTTTGAAGAAACAGTTGGGGCACTTGTAGTAACCTGTAGACAGAAAAGATTGAGGTCTCAAAACTCAATCATTCTCTCTGGCTATCCCCACCAGCCCTCCCTAAGTGTGTGGGAGTTGGGGTAACTGGAGCAGGGGAGAGCATATCTAGATGTAATTTTTGATAGCAAAGTCAGCATTTTCAATTACCTTTCGCTTATTTCTCCCCCTACCTTTTTCTACTTGTAACTATGGAAACTCATAATAAATGTCCATTTAGATACACAAAGGAAACAATTTTACAAATGAAAGATAATCTATTTTCATTAGCCCCAGGTTCTGCCAGTTCTACTAGTCTCTAACCACTGGCTCACTGTTCTGCGTGGGCGTGGGCGGCACTTATGGCTTTGCAGAGAAGAGATCATATCACCAGAAAACCAGTTTAGCACCTTGAAGCCCCTCTCTCCTTGCCTAGAATGACCCCGGCATACTTTCAAACTCACCTCAGTGGGCTGCCAGTTCAAGGACTGAGCTCTGAGAAGTTGCAATTGTCCCTGAATGCTCAATGTCACTCACTAAATGGAGAAAACCCAATCAGATTCATTTGAAAAGGCACTGTATGGAGCCAAGAACAGAATCGATCAATATTCATTTTCTTTCTACTGAAAAGAGATGACAAAGGAAGTTGTCCAACACAGCAGTCTTTCAACTTGAGCAACACTAATTGATGGGTTATTTGGCAGGTAGACTTGATTTCCCATACCTGGCTCCCTCCCCCATGCCCTCTCTCGTCCTTCTTATTAGCTCCAACTCTGACAAGAAACTGTGAGCCATCCCAGATTTCCAATAGCACCCAGACCCCACTTGAAGGTTAATTAAAAGTTCTGACTCCCAGAACAGATGAGACCTCCAGAACAAAACTCTCTGAGGTCAAATACTGCTGAGACAAGATCTCCTGCCTGTCCCTGGCCCTTTGTAGCACAGCAAGGACAGCCAGAAGGACCATTCTATCCTCAAAAAAAAAAAAAAAAAAAAAAAAATAGGTGGAAAATTGATAGGTCAAGTCCAACATGGCAGGGGCCATATTTAGAGATGCAAATCCCAGGCTTCAGAGAAAAGTCCTTATTTGCTCCTTAAAGCACAGGGGGCCTTCTTTTTTATCCCCAGGCAGGGCACATGAAGGAGCTCAGAACATGCTACCCCTAAACATGCCATTTTAGCACATTGGTTAGTTTGAACTAGAAGCAATCAAGAAACAGCAGGTGCGGGAAGGGCTCTCTGACCTCCTGTTTCTTATGTAAAAGCAAGGCACAAAATTCCCCATGAGAAATGTAACCGATACAAAATAAAGTATTCTCATCACAAGTGACTGGGTGTCGATGCTGAAATGATGCTATACAAACAAATCTAATATAAAACCCTTCTCTTCCTTTTGGTTCCTTCACTTATTCCTTAATTATTTTCCCACTATTTAACACTCTTAGAAGTCTGAACCCCTCTTCCTTTTCTTGTCACTTCTCCCCTAATTTCTTATTCTTTGTTAAGTCAAAACTCTCAACCCTAGAATTTCATTCAGTCTCCATTTTCCCTCTGAAGGCGCCATGTGGTTGTAAAAATATTTGATGAAAAGTTTGTTTTTCTCCTATTAACCTGCTTTGTGTTAGCTTAATTCACAGGACCAGCCCCAGAACCTAAGAGAGTTGAGGAAAAGTTTTTCCTGCCCTATACACATCTGGACACTTCCAGAACCAGGCTTGATAACCTGGGTTCTCTAGAATTCTGGAGACTGAGGCAGTCTATACCCCTAGCCCTATGGTTAGGTAGGTGAGGGCACATGGATGCTGATCCCATCTCTCTTTCTCTCCTCAAGGGCCAGTACAAGAATGATTAATGTCCCCAAATTCTGTTTCAGAATTTTGCCTAAGCCACAGTGTCCAGTTCAGTTTTTGACAGGGCTTGGTAATGCCATGCTTTTAATAAAGTAGTACTTCTTCTCCTGTTTGGTTGTTGTTCTTTGTGCACATACCCCATCTGTCAGCTCCCTTGAGGGGACTTGTGTGAGTGACACCTGCCCCCAACAATGATCTTACCTTACAGAAGAACCTGGACAGAAATCACACAGAAGATTGTACAGTTCCTCTTTCACATCCAGAAGCTTGGTGAGAGCATCACAGCAACTACTAAAAGATTCACTGGTCTGCTGTTCTCACTCATCAGCTGAGGAATCTCAGTGTTCAGACTCCAGGTCAGCCTGGCAGAGAAAGGCTTGGGACCCAGGTTGTGGAAGCAGGATATGTGGCAGAAAGGACACAACTTTGGAATCAGGCAGAGCTCAGTTGGGTACCAGCTCCCTGACTACCTTGTCTTCAGTCTCATTCCTGGGATGTGGGTGGGGGCGGCCTGACCTTGTCCCTCAATTTCCATATGGCAGCTTTTCATCCCCTCTGCTGCTGCCCCCAGTTTCCTCCCTCCCCACAAGGCCAGCCTCATTTCTACCCAAGAACCTTTCTGTCTGGATCAGAGAATGAAATCAGGATCAGCCCAAGGGAGAGGAGCTTTAAACAAGAGTATCCATCTGGCTCCACAAAAAGATAAGGGCAGGGTGGGGGAGGGGATCTGGGATCATCCCCAACAGCCCCCTGCAGCAGAGACCCCTCCCCATCCCCAGGGTCTCCATTGTTAGGCAAACAAAGTCCTTGGTACTAGGGTGGACTGGATGCAAATTGAATTAAGTCTCCATCTGTTAGTTTATTCATTGCAAAGATAGTTTTTTTTTTCTTTTTCTTTCCTTTTTTTTTGATTCCTCATATTTCATACTTGCAAATGAGTGGGTAGAATAACATTAAGACTCCACAGAGTCCTAATGGGCAAGATGTGGCTCTGCTCAGACTGGAGCTCCCATAACCTCTCTGCTACCTCCAAGGGACACTCTCCCCTCCCATCCTCCTTTGGATTCCTGTTGCCTCAGTTCTCCTAGAAAAAGTACCCAAGCTGTTGATTCAAAATAGATATTCATTTGCATGAAATTAGCATGTTGCTCATTTAATGTTCCATTCCACCCCCAGTCCCACCATCCCAGGTCCTGTGAGGGATGCACTCAGGTCTGGTTGGGTGTGGAAATATGAAACTTCTGCCTTAGCTGGCTCTTCAGGAGGATTTTTTTAGAATAGTTTTCGGCAGCCTCCTAAACCCTGCTCTCTGCTGGGTTGAGGCTGCCCTGTGACAGCAGGTGGTTACCTTTGAGGCAAAGCTCTGGCTCCACCCAGGCTCTCTCACAGAGCTAGTAAAAGTCTGCCATTAGAGTCTCTCAGTGAAAGTTTGATTGGGAGGATAAGAGAGGAAGAGGTAGCGACCCAGGAAATATTTGCAACACTAAAAACAACAAAAACAATAAAAGACCACCATTTGCTACCCTTCCACCATGTTCCAGAGATCATTTATATCTTAATTCTATCTTTATCATAACCCTTCAAGATGTAATACTCTCATATCAGTCAGCACTCTTGGGTGATATTTAAAAATATAACTCTAACAGGCTAATGAAAAAAAGGTGGGGGGAACCAGGTATTGATTTATGTAACTAAAAAAAAAAAATCCTAAATCCAGGGATCTTTAGGTATCAGGTCCTTCTGCACTGAACAGATAAATGACGTCATCAGGACTTTTTCTTTCTCTCTCAGCTCTGCTTTCCCCTTTGGCATCACTCTGAAAAAGCTTTCTTCAACCAGATAATTCTCAGCAGTTCCTGACTTAAAGGAAAAAAACCACTTTCTCAGTGATTGGAATCCAGGTCTAGGGCATAGTTTCACTGGCCTAGATTAGGTCACATGACCAACCACTGATCATTGGTTCATTGGGGGACAAACCAATCACTATTTTGAGACACATAATGATCTTATAAGGCAAGCTCAAGCCATGTGACCATCTCCAGAGAGGAAGGAGCATGGCATTAATGCATATCCCCTTGCAAAACATGAGGTAGGCCGCTGTGTCAGAGGAGGAGTCACAGGAGAATAGTAGGTCCCTATTACAGGTGAAAGAAGAACAGATGCTAGGTAGAAAAAACAAAAAATGTCCACCCCAGATATTATGCTCCTTTATAGGAGAGAATACACTTTAAGAAGGGTAAATCAGTCATATATGCCTGTAATCCCAGTGGCTTGGGAGGCTGAGGAAAGAGGATTACAAGTTCAAAGCCAGCCTCAGCAACTAAGTGAGGCTCTAAGCAACCTAGCAAGACCCTGTCTCCTAATAAAAAATAAAAAGTTTTGGGGGTGTAGCTTAGTGGTAAAACACCCTGGGTTCAATCCCCAGCACCCTCGTCCCCCCAAAAAGAAGAGTAAGTCATTTGCTTAGGTCACATAGCTAATAATGTGCAAGTTGCCATTCAAATCTAGGGTTTATCATCTCTAAACCCACATACAGCACCTCCTCTTTTCTCTTATACTGACATCAAGAGGGAAGAAACAGAAGGGAAGAAAGGATCTCCCTCTCTATCCTGTCCACATTTGCCTTCGAGATCTATATGTGTCTATATGTGTCTATGTATGTGAATGCACCTTGTATCAGTGTGTGTGTCAGTCTGTAAGAAAAAAAAAATCAGAAATTGACTTCTCAGTTGCTGTTATCTTCATGTCCCATGAATATCTTCAGACATGAATACCACAGACTGGGTAATTTATATTAAAAAAAAGAGATGTATTTGGCTTATAGTTCTGGCATCTGGGAATTTCAAGAGCAGAGCACTAGCATCTGGTGAGGGCCTTTTTGCTACATCATAACATGGCAGAGTGCATTACATGGTAAAACACAGCAAGTGTCTAGTGCTAGTTCAGATGGCTCTTTCTTAGAAAGCCATTAGTCTCCTGAAGGGGACACCACACTCATGACCTCATCTAATCCTAATTACTTCTCAAAGGCTCCATCTCCAATCACCATTAACATTTGACATTGGAGATTAAGTTTCAATATGAGTTTGGGACATGAAAAACACCCACTCATAATAGTACCTCCAAAACTGCAACTACACAGTTCTATCTGGGTTGAGCAATTCACCACTCTACATGGGGTCTGGTACCCCATCAGCTCTGTCTCTGCTACATCCCCCTATGCATCCCTTAGGATTCTTTGATGGCAAGCAATGAAAATGTACTCTGGGTAAATTGAAGGGTATGAGATAGAGAACAGAATGAAGATCTGAACAACTAGGTTTCAGGAAGGACAGAAAGAAGAACTGCTCTAGGGACCTCAGGATTCAGAGTGATGGGGCACCTGAATGAGCAGGTGAAGAAGTGTGAACTGAGTTTGTTCTCTGCTTCTCAAGCCTTGCCTCTCTATAGGAGGTTTTGTCTGCCTGGAGAAAGGGCTACGTTTTCTTTTTTTCAAAGATGTCACAATGGCCTTAGCTTTGTGTCTCTTCCAAGTATCACAAAGGACTGGCAGGGGTCCTCAAAGTAATAAACAATCTTCTCAGGTTGCTGTCATCAAAAATACATCAGCCCCCCAAAATTTCTGATCATTTTCTGTATAGTTCTACTCATAGCTCATATTCTAAAAAAGACTAGTTCCAAGCCCTGATAGATGGTCCCATTCCCATAAAGACTATGGAATCAGGGGTAAGATGGGCAAAATGGAAGAGACCCCAGAGGAAAAATCAGCATTCTATACCAAAAGAATGGAAGCATTCCTAGGCAGACCAAACCAGCAGATGTTTATCACATCTTCTGAGTTGGGTAGGAAGCAAATGTTTTCCCTTGTTCAATGTCGCCAATGTTGCCAAGCACTGGAGGGAATCGTCCATATTGAATTCCATGTGTATGGAACTTTCTAGAATTGTGGGCAGAATCCTTGTCTTTTCCCTACATGTTTCCTGCCTCACCAGTCTTCCTAGATATAACACACATCAAGCTATATATTCTTAGCTTTTCTGCAGAAGGTTCAGGTAGATCTCTCAGCCCACCCAGTATGGAGTAGAAGGACTCCTGCTGATGAATCTTCCAATCTCACTTATTCCTTCTTATCAAAGAAAGGAAGCCTAGATCTTCAGAAAAATTCTGTCCCACTTGGAAAATCTCTTGTACCTCCTCTTTCAAGTTCCCTTTTTCTCTAGCCCATACTCCTCCATCTGAAAGCTTGTCTCACTAAAGGAAAATGTCTTCAACACCTTTGCTTTCTGTGTTTTGCAAACTCAAAGGCTTAAGTTTAGTAGAATGCTGATAAATGTTTTTCTCTAGGTTTAAGAGGTATGAAAATGTGAGGTTCTAATTTTAGTCCACAGATCTGGACTAGTTTCTTTACTAGTTATCTTTGAAGCAAAAACATGAGTGCAATTTTTCTCCCAATCTGACCTCACTTAAGGAAAGCAGAGCCTTCCTTTTAATGTGTCTTTGACCTTGCTCCTTGCAGAAAAATTACCCTTGAATTACTGTGCTAAGCAGCTTTTGACCCCATCCTGAGCCTGGCTCACATTTAAGAGCCATCACATTAGCTGTGTCTTTGCCATCCAGAACAGCAGATACCAGCTCCTAATAGATTCTTTTCCATCCTCAAATCTCCTTCCTGATTCAAGTGGGCAGTGGTTGGTCTCAGTTCATCACCACACACTTTCCACTTAATTCTGGTCCACCCTGATCTTGATTCTCCCAACTATTAATCTTGCTACTCCTTTCTCTATTTCTGCCCTTGGCTTGACCTTTAGACTTAATTCATGGCACTACTTCTGTATTTACTTTCTTGGTACTTCTCAGCCACTCTTCTGCTACTCTTCTGTTTCCACCTAGCCTGCTACTGCTGGACCTATTGAAATAATCAGAAGGAATTTGTCATATTTAGGAAGCTGTCTGAAAAGCAGGGAAGAGTGACACTAACAAATGAAACAAAGGATAGGTGTGTTTTGGAGAAATGTCATTTCATCAAAATATAAGGGTCTTACTCAGAGCCATAATGGGAGATCCTAGTCTCCTTTGGCCCAATTGATGCTATTAGGTGAAATTAGAAAAGAGATAGTGCTGGAAGCAGAGTTGGGGGGAATGATTAAAGTAAATCTTAATGCAGGTTGTGCCCAACTTTCTTTAACTAGCAAGACTTCCTATGTAATATCAACTGATCCTGGACTCAATTCTACTTCAGCATTGACAAACTAGAAGAGAACAGAGGGCAGAATGAGGAAGATCTGCAATGGTTGGGAAGCGTGGTGATCAAGAGGACAGGAACCTATCTGCTAGCATCACTACCAGCTCCAGCAAATCTTTCTTTGTCATTTCCATGCTGGAGATATGGAGGGGTTCTAGAATTGCACTGGGTCTTCCCAGTGCAACCCAAGAGGTCTAATATTTGAGATGAAACAATCAGCAAAATATGACTTCTATGCTTTGAATTTTTGTCTTCCCTAAAATGCAGGTTGAAACTTAGTCATTGATGCAATAGTAATTTGCATTTTGGGAGATGATTAACTTATGGACTTCCACCACATGAATGAGATTATGTACTGTCATAAAAAGGCCTAACAGAGAGAGTTCACCTTTTTAGTTTCCTCCATCCATTCCACCGTGCAAAGATACACTATTCTTCCCCTCTATAGGATGCTGCAATAGGCTGCCATCTTGGAAGAAAAGTGGAGGTCCTCACCTGTTGCCACCTTGATCCTGATCCTGAATTGCCCAGAATCTAGAAATGTGAGAATATAAATTTCTGTTCTTTATAAATCACCTTGTCCAATTATTTTGTTACAGCAGTATAAATGGACTATGACACTGGTTCAGGGAGGATCGAAGTGATGATCCCAGGTATAGCACGCAGAAACTTGGAGGCTAAGCAGGACAAGAGTATGGTAATATTGAGTGGGGGAGGTTCACATTGCACATCAGCTTTGTGTCCACCAATATCCACCTTGGATTATCCCTAAATCCTAAGAGTCTCAGTTGTTATCAAGCTCAGGATGTCCCAAGTGTCTCTCCTGAGTTCTCTACCTCTTATCTAACTTCCTATAAGATGTTTCCACCTGTGTATTCCAGTCAGGTAACACTCCACTTGCCCTAAACTGAGCCATACCCCAATATTTCCGTGTTCCAAAGAATAACATGCATACAGAATTTCCTAAGCTGGACTTAAGTATTCTCCCTGACTCCTTCCCACCCTCAGCCATCCATTGAAGCTTGCCAGTTCTACCTCATAAATATTTATCAAACATGCGCTCCATCTCCATCCCTATTACCCTAGCTCACATTCAGGCCACCACTATTCTTGTCCAAGGTCCTGTAACAGCTATCACTGACCCAGCAGCCAACTGACCACTCTCGCCCTTCTGGATCTCATCTTCCAAGCCATTCCTGTGCTTAAAAATCTTACAAAACCCCTTTTGCCAATGATGAAGTCCAAGTTCAAGGCCTTGTCTATCACACCTTCTGTGATCTACCTTTCCCCACCCCTCCAGCTTTACTCCTCAATATTGTTTGTTGCATCTCATGCTCTACAAACCCAAAGACACTTGCACTTGTCCCTGCACACTCCTAAATGAAGCTCACCTCTACATCATATGCCCCAAGTGACCCCTCAACAACAAGGGCAGCACCCTTCCCCTGAGGTCTTTAATTGAACAAAGAGTCTTTGAGGCTCAGCTCCCGCAGTGCCTCTTCCAGGAAGCCTTTGCCACCCACCACAGTTCACTTCATTACAGATTAACGATGTTTTTAAAATATTTGAAAAAGATTAAGAGATTAAGAGATTCGTTCATTTTCCCATCCCCTCATATATATCCATTTAGGTGTACCTAATTCATGCTGTCATGATGCATGGTGTCTATCTTTACCATTGATTATACTACCTTGTATTATATTTATCTGCTTCTATTGTCTTACTATTTAATAGTAGTCTCCATGGGAACAAGAGCAACATATTACATCTCCCCAATCTGGTTCATAGTAGACATTAAATAAGCTGTAAATGAATAACTGTATTAATAAATAACGAACAGAGATCCTTTGGTTGATTTAATTCTCTTTCCTCACTTCTGAAGAGGCAGCACTGTTCATTTCAATCCTCCCAGGCTCCCTTGCAAGGGAGTTTATACTCATGGTCCATGTCATGTGCTCCAGGTAGAGGCAGCTGAGGCATCCTGTATCTTCCATTTATTAACTGTGGGAACTTGGATGAGTTACTTAACCCCCTATGAGACTGACACTCCCTCATCTGCAAAATAGGACAATGGAATCCACTCAGGTAGTTAAACAAGGTCATGGATGGTTCTGTGCTTGGTACATAGGAAGTGATTTTTAAAAATCCAGGTTATGATCATTCCACAACCCTACTCCTTTCTTATCTTCTAATCTTTTAAGTCCAAAGGCTATGGGAAGGGACATGATTAAGCTTGAGGATGAGAAACAAATGAAATGTTTTTAGTGCACCTTTAACTTGAAGTTTCTGATTATGTTCCAGGGAAATACTGAAGAAGAAGGTGCTTCATTGCAATTCTAGCTGGCCTCCTCCTCCTTCTTCTTCCCTTTTCTTTTTTCCAAGATGAAATCATCAAAAAAAACTCACAGCCGCAGCCAGAGCACTGGGCCATTGCCAGTGAGCCTGGACGAGAGAAATAGTGCTGCTGCTCACTGCAGAGGATTCGGCCACAGAGACAGAGCTCATTAATGCTAATGGCCTTTGTGCAGCTAATTAGCAGCATATCACACTCAATATTTACCCTTGTGTGCATACAAAGTTCCACTTTCTCCTTGAGAAGCAAGCTGTTTCTCTACCTGACTCATGGCAAGGAAACCTCTCATGCCAGGCAACAGCTTCCTCTTAGCCTGGATAGGTTGGCCAGAGAAAAGCTGAGGGGACTGTCATCCAGGGGCCTGGGAGGAAGGCAGGGAGGGAGCTTGTGGTTCTCCTTCCCATCCTGGTGGAATGTTGGGTTTCCTGAGGGTGCCATTTTTATGACTCAACAGAGCAGCTGTCAGCCCCAAGAGTTCTCACCACAGTCAGACACCTACTCCTCTCTTTGGAGCCAGTGTAGGCCTCCTGCTTGCCAAGGGGCCTGGGGGAGGATGAACTGCCAACAAAGCCCTTATGGGGACCCATCTAGGCAGAGGCCCTTAGGGATGTGCTCCCTCTCCACTCAACTTTTACCGGAGCTTCTAAACAGAACATGCTCTATGCTTAGAGTGGGAACACAGGATGGATAAGTCAGGGTCTCTCTTCTTGGGAGCTCCCTATCATATTACAATGTGTTCAGGAGGGGGCACAGAGTAAGTATGAGGGAAAGACTGCTCGGGTTGGACCAGGGGTACCAAGAAGAGCTTTGTAAAGGAGGAATCACTAAACTGTTGAAAGCACTGTACATCCTGAACCACAGACCCATCTCTATCACACAAGTCTGGTTCCCGCCTCCCCCTCTCCTGAAACAACAGACGTGGATCTGAGGAAGCATCACAGCTCTGATCCTGCAGGAAGTGAGGCAGATAGGAATGCTGCCTCAGGGGAGTGCGTGTGTTCTGAAGACCAGCAGGCTAATAATCGCTCCATTAGCAGGGACTTGGTCTCGCTTCCCTTAGGGGCCTCCCCTCACTGCTCACTGCAGTATTCTCATTCTCTGAATTCCTTACCAGCTCCAAACCCACCATCTTGCTCCACAAACAAATGCTGATGACATACATGACCACAGCAATGGTGATTTCCATCATGCCCAAGAAATGTTGGCTCAAAACCAATCCCTCAACCATGTGAATGCGTTACCTGACCAATTTCCAGCCCCTAAATGCACTGGAGTCCCTGTCCTTCAACCAATCGTGTTTCAGCTAGAGCTGTTTGGGGGCCAAGTGGACCACTGGGAAAGAGCCTATCCCGGTGGGGGCCTAGAATGTGGGGTGGGGCCTGCTTTAAGGCAGGAGCTGAGACTAGATGACGGTCTCTTGCTCAAAGAGAGGCCACAGAATCAGTGGCTTCTCATCAAACTTGAGGAGTTGCCCACTCATCCATCCATCTCTCTCTCTCTCTCTCTCTCTCTCTCTCTCTCTCTCTCTCTCTCTCACACACACACACACACACACACACACCCATAGCCTCCTGTCAGCTTCTGCTCGCCAGTGCATCATTGAAGACCAGACATGGAGTCATCCAGCAAGACTGAGTGGATGCGATCCTGTCAGCCATCTTCTTCCAGGCTAACGGATGATAATCTATGTTATTAAAGAAGGACCCAGTGTTAGTCACCATGCTATGTGCCACGGTATAGCTGAGTCTATGCCAGGATGATGCAGGTTCAGTGGGGGAGGGATGGCTTTTCCTTGTAGACTGTTCCCATGGACATTTCAGTAGGTCTGAGCTGGCCCAAGGCTGAGTTTGACACAGAAGGATGTCTGGCCCCATCTATGTGGCCCTTCCTGCTGCATGGAGCTGGCTTCTAAGCAAACAAAGACAATGCACAGTCAGCCAAGGTTGGAGGCAGAAACAGCCCTGCTGTCAGTGCAAGTGCTGCCTTGAGAAGTCTCAAACCCCCCACCCCCAGCACTGACCCAGCCTGGGTACACCCAGAGCCTGGCAGCCAACACAATGCCTAGTCAGATGTGAGCTGAGGCTACTTCCCACCATTATGGCACAAGGACACACATGTGGAAGTACACATGCACACACTCCCAGGAACTACCTCACCTTGCTCAGAGAAGGGAGCTGTACATAGCTGTCAAACATCAGACTTGAGAAGAAATATAGAGAAGAAATCTAGTCATCCCTCTTAGAGTCCTCTTGACAGTTGGCTGGAACCAAGGCCTTGAGAAGAGGACTGACTTGCCCCATGCTGCCCAGCACGTTCACAGCACATCCTGGCTCCTGACCCCTAGGGCGGTAGTGTTCTCAGATCCTCAGGTTGCCTGCTGGCCCGCACCTTCAGCAGATCCTGCTCAAGGTCCAGAAGCTGCTCAATTGTCAGAAGCTGACAATCATGACTGGCAGAAGAGGTTCTGAGCTTTTGCCTCCACCTGAAGCAGCTGGGTCTTGTGTATGCTGGTTAGTGAAGGAGAGCAGAATATGCACCTAAAATATGCACTGAAGTCAATCAAGATGCAGCAAAGGCAGAGATGGCTCACTACCCTCCCCTTCTCTGCCTCAAAACATTATGTACATTTCCTTTTGTGCAGTGTTTCCCTTCCCTCTCCTACGCCCCTATCTACAGAGACAGTCAACACCAAGATGGATCTGCACAAACAGATCTTTCTAAAATAATCCTTACCTTCCATTTTGCTGACCCAACCACCCCCAACCTGATTTGGCTAGTCACTCCCCACATTTTATCACCCTTTGTTAAGCCCCAAGTTATAACCACTTCTTTAAGTAACTCATCAATAAGTTTTATTGTATGGATGCACATTATACATATAATGGCTTATGTCCTCCAATTAACATATCTTTCCTTAGTTTAATTCACAGGCCTCAGGTACTGTACATAAAAGGATATAAAAATGGTCTTTTTCATCTCCCACATTAGAAAGCCAACTCTAACAGCTGGTGACCTAGATCTAAATCCTACTGAAATTTGCATGAGCTAAATGGATTAATAACCACCTCACAAATTGTTGAGATTAAATGAGGTAATACAGATTTAAAAACTTGGCAAAGTATATGCTATATGAATCAAAGCTATTATTTTTGTTTGGTGTTTAATATAAATACATATTCCAGGGCCCACCCATGGAGAATCTGTACATCTATACTGGGAACCAGTAGTTCACATTAGCAAACTTCTGTAGTGGTTTTAATTGGTGCATGGGGTAGGGGGTGGCTTCTTGGACCATACTTGAAGAAGTACTGCTTTCAAGGTTGGGAGAGTGTGTATTGACCCCATTCTGGTAGGTAAAAAAGTTTCGATGACCCTATTAGTTTTCTTGTCTAGATTCCTAGACACACATTTCTCAAAGATCTCTCCTCTGCAGGATGCTTCTTGAAAGACTGATTCTTGGTTCTTACCCTAACTTGTTGATTGCAACTTTTGAGCTAAGGTTGGAAAACAGCCTTTTAAAAGCTGCCCCCCCCTCCACCCCAAGGTGATTCAGAAGTATGCTGAAGTCTGAGATTTACTGACAAAGAGCAGGTTTCCCTGACCAGGCCGAGCCCAGCCCAGCCCAGCCCAGCCCAGCCCAGCCCAGCCCAGCCCAGCATGTGAAAGTGCTGATCATTGCAGATCCCCCATAGACTGGGGCTGCTGACCAGGGAGCCCAGGGTCACCCTTTGCTCCCCTGAACCTCGCCCACTCAGAGCTGCCACTCCATAGATCTTGTTCCCAGCCTGGGTGGCATTTCCATGCTGGCCCTTCATTTCTTGCCAAGAACAGAGCTGGTCTCTCTGATCCACTGGCTCTGGGCCCAGCCAGGCCGTAGGTGGCATCCTTAAAAATGACTTGGCCCCTTCTCCCTCGGGACTGTGAGGAGTGCTATGGAAGGAAAGGAGGGAATCAGGGGCATCATTTAAGTGACCACTATGACCAAGTTTGGGGAGCAGCCAGGAAGACAGTCCCTAACCCAGACAGCCCCTCCCACCCTGCCCAGACCTTTGTTACTCATGCAAGGATAATTCAGTTACTGAGAATGCAGACTGGAGAGATAACCTGATTTAGAAGCTGAAACCATCTGAATGGGGAGGGCAGCTGGGGGCAGGAAACAGTTCTTATTAACCCAGGATGGCTGGAGCAGTAAACAGGGAAAGCACGAGGTGGGGGGGCTGGGTAGAGAGGCTTTGGATAGCTGCCCAGACAGGATTATTGCTGGGGGTTAGGTTTGGGGAGGTAGAACCCTCACCCTCAGTCCATCCAAGAGCTCACTCACCCCTTAAATCCTCTGTGAATTCACTTTTTCGAGGGTGTTAAGGTGGCCATCATCTGGCTTATATAGCCATCCAGGGAGGAGATAAGCTGAGAAACTATAAAGCCTCAGGGAGGAAGAAACCTTCTCTGAGATTTAATTTGAGTCATTGATCACCACCTCCCCTAAGAACAAGTTATTTCAGTGTGAGCTGTCATCTGTGAACATGGGTGGCTTGGCTGCTGGGGGACTCTCTGGGGAGGAGAGATTCAGGGACACTCAAGGTCAAGGTCAGAGGCCAGGAGACCTTTCCTCCCCTCCTTTTCCTACACATCTGCGAGCCAGCATCCCTTGGGCAAAGTTCAGGGCCTCGTTCCTCTCCCCCACCCAGCTACAGCTTGGTGTCTCTTCCTGCACCTTTCTCATGGTCTGCATTGTCTGCAAGTCTCCCCTGCAATCTCATTTCCATCTATCTCTGCATCTTTGGAAGAAGATGCTCTGCTTTAAAGTAGACTGGCTTGCCCTGGCAAGGAAAAGCAGTGACTAGGGAGCTTAGAAAGCAGCTGCCTGTATTTATCTCTGTCTGCTTCTTACCTGGCATAGGGAGATTTTTCTCTGCAAACAATTCATCTTTTTCTAACCTGCCTATTCCACATCAGGTGACTGCAAGAGAGTGAAGGGAGCTGAGGCCAGTTCTGGATGTTTTAGACGACATTGGTAGACTAGGATGATGGAGTAGTGGAGACACAGCCCCTCCATAGGTGCTAGCTAGAGAGCCCACGCATCTTACCCCTCAGGAAACAATAGATTCACTGCAAAGTGGGGGACTGGGGTACACCCCACTCTGGGAGCAGCTGCCTCTGAGTAAGACTGAAGTTTCTGCAGAGGACAGACCAGCAATGAATGAGTTAAAGGTAGCCAGGCATCCGCCCTCCCCTCTCCCTTCTCCCACTGAACTTAAATGAATAACCAGTCAGCAAAACGCCCCCAGTGGAAGGAGTCCAGAATCATCCACTCTGATCCCAGGGGGCATGTGTACTCCTCACAAAGCAAATCAATTCACTTAGAGTACAGGTGGGGCTGGGGTCAGGAAGCCGGAAGAAGACAGTTTCCCAAGCCCTCAGGCTGGGCAGCCACTGGGCCCTTGGCAGCATCTGCAGCCCCTGAGGCCTTAGCCAAGGTTTTGGGTAGATCAGAGAATGCTCTGACCCACTATGGGTCTGGAATCTCTGTTCTTTCCTGAGACTTCATTAATTATTAAGAAGTGGAGGCAAAGCCAGTGAGGTGGTACACACCTCTAATCCCCACCACTTGGGAGACTGAGGCAGAGGATCAAAAGATTGAGGCCAACCTGGGCAACTTAGTGAGACGCTGTCTCCAAAAGAAGCCGGTGTTCACTATTGACTTGAATGTCCCCAGTGTGGTCAGGCAATGAAGAGCCTCCTCACAGATAAACAGTCTCTTTGGCTGATGGGTTGATTCAACTACAAGGAAGTAAGGAAATCAGATTTCAGAGAGCACTGGGAAAAGCAAAAGCCCCAGAGACCCACCTCTCCGTGTAGCCCTCCTCATCATCTGCACAGCTCCGGCCTCTCCCTACACCCAGATCTTGCCCAGAGGGAGAGGACACCCAGGGCCTCCCTCAACACCCAGACTTCTCTGCCTGATGCTTTGTCCTCTTGAAAGGCCTGCAGATTTACAGTTCTCAGCTGCAGGCATTCCACCCCCACCCTTCTTCTCCTCTCTGCCCCTGGACACCCTCCTCTGAGTTCATCTCTCAGTCTGGTCCAGCGGTTTCTGATGTGGGGGAGGCAGGAAGGAGAGGCTGACGTGGCAGCCCAGGAAGCCCAGCCTAAAGGGGTCACTCCTTCCCTAGGTCAAGCCTCACTCTCCTGAGGCCTGCACTCCTGTGATTTGCTATCAGTTCAGAAGCCAGTCCATTAAAAAAAAAGAAGAAAAAAGCAGACATATCCATTTCATTTTGACCTGCAGTTGAGCAAGGGCGCTGCCTTTCTATAATACTCTGTCCTGTGATAATCCTCTGGCTCAGCTTGCAGTGACGATATTTAGGAAACCAAATTAAGTCTCCTCAACCCAGGCACAATGGGAGCAAATTCCAAAGAATTTATAGAGATGTCAACTGGTTACTCGTGTGGGAAGAGACAATGGCTGAGGTGGAAGTACTGTGAACTGAAGAAAGCCTCAGATGAACGGAGAGTCGTAGGTGGATCCTGGCCTCATGGCCCATTGCTGAGGCATAGTCCAGAGGCCATCCTCCTCCTGATGGGGAAGGCTGTGTTACTCCACTGGTTGCTAAGGTCTCTCTGAGGATAAAGAATTTCTTTGGAAGCTAAAGACATTGTCAAAATAATTGTTAAAGAATAACGGGCCTGGTAAGCAAGTTGAGAACAAGCTAAGGAATGAGGGAGCCAATATGTGTCTGGGAGCTGGGAGCTGGCACCAAGCCCAGTAAGCAGTTGTGTGTCCACAGGGCCAAGGGCCCAAGTAGGACAGCCACCAGTCCTTGCCTGGAGGCCAGAACCTGGAGGAGAGCTCAATGAGAGATGTACAGAAAGGCAGGGACCAAAAGCCTGGGACCAAAGGCCTGTCTGGAAGATGCATCCAATTCCTCACAGGAAGTCTGGGTCCTGGATCAGCTCAGCATCAGGTAGAATCTGGTCACAGATCAGGGAATCTGACTGTGGTCATGCCCAGGCTGTCTGATCTCCGCGTGATGTAGTTCTGATCTTGACTTAGTGGCAGGACAATGGGGTACTGTTGAAATAGCATGCACAGACCCTGTACCCCTGAATAGCTTGGCACCCCTGAGTAGGCAGTTGACCCTCTGTGAGCCTCAGCTGGCCCATCTGTGAAACATCCATCACAGGACTTTGCAGAATTATTCTAAGAATCAGAGGCACCAAACAAGAAGCCCCTCAAAAACTGTTAGCATCAAACACTATTTATCTTGTAAATTGTCCAGAATAGTGTCATTTATTCTATGTAGTGTCATAAATAGTATTAAGAATCTAATGAGCAGAACCATGCCCATTTCTCAGGGTACCCATTCTTCCCTTTCAGTTCAGACCAGGAGCAAGACCAGCTCCCTGCTAAGTTCAGTTTTCACACTCACCTCACCCCTTCCTCTCTGAGGCAGGACCCAGAAAACCTGAGCTTGCAGGTGAACCCAGCTGTGGATCTAACTATGAGAAGGGAAGGCAGAGAGAGGCAGGAGAACTGAGGTGTCTTAGAACTGTTCATACAAACATTTGCTTAGACTCTGAGGGCAAAAAAGATTGATGCAAAATCCCATTCCTAATAGCAAGTAGCTATATGTCAGTGTTGCCTTAAAGATTGGAACTATTTCTAGGTTTAAGGAAAGTAAGTAATGTGCCGATTCAGTAATCACGGCTATGAGAAAGATGAGACAAAAATCTTTCTCTGCTCATCATGTAGCTAAGCCCAATTTACAGCTCATATATCTGGCCTGCGAGAGAACCATAACCCAGCAGGCAGGGAGAGCCAGCAGGCCTGAGATGGGAACTGGCCTTATTAGAACAAAGGAGGAGGAGGAAAATGGCCTGAGCATCCATGGCTCCAGGAAGGGGGCTCTGTAAGGACAGCCAAAGGACCCTGCAAGAGAGACACCATCCGCCAGGCAGGCCGGAGAGCTGAATGTACTTCCATTGAAAGAAAAATGTTCTAATCCACCTAACTATTCTTCAGGACCAGCCAGAGAAATTGACAATGTTGATTCATTTAGCTCAGCAGTATTCAGGTCAAAATCAATCTTGTCAAAAATTCATCACCCACACTCAATAAGTAAGAAAAGGGATACAGGCTCCAGGGGAATCAATCACACCCCAACAGGGAGCAGCCGAAAACAGATCTATCATGGCCTCTGATGGAGCTTTCCATTACTCAAAGTGCTATTTCCTGAATGTGCCATAGAGGCCCCACCCAAGGTCATGGGCATCAGCTCCCGCCCCAAGAGCACCCCAAAAATAAGAGGGCACAAGAGCAGTTGGTCAGTACACTGGTCATCTCCCTGAAGCCAGAAGTTTCGAAGGCCTTGGAGCAAATTTATACATATGTCCTTTTTTCACAGGTTCAACACTCAGCTGCTGGCATGGCCTTGAAGAAGTTATTTCATCCATTCCTTGCCTTCAAGAATTGGTCAAAAATTAACTCTCCCATAGTCTCCTGATCCCTGAGGCAGTGTCATTTCTATAGGAAAGAGAACAATAGCATGTTAGCAGCTTCTCTGCTGCACCAAGCTCTGCTCAGGTCCTTTACTTCCCTGAGGGTAAAGGCAAGAGGCCTCTGCAGAACTTCCCAGCCTCAGGGAACAGGACACAGAAGCTAACTCTCCCTCCTCTTTGTTCTTAGGCCAAAAAGCTGCCACCCCATAAAGTTGGCATTATGGTAAGCCTGATTCCCCTCAATTCATAGGAGACTCTCTAGTGGACCTGAGAGATCTCTTCATGATGGAGAAGACACATCCGTCTCCACCACTCACCAGTGTGTGAGCTCCAGCCAGGAGACACCAAGCTAGTGCATCCCTTAGGCTGGCTGAAGATCCAGTGAACCCCCTGTGAGGAGCTGGCACACAGATGGTGCACCCGGGATGAAGACTTTCACCAGACAAAGGTCCCCTGTGGTACGGAGTCTTTGCTTCTGGACTTACCTTTCCATCACAGAACTTCTGAGAAGCACTGTCACTCACTCATTCATTTGTTCCCTCACTTGGAGCAGTACCAAGGACTCCATGCCATGACACAGGGTCTTCATCTAAGTGCAATGGGAAGCCACCAAAAGCAACATCATCTGATGGTACATTTTTAGAAAGCTTTATGAGAAGTGCTGTTTGGAGAAGGGATTTGAGCTGAGCAAGAGGGGAAGGAGCAGGGGGCTTTTCCAGAGTTCCGAGGACAATGGTGGTAGTTTTGTCCAGGGAAGAAGCAGTGGGTTTGGAAGAGCAGGTACTAGGATCTAGGAAAGATTTTGGCAGTGGAGTCATCAGTACTTGGTGAATTAGATGTGGAGGCTGACAGAAAAAAAAGAACTGATTTCTGTAAAGTTTCTGTCTCAAACTTCTGGGTAGAAGGGCTTCTAATTATTGTTGGGGAAGACTGGGAGGATTGGGTTAAAGTGAGAAAGTACAAGTAAGAGCTCTTCTGAGTTAAAATGCATATTAAACATGGAGAGTGTAGAGTAAGTGGAGTTGTTGGCTCGAAGGTGTTTATTTAGAGTGAGAAGACTGAATGAGATCAGCTGGGGACAAGGGGGAGGGGAGGACCAAACCCTGGGCAACTCCTCTGGAGGAATCCATATCCAAAGCCGCCAGCCCTTTGGGGATATATAGTTGTCAGAACAGAGTCACATGAGTAAGGGATGGAGGGGATTTGAGGCAAAGGGTTCTGGGAGAACAACACTTGGGAGAGATGGGAGATAGTCGCCTTGTGAACACACGGAGGCAGGCAGATTATACCCATACCAGTCCCAGGAAAAGGCAGAATTCTATTGTCTGAAGATCTCTGCTTGCTGGGTAAGTATTTCTGGGAGGTAGGTAGCATCAAGCCTCTTATGCCACAAATTTTGAATACTCTGATTTGAAGGGAAATGGAAAGCAGAGGAGAAATCTCTGCTCCAGGTGCAATGTCGATGCCATGCAAATATGCTCAGCAACCCCTATTTCTGGAGGCTTCCACAGCCTATCACACAAAAGGGACACATTATCATGGATACTCAAAGGCTTCCTGATCTCTAGAACTGCAAGGCCTCAGCCCCCTTCACCGACAGCAGCATCTTCTATGTTTATTTTGGAATGTTCCCAGGGGCCTGAGCTGTGCAGTCTCTTCGCATCCTGCCTGCCACAGTCCCAAGACCTGCACAAAGGGGCAGCCCCTCCTTCCAGAGCCTTCCACACCTCCCTTCTAAGGCACTGTGTTCCCAAAGCTGCAGCTCCAGTAGAAGTCACCTGATACCTCCACACCATGCTGGGGTCTACTGCAAACTGAGAGGGTCCTACGTTTCCCCTTCATGTGCTGTAGATACCAGGGAGGGGCCAGCCCACAGACCCAGCTGTACAGCACACCCAGCCACACCCCAGATCCCTTCCAGTGTCTGTCAAACCAAGAAAGATTCAAGGAGCTGCAAGTAAACAAGTTTACTAGCACCTAACGTGATTAATCAACAGAGGATGGTGAACAGATGGACAGACAGCCAGCCGTGGGCATGAGGGGAAGGGACCACTAGAGGTGGGAGAAGGAAGGTGTGGAAGTCCTTGCTTAGACACCAGAGGGAAGGAAGTACAGGGCTCCCTGTAGGGAACAGCAGGGTCCCAGGCAGGATTCAGGCCTAAGGGTCTGTACCCCACCTGTCCCCACCCTATATGTACACCTGCTTCAAGAATGATGAGAGACCTGGAAAGGGAGCTGTGAGGAAGTAGGTAATGATCTCAATTTCACAGCTGGGTGGGTTGGGGCCCTGCCGAGGGAATTAGTTTCTGGGACAGGAAAGCAGCTTCAACTTCTCCGTCTCCCTATCTGGTTTGCCCAGTCAGGTGTTAAGATGAGTCCAGCCAGGGGACCCAGGCTCCAGCGCCCACATCTGAGACTCCCTCACTGCATGGCAGCCTCCACCTCCTCAGGTGCGCTCTGGTGCCAGGCCACACCTGCTCTCCTGGGCACAGCTCACCAATATGGCTGTTTTTAAAGACGTATAATATTGACAATGACAGCCCCCATTCACTGGCTGCTTCCTGCCTTTATGGACTTTATGCTTGATGCCAACCTTATGAGGTGGTTACTGTTATTCCCATTTCACAGATGAGGAATCTGGGGTTCAGAAAGGTTAATTTGCCCAAGCTTTTATAGTTAGTAAGCTATAGAGCCAGGAGCCCAACAGCTGTGTCTGACTCCAAATTTCATACTCCAAACTCCTTTGTTATATTGATTTCCAGGATGAACAAGTCATGTGCTGCATTAAGCAACTGGGAAGGGGGAGCCATGATTCACATAAAATAGCAGGAGAGGGGAAAGGAACCCAACCCACAATCCATTAGGCAGAGGGCAAAAGAAGGGACTCAGAATGAGTCGATGTGCCCCAAGTCCTCCACTGAGACATCCTGTCCCCAAAGTACACAATCAGAATCTCCTTCCTTGCCCTTAAGAGGGGAACCATTTCTCCTCCAGGGCAGACTCTCCTGTCCAGCTGGGGATAAGAGGGTAGGTGGACTTTCTTCTCCTGAGCTGACCCAATATCAAATAGGGTCTCTCTCACCAGTCCTCCAAAGACAGGCAAAACGGCTGGGGTGCCGAGTGCAACAGAAAACCAGGTGCCTCTCAAAGGTTGAAAAGGCTACCAGGCCTGCCACCACCTTCAAAGGATCCAGGCCATCTTCATGTAGCCAAGCTCGCCTGCCTCACCTGCTGGCTGTGGCCCCCAGAGCCCCTCCTCTCAGCCCTGAGAGGTGAGTTCACTTGATTGGGTCCATGCAGACCCCTGAGCCAGCTCTCACTGTCCCATGTGCAGCCCTTTCTGTTCAGCACAAAGCTAGTCATGGCTCCTGCCTTGACCCTATGCAGAACTTTCCCGTTGGACCCAGGGGTGACTCTTCACGGCAATCCCTCTCCCTTCCCTGAGGCATCCACCTTACCTCCAGGACAGCTCCCAGGTGATAATGGTTTCTCCGACTTGACCGTCCTGCAGCTCAGATCCCCCCCTACCCATACACCCACAGAGGACACAGTAGGAGGGACACCCGCTTTCTAGAATCTGGAATCAAATGACCTCTCCTAGAGCCCTAAAACAACCTGAGCCTGGCGTGTGCTACCAATTAGCACGCTCCGGCTAGCACACATCACAAAACTTGACTAACTGTGACATAAACCAGAACTTTTCACTTTAATGTGCATAGAAATCACATAGAGGGTCTTTTTGAAATGCAGCTTATGATTCAGTAGGTCTGGGTTGAGGTCTGAGATTGCACTTCTAGCAAGCTCCCAGGTGATGCTGATGCTCCCAGTCCAGGTTCCACACTTTGAGTAACAAAGATTTCAATATTTCAATCTCAAGGATGAAGAGGCCTAGAGCTAGGTGGCTCCACAATTGGCTCTATACTCACTAATGTCTTCATGAGGCTCCTCTGCACCTTCCTCAGGACAAGATGGCTGCCAAAGCTCCAAGTAGGAAGAATGCAAGGATGAGCAGAAGATATTTCTTGCTTTGGTTTTCTTACTGGCTAGAACTGGGTCCTGTTGCCCATCCCTGGACCAATCACTATCAGGAGAGATCGTATTGCCATGACTGACTTAGCTAATTGCATTTCACCCCCTGGGACTGGAGATATTTCTACCTGAGCAAAAATCAGAACTCTATTAGTGAGAAAGAAAGAGAACAATTAAGATGTAGGCAACCAGACTGCCAGGAGGGTGCAACCCATTACCAGTCCTCTAGCTCCCTTTGCCCTTCTCTAAGGTGTAGGCTTGAAGGACAAGGGAGAGAATGGCCAGCACAAAGTAAAGCAGCAGAAACCAAAGGCTTTGGGGTGCAACATGGGTCTGCAGGGAACAAGTGTGCTTATCAGAGAAGGGAAGTGAATATTCCTGGAAGTCTCACCCAGGGGCGTAGGAAGGGCTCCTCTGATAATGCCCATGAAAGCATTTGGTAAACAGCCAGATGCACTGGGAAGCAAGCAGTTGTGGTGGTCGCCATTAGTGTCATGCCTAGACCCACGGAATGTGGGGAGCCGTAGAAGCAGAAAGAATGTCCTCCCCGCAGCCTGTTCCCCCAGCGACTCTGGTGGGAATTTTCCCTGCTCCCAATTCTCTCCCTCTTTGTTGATTGTAACGGCTCAGGGATCAGCTGACACTCTGGCAGGGCTGGGTGGGCTGGCATGAGGCTTCTGCCTGAGGAGAAAGAGGCACTTGTTTTGGAGGAAAGACTTCTGTTTCCCAGTGGTGAGAAGTCAAAGAGCCAGAGGCCAGAGGGCACACTGGGGACACTGTGTCTTCTACTGAGGGGCCAGACCGCGGGCACAGCTGCTGTGGCCCGGCATCTTCACACATGTTGTTCCTTTCCCAGGAGACGCTCTTCCCCCCACATTGCTCACATCTGGCATCTGACTCAGTCTAAACCACCCTGCAGGGACGTTTCCTTGGCCCTGGAAGCTGCAGCAGCCTGTCACTCTCTCTGACAGTAGCTAATTTTTCCTGCTGTGCTCATTCTCTGCAATACATAATGCTGGTTTATGGTCAATCAATTGGAATCTCCATGAGGGCAGGGGTCAATTCCATCATGGCGCTGCCTGCTCAGCCCAGGGAGTGGCACGCAGTACTCACACAGTCAGTTTTTATGAAATACGTGAAGGCATGAATGAATGGATGCCATTGAAACTGATCCCAGTCTCCAGAATGGAAGAGCCATAGTGAACACTTACATGAGGCAAAAGAGGTTCAGCGTGGCTCTGAGGGGTGAACTCTCCAGCGGTGGTGCTGGAGAATCCCAAGGAGGATGAGGAAAAGA
Source organism: Urocitellus parryii (assembly GCF_045843805.1). Classification (NCBI taxonomy): domain Eukaryota; kingdom Metazoa; phylum Chordata; class Mammalia; order Rodentia; family Sciuridae; genus Urocitellus; species Urocitellus parryii. The sequence goes on from NC_135534.1 coordinate 99,859,346, forward strand.
GTGAGCAGCATGTGCCCGTCATTCTAGGTGATAGGAGGAGGAGGTGGTGATGTTCAGTTATATGTCAACTCGACTGGACTGAGGAACCAAGATAGCTGGTAAGCAGCCTTCTGTGTGTGAGATTAACATTGAATCAATGCACTAAGAGGTCCTGCCTCACCCAATGTGGGTGACACCAGCCAATTAATTGGCTGAGGCCCAGAGAGAATAAAAAGAGAAAAGAAAGGCAGGCTTTCTACTCCAGAGTCACAGCATCCTTCTTTTCCTGCCCTTGGATATCAGAACCTCAGGTCGTCTGACTTCTTAGCTCTGAATTTCCACTAGCAGCCCCTGGGTTTTCAGGCCTTTGGCCACAGCCTGAGAACTGTCCATTGGCTTCTCTAGATCCAAGGCCTTCAGTCATGGGCTGACCCTACTACGGGCTTCGGTTTGCAGAAGACCTGTTGTGGGATTTCTCAGCCTTCATAGTCAATAGACTCAATTTCCCTAATAAATCTCCTCCTACCTGCCTACCTTCCTACCCTATTTGTTCTGTCTCCCTGACTAATGCAAATGATTAGATAACTTTGGGAAGGTTCCACTTGCCACTGACTCTGCGACCCCTCATCTGGCACAGCAGTAATAAGTTGCCTCGGCTTCAACTCCTCTGACCACGGATGTTGCAGTTCTGATTGCAGAAACCCCCATCAGTTTGGGTGGCAAAGGAGGGTGGGAGAGGAATCAGGGCTGCGATCCTGGGCTCAGGGTCCCGGTCCACTGGGCCATGTGATGAGGGGGAAATTGAGTAGAATGCGGAAACCATGACCCAGAACAGCAGACTCATCCCCTGCAAAGACCGGAGCCGGATGGTGGGGTGGGGCTTGGAGAAACACTGATCACTCACACCTGGCTCAGAGCTTACTTAAGCTGTTCTAATGACAGCTTGAAAAGGTACCCTGTGCATCCTGCATGGTCCAGAGTGACAGGAATAACCACCCATGCCAGAGAGTGCACAGGAGATCAATCAAGCAGCAAGTCATAGAGAAACAGTCAGCTTGCCCTGCTGGCCCTTTCCTGCTCATCCTGACTGTGCACAGGGAAATCCATCGAGCAGCACCACGTGATTCCACCGTAGCACTGTGATATCACCCATGCTGAGAAGCACTGTTACAGTTTGGACCTTAATTGGCCCCCCACCAAAGCCCATGCATGTATTAAAGGAGTGGTCCAGGGTGGAGCCATTGGGATGTGGTAGACTCTTAAAAAGGCAAGGCCTCCTAGTAGGAGCTGTTTAGGTCACTGGAGGTGGGCCCTTGAAGAGAATTGTAGGACCTGTCACACCTTCTTTTGCTCTGGCTGTGGGGTAGGTAGGCGGTTTTGAAACATAACTTCTGGCCATTGCTATCTGACAAATGGGTTCACCCAACCATGGGCTCAAATTCTAAAGCTGGGAGTCAAAATTAACCCATTGTCCTTATAATTGAATTATGTCAACTCTTTGTTATAGTAATAGAAAGCTGACTAGCACAGCACTGGAGAAAATAAGAGCTGATAGAATCTAAAAGGAAGAGCAGAATGACTGTGTGTGTGTAAGGGGTGTGTGTGTGGGGGGGGCTCATGCAGAAATAAGTTAAAGGAACAGCCAGGAATGAAGGCTGTGTCAGACAGGGAGGTATGTGACTCTGGGCCATCCCACCCACCATTCATTCTTTCATTCATATAATATGTGCTGGCACCCACTTTTCTCCAGGTGGTGTGCTAGCCCTTAGATTTCAATGGTGGAAGAAAGCCGTGCAGTCCTTGCTCTTACAGTGCTTATTGTCTACGGGGATTCAGAAACGAATCAAATATTCCCAAGTACTAACTGTGGTTAAGTGCTGTGTTGAGAGTGTTTAAGAGGTATCAGTCAGACGGGCTTTCCTGAAGACAGGAGATCTGAACTGATATCTGAAGGAAGACAAGGAGTCAGGCAAAAAGTATTCTGTGCAACGGGACTGAAATGTGCAAGGATCCTGAGGTGGGAGTAGACAAGAAATATGTAAGGAAAGAAAGGAAGCCAGAGTGATTGACAGAAAGGAGGAGCTTGGTGGCTCTGGGTCTCTGTGGAAGCAGGAACATGAGGGCCTTCCTGGTGCACTTCTGTTCATTACTCCCAGGATGAGAGCCAGCACAGCCCAGCCAGTGACTGGCTGAGAACACGGAACACTCTGGAGCCTGCTGGGTCTCCCTGTGCACCGAGGGGGCCTACACAAGCATCTCGGGGAACTTTGGAGGGTCCTGCAAATGTGCTGTGCTGGTCTTGTTTCACCCACACACTGTGAGAGTCGTCTAAAGATAGAGCCACACTGCTGGCTGGCTGAGATGTGGAGGTCCTAGTTAGCCTCCACCCCTCTTACCAGGAAGGTGCTCCATGTCTTCTCCAGGATGTTCTGGCCCAAGAACCAGGGAGCCACAATGGTGCTGAGCCAGCATTCCAAAACTTCCAAGTGTCTGTTTAAGGCCAGGGCTTTATATGGCTCTCTATATGTCTTCTTCTCTTCTGTTCCTGCTGTGTGTGTGTGTGTGAGTGTATGTGTGTGTATGACCCAGAAGTGAAACTTACAAGAAAGGACACAAATCCCAAGTATTTATTTTTGTTTCACAAAGTTAGTACACTCTAAAATGTGAACATCAAAAAAAAAAAAAAAAATTCCAGGTTGCTTCTAGTAACATTATTTGTGATAACCCTTGAACTGAGAGGATATTACATTAGTAATATCATTAACATTCATTCATGCATATAAAACAAAGTTATTTGTTTATAACAAGAACAGATATAAAAATAAATAAATAAAATGTGACATAGTCATAGAACAGAATACTACGTAGCAATGAAAAATGAGTAGACTGTAGCTGTATATAACAAAGTAGATTTGAAAACATTTTGCTAAGTCAAATAATCCAGACACAGAGGACAATATTTTATGATTCCACTTACATGAGTTATCTAGAATAGAAAAATTCAGAGAGTATGCATCCTGTTATTTTATTTTGTGATCATACATCTTCTTCCTTCTTTTTCTGTCTTCCTTTTATTTCCTTTTCTGTCTTTCCTTTTCCTTCTCTTCCTTTCCTTCGTTCTCTCTCTTGCTGTGTCCCTCCCTCCTTCCCTCTTCCTTGTTTTATCCCTTTCTTTCTTCCTTTTCTCTTCTACCAATTCTTTCATTCTTCTTGTAGACATTCTTTCAATATCTGTAATATAACTTTGTTTTATATGCATGAATGAATGTTAAGAAGTATTTGATATTACTAATGTAATATCCTGGCATCATTACTTTTTTCCCATGAAAAAATAGACTTGATAAGAATATTACAAGAAAGGGAAATTACACTTACTCTCATATCTCTCATGGAACTAGATGCAGTTCTCATAAGAAAATAAGAAAAACTCAATTCAGCAATGTATATAAGAAGAATAATATACCATGGCCATAGGTGTTATCTTCTATGTTATCCTATAAAAATTGCATTATTTTACATTCCATGTGGAGGCTATTATTGCTCTTGGATTGATTTTAAATTTAGTGTGAGATGGAAGGCAAGATTCATTTTTCCATAGACATACTCAGTGACCCAACACCCTTTATTGAAAACACCATCTTCTACCCTTTACACAACAGTGTGCCTTTGCCATGTTCCCAAGGGACCACATGTGTGGGTTTGTTTTTGGACTCTGCACTCTGTTCCTCTGATCTCTTTGGCTCTCCTAGCATCATTACTTTACTTTCATAATGTCTTTATTTGCATCCTCTCATCTTCAAGTATGGTCATCTTCAAGACTCTGCTAGCTATTCTTGAATTTTGCATTTCCACATAAAAACCAGCCTGCTGATTTTTCACATGAAAGAAAATGTTACTGGCATTTTCATTGGAATTCTATGAAGCTTCTAGGGCAATTTTTTTAAAAAATAAACAAACCTATAATAGTGAGTCTTACAATATAAGAATATGACACAGAGTTCTATATAGTTTTTTTTTCCTACTCTCCATATATTTTATGGTTTTCTTCAGATTTATTTTGTCCAATTCATTTCTAGTTATTTGATAGTTTTGTTATCATAATGGCCTTTCTTAAGTTTCATTTCCTAATGCTTTCTCCTGGCATAAAGAAATGTATGATATGTCAAGGTCGTTGTACTATCATGTGTAACTAATTAAAACAAAACAAACAACAAAAGGAGATGTTAAAATCTGACTAAAAGCATTTATTGGTTCTGATAACTTGCTTGTAGATACTTTTGGAGATTATACATAACAGCCATGTCATTTGTAAATAATGTTGCTTTCTTTCTCTCATGACCTTATTGCATTGCTGGAATATCTAACACAGTGCTGAATGGCAACTGATAGCGGACTTTATTCTCTCATCATTAATCTCAGGAGGAAGCTTTCAATACTTTCCCATTAGGTAGGCTTTTTGAAGACAGCCTTTATTGGGAAAGGAGGTTCCCTTTCATTCCTAATTTCCCTAGTTTTTTGATTTGGTTTTGTTTTTGAAATCATGAACAGGTGTGAAATTTATCAAATACATATTTATACCCATTGAATTGATTATATAATTTTTCTCCTTTAACATATGAATACAATGAATTGTTTGATTTTTCTTATGTTAAACTATTCTTGAATTCCTTTATCCATAAATCACCTATGGCCATGGTATATTATTCTTCTTATATACATTGTTGAATTGAGTTTTCTTATTTTATTAGAGCTGCATCTAGTTCCATGAGAGATGTGAGAGTGAGTATAATTTCCCTTTCTTGAATATTCTTGACAAGTCTAGTATCAAAGTACTGCTGGCCTCATAAGACAAGTTGAAAAATCTCTCTTCTTTTTATATTTTCTTAAAGAGTTTATTTAAAGTCATCATTTTTTTTCTCTAAAATTTTTGAAAGATTTTATGAGTGAAGTCAATTGGGCCCAGTGTTTTCTTTGCAGAAGGTTTGAAATATGGATTAATGTCCTTTAACAATATAGAATGTCCAGATTTCCCATTTATTTTTTTACATTTTTATTTCCCCTAGAAATTTATCCATTTGATCTAATTCTTCAAATTTACTGATTTGAAATCAAGTCATCCATGACATTATCTTGTTAGTTCTATAATATCTGTAGGGTTTGTGGTGATGACTCCTTTTCCATTCCTGATATTGGTTGTCTATTTCTCTCTTTTCAGATCAGTCTAGATATGGCTTTATAAAATTTATTAGACTTTTCAAAGAACAAAAGTTTGGCTTTGGTTATTTCTTTTATTACACATTATTTTCTGTTTATTGATTTCTGCTCTTTGCTATTTTCTTCTTTTAATTTTCTTTCAGATTATTTATTGTTTGTTTATTTTTAGAGAGATTTGTAAGAAAATTTAGATAATTGACTCTCAGTCTTTCTTTTCTAACACATTCACTTAAGACAATACATATAACCTCTCTAGGATTTTTAACCATTCGTGTACTGGCTGCCTCAGATGCTCTGATAATTCCACATAGTCATTTTGTAATTTAATCCAGATTTTATACTTCTTATAGGGAGTGCTAGTCTAATACATACTAGTACATTATAACCAGAAGCATCTTTATATTATGGATTTTTAAAACTCACAATCATAATGGGAAGGAATTAAAATAATTTTAGGTAGTGGATATCAAAATACACTCTTTAACTTAATGAACCTATTCTACAAAGGATGCCTGCTAGAGACATTTTAGTGGAAGGATCAAATCTGCATTTCAGAATGTTGAATATTAATGTAATTAGCACTTATGAATAATTACTATGTTAAGAGGCATGGTAACAGGGTGGTTAGATATAGGTTGTGAAATCAGATTGCCCAGGTTTGAATACCAGTTCTAAGACTTCCTGGCTATGTGACCTTGGACAAATTATGTCACTTTCCAAGCCTTCATCATTTTAAAATGAGGGTAATGATAATAGTTATCTCATGGGGTTATTGTGGAAGAGTAAATGAGATGATGTCTACTGTACTTAGGACAATACCTAGAACATAATAATAATAGGTAACAGTAACAAGATTTCTCATTATTAATTATATTTTGGATACAATTTAGATTTAGAAGGGTTAAATAACTTGCTTAAGGTCACCTAGCTTATAAATGTTAGTGCTGGGATTGCCTAGCATGAGTGAGGCCCTGGGTTCAATCCCCAGTGCCACCAATAAATAAATAAATAACAGTGCTAGGATTTGGATGTAGATCTAGATGCCTCCAAACCCAGTGACTTAGTAGGAATGGATGTAAAATGAGTTGGTACGAGGGGGAGTGTTGCAAGGTGGCTCACGCAACACTCCAAACTAAAGCCACAGGAACCTAAATTTGAGTGGTGACATTGCAAAAGGGAGAGGAAGGAAGAAATCTGAGAAGCATGATGAAGGAAGCACGGGATTTAATGACTAATTAAATATGGAATGGGAGTCAGGGGAAGGAGAGTGAGGAGTGAGAGCTGAGTCATAGTGCTAATCCTGAGTGACTAGAACATTCATGATACAACAGACAGAAATAGGAGAATTTAGAAAGGAAAGGAATTTTCAGGGGAGGTGTTACACTTAGTTTCAGACAGACAGGGAGGGAGCTATCACTGCAGATACAGAATTGGGACTTGGGAAGAGGACTGGCCTATAGAGATCATCCCTTGAGTCGCAGTGAAAGCTTCAACAGTATATGTGATCCCTAAGTGAGAGAATAGACAGGAACAAAGTCCCAAAGATTGAACCTTGGTACAGAGCCAATGTTTATTTATGGATGTTCTAGAAGGGAATAAATAGACATGTAGATAAGGGAACTGGTGGATGTAATCTACTCAGACTTTCAATAAGCCTTTGGCAAGATTCCATTTCAGAAACTGTTAAGAAATCAGGGCATGATGGGTTCATGAGGAAAGTTGTTTTGTTAGGGGCAAGGAATGAGTTCAGAAACAAAATAAAGGATAAGGATAAATGGATGGTCACTCCTCTAGGGAGATAAGCAGAAAGGATCAGTGCTAGGTCTTTATCCTTGATCTTGATAAGGACATTTCCAATAAAATCTCCATGTTTGAGTTTGACATTAAATTATTTCCAGAAGTAAAGTACCGTGCCGAAAAGATTAGACGGCAGAGAGACTGTCTGTGTGGATGGGCAAAACCCAACCACCCCTCTGGGTACTCGGTCCCTTCAGTTTTGGGTTCCTCATAACCAAGACTTGCACTGAAAGCTCAGGTCTGGCTTTGGGGCCAATTCCACTTATAAGCTCCTGAGGGGCTTCAAGGAGCTGCAGCCCAACGCCCTGAACCTCAACATCAAGTCATCCCTCATTCTTGGATCTAAAGGCTTCAAATATTACCCGCTCCAGAGTCCCAATCTTCTACTTGGAGCCCCTCTTTAAGTCCTCTGGATTTATTGGCTACTGCCGTCTTCCCAGAACTGGTAGATAAGGGAACTGGAGGATGTAATCTACTCAGAACTGGATCTCAGATCTCTCTATGGAGCATTGTCCAAAGGGACTTTCTACAATGGTGGAGATAAGGTACCTCTGCAGTACCTAATAGAGCAGTCATTAGCCATGTGTGGTTCTGGAGGACTTGAAAAGAGATTAGTGAAAATGAAAAAAGAAATGAGTGTTTGATAAGGGAACTGGTGGATGTAATCTACCAGTTAAGAAGAAGCCCAGCCCTCTTCCCAAGTTCTGATTCTGAATCTGCAATTTAATTTTAATTAAAGTTTCAGTAGATACATGTGGCTGCCCTGCACCCACATATGAATAGCAGAAGCATGCTCAGAGACTGCCCACCCTAGGCTGAGCTGTGCTCTCCTTCATGTGTTTTGACACACTGTTGCTGATGCTTCCAAGTCCTATCAAGTTGTGGGAAAGTGTTAAAAGAAAATAAGTGGCAGATCCGTTTTAAGACAGGCAATGTTTAGGGATAAAAAATTCTAGCGCATTTAAATAAATGAAAGGATTTGGAGCCAAATCCAAGAAACCCATTTAGATTCATCAAAGATTATTTCTGAGCTCAGTGTCGGCTTGTTATAGCCCAAAAGATTGTTAAATATTGGACCAAGTTTCCTCAGTCTGTAGGCATGAGGAAGATCTGACCAAAATTCATGTAATCCAACCTTCAACAACAACACTCAGCGAGGTCACCACAATATTCCTTCATCAAATGCTGAGACAGAAGACTGGAAGAGAGCTCAAAAGCCTAGTGTGTGGTTATCAAGGTGGAAAGTCACCTTAGAGATTAGGGATCATTTAATGGCTGGGGACAGAGACCCAGTCAACCTGGTTCAAGAAAAGGGGCTTGATATAAAGATAAAACAATCCCTTTGCTCTACATACAAAGACAGGAAACAAAGCTTTGTGAACTGGAGAGACCCAGAACTAGAAACTCGGGTGTTGACATTTATTCATTCATCCCTTCGGGGAAAATGACTTTCCCCTCTCTCTGCCCCCTCCATCACATCCTTTCTGTCTGTACTTCATGGCTTTCCCATAACCTAGACTTATGCTTTCCAACTTTGGATTTGGGTTTTTCAGCACAATCACATGGTTTTCTCCTCATGTTCCCTTCGTCTTCTGACTCAGGATCTCCAAATCCAAACCCAGATTCCTGGAAGGAAGCTGATTGTTCACTTGTGTCCCATCGGCTGTGATTAGGGGAAACAGAGTCACGTGACACTGTGGCTGCCCTGCAGTGTTAGAGGGAAATTCTACAAGAAGGAAGATGGATGGGGAGGCAAAGAAAACTATACCTACCAGCCCCCCAAAGCCAAAGGAGTGTCAGGAGTTTCCCTGGCATCTTAATTCCTTTGATTTTTTTCTATATTTTTTACATTTGAATAATAGTAAAAAAAAATTCTCACCTATTGAATATTTGTTATATGCTAGAGTGGTGTTTACAAACATTATATTGGGTAATATTTTGGGGAATCAGAATTTCTTATTGTCTTCCTTTTACTTACAATGAAACTAAGGTTCAATGGATCTAAGTAATTGGACCAAAATCAAATATCTAGGGTGTGGGAAAGCCAGATTTGAACTATAATATTTCCAAATTAAATGTCCTTAACCTCTATGCTAGACTCCTTCCTATTTCACAAGTGGGGTAAAACATATTGGAATTGTCACACTAAGAGATGATAGAAGCCGAGACTGTAAATGTATTAGGAAGATATTTTTTAAGTTACAGAATTGCTAATAGACTAAGACTACCAAGGAGACCCACACATATCTGTCCACACACAAGCTGAACCACCATGTGCACCAATATCATGAACAATAGCAGTATCTGGCAAAGCACATATAGGCATATAATAAACTTTTATTGAGGGAAGAAAGAAGGGCAGGTATCCAGGAGGATAACTATAGCTTTTAACAATATGTCCCTGGAGATGTCTATTTCCAGTAGACAGACTTCTAAACTGGGCAAAACCAACATGGTAACTTCAAATTTCAATTGAGGAGAACATTCAAGATATAGTGGGGAGACAGAAAAATAAGCAGTGACCTTCAAACGCTGTGGGAATACCGTAATGGAGATGTGTATAGATATGAAAGTGTCTTGGGGGTATTTAACACAGACGGGCTCATCCATGCAGTGTTGATGGGGTGGGACTTCATGTTCCAGCTAGGAGAGACAGTATGAGCACAGGCATGGACATGAGCAAAGGCAGAGGGTATGTGCAGGCAGCTGGGTGTCCCTGAGAATGAAGGACGGCAAGCGGGTGGAGGGTGAGTGCCGGGGAGTTGGCAGGGGTGGATCTTGAAGGACCTTTTATGCCATGTTAAGCAGCTTGGACTTTATCCAAGTGATTAAAGCAGAGAATAACAGGGTCAGATTCGTGTTTTAAAAATAGATTTTCCTGCTCTAAGGAGGATTGATTTAAGGAGGAAAGGTCTAGGGGCAGGGAGACCTATAGGGAATCCAGGCAAGAAATGATGAGGGCCTGAAGTGGGACAGAAGTTCTGGGGACGAATGAAAGGAAGAGTTTTGAAAACTATTTAGTAGGTTAAATTGGCAAGATGAGTAACTGACCGTGAACACGGGTGAGGAAAAGGTGTGACAGCTAAGTTTCTGAAGGTTCTGACGTGGAGTCTGCATGGGCGAGGAAGCCAGTCGCTAAGACAGAGGGGAGTAAGGGAGGCATGTTCAAGGAAGAAAAAGACAAGCGCTTACTCCATGTGTTGAGGAGCCTGAGACTGGTGGGGTGAGATGTCTGGAAGAAAGTTCAGGGGAGAAGCTGGGCTTGAGGTTGCAGATTTGGAAATCACCTGTCAAAACTTAACAGGTGAGCTCACCATTGTGCAGTAAATAAAGTGAAAGCCCAGGACTGGATTCCAAAGGATATGAGCCTTCCAAGAAGAGAGTGAGGGAAAGGAGCAAAGAGGTAATTTCAGAACAGCCAGTGTATCAGAGGCTCACAAACCAAGAGGGATGATGGGGATGGTTTTACAAATGCTGGGGAGACCAACTGGTCCATTGCAGTGGAAAGACCCAGTAAGATGACATCTAAAATGTATTTCTTGGATTCTGCAATTCACCAGTCTCAGAAAATTGTAGAGACTGGTATCCAATCATCAGTGAAGTAGAGACAGAGTCTCTAAATAAATTAGTATATTAACTAGAGAATAGAGTTCTTCAGAGCCAAAGGAACAGAGGACCATGATCACCTCCCATTAACATTAATGGCTGTGAGGTGCAAGCCATTTGGAAAGTCACAAGTGGCAAATATGAAAATTCTGGTGGCCAGGTGAAAGCTGGGTAAGATGGCAGATGCCTGTAATCCCAGCAGCTTGGGGGGCTGAGGCAGGAAGATCACAAGTTCAAAGCCAGCCTTAGTAAAATGGAGGCACTAAGCAATTCAGTGAGACTCTGTCTCTAAATAAAAAGAGGCTAGGGATGTGGCTCAGTGGCTGAGGGCCTCTGAGCTCAATCCCCACTACCTCCTGCCAACCCTCCCCAAAAGAGTAGTGTGAGCAGAAATCAGATTATAAGGGACATGTGCTGTTGGTCAGAATGCAGAGGCTCCCTGAGCTGGCTGGTAATTTGAGAGAGAAAAGTATGAGACAAATAGAATGAAGGGCATAGGGGGAAGTAGGGACAAGGAGAGGCCTTTCAATTGGTTGTTTGAACCTTTGTTTTGCTCTGTTTTCTGGTCGGATACCTTGGGCATCTTATAGAATGGGAAAAGTGGGGGGAGGGAAATATCATGGTAAGGACAGCGACTGATGAAGCAGGAGCCCAGAAGAGACAAGAGAAGTGAGCCTGAACTCAGCTAAGGAAGATTAGCCTCACAAGTTGAAGACTTCTTTTAGAGGAAGTGAGCTCACAACAATAGAGACAGGCAGGTCCCAAAGTGGAGAAGAGCCCAGAGAGTGTGGCCTCAGACTTAGTAAAGGAGGTGGTGTCCCCTCTCTTTAGGGTAGGTGTGTGAATTTGGAGAGCTCAGGTTGGCAGAATGCCCTGGGGGATGCAACTGGGAGCCCAGAGACACGGTAAAGCATTCACTAAGCCAGGATAGGGACTCTCTTAAGCTAGTAATAGCATCAAAGGCTATAGAAAGTCAACTGAAATAGGAAATGAGACTTAGTGATTAAGAGACATGGATCAAAATCCCCACACAAAAGAGAAAGTGCAAAAGGTCTATTGGCAAATAATATGAAGAATTTAACTCTTCCCACAGATATCTGACCCTCCTCCCACCTCAAAAACAGTTCAAGGTCTACTGGTGGTGGTAACTTGAGGCCATTTGAGGGAGGAGACTAGAGGAGTCAAATGCTCTGCCCTTCAAACACAAGTCATCCTTGATGGACACTTCTAGCCCCAATACTGAAGAAACCTTGAGCCCCATTGCCCCTAACCCACCCAATCAATTCATTAAACATAGGTGAGCACCTTCAAGGTGTCAGCACCGGCCTCCTTACATTTAGGGACGATGGAGAGAACAAAACAAATGAACTGCCCTTTTAGCTTTTCAGTCTGGGGCAGGGACTGGTCATCTAGTGCTCAATCCCCTCCCAGCAGCTAGTTACACCTATAGGTAACCAACAAACACTAAACCTTCCTCAGGCAATCAGGAAACTGGGAGGGGTTTGTGTTCTCTAGAACTACCTTGTAGGACCATCTCATACAAAATGGCCCTTCATTTTACTGGCTGCTTAAAATATCCGAAGACACATTCTATGAAATAAACGAATCAGCTAATAATAAGGAAATACCCCTGGCAGGCAGAGATGCTACCAAAAATAAATCCGTGAGTACAACCCACAGGGTGGCTATGGGGAGACTCAGCGACACAACCATGGTAAGAGCCCTCTCTAGAAGCTTCCATGTCCTTGTACTCAGGCAAAGAGACTTCCAATTGTTCTGATCACACAAACCATTTATGTCATTAGTTTTTCTTGTTATCCAAGAATTTTCACAATTGTCTCACAAAAGAGTGGATCAGTAAATGCAAAACTATGTACAGATTTGTCAGCACTGATATTTAATCACCACATCAGCTTATATTCAACATGCCTACCGAGGAGGGAGTCTGTCCATGTTAACTTTGGAGGGCTCACTGAATCTTAGCCCCAATTTTGCCTTCTCTGGCACCTCCAAAGAACAGCTACTATCTACTCATTATACCTTGTCTGCCTAACTCCTGCCCTTCCCTCAGAGCCTCCCTTCTTCATGAAGACCCCAAGGATTACATGGCTTTAGCTCACATCAGTGTTATTGGCCAAGCTGCTATAACATGTATGTGATTAGCATCTATTTGTATATTGTTTATTTTATTTCAAATTTAAGTGAATTTTAAATCTCAAAACCAATTCAACTTCTGAAAGGCATAAATTATCCCCCCCAACCCCTCCAATGATTAGGACTTAATGTTTCTTCTGTGTCACTCATTCATTCAATGTTTTTTGAGCACCAGCTATTTGGGGTCCTGGGAATACAATAGCAAACAAAAAAAATCATACTTTTAAGATGCAAATGTGAGTCAAAGACAAGGAAATAGACTATCTCTAATAAAATGTGTTAGGTACCAAGAAAAGGAAATGCTACTAGGTGCTTGGACACATTGAGAGGTGTCCTCTGGCCAGTCTCAGTCTGTGGGCCAGCAGGAGGGAATGGTGGTGAGCTTCATGTAAGACAGTGGTGACCAGACTGAATTCTAGAAGTGGGATAAGAATTGTCCAAGTCAATGTGTGTGGTGGTGGGTGGGATAGGGATTCCTATGGAACGGAGAATTTTTAGGGTTTGAAAATCCTGGGTTCCACATGTGGTTCTGAACAAGTAAGCTGTAAGGAGAGTGATGGGCAAGACTTTGAGGAACTCGCCATCTGGTCCAAGAGATGAGACAGACCATGAGCAGGCTGAACGAGCGCCTAACCTTGTAAGGGATGGGGAGCTAGGAGAGGTTTCTCTAGGTGGTGACAACTCAGGGTAATGTCAAAATGAGTAGAGTTTAACCAGGAAAGAAGACAAGGAAGGACATTCCAGGCAGAGGGAAATACACATTCAAGATCCTAGATTCTCCACAACCATAGCAGATATCTTATTATCAGCATTATTCTGTTTCTTTCCTCCTCCTCCTCCTCCTCCTCCTCCTCCTCCTCCTCCTCCTCCTCCTCCTCCTCCTCCTCCTCCTCTTCTTCTTCTTCTTCTTCTTCTTCTTCTTCTTCTTCTTCTTCTTCTTCTTCTTCTTCTCCTGCTCCTCCTCCTCCTCCTCCTCCTCCTCCTCCTCCTCCTCCTCCTCCTCTTCTTCTTCTTCTTCTTCTTCTTCTTCTTCTTCTTCTTCTTCTTCTTCTCCTGCTCCTCCTCCTCCTCCTCCTCCTCCTCCTCCTCCTCCTCCTCCTCCTCCTTCTCCTTCTCCTTCTCCTTCTCCTTCTCCCTCCTGATACTTTAGAATCCGTGGCCCTTCTCTGGCTCTGCTTACCTCAGCTCCATAGTCAAGCCACACTCAGTTATTTTTTTTTCCCCAACTGGAGAAAGGAAGCAAAATCAGGAAAAAGGAGAAAACAAGATTCTCGATTCTCCCTGGGAGGCATGTTGGACCCTGAGAGTGGGGTGAGATATCCAGCAGCTATAGAATTTTATTCTCAGATAAAGACTCTTTCTCCAGTATGAGACTCTGTGGCTTGGTAAATCATTTTCTGGTATTAGCAGCAGGTACCCACTTAAATCCTGACCTATGAGCTTCTTGAGGAAAAGGACCATGGTTTTTACTTGTATATCCTCAATACCTTGCATAATACCTTGTTGTACAGACACCCACTAAGTTCTGAATGACTGATTGACTCTCTGAGTTCCCAGTTCCTACTGTATTCTATCCGTTACTGAGTATTAGCTTAGATGCCTTTCATCTAAACCAAATACCCCCAAGAGATCGATTCCCCAAATATTCTTGCTTCTTTCAATCTAAGCCAGCCTCTTGGTAAGTCATGGGTAGAGCCAAATGCTCAATCTTGTTTCTAATGTATTTTGCCAACCGAGATTGCCTGAGTTAGGTAGGACTCAGAGAATGATCATTATTATATGGTTTCCTATTTTCATCTTCACCAGCATCTATTTATATAACTTTTCTCCCTTCTGATAATTTGAGAGCTGCATATCTTAAATTTTTAGTGATTATCCTTAATTTTAATACCATGTTTAATTATACATTCTTCAACTTATCTAATTATTTAATATTTTTACTCTTTACTTAAACATGTTGAGGACAGTAAAATTAATAACTTACTGAACAGCACTTCTCCCTGCTTCTTGTTCTTTAAACCTAGAGCAGGAATAGGCAAAGAAGCATTCCCAGGTCAAATCTGGTTCACTACTAGTTTTATTGAATACACATTAAATTATAAAGGTTTATTGAAACACAGCCATGTCCACTTATTTATGTATTGTCTTGTCTACTTTCAGCCTACAATGGCAGAGTTGAGTAGTTGTGACAGAAACTACAAGTTGAGTATCCTGTATTCAAAATGCTAGGAACCAAAGTGTTTTAGATTTCAGATATTGGCATATTTTTAGGTACACAGTAATATATTTGGGGGATGGGGCCAATTCTAAACATGAGATTCATTTGTCTTTTCTTTCTTTTTTTTTTTCCATGATTCAACTGCAGCCCCTCACAGCTTATAAGCCTAGCTTTGAGGTAGTTTGTAGTAGTTAGCCTTCTGTCACTGTAACAGAATACTGATGATAATTAACTTATAAAGAGAAAATCTTTATTTTGGCTCAATTTTGGAGGTTTTGGTCCTGATCGCTTGGTTCCATTGCTTTGGGACTGTGTCAAGGCAGCCCACATAGTAAGAGCACATGGCCTAGAAAGACCACTCATTTCATGGCCAGGAAGCCAAAAAAGAAGAGAAGGAGGTCAGGGGTCACAATCCCCTTTGAAGGTACACCCTCAATAACGTAATGACCTCCCACTAGGAACCATTCCATTAGAATCTACTACTTTTGGTCCATCCTAGGGACCAAGTCTTTAATACACAGATCTTGGGGATACATTAAAGATTCAAATGAATTGTGCAGCTATAAACATTGAAGTGGCTGCATCACTGTAGTATGCTGTTTTTAAGTCCCTTTGGTATAGACCGAGGAGAGGAATAGCTGGGTCAAATGGTGATTTTGATCCAAGTTTTCTAAGGAATCTCCATACCGCTTTCCAGATTAGTTGCACCAATTTGCATTCCCAGCAGCAATGGATGAGTGTGCCTTTCCCCTCACATCCTCGCCAACACTTATTGTTGTTTGTATTCTTGATAACTGCCATTCTGACTGATGTTTAAATTATTAAACGAGAATAAACTTATGTCATTTGCAGGTAAGTGGATGGTGTTGGAGAATACTGTGCTAAGTGAAGTAAGACAATCCCCTCCCCCAAAAAAATCAAAGGCCAAATATTCTCTCTGATAAATGGATGCTG
Organism: Urocitellus parryii; assembly: GCF_045843805.1. Taxonomy (NCBI): domain Eukaryota; kingdom Metazoa; phylum Chordata; class Mammalia; order Rodentia; family Sciuridae; genus Urocitellus; species Urocitellus parryii. Next base: position 99,875,268 of record NC_135534.1, read on the forward strand.
ATCCATTATGGGTATGTGGGGGGGGGGGGCGCGGGAGAATGAAAGAATTTTGATTGGGCCAAGGGGAGGGAGGGAGGGGAGGGGACATGGCGATAGGAAAGATGGTGGAATGAGAAGAAAATCATTACCCTAGGTACATGTCTGATTACACATATGGTGCAACTTTACATTATGTACAACCAGCAAAATGAAAGGTTGTGCTGCATTTGTGTACAATGAATCAAGATGCATTCTGTTGTCATATATACCTAATTAGAATAAATAAATAAATAACTAAATAAATAAATAAATAAAGGATTCAACTGATAGTAGAACTTTATGCAATATTTTTTAGCTTACTTGTATTTTGACTATGAGGTGCACAAATTTCCACTTGTGGCAGTCATCATGGTGACACTCAAAAAGTTTCAGATTTCAGAATGATTTGGATTTCAGATTTTCAAATGAGAGATGATCAGTTTATTGATGACTATGAACCCTTCATATTTTTTATCAGGTCCTTTTCAGAAAAAGGTTACAGACCCCTAGAGGTTTAATTTTTCCCTTTTTCAGTACCAAACAGGGTGTTAACCATTAGCTATTAACAAAACAGCTAATAGGTGTTAAATTTATTGTGTATTATTTCTTTGCTCACTGTCATTTCTAGTATTCCAGATGCTAGAATTCTCTCTGAATTTTTCTCCTTTTTTCCTTTAATGATTTCTGCATATGACTATGATATTCTCCTGCTTTTTAACTCAGAGAATGACAGTTTAGTAGGATACAAAATATAAGTTAATGGTTAATTTTCCTGAGCACCTTAAAGATATTATTCCTTTATTTTCCTTCCTCTGTTAATGCTTATGGGATAATCTCTGTGAGTTTTTGTTCTGGGACAACAGGATCTTGTTTACTTTAATATTTCTCTTAATCTTTCCTGTTTTGTAGCTTAACTACAAGTCCAAGTATTTATCTTGGTACTCAAGTTGCATTTTCAATTGGAGAATTCATGTCCTTCAATTCTTTCTTCAAATATTGCTTCTCTGTCATTATCTCCATTCTTCATTTATAATGTTCCTAACAAGGTTTTTCATAGCTTTCCATTCTATTTTCATTTCTGCTTGCTTTATTTCACAATTTTTGTTGGTTTTCAATGGATATTGTTTCTTTGATTTCTGTGAAAAATTTCTAAAACACGTTTTTAAAAACCTTTATTAGAGAGAGCCAGATAATTAGTTTCACTTGGAAATAATTTATGTAGTGATTGCTTGTTTTATTTGGCTATTTTTTATTATTCAATTTATTTATTTTTTCTTACCCCTGCTGGTTTTTGTTTTGTTTTGTTTTGTGGTTCTGGAGATGGAACCCAGGCTCTTGCGTATGCTAGGCAAGTGCTGTACCACTGAGCCAAATCTCCAGCCCATTATTAGATTTCTTCTCTGGTTTAGAATTTTGGTTTACAGAGATCATTTTTAGTGGCAGGGTTTTGTGTACTTTTCATCTCTCCTTCCCTATCTAGTATTTCATGTTTGTCTCCACTTGATATTTGGCACTAAAGTATAAAGCCAAAGCTGAGTGGTAGTGTGGCAGGGGTCTGTGGTGATAGGAAAGGTCTTGCCAATCCAGACAGGAAGTAGTAAGTGGCTTGACAAAGTACCTGCTTAAAGGCTATGTCCATCTGCTTCCGACTCCCTGAATCCACAGCTTCCTATTGAACAGTGCCTCTTAAACCATGTTCCTAAAGCAACAGCAGTAGTTTCTGGAAACTTGTTATGAATGTAATTCTTGCACTTGGGCCTACTGAATCAGACACTGGGGATGGGGCCCAGTGATCTGTGTTTCCACAAGTCCTTCTGGTGATTCTGATGCACACTCAAGTCTGAGAACTGCTGCACTCAGACCCCAAGCTACTGGCCAGTGGTTGCTAATTCAGCCTCCTTGCATGAAGGGGACATTGTGCAGGTCAGCTCCATACTTTAAAAGGGAACCTATTCTGGTTTGTCTCACCAGTGTCTCATTTCAGGATAATAATCAGCACCAACCTGCCTATATTGTCTTCTAGTTCTGGCCCACAGAAATTTTTATCTTATTTTTGAATCAGCCAACTTCTTGATGGCTTCCTCTTTTCATACTTTATATGGTATTATTCTGTTGAAGGCAAAGGGAGTGTGCCAAAAGTTGAATTTACAGAAATATCCATAAGGTCCAAAGCATAATCCACAGTCACCTCTTTATTGTTGCATTAGCCATAACACCACATTCATCATACACTGTCAATTGTATGACCAAAATTAAATATCTCACACATTTCACCATGTTTTGTGACCTAGGGCAAGCAGCTCTGCTCTTCTGCACCTTGATTAATTCACCTGTAAAAGGAGAATGGTGATGACTACCTGAGAATTAAGTCTGATAACATGTGAATAATCTAGCATAGTGTCTGGCTCATAATCGGTTCTCAAGGTTGTTAATCATCTCTCTTTATGAATCTAAAACTTGTGCTAAACTTAATTTTAACATTTTTAAGATTTAGACAACCGGCTTTCCAGTTCACTTACCAATTTGCTGCTTATCAAAACTCCTTTCATCACAATCCCCACTCAACAGAACATAATGACATTCTAAAACAGAAATATTAAGAGGTTCTTCCCCAGCGGTAAAGAATGGGTCATCCCCCTCACTCAAGGGCTGTAGGATGGGAGCCACTGGCAGTACTACATTATGTAGCCTCACAGGTGATGCATGCTTATGGTCAGGGTCCCCAAATCAAACCCCCCTCCACATGAATCTACCAATTAGGCAAAGGCTAGTGATCATAATAATGATAAAGTTAATGCGTACAGGCACTGTTCTAGGCACTTGACAGTGGGTTGGTTCTTTTGCTTTTTGGTATCAGGGATTTAACCCAGGGGCACTTTTCCACTGAGCCATGTCCCCAGTTTTTGTTTTGTTTTGTTTTTGAGACAGAGTCTCACTAAGTTGCTGAGGGCCTTGTTAAGTTGCCCAGGCCAGCCTTGAACTTGCGATCCTCCTGCCTCATCCTCCCACGTGGATGGGATTACAGGCATGAGCCATTGCATCTGGCTGACATGTGTTTGTTCATTTACTTTTCACAAGAGCCTGTAAGGTAGCTGCTAATATGGTCACCATTTTATAGATGAGGAAATTAGTTACAGAAAAGTTAAGTCACTTGCCCAAGGTCACCCAGGTAAAAACTTGCAGAACCAAGATTTGAACCAGGCAGTGTGACCAAGCTGTTAACCTACAGGGGAATCCAAAGAACCGAGAAATAACATCTTCCTTGGTCAGTCATCTGGGCCTAAGTCTCTTTGTTTTGCAGCTCTGATCATTCACAGCCATCAGATCCCATTTTCATTCAGCTTCAGCGATTAGATTCTACCAGAGTTCTGTTTCCATCAAAAAATGGTAGCAGTTCTCCATGATACAGGGAAGAACAGTTCCCTAAGGCGCAATCAGTGGATCCTTAAGACATTTCCCCGGTGCAAATGTGCAGCTGTCTTGATGAATATCTCTCGAAGCCACTGGCTGCCTGTCCAAGAGTATTTTAGGCCTCTTTGTTCCTTTCTCTCTGTAGTGGGTCTGTCTCTGCCTAGTCTTTTCTTCAACCAATTCTGTTTGCATCAGTCTCTCTCTCCCTTTCTCTAGCAAAACTGCTTTCACAATGCAGTGACAACTTCCCACCTGCAATGGAACCTATTTTGAAAGAGATGTGCATTTACAGACAAAGTATCTTTTACTTTCCCCAGTTCTTGATTTCCTCCCCTGCAGGCAGTTTTGCTCCGGAGGAATTTTCTGCCTACATTGCTGACAAGGGGAGTTAAGACATTTCCACCCAATGGGCAGCTGTCTACTTTGTAGGTTCAGGATTTAGGAAAGCAAGGAAACCGCCAGAGCTGCCCTGGGTCACCTGCATCTCAGGCACCACACCAGACATTAGAGTCTCCAGCTGAGATGATTCCATCTTGCATTGACAAAAAAATTGCTGTGATTTTGATCTATAATCAGTTCAGAGAATGGGTTAAGGAAGAAAAAGCAGAAGCCTTTGATTCTAGTGTTTAGAGAAGTTTCAAGCTTCCACACTTGGGAAGAGGCAGAAAAAATGAAGGAGATTACTCTTCACTCAGGTCTAAATGAAGGCAGCTGATACCCACTGCTAGCTGTAACATCATCCTCTTCTTTTCCAAAGTGTCGATTCATTAAAGCTAATGAGGCTCCTATGCTAAACTGAATGCTGATCAGATTCGGAGCATGCACCTGTCACAACACCAGCTCTCAGTCCCCACCGTGCCACAGAAAGGTGAGTGGCAGAGGCTCTAGAGCCTCTATGGCAACAGAGAACCTGATCGTGGACTTGACAAGAGCTGGCACCTGCTTTGCATACAATTAAGTGCTGTCCAGTTCAAGTTGAAATGCACAGATAGACTTCCCTCACCCTCTTTCCACCACAGGCCTTCCTCCTGCTGGGCAGTATTGTCATGTCTACTGAGGAACCACCTGTGAGCACCTTTCCTCTGAGGCACAAATGTGCAGTCACTTGCACTTTCTGTCTGCTCACCAAGTGGGAGGAAGAAGCGTTGCTAGGGAAGAACGGAGTAGGGAGATGATAATTTCTATTTCTTCATCCTCAGTAGAGTATAAATTTTAATCATGACCATGTTTGGAAAAAAGGCATGAGGACAGGTGCAAGGTGAGAGAAGGGCAGGGAGGGAGAAGTGTTGGATGCTCCCTTGTATGGCAGTTTTCCTCCTTCATTCCGTAAGTGTTTATTGAGCACCTACAACGGCCAGGAAATGCTCCGGGCACAGCAGACACGTTGCCAACAATATAGCAGTGTCCTCCTTCTCTTAGAACTTTTTCTCCTGGGCAAGATAGGTCATTTGAGAAATAAGTTCATATTAAATGAATTACAGAAACGTATTCATTTTTTTTTTTTTTTTTAAAGAGAGTGAGAGGGGAGAGAGAGAGAGAGAGAGAGAGAGAGAGAGAGAGAGAGAGAGAATTTTTAACATTTATTTTTTAGTTCTCGGCGGACACAACATCTTTGTTGGTATGCGGTGCTGAGGATCGAACTCGGGCCGCACGCATGCCAGGCGAGCGCGCTACCACTTGAGCCATATCCCCAGCCCACAGAAACGTATTCAGAGTGACTGGGATTGGGCAGTGCATGCAGAGCTGTATCACTTTGGGTGGTCAGGGAAAGTTTTTCTGAGAGATGATATTGTAGCCAAGGCTTTTCAACAAGAAGGATGGGTCTGGAGGAGGAGAATTCATGGAGCAGGGGCAAGCCTTTGGGAGAAATGCTCCCCTCCTTTTCAGACCAAGAACTGAAGGGAGGCCTCCATGACTGGGGTATAGTGATCAAAGAGGAGGGTATGCAAGAGGCAGCAGTCAGAACAGGTAGGTTTCATTGGCCATGGTATTTATTTTATTTTATTTATTTCTCATGTGTTATACATGTGAGGATGAGATTTTCTAGCATTCCTGGACATATGCGTATAATAAATCTTTCTCTTTGGACGTTCTTAGGTCTAATCTAATCCATCACAGTATGATAAAGCCTACACCTTCCACCTCTGTCCTCTTCTACTGCCATCTGAGTCAGCTCAGCTTCCATCCAGACACAGACCTGACAAATGCCAGGAGAGTGAAGTCCCCTCCACCCCGTGGTGACTGATGGCAACACACTGGCTCCAGCACCTGCCTCCTGTATGGGAGAGAAGACTCAGCAGCCAGCTCTATGATGAACGGTAGATTCTGAGCCCTGCGTCTCCAGCGCATCTCCCCAGACTTCACACAGACCTTTCTCATAAGGTTTGGGTGTCACCAACCCAAGGTGAAAAGGACACCTAAGGCCCTCTGAAAGTGGTGTCTCCCTGAACTTGTTGGATCAGCAGATATCAAATAAGAAGTTCATGGGGCCACGTCTCTCTGGCTTTGACCATGGCCTGTCCCTTTTCCTCTTTCGCCCACCTCTTCTAATAGCCTAGCTTCACCTGTGACCATACCCTCTCCTTCAACCAGCGCCCAGATTTTGATTCTGTCTCCATAACAACTTGGGTCTCCATCCATTTTTTTTTTTTTTTTTTTTTTTTGTCCCACTCCAGTAGTAATTATCCAGGCCTGGGCTCGAGCTGACACTTTCCTATTTTCTTAGAGATAACAATGGCCCTCCCTGCCACCAGCCATTAGCCCTTCACACCTGTGCTCCTTCATGCTATCAGACTGCTCTTCCTCAGTCATGGGTCTTCAGTTGCCCATGGGCTTAGGAAGCCTGGGAAGATATCTCAGGTCTATGCTGCAGGACACAGCTGCAATTCCTTGGCTTGGTTTTCAAATTTGACCCACCACTCACTTGCATTTTCACTTATTCCCACTGTCAGGCTGAGGCTCTTCCTACTTACTCTTTAAGGTCTAGCAGAGTGTGGGTCCTCTGAATTTTGTGTGCACTAGGAGTAGAACCAGACCCTCTGCATAAAGTGGTGGCTGGGATCCTGTGGTGGAGTTAGACTCAACTCACCCATGGACTTGCTGTGTGACATAGACAAGGAACTGAGCCTCTATAGCTTAGTGTTTCCTTCTCTGTAAAATGGCAAATGATAATTTTCTACTCAGAGGGTGATAATGGAGATTAAAATAAAATCATCCATGTACACCTTGCACATGGTATATGTTTAATAAAAATATTTTTGGTTCCTACTGAGTATTTGAATAAGACTGACAGCATTCCTCAACAAACTTACTGCAGACAAGTAAACCAGCAGGGTGCAGGCACGTATGTGTAAGTCCTGCAGTTCTGGAGGCTGAGGCAGGAGGATTGTGGGTTCAAAGCCAGCCGCAACAACTTATTGAGGCCCTAAGCAACTTAGGGAGACCCTATCTCTAAATAAAATATTTAAAAGAGCTGGGGATGTGGCTAAGTGGTTAGATGCCCTGAGATCAATCCCTGGTACTGAAAAAAAAAAAAAAAAGAAAAAGAAAAGAAATGTCTAAACAAATACTCAATTGGATAAGTTTAAGTACTGACAAGAAAAAATGAAATTAGTCTATATGATAGGTAATGCCTTTAGCTCTTGGGAAAGAAACACTTTATCCTTTGTGGAATAACACTTGAGTTAGTTTTTATCACCTCTATCATACTTCTTTTTAAAATAATTTTAATTGGCCAAGTGTGGCGGCACATGTCTGTAATCCCAGTGACTCTGGAGGCTGAGGCAGGAGGATCATGATTTCAAAACCAGCCTCAGCAACTTAGTGAGGCACTTAGCAATTTAGCAAGACCCTGTCTATAAATAAAATATAAAAAAGACCCCTCTTGGCTATGACAGTTTCTCAAACAAATTCCATCCCAGGTACCAAAAAAAAATGTTTTTTTTTTTATAATTGTGCAAATTTATAGGGTACAGTGTGATAATCTGATGTATGTATATAATTGTAATGATAAATTGGGATAGCTAACATTTTCATTTAAAAATTTTTTACAACATCTTTCTTACCAGGTAATAGTTGTTCATATTTGTGATGTATCATGTGCTATTTCAGTACCTACATATAATACGTACTGATCAAATTAGGATAATTAATGTTTCCATCTCTTTATTATTACTTTGTGTTTGGAGCTTTTAAACTCCTCCCTTCTAGTTATTCATAAAAAATATGATTGTTTGTTGAAAACAGCAGTTGCCTTGCTATGCTGCAGAACACTAGAACTTACAACATGATCTGTGTTTTATATTCTTCATCTGCCTTCCCACTGTCCATACATCCATGAGTGAGACTCAAATAATCACTATGATACATTCAGATTGACTTTTTAAAAAATATCCACATGTGAGAGAAAGCACACAGATATTGTTATTTTTATGGATAAAAAAGATCTCATTATTTTTAGGAAGGAATAATATTTTTTGCTTTTTGAGGAACCCCTATACCATTCTCCATTCTCCAGAGTGGCTGTGTTAGTTTTTCATCACTGTGACAAAAATACTCCACAAGAACAACTTAGAAGAGGAAAAGTTTATTTGGGCTTGTTGTTTTAGTTTCAGTTCGTGATCAGCCAACCCCATTGCTCAAAGGAAGCAGAACATCATGGCAGCAGGGCATGGTGGAGGAAAGCTGTGCAGCTCACGGTGGGTCAAGAAGCAGAGAGAGAGGGGAAGGGACCACAGAGCATGCCTCCAGTGACCCACCTCCTCCGGCCATGCCCCACCCACCTACAGTCATCACCTGGTTAGTCCATTCAAACTAGGAGGAACTTGTTAGGTTACAGCTCTCACCATCCAAACATTTCACCTCTGAACATTCCTGCATTAACACAGGAGCTTTTGGGGGACATTTCATATCCAAACCCTAACAGTGGCTATTACAAACTATCATAATCAAGACAGCATGGTATTGGCATAAAAAAAGGCAATGCGTTGATGTGGGGCAAATCGCCTGCCTACCTTTGTATTGGAGGTTGTAGAGAGTTCTAGTTGTTCACCTCAGAGCCATTATTCTTCTTTTGTCTGGATGAAGAAGACCCATATTTTACTGGGAATCTCAGATGAGCACACTTCCTGGCTTGTTGTGTAGACAGGAAAGTCCATGTAATGCAGCAATATGTGGGAGAAAGTTCTAGTTTTTAAGAATTGCAGGAAAGCTCCCTAAAAGAAGAGGAGTAGACACAGCTGTGGTGCCCTTTCACACTTTGGCTTTCTTTTTATTCCTACCCAGGACACAGATATGATGCTAGAGGCTCAGTAGCCAACTTGTGCCCACTTGGCAACAAGCTTATTCTGTTCTGCATGATCATATAGAAAGATTCTGTGTTCCTACGTCATACCAGCCCTAGGCTCAATCCTTATATTTTGGAGAAAAATAAAACCCCAGTTTGTCATTTAAAGCAATTCCAAACACCCAGCTCTTTATGCATCAACTAGTTCTCTCAATAACTGGGACTGCCCAAGGACAGGTCACACTATGCCGTAGATATTTTTGTGGCTTCGCCTTGCCTAACGTGTTGCTTTCCCTGCAGTGTGTATTTAAGAAATGCTCGTTGAATCTTCAGCAATAGGTACTTATGCTCAATTTTTTCATAAAGTGTAACATTTTCTAATAACTTTTACTCACAGGATTATTGCCTGGTATCCTAATACCAGATCTTTAGGAATTCCCCCTTATCCTTTCTGGCTAAAAACCCCAGTTACATGTAGCTGCTTTTCTAAGTTCACTTAAATTCCAAGTGTATTGTTGATTCTCTTGTAACATCATCAAAACATCCCGATCTTTCTCTCGATCTTCCTGATGAAGCAGAGCCCTGCACCAGCTCCTCCCTTCAGTCACTAGTTTTCTCACCATCTCTATCCTGCGTCTTACTCCATGTTATACATTTGAGCTCCCTAGAAGCTAACGTGGGGCAGGGGGTCACCTATCAGTTCTGGCAGGGTGATCTGGATTCCATTCCTGGCTCTGCCCCCTCACTTATTTTGTGACCTTGTGCCGCAGTCCAGCTGCAGCAAAATAACCGGGGGGTGACGAACAACTTGTGTAGATTGATACAGCAGGAGTGGGAGCCGTTTATTGTAGGACAGGAGGGGTATATATACATTCCACACAGCTTATCTAATTAACATAAACTAGATACAGCAGTCAACCAATAAGAAATCTCCACACTTAATGGCTCGCTGGCCTTACTTCACAAACCACTCCCTCTGGCATTTTGCCAGGCGCCATCCAGACTTGTTTACAGACTCTAATATTCCCCTGGCAAAATGCCAGGCACCATCCTGACTTGTTTACAGACTCTAACAACCTTGAGAAAGTTCACTTTACCTCTCTGTGCCTGAATGTTCCCATCTTTCAACAAATGACCCATACCCACACCATACTGGTTGGATGTGTAGGTTAAATAAACATTTCTCATTGTTGAAAGTTCCACAGGTAAATTAAATACTCATTAGTAAAAATCAAACAAACAAAAAAGCAATTGCTAATGTTCTTAATCTAAAGCCTGCTCTTCTCTCCCCAAAGGTCTCAGCTTCTTTTCTTTCATCTTTTCTTCCTATCCTTGCCACTGCGCCTGCTGGCACACTGTGACTATTATAGTCTTCATCTTCATCTCACCTCTCTACTAGCTTGTCTTTATATTGCTAAATCATATTTAACTGCAAATAACAAAAATTACAACTACTGCAGCATTAAAATGTAGGGTCTATATGATCTGGTTAATAAGAATCCTGGAAGTAGGTAATCCAGGGCTTATGCAGCCATTTGACAATGCCCCCCAGGGACCCAGGGGATCTCTCTCTCTCTCTCTCTCTCTCTCTAGAGAATACTCAGTTCTGCCACCCCAGTGTGTAGATGGATTGCTAGTGGCATCATGGCCACAAGACAGCCTTCCCACCCCTAGACAGAAAAATCGTGTAGTACAAGGTTCCTCTATTCTCAGGACCCAACTTCCCTAATCACTGGCAGTTTACATTGGTACTGTGCATTTGCTACAATAAAGGAGCCAATATTAACACATTATTATTAATCAAAGTCCCTAGTTCAGTTTGATTTCCTCAGTTTACTTAATGTACTTCTTCTGTCCCAGGATCACATCTCTTTAGGCCCCTCCTTTCCCTTAACAGTTTTAGGGAACGCTAGTTGGACAGTTTGAAGGAAGTCCTTGCATTGGGCTTTGTTGAAGTTTTCCCCACCACATTGGGGTGACAGGTTTAGGGAGGAGACCACGGAGGTAACCTGCTGCTTTCCTCAAGAGCACATTCTGGCCACGTGACTGATCACAGTGATGTAGCCCCCGCTGCTGTTGGGGTGTCCTCATCCAATCCTCCACACTGACGTGATGCTTTCTCCCTCCTTTCCACACTGTACTCTTCAGAAGGAAGTCACCATGTGTAGCACACAACTGCAGATTGGGGAGACACATTCCCGCCCCTTTAAGGTGAAATATCCACCTAAATTGATTTGGAATTCTGTGCAGAAGACTCGTCTTTTCTCCCTCATTTATGTAAGTGTGTATGTATGTATTTATCAAATCATTTATTTATGTCAGGATAGATTCATGAATATTTATTTTATGCCTTGGGTGATGATCCAATATTTCTTTATTTTCTTGTTCAAATTCTTCCAGCTTTGGCCATTGGGAACTCTTCCAGTTGGCTCCTATGTTCTTTTGGATACGTTTCCATCATTGTGGGTGGGGGTGTGTGTATGGGAGCACTGCCTTACTTTCTGAAACTATGTGACACGTCCAGCTCATCTTGAATACTTTCTAACACAGTCCTCCAATAGGCCATTTCTCTAAGAAACCCTAGTTCCTTTTAATGGAGAATAACATTAGAAGCCAAGATCTGGGCACTAGATGTGCTCACTGTGGGCAGTTGTCTTTAATTACAGTCTTAAGACTTCCTTCCCCATCTCTCAAATGAATAATTATTTTGCTCCTCTTCCCACCTCCAGTTTCTTTCTCACTATGTCTGCCCACACAGAACTAAGAGCAACAGGAATGCTAGACTCTCAAAAGTTAGGATGGAGTGAATATGAAAAACAAGAGACGTGCTTCTGTAAAGACACAGAAATACTTTGGTTGGAAGGGGCTGGATTCAGATTCTGAGGGTAAGAGTAGTACTTAGCCCAGACTTTCCTGTTTCTGAACCCCTAAGTGGTAAAGTGATCCGTCCAGCCAGAAAGGTGACACTGATTAGTGGCGGCACCATAATTAGACTAACTCTCTAGAACTTTCTCTGTTGCTCTCTTCCCTAAAACATGATGCTGTGAATTCTGTGACTTCCTTCACCCCCTTGGTTAGTACATAACTGGCCATTGCCTCAGTGTGATTCTTACCAAGCACAAATGGTAAGTTTGCTGAGGACAGAGCTGGATGTTGACATTCTGTTGTAAATTCTCAGGACTGCATGACAGGAAACAGCAGAGATGATGTGAGACACCACATTAGCCATGCATAGAGAAACTTTGTCCTCACTCAAGTTGGAAGGCACATGTGTCTTGCTGGTAATGAGGCACCAACCAACACAGGTGTCTTACCTCAGGGGTCCCCTGGGGTGCCAGCTACCTCTGCTACTCATACTGGAGGGAGAACACCGATTTGGGATGTGAGGCTGTTTGGATGGTGTTGTTTTTCTGATGTAACCCCTGTTGGTTTCCCTACCTCCCTTTTCTCTGCCGCCTTCCCTCCCTCTTGGGAGCAATTTGTGTGTCTCTGGCTCCTTTTAGGCGGGGACAGAGTACTAATTAGCTGTCTGATTCATCTCAGGCCACCTGTCCCAGGGCACTTGGCTATAAGACCAGACTGGGCGTGGCCAAAGCTCTTCGGAGCAGGGTAATGTCCCAGGGGTCTGGACAGTCCCAGTGTGACGTGGGCCATGCATCGTACAGCATGATGAATGAGAAGGAATATTCTGCTCCCGCAAGGCTTGTTCCCCATGCCACAGAGGCAATTGCAGAGAAAGCCATTCTTGCAGCCTCTGGGAGCGTTTCATTCATTTCTCCCCTCCAAGTGGAATCCACTCCCAGAGGATGCTCGGCCAGCTGACAGGTCTGAGGAGTGGCCACCCTTTCTTCCTTCTCACTGTCACACATTTACTGACAAGACTCACTCCCATTCCAGTCCCTGGGGAGAAATCTCAGCAAAGCATCTTGAAAGAATCACCTCTGCTGGTGTTGGAGACTTCCTCCCCTCTCTTTCTTCTCCCAGCACCCCAAATCAGGCAACAGCACCAGCTCCCTGCATGAAACTGGTTCCACTGAGGTCCTGACAACTTCACTGCACGGCATACCTTGTCCCCTCCTGGCTTCTCCCTCAGTCACTCTGCAGTTCTCCTTGGCCTCCAGGACACCTGCTTTCCTCCTACCTCACTACTTATTCCTTCTCAGCCTCCTTTGCTCCTGCCCACGAGTGTCAGACACCTTCAATTCCTCTTGCTAGGGAAATGAGATTCATCTAGCACCAGGGTTCAATACTGTCTGTAGGCTGAAGACTCCTGAATCTATCTACCATGTCCAAATTCAAATGCCTCTTAGTGTCTCTGCTTGGAGAGCAAGCCATAGGCTGGCATCCCCTAATAAAATTTGGACTATGGCACTAACCATTTTTTAAGCTAATTCAAACATGATCAGGCCCTACATGGCTTTCTGCTCTTCATAGTATTGGTTTTGCTAACTTTTCACACTGAGGTGAATTATATAATGATAATAACAATGATAAACAGAATAAGAAGAGCAATAAACAATGTTTATTGATTTCTTACTATGTGCCAGGCACCACACCAAACACTCTCTACACATTGTCCCATGTAACTCTCATGCAATCCCCTGAGGAAGAGACTTTTATCCCTTTTTTGTAGCTAGAGTGTTCAGGCTTTGGGAGATGAAGCCATGTGTCTCAGTCACACCCCCAGAAACAGCAGAGGCAGAATTATAACCCTATTTTGCTTGACTCCAGAGCCCCAAATTTCAAAAAACTCACTTTAATAACAGATTCTTCTTGTTAAGTCAGACTACAGCCACAGCCAATTTTGTGCCAATGCTGCTTCAGGAGCTCATAGGTGCTGCCCTCCACATCCTTTGGCCTTCAAGTCTCAGTGTGGAAGTCCCCATGCACGTCTTATGCATTATAGATGCCAGACATTCTAATAGAATAATGTTTGCTCCCAACTGACTGAACACGATTTGTGCTGAGAAGGGATAGAGAGCAATCGGGAAAAAGCTTGGGTCCTGAGGGTGCTGAACCCTCATCCACCAGTGAATTGCCAGGAAACAGTAGTCTAGGTCTGCAGCATCAAAGTCACCAAATGTCATCAGATGTCCAAATTCCTTTAAGCTGAGTTAGAAGCGAGACCAGAAAAAGCGGAGGACTTGGGCTGAGATGGATAGCTCATTGATAGGTCTCTCTGGAGGAAGTCTGTCTTTTCCCTTTCTTGGGTATGATTAGAGATTTTATTCAGGCCATATCTGAGAACTCCCAGTCCATAAGGTGTTATCTTGGTGCATCTCTGAGGAAATGAAAGGGCTTGGTCATTGTGGCAGAAGAAAGGCAGCAAGAATCTTACCCACAGGAAAAGGAGTAGAAGCTGATCTTACATGAAGAGGGAGTAAGAGCAATGTCAAGGCAGGTGTGAAAACAGACTGCAGCCCCACAAAATGATCTGTAGTCTCTGGGTAAAGAGGACACAGAGTATGTAATGTGTTTTGGAAAAAAAAATCTACTGAATATCATTAATTGTTTGTTTTATCCATGTTTTTAATGATGCATTATAGTTGTACACAATGGTGGGATTTGTTATGACATATTCATACAGGTGTATGATGTAATAATACCATTTGGCCAGTATTACTCCCCCCAAATCCCCCCCAACCCCCTTCCCGCCTCCCTCCTCCTGGTCCCTTTCTTCTACTCTACTGATTCCTTTTCAATTTTCATGAGATCCCTGCCCTACTTTTCTTTTCCTATTTCTTCTCTAGCTTCTAGATATGAAAGAAAACATAAGACCCTTGACCTTCTGATTTTGGCTTATTTGGCTTAACATGATATTCTCAAGTTCTATCCATTTTCCTGCAAATGACATAATTTTTAAAAATGATTAATTTTTTAAGAAGTGATTCTGGTTCCTGAATGAATAAATTTCAGCTTTGGAGTTAATTTTTATAAATTTTAACAATGATAAATGAGGCATTATAGAACTTACCTTAGTCTCTCTAGCATCAAGGTAAATTGGAACAAGACTGTTATTTGATAAATCTCAATCATAGAGGAAGATGCCTGGTTTCTTAGAGAAGCAAAACCCAGTCCTAGGAACCATCCTGTGGGACCTAGAGAAGGAAAGGAGGACAGGGAGACATCTTACTTTGAAATGGCAGATGGTTTGGTCCTAAGCAAAATGTGATTCATTAGGTTTTATGTATCTTTGGTGAACAGAGTAGGGAAGGTAGGACCAATTATCAAATTGCCTGTTTAATTATTGTTTGAAACTCTTTCTTCCTAGGTCCTGCATGATTGCAACATAGCCTATCACTTGCACACAAGTGTGACATGAAATCCCCTCAGAGCAGAAGCTCCTGGATAATGGTCAGTCTGTGACACCTGCTGAAGGTGTTGGGGTCCCAGTGTGTTCTCAGACTTCTTGAGGAGCTGAAACAGAGGCGCCAACACACCACGACATGGTGCACAAAGAAACCTCATGCTGTCCATGCTCTCCAGGTGGAGGAACCTGATGGCTTTCTCCTGACCTGGGGGAGACTGTTTCTGCCTTCTAGGTTTGCCACGCTGTATTAATCAAATATTTGTCCCCTGCTAGAGATAGTGTGGGATAGTAGTTCTTTTTTGTTTAGGGTCTCACATCAGTGAGAAACTAATCAGAAGGCTGTTGGCTGTGGACCCAAACATGGGAATGCACAAAATTTGAATTCAATTTCAGAGGATTCCCAATCTTCCTGAATTTCTGACCAAAACTCCCTACTGGGTTTTGACTCAGATCTTTCCAAGTTCTCTTGGTTTCCACTTTTACCAGCTTTCTTATTCCATGTTCTGCTTTCATAAAAGGCCCCTACAGCTCCCACCTCTGGCCAGGGTTTTCTAGTATATGTGTCCATTACTGGGACTCAGCCGATCATAAGCATCTTCCATAGTGACATCTCTAGGGAATACCAACCTTCTCCCTTGTCCTACCCTTTTCCTTGACTGAGCATCTTCAGACACTTGGTTCCTTTCTGTCAAGGGAAGAGTCATCCAGGGGCTGTGGACTAAGCCCCACACCCCTACAGGGTCCCCAGGCTCCCTGTGAGACTTAACTCACTGAACAGTTCTCCTATTTGCTCCTGCAGAGGCTCTGCACAGGCCAGCTGCTCCTCTCGGCAGCCCAGCTCTCCTTGGCACTCTCAAATAAAGCCAGATGCCTGAAGCCATGTCCAACTCCAAGGGCCCCAGAGGGGGACCTGCACATATCACTGAGTGAATTGCCTAGATTTACAAGGCAGAGTAAGAATGAGAGTGGCACATGGGCTTTCTGACATTCCACCCCCTTCCCTTTGCCCTACACCAGCAATTCTCAGGCTCATTTGTGAGGGATGTCACAAGTAATTTGTTACCAAAAGTAAGTACCAACATTTGCAAATTGCTTATTTTATCATAAATTTCTTTTGAGAATCAGAATAACAAAATCATTTCAAGCAGGCCCTTTGGAGTCCAACAAGGGTCTGAATTTTGGCTCCACTGCTGGTTGTTTTGGTGACCTTGGTCAAGTTTTTCATCTCCTTAAACCTCAGTCTACTTCTTTGTAAAATGGAGTAATCATAACATCTCCCTGCTAAGGTATGCAGATTAAGTAGACAAGATGCCAAGTGCTTAGCACAACATCTGGCAAAGAAGATAACAACAAATGTTGGCTAAAATTATTATTTATACTTAGATTTGTATTTGTATATGGAAATAAATTCAAGAATCTGCTTATAATAACAGTACCCCCCCCTTTTATTCTGAGAAGCTTTCTTATAGCCGGAAGAGAAAAAGGTGGAATTGCAGGCTACACAGAAGGAATAATATGTAATAATAGCCTATTTTATTTTTTGTCACATCTATAAGTGAGTTATCATCACTGATGTACCAATCATATCTGTGGTGGTTACGACTTACTATAATCCTGCATTTTCCCACAAAACAAATATAAGTATGTGTGGAGTGTGTGTGTGTGTGTGTGTGTGTGTGTGTGTGTCTTGTTTCCTCCTGGTTTCAGCTACACTCAGCACATCTCAAGGAGGAGCCTCGCCTGTCAAGGATATTGGGGCAGATGGAAACTGATAACAGCAGCACCCATGTGGCCTCTGTGGGTCTCCAGAAGACTTGAGCTATGAAGTCCTAAAGGAGACTCTGGACGTGGAACAGGCAGCTCTGAGCACCAGCCAGCCCCGGGGCCTGCTCTCCCTGCCTGCTGCACCAGAGCTCCCCTGGCTGTGGCCGCCTCCCTGATGAATATGGAGGAGCCTCCTCAGCTCTGACTGCAGCCAGGCTTGGTTTCTCTCCACCACTCCCCTGCTCTCTGATCAGATGTCACTCTTTTTATTATTATTATTCCCTCTGTGTTGACAAGTGATTTAAACACTTCACAGGAGTAAGGGAAAGGGGTGGGGGTTGGTGGGGAATCTTTTCTTTGAATCCAGGGTGTTCGAGTTTCAGATTAGCAAATAAATGACTATGGGTATATAATTAAAACTAATAGGTTAATAAAAGAACATTTAGACCTTTCTAGGAAAAAAATAGTGAAAGCCAATGACTGTCTCCTTTTGAGGCACCACCTCACCCTCACCTACCACAGTTGAGCATGTCACCCACAGTATAATAAATAACCCTGCAGAGAGTTACTCTATTCCTTGCTTCAGAGCTGCAGAGCTACTCTAGTGGCTGAGTGACAGGGCCAGACATCTTTTTTCCACAGACCAGAAGATGACTCTGGAAGCAGACCCAGGTCTTCCTCTGGGTAGGCAGGACAGCTACTGCAGAATCAGAGTCATCCCTGACCCTCCTTGTGTCTCTGAGCTTCAGCTCTTGCTCTGAGCACACATTAATATTCTTTCTCTCCCTCTCTCTTTCTCTCTCTCCCCCCTCCCCACCCTGCTTTTCTGCTCAGCTGCGACTGTAACTCAGCCTGAGCCAATTTCTCCATTCTCCAGACAATGGGATTTCAGAGTGTCTGTGCCATGACAACTTCTCTGGCAGCAGTATGGGGGTCTGGGGACAGGGAGTGGTGTGAGAGGGAAAGACAGGCTGATAAGTCATGTTCTCTCCAGGAGACTGACCCTCTCTAGCAGGAGAGGCTCTGGCCTGGAGGATTAGCACCAGTCAGAACTCTTAACTATGCCCTGCATGGAGTCGAGGCCATGTGGGATGCGTGGGGTGGGGTCTATACACAGTGTTTAATCAGACTGGCTGAGGCAGGGCCCAACAAGCTACACAAGACAGAGGGAAACTTGGCTATGATCAGGGCTCATTCTTTTTCTGGAAAAAGTGAAGCTTGAGGCATGCACCAGAGCCCTGCTGGCTTTAAGTTCTATTGAGATGGACCATGGAATAGCCCTGATATGGTTGAATTATGTCCCCCCAAAAGGATGGGGTGAACACAATATCTCGACATGTGACCTTATTTGGAAATAGAGTCCTTACAGATGTTAAGATGAGATGAGGCTATATTGGAGAAGGATGAACCCCTAATCCAATATGACTACTGTCCTTAGAAGAAGAAGGGACAGACTCTGAGATGATGACCACATAACTGTGAAGGCAGGGACTGGAAGAGAAATGCTACCACAAACCAGGAATGCCTGGAGCTCCTGGAAGCTGGAAGACACAAGGAAGGATCCTCCTCTGGAAACTCCAAGGGAGCGTGGTCCTTCTGATACCTTAATTCCAGACTTCAGGCTCCAGAATTCTAGGAGAATAAATTTCTGATATATTTAGCCACAGGCTTGTCATAATTTATATGGCAGCTGTAGGAAACTAATAAAAACTATCAGTAGCCACCTTAGTCAACTAGTAAAGTCTTAATTTTACTAGGAACAAAAATCTCAAATCAAATACTTGGAATAAAATAAGCAGATCTCAGGGGTGATTGTTCAAGCCATTACACTAGGGAAGGCTCAGAAGCAAGATCCCTACCTCACCCCCATGAGACATCTCATTGTCCATTTTAATAGTCAGTAGAGGCACAAATCTGACCCCTGCATGAGGGAGGCTATCTCAACAGTTTGGAAGAGACCAGATTAAGTCTTTTTCCTCTCATTGTCCCTTTTCTATCACTAACAATAGAGATAGCAATCATTACTGGAGGGCTTCCCATGTACCAGGCATTGGCTCAAGCACTTTATAAGGATTTTCTCAAATGTGGCTGCCCTTAAGTAAGTTCTGAGGCATGCACCAACCCAGCACACCAACACAGAGGAAAATAAGGGTGGAAACCTTTCAAAGTCTTACAAAGGGCCCTGGAATTCATCCTCAGGCATCATTACCTCCCATCACATATATCCATTTACTCATCCTAGTTCCCATTTTCTACAAGTAGTTTTTTGCTTATGTTTTTTTTTAGTTGATGCTATTTTCACAAAACTGAAATGAACATACAGAAAAGCTACCCGGCATGAGAGGAAGTCCAAAAAGAACTAAAGAAGTATCAGGAATCCAAGGCATGATCACACCAGCTCGACTGTTAAAGCTCTAATACAAAATAAATGATGTAAGGACCACTCTCCAGGGACCCCCTATGTAAACAGGGGGACAAAAAGCAGGGAGCACAGCAATGTCCCTGTAAGAAAATAACAGACAAATGGCCTCACCCTCCCAACCTCTATAAGAGCAAGCAGTAGCAGAGAGGAAAGAACGCAGGTAGAAAGGAAAGCACATCCTGGCTGGTCACCACCTCACCCTCACCTACCACAGTTGAGCATGTCACCCACAGGAGCAACTCAGGGAGCAGCCAAGCCTGCTCTGGGAGTGAGCAGGACTAACATTCACTGGAAACTGGGTCAGAAAAGGAGGGTGATGTTGATTTTCCAGTCTGCAGAGTTAAACTTTAGGAATAGCCTCCCTCCTACAAATATACTCCCCCTCATTTACAGTGGTAATACCACTTTCTCATCTAAGGAGTCTGTAAGGATGTAAGGCATCCCTGTAACATTGGCCAAGCCACTGCCAAGATTTTTCTTTACCTGAAAAATGAAAATATATTAAAAAAGTAAATTACATCAAGATTTTGAGGACAAATGAAAAATGTCTATGAAAGTAACATTAAAATTATATGCAGAGGGCCAAGGTTGTGGCTCAGTGGTAGAGCACTTGCCTAGCATGTGTGAGGCACTGGGTTTAATTTTCAGCACCACATATAAATAAATAAATATAGGTCCATTGACAGCTAAAAAAAAACTTTTAAAAAAACTATATGCAGACTACTTTAACTGTTAGCAGCTTTGATATTTAAATAATAATAATAATTAGTTATTATTATTATTATCTCATAAACTTCCAAACATTGCTGGGGCAGTTGAAATAGTAGGGAACATTTCTAGGCTGCTAAGGGTGGAAGAGACACTATATCTGTCAATCCTTCCTGACTTGACAGTTCAGCCTGTAATCTACATTTTTAACTTGCAGAAAAAGGAAAATACAGACAAAACCCCAGGAGAGAAACCAAAGAAAGGGGGGAGCAAAGATTGGGCCTAGAATTTAGGTGATTTGATTTTCTGTCTTCAGTTAAAGGTGTTAAGTCCAGAGAGAAAGAATATCAATAGTTGTTTTGTTTGGCCAACAGAGAAAGATTGTGTTAGACCCCTGCCGACCCGACCCACATCTAATCCCCTTCCCTGCAGGACCAGAGCAGGGCTGTTTGCTCAGAGTTGTGAGCAGTTTCTGCACCTCGAGGCTGCAGCAAACAGACTAGATAGAACTAACTCAGCAACAACCAACCCTGCTCACCCAGCCAGAAAGCTAAAAGGAAGTGCCTAAAGGGAAGAAATTCATTCGCCTCACTTACTGCTTGGTCAGCCAATCACAGGAGCTGCTTCAGACAGACAGCCAATGATGTAGCTTGGCAGGACAGGGACCAATCATCTCCTTTCTCCATCTAGGCCATTGCGTCTCAAACCTCCTCCTTGTGTGGGCTGTTTACCAAGGCTGCTAGTCGCCTGGGAAAGCTGGAGAGGAAGGGAGCTGAGAGCCCCAAGTCAGATCAGCCTACGGAGCAGAAGGACTGGGGCAGAGATACTGATGGAAAACACCCAGGGCAGAGCCCATCTCAATTCATCAAACCCATTAATATTTACTAACTGGTCACCCTCTCTGTACCAGGCACTGGGAATAAAAGAACAATCCCTATCCTTAAAGAGCTCAGAGTCCAGTGGGGAGAAACAGGAGAGTAAACAAACACAGAACTTCCATCAGGGGGTGATGAGAGCCAGGCGGGAACAGGACTGTATGTGAGCAGGTAATGTGGGCACTGCTTATGGGGACAGGTATCAGGAAACTTTCCAAGAGGCTTACAGTCACACTCAGGAGCTTATCATCATCTGAAAAGATCCCGTGCCAGCTTGAGACCCTCGCCACACCATACCCACCTGTGTTCTGCTGCTAGGGTGGCTATAACAAAGCACCACGCACTGGCTCTCTTAAACAACAGAAATGTATTGTCTCAAACTTTTGGAACCAAAGTCTGAGATCAAGGTGTGAGTAGGGTTGATTTCTCCTGTGGCCGCTCTCTTAGGCTCATAGATAGACACCTTCTCAATGTATGTTTGTCCAAATTTCTTATAAGGACACCAGACATACTGGACTAGGGGCCACCCTAAAGACCTCATTTTACCTTCTTAAAGAGCCTATCTCTAAATACAGTCACATTATGAAGACTAGGGTTAGACTTTCATCAAATAAATTTTGAGGGAGACACAGTTCAGCCCATAACACCATTATTTTCCATAACTATTGTGAAGTTCCTATTTAGCCACTTCATCCCCCAAAGAACACAGTGACCAGGGACTTTTTGTCCTCTAAATCTTCTGTATTAAGTGCCTGTTGACTCAGACTTGGACCAGCTCCTGTCAGAGGAGAGGGATGTTGAGAGAGGAGATTTGATGCAGTGGCCTAGATGGGGAAGGGAAATGATTGGTCCCTATCCTGTCAAGCCACATCATTGGCTGTCTGTCTGAAGAAGCTGCTGTGATTGGCTCAAAAAGCTTCATGTCACTTAGCATCTTAGAATGGTCTCTTTTCACTACTCAACAGCCCTGTTCACTGGCCTCATGCCCAAGGTATTTGATAAGTCATTTTATCTGTGATAAGTGCTAGTATTTCTTTTAGGCCTGGCAGGGAGAAAGTGAGTGAAATAGCCATCCATCAACCAGGGCCCACACAGTCCACACTAGGGAAAGTACTAGGTGCTCTGAGTCTGCTGACATGGGTATGAGGAGAGATTTTGCAATCTTTGAGATCATAGGGCAACACAGCAGGATGCCAGGCAGTTTCACTGAATGCAGGAGAGGCACCTGGTTGGGTGTTTCACAACTCAATATAATAAAGATCATGCAACATCCTCTAGGAGCACTGTGCTAGGAAACAGTGAAGATGAATAGGCCAAAGTCAGGTCCACAAGAAGCTCACAATTTTGAGAAGATTGTACACACAAATCTACATAGGGCTAGGGGTGCATTACAGCCACAAGGCTCTACTAGGGGCTGATGCCTAAACAGAATTTGGAGAGATTAATGGAATAAATGGAAGCCAATGGGAGGGTAACAGGATGGGCCAGGAGGGGTATTGAATGGACAAGAGTACAGATATGTGAAACATCAGATGCATGGGAAGATCTGCAAGCAGGTCAGTGCTACTAGAGCCTGAAGTGTGAGGGAGAGAGTGGCAGGAGGTTGGAACAGGGGTATGGGGACAAAAGAGACGGCCCTTGGCCAGCTCATGGACCATGCTAAGTGGCATGGACATTCTCAATGAGTTTTCAGGCTGCTTTTTAAGAGTACTGGGCTCTTCATTGATACTTAGGATAAGGATCAAGACTGATCAGACAGGACATTCATCAAAGCCTTTGACTCTTACCTCTCATATACTGGAGTTCCATTTGAAACAAAATGTTCTAAAGCTTACAAAATCAACATCTTCCATTGCTAAGGGTAGTCCTGGGATAGTTTTAAGCAGAAAATTACATAGTAATAGTAGTATAAGATCTAAAACTGAGGAGTGCATGTCTAGAGGCAGGGATCCCAGTTGGGACATGACTGCAATACTTCAAGAAAAAAAATAGAAAGGAGTTGAGAGACTGAAGGGAGGATTAGAAGGTGAAACTGATGGGACTGGCTGACTAATGATGAACACAGAGAATGAGAGAGATATCTAGAAAGAATACAGAATTTATGGCCCAGGTGACTGGGTGCCTGGAACTGGGAATAGAGGGAAGAAGCACATTAGGTTAGACAGTTGAGGAGTAGTGTTGTTCATGTGGAATCTAACGTGCCTGAGTAAAGGAAGATGTCCATTTTGTGGACTAGAATACTTCCCAATATAGCCCAAGCTCCTAAATACAGTTCCTTGAACATTGTATGAAGATAGATGCTAATAAATATACCCTTTTATTTTAAAATGTATATATCAAGCCTTCAAGGTTCTGTACACTCTTTTTTGGATGGAATTTCTCAATATGGTCTCCTTGTACTTCTAGAAAGATGTAAAATCAGGCTGGCATGCCCTGTCCACAAATGCTCTGCACCCCCACACTTGTATCTCTTTGAAACCTCAGAAATAGATGATGGACATAATTGGTATATCCCACATGGGATGCACATAAAATGCAGTAACAGGCATGATATAGGATGTGCCCACAATCTCTCCATGTCTGCTGACAACCTCCCTCTATGCCCTCCATCTAATGTGATTCTCCCCTGCAGACCCAGGACTAGTTCCATTTTCTCCATGAATCCTTCTCTGCTTTGCTCCCATATGGAAGATAAATGCAGTTTTTTTTTTTTGTATTTGTTTTGTTTGCTTGTTTTTGAGAACCTTTCTTTGAGTGCTTTATGGGAAAATTCACTCTTTAGCACTCCCCCTTGTCCAAATGTTATTTTCCCAAAGACCAAGCATCCCGGTCCCACAACATTGGGTACCATCCCTCTTGTTTCTCAATGAGTGCTGACCCAAGAAAGTCCCCCATCACTACAATAGGTATTCTCATGAGAGTCAGGGAACCCTGTTCAGGAACAATGGCATTCTGCTTACTGAAAAGCTCTGGACCCAAACAGGCTGCCAGAAGCCACAGTGGGATCTGTTTCTAATCAGTTTAGTGTTTCTTTGCCACATCTTTATGTTTCTGGGTTTTCCATCACACACACTGAGCTTGCTTTCCCCTGCCTTATTTTTAGTCCTCCCCTCTCCCGGATGGATTCTAATTCTACAGCCCTAGGCAAATGCTTAGCAACAAAGCCCAGGAGCCCAGGGCCACTTTCCAGTTCTCTAAACAGCACTTTTTTCCTACAGAGTCCTCCCTCTTCAGTGAGTAGCGAACATGGAGCATTACTCCTTAGTTCTGCAGCAGTGGTTCTTTTCCATTTCTTCCTAGTTTCTCTGCATTTGAGAGTACCCAGGAAACCCCCAGATAACTCCAGCATGGATAGCCACCTCTTTCGGGGCAATCGGGATGTTCAGTCATTTTTTTTCCCCACGCACCATCTTGCATCAGATCAATAGTGATTCTTTCCACCCCTCCCAAATATAGAAAGATTTATATAGCCCACATGGCATACTTGCAAAATACACACGAGGCCTGATAAATTACACAGTATTTATTATGCTACTAAAATGATACCCTTTGCTTAATTAAAGTAGCCATATGCTGCAGTGCAAATCATTCTCATTCATTCAAATCCCAAAATATGTTTAAAAAGAAAACCAAAGAGGACAGCTCTTAGTAGTTAGGAAGAATACAAACACATTACAGTTTTAAGGCCATAACTGCACTAGGAAGAGGCTCAATGTTTCACCCTGAAGCACACCAAACATATCCATCCATCCATCCATTCATTTAACAAATAGCTTTTGAAAATCCTATGTTGTGATAGGCATCTTATTGGTGAGAAGCATAATACCTAGTTCTTTTCATCAAGAAGGACACAGGCTAAATGACAGACCATGAGCAAACAGGATGTAAATGTGGTCACAGTGAGCAGGTGCCTGGGTAGCATGTTAGAGACTTGTCTATACTAAGATTTGTGTCAGGAGGACTTCTCAGAGGAGGTGCTATCTGGATTATAATCTTAAAGGACAATTAGGTCTGGAAAGCATTCCAGGTGGTGGTGGTAGTGGTTTGTCCATTACCTTGTTTATTTTCTTTTGAATAATGGATCACAAATGTGGGATGATCTTTTTCACTTGTTTTGTTAAGATGAATATTTTCTGTTTTCCCTTTACCACTACAACCTGGTGGTAGGCTCCATGAGGATGCATGCCTGTCCATCTTGTTGAATATTCTTACCCAGGCACATATGATTAAATAGTGAGAACTTAAGAGGGGCTCAAAAAATTTATTGAATAAATGAATGAATACTGACTAATAAATAGCATGTGCAAAAGTCCAGAGCTCCATGCTATATAGGAAGGTGAAAGGCCATCATGACATATCCAATCACCTCTTCTGTCCTCACCCCTCTACCCTCTGTCCAGCCCCCCTAGCCCCTGCCACATGCTCACCCCACCCACCCTTCCCACAGGAACTGGCATCTTCCCACTGGCCTCAGTAAATAAGCACATTTTTGTCCTGAGAGAGCAGCTGTGTTTCTCCATGACCTCAGAGCTAATGGCCAGTGACTCCTTGGCCATCTGCAGGGAACCGTGGAGAGCACACTCAGCCATGACCACCTGACAGCCTCCTGTTGCCCAGAGCCATCACAGAGGCCCATACTCGCACTTGCTCTTTGGAACCACACTGAAGCCAGGTTTGGAAAAAAAACAACTTGATTTAACTCCACTTCACATGGTCCTAGGCAATGTACTAAACATCTTTGAGCCCCTTCTACATCTTTGAAAAAGGAGATAAAAATACCCATTTCATAAAACTTTCATATTCAATTGGTCAATGTATGCAAAGTACTCAGCATACAGTAAATATTCAATCATGGAATTATTATTGGATGATGATACCTAGACTTTTCCAGTTCTAAATCTTTGCCTCTGCCACCGACACTCACAAATGAGCAATTTTTTAAAAAAATTATTTGTTTTAATTAGTTATAAATTACAGTATAATGCATTTATGCACTTGATATATCATACATAGATGGGATATAATTTCTCATTTTTCTGAGTATACATGTTGTAGAACCACATTAGTCATGCAGTCACATATATACATAAAGTAATGTCTGTTTTGTTCTACTGTCCTTCCTATCCCCATATACCCTCTTCTCCCCTCACTTCATTTCCCTCTACCAAATCTAAGGTGACTCTATTCTTCTCTAGTGCCCCCCACCATTGTGAATTAGCATTCACATATTAGAAAAGATCTTCAGCATTTGGGATTGGTTCATTTTGCTTAGCATGATATTCTCCAACTCCATCCATTTACTGGCAAATGCCATAATTTCA
Source organism: Urocitellus parryii (assembly GCF_045843805.1). Lineage (NCBI taxonomy): Eukaryota > Metazoa > Chordata > Mammalia > Rodentia > Sciuridae > Urocitellus > Urocitellus parryii. The sequence goes on from NC_135534.1 coordinate 99,901,381, forward strand.
TTCTTCTTTAAAGCTGATTAATATTTCATTGAATATATATATATATATATATAATATATATATATATATATATACACACACACCAAATTTTCTTTATCCATTCATCTACTAAAGGACACCTAGGTAGGTTCCATAGTTTAGTTATTATGAATTGAGCTGCTATAAACATTGACATGCTACATTACTGTAGTATGCTGATTTTAAGTCTTTTGAGTATAAACTGAGGAGTGGGTCAAATGGTGGTTCCATTCCAAGTTTTCTGAGGAATCGCCATACCGCTTTCCAGAGTGATTGCATCAATTTGCAGTCCTACCAGCAATGTATGAGTGTATCTTTTTCCCTACATCCTCACCAACATTTATTATTGCCTATATTCTTGAGGATTGCCATTCTGACTGGAATGAGATGAAATCTTAGTATAGTTTTGATTTGCATTTCTCTAATTGCTAGAGATGTTGAACACTTTTTCATATATTTGTTGATAGATTGTATTTCTTCTTCTGTGAAGTGTTTGTTCAGTTCCTTAGCCCACAAATGAGCAATTTTATCTCCATTATTTTATGTAATCCTCACAGTTATGCTATAAGACCGATACTCTTATCTTTATGTGCACTGAATTGATGAGGCACCTGAGTCTTAGAGAGATGAGAAATTTTTCCAAAGCTCATGTTGGCAAAGCTGAAGCTGAAACCCAAGTCCATCTGAATCTAGGACCCTCTCTCTAATTCACTGCATTGTGAACTAACTTACTGCCTCCCTCCCATCTGTAGGCTCTCCTTGGAGGCATGGGGGATAATGAAAAAATGTACATGCTCAGGGTAATTTGCTCCAGGGGCCAATGCATATTGCTAAGGAGAAGAGGATGGGCACACGTGGCCATGATGCCAGGCTCATTGTGTGCTCCATCATACCCTCCCACTCAGGCCATGTTCATCTCTAGTACTTTTTATAGGTAAGGAGAATATCCTTGGCCTGGATGGCCAGCTGAATCAAGGTCCTTTCTGTCAAGTTGGATTATTCCCAGGTCCTTGTCATGATAAAAGAGAGATGGAGGAGAGTGTCTATTTATCCTGAACATAATCTGCATTTGAATGTGAAATGTATGTGAAATCCATAAAATGGATTGTAGGAGACTGTATTTTTCAAACATCACCATGGCGATAGTATTAATTCTAGTATTCTTCAAGAAACTTGCCACCCCAAGAAGAAGAGGCATTTTTATCTTCTTGATAAAAGGTACCTTGAACCTGGATGAACTATTGGTTTTAACTATGTAGAAAATTCTAGAGTCCATGCCTTTACTATTATGGGAGCAATTCTTGGAAAACTTTTTAACAAAGCAATGAGACTTACTGGGGAGAATGGAAATAAGGCTGAAAGAGGGACAGTTCTTTGAGGGCTCTGAATGTCATCATTTGGTCACTCACTTACCACCTGGTGTCTTTTGCCACATCCAAGTACCACCTGTACTATAACAATAGGCTTTCTGTGTCCATGGGCTCCACATCTGAGATTCAACCAACCACAGATTGAAACATTTTTTATTGCATCTGTACTCAACATGTACAAACATTTTTCATGTCATTATTCCTTAAACAATACAACTATTGACATAGCATTTACATTCTATTAGGTATTGCAAGTAATCTAGAGATGATTTAAAGTATAAGAGAGGATATGCCTAGGCTATATGCAAATACTATGCCATATAAAGGAATTTGAGCATCCTTGGCTTTTACTCTACAAGAAGGGATTCTGGAACAAATTCCCCATGGATACTGAGCAAGCACTATATTTATATAGTGATTTTTTTAAACATTGAATTTAAAACCATTTACTCTTATAGCAGCCTCATTCTAAGAAATAATCATAAAAGTCATAAATTTTATGTCCCATTTATATTTGTATAAAAACAAAAATATGCATATGACAAAATTTTCAAGATTTTTGTCCTCAAGATCCCTCCCCCCAAAAAACATAACCTCCTGAACCACTTGGACTTTGGTACCCTGTTTCAGAGTCAGCATAGCAAGCTATCGAGAGCCACCCAACATTCTGAATGCAGACAAGATCTGAGGAAAGTTTGAGGGAAAATGATCTGTTCCATTGGTACATATCAACAAACTCATCCCAAAGACCTGTCAGTGAAGGGCATTGGGGGAGGCACAGGTAAAAAGGCAATGATTCACTCTTCTGGGGTATACCTGGGCCCTAAAACATGGAGCTGTATGATGGCATAAGAGGCATAGAAAAATTATGGTGCATCTTCTTGTAGTAGAAATTTAAAACCATTGGTAAGTAATTCATGTTACAGTTGTATTATGGATATGTTAGGTTTAGTTAGCAAAGATCACAGGAACATTTCATCAAAAACAGGCAAAGTTTTGGAAATTGCATCCAGGATGTAGAATTCGTCCCATGCCTGGAGCAGAAGATCTCAGAGTCCTTCTCCTCCAGCCCATGGTTCTCTATTCTAGTCATACCTGAGGATCATCCAAGCAACTTCAAATATCACCGAGTGTCTTGACAACAGAATGCTAGCCCTGTGTAATTCATAAAATAATTCTGGTTCATAATTCTGGACTCCAGGAAGTTCAGGATCATGGTTCCAGCATCAGCTCAGCTTCCGAAGAGGACCTCATGCTGCTCCAACTCATGTTAAAAAACAGACCCACAAGCAGAAACAGGTGAGAGAAAAGACAAGAGGCTGCCTCTCTTTATCACAACTTACTCTTAACAAGGAGAACCCCACGCCTTTCAAGAAAAGTATTAATCCCTCTTAACAATCTAATCACCTTATAATGTTCCCACCACCTTTCAAGGCTGTTATGAATCAAATCTCAATATGCGTTTTGATGGTGGCAAATCACATCCAAATCATAGCAACTGGGTTCAGACTCAACCCAAGAGTTTATCTAGACTACAACCTCTGAGGATGAAGACTAGGAGTCAACAGTTTTGAAGTCTCCACAGTTGATTCCAATGAACAATCAGTATTGGGAGCTACTATTTGAGGGGTACTTTGATGAGAAAGTGCAAGGAACCCTGAAAGAGAGTATTAAGGAGTTGGAGGTAGTAAGCACAGTATCAAAGGGATGGAGGCTATTCCACAGTCTAAGGAAGAGTTCACATATTTTCCTTCCTACATGCTAGAATCTCTGCAAATTTATGCTTAGCACACCTACAGCAGAGATATGCAGTGGCTAATGCACCTCACTAGTAAGAGCATACACAAGAGCAATGTGAAAGCAGACTTTATCTGTCAAACCATCAAATCTTACTTACAAAATCAAGTCAATTCATGTTGCAACTCTGAGGGCAGAGAGAAACTCAAGAACTAGGAACCAGGTACTACACACACTTGTAATCCTAGCAACTCAGGAGGCTGAGACAGAAGGATTTCAAGTTTGGGGCCAGCTTCAACACCTTAGCAAGGCCATAAGCAATCTAGCTAGACCTTGTCTCAAAATAAAAAATAAAAAGGGCTGGGGATGTGGCTCAGTGGTTAAGTGCCCTTGGGTTCAATCTCCAGAACAACAACAAAAGAACTAGGCATCTAATATTTAGTTTTATATAAAATTAGGTCAACTTCTAACAAATAAGACATATCGCATTTGGGGTTCTATTTCTACTAATTAATAGGAGAGAAATCACAGAGATAGGAAATATGTTCATTTACCCAGATGTACATACACATATTCCTACATGCACACGTGAGCACATGTGAGTGTGTATGTGTACATACACACACATACACACCAATCAAGTTAGCCTAAGAAATTATCAAAGTTAGCTACCTCAAACTGTCTTGAGGGAATCTGTAAACCTTTTGTTACTACTACCTTGAATCCCTCTTCCCCAGAGCCTGAAGGCCAGGGCTCCTATGGCCCCCCACTGGGAGCAGGCCCTCTGTCCTAGATTGGAGGGGCACTTGGCAAGGGACAAAAAGAAATCGCAGTCCAGCTCCCAGGGCAGTACTTTCCTTGCTTCACAGTTCTTGCTCCCTGAACAAGAGGCCACTCAGAAATCAGAATTATGAAACAAGGCGGCACTGTCCCCTGGGCTTGGGCTTTCCAGGCTCGGTTGAGAGCAAGAGATGAGAAGGCTCCCAGGGCCACTGAGGGCTGCAGAGAAGCTGGCACCTGGGGAAGAAACATTTCCCAGGCAGCTGGCCATCCAAGTTGATGCAGAGACTTGCCCTGCTGTCCTCCTCATGCTCTGAGAGCACCTTCTCTGGAGCTAGCCCTTGCTTCAAAGAATCGTCTCTTTCCACATGGCACTCAACCTAGCCTGCCCTGCTTTACAGCACCTGGAGTAAGTCAAGCAAATCCTGAGAAGTCTGAGAAGGGATCTTAAAGTAGAGCTGCTGCGGCCCCACCCTGAGGTGCCAGCTTCACCTCCCTACAGATCCACTCTCCAGAAAGGAATATCCGACCTGCCTGTCCACAAGGACCACAGGTAGGCATGTAATGCAGCCAGGCTCTGAGTAGGCCACAGTGAGGCTCCTTACCCTCAGATCCAGCCCCCCACTCAGAATTAGTGGCATCAGTTACTGAGGACCTTTTGAGAGGATCAGTAATTGTAATCTCAATTCTCACCAAATTTGCCACTGAACATCAGCAAAAGTCCAAGGCTTTGATCTCCAACTTGAACCTAGGTCGAATGGCTTCACCAGCCCCATAGATGTCCTCCATGCAACACACACATCGTCGTCATTTGAGTGGATGGTTTCCTGGGGCTCATCAACTCTTCTTCCTCTTTTTTCTAAATAGTGTTCCTCTAATCCCCACCTACCCTTTTCAGTTAAGGTGATTTTAACTGCATGTTACAAAATATTCTCCTGGAACCAATCAACTTAGATAAAAAGGAGATATTGACCCAAAGGACTGAGGAAGGGAAGTCTTCAGGCTGGGATCCATTCAGAGGCTCCAGCTCTGTTCTCTGCCACTTCCTTTCATGTGTCCCTTCTCTGTGTGTTGACTGACAGTCTTTACAGTTGCAAAGTGGTTTTAGCAGCCTTGTATATCACAAATATATGCCCAATACTGAGAAGAGAGAGAGAGAGAGAGAGAGATTGATTCTTCATCTCGAGAACAGGAGAAAACAGGGAACTCCTTCATTAAGAGGATGCCACTCTTCTGGCAAACTCCAGCCAAACTCCTTTGGGAACCGATGCAGGCTGGCCTCTTCTTATATAACCTCACCCATGTGGCTCAAAATAAGTTAATCAGAGAACTATGTCCCATTGGCCACAATGATTGGTCTGTGAATGGGCATATAACTGAAGTTAGGCTAATTCTAATTCTTTCTTAGGAATTTTCTAACTGAAGCTGGGGTCAGGAGACACCTCCCTTTGGTTGTGATACTATATATTAAACTTGGTCTGGCATCCAACAGCCAGACCAAGGAGAAGCCATTTGAGAGAAGGATGCTGGTAATTAGAGAAACCAAATCAAGAGGTGGAGAGAGAGCATCTGGTGGAATGGGCTGCCAAAGGCCACTTTTATCTCTGCTCTTCCATTGTTTTGCTGATATCAGACAATAGTTCCCTTCTGAAGCTCCCCCCTTACATCCTGCATGCCCAAGGCTCAGGTTATAAATGGTAAGGGGAAGATCTGGGGCGGGGTGGGGGGCGCACAGGATTCTTAACAAATCTGGGATTCTATTACAAAGAAGAATCAGGAAGGGATTGCATGTTGGGTGAGCAAAACATTAGTAAACAAAGGAGCCCCAGCATCAATAGATTATCTGAATTCAGACATTTATCTCTGAGCAATGAAAGGAAGAAATCTGAATCAAGACATCACATCCACTAATTTCCAAAGAGAGACAAGTTGGTCATTTCTTTGCAATATACAAGCTGAGTGGGGTCATTTACTACTCAGATGTCCTTTGGGGTCCAACGTATCTGAACCAGTGACATCCAAGCAAGCATGTACAGAAAGCCCAGGTGGCAGCCATACTGCCCAGAGCTACCTCATCTTCCTTGTTGAAATGGGGCAGAATTTATCCCAAACCTCTACACCTCCTATGGATCACAAACACGAAAGGGCAAAGGGTACCCATCTGCAAAGGTTCATCAAAGAAGGCTGTATTTATAGCAGCCTCTGTTTTCTCTTGTTCTGTTTTTATTCATTTATTTAACAAGCACCTTAGGCGCCTCTACCATATTCTTCTAAGAATATTTTGCCTCTACTTTTGTATCTCTCTGCACCATCGTTTCTCTACTCCTTTGTTAACCTATGGTTCTTTTCTACAGTATTTTCTCCTCTCAATTCCTTTCTCTCCCTTTGATGAATTCTCCCATGTGCTCTGTGTTGTAGCTTCCCAATTTACTTCATAAAATTCTTCTGCCCGAGAACCTTGGAACTTCCTCCTGGACAGAGAAGGAAACAAATGCAACAGAAAAGAGAAAGAAACAAGGTGTTATCCTTAGATGCAAGATCCTTGGGACCTGGAAAATTCTGTAATCGGACCCCTGGACAGAGGCTGACTCTGAAGGGACTAGATCAACTGCTGAAGTCCCAAGCTCTCCAACTGGGAGAAGGGTCTTCCAGAGAAAGTCTATTTCCAGGAACCAGCCATTGATCTGCAAGGAGGCAGAAGATGGTAAAGTGCTGGGGCAGATTTTACTGCACTGTATGAGAACCAAAAACAACAGATGGAACCACACTAATTTTCCAAAGCTTTAACCAAACTGGAACTATGTCCATGCACCTTGTTTCATTTTTTAAAGGACTAAATCAAAAGCATAGTTTGTCCTTTGCAAGAAAAATCCTCACAAGCCAGAATAAAGTAGGAAGGAGTTTATATGTCTTCTAAAACTCCACAAACTGCTCCAAGTTCAACAGTCATTTCCTAATTACCAAATCCAAGAGCTTCTTTTGAGTCCTCATCCTCCTTGCTTCTATGAAACCTCTTCCCTCCTTCCCTTCTGGCCTCCCTCTTTTTTCCTTTCTTCCTTTCTTTCATTTATTCATTTCTTTATATTGTTCCTTTCTTCCTTGTCTATTTTCCTCCCCTATGGCCCTCCCTCCCTTTCTGTTTTTGTGAATAGTTTCTTTCTGCATTCTGATCTCCTTGAAATGTCCTCTACCACTGGCTGTCTTTCTGGCTCCCCTATCTCCTCAGTCTCTTTTGCTTCTTGGTCTCCTTGATGGCTTTTCCTCAACAGCTTTGGTCCCTTAAATATGCAGTCCTTCTACTTCCTCTTCTGCCCTGTTTTCTTCTCATACAACTTCTCCCATGTGTTCTCATCACACCATGGTTTTATACCCCTGACGCAGCTTCTCTTACAACTTCAAAGCACACAATTTTGACTGCCTAAAAGACTTCCTAACAAACATTTCAAACCCGAGTTGTTCCAAACATAACCCATTGCCTTCCTTCCCTAAGCCTTTGCTCACTCTGGCATCCTCTAACCTGGTGAAGTCTTCCTGTTCAGCCCATCTGGAAAACTTGGAGTCCTCCTGGAGGACTTGGAGTCCATCACCTTCTTCCCCTTCCTCCATGCCTGATCAGCCACTGAGCCCTGTCTCTTCTAAACTCTAATGGAGTCTCACATTTTCATTCTTTTCTCCAATCCAGTATCACTGCCTGTATCCAGTGCAAGGCATCACTCTCTACTATTAATTATAGTAATAGTTTTTGGTTGCCCTTCTTCATGTCCTGTCTCTACCCAGACCATCCTTAAATAGTACAGGATTATTTTTCTAAAACACAGATCTGATTATGTTACCATTAAGAGCCTCCTGCTCAGATAAAGTTCCATGCCTCTTGCATTCATGCCTTGTGTCCTAGCTCCCATCCCACCAGTCCCCTCCATGTATGTTTTACAACACCTTCAATTACCTATCCATTTCTCCACCCATGGTTTTCCCTTTTCCTGGCATTTCTCTATCCACCAAACATCATCTCATGCTCTGTCTACATGGCCACTACATTCTTTATCTGCCTAACATCTAAAAAATTTAATATCAGTGAGTGAATGAACAGAAGCTTGAAAAAAAAACATATTCCTCCTTTAAGACTGACTCTATCATCACTATCCCTGGAAAGACTGCCTGTCTTGCCATGGTTGGATTAGAGTCCCTCTTATTTGTTTCCATAGTAACATCTATGTTCCTTCTTGTACTTTGTTTCAAAATGTTTTGATGTATTTAATATCTTTTTTCCACCATATTCTGAGCTCCTTGAGGACAGGGATAGTGACTTGGTTTCTATGCAACCCCAAAGGCAGACAAAAAATAAAAGTCCTTAAATAAATGTTTGTTGAAATAAAAGGAGATGAACCAAACTAGTGCTTCAAAATATTCTAGAAATGGAATCTTCCCCAGACTGTGTTGTTCAACTCAAGATGCATGGTTTTGGAGTCAAAGTATGTGTGAGATGGCAGGAGGGCGAGCATCTGACTTCAGAGGGGCAGGGCTGAGTTGCTGTTCCCTCTGAGAGAGCAAAGAACAAAAGGGATCCCACTTTGTCGTTCTTAATAACGCGTGGGCAGCAATCAGGGCTTAACAGCAGTAGTTAGAGCAAGTCTTCTCATGTTCTGTGTGCAAACTGGGGAAAATAAGCAAACACAACAGCAGAAACCAATGCAATTGCTCTGTTTTCTATTTAACAGTGCCAGCAAGCAGTCCATTGATGCTAATTGCTTGGGGGGTAGGGGGCCTTCCTGGTACCCAGGGAAAGGTGAAATAGTTTCATAAGAAAAACCTGAGCTACAAGCTTACATGCCAATATTTATACCCTTTCCAGGACAGGCAACAGAGACTTGAAGAGATAGGAAAAGCAGTGCTGTGCCAACCAAGGAAGTTGTCGATCCAGGGTGAGCCAAGAAGAGCAGCCTTTTACCAGGAAAATCGTGTGCCTTGCTGCTGCTCAAAAATATCTGACTTACAAATGCTTATTTGACTCCCATGAAAGGAGGCTGAATTCCCACAGGGTAATCTGGTGTCAGAAAACCCCAACTCATAGGAATACTAGGAAAAGAAGAAGAAGGAGAAGGAAGTAGAGAGTGAGGAGGAGGAGGCAAAGAGGAGGGAGGGGGTAGGGGAGAAGGGATGGCTTTCCTATTTGTTTGCCTTTTAACCTCACCTGGTTGAATTACCAAGAAGGTACACACCAGCTCTGCACAGATTTCTAATGCTGCCAAATAGAAGTGGGGAGAGCCTGTGACATTGGGGAGCAAGCAGTGATATGGGGGTGGGAGGAGAAGATTTTTACTGAGATCCCCTTTGGGGAGTCTGGGGTCTCACTCAAGAAAATGGCAGGTGTGAAAAGAATAAACTCTGAAGGTGGCACCTGGGAGATTCTCATGTGTTTTCTAGAATTGTTTTGGAGTCCTGCACTGGAGGTCTTTTCACTAGCAATGAAGAGGCTTTCAAAGTTGAGCATTCAAAACCCTAAGCAGCAGGTCTTTTCTTTCTCTCATTTATTACATGCACTTCCTTTGGACCACTACTGGAATAATGAGTAATCTAGTAGCTATCCATTGGGACGATTATGAGCTTGTTTTTCTCTACAAAGCTTGGCCATAATGTTTACTCTTTCCCTTAGAGTACACCCCCACAATGAGCAGATAGGCCATGTGAGGACAGAGAGCTCATGAGATTGCTAGGGTGAGAAAACGGGGCCTAGAGTAGGGGGACCAGAGAGTTAAACGGCACCATGGCAGAAGCCACTGCTGCCACCTATACATCAAGGTGTCTACCAGCCCTGTTAGCAGAATAAAACCCATCAGTCCTGATGTCAACAAACCAGAAATCTCAAACAACCATGTTAATGGGTTTATTAAAAAGATATAAGCCAAGAGGTAAGAAAGCCAACACTGGGGAATCATCCAGAAAAACACATTTCAGAAGACAATAAACCATCTGAATTTCCTTGTAGAATCTGAGGACACCGAAATGTTTAAAATCAAAGGCAGAGTAAATACCAGTACAGAGTTGCATTTTAATTGTTTTAGAACTTGCTTATGTAGCCAAATGGTATCTACAAGCTAGTCCAAATAAGCCAAGTACCTCAAATAGAGGGATATTGCTTCCTCCATTGCGCTTGCTGCCTCACACTCCAGATTCCTCCCACTGCATCTTTCTGAGAACCAATCCTCCCTCCATGCAGAGGTTGCCATAGAAACTACCCAGCTAGGGCAATAGTATCCATCCCCTGGAGGCAGTTGATTAAATGGTGGCAGATAACCAGGCCCAAAATGGACCTGTCAGAGCCCTTTCCTGGATTTCTTCTTTTTTTTTTCCTTTCTTTTTTTTTTGTTTAACAGCTTTATTGAGGTGTAACTGGTATACAAAAAAAAAAAAAACTGCACACATTTAATATATACAATTTGATGAGTTTGAACATATACATACACCCAAGATATCATCACCACAATGCCAGTTATAAACGTATCCATCACCTCCAAAAGCTTCTTTTGTGTCCCTCTGTTGTGTTTATTTTGGTTTGGCTTTGTGTAGGGTGTGTGTGTGTGTGTATGTGTGTGATAACACCATAACATGAGATCTACCGTCCTAACAAATTTTAAAGTGAGAAGATGCAGTATCTCTAACAGCATATGTTGTAGAGCAGATCTCTAGATCTTATTCATCTTGTATAACTGAAACTTATACGCATTAAATAGCAACTTCCCATTTGCTCCCAGTCTCTGGCAACCACCATTCTACTCTATTCTTCTTTGAGTTTGAATATTTTAGAGACCTCATGTAAGTGGTGCATGCAGAATTGGCTTTTCTGCGTCTGGTTTATTTCACCAAGTGTAATGTCCTTCAGGTTCATCCATGCTTTTGTACACAGTACATTTTTAAGGTTGAATAATAATGCTTTGTCTATAAAGTGCCACACTTTATCAACTCACCCATCAATAGATTGTTTCTATATCAATAGATTGTTTCTATATCCTGCCTATTATGAAGAATCTGATAAAGGCTTAATATCCAAAATACACAAGGAACTTCTATAGCTCATTAATAAGAAACAAATAATCCAATTTAAAATTGAATAGACAATTTTCCAAAGAAAACATACAAATGGCCAACATGAAGGAAATGCAAATGAAAACCACAATGAGATATCATCTCACACCATTAGGATGACTATTCTAAAAATTAAAAAAGAAAAGAAAACAACTGTTTGTGAGACTGTGAAGAAATTGGAATCCTTTTACACTATTGATAGAATTTAAAATGACATAACCACAATGAAAAACAGTATAGAGGTTTCTCAAAAAATTAAAAGTACTTGCCTCCCATGTACAAGGTCCCAGGTTCAATCTCTAGCAACACACACACACACACACACACACACACACACACACACACACACAAAGTAGGAAAACCATATGAACTAGCAACTCTACTTCTGGGTATTTTATCCAAAAGAATCAAAATCAATGACTCAAAGAGATCCCCGCATTCCCAAGTCCACTGCAACACAGTTCACAGTGACCTTCCTTGGGTTTCTATAGCTGAAACTGGGGAAGAGGAGCCAGTCTTTCTCCTAGTGCAAAGTCAAGAGAATGTGAGCTCCTATATCACTTCCCAAGAGATGGAGCTTGAAAAGACAAAAGGTTGTATTCCAAGATACTGAGAAGACTCACTTTACCTAAGAAAAGCCAGCTTCATTTCTTGAGGGAAGAATGAAACTCATGAAGTGTTCCAATGGCATGTGACCCAAGTGCATCCCAGCACCCTGCACTGTATGAAATGTTTATTCAAGGGACATCAGTGTGTAGGCACTTTCCCTGGATGAGGCATCCTGCCAGCCACTCTGTTCCAATGAGTGTGGCTGTCGATAAGGGCAGATTTGTCAATATCAGTGATCGATGTGATGATTATAGTCAGTAAAGCTAACCAACATTGTTTAATGGGCATTTGCTCTTGTGACCCTTGGTTTGGTGGCTTCTACCCCATGGAACAACTTACAAAGGAGGCTGAGGAGAATCTTAGGGGCTTTACATCTGAGTCCTTTCTATAGGAACAGGTATGCATATGCATGACAAGGCCTAGGGGACACCAGAGACATGAGCAGTGATAAAGTACACTAGTGAACATTGAACTTTCCAGCATTTGTAAGGTTGGTTTTATGGTAGATTTGGTATAAAATGTCACCCAAATATTTCTTTCTCTGAGTTTTGCCCTTGGCAATGTGACTTTGTAGATCTTCCCATGAAGAAGTGGACTGTATCTCCCTATAGTTACTTCTGGGCTGGCTGACTTGTTTTGGCCCTGAGATTAGGACACAGTAATGTCAAGCGTAAGCCTAGGCCTCATGGGGCCATTCATGCTTCTATTTTCTCTCTTAGAACTTTAATGCTGCATGGAAACAAAGCCAGGCTACTCTTCTGGAGGATAAAAGACTATGAGGAGAAAAGACACTTTGTCCCAATTACAGCCATCTCAAGATTGACTAAGAGCTAACCCCTCACCCCCCAAGTATGAGAAAGTATCTAAATCCCCAGATCTGTCTGCCTAACCCACAGATGTGTAAGTGTGGTGAGTCATGTCGACACCTCTGGGTGCATAGTGAGCCCAAATGAGACCAGACCAGTGTGCAGACCTCACTGCTCTGTACACTTATCAACTGTAATAAATACTTAATAGTTTAAGAGACAGAGTTTAGGGGTTTTGTTACACAGCAATAACTAAGACATCATTTTTTAAAATGTTGGTTAAATAACAAGCTCCATAATGGTGCTTGTTGAACTTAAGTCACAGAAAAGGGGAAGCAGTCTCAACTTCCATAGTAGATGTCACAACTGCACTCATGGGAAAGAAGTAAATTCACATCTCCACAGCAGGCCACTGCCCATTCTTCCTCCACTGGGTCCTTTGTCCTGCTCTCCCTTATATAAGTCTTCCAATCACTTCATACCTTGAAGCCTCCTTTCCATCTATACTCTTAAGTATAGGGACCTAAGTAATGTTCATTCTTCTCTTTGCAGGGGAAAAAAAAGACATATGCAATATATTATAAGACAATTTCTGTTGCAGTTACGTAACACAAAGTAGTAATAAAAAGTTTCACTACTAATAAGAGTGAGCTGCAATCCATGGATAAAGGAGGTGACTTTGAATATCTCCATACAGAGTCTAGCACTGGGTGTTCTCTCAATTCAAGCTAGGTAACGGCAGTCTGAAATCAAGCAACTGAGTACTGACCTACCTATTATGTACTCAGTGGTATACCAGGTGCCATGGGGGAAGACACAAGAAGTTAACACAAATAGGTATAGTCAACGTGATCAGGAGTCAGGGAGACATCTCTGCCACATTCATTATTAGTTGGGGTCATGCTATCATGTGAGCCAATTTCTGTTTCCAAAATAGTCAATTGACTTCAAAATCTTTCTAAACCACATTGTGGAACAAATAGATGACCTCTCACAACATCATCTGATTTTATAAGCCCACATCTCCATGAAATAGGGACACTGTTTCTAGATCCCTTAGGTATGTGAAAAGGTAAAATTAAAATTCACTGATTTAAGAAATGGATTTTGTTTCATGAAAAAACACAAACCCTGTCCCTGCACATTCAGAGCAGTGTTCCCAAGGGGATTCTCCATGTGCATTCATTCAATTTTATTTGCTTATCTGTGGTTCAGTTTTCATGGGTTTTATTTACTTTTTTGCAAGTTTCAAAATCTCTCTGAGATATACCTTCATGAAAAGTAGCAAACTACTTATAAGGTTTATAAGATGTTCAGGTCATGAGAATTAGAAGTCATTATCTGTTGCGAAGGCACCAAATGGTTGTCTGAATGCAGTTGATTTTGGTGATACATATTATAATGGAACAATTACTAATGAAGTGCTAAATTACTAGAAACATCCTCGTTACTTATTAAACACTTCAGTTAATTAGGATGGGGAAAATAAAGGGTTGAAGCACATTGTAATGCCTCCTTTGAGGCCAGGTGAGAAGTGAACAGATGTGAAAACCTGCAGCCAGCCCAGGCCAAGGACATTGTCTCAGACAAGGGGCTTGCAGTAAGCCAGAAGAGATGGGCTGGGGAGGAGCTGCCCACCTTCCAAGTTCCAAACAGACCCAAGAGTGTGAACAGATGTCTTTTTGTGTCTAAAATGGGTGGCACTGGCAATCCAGTAACACCAGCTTGTTTTTACTTAGCATAGAAAAAAAAATGCAACTGGAAATGACCAAAAATGGGGCTAGGGAAAAACAATAATGAGATACCATACAGGGAGGTGTTTAACGTTGCCTGTTTTGGAAATTCCCATTTTTTTAGAGATTGCTGAGAAGTATAGATGTTAATAAGTCTTCCCTACTCTCAACCTCCTCCTCCAATTTCCCCCACTTTGTAATCTTGTGCTGATAACTGCATTCCAGTATTGTTATCTGAGCCCAACTCCTCTCTATTGGTTATATTCTGGCTTATAAAAGTTTAGCAACCAAACTCACGCTGCCCCACCCAGAGGAGGAGAGTCACATTTCAGGCTCCAGCCATCATGTGGTAAGCATGACACAAACCCAGAGTCAGATCCCAGCTGCTCTAGCCCAGAAACTGGCAATGACAAGCTGTGTGACTGGGGGATCCACTTTGCCTCTTTGGACCTCAGTTTGCTTGTTGGTATCCTAAGCATATCTATACAGGATCAGAAATGCAAAAGATAACAGAGCAAAGCTCCCTGCCCTTAAGGAGCTTCTTTTACTGGAGAAACAGTTTTGTAAATAAGTAAATAAATACAAAGTTATAAATAATTATTTTGAAAAGGCATAACCGAGATGTTATGAAAACAACGAGAAAAGAGCATTAACTGTGTCTAGAGGAGCCAGAAAAACTGTACCAGGAGATGTCTGAGCAATCTTCAAGGATGAGTTGGGCTCACCTGGAAGTCGAGGGCCTCCAAGGCAGGGGAGGGAAGACATACAAAGATGAAGGGGTGAGGACTGCATGGAAGGTGCTGGAACTGAGCTTTATTTGGAATGACAGTAAGAGGGTACAGCTGGCCCACAGTAAGGCTGAGAAGTAGACAGGAGCTAAGGAGTGATGGGCCTTTTCTGTTAGGTAGGTCAAGGAGGTTGGGTTGATCCTATAGACAGTAAAGAACCCTCAAGGCCATGTTAGTCACCTTTTTGTTGCTGTGGCCAAAATACTTGACAGAACAATTTAGAGGAGGGAAGATTTATTTCAGTCACAGTTTCAGAGGTTTCAGTCCATGGTTACCTGGGTCCATGGCTTTGGGCCTGAAGTGAGGTAAAACATCATGGTGGAGGGATATGGCTGAGGAAAGCTTCTCAGCCCATGGTAGCCCGAAGCAGAGAGAGAAAGAGGGGATGAGGCTAGGGACAAGTCATAATCCCCAAGAGCATACACCAAGTAACCTACATCCTCCAACCACGCCCAGCTACTACAGTTTCCACCACTCCCAGTAGTCCATTTAGCTATCGATGGATTAATCCACTGATAGAGTCAGTGCCCTCATGATTCAATCAATTCCCTAAATCCCCGCCTATGAGCACTTCTGCATTGGAGACCGAGCCTTCAACACATGAGCCCTTGGGGGACATGGAGATCCAAACCATAAAAGGTCTTTTAAACAGGAGAGTTACCAGACCAGTACATTCAGGATCATTCTGAGCTGTGAAGGAATCATGGGACAAGAGGCAGGTAGAAGCCGGAGGTGAAGGAGAAGGGTGTTACCATCGGACAGAACAGAGACAGAAGGCAGTGGCAGTGCAGAAACAGAGTCAGAAGACTCATAGAATGAGTAATTGGAAGAACATGGTGATTAATTTGAGGTGGAGTGTGTGGGAGAAACAGATGTCAGGTTACCTCATAAAGATTCTGTTTTGGATATATTGATAGAGACACAAGGACTCTTAAGACTGAATAGGGGGAAGACGACACCCGATTTCTGTTTTGGACCAGTCTTGTTTGCAGTGCCCAAGAGGCCGCAAGATGAAGTTGGCGGGTAGGCAATAAGAAGCTGAGAAGTCTGAATTAGTGGTTTTGCTCTGAGGGCCACACACAGGGGTGATGGTTGAGGTCACAAGAACTGATGAGGTCACCATGCAGAATACACAGAGTGAAGAGACAGTAAGCAGCAGCTCAGAGCCATGTGGAAGAAATTGTATTTAAAGACCTAGTAAAAGAAGAACCAGGAAGAAACTGTGTGGGGACTGTCAAGGAAGTAGAGAAACCAGAGGAAGGGGTCCCAGAGGCCTGGGGGATCCCTAAGGGAGCAGTGAGAAGCATCGCATGGAAATATTCAAGTGCTAACTGGGAAAGCCTTCACTAGTTTTGGCAACTGGAGGGTTATTGATGATTTCATAATGAGCAATTTCTAGGAATGATATGTACAAGATGGATTACAGAACGACAAGGTGGTGTTGGTGAGCGTGGTCTATTTTTCAATGTATTTGCAATGAAGGGAAGGAGAGGGCTTGGGCATGCTAGAGAATAACACAAAATAGCAGGATATTTTTAATTTAAGGTGGAAGAGATTTTAAACACATGCACACAAGGAGATGAGACCAGGTGATCACCAAGAATCCTTCCAATGCTCTTGTCCTTGCATTCTAAGGACTACGTAAGAACAGAGGGGAACTCTTCTGCTGATGGTAGATTCCCAGTATGATAAGAAATAGAAACTGGAAAATGCCAAATTTATTCAACACTGTCACCAGTCTTTCTGCCCCTTTCTCCTTCCCCTGCCAGGATTCTCTGATGGGGAGAGCTGGCTAGGGCCCTAGGGCAAGGAGACCACCCAGGCTTACAGGGCAGGTCTCACCCCTTTGGCCTCTGCTTCCAGCCCATACAGACTGAGGCTCCTGGGCCCTCCAGCACTCAGAGCCCTGCCTGGTATTCTTTCCAAGGTCCTGACAGCCTGCAGGCAAATCAGGAGCAGGACCAAGAGAAAAGCAGGAAGCAGAAGAACAGTCAAGGGAAGGGAAGAGAGCAGGCTCCTTCCCCCTCCCCAGAGTGTGCAGGCGATCTTACATTAGTTATCTCCATGGCTTTTTTCCTTGTGTTTGGTTTAATATCCTCAAGGGAATACCAGGCTGAACATGACAACAGAAGACTCGAGCACTCAATCTATTTTAATCCTTTAACAACATATTTCTGAAATAATTTTTAGAAGGTGTTTAGACTTTCAGGAGGAAGAATCTTATCTTCAGTGAATTACTATTTATTGAGGCTTTAATACATATTTGTTTATGGGTTTTTATTTTATTTTTTTTCTGGCAGGCTGCTTTTTTTGTGGCTCATTAAAGTGAAGATTATCTTTTGGGGGAAGAAAAGCGCCAAGTCTTGTGGGTAAAGAAGTGTTAGAAACATAAGTAAAAACTTCCACATGATCGGTTTTAATCTCACCTGCTGAGGTGGGTTTTGCTACTTAATGACATATTTGGGGAATGGATTGTAACACCAAAGGTCATCCATAAATAGAGCTCAGAGCGAAGGGAATGAAAATCACAAATTAGATTCACTTGCTCTGCTAGATAGGGACACTTCCAATCTTCATGCGATTTGTGACACGGAGAATCAAGCAATGGTTCTGGAATCTGCCTTCTGGGGAGGAGAGGAGGGGGAGGCTCGGTCAGTTTTGTGTTTGCTTGTTTTCTCTGTCCAGTCATGTGAAGAAAGTTGGCTGGGAGGTTTTCTTCTTGATTATTGTTGTCTATGACACAATCACTACATTATACTGGAGCCTTTTGAAAAGCCGGTGTACAGCTCAATTGCCCCCTCCCCATTGTGCCTGAATGGAACACCGTGTAGCCCTAGGGAAGCCCAGGGTTCTCTGCAGCAGCATGGGAGAGGGGCTGCTGCCTTCAGAATTTTCAGAGAATATGCCAAAACTTGCAGGGGCAACAGGAAATTCCCAGAGGTCTTTGTACTCTTTTTATGAAAAGAATTAACCTCAGCTCTTGAAAATTCAGCTTTCAAAAATCACATAAATGGTGATTATAACCTGGGAGATAGAGAGGCCTGGGAAGTTTGTCTTCCTCTATGTCTCTGGCCCTATAATGAAGAAGGTAAGGATGGTAGCCCTAAAACAGAGCTCTTCTCCGTCCAAATCTTTTTATTTTATTTTATTTTTTTAGTTGTAAGTGGACACAATACCTTTGTTTGTCTATTTTTATGTGGTGTTGGGGATCGAATCCAGTGTCTCACGCATGCTAGGTAAGCGCTCTGCTACTGAGCTACAACCCCAGCCCTCAGTCCAAATCTTAATACTGTGGACAGAACACAAGCTTCCAAGCCAGAAAGATCTGGATTTCAACCTTATCCGTGACACTGGCTAGCTGTTAACAGAATTTCACCAGCCCCGACTACTCCTCTGTAAAATGGGTGATAGTAGGGCGTGACTCACAGAGCAGTGAATGGATAATATAAACAAGTCAAATGAATTCTTAGTAATGAATATTTGTCAAGTGCCTGTTGTGCACCAGACACTGTCCTGGATAAAGAGGATACTGCAGGGAGTAATCTTCACATAGAGAACTGATACATTCAAAGTGCCAAGCATGGAGCCTGGCCAACTGATAGGTCTGAGACCTGTATCATACTAATTGTTTGCCTGAAGAAAGCCACACCTCAGTCCATTATACATCTCAGAAACCATTACACTCAACCAGGGAAATTTATTGAAAGCAGCATAGAACTAAATCATGACTGTAAGGCCTTGTAGCAGTCTCTCACCTTTTCTCCTCCTTTGCAACTGACAGCGGCTGGAACCTAGAGCCATCTGCTGCATGCAGCATGAGTTGCATTGATGGGCACCCAAGTTGCAGACAATGCCACTCTTGGGCATGATGAATCCAGGAGTTTGGGACTAAATTGTTAAAGGGAGCTAAGCATTGTTGAGTAATTCTAAGGGAGACCACCACCTGAGCAGGAAAGAAGTATCCCCAACCTTTGCTCAAACAAATTAGGCTCACTCTCCTCAGAACTGTTGAGTCAGGTATAATATGTGGAATATCCACCTCTGTAACCACCTTATGTAACCTATACATAACAAACATGTATTCCCAACCACTGTGCTAGATCTAGGGACACAACAGTCATATAAGTCCAGTTGCCTTTTGATAAGTTTTTGGTCAAGAACCAGGGTCTTAGCAAACTTCCTCTGTAAAGGGCCAGGTATGAATGCATTAAGCTTTTTCAGCCACAGTTTCCATTTGCAATTACTCAGTGCTTTTGCTGGGAGTGAGGGACAGCAACAGATAATATGCAAATGATTGCTCATAGCTGTCTTCAAATAAATGTTTCTTTACAAAAACAGGTGGCAGGCCAGATTTGGTCCATGGGCTGTAATTTGCTGATCCTTGCCCTCAAGAGAAAGGTAGATATGTAAATAGACAGCACCCTTGAAATGTAAAAAATGAGCTGGGCCTGGCGGTGCACAACTGTAGTTGCAGCAGCTCAGGAGGCTGAAGCAGGAAGATAGTAGGTTCGAAGACAGCCTCAACAACTTGGTGGGATTGTAAGCAACCTAATGGGACTTGGTCTCAAAATAAAAAACAAAAAGGGCTGGGGATGTGGCTCAGAGGGTAAGTGGCCCTGGGTTCAATCCCTGGTTCCAAAAGAGAGAGGGAGCTGCGGGAAGTAAGTAAGTTAGTTAGTTAGTGGTCATCCTTGCAATGTAGTGAGAACTTTTCTCAAAATAAAATAAAATAGGCTGGAAATCTAACTCAATGGTAGAGCCCTTAAGTTCAATCCTTAGTACTGCAAGAAAAGAAATGTAAAAAAATGCTTCAATAGGGCTAAGCAGGGGATGAGTACTGAAACTGATATTGTCCAAATGTTTATGTTCCCCCTAAAATTCATCTGTTGGAAGGCGACTAGGGCATGAGTGGGGTCTGTGCCCTTAAAAAAGAGACTTGAGGGAGGCTGTCTGTCCCTTCTCACCTTCTGCCTTGTGAGGACACAGCAAGAAGAAGCCATCTAGAAAACAGGAGAGGCTCTCCCCAAACACCAAATATTCTGGTGCCTTAGTCTTGGACGTCCTAGCCTCCAAGGGAAGACTCTAAGTTTGTAAATTTAATTTATAAATTGCCCAATCTAAGGTATTTTGTTATAGCAGCCCAAATGGACTAAGACAGATAGGTAACCTGGCCTGGGACTTTAGATAAGGTATCCTGTTTAGGAGCTTATACCTGCTACTGAGGGTGGGCACTGGTAATTTCTTTGCCCTTTTTGAAAGAGCAGACCCTCTAAGGACCACTGCATTCCAGTTCAGGAGGCTATTGCAAAGGTCCAGGGAGGAGAAGAGGAAGATCTGAACTGGAACCGTGATTTTTTGGAAAGGAAGGGAGGGGAAGATTTGAGAACCATAAAGCAGGTGAAGTGTACAGGTCATGGCAACAGAAGATGGGCAGGAGGGAACTGAATGTGCCAAGGATGATTCCCATATTTCTGACCAGAGTGGTTGGGCAATTATCCACCAAGGTAGGAAATTCAGAAGGAGCAGGATTTGAAGTAAAATAATAAGAATAATGAGGAGGAGGAGGAGGAAGAGGATGTTTTATTTCCTTGCAGGAAATTAAAGTCTAATAAGATCCATCAGATGGTTAAACATACCTGAGCCTTGACTATTGACAGCCACTCCTAACTGGGTTCCCTAGCTGTGGTCTTGCCCCTGCTCAAATCCGTTCTCACTCAGCTACTTCACTCTCCATCTAAACACCAACCTGATCATGTTCTTCTCAGACAGCCTTTTTGTTCTCCATCTGTTTTAGTCAGCTTTTTTGCTGCTGTGACTAAAGGATCTGACCAGAAGAATTTTAGGGAAAAAAAGTTTATTTGAGGCTCACAGTTTCAGAGGTCTTAGTCCATAGAAGGCCGGCTCCATTCCTTGGGGCTCAAGGTGAGGCTGAACATTATGGCAGAAGAGTATGGCGGAGGGAAGCAGCTCACATCTCAATCTGGAAGCAGAGAGAGAGACTCCACTAGCCAGATACAAAATATATACTCCCATAGCCACGCCCCCAACGAACCACTTCCTCCAGCCACACCCCACCTGCCTCCAGTTACCACTCAATTAATCTCGTCAGGGATGGATTCACTGATTAGGTTAAGGCTATGACCTTCTTGCATTGTCTCATGTGAGCTTTTGGGGACACCTCACATCCAAACCATAACACCATCCTTAAAAGGATAAAGTTTCAATTCCTTAGCTTGGCATGGAAGGTTCTCCCAAGCTGGCCCCTGCCCGACTCTTCAGCTTCATCTGTCACCACTGCCTATTGCCTACCAGTTCCTCCAAAAGTAGTCAGGGCCCAGCCCAGGCCAGGTATTTGAAGATCCAGTGCAAATCAGGACTACGAAGGTCAGTGTCCCTGGGGACTGGGCCTTCCCAACCTGGGCAGCAGAATTAATTCTTGTGGGAGAGGAGGGTAAGAAAGGTTGGATTTGATCAGTGCATCCTCTACATGTGGATGGAAATATCACACTGAGCCTCATTAATATATACCATTGCTATAGGTTGATAAAAAATTTTAAAAATAAAGAAATGCTTATTGTTAGTAGTAGTAATAGGATCTCCATTTCAGCCCAGGGGTCCTTAGCAAGACTGCCAACTTCAGCCTGGCAGTTCATCAAACTGGTTATCACGGTTAGGCTACATCTACAACATGCCCTGAATCTTGAACTTTTCCAGAATTTTCAGTGGAAAGGAGAACAGTATGTGTAAAGATGCCTCCTGTCCCTTTCTGCTCTGCCATTAGCCATGCCTGGTGAACTCCAGGCACCTGGGAAATAAAAGCTAGCTCCTCCTCCCACAAACTCTAGGAACCCCATCAAACACAAACTGCCTGGAATCCAATTCACGGCTACTGTAAAGGGAAAGGGGATCGATTTTCCTCGGCTGGGGAGCAGGGGCTGGTGGTTGTACTGAAGTTTACACCCATCAGACATCCCTTCTGAAGCAGATGTGCTTTCTGGGAGGCTCCTGGCATTCAGGGCTGATGTTTAGGTTGTCAAATCAGTGGTGAGCAGAGCAGTATCCTCCTCAAAGATTATAGGTCAAAGAAGCAAAAAGAAAAGATTTTGGAAAAGAATTTGCAGGAAGGATGATCACTGACAGGAGACTTGTTCTAGTTGAACAAACACACAGCTGAAGGAAAAAAAAAATTCCTCTGGCGGCCTGTGGAATGTTTCAGCCTTTATTCTGCACGCAGGGAGGATTTGCCTGCTTACCTGGTGCATTGAGTTACCAGCGGTATGTGAGAAGAGTGATTTCAGACCATCTTTCATGGTTCAATAAACTGCAAATCTTTCTCTTGTGGAGTTATGATTCCAAAAAAACCTCTGCCTTCCCCATTTGTTCAACACTCAATGACTTTGAGTAATGAAAGCGGTGTCCCCAGAAGAAAACTGTCAGCCATGCCCCAGCCTGGCACCTCGCCTGGCCCTTCTTCCCCAGTGTGTTCCTCTCCTAAGTGTCTTTGAGCCAGACCTGCAAGGCACCACAGGCCCACATGTCCAGTCCCAGGGGGAACCCACCAGGATCAAAACAGCCCTTCCCTTTTACACCCAGGCTCAGTTTTGTCCCTTTATAGACAGTTGTGACTTGCTGAAGCTGTATAGGACATTTGATGGGACACTTGCTTTTTTTTGCATAAGTTGGAATTTTCGAATTCACATACCCAGATGTTTTCTTCTTGAGGGAGCAAGTAAACATGGTTAAATTCTGTAAATTGCCAGAACAAATAGGTATTGAGAAGTTTAATTGCAGCCGCTGATGCTCTGTGGATACCTAACCATTTTAAGGACAGCGAGAGGAAACTAGAATTAGACTCTCAGGCATTTGTCTTCACAACTAATTCAAATCCTGTTCTACTCTGTGATGATATTTCTTCCTCGTTATTTCTTCAGTGGCCTTCTCTTGTGCTCTCCTGAGTGTGCAGAGAATTCCAGGCAGTGGGAGCAGGACTTTTGCTGCAGTATGCTGCTAGTGCCATTGTTCGCATCATTAATTGTCGTTGATAGTGAAAACATGGGCTTGGACAATTGGTAAAAAGTAATTATTTACCATCTGTTGTAGGCTCTCACGTGTAATTACTTAACATTGGAAGTAATCATATAGGAAAGGTAATGAGAACAGACAGGTGAACGGTGGACGTTACCATAAAGGAGATTTCATCCTAGTTACAGCCAATACTGCCTTTCTCTTCTTTCTCTCTTTTCCTTCTTGGCTCCTTTTTCTTTTTTTTTTCTTTCTCTTTCTATCATCTGTGATTTTCCTTCTCTTTCCTCCCTCCCTCCCTCCTTCCTTCCTTTCTTGATTTCTATCTTCCTTCTTTCCTTCCTCCTTGTTCTCCTCTTCTTCCTTTACCCCAGCCCTCCTTCTTTCCTGACAAAGAGATCAAGTGCCACCAGGCACCCATTGTCTGCACCAGCTCCCACCTGGGTGAGCCTTGCTGGGGTGCTGTGCTCTTCCCCTGGTCTAGGCTGTCTTGTGGAGACATCCCATTCTAGTCTAGTTGGGTCTGTGTCGTGTAATGTTGTAATGATTTGTTTATATGTCTCTTGTATATCCCATTTACACATCTGCTCACTACTTGGCTCACAAGTTCCTGCAGCAAATGGATCTTGTCTCTCCAGGGCTCACTGCCCGTTGTGTAACAGACACTCAGTAATTTTTTTTTTTAACAAATGCATGCATGAATTTCACTCTTTAAGTCAAATAATTTAAAACCCAAATTATACACCAGCATAAAATAGTTAAGATTATCATCAATGTGGATGGGAAATTTCATAAGTATAGGAAAGTTTATAAATAAGGGAAAGTTCCTTGTCCTTGGATCATCATAAACCAGAGCCTGTGGGTATGATTCCCATTGGCATTTAGGCCCCTTTATTATAAACAAAAGGCTCCAAGACTAGTTCTCAGTCTCTTGTAAGAGGGCGTCTTGACAAGCCTAATTTCCCTTTACCAGTGTTACTAGGTGATGGCCATGTAGGGAAAAGAGCCCCTCCCAAAGCATAATCATCAATTTTTCCATTCATTCGGTGCTTGCTACTTGGGTGCAAACCTCGAAAGGTACTAATAAACACATACTTTGGATGTCTGTGTTTCCAATGACTCAGTCTACTAAGGGAAATATCTTTTTAAAGCATGTGAATAATGACACAGCTGCTTAACTTCAACACCTAATAAAGGCACATGGTACTAGGAGAACACAGAGGACTCCCACCCTGGTTAGCTGTATACTAAGCAAGCAGAGCTGCCAAATGGATTTCAGGGTGGCCAGGCTGGACTTGAGAAGCTGAAGGGGGAACCCAGATTATCTGTTTGTAGGTTCTCTGTCAAGGGTATTAGGGCCAGATGGTAGAGAGGCACAGTTGCACACAAGTTCCCTGGACTCCAGGGGACAGAAAGCACAGCTAAGTTGGGCATAGTGCCTGGGAAATGTCCTTTAACCCTTATATTCAGAGTATCCAATGATGTGTGGCATGGTCACTAGGGACTAGTGAGGCTTCCAGAAGGTTATGTATGGTCAGCAGACCATGGTGAGCCTCCCGAGCCATTTTGGCCCTCTCTTCCACTTCTCCTCTATCTTCCCTTCCTTAGAAAGGTGCTGGTAATAAGTGTCAGTGTCCCAGACCATAAGTTAACCTGAGCGCTTGATCTTTCCAGCTTTGCTACGGCTTCAAATCAAGAAAAGCATTGAGATTTACAACCTCTGCCTTGTGGCACTGCCAGGCCTTTCTTTAGAAGCTGCTTTATATTCCCTCTTGAGCTTAGCATGCCATGTTTTCCTTTGCATATTAAAGGAAGAAAATCGAGGTGATGGACGCGTTCCCTTACTACCAGAGTCAGCTGCCAAGTTTCTGTGACTGACTTTATCGCCTCCTACAAACATTAGATCGCCAGCATGGTCTTCACAGGGAGAATGCAAAAAAAAAAAAAAAAATGTGTTTCCCTCACTTGCTTTCCTAGTGAATCACCTGGGAGGTAACCAGGAAGAAATAAAGTGAAACTCCCACACAAGTGGGTCCGAAGTACTGTAGATTTGATAAGATGTTAATGCTGTGCTAAACGGAGAGGACAAATTGTGTTTTATATTTTACTGCAGCAGGAGACTTTATGCTTAATAGGTTTTTTAATATAGTTTGACCTAGTACTGTCAAGAGAAAAACTATATTTTGTTCCTACCTTGCATGCAGGACATGATTTCTGCAGATAAATAATTTGCAATGCAGTTTCTATTACTCAGACGGTGTTTCACACATCTGTTTTATGTTTCATTAATGGTACAACAAATGAAACCATCAACCATTCTGTTTCTCTATATTAATTCAACGTATAAGAAAGATGGGTGATGACTATAGACAGTAAGGCCGATTACTGTGTCAGGGAAATCTACTAGTTTACTTATGGATCTGCAAAGGCTGCCAAAGCACAAATCACCACACTGGCAAATGGCGATCCAATTTACTGTTTAAATCAAGGCCGAGCGCCACAGTCTAATCCACAGTGGAGCAGTTTAGAACCCATTAAGTACTAATTTAACTTAATCTCCAGCACCAAACTGATGGTGAATAAGTCAATTGGAATGGGATGTTCCAGTGGGATAAGGGCGCTGTAAAGAAGGTGGTGGACAAGACTTCCCAATCTTCTTTAAAAGGAGGCAATCTTGAGTTGGGCCAAAGAGACTACATTGTTTTTGGCAGTGATTAATACAAGAGGTGTGTGTTACATTATTCACATCTTCCATATTATAACAGTATTATAAAAATCTTGGATAAGAAGTTCAGTTGGCTTGGAATATAAAGGAAGTCAAGGGTTGAGCCAAGAAGTTAATTATGAATTTAGTGTGAGCTTGACCATTATCCTCCATATACAGCAATGGTGCCTCCAAGGTGCTCTAAAGCACATTTCCTTTGCAACCAAGTTCCAGTAATAATAATGTCTTTGTATTAGGAAGGACACATCCCAGCATGTGGTTCTCTTCTAACCAAAGCATCCACTTGTGGAGGAGTTGGCTAAAACCATGGAATGGGAGTGCCTTGGCTTGGATTGAAGGGGCACAGTTCTGCAGAGAACATCTCAAATCCACCCACTTCACTGGTCCTTTTCTCTCCAGCCCTTTGAAAAGTGTCTATTATGATGCTTCCTGCTGATCTCTAACATTCTGAAGGTCTTTATCTATGGTATTTGCCACCCACTGATATCTAGAGTACTCTTTTATCTTAGAATATGTTATAAGGTCCTTTTGTAATGGAAGTGTGGAGAAAAGTCAGAATTGGGATTTTTACCTTCTTCCTGCATGCAACGTGAAAACTCCATGGCCACGAAGCATGGTATGTGGATGAGGGATGTTGAGAGGACATGGGTGAGTTGAGTGACAACACTGGTGGCAAGATAACAAGAGAAACTAATCCAGATGGGGTGACAAGAGTTGACCTGTCGGAGATATGTATCATAATATAGCAAGGAGCACCAACAGTGGCATCTAATCCAACCAGTCCTGGGGGATTGTGACTGGGAAATGTTTAAAAAAAATTAATAATTGGCCAAGTAAGAATTAGAAAGGGTGGGAGAGTATCCAGAGGCACAGATGGTGGCCTTAGAGAAGCAGTGTGTTAGGGCCAGGGGTACTGGAGTCTAAAGTTTAGTTAGGACCCAGCAAAAGTTGAGGCTGAAGGAGTCCATTTATGTAAGACCTTCTATGCCACAGTAAGAAGGCTGCACCTTCTTCAACAGATGTTGGAGTGTATTGAATGGGTTACAGGTTACATTGGGGAGTGGGAGGGCCCATGTGTTGGGGGGGGGCAGGGTTTGTTTTGGTTTGGTTTTTGGAACCAGGGGGGATTGAACCCAAGGGCACTTAACCACTGAGCCACATCCCCAGCCCTCCTCCCCTACCCTTTTTTTTCTTTTTTCTTTTGAAACAGGGTTTTGCTAAATTGCTTAGGGCCTCAGTAAGTTGCTGAGGCTGCCTTTGAACTCGTGATCCTCCTGCCTTAGCCTCCAAAACCTCTGGAATTACAGGAGTATGTCACTATGCCTGATGCCAGTGCACTTTGCTATGGAAAGGATGACACGGGAGGAATAAGCCATGAGACAAAGCGAGTGAGAAGGTATCTGCAGTAGTCTGGGCAGGGGGAGATGAGGGCTCAGGCTAGGGCTGTGGGGTTGAGACTGAGCACATAGAATCATGAATCATTTAGGAGGGTTGGGGGTCTCCAAAAGTCCAGGAAGAAAAGTACTTGGGACAGGGAGGAGACATAGGCATAGGGAACTCCCTTTTATAACAAGTCACTGAGAGGACAGAGCTGAGGTTTCAGGGATGACATTAGTCAAGGCGCAGGGTAGATCAGCAACAAAGAGGACCTGGAGCCCCTGTGGGAGGCCCTTCCCCACCTCAGCCAGCTCTGTCTTCTCTCACTACTGCAGTGAGTGGGTTGGTCTGACCTGGAGAGGAACTGGTGGCCTGAGGGTTAGGAAGTCAGCAGGCCTCGCACTGGAAAAGGAGTGAGGGCAGAGACTAGAGAAACAGGGTAGGGCAGCAAAACCCAGAAAGTGGCTGCAGATTGCCTGTAGTACAAAATTGCTACAGTGCACTGCATCTGCCCAGAGCCCCATTAACCTGCGACACTCATGTTAGGGTCCACACACCCTAACTGCCCACCACGGATATCCTGGGCAAAGAGGGATCACATATGATGCCAGCAAGTAGCCCGGACCTGATTATTGCTACCCCCAAGTTTCCCAGGGTCATTCACTTAATAAACACTTTTTGTAGCTCATGAAGTGTCAGTACTGCCGTCAGGCATTATGAGGTGAAGGGGGTTCCATAAAGAAGACTCAGATGTGGTTCCTACTCTTAAGGATATTATAGTGTCATGGGGGAGACAAGATAGGCACAGAAATAGCCATAGAGCCCAGTCCAGGTCCATTGGAGAAACGGGGACACATGTCATAGACATTCCTAAGAGGGAGAGATGAATTTCTTGCTGTGGACATTCCAAAGGTCCTGCAGAGAAGATGGCCTTGAACTGGACCTGGAGGAGTAGTGGGAAATGGCCATCCTGGTAGAAGAAATGAGTAGAAAAGTTTCAGGAACAGGAAGGCCCAGGAGACATGGAACAGATTGGCATATTTTATAGGAAGGTAGCGAATGAAGACAAAGGGAGTAGGCTAAGTGGGGGCCCGAAGGACTCGAAATGCCAGAGTTTGGACAAAACTGTCAGCCACAGCAAGCCCATGGGTCATTTTGAGCAAGGAACACTATTTTCAGGAGGAATCCTCAGGAAGCTGATTTCTTGCTCATGACTAGCCCTAAACCTTGAGAAATGTCCCACTCCTTCATTTCCCCCTGCCGCTCTAAATGCCAATACTCATTTTAAGCTTGCAAAAACCCAATTTTGCTGGGAATGTAGTGAGCTATTGACTGATTTAAGTTTCTCCTTTTTTTTTTCCCCCACAGAAAATGCCTCTTGTGCCTCTCTGATAAGTCTGAAAGGACACAGGCTCTGCAGGTGCCAAGGCTAAGCCATATTTGGGTTAGGAGAGGATGTGTGAAAATTAGAGCTTAATAATTTAGATGAAGGACTGTTGTGAAACATGCACAAGGAAATATTCATCCCCTTCATGCGGCTTATAGAAATACAACAAAATTTCCTCAGGGACAACCCGAAATGTTGAAGAAATGTTAATGGTGCCTTCTGATCTCAGGATGTACTCCTGGGTCTTAAAATAGAACACCCTGAAGGTGACAGTGGTCCTTTGAGAAGGGGGCAAAAGGAAAGGACATGAGGCAGGATTCCTCACACCTGATAGCAAAGCTCAACTTCCACTGGGTGAGAGGCCAGCTGTGGATCTCGGAGCAGATGAGAAGAAGATGAGGACTGCTATTCCTCAAAGATTAGGTCAGGAAAAATAAAGATTATGTCTGTAATTTTTCTTATTATTTATTGAGTAGGAATTACTATCATTCAGCATTTGGAGTTTCTTATCTTTGTTGCAGAAGACTCCATTTTTTAAAAAAATTTCTTCTATTTATTCTGTCCTTTCTCTGTACTTAGTTGCTATTGCTTATAAACTGCATCAGGTATCCCAGGGCTTAGAGGTCTATAGATACAAAAGATGTCCCATTAATCCCAATAGTATAAGAACCCTGTTCACAGAAGCCTACAGCAATATGGAATGGCATGGATGTCAATGTCAAACTATCCCAGTTCCTGTATTGTCTGAATGTCTACTAATTTCCTATCTTGCACCTCAGCTATAAAAACATTAAACATCAAATACATGAAAAGCTGTTTTTCTAAATTACACATACGTTCATACACACATGCCAACTTCTTTCATATCTTAGTCCATTCTGTGCTGCTATAACAGAATACCTGGGACTGAGTCATTTATAATGAGAAGAAATTTATTGGCCTATGGTTCTGGAAGATGGGAAGTCCAATATTGAGGCACCAGCATCTAAAGAGGCCCGCATCATTGAATCCCAGGGCAAATGTGTGTGTGTGTGTGTGTGTGTGTGTGTGTGTGTTGGGAGGTGAGAGGAGTACACAACTATGACCCAAATATACCAGTCAAGCTCCACTGCCCAGCACATTGAAAATCTAATTTCCAACACATGAACTATTGAGGAATACTTTCGAACCACACTATTCTGTCTTCTCACAAAACACAAAAACTTGTGTACATATTAGCTCATGGAGACAATTAAGGCCTACAATCCTCCCAGCTTCACAGCCAACCCACTCTAAATTTTACCCAGGATTAGGCCCTCCTGCTTACATTGAACAGATCCTCCCTGCCCCACCTTGCCATGATGCTGGTTTTACATAGTCATTTGTAGCTTAAAATCAGTTTTTACAATTGGCACTCCTCTGGTGTCAACTGTTGAAATCTGTTTGCCAAAACACTGTCTCATGCAAGGCTCCAATTTGTTGCTGAATTGCTGCTCTTTGTCGTGAAAGGACAGTTTACCATTTTGGGCCAAGAATTGGGTTTATAAGTATTTATATAGCAATTTGTAGAATAGCATTTTAAGATGACTTCATCATAGAGTTGTCAGGACAATATTTGCCTCCTGCAGAAGGATGAAATGGAACAAGCATGAGCTTTACTGTCAGACGTGGGTTTGAATTCCACCTTTGTCATTTATTATCTGTGGGAATTTAACTCCTGTGTCTCAGTTGCACAATATCATCCATAAAATATTGTCATGAGGATTAAAATAGACAACATATGGAAGACTCATGGCTAAAGGGACTCAGTAAATAGTGGCTGCCATTATTTATATTATTATTCAAATAAATTGCATGGCTTAAGGCTACAGAAGAGAAACATTTAAAAACTTGGGGATAAAGCAGTAATGGTCTAGGCAAAGCACTCACACAAGCTCTCTCTACTTTTATACTCACAGCAGACATCATTAATCAATAACCATACTCTCCCTCTAGGCTATTCTTGGCCTCAGAATCCTCAATGCAGTGTTAGAAGCAGCCACTAGGGCTATTTAGTTAGAAAACAAAAATGCTGGAGGCCTAGTTACATTTGAATGTCAGATAAACAATGAATGGTTTTTCAGCATAAGTATGTTCCATGTAATAATTGGGACACACTTATACTTTAAAAAATTGTACTAAAATTATGGTACTAAGAATTTTTCATTATGTATCTGAAATTCAAATGCAACTGAGAATTTTATATTTTACTTAGTGATCCTTGTATGCAACTGGGAATCCTACATTCTTTTAGAAAGCCTTGTTTACATCTAAGTTGTAATTGACTTGCCATACCTGACCTCTATATAAATCACGGTTTTGAGCTACCCAATTATTAAAACTCAGTTCTAACAAGTGTTAAGAGATAAAGATTACCTTTTAGCTTCTGTAACTGAGAATTGCATCAGGCACCAATGGATTCAAGAGCTCAAACAATAGGTTCAGTCTCCATCCTCTCTGCACCCCTTAGGCCTGCTTTCCTGAGGGCCTTTTCAACCCAGTTCTCTCCTGCTGCCAGAAAAGAAGCCTCCCTCAAGGGCAGATTTATCCATCCCCAGTTTAATAACCAGGGACTTTCTCCCAACAGCTATATATCAATCCAGGGCAAGTCTGGTTGACATAACTGCAATCTTTTTTTTTTTTTTTTTTCCCTGTACCAGAGATTGACCTCAGAGGCACTTAATCACTGAGCCACATCCCCCACACTTTTTAACATTTTTTTATTTGGAGACAAGTTCTCGATAAGTTGCTGAGGGCCTTGCTGAATTGCTGGGGTTGGCTTTGAACTTGCAGTCCTCCTGCCTCAGCCTTCCAAGCTTGGGATTACAGGCTTGCATCCCCACGCCCAGCCCCTAACTTCAACCTTATGCCTGCCTCTAACCCTTTAACAGTTGCCAACAGGACAAGCCTATCTGGATTATGAGCCTATACCTATGAATTAAGAAATCTTCACAGGAGGTCCACCAGGATCATTTGGTTTCTTCTTTTTTTTTTCCTACCTAAGAAAGCAGGGTACCAGGCAGGAAAACAAAATAAAACAGAGGTTCATTTTCATTCTGTGTTGTCTAATTCAAGGATTAGAAAAATACTTCAATATAGAGAATGTCAAAATTTGCCATTATATATAATACACTATATAAAACCCAAAGTACTAGAGTACTTGTGAAGGCAAAAAAAATAGTGACCTGTCACAACCAAATATCTTGTCATAAGAAAGATGCAGGGGGAGACAGAGAGAAAGAGAGAGAGGGGGAGAGTTCTGTGAATGATTGGCAGAGACAGTAAGAATTGCTGGTAAATGCTCTTAAATGCTCCTCAGGGAAGCATTTTTGACTCAGTATTGGTTTTCAAAACAGTTTTGAAGCACGGAAAAATTCCATGTTTTCCTTGTACTTTTGAAGCACCTGCCAGTCAGAACCCAAAGGGTTGATGGCGAAAATCCTGGAGGAGTTGGTCCCTTTCCAGTGCTCATAGCTGTATGGTGCAGAGTAGAAGCAATGACTATGCAATGAGACAGTTGAAGATTGGACTCCAGCTCTGCCACTTGCTTGTTCATGAACTTAGACACCTTGCCTAGTAATTCGGGTCCAGCACTCCTGCATTAGCTGAGTAGTTATTGGGACCAGGGCCCATCCCCAGGATAGTCAGGGTTACCTGGGGCCACAAAGTCCCTAAGCAAATGAAGCCCCCAGAGCAGGAAGTTGAGAGCAGAGCAGAAAATAAAACCTGAACAGGCCACCCACATCAGAAAGTAAGCTCACTTTTATCCTCACCCCCATTGCTGTGTGGAATCCTAGAACCCCGTGGGACATATTCCATGCACAATAACTGTAACAAAAGATAAGTGGTTTAAGAAGGGCAAATACAAAATGCTATGCAAAAACAGAGATGAGGAGGCTGATATAGTAAGACCCGAAGACCTTGAAGATGTGTTCACCAAAACAAGGTGAGCTCCAAGTGTGTTTTTGGAGGAGAGATGGACCAAATGGAAAAGAAGTAGCAGCCCAAACAGACACAGAGGCGTGAGGATGCCTGGCAGCCAACTTCTTTGACTCTCACACTCTCAGGTTCACTGCCTTCCTACTCTTCTGTTCTGTTTTGAAAGGGACAGATATAGAAAGAATTTAATGTATTGATTTAAAAAAATATAGGAAGCAAAACAGACACCATTTCTTCTTCCAGTGGCATAAATCTCATAATATCATTGTGGATCCCAGGGGAACCGCTTGGGAGCTTTGGGAGCTGAGATGTGTGGGTAGTGTAGACCAAAGGGATAGATGGAAGCAGATGGAAGGAATGAGAAAATCTGAAGAAAACGAGAGGAACCTGGGATGCAAAGTCTCATATGCTGTGCAAAGCGTGTGAACTTGATATGATAAAGGAACCAAACAAGGTTGTCAAGTGGTGTTGTTAAAGGTCAAGTTACTTTCATAATATGAATAACGTAGCCATGGGAGACAGCTTCTAAAATGGCTCCCAATGAACACCGCTTTCTGGTATTCACATGTTGGAATGACCCTTTTCCCCTTAAATGTGATTTGTCTCTAAGGAATAGACTATAGCAAAGATAATGGAATGCCTCCTCTGAGATCAGTTATGGACCAACTGTGTCCTCCGTGTTACTAGCACTCTCTTGCCTGCTTGCCTACTTACTCTGATGGCAGCTGCCATCAGAGCCATACCATGGAGAGACCCACATGTCAAGGAACAGCAGACGAACTCCAGCCAGCAACCAGGGGCAAACAGGCTTTCATCCAGCAGCCCACAGGAAACTGAATCTTATCAACACATGAGTGAGCTTGGAAGCCGACACACCCTCAGCCAAGCCTTCAGATGAGAAGGCCCCCAGCCAGCACCTCCATCACAGCCTCATCAGAGACCATGAGGCAGAGAGGCAGGTGACTAAGTTATATCCAGATCCCTGGCCCACAGACCCTGTGAGATAATGAGTGTTTGTTGTCTTACGCTGCTATGCTTTGGGATAATTGGTCCCACAGCCATGTACAACTAATACAATAGCTAACACGTCTTTAGCTCACACGTCCTGCTGGGCACTTTGTCAAGCACCGCACATGCGTTAATAATCTCATCCAATGTTCAGGCGGAGCTGTGTGAGGTAGAATCATGATCTCATTTTATAGAGGAGCATCCCGAGGCTTGGCCAAGTTAGGGAACTCTTCCAAGCCCACATAGGTGGCTAATTGAAGATTCTAGTTTTCATTTTTCCTGCCTCAGATTGCGGGTTCTGAATTACTCCATTTCACTCATTTGCAGGAGAGGGATGAGGGGGTGGGGACCATGAAGAAGCCGAGGAGGTGAGAGAGACATGGGCTTCTAAAGTACCCCTGATTAAGTCTGCAGAAAATTGGAGGAGAGTAACTAAGAGCTGATAATTTTATTTCACCTTTAAAGGCTATTAAACACAACATACTGTAATGGAATTAGTGACCTTATTAAAACATTTACTCACACATTACTACTTGATAAAATTATGAGTTAATAAATCTCTTTACACCTACAAATGATACAACAAACCATTCATCTGAAGGAAAAATCATCTGTTTCCATTGACTCCCTAGTTCATTTCAGGAGGTGCTGGAGTCTTTAAAAAACCAATCAGAGACTTGGGGTAGGAAAGGAGATCCCAAAGACTCGTAATTCCATGGAATCCAGGACACTGCCAGATGCCCCTCATGCCAGCCCCATCTACCCACCCCTATCTCTGGCCCACCCTTCATCTGTTCATCTGGCAGAACATTGGAATGCCCTCCTTAGCCAAAAATATTTACACAGTTGCCTGGGAAAAATAGTAGCCTTGATAGGAGGGCAGAAATGGGACAGGGTAGAAGCAAAGGAAAACTGTCTGCCCTCCAGTCTTGCTGGTCTTCTTTTGGAGAGGAGGGAGAAATCAAGCACCTGGCAGCAGGTGCAGAGGATAGGACAGAGGAAAGAAGGGGTGGGTGTGCCCAAGAAGGCTTCCTGGCCCAAGATTCACATCTTTTCTTCAATGAGGGGTTGTGTTATGTTACCACTGCTTCAATCCATTCATAGTCTTTCCCACACTATCATCCATCCCTCTTCATTCTTTGACCTAGGAGTCCTTCTTTTCTTTCTAATGATCACCAGCAAAATGGCTACAAGACCATTTCAGAGACATCCCAGAGTCAGTGGTACATTGTAAATAAGAGGTTTAAGAAGTTGGCAGAGTGGGATAATGAGAGAGAGGGAGGCATTGGTTAAAACAAAACTCGTCAAAGTGCTTTACCAATATATGGGAAATTTTTAGTCAAATTTTTAGTGAAAATTGTATCTGACACTTGAGAATACATTTAGTTATCCTCATCAGCAGTCACCTTAGTGTATAAACATAATGCAATACTATAGGAACGCAGAATATGACACCAAATGCTTGAATAAAAAAGTGGCCAAGAATTTAACATTTGTTAAAATAATTAGTCGTGGTTACGTTTTTCTTAGCTGAAAACTTCAACTTCTGTTCCTAATATTAAAACTGGAGTCAGATCAGGCAGAGGTGTGGCACCCCTTCATGCTCCTTCCTCTCCACCTTCTCTTAAAGCCAACACCCCCACAGCACTAATACACAGTAGAAATCAACCTTCTGCAGAGCTAGAACTGGCTGCACACCCACTGTACATCAGGTGGCAAAGTAAAACTGTTAAATACATTCTTCCATTGAGTCCTCACAGTAACTCCAGGATGATGTCTACATTTCACAAAGAAAACTGAGGCTCAGTGAAATTAGATAATTTACTCAGCTAGGAAGTAGTGAAGCAGGAAGTGAGTTCAGGCTCCCTGACTCCAGCATCTACTATATTAACCCGAGAGCAGTTTTGCCCTGAGATCTCCTTACTTTTCATTTCCGGGCTGGATCCCTGTGTTCTGTCTTACAGGAGCTAGTGGCAGAGGATGGAGGCACACACATCAGGCTCCAATTTAGGAGGGATCATTCACTATTGTCTCCCCAAAGCCCAGCTCTGCACCTGGCACTAGGTAAACTACAATACATTTTATTTGCAGTGAATTTCAAACAACTGAATTTATTTTTACTGCTCACAAATACTTCACCAAATTTCTGTTTTATAAATCATAATCTGTAAACATGTAAACATGTTAATTGACCCTTGAACAGTGCAAAACTAAATGGCCATGTGGAGGCAATATTAGTTGTTGGCACTATTTTTAAATTGGGTTCCCCTCAGAAAGCAGGTGCTGTATTTTGGTAAATGATTCCAGAAAACAGAAGTGAGAAACTGGGGAGGAGGGAAAACTGACAGAGGGAATTCTGGAGTTGGGAGCTAGGTACCAAGTGCCTAGAATTGCCCATGAGGAAGACAGAAAAGGAGAACATTTGCCGGGGGGTTCCAGCCCCACCCCCTGGGGGGAATTACTGCACCTCCACCTCCAGGATGCACATTGTGAATATCAAGTGGATTTCTAGAGGAATTTCAAGGATATGGAAATTAAGATGTAAGGATGCCACTAAGGTGAGGTGCTAGCAGATGGCACCTGTGGGAAGCAGGTTGCTGAAGCACTGGCTAGAAAAGGAGGCAGGTTGAGAGCTGGACCACCTAAGCGCCCATGCAGGCTGGGGCTGTTGGAGGGGAGAAACCCTGGGTAAGATGGTGGGCATCTAAGGTCTAGCCTCCTTCTAATTAGAGATCCATTTAAATCAAAACCCCTCCTTTTAAAAATGCAAATAACAGAGAAATCCAAGCTTAATTCCACTGATCATTCAAGCCTACTGTGAAAACATAAATGGGACTGACTTTGTAAAACCCAAAGAGCCCTGCTAGGAAGCAAGAGTTTGGATGGAAGATGATGGGAGAGGGATAGAAAGAAAGGTAACGTGTGGCTGTAAATGTGAAGCAGGGTCCTTCGTAGGTTCCAACACTGGTTACACAATGTAAAGCTTGTGTAATGTATCAGTGAAACCAGAAGCCACATCACAGAACCAACAATTCTAGGGCAGTCTTAAACCTGCGTTCTTGACCTCTTACAGTAAGTGTAAAAACACACTCAAAAGCAGTGGCAGATGACGATCCTTATAACTTCAGGAATGTTTTAGAATCCTCAGCTGTGTTTGCAATGAGGACTTTTTGTTTCTTGGAAAGCACTGGGCTGTGCTTGTAATTTGGAGTTTATCAAAAACAGTTCCTTGGGTTTTACTAACTTGTTCAAAGTGTGTGTGGTGTGCTAGGTAGGAAAAGAGAAGAAGCACCAGGATCCTTGGCTGATGCTTATCAGAAAGGAATATGCTGAAAGAGCCCTAATCACTGGCTGTGTTGGGGGGGGGGATAACTGCTCCCCATTAATAAT
The DNA here is from genome assembly GCF_045843805.1 of Urocitellus parryii. NCBI lineage: Eukaryota > Metazoa > Chordata > Mammalia > Rodentia > Sciuridae > Urocitellus > Urocitellus parryii. The sequence continues at coordinate 99,938,171 of NC_135534.1, forward strand.
AATCACGGTAGCAAACGCTAACAGTTTTTGCTATTATCTGTCACTCTGCTGGTGCCAGAACTACACTAAGCACTTCATACATAACTAGTTACGAACTAGGTACTATCCTTAAGTATACTTTTTTTTGGTTTTAATTAGTTATATATGACAATGGAATGCATTTATGCACTTTGATATATCATACATAGATGGGGTATAATTTCTCATTTTTCTGATTATATATATTATACAATCATGCAGTCATATATGTACATAAGGTAATAACGTCTGTTTTTTTCTACTGTCTTTCTTATCCCCATATCTCCTCCCCTCCCTTCACTCCCCTCTACCTAGAAGAACTCTGTTCCTCCCTAGCACCCCCGCCCCCCTTATTGTGAATTAGCATTCACATATCAGAGAAAACATTCGACCTTTGTTTTGGGGGATTGGCTTATTTCTTTTAGCATGACATTCTTCAACTTCATCCATTTACCAGCAAATGCCATAATTTCATTCTTATTTCATATTGCTCCCCTACTATCTATGTAGTCTTTTCTATTAAACATTAGGTATCTTTCCTTCAACATATTATATATTGAATACCTATCTGACTATATGTTTTTTTAATATTTTTTAGTTGTCAATGGATCTTTATTTATTTATATGTGGTGCTGAGAATCAAACTCAGTATCTCACACATGCTAGGAAAGTGCTGTGCTCTACCACTAAGCCACAACCCCAGCCCCGACTATATGTTTTTTATATATAATTTATTACCTATTCAGTATGTAACCTCTCTAAAACATGAACTTCTTAAGGTCATGAATTCTGTCTTGTTTATCATTATATTTTCAGAATAAAGCCTTGAACATAATAAGTGTTTAATAATATACATTGCATGTGTATTTTATATGTTTTGTACACTATATATTCAGTTGCTTGATATTATATATGTGGGTATTTGGTAGATCCTAATATTACCCTCTTTACCTGAATCTATACTACATAACCTCCTTAAGTATACTTTACAGATAAGGAAACTGAGGTGCAAAGACATCAAGGAACTTGTCCAAAGTCACATGATGAATAAATGGCGGGTCTGTGACTCAATGTCAGGCTGCCAGCTCCAGACTCCATCTCTTCAGCACATGGAGGTATTTTCAGAAGATCTGTTTGAACCCTTCATGGCTGATAAAAATGAAAGACTATAAGGCAAACACCTGTGCACATATTAAGCCATGGCTACCTGGGATAGGACTGGTGCTGGGGCAAAGCCATGGTGCTTTGGGCATTTTGTTTTTCCAAAGGGAGCCTGACAGGGAAGAATGCTGGGTTACAGTCAAGCAAGAATACCTCTGTGACAAATATCTAGGAGTGACACTGCTGCATGCCAGGCATTTCACATATTCTGTATGGGTTAACTATTACCAGTTTGCTTTCCAGAAAGGCAGCCCTGTATGATGCTCTTTTCCTAGGCCTCAAAAATCTTTCCCTAGACTTTAGACATAATTCTGCCTCCCCTTATTCTATGTTTCCTTGCTCCTTCATAAACTTGTTCTGTTTGTCTGTTTACTTGTATTTTGATGGTCCCTCCCTCTATAATGTCAGCGCTCTAAGGCCAGAGACCTTATTCTCTCATCTGTCTCAGAATCCAGAACAGTACCTGGCACATGATATATACTCAACAAACATTTGCAGAACAAGCAAATAAATGAGTGTGTGGTGGAAAAATAACAGTTAAAATGTGCCCTGACAATCCCAGTACCAGAGTACCACAGCACCCTGTCTTTGTGCTGAGAGCTCCTTAAACTCATGGAAGACTTTTCATGTCAGGTGGAATAACAACTGGAAAAGATAAGAATTGTCAGCAATCCACATCCAGACAGTGGATTTGGGAGTGAATTACTTAAGAGGTATGTAAAGTTGTAAAAAAAAAAAATGGGAGACATAATCCAGGCTTGTCTGTAGGAACAAGAAAGCTCTTTGGGGGCCACATTTATTTCTATGAAGCGGTCCTTGCTGTTTCCAATATCAACCATGATACCTTCTATTATTTAAGTCCATTTTCCTTGCCCATTTCTTAGCTTTGTACATTCTCCCCATCACTTCCAATCGACCAGCAGGTGACATTTCCACCTGCTTAGGACAAGTTTCTCTTGCGGAGGGTAACTTGGATCTGACCAGCATTTAGCGTAGTAATTGTGCAGAAGAAGGGAACCTAATTGGGATATTCATGTCATTATTCTTAAATGTCACCTTCCTTGTCCAAATTATTGCAACTTCCAGAGCTATTTTTTAAGCCTCATTTTAATAGCATGACACATCTGGGGTCACACCTCTCTATGTCAAACCCTGAAAAGAAGTTAGCACCCTCTCACCTCAGCTTCCAAGCCTTTGTTTTATTAGTTAGTTCAAAGTCTCCATCTCTGCTCCAAAGTGCCTTCTGGGAGCTGTGGTTGCAGCTGCCCTGGGTAAAGTCCCCACGTGGGCCCTGGATGCTATGTCCACACCCTCAAGTTGATTTCTTTAGCAGAACAACTAAGCCAACATGAAACAAGTAGGCTTTTTCTGATTTCTGGGACAGCTGCCTTACTTAGATTGAATTATATTTAAATAACTTAGGTTTTAAGAGGATCAAATGGGGAATGTTTTCTGAATGGGTTCAAAATGAACTTCCTTGAATCCTTGCTCTGAAACCCTGTTTGCTTGAAGATTTACGGAACAGCTCATCAGGTAACCAGTAAGTTCTAGCCTAGATTTGGGCCTCCTTTCAAAATGATTTCACAAGCCCACAGACCCTCACTAGACTTGGGAGGAAAGTCAGGACCCATTTGTTCTTTACTGCATTTTTAAAGTATGCCATTAATGAATTTCAAATAGCAATTACAAAAGGAATTTGGCCCAAGTGTTCCTGTTTCTGTGCATTTTTTTTTTCTTTTTTATTCCCCAGGGGAAAGCTAGATTTCTTTCCAAACCCTAAGGTGTCATTTAAGTTACCATCAAAGAAACGGTGTTCCCTGGGAATGATTCCACTTTTGATCTTTTTCATATGTGTTTAAAGAGGTGCCTGGGTCCTGAAAACCCAACACCTGGCACAAGGAAACACTTAACCAACTCACCATGACCATGCTCAGACATGGCTAGCTTCAAAAAAAGAAGTGTAAGTCACTGCTTTGTTCCAATTTCTGAACATTGGGGAATAAAAATAAAGATGATGATAATGATAAAAGATCTAAAGTGAATTGCGGGCTTGATACGTGACAGGTACTATACTAAGCTCGCTATCATCTCACTGAATAGTCTAACTTCCTTAGTGTGATTTGGCTGAAACCTGGAGACTTCGTGTCCCACAAATTCCCACGGCAGGATGTTGGTGGAGCCAGGATGTAAAATGGAGCCTGGATTCCAAAGCCAGTTCTCTGCCACTCTCTTCCCTTAGCATCCCTGACAAGTCCTTACAAAGGAGACAAGTTTTCTTCCTATCCACCACTGTCCTTCAATGTGTGGGACAACTCTTTGCTCCTCCTAGGAGCTGAGATGTGGGAATACCAGGCACAGCATAAGAAAAAAACAACCAACAAATAAAACCAATCAGTGCTCTTCCTGGCTGTAAGTGTGTTTTTTTCAAATCTTTAAGTTCCTAAAGAACACTGCAGTGGCTGTAATAAAATGTGTAGAGAGCTAATAATATTGACTCATGCAAAAGTAATCATTTTTATATGAGATGGCATCCAGGGATGAATTTAGTAAATAAAATAACCTCCCTTTTATAAAAGCAGATTTAAGGAAATAATTGCTTGCCAATTGGTAAGCAAAGGGAAAATTTAAAAAATGTCTGTTTCTATTGCAACAGTGTTCTAAGTGCATGAAAACTTCCTTCACATGTGAGGAAGGAAGCAGAGGACAGAGCACCTCATTCCATATAGTCGGGTCACATTTCTTCATTCACTGCAAGTTGCTGGGCCATCTACTATGTGCCTGGCATTGTGCCCTAGATCTAAGTTGGGGAACAACACAGCAGGGTCCCTGCTTATGATCCTCCTGGTGTGACTTCACTGTCATAACTCCCAGGCATATTAGCATGAAACTTATTTCTCTTATTATTTAATAACATTTTTCTCAAGCTCTTCTGGAACAATCTGGCCAGTTCCAGAAAAAATTCCACTCCCTCTGGATGAGAATGCATTCTCTTTAAGGTGAAGAATCAGTTCAGGTTTTGCTCCCTCCCTTTTTGACTTTCCAAGGAGGGTATTTAAATGACCCATAGGTCATTTCCAGGGGCTTCTAGGAAAAAATGGGATCCTATCCACGACAGTGCTCTCTTCACTCCGGCCTCTGCTAGGTTGAAACTCACTGCATTTGGCCTTCATTCTCAGGTTCAGAACCTCCCTCCTTGGTCTCTGCTGTTACAATGACCTTGGGACTCTGGGCACAACCACTTTGAGTTAGTCATCCTTGTCCGAAATCCAGGCTGTTTTGATTCAGCCCATGTTCTCTGAGCCACCCTCTCCCCAGGGATGGATCTGAGAACTTTTCTCTGCTTTCTCCATTCACTCTGAGAGCCATGGTCCCTTCAGAGGCTTTCCTGAGGCCTACCTACCTGTGCCCCTCAGCCGGCCCCACTATTCCCTGTGGGCCTTTCCACAGGCTTTCTGCTACTCTGGATTTCCCCCTGGGAAATCAGGGTTCCTTTCTACTTTGGGCTCCTCACCTGCTGACCAAGGCATTGATCACTCACCCTGAGGCTGAGAACAGGAACCCCTTTTCTTTCCTTGATTTTTCCCTCCCAATTCCCCAAACTCCCCTTCAGCCCAGAGAACTTTTAACCTCCTCCTGGGTAGTAAGAAAAATCAACTCTTACATCATCAGAAATTCTTTAAAGAAATATTGTTTGTATACGTGCTAGTTTCTTTAGGACTTAAATTCTCAAAACCTATTTTGCAAATAGATGAAATGAACTTTGTGGACACTACAGACCTCTTCTCAAAAGATACTGTTGAGAAAATGAACATACAAACCTCAAAGGACTTGTTCCAAAATTCTTAAAATCTTCTATGGTTCAACAATACAAACATTTCAATTTTTTAAATGATCAAAAGGCTTGAACCTACACCGCATTCAAGACATTATAGGAATGACTAATAAACATATGAAAGGATTCTGAACATCTGTGGTCATCAGGGATATGTAAGTTAGAATCACCATGAGATGCCACTTCACATTTATTAGAATGGTTAAAATTTACAAGACGGACACAGAGAGAGAGTCAAGGAAGTAGAGAACCCGGAATTCATACACTACTATCAAGTGGAGGTAGAGGTAGAAGTAGAAGTTCTTGTCAAATGTTTTGGCATTTTCTTATAAATTAAAATACACCTATCCTATGACATTAACCAAAGAGAAATGAAAACATATATCACAAAAGTCCTTATACCAGAGTGTTCATAGCAGCTTTATCAACAATAGCTAAAGCCTGGAAAGTTCTATCATCTGTCAGCAGAATGGATAAACAAATGTGCTATATCCAAACAATGGACTGCTGCTCAGCAATAAAAAAATTTAAAAAAAAAACCTACTCCTATGCACACTAATGTGGGAAAAACTAAAAAAAAATATGTTGAATTTAATTAGCCAGACATAAAAAATATAATCCCATGGGTATAAAGTCCCAGAGCAGATAAACCAGACAACTCTGATAGAACGAAACCAGGAAAGTGGTTATCCCTGGTTGTAAGGGGTAAAGGGAGTCCTGACTTCTCAGGGCCCCAAGGGAACCTACAAGAGCAGGAAATGCTCTCCGTCTTCAGCAGGATGGGTGCCACCCACTTGCACTCATTTTTTAAAACCTAAAATTTGTACATTTTGTTGCATATAATTCCTCTGCCAACTCACACAAAAAGGGAAAATTATTTTCTCCCATAATCTTAATTTTTACAAATCAAAGCTTTGATTTTTTTTTTCAAGACTTCATGTGTCTCTCCTGAAGTGATTGCTTCAAAAAGCTGTGTGTTGAGGGGTCTGGGGACTAGCCAGGCTGCGGTTAGGTGTCCATGTGAGCAAGGTAGCGGTGGCACACCACCAATGTGACAGGACAGGGTTGGCACACAGCCTAGTGGGAGAGACAGATAATAAGCAAACAACCAAGTTGTGTATAATTATAACTTCCAAGTGCTGTGACTAAGTAAGGAGCGATAATAGAGAATAATTTTAGAGGGAAGATGACTTGAGCAGTGTCGTCACTGGAGGCTTCTCTGATGATGTGGTATTGAAACTAAAAAAATGAAGAGTAGCTGATCAGATGAAGTACTGGGGCCGAGTGTCCTGGGTAGAAAAGGTGACTCAGACAACATCCCTCAACAGAGGAGAGCTCAGTGTGGGCAAAGAGCCTGCCGGAGATGGTTCCTGTGTGTTGATTGAGAAAAACAGTGGAACTAGACACATTAGGAAAAGAACCCATGTAAGCTTTCATGGTGCCTGTGGAGACTTTACTCTTGGTTCTAAATGTAATACAAAGTTATTTAAAATTTTAAGCAGGCGAGTTTCAACTTATGTTTTTTTTTTTTTAGAAAATAGCTTCACTAAAATATGAGTGAAACATAATAAACTGCACATATTAAAACTATAAAATTTGAAACATTTTGACACATGTATAAAACTGTGAAATCATCAACAGAATCAAGATAGTGAATACATCCAACATTCCCCACATTCTCCTCTGTAATTATTTCCTACTACCCTGCCTTCGCCCTAACCACATCCCCAGGCAACCACTGATCTACTTTCACTATCAATCAGTTTCATTTTCTGGAATTTGGTATATAACGTTCTCATTTCATATGGCTTCTTTTACTCAGCATAGTTATTTTGAGATTAATTCATGTCAGTGAGCTTATCGATGGATTATTCCTTTTCATTGCTGAATAGTATCCCCTTGTCTGAATAGACCACATTTGTTCATCATTTACCTTTTGATAGACATTTGAGTTTTTTTGTTTTTTTGTTTTTTTGATTTGGGGAAAGGCAATAATAAGGAATAATTGTTTCCATTTTTTGGCTATTACAAACAAAACCAACATGAACACTTTTGTACAAATCTTAATACAGACATACATCTTCACTTTTCTTGGGTATATAGGAGCGGAAGATCTGGATCAAATGGTAAATTTATACTTAACATTTTAAAATCCAGAAAACTCCCTCCTCAAATGGCTACCATTTTACATCTATGCCATTAGTGAAGGAGAGTGACAATTACTCCACATTCTGACCAAAATTTGAAAGGTTAACTTTTTGTAATTTTAAATATTCTAATGTAGTATGAAGTCTTATTTAATAGTGTTTTTTAATTTGCATGTTTTCAATGCAGATCAATTCTAATAAGGTGGGTCATCTTTTCATGTTTGTCATCTGTGTATCTTCTTTGATAAAATCATCTGTACAAATCTTTGCTGTCGTGTTGACTTTTTAATTGAGTTTTGAGAGTTTATATGTTATGAGCATAAGTTGTTTATCAGATATATAAATTGCAAATATTTTGGAAAAGAAGATGTTTCTAATTTGGTGAAGTCAAATTTACCAATTTATTCTTTCTTTGGTCATGCTTTTGATGTATAAGAAGCCTTTGCCTACCACTTGGTCAGACAGATTTTCTTTTACATTTCCTTCTAGAAATTATATAGATTTAGTTTATACCTTTAGATATATTATCTGTTTTTAACGATTTACATAAGGTGTTAGATCTAAGATGTGAATTAGTCAGTTTTCCATGGCTATGACAGTTTTCCATTGCTATGATCAATTTAAAAGAATAAAATGTTTATTTTGTCTCACCTTTTCAGTTCATGGTGGGCTGGCTATGTTGCTTTCAGACAGAACATCATGGCATGGAATTCACAGTGGAGCAAAGCTGATCATCTCACAACTATTAGAAAACAAAGGAAAAGAGAGGAGAGGATAGAGCCCCGATATCCTCTTCAAAGATGTGTCCTCAGTGATCTAATTTCTTGCCACAGGCTCCAACTCCATCCCCTCTCAATAATGTTATAGATTGGTGACCAAGTTTTCAAACTATAGGCTTTAGGAGGACATTCAAGATGCAAACCATAACAAGATGTCACTTGTTTTTTTGGCTTATAAGTATCCAGTTTTTCTAGTACTATTTTTAAAAATCTTATCCTTTCTCCATAGAATTGTCAAAAACTAGTAGATCACATATGCGTAGGCTTATTTCTGAACTCTCCATTCTGTTCCCTTCATCTCTTTGTCTAACTTTACAGCAAAGCTACCCTGACATTAATTGCTGTGGGTTAATAGTAGGACTTGAAATATTCTTATAGTAATGGCAATGTAATTTCTCTCTTCTTTCACTTTTAACCTATTTGGGTTTTTATATTTGAGTATGTTTCTTGTAGGCAGAGTATAGTTCTTGATTTTTATACTACCTGATAATCTCTGCCTTCTAATTGGTATATTTAGACCATTTGCACTTACTATTTTGTTTACATATCTTTGGGTTTAAACTATAATCTTCATATCTGATTTTTATTTGTCCTATTTATTTTTAAATACTTTTTCTCTCTTTTCCTTCCTTTTAAGGAAGTTGATTATTTTCATGATTATATTTTATCTCCTTTGTTGGATTATTGGCTGTAATTCTGTTGTGTTACTGTAGTGCTTGCTTTAGGGTTAATAACATAAATCTATACTTATTTAACATCCTGATATATCAGGTTATATATCCATCTGTATATTTCTAGTTCTCTTCTCCTTACTTATATGCTAATTTTGTTATACATTTTATAAGTTATAATCACATGGTACAATTTTATTATTTTTGTTTTAAATATCCAGTTATTCTGAGAAGAGATTTAAATAATTAAGTAATATATATTTTTTCATTTACCCAACTTGCATATCTTGTGGTCTGCACTCCTTGGGGTAGATTCAGATTTCCTCTAGTCTCACTTCCTCCTGAAGGATATCCTTAATTTATTTATTATTATTATTATTATTTTTGTATTGCAGAGACATTGGTGGTAAATTCCTGATCCTATGTGATCTCTAATGACTTTTTTCCTATTATTCTTCTCTGGTGTCTTCCCAGCCTTGGCATGAACTGACCAGTGCTTGTTTGAAGACCTATGCAGACATTCTGCAGATCACCAAAGTTGTCTCTTCTCCCATACACTTTTCTCTTCTCCCATAATTGGTCTTAAGAACTCCAGCTGGGTTGGGACTGTGGCTCAGTGGCAGAGCACTTGCCTTGCACATATGAGGCACTGGGTTCGATCTTCAGCACCACATAAAAATAAATAAATAAATAAAGATATTGTGTCCATCTACAACTAAAAATATAATTTAAAAAAGATCTCCGGCTGCTTTCACTTTCCTTGACTCCCAATTCTTGTCTCGTCAACTCAGGAAACCCCGTACCATGATGTGGAAAGAAGCAAGCTAAGAGCTAGAACAACTGTAGGGCTCATTTCTGTTGCTTCCTCGGTCTCAAGGGTCAGTGTCTTTAATTGCCTAATATCTTTAAATTGTTGTTTCATATATTGTTGTCCAGTTTTTAATTATTTCAGGTGGGAGAGTAAACCCAGTCATTGCTGTTACATCTTAGGTGAAAGCGTATACATTTGTATTTTTAAAGACTTTGATCTGGGAAGAATAAATGGGAAGGTAAGTGAATGTCTCTGAAAGTCAAGTTGTTGATTTTTTTAATCAGTAAAATATGGTCATATAGCTAAAATCTATCTCCTAGTGTTATTTTAAAGATTAAATGAGATAACATGTACAGTGTGCAAAGAGAATCCATTTCACTCTTTTCCCCAGTATACAGATGATAAACAATTTAAAAATATTCATTTTCTATCTCCAGGTACAAACACATAGTAAATGTTTGCTGTTGAAAATTCGGTCCCCTTGTCAGATGGCAAAATAATCTAGCTGACAATGACATCAAGATGTCCAGTTAAACAGAGCTAGTTTAAAAACAATGGCAGCAGATGTATACCCACTGCCCTAGTAAAGTCTTACAGGAGATTCCTACAATGAATGAGGGAACCCCAGAGAAAGGTGAAGAGACTAAGGGGATAAAACTGGGAGGGAACTTTTACAGTTTGCTTTGAGGCTTGAAGGGTATTTGGGGGACAATAAAATGAACTTGGAACCGCCTCTGATGAACATGTTAGCAGGGATCATGCATGCTTTTTATTTCAGAGCACACAAAAGTCTCTAGAACAAAACTTCCCTAAAAGGAACACATTTCAAGACAGCTGTTAATTGTCCAAACAGGGAGAGAAGATAAAAAAGGTCTGAATTTAAAAATCAGAGGCTTGATTTTTATAGTTCTTGAACATATGAGCACAAGTGAATTATCTTCCTTTTTGTATGTGAGAATTGACTCTCACCCCTCTGCCCTCCTGAATAAATGACTTGAAACAATCCACCTTCATGTCCAACTATACTGATGGACATGCTTGCTCTGATCTTAGGTTGTATCACGTCCAATACTGGCAGTCTTGAGCCGACTCTAAGATAAGTGCTTATTATTTTAACAGTTTATCAAGTAATTTCCAAGAGGCTCCTCTATGCTGTTTATGTTGGAAAGTTGTTTTTTGCCTAAGATTATATTTACTCTGAGCAGTGGATGCGGTGAGAGTCCATGCTGATCCAATGCAGTTTACTCCAAATTTCATGTATATGAAAGCTCATTTTTGGGGACATTTTCATTTTTTAAGCAAAAATGGCTGATTAGCAAATCCCACAGTGAGGTAAGTCCCCAGCTCAGCCCTTCAAATGTTTACTAGTTACTTTTTGGCTGCTGGAATATTTACCATAACAAGCAAAACCTTAATCAAATCAGCAAAGGTTTTCAATTACAGTGTTCATCTTTCCTCATTCTAAATTCATGGCAATGATCTCCATCAGCATTGATGTCTGGATGCAAAGAACAAGGAAAGGGAATAGAACCTTCTTTTTTTTCAGTGAAGAGGAAGTTACAAATAATGATGAGTTTTTTTGCTTTTGAATTCAATAGCTCAGCTAACAAAAATGAACATAGTGTTGTCTCTCAAACCAAAGTGATTTAATTCCCTGAAAATAGTCAATCATATCTGCTGAACTGGTCCCCTCTCCCTGCATATTTTCTATTTCGATCCTCACTTTGTTCATGAAACAGCAATGATGATTTACAGTGACATGTTGTTGCTATGGAATCTTATTTCTCTCTGCTTTTAGTCTATTGAGGACGTGTGAGCTCTTAAAGGTCTTTGCATGAGTTATGGCTCAAACTCACTGATGCACTGATGGGCTGGGCAGCTGTTCAAACCCAAACTCAAACCAGGGATGGTTACAGAGTCAAAGGTTGGGGTGAGAGCTGTGCAGCACATAAAATAAAAACCAGGCAAATGTTTAAGTCATGGCCTGTAACTTTATCTTGAAGGATTTTGATGATTCAAGCACTGCTGCTGTGGTTTGGGATGGTTTTAGCCTCAGCATCCACAGTTCTTACTTATTCCATGTATGAGATTCTGAGCTATTTCTCCTGTCTAATTTTCATAAAGAGAAGGGTTCTGCATTGAGGAAAGTATGTCTCCTTCTGACCTGGCAGCATATATCTCTATACCTTAAAAGAAAGATTCAGTTCAGTTGCCCTGCTATCAAACATTGGCTGTTACCCCACAGAGGAATTTCAGAGCCAGTTCACTGGAATGTTCTCTCTGCAAGGACAGAGACATTATTTGCTTTATTTACTGCTTTCTAGCCAGGTCTTTAACTTGGTTGATAATAGGTGATCTATACATATGTGTTTAAAGGGTTGAATAGAATAATAGAAACTTATTATTGGAAAGGAGCTGAGTCCCTCTGATTCTACTTCCTAACCACTTCAGGTATCTCTTCTACAGAATGATGACTACTGGTCTCACACCTTCTGGAATTCCTGCCCTCATGAGACACCCAGCCCCCACTGTATAGAAAGCATTTTGTCCCATCTGCAGAGATCTTTCATTGTTTGAAAGTTTCATCTTACATGGAATCACCATCATCTCCTTTGTTTTCCTTTCTTAATGCTTACTCTTTCCTCTAGCATTTCTTTTTTCCTTTTTTTTTTATCTTCTGACAATGCTTCAGTAGCAAGAGGTGGGTCTCACAAGCCCCTATGGAGCCCAATTGGCTGAATGGTGTAACACATAAAACCAGGAAGGTGCTCTCTTACAGAATAGCTCATTTTTAGGACACTGTTCAGACCTACAATTTTAAAGATTGCATGATACTAATAGAGTAATTAGGCTTCATTATAGTGTAGGAGGTTACTGGACCTTAGGGGGAAAAAAATCTCCATTTTAATTTGGCCTGACACAAGGTTTTGAAGAACTAAGATTCTCAAGGAATTATATGTTAATTTTTGATCAGGTCAAATTCTTGGAATTGAAACCTTAATTAGTCATACAGCTCTTTTTTAATAGAGTACCTACTCAGTGCCATCACTTAATTTTCCTATACTGTATTAAGGCTTTATTACTAAACTCTAAAGATTTATTGAGTGGTAGTGCCCTACAAATGTTATCCCATTGAATTCCCACAATGAACCTATGAAAGAAGGTTTGGATAGTATGCTGACTAATATAAGAGGAGACATAGGTTCAGCAAAGATGAATAACCAATGCTAAGGTCACCAGCAGAATGTCACAGGGTCAGGCTTCAACCTCAGATCTGTCCGGCAGCGAAGTGCTCTTGATCTCTAGGCCATCTGTTTCCAATGAGAAATCATTTTCTGCAGGTTCAGTTTGTGTTTGCATACCTCACAGTGCCTTTCCCCAATCAGGGCTCAATAAATAGATGTTGAATAAATGAACACACTTTAGGGGTATTGACCTTGGATCAGAGGATGATCCACAGCTTGGAGTTTTGTGCCTCAGGTTTCTTGTTGTGTTGGTCCCATTGTTGTTGTTGTTGTTGTTTCTGCGACCAAAATACCAGACAAGGACAACTTAGAGGAGGAAAAGTTTATTTGGGCTCATGCTTTCAGAGGTTCAGTTCATGGTGAACTGACTCCACTGCTCTGTGCCCAAGGTGAAGCATCATGGTGAAGGGGCATGGTGGCAGGGTGCTGCTCCCCTCACGGCAGTCAGGAAGCAGAGAGAGAAAGAGCAGGAGTTACAGGGAAGATGAACCCTCCCTGGGCATGCCCTCAGTATCCTACCTCCTTCAGCTAACTACACCCTACCTGCCTAACTATCACATAGTCAGCCCATTCAAACTAGGAATGGGTTAACTAGTAGGTTACAGCTCTCGTAATCTAAGCATTGCACCTCTGAACATTCCTGCATTTTGAAGGGGATATCTGATATCCAAACCATGACACATGTCTATGACATGAGGGAATTGGGCTGAATCATCTCTAAGTTTCCTCCTGGTCTTAAGAAGGTATGCTGGTAGTCTGGGAATGAGGATGAATTGGAGCTTAATAGCCACAGACAAGAGGGAAGAGCATGATATGGGTGGCCATATGAGCCAATACAGCATTCCTTTGAACAGAATGTTCCCTCTGCCCAAAATACCCTTTCCCCACTTGCTTGCTTGGCAAATGTCCAATGAGCAGCTCAGCTGGCCTCCCCTCTGTGAAACTGTCCTTGACCTCTCCCTCAGAACTCTCCACGCACATGATTATTTCCTCTTAGGGCCCCCAAGTACACTGTGCACGATGTGTGATGATTTGGTTATGGGCCTGTCTTCCCATCCTGGCACCCAAGACAATAAGAAGCTCCATAAAGGCAAGAATGGCATCCTATTCCTCCTCAGAGACTTTCTTAGAGCCTGGCATGTAAAGCAAGCCTTCAATAAATGTTTTTACAGTGGTGGAATGAATGATTAGGGCATGCATAGAGGAGTAGAAGGGGAAAAAAATTGACCTTAATGGAGAACTTATGCCAGAAAACGTAAGAAATTAAGTTAGTAAAATAGGATGAGGGTTGCAGTCCAGAAAGGGGCATTAAGGCCTGGGCCACAGACTATGCAGAACAATGGTACTGCTCTTAGGTGGGGAAGAGACAGTGAGAAGAAAAGTATCAAAAAATTAGAGTAAACATGGTTCTCATTTATAAAATGAATAAAGGTAATGTACTTGCTGCTTTCTTGCACATGCTGTTAATAAATCCACATCCCAATTGCTATATCTGACATTTACAAGTATAAAAAAAAAGCCACAGAATAATCTGATTTAACAATGTTTTTCTTATTTTAGGTAAATGAACTTTTAATAAGGTACTAACAGAGTAAACAAATCTATTAACTAGGATAAAGCAAATTTGAAAAAGTCTAGCTGGTTATTCCTAGCATACGTAGGACCTAGAGCAGTGCCTTACCCATACCAAGTATTCATTTAGTATTTGTTGAATGTCAAGTTGGTATTGCATTGTGGCTGACTTCACTCTGGTTACTCACATGAGCAGAGGAAAACAGCAGTCCCCAGATCTAAAAAAAAAAAAAAAACAGCGATTGTTGTAGAAGATTACAAGCTTAAAAAGTCAATTAAAGGCTGAAAGGCTTTCATGTTTATGTTTGGAATATACAGCATATAAGTTTTTTATCAATATGCTTATCTTTTTAATTCTCTGAAATGAAAAATAATATTAAAATATGTGCATTGTAAAAACACATGTCAAATGACTATGGTAGATAGTATGCTCAGAAATGCATTCCATCACCAGCCAGACAACCCACACCCAGTGGAAGAAAATGAATCTGTGACTTTTCTTTAAAAGCCCAACAGGCCCCCTTTTTCATGATGCATTGTGGAGAAGCTGTGCTGGAAAATAGTCTAATTAGTTAGAGCTCATGGATGGAGGAGTCTAGCCCTGTTTTCCCAGACGATAGGCCCTATTACCATGTTGTTGCATTATTTTACAATAATGCAACAACATGGTAATCTATGGGATTTGAACTCATAGACTGTTTTAGAATAAAGAATATTCTTCCTAACGTGAAGAAGAGCTGAAAGATTGTGTGTGTGTGTGTGTGTGTGTGTGTGTGTGTGTGTGTGTTTTAAGTGGGGAGGTCTATGACAAACCTTCTGGTGTCTGATTTTGAATAATTAAGCCTCTGAGTAACTAAGCACGCTGCTATTAGACAAACAATATGTACGGTTACCTGATACAGGGCATAAGGACCTCATTGGGGCCATCTCTGCCTCCACATTAATGCCTAGGAAAGAGTGAGGCTTTATCTAGCAGTCCTAGATTCTTATAAGGATTTCCATAATTGTGTATCCCTGCTGATGCCTTACTTTGATCTATTTGTGAGCCTATGCAGTTCTCCCAAACTCGTTTTCCTTATTCATATTTATTACTTTTAAATGTGTAGTTAATTACTAGGATATTATTTCAGACATAAATGGAAATCCCCCTCAGTCTCTGGTATTCTCATCTGTAGTGAATGTGCAAGGGAAAGAACGGAGGAAAGGTGACAGGCTCTTTCCGTATACTCAGAAACCTTGTCATAATGTAAATTTTAGCTAGAAATTGGCTGTTATATACTAGGTCTTTGAACCAAGTCCTGGTTATTAAAATTCTAAAAGATCTCATGATAGCAAGGTCTCCCTTTTTGTGTATATCCTTATAGGTGCTTGTAAATTTGGTGGATAAATCTGAATCATGTTGAAAGGATCCCATTCCTCACTGATGCTCATGTATATTTCAAAGATAACTTATATTCGTTCCTGATTTTGATCTTCCATTGGTAGTGGCTCCTAACTCCCTGGATTTATGTTTCTCTGCCCCCAGCCTCTTGGAAAGTAGTTAATCTTCCCCCCAGTTGTGAGTAGAGTGTAGTAGAAAAGAACATAGGCTTTGACGCCTGTGCCATTTATTGGGCTGCTCATTAAATATTTCTGATTCTCCCTTCGGGGCACAATTGGTTTTTCCCTCCCTGCTCCCTTGCAGGAAGAGATGTTCATATGGCTTGTTTTAGTCAAGGCAATGAAAGTGTAAGCTATGTAGCCACTTCCAGGTGGAAAGTTGATGGGCTTACATGGGATTTGCCTTGTTGCTTTCTCCTTTTCTTCTGCTCTATAATCAGAAAGCTTGGAGATGAGACAGAGTCATCTTCATCTGGAATCTCGCTAGTCAGTACAATATAGAACAAAACCCTCAACTCACTGGGCGCAGTGCTACATGTCTGTAATCCCAGTGGCTTGGGAGGCTGAGGCAGGAGAATCCCAAGTTCAAAGCCAGTCTCAGCAAAGATGAGGTGCTAAGCAACTCAGTGAGAGTCTCTCCATATAAAATACAATATAGGGCTGGGGTTGTAGCTTAGTGGTTGAGTGCCCTTGAGTTCAATTGCTGGTATAAAAAAATACCTAAATCTTGATTCACATAAAATAATTTATTACTTTTAAGCCACTGAAACATGAGGATTAGCTGTTATCCCTGCGAAAACCTAGCTTGTGTTGACTGATACAGAGCTACGCATTCCTGGGCTCTGAATCTTGAATAACATGTAATTTATCTGGACACCTCAGAGAGCCTTGTGTAGATTAAAGAAAAGTTGGTGAATAGAGTTATCTGCATATATCAATATTCATTTCCTGTCATTCTTCTCCTTTACTTATAAGGAGAAAGAGGGTATCTTATATAACACTTGATTGTGCCTAGAATGAGCCCTGGAATGTAGGAGGTGTTTAAATAAATAAATGGAAATATTTAGATGGTGCACTTAGGGAGTAACTTATTTAAAAGACCCTTTAGGCTGGGTACAAAGGCTCAAACCTGTAATCCAAGCTAGTTGGGAAGCTGAGGCAGGAGGATCTCAAGTTTGAGGCAAGCCTGGGTGACTTATCAAGACCTCACCTCAAAATAAAAAAATAAAAAGGGCTGGGAATGTAGCTTAGTGGTAGAGTATACCCAGGTTCAATCCCCAGAACCAAAAAAAAAAAAACCCTTTGGGAATTACTTTGCAATATGAACCAGTTGTGTTTTCTATAAGGTATTCCAAGGCATTGTTGGACAAGGAGACAGCTTGAATGAAGAAAGCAACACAGTGTGCATTGGGATTTTAACTCCTGCTCAGCCAGTAGCCAACCTGAGTGACACTGAACTGAATGGGCAATTTGAGCTGAAGTGGCATGACCTCACTGATCTCCACATCAGCCAGACCTTGGAGTGTTGGGTCTGTTCTGAGCATCACATTTAAGAAAGATATTAACAAATTGGAATATACACAAGTAGCTGGTACGGGGGGGCAGGTGCAAAAGGAAGAGCAAGATGCTGAGAAGTTGGGAAGCTGCTGCTTAAGGCTCCACACTTCCTAATGCTGTTGGAAAGTTAATTAAAATTAGAAACTATTTGTATTCTCAGTACTCTAGTGGACAAAGTGAACAAAATGTGGCCAGTGGATGAGCCAGAGTCTATGCCCTGACCTTTTAATAAGAAGAATAACTCCCCATTTACTTGTTTACAAATCACAGGGGAAAGAAAGAAACCTGAAATTAGTAAGCAAATGGAAAGGCATTAAAATGGGGGGGGAGGTATCACCCCATTTTATCATGAGCTGCATTAGCAAAGGCAGAAAGGGACTGAGCATTAGACAGGAGGAAGAGAAGGCCACAAAAGGAAGAGACGGGGAGTGATGAGCAGGGAGCCAGGACAGATCCCTTCTGCAAAGGTCTGGGGGATCCTATTCCAGAGCTTAGAGGAGGAACCTAATTCTAGAAGAAGAGGTGGGCATAGTGCCAGGGCACCTGAGCTTCACAGACAATAAACAGAATGGAATTGGTATGAAAACAGAAATCCTTGAGTTAAAGGATAGGAGACTCAGAACCAGAAGAGGTTAGTTTCAGAGATTAGTCTGAGATATTGAGACCCCAGACTTTCTGTAAAATGTCTTATGATAACATTTGGCTTAACTTACTAGATCTGTAGTTGTCACCCCTGTAGATTTTGTTCCCTGAGCAACACTCTGTAAAGGTGGCTTTTTTTTTTTTCAGATCCAAGGCAAGTAGGTCAGGAAGAAGTCATTGATGACATTTTATCCTTCATTCTACAATAAGCATTGAACACATATTATATGCTGGTTAGCATGCTAGGTGGTAATCATTCAGAAATCATGGTCAAAGCCCCTGTCCTGAAGAATGTCACTGACTAGCGGAGGTAACAAAGTTGGAGATAGACTGTTATGGCTTGGATGTGAGGTGTCTCCCAAAATCTCACATGGAGATAACAGAAGAAGGTTTGGAGGAGAAATGATTGGGTTATAAGAGCCTTAACTTAATCAGTGAATTGATCCTTGATGTGATTTACTGAGGCAGGTGGGGTGTGGTGGAGGAAGTGGTTCATTGGGGGCATGGCTATGGGATATCTATTTTGTATCTGGAGAGTGGAGTCTCTCTGCTTTCTGATCACTGTGTGAGCTGCTTCCCTCTGCCACACTCCTCTTCTATGATGTTCAGTCTCACCTTAAGCCCTGAGGAATGGAGCCATACTTCTATGGACTGAGAACTATGAAACTGTGGGCCCCCAAATCAACTTTTTCTCCTCTACAATTGGATATTTTAGTCACAGTGGTGAAAAAGCTGACTAAAATGTAGACTATTAGACTAGAGTGTGTGATGCAAGTTGAATGATGGAGGTAAAATTCTAGAAGCTTCTGGGAAGAGCAACTAAAAGGAAGGAAGTGAGTGGGAAGAGGTGGGAAGGGTTGGAAAGAGATGACTTCATTCATTATCAAGTCTTAGAAGATGGGTGGACATCAACCAGGCCAACAGAAGTCTGCCCATGAGGATGGCATGTGAAGTTATTCCAGTCCATAATGGGGCACAGGAAGAGGCAAGAGGTGAGACTGGGGATTGGGCAGCCCCAATCATGGTGGACTTTCCTGGGCGCATACTTCATTCTGAGAGAAATGATTAGCCTTTAAAGGGTTTTATGTAAGAAAGTAACACTTTCAACTTTTTATAGCCATTCTCTTTAAGAAGATGGCTCAGAGGATGGGGGAGGTAGATTTGAAGATCAGAGAACGGAGGTGAGAAAATGAGTCGGGAGGCTGTGGCATCAATTCATGTGGAAGATGATGAAGGCCTGAACAGCTTTCATGGCACTAAAGAGAGATCCTGGGCCCAAGTCCCAGAACAAAGTGACCTTGAGCCCTTTGTTGGTTTGTTTATGGATCTCATTCTTCCAACAAACATTAGAGTGACATTTATGGTGGGGCACTGAGGGGGCAGTGAGGAGCAGCCGGGGCCAGCGGTCTGGTGTTTGTCACATTTTTCCTTCTCAGAGGCTCTCTGAGTGGAGTCTTTCCTCTTGATTGCTCCTTTGCTGATGTGAGGATAGATAGTTGTTGGGGTTGGAACCTCCCATGCTGGAACACGCTTGGCTCATTCCACAGATCTTGCTGATGCAACAGGGAATTTCTCCTCTGGAGTGTGGCTGGAATGAGAGCCATGTCTCCTGGGAGCTCCCAGGAGCTCTCAGACTCTGTGAAAATCGTGGCACCCAAGGGATTAAAGGAACAAGGATAAAAATGAGTGCCAGTCTTTGGAAGACAAAGGATGGGGGTTCATTTGACCCAAACTGACTTTAATTCAGAACTCTTTAGAATCTATAATAGTGTGGAGCCAGCAACATTATTGTCTTAGACAGTGTTTCTTCAGGATGGTGCTGTAAGAATTCCAAGGCAAATACAGTACAGTGGCTGCATCAGAGAGATTTGATTCTTTTTGTAAAGAACTGGTGATGTTGATGTCAGTGGGTAAATGGAATGAATGACTGCTATCCATAATGAATGTCTGCCATCTTGCTTCCTCCTTTTCTTAAATCTTCTCTCACTCTCTAAGATGCTTGTGCTTAGGAGAGAGGGTGGCTCAGGCTCTCGATGGGTTTCTGGCCCCAAAGATTCAGATCAACCTGGAGAGATCTACAAGGCCCTTTTTTATGGTGCTGGGCTTGATGACAGTTGTGTTTGGGTGTGTGACTAAGGAAAGCAGTACAACCACACAAAGGAATGGGGCTGAGATAAATGGACAGGATTACATTGGGGAAGTAAATGTAGCAGAGAGAGGAAGGAAAATATTTTTTTCCTCCTTATCCTCCTAAGTACAAATCAACTAATTTTTCTAAAAGGTTAGGTCACTATGATGATCATTCAGAAAGTGTGAGTCCTTAAAATAAGACCAGCTTCAACTTGTGCATAGCTGATCAACCAGTGCAATACTACTGTCCCCTGATCTCACCACTAATGTCTTTCTATTATCACAGAAGCTCAAAGAAGAAATGATTAGGGAGTCTAGTATTGTTATTGTTGCAGGTAACATTTATTAGGCACCCATTTTGAGCCCAAAGTGTTTTTTTCCCTGTTAAGTTTCCTAACCTAAGGACCCTCCTATTCCCCACTCTTCTTCTCTGTCTGCCCTTCACTTGGTTTCTCGACAGCACTCATCAGAGCAACACAAACTTCCTTTGCAGAACTTTCTCTTCTTCTATCCTGAGATATTGCTCTCTTCCAGTTGTTCTTCTGCCTCTCTATCATCACATCTCATTCTTTTTTGCTCTATGAGTTCAACATATTGGTGTTTGTCAAGGTTAGACCTGGGCCCTCCTTTCCTCTCTATCCACATTTTTGGCCAGGTGATCTCATCCTTCCCCTCAATTTATTCTGCTAATGCTGATGACTCTGAAACATGAATCTCCTGTTAAGACCTCTCCTCAGAATTCTACGCTCTTTTATCTAACCTGCCACTTGATATCTCTACTTGGATATCTCCCAGGGAGACCTTACTTATCCAAAATTGAACTATCAGTTCTCCTTTAACTAAATCCTACTTCTGTCTTCCGCATCTTCTCCTTCTCTCTCTTCTTTTGGTCTACTAGTAAGCTTGGTCAATTGGTCACCTCTCTTGCCACCACTTTCCAAGTCTCCCTCATCTCTTTTCTGAATTTCTGCAATGGTTTCTGACTAGCCTCCCTATACCCATTCCTGCTTCTCTAGGAGCTATTGTTCTCCATTCAGCAACTGGAGTGGTTATTAAAATTCCTAAGACAACTCATGTCTCTCTGATGCTGAAAATACCCCAGTGGATTTCCTTGAACTTTGAACAAAATAAGAACTCTTTACTTTAGCCAACTTCAAGGTGGCTTATGTGCCCTGCTCTAGCCTTATCCTTCCCCTCTTCCACTCACTCTTTCCATCCAGGTCTCTGGCATTCTATTAGTTTCTATAACCAGGTCTTCCTGAAGGCAAGGGTCCTTTCACATTTCTGGAATGCATCTCGACTTGCTCTCTGCATGGTTGGTTACTTCACATTCTGTAAACTGCAACTCATCTATCACCTCCTTAGAAAGCCTTCCCTGATCCAAAGGAGACCACTATTGCCACTCATCATCAAGCAATGCTTTTTGTTTCTTACATCTATCTCGTTATAATATAACATTTTAGTTTCTTTGTTTTTTATCTTCTTAACAACCCTGCAAAAATATATTTTCTGTTCATTTTTTTATTCCTAACTACTAACACAGTGCCTTGAATGTGATAGGTTTTCAACATAGATCCCTGGAATGGAAGAATGACAGGCTTGTGCTATGCTTCCTATGTACATTATTTTTAATGTTCACAAGGAGTCTGAGAGAGAGAGATTACCCTAATCCCATTGTATGGATAAGAAAAATGAAGTTTACCGCTATGGGTAATTTTACCAAATCCACAGAAACAATAGATGGAAAAGCTGGGGTTTGACCTTGGGCTGGCAAAGTCTAGGAGCTGACCACATGTGGCAAGCTATGTAAGAGAGAGAAAGTTTTTGTGTCTTTACTATAAGCTTAGCTATACTTTGTGATTTATAATATCTTCATATCTTTATATGGAGATCCTGGCTCCTTTCTCCAGTCTTTTAAATCATCTGTTCCAAAGATTTTTTTTTAAGGATAAAACAAAAAGTTAAAGAACTTGGAGTTTAAATTCAATCAGGACCAAGGAAGCATTTAAATCCATCTTTTCTCTGTTAGCTTACTGTGACTTCCCATGGTCTGAGTCTCATGATTTTATCCTGTTTCATCCCTTCATATTGACATTGAAAAGAATAGAATTTCCAAATTGGCAGTTTGTGATAGTTCCCCATGACTCAGTTTCCCACAGCTCTATATAATATAATCAATTTTAAGATGTCAGCCTTGCTCCCATATTATCCCAAATAACAACTTTGGGCAGTTTGGAAAAGCATATGCCTTAATCTTTATCAAAATCCCAATGATGATTTTTATAGAAATAGGAAAATCCATCTTAAAATTCATATGGAATCTGAATGAATAGTCAAATATATTTTTAAAAGTTGGAGACCTCACATTTTCTGATTTAAAAACTTACTACAAAAACAGCAATCAAAGCAGTGTGATACTAGCACAAAGGCACACATATAGACCAATGAAATAGAACAGAGTCCAGAAATAAACCCTAGCACACATGGTCAAATGAATTTTTCAAGGGTGACAAGGCCATTTGATCGGAAAAGGACAGTCATTTTAACAAATGGCACAGGGAAAAACAGACACACACACACACACACACACACACACAAACAAGCGAAGTTGAACCCTTACCTATACCATACACAAATATTAACTTGAAATGGATCAAAGACCTAAATGTAAGAATTAAAACTATAAACTCTTAGAAGAAAACCTAGGAGAAAAGCTATAGGACATGAATTTGCAATAGTTTCTCGTACATGGCACCAAAAGCACAGGTAACAACAACAACAACAACAGAAACAGATTAGTTGGACTTCATCCAAATGTGAAATTTTTGTATCTAAGTGGATACTGTCAACAAAGTGAAAAATTAAATGAGAAAATATTTTCAAATCATATTCTGATAAGAGATTGATATTTAGTATATATGAAGAACTCCTACAGCTTAACAATAAAACAAACAACCTGATTAAAAATGGACAAAACATTTGAAGGGCTTTTTCTTTGAAGAAGGTATAGAAATGGCCAAAAATCACATGAAAAGATGCTCAGAATCACTAGACATTATGGAAAAGCAATGATTAGGGAAAAATCAAAACCACAATGAGATACCACTCCATACCCATTAGGATGACTATCCTATAAGAAAAAAAGAAAAAGAGGAGAAGGAAAAACAAGAGAAGGAGGAGGAGAAAGAAAATAACCAGAGTTGGCAAGGATATAGAGAAATTAGAAACAGAGGGGATGTAAAATGGTGTGCAATCTCTGTGGAAAATGGCATGGAAATTCCTCAAAAAAAATTGAATATAAAATCTCCACGTCATCCACCAATTACATATCCATACATATATCAACAAGACCTGAAAGCAGACACCCAAACAGATATTAATACACATATTTCACAGCAGCCTTATTCACAATAGCCAAGAGGTTGAAGCAATCAACTTTCAATGGGACAGATGAATGTATAAAGCAAACATGGTATTTTGACACATGCTACAGCATAGATGAACCTTGAAAATGTGTTGCTAGGCGAAATAAGCCAATCACAGAAATACTTATGCTGTGTGATTCTTTTTACATAAAGTACCTAGAAGAGTCAAGTTCATAGAGATAGAAAGTAGGATAATGGTTGGCAGGGGTTGGGGTGGGAGAATTGAGAGCTAGTGTTTCATGTGCACAGAGTTTCATTTAGGGAAGAAGAAAGTTCTGGAAATGAATGGTGATGATAGTTGCACAATGATGTACATACGCTTAATGCCAAGAACTATACATATTAAAATGGCAAGTTTTATGTTATGGATATAGTATATTTTACCATAACAACAACAACAAAAAAGACAGGAAAATAATTTTCCCAAATTTGATTTTTTATTTAGAGCTAAACTCTTGTAGTAGCCTAAGCTAGGCTAAGCTGCTCAGATTCTCCTTTGAAAGGGTCTTTCTCCAGATGGTGGGGCTACACTCAGCTCTCAGTCTTCACTTGCAAGTTGCCCTAGACTGGAGATAGCTTCCTCTTCCAAGGTCAGATCATAATTCTAGGGTGGCTTGAATTTGGTGACTGGTCAATGTGAGCATATTGCAACTAGTTTCAGTGTTCTCCCAGGACTGAGGCCTTGTTGGGCCTTCCTGTGGCTCTCTTTATCTTTCTTTCCAATCTGTTTTTTTCCCCAACAACACAGTTGTTGATCCTGAAAGCACTCTCTAATAAACTTCTTGTACCAAAAAAAAAGAAAAAGAAAAAGAAAAAAAGGAAAAAATCCTTTCTTCCTTGATGCTTTACTTCCATTGATGCCAGAAAAATTGTCATAACAACTCTATTAATATATGAAGAGTGGGATTTGAAAGGCATCCTTTGAAGTTGTGCAGTGCACAACTTGCCACAGAGAAGCAGTGGTTCTGGGTCAACTGTTTCATTCCCCAGCTTTGGGGAGTTCCTAGTATCTTTCAGCTAAATTGACTGTTGAGTGTCCAGGAGTTCTTCGTCAAGACCTGAATCAGCTTTGAATAGGGAGGGACGCATGTCGCTTCAGCTCTACCATGTAGTAAAGCTTAGAAGTAATTTCTGGTATCAACCAGATCCAGAATATAAGAAGCTAGGAATAAGCTCTGGGGATTCCCTAGAGACGTTTACTCTTTAGGTTTGGAGTTTGATTACACCTCCCGGGCCTGATGCTTTCCTGGCTCGTGCTCAGTGCTTTGGACACAATGCTTTCCAGCTTCTTGTAGTCCCAAGTCATCTGCTTTGGTCTTAAGCTGCTGTGCTACCCACAATGCATTTCGCCCATGTCAATAATGAAATAGAATTCTTAGGGTAGCTGTGAGTTCTGGGATCATACCTGGGGTCCCCCTTCAAAACAGCAATAGGAGAGAAGCCTTAAATAGGGGCACTTTACTCTAGACCAAGTTCATTTTTCAAAGCCGAGTTAGTGCATAAGATAATGAGAGTGACCAGGAGTTGATAACTATATTTAATTTATTTTATAGCCTGATAACAAAGTTCTCATACTGAAAGAGAAGAAAATCCCTTTCAAGTTCCCTTCCTTCTTTGCCATTATCTATACTTCTTTATCATCCATTGCTAGGGAGAGTGGTCTACATTTCTGGCTCAGTGATGTCTCCCTTTCCCACTACTCCATGAATGCTCTTGGAGACCACTAAGGACTTGCTAACAATTATATCCAGGAAACTCTTTTGAACCTTCATCTTTCTGGACCATTTCAAGACTTTCTTTTCCTATAGGTTTTGTGACACTGTCTTGATGTTTCAATTCCTTTTCTTTCTGATTGCTTTTCTACTATCTCTTTGGTAATTCCTTCTGCCCATATCTTAAACTCTGATGTTTTGTCTTCTATACATCTGCACTTAGATATCCCTCAAACACCTCAAACTTAGTGTTTCTACAGCTGACATAACTGTTCCTTTGCCCATTGCCTAGTCTGAATCTCCTCTCCCAGCTACTCCCTGTTTCTATCACCAGCAGTTGTTCAACTGCCCACATTGGAGACTCTGGAGTCATCATTTTTTCTAGATCTTTGTCAAATATCCTTATATTGCTTCCCTGTGCAAAATGATAATCCTTCCTCACCCCAGAAGTCCCTACCCCTACCCCTCCTTATTGGTATTTACCACCATTTATATACTAGATGTCTAATGATTTCTGTCTTCTCCATAAGTATAGAAGGTGAAGAAGGTTAAGACTTGCTTTTGTCCCTCATGCTTATAGTAGCATTAGACACTCAGTTGATACTCAAAACATATTTGTCAAGTACATAAAAGGAATGTGGATTTCTTCCTCTGCCTCAGACTCTGATGGAAAGTTCTAAAGTTCTGTTTTGTTCTTGGAGTGTTTCTCAAGTCTGTGCTCCTCTTTGCTTCCTTTCCCACTGCCCCACTGCCTTCAAGTAGGATGTTCCACACCACCCTGGCCTCCTTGCTGTGGCTGTCTTCTTAGACCATGCTCTGATTTACTAACCAACCTCCCTCTCTAGCACAGTCTGGGTGTCTTTTTCCTGTTTCCACCCCATGGATGTTTTGCCCAGTAGATGCTCATTGATGTGTGTGTGCCTGACAGCTTGGGACTCTCTCTGGGGAGAGAGGAATGGGGAGGGCAGCAGTTTTGTCCCATTTTAAACTGAGGTTCAGGGAAGAATTGAAATGCAATGCAGTGCAGAGCTGAGGAACTGGAGACAAGTGAGGCACTCTGTTAAAAGAACATGGGAGAGATACTCAGTGTGGACTGGAGTAACTGGGGCAGAATTCTAGAATGAGTCATTACAACAGAAATCAACAGCTACATGGGGCAGGGAGGGGCTGGAGAGAGAGAGAAGGGAAAAAAAAAACTCAGTCATGCTGAAGTGAGATAGGATTTCCACACTTGTCTACATTGAAAAGCTAAAAATAGGGACATTTGGGAAGAAAAATAGAGAGGAATCTTTTAATTTTACTGACAAGGGCTAAAAGGAGGGAGGTTTGCAGGAAAGAGTGTGTCTCTCACTATTGGTGGTAAAATTAGAAAAAATTTGTTCTGGGTCCTCCAACCTTCATATCCCTTTAAGCCCTGGCCTATTCACTTCATCTTTCTCTACTATTAGAACCTCTTCTTTAGGAAAAAGTCTGATTTGGTCATATACATATATTTATAAAATTTCATGGGGTAATTTTGCGTATTAGCACGCTCGCGGACACACACACATATGAAGAGAGAGAGTCAAATTTCTGTTGCTGTGTCAACTATGTTAGACATACAACTTATAAAAAGGAAATTTTTATTTTGGCTCACAACTTCAGAGTTTTAAGTGCATGGTTGCTTGGCCCTGCTGCTTTTGGGCCTGTGGCAAAGTTGTACATGGTGGTTGTGGGGAGCATGGCAGGGGAAACAGCTTACCTCCTCACCTCTGGGAAGTAGAGGACAGAGAAGAGGGACCAAGTTCCAATTTCTCCTCCAAGGGAACAACCAATGGCTCCCTTCTAGTAGGCTCCACAACCTAAAGTTTCCACCATCTACCAATATGGCCACCCTAGGGACCAAGTCTTTAGCATACGTGCCTTTGGGGGACAATCCAGATACAAACAATAGCATATATGGTTCATTACACCAAGCCACAGTGGTTGTTCAACAAATATTTATTGAAAGATGTTCAAAAAAGCATTGTTTATATTATCAAAATCTGGAAACAATATAAATAGCCAGTGTTGGGGGAACAACTGAAGAATCACCCTTAGGAAGAAATATTAGTTTTAAAAATATTTAGAAAACCTTTTTAATAACTCCATGGAAATGCTTATAATGAAACATTAAGGAAAACAGGCAGACTCCACAGATTCCAAATTGCAACTCTAGTATGCCCATTATAAAAGTCACATGGATGGATAGAAGACTTATAAAATTTGTGGGTATCTCTGAAATTTGTGGGCCTTGGGATTATTTTCAGAGCCTTCTTTCTACTTTTCTGTATTTTTGAATTGTTTATAATTGATGGAAGATGAATATTACAAGAGTAAATGGGAAGGATTGGTTTAGGGGAGAAAGCACTTTTAAAAGTCTCTCCAGGTCACAGTGTGTTGATGTGGCCTGCTTGGTAGAGGACAGGAGGAGAGGGGGAGGAGATTGGGCCTCTCCAGAGATGAAGGGTGGCGGCTCAGCCAGCAGAAGACGGGGTTCTAAAATGTGCAACAGCAATAGGGAGCCTGCTCTTTAAACAAAATGGCAGTGCTTGGTGATGCTGGCCCATGACATCTTCCTGGATCAGGGGGTTTCACTGGGCAGAGCTACAGGGCAATCCCACTTCTGGACATCCTCCTCTTACATGCAAGCCTTGCTCAGGTGCTGAGACCTGTTTCTTTTCACCCTCACCCCTTCTTTTTAAAACACAGCTGAAGGATTAATTGAAGTCTTTGTGTTTGTATCTCAGTAATATTCTACATTAATATCCTTAAGAATCGATGTTGTGTCCTGATGAAGGAAAATATTATTTAAGGTTGCTCCTATAATACCTACAAAAAAGGTATAGGTACATAAAAGTCTTGTCTGTTTTAAAAATAAGACCACAGATTTCAGTATTGGTAAACAAGAAAAAGGTTTTCTTCAGATTATTTCTAGAAATTTCTTAAACATCTGCATTTTCTTCTACTTAAGTTGCTTTCCACCTCTTTCCCCTGGGAGCTGCTGCCTGGTCTTGTGTTGCCTCTCTGTGGAAGAGCAAACTTCAAAGCCAGGATAAAACAAACAAACAATACAAAAAAAAAAAAAAAAAGGAATCCAGCAAGAGTAACCACCATCCCTCTTCAAATTTCTAATTTTCTGCACTTGGGGGGAAAAAAAGTAGTCCTGTGTTGCAAGGCTCTTAGGATCTAAATGGAGGGATTCCACAACTTTGAAAAATCTAACCAAATCATCCAAGATTTTGTTTTTATTTTTACTAGTTATTAAAATATCCAAAATCCTGATTAAGAAAGACAGGGTGGCAGGAGGGACCGTGAAAGCATGAGGGGAAAGTGTGAAAAGAAGAAATCCCAGTTCTGCCAGGGAGACTGCTTGTGAAAGAGCCCGGCTCCCTCGGTAGCTCCAGGCCGCGTTTTGCAGGCGGCTGCATCTGCCTCCCCTGTCTCTTTTACCTCCTTGATGTTCGGCACTATTTGTGGCCGGCGTGGTGGAAGGACACAGTGAGGTTCTCACCCCCGCCCCCCGCCCCCCGCTCCCATCCCCAGTTCCATCAAAGCGAACCCGGGCCAGCGCAAGGATCTCCGAGTTGCGAGTGTGCTGAGGCTGGGACTGTCACTCATTCTCCGATCAGCGCGTGAACGCAGCTCGGCAGCCGCTGGCAGGAAACAATTCTGCAAAAATAATCATACTCAGCCTGGCAATTGTCTGCCCCTAGGTCTGTTGCTCTGCCGCCGTCCACACTCGCTGCAAGGGGGGGGGCACAGAATTTATCGCGGCAAGAACATCACTCCCAGCCAGCAGATTACAATGCTGCAAACTAAGGATCTCATCTGGACTTTGTTTTTCCTGGGAACTGCAGGTACATTTTTTTGTTGTTAATTCTCAATCTGATTTGCTAATTGTCCCTTCCACCTACGCCTCCCATGAGGAACACTGTTATTTTGGGTGGCTTTATGTGGAACGCTAAGACGGGTCATTTTCGTTGGGCTGAGAAAGGAGTGCGTCGCCCTTGCTGCCCAGCCGAACCCCGCGCCCTCCCGGGTTGCGCTGGACCGGGGCTGCTTCCCCGCGCCGGGAGCGCTCTGCGCCCCTCCTGCGCGTCCGTCCTTCCCACTTTGAGTGCGGGCGGCGATAGGAGAGGGCTGGTCGGCTCCCGGGGACGCTGCGGCCGCGCTGGCGATGGGCAGCGCTCCTTCTCTGAAGGCGGGCAGCGGCGCGGGGGATGCCGCGGTTCGGGTGGTGCCTCCTCATAGCCTCGCATTCCGGGAGGAAGGGGCTTGTCAGCCCCGGCTCCAGGAAGAGTGAACAATAAGGCCGGGACAGTCACCCCTAATCGTTATTTCCCCGGGTGTAATAAAGTGGGACTCGCAGTCTCCGCCCCACCTCCCTGGGCCGAATAACGGTTTGTAAAATGGGGCGAAATGGGCAGAATCGCAGGGCTGTGTGGCCGTTGTTGCACCCCCGTCCATATGACGTTAGTTTTTCATTTGCCAAATTGCTGGTTAGTTGCAAAGCCTGCCCTCGGCCGGGAGCACGGAGGGATGGGAGGGTCGAGCGCCGCGTTTTGACAGGAGGAAGTGCAGAGGGGCGGAGGGCGAGGAGGGCGTGATCTGGACTGCCTGATGTGTGTGTGCGCGCGTGTGCCTTTACACGCACCGCGAACCCAGTTTTTCACAGTGCCAGAGAAGAATGGCAGGTAGCCGCCCGAAACACCTCGCCCCAGTCTCCTTTCTTTGGGCGAGGTTCCTGATCCTGGCAAAGTGCGAACAATAGGGATCTGGGAGGAAGACTGTAGGGACGTTGCCGCGGGTAGCGGGGGCTGTGCCGCCGCCCAGAGAACCTAAGCAGCCGGGAGGGAGGCGCATTTCATTTTGACTATTTCCATCTCGGCCTCCCTGCAAAATTCTTCTGTGCGTGCCCACCCTCCCGTCCAGCTGCTCCCCCACCCCACCCAAGGATTTGCGCTTTGGCGCTGACAAACGGGAGGGGACGGAGAAAAGGAGCTGGGGCCGCAGAGGGTTGGGTGGGTTGGGCGGACAGTCGGTGAGGAACGTGTGCTGGAAAGCGCCGGCGGAAAGCCGGGCGGCGGGGGCAGTGCTTCGCAAACACCGCTGCCAGGTGCCGCTGTACCTGCCCTGGAGGGCAGAGCCCCGGTGGAGAAGCGCGCGGGGCGGGCCGGGGAGCACCCAGCGTCCCCCGCCGCAGGCGGCACCGGAGCAGCGGCGGCCGCCGCCTCCAGCCAACTCGGGTCCCTCCCATGGCGACCAATCAGAGCTAGGCTGGCTGGGCGGGAAGCCGCGAGAGGCTTTTATTGCGGCGCGGGTGGCGGCCTGAACTGCCAGGACCGTCTCCGGTGTTCCAGCCTAACGGTCTCGCTAGCTCCCGGCCGGGAGAGACCCCGCCCTGAGGCCGTGCCCCGCCTGCCCGACAATTTCTGAGGAAATAAAATGGAGACTGGGTGGTCACCTGGCGGTCTCTTAGTCCCGTACGCAGGTGCGCACCCACTCTCGCCTCTTTTACGCCGACTTGGAATATCCTCGCGCTCCCTCCAGCTCACACCCTCTCGCGGTGGTGTCCTGGCCCCAGCGCGACGCCTGGGAGGTCCGCAGGGAGCCGACTAGGAGCTGCGGCCAGGCTCACCGACGCGCGTGCGCTGACCCACTAGTCGCGGGCCGGGGGCTAGACTGGAGGCGAGGCTAGGGGCAGGGCAGGGCGGGGCGGGGCGGGGCCGAGCCTTGGCTGGGAGCTTGGGCTGGGTCCCTGTGGCCACCTGGCTGGGGCCTCCAGGGGCTTGTCCTACCCGTTTGCGCCGGTGGGTCTCTATGACCAGACCTCTCCAGGTGGGGTGGGGTGTAGATGGGGAGGTGTGTGTTTTTGAGATTTCCTCCCCTCTGGGTGGGAACGTGACAATGGAGACCTGATCTTCAGTACGCCTTTTGGGGGATCGCCGGACCATCGTCTTCATCAGCGAGATGGGTGTAACCCTCAGTATTTAGATCCCATGGGAGTTACAGGCGGCTAGTATACGCCCAGGGAATCCACCTCGGGATGTTGGTGGATGCTCAGGCAAGGGTGGCATTCTAACCAATGTTCCCTGGAATGAAAACGTTCTCTTTCCTGGACCATGCGGATGGGAAGAAGGCAGAATGTAAAAAACGTAGGGGGCTGCTTAAC
Organism: Urocitellus parryii; assembly: GCF_045843805.1. NCBI lineage: Eukaryota > Metazoa > Chordata > Mammalia > Rodentia > Sciuridae > Urocitellus > Urocitellus parryii. The sequence goes on from NC_135534.1 coordinate 99,969,446, forward strand.
AAAAGAAAGAAGTTGAATGGTTGGTTTTATGAAGAGAAATGATTTTCCATTGGAGTATTGTTTCTACCATAGTTTAAAAAAATCCAGAAAATTCAAGTCAAAGAGTCAGGATGAAAATGAAAACAATATAACACACACACATGCACACAAGAATATTCTTTTTCTTATTTGTCCTCAAATGCTGTAGCATCTCCAGAGACAATGGTGATTGTCCATGTATATGACAATTTAGATACAAGGTGTACTAATCTCAGTACATCAAATGAGTCAGGTAACTGTTTCTCATGTTTAATATCTTCTGCTGCTTGGGAATAAAGTGAAAGGATGTGGAATTATATAGTAAATTTGTGTCTATTCTAGCAGCACTTTTGGATGTTGTGTGGAAAAATTGTTTGCTTGAATAACCTGGAATGGCTGAGTTACATGATTACTTGGTAATTTTACAATATGCCAGTTTAACCTGCAAAAGTCAAGGAATGGATAGGACTTTAAAAGGAAAAAAAAAGATAGCACCAGAGTAAGAACAACGAGCACCTTTGCTACATTATGAAAGGCGATGTACATAAGTACATTTAATATCCTTTGTTAAATTAATTAAGATGAATTTCAGCAAAGTTTGCTGGGAGTAGTTACTGAGAGTTGCATTTTTTAGTAGATTTAATGTGTTTCTTTGAAAAGAACTTAACTGACAATGACAAAACTGTAACAATTCTATCCAAAATCCAAAAAAAAATCCCTAAACATTATATTCTTAAGATAAATATTGGCATATTTAAAAATATTGAAATTAGCTTGGAATCCATTTAAAACACAACAGAGTTTTAAAATGGGGAATAAAAAACAGACATTGTAGAGGGGTGGCCTGTCATTTACTCAAGTTTTATTTACTGTTCCCACTACAAAGAAGATACTACAGAATTCTGGCTAAGGTTTCATTAATGTACTTTTTTTTTTCTTTTTGTTTTCTGAAGATTGAACCCAGGGGCATTTTACCAGTGAGCTAAGTCCCCAGTCCCCTTTTTATTTTTATTTTTTTGAGATGGTTACTGCTTAGGGTATCATCAAATTGCTTTGGACCTTCCTTGCTAAGTTGCTGAGGCTGGCCTTGAACTTGTGATTCTCCTGCCTAAGCCTCCCAAGTTGCTGGGATTACAGGTGTGCACTACTGTGCCTAGCAGTTTTTGTTAGTCTAATACTTTTGGTACTCCCTTCCTCTCTCCTCAAATGATTGCACTTGATGACTATTTTTCTGAATACCTTTACTGGGACCTAAAAAAAAAAAATAACATTGGAATAGAACAAAATGACAAGACCTATCTTTCTTGCAGTGATGGAACTTCCTCCATTTGTTCTTATGCCAATGAATTAGCCTTGGAGTTTGTTGATTTAATTGGTAACTGGTTCCTTGAGCTTGATAGTTCAAGGATTAAGGGAGTAATTGACACACACACAAAGAAAGCTCATATATATATATATATATATAAAACATGGTGTGGTGTGTTATTTGCAAGGGATGTGGGTGTTTACCTCAGGCAGAAAGCAAGCAGAGGAAGCAGTAAGTCACAGGGAGTCCCCACATCCCAAGAGTTTGCATAGCTTTTCTCTTTGGAACCCTTTATCATTAATTAAATTCCTTAGACAGATAGCATGTAATTTAATGTAAAGAGTCTGTATCTGTATTTTTCTGTTCATAGGGAACAATGTCTTAATATGTAGGTCTGGGGTTGTGGCTCAATGGTAGAGTGCTGGCCTAGCACACCTGAGGTACTGGGTTTGATCCTTAGCACCACATAAAAATGAAATAAAGTCTACAACTAAAAAATAAAATATAAATAAATATCACCATTTTGTCATTTAAAAACTGATCTTTAGACATGACAGAGGATTTTGTTAGCCCCAGAACTCTGTTTCTTAAATTCTAGATAGCATTTTGTAAATTTCACATTACTTGAAATATGGACTTTGGGATTTCTTGTGCAACCACTTAATTTTAAAAGACAGTCAAACCTCTCTTTAGTATTAGTTTGATGAATTCCCCATATTTACATCATCAGTGTTAAAGACTGTGGCCACTCTCCAGGCTGAAAGTAGCTTCAATGCCACTGGCAGACCTCCAAAGGTATTTTACAATCCTTCCTGACTTCCTGTAAAATGAGTGATTGACTACCTGTTGCTAAAGAACAGTTAGAACTTCCCCTGATGATCTTGGGTTTGTGGTGATGGAGACCAGAACCAATTGGCAGGGAGGGGAGGGCAGGGGCTGCACCTGTCCCCATCTGTCTACTGGGAACAGAGGAGACAAAAACATTTAAAAGGGGCTCTTCTGTGCTTTTGAAAGGTGAAATTATAGAAGTTTCATGGTGTCAAGATAAATATTTTAGTGTAAGTTCTATAAATAATAATTCTTCAAATTAGCAAATATATAGACAAAGGAATGCCTGGAACTTTTAGAAGAAGAAATAGCTGCAAATTACAAGTCAATTTTTGCTTATCTTAAAACTGGGTAACAAATTAAATAAGATTGGAAACACTGGTCATTTGGCTGTATAAAATAATAGTTATTTGAGCTTTGAAGCAAAAAGACTAAAATTGAGATATACCTTTGGTTAAAAGGAAGAATTCTGAGTAAAATTCAGCTGAGAATTGTATATGTTTCTTAACTTGTTCAACAAGTCTGTCAGCAATATTTCAAGAAGCAGCCTCCTAGGGAGGGTGAAATGACCAAAGGCCTCTTTGCTTAATGATTCATTTTCTGGAAGGGTCCAGGCTTTTTAATATTTAAACCATTTTAGTAAAATTGTTTTCAATAATCTAAGTAGATATGTTTACTACTGTAGGACATTGGAATGTGGAAGTTAATCTGAAGGTCATAGTCCTGTCACCCTTGGCCCCTTATGTTATTGATTCCTGGTGCCAAACCTTCAAACCATTTGCTGTTGCAAAGGGATGTAAATTATCTGGCGTTGGCAGTGGTGCCATTATGCCTTTCATTTCATGTTGTTGAAATACTGTCCCTCGCTGCAGATGCTCATTAGGAACATTACCTTTTGATGTTGGTCTGGGTGCCAAATGGCAGCCTTTCAGGCAGTCTCAATACATTATACTTAAAACACTCTTAGGCCACTGAGTTAACTGATTTTCAGTTAGGTGGACACACTTTCCCTGCCTGCAGTATTAATTTAGCTTCTGAGCAATCAGAAACTAAAAAAGCCCTGCCCCAAAGAATCTATCTATATATGTGTTTTTGCAAAAGAGAAAGTTTTAATGAACCCAATATGTATCCTTTTCCTTCCACGTACATGTAATACTTTCTTGCATTCAAAGATTGCATGGCAGATATAGCTCAGAAGCCTTCTGTATAACCTGTGTTTCACTATGTACTCTGAGTATTTTTGATTTGTAGCCACAAACTCAGCAACATCTGGGTTCCCCTTTTTCTGTTGTGTGTCATTCCTGAGATAATGCATAAAAAGCCTTTTGTTACATATCAGTCTCTTCTTTTGGTATCTGATTACCTCATCATTTAGGAATATTCATAGTAATGTCACACTGTTCGAGATTGTGTTACAACATTAGATATTCTCTTAAATAGTTGATCACATATGTTTATTGAGTGCCAGCTTTTAATCATCAGCTCTGTGGGGAGTTACAAAGGAGTGAAATGACATAATTTCTGCTGTCAGGGAACCCTGGGAATAGACAAGCCTGGAGATTAGGAGAGGCATACAATCCTAGAATGAAGCCCCAGCTCTACCCCTCATCCTGGACAAGTTATTCTCCAAGTTTCCAGTTTCCTCTTCTGTGCAGTGGGAAGATCAGTAATGCCTGCTTGGGAGTATTTTTGAGCTCACAGGACTTCAATGCATGTAAGCTATTGTTTATTAGGAAGAAGGATATATATGGATCAAGAAAAATATTTAGACATAGTGCTCTTATTTTAGAATGATTTTAAAAAGGGTATTATGAGACATGATTTATTCAGTGATTAATACCACATTTTAAAAAAATGTTTACTAAATGTGCCTGCACTGTCATGTTGGCTGTAAATACTTTACAGGGAAAAGTAGTTTGATTATAAGATTGAGAGCCAGTAGTAAAAGGATAGATCTAAGTTTATAGGGCTTGGAGTGCATACAATTTTGAGGACCCTCTTTAAGGAAAACACGAAACTCTCTTGCTTGGACAAAAACATAGAAAACAACAGGATCACAAGAGCACATTGCCAGGTTTCCTTCTCCAGAGCCTTGGAAGGAGCCTGCGCCATTCAGGACCCTGAGGAGGCCTAGCCCTGCTAAGGCACTGTACTTTGGTCTTAGATCAACTTGCTTTGAGCTTACAGGACTTCAATGCATGTAAGCTATTGTTTATTAGAGAGGAAGAATACCCTTTTAAAAACCATTATAGCCTTTAAAAATCATTCTAAAATAAGATCACTATGTCTAAATATTTTTCTTGATCCATATACATATAGGCAAATTGTTCCAGTTTGTTAAGCCTGTGCCTCATAATAATTGTGTAATGCTTGGGAGATCATAATCGTATATGGAAATCAAAGTTACTTTTTAAAAGACGCTTTTTGACCTTTGTTTTTCAGAAAATCCTAAGTGAGATCTGAGGTGTTCTGCTGTGTCTCACTGCTGATATTTTGCAAATGACTAACTGGAATAAAATAGAATAATTGCTATTATTATTCAAATGAGTCAGACACAGTGCCCCACTGGTTGGGCAGGAAGTGGTTTTGCCAACTAAAGGCATAAGATATTAGAGAGGAGAATGGATATTTTGGTTTAGGTATTAGCATCCATCATCCATGTTTTCATGGAACTTGTAGTCTAATAGTAGGGAGAAAAACAAATATTCAACAAGTAACACACACATTTATAATTACATAGTCTCAAATCTAAGGAAGGGTACAGTGTGCCCTGAGAGTTTGTGAGGGGGAAATTTACTTTTGATTGGGTTGGGGAGGGAGGGGAGGAGGCGGCATTTAAACCACTGTGTCAAATAGGAAGGACAGATGGTATTTCTGGTTTTTTTTTTTGTTTTGTTTTGAGAGAGAGAGAGAGAGAGAGAGAGAGAGAGAGAGAGAGAGAGAGAATTTTAATATTTATTTTTCAGTTTTCGGCGGACACAACATTTTTGTTTGTATGTGGTGCTGAGGATGGTATTCCTGTTTTAAGCCATGATTGACTACTTAATTCAACAAACATTGAATGACAGCAAACGTTCCTAAATTCTTTCATTCAAAAAACCTTCCTGAAGTCTTGAGAAAGTTGAATAGTTTCAAGAATGGTGTTGGGTTTCAGATTATAAAGTCCATGCCTCTAGAGCTTTCCAGGTGGGGAGAGAGACATACTTATAGAATGGCTTAAATGCTATTGGATCACAAGGAAGGAAGCAGTTAATTCTGCTTGGGACTCTGGTGAGCTGGGTCTGGGGGATGAGTTTGCCTTCACTAGCTGGAGCAGGAAGAAGGGGTGTTTCATGCAGTGAACAGCCGGGAGCCGAATGTGTGCAGTTTGGTTTGGGGAACAGGGTGGGGTTTCTTTGAGAGAAATGATCTGAGATTAGGAGAAGATTCTATTAGGCCCAATATTGTTAGGTCTTGAAGTGGAAACAGGCTGAGAAAGGTGAAGTGACACTGGTAGGTGGGGCTGGGACCATAACTGACATTAGTTGGCTGTCTTTCATCCTTTTCTAAAGTCAGGGCAACTTGAATAACATCTAGCATCGAAAACATGCCAACAAATGCTTGTTCCTGTGGCCTCTGAACTACCTTGAGTCTGACCTAAGCAAGGGTGTGACCTGCTGGAGGAATGACATCCAAGGCATTGGAGTCCGACAGGTCTGGAAGAACCATACTGACATTTGGCAAGCTGGTGAGCTCCTGGGTCAGCTTTCCCTTCTGTGGCCCCCATGTTCCGTTGTGGATTTGGTGAGCTTGAATGAAATCACATTTGTAAAGCAGGTAAACAGGTACTCCATAGGTATCTAGTTAAAAAGTTCATCTTGAACAAAGATTTTATTTGAAATTCTTCTTATAAAGGTGAATATGATGTGGAAAGTTCTGAGCTTCACACTGATGGGTAAAATGAAGTAAATTTAAGAACACTGTACTGGTCTTGCAGAACCTTTCAGATGGGGAGAAAACACTGTTTCACAGCTAAGAAATCATGAAAGATTCTAAAGGAATAAGGGCCTAAATGAAGAAGGCAGACAACAATTGTGAGACATAGTTAGCGAGGCAGAACTTACATGATGCATGACCTTGGTTGGTTTAATGTCTGAAAAAGGTGTAGAGGAGGGAAATCCTAATCTGGACCTTCAGGCTAAGGAAGACCTGTTTGCCCATAGAAAGAGATGGGTCTGGCTAAAGAATTTCTATCAATTAAATGCTGGGTATTGGGGGCAGATTATATTAAAATCATAAATGCAAGGCAAAAGAGAGTGTTGCTGGTGGAGATGTTGAGAAATCACTTTTGAAAATGTTTAAGGGAATAGTCAGTGGTAGCCATTGAACATGTGCTGTGCTACTCTGTCAGGTTAACTGGGAATTAGTAGAGATGGGAATAGGAGCAGTTGGTAGAGATCATTGCTGGGGAATTTTGGCTTTAGGAAGCATTCATTATAGTGGCTGGACAGAATAAAGGGTCTGTGAAAAAGGTCTTTTGTTGTTGAATGAAAGATGAAGAAGAGAATGGAGACCTAGAGGCAGGGGCAAAGAAAAGCCAGGTAGAGCTGGCTCAGGGGCCAGCGAGGTCCAAAGAGAATGCTTTGCTTTATGTAATAAGAAGACTTGTATGTGGGGAAGGGAAATCGTTGGGCTTAGATGTAAAAGATCTGGGTTTAAAATTTGGCTCTTGTTAGGATTTGGATGTGAGGTGCCCCCTGGAAGCTCATATACAAGACAATGTAAGAAGGTTTGGAGGAGAAATGATTGGGTCACAGCCTAGCCCTAATCAGTGAATTAATCCCTAGTGGGATTAATTGAGTGGTGAATGGAGCCAGGTGACTGGAGGAAGTGGTTCATTTGGGTAATGGCCAGGGGGTATATATTTGAATCTGGCCAGTGGGGGGGGGGGTGTCTCTCTCTCTCGTTGCTGCTTGATCTTTACGTAGGTCGACCTATTTCCCTTGCCACACTCCTCCGCCATGACCAGGATGTTCTACCTCACCTGGAGCCCTAAGGAATGGAGTCAGCCTTCTATGGACTTCTGAAATCTGAGCCCTCAAATAAAGTTTTCCCTCCTCTATCATTGTTCTGGACAGGTCTTTTTGTCATAGCAGTAAAAAAGCTGACTAAAACAGCTTTGCTACTAACTACCTAAATAAACTTATAGAAGGTACTTACCCTCTTGCCGTAATTTCCTGATTTGAATAGAAGAATGAGATTAGAAAATGTGAGAAATGAATCACAAATGAAAATGTTACAACTCTACCCTTTATCAATAGACATGTACCGGAAGAGTTTGATAAAAATCTAATTTTATATACCAGAAGAGCTTGTTAGAAAGAAACCCAACTGTGATTTGTTTTACAAAGGAGATAATTTTGCAAAGAGACAATTGTAATGACTTTGGAGAAGGATAAAATGGGCACAGCTGAGATGTTAGAGATGACAAATTAACCAGCAAGAGTGTATGATAGATCCAAAATAGTAGATGACTGAGAAAAGATTTTTTTTTTAAGTCGCAAACTTCCAGGATTGAAATAATCATGGTTCTATCAATATCACGGGAAAATTAAGGGGAAAAAAAAACAGGTTTTAGAAGAAGTTCGGGCATTGGGCATCCTAATATCTTAATTGATGGGTTAGTATTTTCCAAACTGTGGGTGGTAAAATCTCTTTAACTGGACTCCATAAAGTTTAAAAAAGAAGAAAGGCATGGAGAGATGAGGGAGGAATGGAATGGAATGGAATGGAATGGAATAGAAAATAAGGTATGTCTTACATAGTGAGGGTAAATATGTATTTAGTTCAGGTGTGTGGACGTGTTTGTGCAATACGTGACTGGTTGTGCTGAAAAACATTAGGACTCAGGTCTAGAGACTTTGACAGCTACTGTCACAGAAGAAAGAGTATAGGCCAGGAAGAAGATGAAGTAATCTGTTGTAGAGAGAGTACGTTAGAAGATACAGAGTAGAGACTTAATGGACTTGAGGGAAGGTGAGAAGAAATGACAGCAAATAAACCTCTCAAGCAACCAAGCAGCCTGTTAGCTGCCAGATATAATACTGGGGAATGGTATTGGCTAAATTACGTTGTCATATCATGTGCCTGTGTGAATTAGTAATGGTGAATTCCACTACTATGTGAAATTGCAATGCAACAATCAAAAAAGGAGAAGGAGAAGGAGAAGAAGGGGAGGAAGAAGAAAGCAAGCAAAACCAACAACAACAATAACAAAATTCAAAAGAATACTCTAAATTTGAAACCTTGACCTCAGAGAGCTTACTGTGCGTTTGGAAAGAAAAAGAGAGCTAGGAATATCGTGTCAACATCTGCAGCAAAATAGGTGGCACCTAAAACTTCTTTGGCAGACTGAAGATTGCCTGGGAAGCAAGAGTGGCTGGAGAACTCCCCTCATCTAAATGAGAGCTGGAGACTTTGAAGGAAGGATTCAGTTCTGCAGAGAGGAGGGGTGGGTGTGTTGCCAGAGGTGACTGGAGGGAGTCCAGCTAGTGGATCAAGAAGACAATTCTAATATTCTTTCACTAGAGAGAAAGCACCATGAATTGTAATTCATACCCAGAAATACTTGTGTTGCAGTTTTTATGAAGCATCAATATGGTATCTACAATTCAGCAGCTAATACTAAACGAATGGAGGGCACAGAAATTAGTGGTGTGAACACCAAGGTTAGAAAACTGTAGTAATGTGAAATGGAAAAAAAAAATCTGGGAACAAATACTATATTTAGGTATAACCCCAGTTTTGCTTAGAAACACTTTTCACTTATCCTTCATCAAGATTGGAAGACAATAGGTTACATTTTATGATGCCTGAGTTTCCTATAATGAGAATAAATTGCTTTATATTCAGTTGTACAACAAATCATGCAGTAAAAAGAGATCAGCAGTACTTCTGTGGTAAAGAGTACAGGGAAGGTGAGCATCAGTGGAAACTCTCCATTAGTTTCAGAGGAGCACGGTGACCTTATACAGATTTCAGTTGTGTTGTGAAATTCAAGTTCTTCAGAGTCAAAGGCTGAGGAAGAGTTGATCCAGGACAAAAAAGGAAGGACAGAAGAGGTGCTGCATGGGCTGAAATGCTGAGGGCCATCTGGACTGTGCACCAAGAGAAGAGACAGAGAGGGGCAAGGTGGCCAGCAGCCTTCAAGGACGACTAGAGGAATTCATGTGTTAGGAACTCAATAAAGTTAGGATTTTTTTCTGCCGTGATTTCATCTATCATGCAAGAGGGAAATTTTTAGATACAGTTTTCTCTTCTTGCACCAATGCCTCATGATATTCAGACTTTATTTCTATAACTTTAGAAAATCTTTCTGTGTATAACAGTCTTTGGATGCTTATGCTTGTCACAGATTGAATGTATTGTTTTTATGAGGTCAGCAAAGGAGTGGAAAGGGTTCTGATTGACTGCTTTTTCTAGTGTTCTTTTATACATATTTTGTTTGGGGACATCCACTGTTTGCCCGAGGTGCTGCCAATCACTAGTTAAGCTGAAATTGCTCTGTTTTTCAATTGGATTTAGGATGCAGCCTGGAAGCCATAAAGATATTATGCTATGGGCACCAGAAGATGTATATCCAGTGATTTTGAATTATCTTTCTTAATTTAGTATCTCCTTTTGGCATTACAGGGGCAGTACATATTGTAGGGTGTATTCTAGGGGCCGTTGGTATCAAAAACCTGCATTCTGGACCATGGCTCCTCTGATTTCCATGTCCTTGAGCCAATTATTTAATCTCTCCAACACTCAGTTTGTTTATCTGTGAAACAGGGATAATAATACCCATTTAATAGAGTTATTGTGAGGACAAAATGAAGTAATTTATATAACTAACTGACACATAGAGAACTCATTAATCTTTTCCCATTTCTTTTCTTTTTTTTTTTTGCTAAAGTTCACAGTGAAGGGATATACAATTACTGTTGGATTTAAGTATTGACTATAATTAGAATCACATTTCCCCATTTATTTTTCATTTTCTGTGATTTCGGGATCATAACGAGTTACAGTTGAATTAGAAATGTATGGTTGATTGCTTAGTTTTTACCTCCTGTGAAAGCAAAGTTTAGTAGATCTTGATCTTTGAGAAATGTAGAATTTTAAAAATCAAATTGGGGCTGGGCATGGTGGTCACACCTGTAATCCCAGGATTATGGAGACTGAGGCCAGCCCCAGTGATTTAGTGAGGCCCTAGCCAACTTAGCTAGACCCTGCCTTAAAATAAAAAAATAAAAAGGACTGAGGATGTAGCTCAGTGGTAAAATACCTCTAACTTCAATCCCTAGTACCTAAAAAAAATTAAATTAGTTTATATAGATTTTACTTTCTATTTGCATGGGGTTAACATTAAACTTGTCCATTAGCTGCAATGTGGAGCCACAAAATTTAGGATATTTAAATACAGGTTTGTTGCTAAAGTTCTTATTGGTGATACTTCATTAATCTGAAAATCATTTATCTGGTAACTTTTAATTTGTTGGAATATTAAGAACCAAGAAGTAGGGAAACAACCCTCTGAATAACAAAAATAGATATACTAATGCCCGTGCATTGAATTGTATGCACTTGACTCATGTAGAAGCCCTTAAACCTTTATTCAAAAGGAGCCCTCTAGTCTTAATTTCCTATCTTCTGCCACACTTATAAAGACCCTTAGATTTGGGTTAGAATCGAGATAACATGCTTGCCAGGTACAGGTACAGTGCCAGTAAGGAGGCCTAGTAACTTGAATAAAGAAAGGATGGGAAAACTATGAAGAGCAGATTCCAGATTACTAAAAACATTTTAGTCATAGCCATTCGTGTTTGGTTAAGAACGAGGCAGCTTTATGTCACAAAATGCTGAGGGAATGCCTACATCAGAGTGCAGTATAAATTGTAGGTGTCCACCTTTAAGTCTCCTCTGGAAGAACCAATTGTGGTCATTTCAAGGAGCAGGTATCAGTGACATGGATTCAGTTGTTGCACATCTGTTTTATGTGTTCAGTGGTGTGAGGTGTCAAAGGAGAGTGGTATCAAGTGATATCAGGGAGTTTCCTCATAGGTGGAGAGATGGAGCAAACACAAACCTAGGTGCTGCTGTCTACACCAATTGCAAGTTGGAATAAGGAGAGGTAATGCAATTAGTGCTGCTCACTCACCACACATTATAATCCCAGAAGATTTCGGACAAATGGGGTTTTATATTTCATCTTCTAGAGTCACCTTGTTGTCTACAGTTTCTAAGTTTGGTTGGTAGTCCTTAGCTATTTACTTGCCAGGAGAGCCATTTTTTTTCTTCTAAGTTACAGTAAGTGTATCTTGAGATTAAAAATCCTAACTACTCAAGTAATTGGAGTTAGTTGTTATTCTTCCCTTCTTTATTGAATTTAATTCTTATTTGTCTACATTGCCTAAAAACTAAGACTCTTAATAAAAAAACATTAGTCCCCTGCCCGAACTCTTCTGTCCTTCCTTACCCCTTCTCACTCCTCCACCTCTGATTTTGACTCCCGTGAAGCAACCACTTTCTACTTATTTAGTTGTTCTACATTTTACCTCCATATTTATACTTTATTAATTCTTCATTTTTAGGTATTATTTATTGCCTTTTTTCTCTTATGAAGACAGTGCTTTTATATAACTTCTAAGACCCTCCTACATTTTTTTAACCCCTGGCTTCCTAATATAACTATTTTTGGTTAAACCAATATTTAATGTTTATGTTATTATGACCACGTAAATGTTATTCACAGTTGAGCCATCAGTGATTCTATGATTTCAGTCCCTTTCCTGTACAACTTTCTGTCTTTCCTGGGGTTTGTAATGGCCTCGGTTTTCCTTTGCTTATTTTTCTACATACTGTCACTGATTATCTTCAAGTTTTCAGACTGAAGTATAAATTTCCCCTTAAAATTTTCAAACGTGATTGTTTCCTTTTTTCTCCTGGGGACACGTATTCTGGACCTTATGCTTCTTCTTCACTTCATCTACACTGTTGGCTTTGTAGGCTTGCTATAGCTAGCTTATATTTGCCTGGCATATATTTCTCTAGATTGGAAATTATTTTTCCAAAGAATTTTGAAGGCATTGCTGCTCCATACTTTATAGCTTTCTGTTGCAGTGGCCAAGTCCAGTGCCATCCTAATTTCTGATATTCCTGACACTTGTTTATGTCTCCACTGAAGATTTTAAGATATTCTGTCTACAGTGTCCTGAAACTTCTCAGTAATGTGCTTTCATGTCTGTCTGTTTTCATTTATTGGAGTGGGTTCTCTGTGGAACATTTTAGTTTGAAAATGTATGTCCTTTAAGTGTTGAATAACATATATTACTTATTTGATATTTTTCTACCTTTGTTTTATCCTGTTATTTCTGGAATTGTCTTTCAGAAGTTGGAGTGACCATCCAATTTTTTTCTTCCCTTCTCATCATATTGTTCATTTCTTTGTTTCCTTCTCCCTGATTTCTGAGACATGTTCTTAGCTTTTTTCATTTTTTTTCTGTTGAATTTTCTATTTTGTTAACATTTGAAAATTCTACGAATGCTTTTTTTGTCCTCTGAATGTCTCTTGTAGAGTATCCTCATTTCTTTCTTGATGCACTATCTTTTATGTTGCTGAGGATCTTAGAAATTTCCTTTGCTTCTTGTGTTGTCTCTTTCCCCCTCCGAGTTCCTCTTTATTATGTTTTAGTATCTCCTTTCCTGTTTCATACTGTATCATTTTATTGCTCCAATTCTAATGATCCTTGACTGCCTATTAGTGATTAGAGTGAGACTCTGCAAAGTTATAGAAGATCTTTGTGAGTGCGCTTCACCTAGGGTGATTGTGCAGAGTATCTGGGATATTAAGTGGAAAGTGTCCACATCTACTCATTTGTACTTATATTTTCTCTTGAGTGGGTCAATTTAAGAGAATTCAATATTTTGAAACCTGCAGGGCGTGAAGTCTGACTTTTTTCTCTGAATGGGAGAAATAAATTGGGTGTATTTTTTTTTCAGTAGTCAGGATTTCATTTACTTCCCCATATTTTCAGCAGAGCACATCTGCCTTCAACATTGCCTGTTGTCTCCTCTGGGTCAAACTCTGTAGTTATTAAAATTCCAGTCTTCTGGGATGGAGGGGAATGGGAGAAGAGGTGATACCTGGCCGTTACCTTCTTATAGCTTGTACTTGTGTGTGTGTGTGTGAGTGTGTGTGTGTGTGTGTGTGTACACACTTGTGTGCTTGAAGTTAGTGGCAAGAGAGGGTGCATTAGCTTTAATTTCAGAGATAACTGAGAACCCTTTGACAACATGTCTCTTTCAGGGTTCATAATTGCTACAAGCCAAAGCAGATTTTTGAAATCTTTTATCTCACACGTTTTAGTATAGAATTGTTGAGATCGAAAGAATCATGCAGAGTTCTTAAAGGAAGAGGTAAAAATACTCTAGGGGTGCATCAAAGGCAAAGATATAACAAGAGGAATGTCAAGGCAACTTCAAGCATTGACAGTTCAAAGAGTTAAGGCCAGTCATAGATTTTTGAGGAACCTTTTCAGAACTTAAGAGTGCTCAGAAGATTCCAGGGTGGCCTGGGATTCCACACTTTTTGGATATAAAGACAGGCTTGGCAGTGATGTGAACCAGAAGAAGAGCAATTTCGTGAGCATATTTGCAAATGGCAGTGTCCCAAATTTGTTGGGCAGCAGAAACATTTGCTTAATCCGGTATTTATGGAATAACTCCTGTGTTCTATCTAGTTGGTCTAGGAATTGGAGGTAAAAGGTGAATATCTTTTTTTGGGGGGGAAGGTACTGGGTATTGAACTCAGGGGCACTCAACCACTGAGACACATCCCAGCCCTATTTCATATTTTATTTAGAGACAGGCTTAAAGCCTTACTGTTGCTGTGGCTGGCTTTGAGCTTGCATTTCTCCTGCCTCAGCCTCCTGAGCTGCTGGGATTACAGGTGTATGCCATTGCACCTGGCAAAAGGTGAATATTTTAAAGCAATATCATCCGTAGGTTTGTGAACAATTCGACAGCATGTTCTAAACTGTTTTTTTGTTACATTTGTAATATGTATTCTAGTGGAATGACACTCAAGACAACCTTGAAAAAAATTTTAAAAAAAGATAACAAAAAATTATTTATTCCTTTCTTCAGATATTTTTTCCTTTTGTGTATGTAGCTTAAAGTTACTCAAAGCATGTTTAAAATTCAAAATTTTCATCAAAGAAAACCATCTGTCATAATGAAGCAAGAGGAGACATTATGTGATCTTCTTTGAAGATAAGAGATTGCAAAGTAAGTCAGTTAACTGCCCTAGATTACAATTTGAGGTCATGTTGAGCTAAATTGGTTTTGGAGTCAGAATTCAAATTGTTGGTCAGACTCAATTAAGATAACTGCACATGAAGGCAGTCTATGTGATAAAAAGATTGTTTTTTTTTTTGTTTGTATTTCTTTGTAACTAAGTTACATTCTAAGCATTATTTCTTAAGAGATAAACATTTCACATAGTAATTGACTGAGCTTGTTAAGAGTAGTTTTGTATATAAATCAGAAACCTGCATAATCAGTTATTGTTTGATTTTCTGTAGATGTTTAGAATAGGTCCTTTTGAAGTCACTGGGAGGTAAATTAATATATTATGTGTTTGCTGTCCTGTGCAATATTAAGAGAACAGCTGTCACAAACAAACCTAAGACATTTAAATTATTTTATATACCCATAGTAATAAATGTATATTTGGAGCTATTTTAAGAAAACAAATTATAAATATGTATAATTTTTTTAACAATTGATATATGTGTTTCTAAATAATAAATTATTTGTTTGTGATAAGACTACATAATTTTAAACCCTCTTAACTAGCACAACATGAGAGATTTAAAATGATGACTTCATTATTAATTTAGTCTTCACTTTCATCTTTTTATTTTGATAGACTAAAACAAATAAAGTAGTATTTTTATTTTTTATTCTAAGTTTCTTTATTTATCATTTAAATATACAAAGGAACAAAATGACTTAAACCTACAGATGAATTTAGTAGTATTATGTATCTGATGCTATCTGGAGAATTCAGGTACTTTGATTTTTACTAGATGGACGTTGGAACTTCATGAAAGATTTGCTGATGCCCTTGAAATGATGCTAATGTCTGTCCTAGAGAAAACTTAATGGAATACAGATGTTATTGACTGGTAATCATTTGTCCCTTATATGTATATATGTAACATGTATTTATATGTGTATGTGTGTGTGTGTAAACAATTTTTAAGGGGGGGGGCGTACTGGGGATTGAACTCAGGGGCACTTAGCCACTGAGCCACATCCCCAGCCCAATTTTGTATTTTTGTTTTTTAGAGAAAGGGTCTCCCTGAGTTGCTTAGTACCTCGCTTTTGCTGAGGCTGTCTTTGAACTTGAGCTCCTCCTGCCTCAGCTTCACCAGCTACTGGGATTATAGGAATGCACCACCATGCCTGACTATATATAATATTTTGACTGAAATGCATTTTGAAGTATGGCATCCATATTCATATACAATCTTAGAACTATATCTACAGAGGTTTTGAAAAAAGGACATAAAAATCCAATTTACATTTTGATGTTTAATGCATTGATTTTAAAAAATCCATGTCCAAGGCAAAACATTTGAATTGTTGATGATTTTTTTGCCTAAAACATTAAGTGGAAATGTGAGACAATTGTATGATTGGAATTTCTTAATGAGACTTTGTAGGTGGAGACAAGCCAAAAGCTAAAATAATAAGAAATGTGAAATTTTTATTAACGACAGTCTAACAATCCTACCTGAGAGGTTTGTGCTTCTTTTGAAACTTTAGTAGAAATCATCCAGGATATATGTGATTAGAAATGCTCTTAATGTATGTAATATATTTTCTTTGTAGCATTGTTTTCTTGAACATATTTTAATTTTCTATCAAAACAGACATTGAATTTAATAATACTTTGGAAGTCACAAGTTTTATAAAGGTATGAAGTTAGGTGAATTATTAATAAAATGTGATTTTTTTAGCCTTAATTTGGAATTTATAACTAATCTTAAAAATCACACATTTTCCAAAGCTTTATGCCAGATCACTTATTATTAAAAATGAATTGCAGTTCTTAAAAAGAAAGTATAACTGAATCTTGTTCCACATCATTGAGTTTCCTTAGATTTGGGAAAAAAAGATGAACATATTGGACTCAATCAGTGACCATCAATTTAAATATGGATCAAAGGTTCAAAAATCTAAATTGTCATTGTTTACAAAATATTGGTAAATTAGAGCTAAAGCGCTTGGTGCTATTGTGGAATCTTCTGTTTAAAAATAAACAGTGGAAATAATTGTAGAAACCTCTGGGTTTAGAAAAGCTTGTTGGTGGTTCTTCACATCCTACTAAAAAAGCAGGCTGTCTTTGCATATTAATCACTCTGTGAAAGGAAGCTTGCCTTATTTGCATTGTGCATGCACTAAGAAGTCCAATAGTATGCCTGAGAAAAAAAAATGGGGGGATTGTAATTGTTGTTCTCAAAAGGGTTTTTATTCCATTCAAGTGGAAAAGCTGAATGCTGGAGAATTAGTGCAGTGTTTTGTGGAAGAAGAGTCCCTTTTGGCCACTGCATTTTGTGTGATGCAGTCCCACTGTGTAAGGAGCCTAATGTTGGGGTGCAGAGGAGAGTGACTCATCCTTCTATGATGCAATCTATGTTTTGGTAGATCTCTTGACTTTTGTAAGCATTTTCTCCTGTTATGCTTGGGGAAAGAGTTAGAATGAAAAATCTGACAATATATGCAATATTGGAAATCGCAGGATAGGAATCAAACATGAACCAAAATATCTGAAATCTATGTAGCTTTTGTTTGAGGGCAGCGGAGCAGAGGTGGAGATAAACAATGTAAAATTAAGTAAATTAAGTACAAGTATCATCTTTTTTTTTTTAGAAAATGTGTGATTTGGTTAATGCCTTGCAGATATAATTTGCCCCAAATTGATTTTAAATGATATATTTGAAATTATCTTAATAATGATGGCATCTTTCTCACTTCATTGTGTTCTTAAGACTATTGTTTGAATGTAAACATTGAGAATAAACAGCAGAAATGTTCTTAATGTTATTGAAGATTTCTTTTAACAAGATCTCAGAAGATGAGCTACTTTTAACGAGTTTCTTTTTCATGATAAAGTGTACTTTCTGAAACTTTCTCCTGGTCTTCCCATTGGAGCTAGTTCTCCTGGTACAGCCATCTTAGTCAAAGTAGCTTCCAGAAGCTCAGCACATGCCTTAGTTATTTAGGAGGTTTGTTACTTGCAGTTGGTTTAATCTACTTCACACATTTTTAGCATCTTTTAAAACATTATGCATAGAATATGGCATTTTTCAATTAGATCTAAATTTTACAAGGGGGCAAATGTGCTATTATCAGTGAACACATATTTTGACAAAATAATTGTGTATAATCATAGAGACAAAGTCCATCATACTAAATGATTTTTGTTAAGTACAACATTTGCACACAAGTTTCACTCAAAACCACTTGGCTTAGGTATATTTGACTATCAGTGAAGATACTTGTTATCATCCTCTACAATATTGTATGGATTGGTAATTTGACAGTTGAACACAGATCCCTTGATGATACCATTTCTATTTTATTTGAATTGCTTTCTATTATATTCATTTCTATGGAAATTGTGTTTAATTTGGGTTTATATAAAGTATTCCTTAAACTTTTAGTGTATTTTTGTATTGCTCTTCTGAAAAACAGAAGTTACCAAGAAGTAGTTTAAAGAGGTAGTACCACACAAATTTTGACTGGTAGAAGACAAGGAACAATAACAACATGATTTATATAATTCAAAGAAATTATGGTAGGTTTCATAATGTTTCCTTTCAAAATGAATACATAATTGATATGTTTCCGTAAAATTTTCCTACAGACATAGAAATAAATTAAAATAAATTTATTTATAGATCTAATTAATTTTATTCTGGACTCGTGAATTGGGGAAACATATTCTACAAAATAAGACTAAACCTCCCCCTGAGCGATTGCAGAACAGTGAGTGGGTTTTATAAAGTGGGGATCAAGAAACAGAACAATAGAAACAAAGCTGACTGGTTAACATAAGGTTTGTTCAGTTACTTTTTGAGGAGTGTTAAAGTAGAGGGGACTGTATTATTACCCTGACTCAGGTAGACTGAAATCTATCTTTAGGAAGAACTAGCCTGTTTTGGGATCTGTCTTCTTCCTGAAAGTTTTAGTTTCATTATGTGGATTTAGCATGAATTACTTCATTTTGGTTTGGTTTGGTTTGGTTTGGTCTATTGGGTCCTAGTGCAGGAGATCAGTTCAAAACAGTGTCCTCTCATAATTTTTGTTTTAACAGACATAACTGTTAGAGTTCATAGTTAATGATTTAAATGTGAATGTTTTAATAAAAATGTGGAATGGGGCTAGGAGTGTAGCTCTATGGTAGAGTGAGTGCATGGGCGCTGGGTTCAATCTTTCTAGTACCACCCCAATATGTAATGTGTTATACTTTTTTAGGATTGTTTACATTTGTAAATATGAAAAAAATATGTACCAATAAAAAGAGCTGGTATCAAAAGCCATGGTATCATCTTTATACTCAGAGAAAGCATTTCACAAAACGCAACACAACTTTATAACAAAAACATTCATTAAGCCAGGAATAGAAAGGGCTTTCTAAACTTGATAAAGGACATATATTAAAAATCCAGAGCTAACAAATAAATAACCAATAAGCACCAAAGGGTCAAAAGATGCTCAATGTCATCAGGAGATGTAGGTCAAAGCTTCATTGAGATACTCCACAGTAGCTAGGATAGCAGTACTCAAAAAGAGACAGTAACGCTATTATTAGGGATGCTATGGAAAAGTTAGACACCTCAGTAAGCTGCTGGTGGGAAAAAAAAATGGTACAGCACCTCTGAAAAAGAGCCTGGCAGTTCTTAAACAGAATTACCACATAAGCTAGTGATATCACTCTTCCAAGAGAAATAAAGGCACATATATGTCTGAAAATATGTATATGAATGTTCATGCAGCATTAGTATTAATGATTTTCAAGAAGTTACAATAACCCAAATATCCATTAACTAATGAATGGACAAAAATAAACTGTGGTTTAGCTATAAAATGGAATATTTTGGGGAAGTGAAAAGGAATGAAATAAATGATACATACCGCAACATGATGAGCCTGGTTGTTCATATTCATCCATCATTCTTACTAACTTTTTAAGTCATGTGCATTATATCTTTTTGAGGATAGTTATAATAATTTTATTCTGACTTTTTTGAAAAATCTATTGAATATGAGCATGTTAGGAGTAACCTCTGGTACAAAGAAAAATACCTGACATCTGGAATCATCTATCTTCTAGGAGAGGAGAGACATTCTTATCTTCTCTCTATGTCTTTTGACTGAAGTATACTGTCCTTCATTTTGTGGAGCTGTTACTCAGGATAGCAGAATATAGAGAATCACCCCTTACTATAGCTTGTAACTTAACTGTCCCTGGAAGATGCTTGTGGCAAAGGTTTAATCCCTAGCTTGGTGCTACTGGGAGTGGATGGGAACTTTAAGAGGTGGGGCCTAGTGGGAGGTCTTTGGGTCATTGGGACACACCTTCAAAGGCATTGTGGGATTCTGGTTCTTTCCTTATTCTCTTTTGCTTCTTGACCATGAAATAAGCAGTTTTATTCTGCCACATGCTCTCACCTGATGTGTGGAAACCCTGCTCTCCCAGAGGCCTAAAAGCAATGGATCTGCCTAATCATGGACTGGAATTCCCCAAATTGCAATTCAGAATAAACCTTTTGTTTTTCTAAGTCGATTATCTCAGGTATTTGTTATAGTGATATCACACCCCTCTCCCATTACTTAATAGTTTTATGATAGAACTACAGAACTATCTTACACTGACTGCATTAGTTTTCAGCATTTCCCCCTTGCCCCCACCAATTTGATATTAAATTTTATCATTCATTTCTTGTGCATAGAGAAAAATGGAATGATATATTATTTAGGGTCTTACAATCTTTCATTCATGAATCACAAAAGAAAAACATTCATTCATTTTTAGTCCTGTCTGTCCTAAATTGTTACACAATACATACAGTTGCATTTTTAACCAGTCTAAGATGGATTTAAGATGTTTTTCTTGGCATGTGAGACTTATTCAGTGATCTTAAATAAAATATTGATTAGATAATGCTGTGGGGATTAATATGAAAATGGTTAAATGATGTTTAAATGGCATTTGCTGTGCTTGGCAAACACAGCATTGCATTGCTCTTGTGAAACACTATAGGGATCTGGGGTGGGGCAGCTCTATCACTAAAATCTTCCCTAGTGGTCTTGAGCTAACTGCAAATGCTCTTGAGTGCACCAGAATGCTTTGTGAAAGGATGTATTGTGCTTCTACCATTCCCAGAATCATTTGAGGAGCCACAAGGAGGAGGTAGTTAACCCCTGAGGATTTAAGGAATTTGAATAATCTGAAAGTTCATCTTATTTAACTTACTTCTTTAAAGCAAAATTTGCAAGCATCTCACATAAGCATCTGTCTTTAAAAATAAGACATCAAATGGAGGTTAAAGGTCAAAACTTCTTTGTATTGTAATGAAATTAGCTGACTCCCATCAACTGACTCTCATCTTTTAGAGTGAGCTTAATATTTATTGAAGGAAACAGTCAGGTTTTTATGTGTCTTTTCAGACATACTTAATAGCACAAGTAGCTCCAAGCCTATAATATGATTTCCCTCTCAAGAGTTTCATAACTTATTTTGATTGGAACTTGATACACATTTTTTTTTATTAGATGGTGTAAGTGGTGGATTGACCATAATGCAAATCTTCATTTCTTCTACAGTCTCTAGCAGAATGTCTTGCAAACAGGTTCTCTGCAAGTTTCCTACGGACTCAATTTTTATGCATTTTTGTATTCTGTGAGTTTTTATACTTTTGACTGATAGGGGAGATTTAAAGGAGGAATAGATTTTGTTCAGTTGAGTTGTAAAAAGGATTCTAGCTGGGAATGTGTGTGCACAGGCTTAGAGGCAGTGAATAAGCAAGAACTGAGAAGCAATGGTCTTGCTTATCAAGTGGGGAAGTTGCTATGCCATTGGAAGCTCTACAACCTTGATGAGAGCGTATTTTGGAATGTTGGATTCGTTGCCCTTGTCTTGGAAGTTGGGACAGATTACAGCCTGGACCAGTAGCTGGGAGGAGGGAGGAGCTGCTGCTGCAGAGGCTGTGTGAGGTGATGAGGTTGACTTTGAATTCTGATTGTGAGAATTAAAAGAAGGCATTATGCAAGAGTCCTACAAAGGGAAGATTGATGGACTTTGTGTGACTGATTTGGATAGAGGGGAGGGAAGAATGGAGATGATTTACTTTTCAGTCTTGGGTCAAGGGAAGAATGAATGTCACTGGGGAAGGGGAAAAGGGAGAACTTCTTATTTTTCCAGAAAGTCATAGTTTGGCCCGGGGCAAGATAACCTTGAGGTTGCAGTGAATTGTCTAGAAAGAAAAGCCAAGTAGACAGCTGGAAATACTCTTAGAGTTCTTATGAGGGATCAGGTTGGAGCCAGACCTGTAGCCATTAAACAGAAGATGGCTCTCAAAGGATAAGTCTATTTAAAGCAGCAGAGAGGACCAAAGACAGAGCCTTGCCAAAACTCACTTTCTGAAAATGGGCATATTTTATATGGGATAGTTATTTAAAATGGATACTGAGTTGTTAAAGAAATCACTCTTTTGTGTATTTCCAAAGAATTAAAACCATAGAGTTGCCATTTTCCTATCATACTCTTGCCTTGAAGTCTCAATCTCTCTTTACATTCATGCACTTTGGCTCTGTTTTAATGAAGACTTTGGCAGTCCATACCAATTTCTTGTTGGAATTTTTATATTTTGGTGCTGGTGGTTAATGACATAGATGATAGATGGGAAAATATATGCCACTAATTGATTTCAAATACTTAGGCATAAATGAAATTTATATCTGGGATACTGGAAGAATTTATTAAATAAGACTCTTAGAGAGCTACAGAAAATGACCTTGAGAAATCATGGAATGAATAAGAGTCTGATTCTTTTTCCAAATGGAATGAGGATGGATTCTTCCCTGGGAAAGATTGAGAAGTTTTAATGCTCATCCCAAATAAATTTTAAGAATGGAATATTAAGCTGGTGATAGGGGAATCCAGAGAAGAGAGCCAGGATCTAATGTAGGTTCACTAAGAACAAGTTATATCAGATGATATTTCTCTTTGCCAGGATTTCTACACTGAAATGGGGTTTATCTTGGTTTATTATGACAGTTGAATGGAGAAATAGAAGCCTGATGCAAGTAATTAGTTGAATGACCATACCTGTCTTCTTCAGCTTTTTCGCTGCTGTGACTAAAGGATCTGACTAGCACAACTGTAAGGGAGGAAAAGTTTATTTGAGGGCTCACTGATTCAGAGGTCTTAGTCCAGAAAAGGCCGGCTCCATTCCTTTGGGTTTGAGGTGAGGCTAAACATCATGGTGACAGAGGCAAAGTCTTTAGCATTTCTTTAGTGGCATTAATGTCTTTAACAATTGCAGTTTTATTCCCACCTTTCAAGTCTAAGTTTTTCAAATCTTTCTGCTCTGCTTCCTGCTTCTGAATATCACAATAAATTTGCCTAAAAGCAGCCAGCAACATCCATGCCACCATCCAAGTGCTATGCTGCCTAGACATTTCTTCCGCCAGATTAAGAAGTTCATCACTTTTAAAATCAGTTTCACCTAAAGTCTCAGGACATGAGCAAAATGCAGAAAACTTCTCAGCCAGAACATAACACAAATGGCCTCTACTTGAAATTCCAATGGAGTCCTTCTCTTCTGAACCCTGTTGAGCCCTCTCTTCATTGTCCATGGTCTGTTTGGTTTTTTGGTCTTCTGAGCTCCCACCAGGATCAGCCAGTAAGCTCCGCTTACAGCAAACCAAAGCATTTCCATCTTGCACTGATACACATCTCAGAATTCCTCCCACCAATTCCAAAAAGCTAAAAAAGCTTATGAACCACATGGTCAGGTTAGTCACAGCAACAAGCCTACTTCTCAGTACTAATTTCTGTTTTAGTTAGCCTTTATTGTTGCTATGATTCAAGGATCTGACCAAAACAACAACTATATTATTTGAGGGCTCACAGTTTCAGAGATCTTAGTCCAGAGAAGGAAGGCAAAGCTGAACCTCATGGCGGGAGAGAGTGGCGGAGGAAAGCAGCTCACATCATGGTGATCAAGAAACAGAGAGAGAGATTCCAGTTCCAGATAGAAATTGTATACCCCACAACCACACCCCCAATTAACCTCTTCCTCCAGCCACACCCCATCTAGTTACCACTCAGTTATTCCCATCAGGGATTCATTCATTGATTGAGTTAAGACTCTCACAATCCAAACATTTCTCCTCTGAACCTTCTTGCATTGTCTCACATGTGAACTTTTGGGGGACACTCCATATCCAAATTATAACAATACCCATTCATACCCATAATTTGGAGTTTTTTTTTTCACTTTGCAGGATTTATGTGTATGTGTTTTTATTGAACCTTTCTCCCATTTATGGGCTTCATTTTCATCTTGCTGATTGTTTTCCTTAGATTGGTGTAGTTCCATTTGTTTATTTTTGCTTTTGTTGTCTGTGCTTTTTATTTTTTATACAAAACAATCACTGTCAAGACCAGTATCAAGGAGCTTTCCCCCTGTGTTTTCTTCCAGGAGTTTAAGGATTTCAGGGGTTACACTTTGGTTTTTAATCCACCTTGAGTTTATTTTTGCACATGGTGTCAGATGAAGATCTATTTCATCTTTGCACGTATGGAGATCTAACTTTTGAACAACATTTTATTAAAGATTCTTTGTCCCGTTGTGTCTGATTGGTGCCCCTGTTGAAAATTGGTATACCATTTGGGTACAATTCTGAGCTCTTTATTCTGGTTCTGTTTGTCTGTGTCTCTTTTTATGCCAGCGTTATACTGTTTTGATTACTGTAGTTTGTAGTAGATTTTGAAGTTAGATAGTTATGTTGCCTCCAGCTATGTTCTTTAATGCTCAGAATTATTAGGTTACTCTGCTTGGGATTTTTAATGTAGTTACATACGAATTTTAGAATTGTTTTTCTATTTCTGTGGAAAATGTCATTGAAATTTTAATGAGGATTGCATTGAACCTGTAGATCACTTTGAGTAGCTTGAACATTTTGACAATATTAGTTCTTTCATCTATGAACATGAAGTATCTTCATTTTTTTGTGTGTCTTCTTCAGTTTCTTTCATCACTGTTCTCTGTGCATAGACATTTTATGTCTTTGGTTAAATTTATTCCTAAATGTTTAAATTTTTTTTTTTAGTACTACTAAAAATGGGATTGTTTCCTGATTTGTCTTTCAGATAGTTCATTGCTAGTGTATAAAAATGCTATTTATCATGTAAAGAAGTCTAGCTTCTTCCCTTCCAGTTTGGGTGCCTTTTATTTCTTTTTCTTATCCAATTGCTATGGCTAGGACCAGCAGGATTATGCTGAACAGAATGTTGAGAGTGGGCATCCTTGTCTTATTCCTGATTTAAGAGAAAAAGCTTTCATATTTTCACTGTTGAGTATAATGATAGCTATGGGATAACATGTATGGCCTTTTTTTTTGTTGTTGAGGAGATTCCTTCTGTGCCTAATATGTTGAGAGCTTTTATTATGAAAGGATATTTATTTTGTCAGATGGTTTTTCTGTATGTAAGTAGATGATCATATGAGTTTTGTTCTCCATTGTATTAATGTGGTATATAAATTATTGATTGGCATATGTTAAATCAGCCTTCAATTCCAGGGACACATTCCTTTGATCTTGGTGAATGAGCCTTTAAATGTGTTGTTGAATTAGGTCTGCTAGTACTTTGTTGAGAATTTTTTCATCTTTATTCATCTGGGATAATGGCCTGTAATTTTCTTTTCTTTCACTGTCCTTCTCTGGGTTTGGTATCAGGTTAATGTTGACCTCTTAAAATGAGTTTGGAAGTATTCTCTCTTCTTCAGTTTTTTGGAAGAGTTCAAGAAGTGGCATTGGTCTTTCTT
The DNA here is from genome assembly GCF_045843805.1 of Urocitellus parryii. Taxonomy (NCBI): domain Eukaryota; kingdom Metazoa; phylum Chordata; class Mammalia; order Rodentia; family Sciuridae; genus Urocitellus; species Urocitellus parryii. Next base: position 99,994,748 of record NC_135534.1, read on the forward strand.
TAAGTATTTGGTAGAATTTAACCCTGGAACTAACTATCAGGTGTTGGACTCTTCTTTGATGGGAGATTTTTAGTTACTGATTCAGTATCCTTATTTGTTATTGGTATGTTCGGATTTTCTATTTCATTATAAGTTAAGCTTAGTAGGTTTTGTGTTTCTAGGAATTTATCCATTTCTTTAGGTATCCAGATGACATATAATTGTTCATAGTAGTCTCTTCTAATTCTTTATATTTCTGTGATATCACTTGTAATGTCTCTGCTTTCATTTCTGATTTTGAGTCTTCTTTTTTTTTTCTTAGACTAAATGTTTTTCAATTTTTATTTTTAAAAAAATACCAATTTTTAGTTTTATTGATCATTTTTAATGCTTTTATGGTTTTTATTTTATGTATTTCTGCTCTGCTTTTTAATTATTTCCTTCCCTTTACTGATTTTGGACTTAGTTTTTTTCATTTTCTTTTGTGTTGCTTGAGGTGTAACATTATTTTTTATTTGAGCTATTTCTTCATTTTTAATGTAAATGTTTATTACTATAAACTCCTCTTTTAGAATTGCTTTTTCTGCATCCCTGTATTTTGGTATATTGTGTTTCTGTTTTTGTTTGTTTTCAGACATTTAAAAAATTACTTTGATTTTTATTTTACCCATTTGTTGTCAAATAACATTTTGAATATTTTCTAAATATTTTTTGATTTTTCAAATTTCTTCCTGTTGTTGATTTTTAGTTTCATGATATTATAGTCAGAAAGAACTTTGATATGATTTCAGTCATGTTAAATTTGTGAAGACTTGTTTTTTGTCATAACATGATCTATCCTAGACAGTGTTCCATGTGTGCTTGAGGGTAATGTGTATTCTGTTGCTGTTGGATGGAATATTCTGCTAATATTTGCTTTGAATATTTAGGTGCTCTGATGTTGTGTGTGTATATATTTACAATTCTTATAATCTCTTGATGAACTTACCTCTTTATTATTACTTACTGGCCTTCTTTATCTCTTTTTACAGTTTCTGATTTAAAGTGTATTTTGTCTGATGTGAGTATAGCAACCCCTACTCATTTGATTTCTAATTGTACACAATATCTTTTTCATTCTTCTACTTTCAATTTTTTGTGTCCTTAGAGCTGAAGTGACTCTCTTGTAGACAGCATGTAAAAATTTGGTCTTTGGAAGCTTATTATTTAACCATTCTGTGCCTTTTGATTTGAAAGTTTAACCCACTTGCATTCAAGATAAGTATTGATAAATAAGAACTTTACTACTCCTATTTTATTATCTTACATTGTTTTGTGCATCCCTTATTCCTTCTCTTCCTGGTGATTTGATAATTTTCTCTAGTGGAGTCCTTTGGTTCCTTTCTCATTATGTTCTATGTATCTACCATAGATTTCTGCTTTGTGGTTACCATGAGACTCATATGGTAACTGTAACAGGCTATGTTTTGGGAATGTCTTTATCCCTCCTTCATTTCTGGTTATTGATTTTTTAGCTGGAGGCTCTTTCTTTTTTTTCCCAGCACTTTTAATACATCGTCTTACCCCCTCTTATTTTAATGTCTCTATTGAGAAGCCTACTCCTACCTTCGAGGGAGCCCCCTAATATGTGATGAGTCTCTTATCTCTTGCTTCTTTTCATGATTTGGCTTTAGGATATTTTGGGCTCTATGAATCCTGGTGTCCATATCCCTACCAAGGGTTTGGAGGTTTTCATATATGGTATTGCTTCAAATAATCTTTCCTCCCTTCTCTGTCTCTCTTTTTTATCTGCATCTCCTTTAACTTGAATGTTTATATTCTTGATCTTGTCCTGTAGGTTCTTCTGCTTTCTTCATTGCTTTTCATTCTTTTTTTTTTTTTTCCTTTTTGTTCCTCTAATTGGCCAATTTCAAATGACCTGTCTTCGGGTTTGCTAATTCCCTCTTCTGTCTTATCAATTCTACTCTTGAAGCTTTCTGTTGAATTATTTCAGACCTGTCATTGCCATTTTTCAGCCTCAGGTTACCTGCTTGATTTTTTAAAAAGTAGTTTCTGTTTTTTAATTAAACATCAGTTTTTGCTCATGCATTATTTTCCTAATTTCATTTAGCTGACTACTTGTATTTTGTTGCATCTCATTGAGCTTCGTAAGATGATTATTTTGAATTATCTTTCAAGAAATCTGTAGGTGTCTGTTTCTTTGGGGTTGGTTGCTATAGCTTTTTAAATCCCCTTTGGGGGCGTCATATTTGCCTTATTCTGTGCCATCTAGGTAGCCTTGTGTTGGTGTCTGTGCATTCCATGGAGCAAGCACTTCTTCCAATCTTTACAGACTGGTTTCAGCAGGTTAACGATTCTGTTAGATCTAACAGGCTGATGAAATTGCTTCTAGGTCACAGTTGCTGTATCCTCAGTGGGGTCGGTAGTTGATAGGCCTGTTCCTAAAGGATCTAGCAGCCATGGATTCTCTGTAGTCTCTAGGTGAAGTGGACTGTCTCCAGGACCTTAGTCCATAGGAAGCTACAGACACTGGGCTTGTTGCTAGCTTTGCAGATAGGTGTGACTTCCTTTGGGTCCCTGGGAAGGCTCTTGCTGGGTTACTGGGTGGGTCCCTGGGCATGTACAACTCCCCTCATAAATGGCTGAGAGGGACTGAAACAGAGTCAGAGAGATGCTGTGAGCTCTACAGTGGAGACCTCTGTGGCAGGCCTGTCCAGAGGACTCAGGACAGTGGGCATGTCCCCCTTTGTATTTTCTGCCATTGGAAGACTAATCTATGTCCACTGTTGAGAGGGACTGGAGCTCTTTCTGGTCCACAGCCAGGACCAAGGTCAGCAGGTTTGTCATCTTCACCCAAGGCACAAGTGGGCGTGACTCCTCCTAGTTCCTAGGGTGGATTGCTTTGATAATAGGCTCAAGGCAAACAGGGCTGTAGCTAAGCAACAGGGAGATGTATGAGCTGATGCAGGGTCTGGAGCCAGGGCCATGGTCCACTGGTATGTCACTTGGGCACAGTGCCTTCTCAAAAGAACCTCTTAGGTCTTGGGCTGTAGTGGGGTTTCACATCCTCATACTGGGTCCCAAAGCTCCCACAAAGGCACCTTGGTCTGTGCACGGCTGTGGAATTACTGAGCTGCAGGAGGATACTGTCAGGGACATCCTATTTAGCCATTTTACTGATGTCCTCCTGTGTTTTCTTACTCAACTTTTGAATCAGCATTTTAGATTAAAATTTCACATAGGTGACACAGATTGGGAGCGAGAGTTAATATGATAGGTGATAAAATCAGGATGCCATATCTCAGTATACTGGATTAATGAGCTCAGTTTTACATGGTGAAATTTCACAGGAATAAAAGCAAAATTCACACTTAGAGCCTTCAGTGTGTTTCATAATTCTCTTCTCTCTTCCTTACTCTCTTTGCACAGACATTAGCAGAGTTAATCATTCCTTTCTCTGGGTCCTGTTAGCACTGTGAGCTTAATCCTTTCAAAGCTGCTTTTCACATTGAGCTGTTTTCGCTAACTGGTCGCTGTCCACCTTGCATTGTCAACATTGTCCACATGACGTTGTTGATAGAACTTTAGAACTGGTCAGACTCTTACCATGGCAGATGTTAATGGTTATGAACAGGTTACATCCACTAATCGATCCATTGCTATTAAAGTTTCACAAAAGTAAAAAGCAAACAAAACAAAACAACAAAAAATGACTGGAGTGGGCAGGTGCAGAGATTATGGAATTATCCAAGCCATTTTATAGATGAAGGGATGAGGTGAAGCAGGGGGTTACCCTGTGTGCTGGGATAGACACAGGACTCCTGACTTAGTTTTATTCTCAGTCTGTGTGTTTTTATATTTTTATTTATGTGAAAAATATATTTTGGCAATAATTTTAGACACATTTTGTACTGTCATCAATTAGTAATTGTGCATGGTAAAAGATTTTATGATTAGCAATATAGTCTGTAAAAGTTGATACAGTAATTTAAGTTTCCATTACTTTTAATGGTGAGTAATGCAATTGTTCACATATGTTTGTTGCCTTGTTTATGTAAGTTTTAAAGGAGAAATATTCATTTTAATTAACTTTATTAAGTCTTTAGGGCATTAAATATATTTCTATACTATCTTAATGTTGAAGTATTTTTTATTGGAAATTGTTATTTCGAAGTCCTCTTGGGAGGACTAGGGAAGAGGGAGCCGTGGAGAGAGTGGGGAAAGGGGCTGTAGGGAGGATTCATTATTGAGTTCGTACTTTGCAACTATTTCCTAAAGGCTTGTTTGCTTAAAGAAGGTACCAGTTCCCTGATTACTACCTCCCATCTGTAGAAGGAGCCAGTTTTATGTCTTCTAATCATTTCTATAAGTGGTTGTCTCCATAATCCTAAATAATGCATTTTTAAATTTTAAACATATTTAATGTTTTGAAAGGGTAACTCACTGACATGTTTGAAAAATTTAAAATATAAAAATACATATGGTGCACACAGAAAAATCTTTCTACCCTTTCATCTTCTAGGAAATTCTTTATATTGATTCATCAGCAAATACAAAAATATTTTTCCCACTCCTTATGTAAACGTATACTGCTGTTACTTTATCAATTTGAATCATTATTTATTGGCTTTCCATTAGGATAAAAGACATGTCTGTGTGTCTGTTCCTGTATCTCTCTACTTCACTGAACTCTTTTCTCTCAGAAGAGGGGCCATAACAAGACCATAATTCTTTGTAGGTTAAATTCTTAACTTTAAGCAGCCTGACAATGGTTTGCTTTTCACCATTAAATGTGGATGGCATCTCTTGATTCCAACCTTTTTAAGATGACATTGATAGTGTCCTTTTCTTTCCTTCAGCTATCCCCTTTATCTTGCTTCTTCCAATTTGTAACACCTTTCTCTTTATTTGTATTTTTACCATTAGTCATAATATCTGCATTCTGTTCTTTACCCGTAATTAAGCTGTGGGTGATTTCTTTTTAATTTTTTATCTGACAAGTATGTATTAAGGAAATGACACAAATTATTTGCAAATTGGATAAATCCAAGTCACAGTGTATCCCTTTATTGCTCTTTTCCCCTCCTCCCCTTTAGATGTTGCATGGTTCATCCAGTTTGGACAAATTCCTAGTTCACAAATGTGTCCCTTAAGCTCAACGTCTAAGCTTTTGTCCAACTTTTCTTTCCACCTACAAGCTTAAATTTTAAAAATTGAAAAAAATAAGTTTTACATTATGATGATTAAATAAATATTACCAGATATTATATTTCCTTTTTTATACTGATTTTTTTTGGTACCAAGGATTGAACCCAGGGGCCCTTAACCCTTTTTATGTTTTATTTTGAGATAGGGTCTTGCTAAGTTGCTTATGTCCTTGCTAAATTACTGAGGTTGGCTTTGAACTTGAGATCCTCCTGTCTCAGCCTCCTGAACTGCTGGGTTTATAAGTGTGCACCCCAGTGCCCAGCTATTACTGATTTTTAAAAGATTTTACTAGCCGCCTTCTTCTTCTTCTTCTTCTTCTTCTTCTTCTTCTTCTTCTTCTTCTTCTCCTTCTCCTTCTCCTTCTCCTTCTCCTTCTCCTTCTCCTTCTCCTTCTCCTTCTCCTTCTCCTTCTCCTTCTCCTTCTCCTTCTCCTTCTCCTTCTTCTTCTTCTTCTTCTTCTTCTTCTTCTTCTTCTTGCATTGTCTGTTTTTATCACCTTCTTAAGTTTATCTGTGTCTCCAGGACTCAAGGATACTATCCAGTCTGCAGAGAAATTTTGTACAGGGAAATCCTTAATTCCCTTTCTGCCTGCAGCTTTCTTCCAGGATGACTGACCCTGGATCAATTGTACACCTGTCCCCCCAGGATGACCTCTCATTACTTTTCCTGGTTGAATCCACTTTGGGGAATTTAATGTCTCTTTCTTCTTGGATTGCCATGTAACTTTGACCAAATATTCAAATATTCCTAAGAAGGGGAGTGAAAGGTAAACGTTATGCATACTTAGTTCATGTATTTCTAATAATGTCTTTATTCTGTTCATGCATGTCCAGTAATGTCTTTATCCTGTCCTGTTGATTACAGGGATGACTAGATATGACTTCTAGACTGAAATTAATTTCCCCATCCTAACTGGCAGGCTCTTCTCATTATCTTTTACCCTCCATAATTCTGATGCAAAGTCTGATGCCCATCTGACTTTTCATTTTCTGTAGATGATTTCATTCTTCTCTCTGGAAGCAAGCTTATAGGATCTTCTCTTCATCCTCTGTGTTCTGAACACATTAACACAATGTAAGTGTGAACCTTTCAAAATTCACATTCCTGTTTTTTTTTTTTTTTTTTTTTTTGGTGGCTGCTTTCAACCAGAAGACTTATATCCTTCATTTTGATAAATATTTTTTTATTAATCTGATTACCTGATAATTTAGCCTTCAGCTGTGGGCTGATGGGGGTGAGAAGGAAGCAGCCTGGTCTGTAAGTTTTAATTAGTCTTCATTAACTGCTACACTCTGTTGGTGCTCTGTGTCTTGCCTGGAGTACCTGGCGTTTCTGCATCCTGAGCCTGTCTGGGTTTCTACAGGACAGGTCAGCTTCTTCCTTTCTGCTGGGCTTCCTTTACCTGGCCTCTTCAGGCACTATTACCTAAGAAATCTGTTTTAATCCTTTTGTATTGATGGTTCTCTTTCCAGTCTCTGCTCTTAGGATTTTATGCTGTCTTTGTCCCTTTATCACAACTGTAATGGGATTTTGTGTGGGAAAAGAAAGAAACTCATTTCTTCTGTCATCCCGAAGTTGGAGGGGCTCAATCACTTCTTGGGTTTGAGAGGGTGCTTTGGCAGCCCTGCCTGTGACTGGAGGGTGGTTCCTGTCTCATTCACCTATTTAGTAGCCTGGATCTTGATGGTACATTCAACAGGAATGCCTGTTGAATTCCAGTAACTGTGAAAACAGAATTGTTGTATTTAGGAATGATAAAGTAATCTCTTTACATTCAATTTTGGTCTGACCTTTATTAATTAAATGAATGTTAAATTGTTGCCTACTTCATCTCTGCTCCTGGAATACATAGGAATTAAAAGGAGTTATGAAAAATAACTAGGTTTCATGGTGGACTTGATACCCATCCACCTTACTTTGGATTAAAAGAATTACAGCTTCAGTGACTTCATTTTCCATATCATAGCTGTCTGAGGAGTTCCTCTAAGTGTACTTTTTTTAATTGCCTAGTTTTTTCTTGTAATTAGAAAGCTGCTAGAACTCACTACACTATTTTAATATAAGCTAAGCTGAATTTTAACTAACATAAGGATCTTGTGGTGGCATAAACTAATGTCTACAACAGCATTTTATATAGTGTAAAGTGCTATACATGTTTGAGTTTTTGTTGATATTACAAAGTGGTAACGATCAGAATTGGTTTTTAAGCAGCTTTACTATTTTTAGCTGGGATTAAGGCACTAATTAGCATGCTGCTGTCATCCGTCTTTGCACTTTAAATGGAGAAGGAATTATTTTGTAATAATGGAGCTGTAAACCTCAAATGGCAATTGTAGAGATAAAGCAGCTCTGGATAGTATATAATTATTTTCAGATGTATCTGGCTAATGTAGCTTTAGGGAACTATAGAGGACTGAAACTTTGTAAGATTTTAGGCCATATCTGAAATATAAATGTATTATGGTCCCGCTGTAAAAGCCTGCTGACCCATATCTGGTTCTGTTTGACTGGTTCTGTTGAAGTCATCAATCAGCCCTGCCTGACTGGGTGGGAGTGTGGTGGAGCCTGACCACCAGAAGGGCTGAGACATTGAGTTATCCTTGAACATGAGAATCTCGCTCTTTGTGCAGTCAGAAGCTGTCTTCTTAAGACCCTTCCCCTCTGTATACTCTTTTTTTTTTTAGGTCTCATTATACATTGAATCTGTTTGGTAGGAACAAAAGGAATGTAATTAAATCTGTTTATAACTTTAAATTTGTTTCTAGTCTTTATCCGTGTATTCGTATCCTTTGCCTAGGTGTGGGCAGTGTGCACAACATGATGTTCTGCTTTCCCTACCTAGCATTATTTATTTTACATGTCATTTGTAAAACTGTGTGCGCACATGTGTACTTTTTTGTGGTAGGAACACTTAACACAGGATCTTCAGTGTACAACATTAACTGCAGGCACAGTGTTGCATAACAGATCACTGTGATTCCATCGTCTTCATATGCACTGTTAACAATGATTGAGTACTGATAACCTGGATATGCCATAATATACTTTACCCTTCTTTCACTGATAAAAATTGACTTGTTTCTGTTTATTATCATAACAGTACTAATGTAGGCATCTTTAGGTAAAATATTTGCTTTTGGATTGTTTTCTAGACTATATCCTCAAATAGAACTATCAGGTATAAGGTTCTGTGACTCTGGTTCATGCAGTCCTGCTGGCTTCAGGAATAATAGGGCTGGGTGTTGCTTTAGTCCACGTTTCTTTTTTTGGAAGGCTTGGGCATGTTCACCTGTAGTGATTTACCCTTGTGTTTACTGATGGAATGGAGAGCCCATGGTTTGATACTCAGATCTGAATCCGTTAGTTGTGTCAGGAAAGTTTGAATGTGAGAGATCATTGTCTTGGACATCAAAGATCCTCCCTTCCCCATCTAGCCTGCTCTTCACATGGTGCTCTTCTAGGGAATAGGTTCCTCCATCTGAAATACAGACATTGTTAGTAAAGGTGACACAAGTCCAGTTGTTGGCAGCAAATCCTGTGGCCAGGGTTACTTGTTCAGCTTTCCTCCCAAGAACAGGATCCAGAAGAGGTGCTTGGTGGGGAGTGCGCATGAGAAGCTTGGGCAGGATGTCAGAATGAGAGGTGGTTGCATGTGCGAGGATGAAGGAGGCACTGTTTATAGCTTTCCTGGCTTCCTCCCATTTATGCAAAAGTTAATCCAAAAAAAGGGTAATTACCCTATTGGGGAGCAAGTATAGAAGAGCACTGCCTGAATCCCAGAAATGGTTATTTTGAGAAAATAACTCCACAGAATTAAAAGGCTATTCTATTACCACCAAACTCAAACATAAAAACTAATGGTAATTAAATAGAAGGAACATTAATTAATTACATAGTGTATTAATTCACCACGAGATAGATTTATTTGTGTTGTCATGGCCTTTGTTTCTAGAGGGTAAATTTTCAAAAGAAAGGTTAATGAGACCATGTAAAATGTCATGAAGAATGCTTTTGCATTCTTTGGTAAAATTGTTGCTGGGACATTTCCCATTAATTTTAGTTTTTCTTTTTTAAGATCCAAATGATAAGTATTCAGAATTCAGAGCTAGGAAAAGATTGATTTTTTTCCCCCCTGAAACGTATAACTTATTTTATTAAGTTGTAAGATATATGCAATTATATGTAAGCTTCTCTCTCTTCTCTCTCCTCTCTCCCTCCCTCCTGTTCTCCTCCCCCCCCCCTTTTCTCTTTCTCGTGGTTGAAGGATAAATGGCAAGCAAATGAATGAGTCAAAAGGGAGTTAAGACATAAAGGAATTATTTAGGGCTGCTCGTTCCTGGAATGTCTCTCATAAGAACTATAATTAAATTAAGTAATAAAGAAGTTATCCCCATCAAAGATTATTTTCAAGTCTCAGGCCATATATTTTGGTGGTAGCTAATTGATGATTCCATTTCAAATAGTACAGCATTGCGGATCTTTGTGTCTATTCTTATGAAGGCCCCCAAATACAATATTTTGTGTGTGTGTGTGTGTGTGTGTGTGTGTGTGTGTGCAACTAAGATGTTGCTTCTTTCTAGATCTTTTCCAGTGTTCTGCTAAGAGTGGGCTGGCCTGCCTAACCTCACAGGGTAAGAAGTGCCAGTTCTGGTGCTCAACAGAGGGCAAAGCTGGGGTTAGATTTCAGGTTCAAGTCCTGGAGGCCCTGAATGTTAGAGTTGGAAAGGACTCAGAGAAGAGACTGGAGGCCCAGAGAGGAGACATGCTTTTGCTGCCACACAGGGCCTCTGAGAGGCACAGCTAGAGCTCAGCCTTCACATTCCACATCCAGGCTCCTTTCATATGCCCTTGTGATGTTTCCATCATAAAGCATCCACATTGCAGGGTACTTCTCCCAGCCTCCCTGATTTGCCAAGGCACAGCCTGTAGACCAGAGACCCTGCATGAGGTGCTGTGTCAGGGCCTTCAGAACATTAGACCCTGAAGATTGATGGTGGAAAAATGGGAGTTCCTACTCAGATCATTTGACTTTTATATCCTTTCATTATTAATAGCAAAAAATTTAACCTTTATGTTCTGCTAATAAATGATGGTGTATCCCATTTAGGAAAAAAGGGGGAAAATCCTGGGTACAAGTATAGTACCAGATCTTGAATGCTCTGAATACATTTGCTCCACCTCCTCCCCCAAGCCCAACTCTGGCCCCATCTGTTCTTCCTGCACTCACTGTGATTTAAAATAGCGGCACTTACTACTTTCCAAACACGCTCCACACTAAGATGCTTTTATTTACTCCCAGCTCAAGTTATCACATTTATCAAAAGCTCAAAACAAGTATCTCCTCTTGCAGTTGATTCTGAATGCCTTTTAAACACACAAAATTTAATTGCATGCGTCCCGTCTCTACTCTGCTTTCTCCTCCAGGACTTCACTTTCCAGAAAATGATCTCCCTGCCAAGTCAGTATCTTTTGAACATTTGGATTCTGCCAAATAAACGAAGTAACATGTTTTTGAAAAGAAGTTAAGTATTCTTCTCTGTACTTCAGTGACACATGATCATCACTTTTGTTCCTAGTGGACTGAACCAAAAATAAAAACAAAAACAAACCGTCTGTATTTCAGATCCTAATTGAACTACTGTTGAGGTTCTGTACATTTAACTCCTTCAAAGGGGGGATTTATGGTGGGCCATAAGGTTGGTATGAACCAGGTATTCAAAATGGAAGAGGGCAATAAAAATATAATGTAATCAATGTTATAGGCCTCTTTCTGATGTCTTATTATTATTACATTGGGTTTGTAATTACATCAAAAAGAATCAGTCTAAAACAGTGTAACTCTTCCAAGTGGAAAAACATTGCTACAAATAAAATTTAAGGTCTCTTTATTTTGTAGCTATGCCGGTGGCTCATGTTGGCAATTTTTATTCTATTGTTCCATTGTTCAAAAATGTGGCCAAAATGGAACAGATTAACAAAAGGGTCATGTTTTCTGGAATATTTGCAATATCTGTACACTGTACATTTCTAGAGAATACTGGGGGGAAAAACTGTTAAAAATATAATCTTATTTCCTATTTTTTTTTTTAACTGTCTGGCTACTTGCTTTCAAATTATGGAGACTTTGAGTCTGTCTACATTTCATATTTCGCAGACAGAGTTTTCTTTTTAAAACAAAAAAATCAGGAGAAAGTGGATAATGCAGATAACCCCAATTAAGAGGAAGCCAGGTCCCACGTGGATAGTGCCTGATTCGTTATAAATTGCAGCTTTAGAATTTAGAAAATTGTGTTATAAATCATGATGTCATTTCCAGGTAATCACGTTCGGGCAATGCCTCCCCTGAGAGAGCCTGCCTGTCACAACAGCTGCGTCACCCACCAGGCTTAGGAGAGGTTTGGGCAGATCAGGATTGCAGTGGGACTCTTCTGTTGATTATGCACTTCTGTCACCTCTGTCAGGAAGAAGTCAGGGGAGTTTGTTTACGTTTAAACCAACACACCAGTTTACCCATTAAGAAAATTTATTTAAATTACAACACTGTTTGTCATTATTGCAATTGGCTATCTTGGTATGCTTTCTATTATGAAGTAAATTCAGAATCTCAAGTTCCATATAAAGAAGAAGCATCGCCACACAAAGGAGTCTGCACATTGGCACAGTTGCCCTGTCCTGACATTCTGCAGTGAACTAATTAGCTGAGACCTAGTATATTTTACTTTATTTTTTTAAACGTCATAGCACTCTCTGCACAATGATTTGCTTATTCGTACTGCCAATATTCTTTGAGTGTCTGCTGTGTGCCAGGCAGGCACTTTGCTAGGTCTTGGGAATAATGTGATGAATAAAAAAGAAATAGCCCTTGATCTCCTGGAGCTGATGGTTTCGTGGAAAGCTGGGCATTAAACAGATAATCACACAAATGATAAGACTACAGTTAGGACAAATATGATGAGTGGAAGGGATACAGAGCTCAGTACCTAAACTGGAATAATATTGCTCTTTTTCAAAGTTCTGACACATAAAAAGCACAGTGAATGGTGGGAGTGATGGTTGGAAATATTATTGGTATTTTTATGAAGTCATCCCAAACTAAAGCGTGATGAAGCAGGGACAGACAGTGCAGACAAGTGGGCACAGGCTGGGGGATGAGGTCATGAAGTAGGGTGAACTCCAGCTGAGGAGGGATGAGGCGTGACTGCCTGAGTTAAATGCCACCCTCCTGTGTCAGGATGGCACCTTCTATGGTGCAGAGTGACTTTGCCCTGAGGGATCTTTGAGTGTTCCATGGGCTGATGGGTCACAATTGCTGCAGGAATGTTGTCTTCTAGAGTTACCTTCCCAAAACTGCTTTTTTGTTAAGCTCTTCAGTGTTAGAGGACAATACTGCAGAACTCCCTGTACACACCCACACACCCATGCCTTTGCATACATGTGTATGTGTATCTGTGTGCAGCTGTTTCTTTATAAGATCTAGGCACTTAGTTCATAATTACAAGAAAGGAGTCTTCCCAGGTCTCCACCCTGAAGTCAGAAATCAGGCTGCCTCAGGTCCAAAACTAGAAATTCTCCAGCAGGTTCACCCAGAGGTGAGAGACTTTGAGAGCCCTCTGGTTGCTTTCTAGAGAGGTTATGCTGTATGTGAATCTGTGCTTTTTTGGTGTAGCAGGGGGATAAGAGGAAACAGCATGCCAGATGTGCTCCTGGTCTGGAGTGGCAACCTCATTTACCATAGCGCGCATCTACCCCCCACAAACACCCCAAAAGCAGGCATGTCGACTCCTGGCTGACCAACAGCAATCTTTCCTGGAGCATAGACATTGTGCTGGGAATGCTCACTCCAGTTCAGGAAAGAGTTGAATGTAAGAGAACTGAATTGTCTCCTTAACTGACATGGAATGGCAGGTTCAGAATTCAGATTATGTTTTCCTTACTAATAAAAATCATAGATTATTGGGGATTTAGCTAAGTGATTTTCATCTAGAACCTCCTATTATTCTTTTTTAAATTTATTTTTTATTGGTACATTATAATTATACATAATAGTGGAATTCATTATGCCACAGTTGTTCATGCATGTTGTATAATTTTATTGATCTCATAATTAGTGTGTTGCAATTATATATATGTGTGTATATGTGTATATATGTACGTCTGTATGATTCATTGTCGGATACTTGTACATGGACATAACAGAATTTAGCAGATTTTGTTCCCCAGTACTTCCCCTCTCCATCTCTTTCTCTATTCTGTTGGCCTCCCTTCTGTTTTGGTAAGATCCCCCTTTCAGTTTTCTGTCTCCCTTTAGCTTTTGCATATGAGAAGAAACTTCTGACTCTTGACTTCCTGGATCAATCTTATTTCACTCAGCATAGAACCTCATGTACTTCCCACATGAGGTAGACCTAATTATGACCATTTTATAGATGGGATAGTTGAAAACAACACATCCAATAAATAGCCCAACAAGGTCCCAAACTTGAGTTTTGGTTGTGAAGCTGGGTTCCTTAACTAAACACTCTTGTCCTATCTGTTCTCTTGTTGTAGAGCCACACAGATACCCACTTACCTGTCTCATTTGTCACTCTAGCCTCAGAGGCTGGTATGGTGCCTGGCCCTGTTCAGGTGGATTAATACTCATGGGGTTGCAAGTGACAGAAATATAACTCACATCAGCCTAAGCAAAAAACAGAGTTTGTTGGCTCATATTGATAGAAATCCAATGGCAAGGTACAGTATTTCAGACATGGCGGGAGGGTACAGGCAGATGATGTCATCAAGGCTGCATTTTTTTCTGTCTTTTGACTGTGCTTCCCTATGTTGGCTTCTTTCCCAGAAAGACTCTCCATGGGGAGGCAATTAGAGCAACCAGCAATTCTAGACTACTGAGCCCAGAAATAAGAGGTTGCCTCCTTCAAGCTGTTGTAACCAAAGCCCTAGGGGTGACTCTGATTAGCTTGGTTTAGGTCAAATGCCCACTTCTGAAATAATTACTAGGCTAGAGCAATGATGTCCCTAACCCTAGTGTCAGAGGGTGGAAGAGGATTCAGCCCCACCTGAACCTCATGGACTGATAGTGGGGGAGCAGTGGTTCCCTAAAAGTTACTGGGCAGAAAGAAGTCTACGTCCATTGCAAAAACTGTTATATAAATGTTGATTGAGTGAAGGAAGGAATTAATAACTGCTCTGTTCTGGAAAACCTTCACAGAGTTCTAAAAACCTCGCATAGGATATTAGGGATTAAAGGATATATTAAGCCTGCAGTGCATTTGTGTTGATGAAAATAGGAACAAATGCATAACCCGGTCAGATAAGGTGGAATCTGTTTTGCAGAGGAAGACAGTTAAGTCAGTGCTTCTATTTAGAGGAATGAGGACTTGAAGGGGTGTCCGTCAAGTCGTTTTAGTTTTGTGCTCCTCTTCTACACCCCTCAGGTACTGGGATAATGGAAAGAGGAAGGGACTGTAAAAGGGAATGCATTTTTCCATGCAACGTCCCAATTGAGTTTCCTGCGGTAGAGAAGAATAAATGTAGACACCTGTGGGCTCCTGAGAGGGGAGAGTCAAGTAGAATTTCTTGGAGGTTACATTTTTTATCTTTAAGGTTCATGCACATTTTGGATTCTGCTTTGTGATATTTACATGATCCTTGTAATAAACTAATATTTAAAGGTAATTACCACTGAGAAAAAAGCAAAGCAAAACTGCAAATACTTCTTGATGGTCTTAGTGGAACAGGAAGATGCTGTTTAATAGAATCTTATCAATTTTGGAAAATTGGGTTGAATTGAGGAGAGCCAATACTATAGATTAGTTTCATGGTCCAGGTGCTCCCTTTGGTCTTTATATCATTGCTTAGATGAAAAGCTTAGAGTATTACTATAGTAGCTGGGGAGAGGAGTGCTAGTCTTCTATTGAGGGTATCTCCTATCTTGGGAAGTGGCCTCTGGTCCACTGACCTCTGTCAAAGAAATAAGTCCAAAGGATTCTGTGTCAGATGAGTTCTGATGATGGTGCTTTCAATTTTATCACTAATACTTTAATTTTCATCGCACAAAAATAAATTGAATATCCCAAACAATTCCTAATCTTAGTCCTTGTCATCAGAACTTTTCATCCAACTCACAAACTTCATTTTTACTGTAACTGGATTATGTGCTAAAAAAAAATTCAATTTTGTTTTTGTTGTTCTTTGTTACCTTTCAGCAGTTGCTTGAGTGTAAGTGTTCTAAAGTTGGCAACTCTGTGAGCCATTATATCTGTAAGATGAACAAAGGATTAATTCAGTATGGAGGTTCCTCAAAAGACTAGACATGGAACCACCATATGACCAGCTAGACCACTCCTCAGTATTTATCCCGAAGAATTAAGAGTCAGCATACTGCAGTGATATAGGAATACCCATGTTTATAGCAGCACAATTCACAGCAGCCAAACTACGGAGCCAGCCTAGGTGTCCATCAATGGATAAATGATAAAGAAAATGTGATACACACACACACACACACACACACACACACACACACACACCGTGGAATTATGTTCAGCCATAAAGAATAATGAACTTATGTCATTTACAAGAAAATGGATGGAACTAGAGACCATTATGTTAACTGAAATAAGCTAAACTCAGAAGGTCAAGGGTTGTTGTGTTTTCTCTCATATGTGCAAGCTAGAGAGGAAAAAGGAAGAGATAGGCAGCGGGGAGGGAAGTGGGGATATCGTGAAAATCAAAGGGAGATCAGTAGAGGAAAAGGACCAGAAAGTGGAAGGTGGGGAGGGAGGGGGGAAGTCTTGGTGATTGATATTGACCAAATTATAATGTTATTGTTATGTGCATGTATGAATATGTAACAACAAATCCCATCATTATGTACAAGTATAATGTATCAATAAAAAAAAAACATGAGAATAAAGAATGGATTCATTCAGCTTACCCAGATTTTTTTGAAACTATTTATTTTGTGATACTGGGCATTGAACTCAGGGCCTTACACATGCTAAGCAAGTATTCTACCCCTTATCTCCATCACAAGCCCATTTTTTTTTTTTGACGAATACTTTTTCTCCCATGAGAAAGAATAAACATTAAACCCCATGTTAAAAAATTCCCATTAGGGCTGGGGTTGTGGCTTAGTGGCAGAGTGCTTGCCTCGCACATGTGAGGTACTGGGTTCAATCCTCAGCATCACATAAAAATAAATAAACAAAATAGAGATTCTGTGTCCATCTATAATTAAAAAATATTTAAAAAAACAAACAAAAATTCTGACTAGTGCCTTTTACTAGGCCAATATAGAAGTCATTTACCTGAGTACCACAGGTTTGCTGTAGAAGAGAAATACTCAGTTTAAAATGCACATAGATTATTTCTAACTGACCTGGGGTCTCTTGATTCAATCTCCCCTGCATGGAGCCAGG
The DNA here is from genome assembly GCF_045843805.1 of Urocitellus parryii. Taxonomy (NCBI): domain Eukaryota; kingdom Metazoa; phylum Chordata; class Mammalia; order Rodentia; family Sciuridae; genus Urocitellus; species Urocitellus parryii. Next base: position 100,011,355 of record NC_135534.1, read on the forward strand.
AGTAGCTGCTGGGTGGGGATGGAGACTGGAGTGTGCTTGCTGACCTGACAAGCTTTGAGACAGGGTGTCTGCCTTCAACTTCTCCCTCTCACCTCATCTTCCCATTTCTGAGTATTTTCTTACTCTGTTCTTACTCTGCCATTTTGAAAATGGAAGTTAGGTATCTTTCTAGCACATGACAACGTGTCCTTTACAGTGTCATTCGGGAGGGATGCCTTTCAAATTGGTTATTGTATTTTCTTTTTTCCCTGAACCTGTTTTGACCACTTTAGGGCTTCAATAATTTTTCTCTCAATGTGTGAGCTTTCTTTCTATAAAGATCCCATAACTAGTCTTGAAGACAGCTTTGAGCAGTCTTTTTATTTGCTTATTTTATGGAGTTTTATGTCGTATTGCTCCTAGCCAGTACTTGTCTCTTTTTGGTTTCAAAAGATGCTGGCAGTGTTTCTTCTGACTTTGCCTGATTGGTTTTTCAAAATGTCATTCTAAGACAAAAAACTCTGTACCTTTTGCACATATTTTTACATAGAGTCACATCCACCTGAGTCTCACTTGCAATTTTTTTTTAAAAAAAAAACAGCCTCTGCTCTTTGATTGACTGTTGTTATTCACCATGGGATACATTAATTATGGTCAAGGTAATCCTGCCACTGTCAACTCATTGTGGGGACTCTCTGGGACAATGAGTGTTATTTATGTCTGTCTCAGTCCTCAATGCTTTCAGATTATAATTAATTTCAATCAGTCTCTTGCACATCTGCATGCTTTTAAAACCTCAGCCTCTCATTTCCTGTTTTGGTTAACATTCCCAATTATAAATATAACTTTTATATCGTTGGATTTTAAACAGGTAAATAAGTAATTGTCCTGAGAGTCCATTTACCATGATTTTGGTTATTTTTGTGCTATGGTGAATTAGATGTGAGAGTAGTTGTATGCCACTAAACAGAACTTTTGATCAACATCATGTATGCAAAAAATTGAACCAGTGGGCTTTTATGTAATCAAAAGTGAAACAAGAGAAGTAGACAAAATGCTTGACAAGGTTATAAAACAAACATAATTTTTAAAAATTGGCCCTTGGGGCCTGCAGGAGTTCTGAATGATCCCAGATTCCAGCTGTGGAACAACATTGGCATTGGCCGTTTCTTGCACAATATAATCTTACTAAATAGTGCACCATTTTCACTTTAAGGGGACGATAGCCATGATATTTAGAGGGTGATACATTTTCCAGTCTCTTATGACTTTTATGAAAAAACAAAAAGATACAAAACAAATTAGCTGCTCTGAAAGCAGATATTCTGCTAATCTCAATGAGCATGACAGTCTCCATTACAGAAATCCAATGCTTGCTCCCCGCACCTCCCTAGTCTCAGAGTAGGACTCTCTGCCTTCATCAAGGCCACTTTCCAAATAATTGTATTTTAGGCTAGGGACTCAAAGGTGATGCAAATGAAGGGAGCAGGAAATGTGAGACCTATCTGTCTTCTCAAATCATTATCAAATAGTCTAGAAGCATCATGCCAGCATAAGGAATAGACCTGTGTAAGCAAAACGGTGCAAATAAAGTTGTAGAATCTGAAAGCTGTAGGACCCATTCCTGCTTAGCAATTAGCTGATGAAATCCAGGTTAAGGACTTATATAGGGTCACAGAGCCCATTCCCATGTTTCTATTTGCACAATTCTGAAAACAGGTGATACTTCTTTGAATGGGTGATGTCTTATAGTTGCTCCCAGCTGTGCAATGGTTGTAATTGCCTGTGCATGCATGTGAGTATCTGAAGTATCAGCAGCACAGTTTACAGAATGGGTATTTGCAGCTTGGAAAAAAAAAACAAGTGAAAATAATGGAGCTTTTAAATGAAGTACTGCATTATTAGTTCTCTTTATGGCACAAGGTAGTATTATGTGGGAAACCATGAGCTGGGGTTGTTTTGAGTCAGAATGTAATATAAGTTGGTGTTTTGGTTTGGATTTGAGGTATCCCCCAAAGCTCCTGTTAATGCAGAAGCTTCAGAGGGAAATGATTAGACTATGAAAGCTGTAACCTAATCAGTCTATTCTAGTTTGAATGGAGTGACTGGTTGGTAACTATAGGCAGGTGGGGCGTGGCTAAAGGAGTTGAGTCACTGGGGAAGTGCCCTGGGATGGTGCATCTTCTATAAGGCCCCTTTTCTTCCCTCTTTCTGCTTCCTGCTCTACCATGAGCTGAACAACTTTCCTCCCCTGGGCCTTACCTCACCTTGAGCCTAGAACTATAGAGTCAGCTGTCTACGGACTGAGACCTCTGAAACCATGAGCCTCTAATAAACTTTCCTTCTTCTAAGTTGTTTTTGATGGATGTTACAGCCACAGTGATGAAAAAACTTACTAAAACAGTTGGATTCCAAATGTGAAGAAAGGTTACGAATTCTTAACTAATTTGTTGTTCGGATACTTTGTTTTGTACTTAAGCCCAAAGGTGATATAAGGTAAAAATATGTTTATGAGAGCACTCCTTTAATAGGTGTAAATAAACATTTGAAGTGATAAGGCGTTGTGTCAATGTCAATGACAGCTTTTATCTTTTCCTTAGTATGTAAAATGATGGTACCTCTTGCAATGTATGTCGATTTCAAGTCTATGAATTATGACAATTAAGAGATGCAGAAATTCCTTCTTCATTTTTTTTTTATTCCAGGATACTCCACCACTGTGGATTCTGCAGGTAAATAATGACATTTTTCAATGGAGCATCAGTGATTTGTCCTGCAAACGAGGCTGTTTACATTAAAATGCTCTAATACTGGCTTTAAGAATAATCATGGATATGGAGTAATTTCCATGTGGCCATTTCTATGGCTTCTGTCCCTATAAGCAGAGGGATTTCTTCAGAGTACACTCAAAGGCACTGCAGTGGGGTGGGGATTGTGGCCATGATAAATTGAGCTAGGGAGTTTTAAGACAGGATGAACAATGACTCACTTTAGCAGTTGAAAAATTTTACTGGTTCACACATATAATTTTACTTTCTACAAAACTCTCCCCATAAGTTAATTGTAAACTCTCTCCCTAAATGATTGTTTGGACCAGTTAGTATTGGAGGACTCTTTCCAAAAATTATGATTTTTTTTAAAATTTTGAAGTATTCAAAGTGAAGCCAGTCTTCCTGGTAAGAGTTCCATGAGGACACCAGTTGTCTGTTGAAGTAATGCAACTTAAAGCCTTTGTCTGGAGACAACCCCTCTCTCTGTGTTCTGCATTGTGATCTTACATCAGTAGGTTAAAAGTCAACCTGGAAGGGAACCAGGGCATGCCCCTCTTTTATACACTGAAACCTCTGAAACTATGAGCCAAAATAAACCTTTTCTCCTTTAAGTTGTTTTTCTCAGGTATTTTGTCACAGCAGCTGAAAGTTGAATAACACAGGTAGTCTTTTTTAAGGAAAATAATTTTACAAAGAACATTATTGTACTTTTCTGATCTATTGGTAGATTCTCCTCACTGACCTTCCTGATGATCTGGTTGGTTTTAGACACTGCTGGGTATTACTGGGTCCTGCACACAGTGCCAGAGACTCAGGAAAGGTCCCCAGGAAATACACACTGTCCTGTGTTGTTTTGACAGACTGTTCTGAGGCCATCACAGTGGAAGAGCACAGGCTTTGGCTGTTCATGGAAATGTTTAGCCTGAGAAACTGAGCCTTGAACTTTATAAAGGAGGAAGCTCTTTGATGTTGCTTGGTATGAGAGTCATCCTGATTTGTTTTTTCCTTGTAAAATATGACATTCTCATTGCAAGACCATATCCATCGACTTATCAAAAATTGTCCCAAACTGAACCTGCTCAGATCTGTCAGACTAGATCTTGACATTTGTGGAGGCAGGAAGTCTTCATTGGGTTCGTTTAATTGGAAGGTCTTAAATTCCCACTGTGTGAGAGAGTAAGCACAACCAGACATGGAAGAATAGCAGGAGTCTCCATGAGTGTGTAATTGAGGGTGATGTAATGTTTATTTTCCTCTGAATTCCATTATCAGAATAGAAAGAACTTTTCAAAGACCATGTATCTAGGTTTCAAGGTTGAAAATGAGATTAGGAACCTAAAGATGTTGAGGTTGTGGAAGATGAAAAGATGAACTCTGACCTAGAAGATTGCTTTATTTGTGATCATTCAAAAGGGGCTACAGCAGTGCTTAACTTGTGTATCTGTGAAAATGGCATAGGAATAAAATCAACAAAAGCAGAAGGGAACAAGATGACTTCCCTTAAAGTACAATGAAACTCTTGCTTACACACAGAATCTGCTGTCTCCGGGGTGAACTGAGGCCAGAATACAGGCTAAGCCATGGATACTTTCTTTGACTTAGGAAATTAAACGACTTTTTGAACTAAAATTAAACTATTAATTCATTTAGAAATGGAAGGAAAAATCACCTAATGAACCCAGGTCATATTTTCTGACAGTATGAAACTGGAATAAAACTGGAATATCAAAGCCTTCTCAACTTCGATCCTGAACTAAATTAGTTTTCTATTTGATTCATGTCTCTGACTGTGATATGCTAATTGTAGACCCTTCTTATATATTTATTAAAATAGGATCTCAACTGAGCAATTCATTCTGATTTGGTTTTAAAAAACAACTGAACTCAAAAGAATTGAAATGCATTTCCTCCTAAATCTTCTATAAATCAAACTTTTCTTTTTTTTAGGCAGATCGGTTTTCAGTAAGGTACATATGAATTAGTGAGGCTTGATTCTAATTGCTTCATTTTCCTTATTCTGATGAATAACAGGATCATATAGCTTTTCAATCCAATAGCTGATAATAAAACCATCTTACCTATTATTTATGAGTCATATTCTATTCTCAGGAGTGCATTTGCCTAATGAGCAAACATCAGCTGTACACCTGAAAGAATAATTGTTCTTATGGAAATAATTACTGATTTATAATTAATGACTTTTCTGAGGTGGAAAGATCTGTTCTTTCTTATTTGTTTTGTGCTACACCCAAATTACTTTTTCCAGTTAAACTGGAAAAGCCATTTGGTGAGAATATCGAATATTTAATTGTAGAGTAAGTTACTTAAAATATTAATTTAATTAAATTCTAGTAATATACATAGCAAGTGCATGGTACCAGCTGTAAGAAGGGTTTTAGTCATTAGATAAAGTTATTAGATGTCATATGAACACTTGAAATAGTAACTATTACAGAATGCTGCAAGAGGGGGAAATCAGATGATTTGGATTCATGATGGGTACAGGGCTTAATTTGGGCCTTCAATTTGGGGGAGTGTTACAGTTTGGATCTGTAATGTACCCCAAGGCTCATATGTTGTAAAGCTTGGTCCCCAGCTGGTGGTGCTATTGGGAGGTGGAGGAAACTTCAGGAGGTGGGGCCTCCTTGGAAGAATTTGGTCCCTGGGAACATGTCCTGTAAGGATATATTTTGCCCCTGGCTCCTTCTTGGCTCTCTTTTGCCCTGCTTCCTGCCTGCCATGAGTGAGTAACTCTGTTCCATCAAGCCCATTCTGTTATGGTGCTCTGCCTCCATGGGCCCATAACAATGGAGTCAACTGACTGAGGATTGAAACCTCTGAAACTGTGAGCAAAATAAATATTTTCTCCTTTAAGTTGATTTTTTTCAGGTGTTTCGTCACAGCAGCAAAAAGTTGAATAACACAAGTAGTCTTTTTTAAGTGGTTAGGGGAGGTGTGGGAAAATAGGCTGGTAGTAGTGGTACCATATCTAGCAAGGGCAATGGTAAAAAATAATTGACTGTGTTATGGGAATTTTCAGCAATTTACCTGGGTCTGCCAAACAACTGGCCTGAACTCATCAAAACCATCAATGTTTTAAAGGACAAGGACAGGCTGAAGAACGATTCAGATAGGAGGAGACTATGATAGTTAAATGAAGTATGTGATTCTGGATTGGTGCTTGGCTTGGGGAAAAAATTTTTTTACAAAGAACATTATTGGGAAAATTTATGAAATTTGAATATAGGTTGTGTTTGAATACTAATATTTTATCAGTGTTAAATTTCCTGAACTTCATTAATATATTGTGATTATGCATTATATCCATATAGCAGCTATAACAAAATACAGCAAACTGGGGGCTTTAAAACAATAGAATTATACTGTCTTAGGGTACTGGGGGTCAGAAGTCTGAAATCAAGGACTCAGTGGGGCCAAGCTTCCTCTGAAAGTTCTATAGAAGGTTCTCCTTGCTTGCTTGCTCTCAGCTCCTATGGTTGTTGGGGATCCTTGCTGTACCTTGGTTTGCATCTGCATTAGTCCTCTCTTTGCCTCTGTTATCAATGACCTTCTCCCTGAGTGCCTGTGTCCTACTAATCCAGTATGACAGCATCTTAGCTAATCCCACCTGTGGGATCCTATTCCTAAATATGGTAACATTCTGAGTGCCAGGGGAACATAAATTTTTCGGAGGGGGAGACACTATTCAACCCAGTGCAGATTAAATATGAAAATGTCTCAGTGTTTAAGAGATAGATGCTGAAGTATTTAGGAGTAAGCATCATGATGTAGGCAACATATTCTGAAATGGTATTGAAATAAAATTGTAAAATTATGTATATATTTATGGAGGCAACAAAATACATGGTGAATAATGTGAATGATCGATAAATTTCAGTGAAGGATGTATGGGCTTATAATTTTGGCAATATTTTTGTAGGTTTCAAGTATTTCAGAATAAAAATATTTTTTAAAAAGCAAAAAGAGAATCCCTACACAAAAACATACATACACATATTTTCCCCTGGATATTGTCATGTCTGAGATGGTGCCAGAAACTGCTAAATCTGTTGCTGAGCATCTAAGGAAGCTGCTGACATTGAGAAGGACAGAGCCAAGGGATGGGTTTTTGATGTAAGCATCCTCAACGAGTCCTGAGATCTGTACTATCTCTGTTCTTATGGGAGACTGTATGTGTATGTACATACACACGTGCACACACACACATACACACATGCACATCATCTCTTTCGCTCTCTCTCTTTCTCCCCCCGCCATATGTATATGTAAATGCCTTAAGCAGGTTTGAGTCAGGATTTTAGTTTCTTGCAGCTGAAAACCTCTTGCCTCAACTAATACACTATTGTAAGTCTGTGTATTATGTTAGCCAGATTAATGTCAATATTAACTAGGTTAATATCAGTATATCTCATTTCCTTGAAATGAGCAAAAATGCACCATGATATTTCCATATTTATAAAGTAGACTAAAATTTTCTCTATTCAAATTCCAAGGCAGTTTTCAAGTTTGGCATTTTGCCCAAGGTTTTGATTCATAATAGCTGACCTAATTGTCTCTTTGAATGTCCCAGATTACACATTTCTTAGACACTAGTAAGAAGTCTAGATTTCCCCTTATGACTTTTTAGTCATGAAAGAAGTAACTCTCAACAAGAATGTGGGTTTCTTTTTTGAAGGTTCTGGTTTTGTGACTTTAAGTATTAATAATATTGCATATAAATGGTATGCTAAGCAGGCCTGAGGAAAATGTCTAAAATGTTTTGGTTTTAGTTGATAATAAGTTTTAGACAGTAAAATGCAACATATTTTGCACTTCTTAAAATAAATAAAATGGAGTCATGTAAAATATAACATGGTGCAGCTTTTTCATAAGAGAAACAACCTAGCTCAGGGCAAGCCAGTAGATGGAAATAGCATTCTCTCCAAGCAGATGGGCTGGCTCCACCTAATCCTGCAGAGGACCAAGGGGACTTGTTTGTGCACGGAGTTTGGGTCTAATGGTGGGAGAGCCAGCTTGTAAAGTTATTCTCGTGGGGCTCATTCTCTTCTGCCCAGCATCACCCCTGACATGAACAAAACAGCCACGTGGCTCCTTTATTTAAGATGAATGTATGCTGCCATAAAGAAGGATTTTATTGGACATTGTGACGTGATGCAGAAAGAATGTAATGAAATACAAAACTGTATGTTCTAAAGAGGGTCATAGAAGTAGTTTGGGCTCCATTTTCTGACATCCACCATATTATGAAATGTTTTGAGGAATCAGTTATTGTAGTAAAAGGCTGGGTCTCCATAGTATTAGAAGTGTCTGCTGGATTTCTGTGAGCATCTCTTGCTTGGAAGGATAGAGACACTTTCAGGTAAGCACACATCTGGAGGAGTTAAGGGACACAGAGCTGGTGGAAATCTGAGAGTGGGAACCAGAGCACCAGGCCTAGCAGAGCTGGTTGCTCGAAGGGTTATTCTGGACCTAGTGCTGCTGGTCTGGGGTTCTACAGCAAATGCTTCTGGATCTGCTCTCCAAAGCTTCAGGTGAGCATAGTCTAGTGACATCTGTCTGCCAGAGCCACTGCCAGCTGGTGTCCTGCTTCTGCTCTCTGTTGTGTCACCTTCCAGGCCACACCTCCTCACAGTTTCTCATTTCTTTTAATGTTCCCCATGTACTTCTGGCTCATTAAGGTCCCTCTAGCAACTTTCTTTCATCCTTAAAGTTTTTCTTCTTGCATCTCACCCTTTCATTCTTTCAGTGTTTTCTATTTCAGATCCCTAAAGAGACTGGATTATGGCCCAGTTAGTTTTTGTATCCCTGGCTGTGGTCATTGCAGCTGCCATCCATGCTCCAGGTAGCAGCGGGCAAGCAGAGTAGGGCATAGAAGACATGATTGACAAGTGTGCTGCAACTAAACATTGCAAAAATCTTTTGTTGTGATCCTCTGATGTCATGGGAACTTTAAGATAGCTGGTTTTGGTGACTCTTAATGTATGATGATGATTCCTAATAGATCTAGACAGGTAACTGGGAGCAAACATTACCCTTAAACTCTAAGTGTTGGAGTCAATGCCTTTACTTTAGGCTGTCATAGGAGTGTATGCAGAAGAACATTTTCCTTTGGGATAGAGGTGGTAGAATGAGGGAGCTTTGAATCAGGAGCCTGAAGTTATTGGGCATTGAGCTGGCTTCCCATGAGAAAAGCCAGATCAGGATGATGGTGGCATGCCAAGTTTTAAATATTTGATTTAAATTGATTGGAATCTGATAACAGCTTTACCTGGAAAAACCCAAGGAAATGTTCATAAATGGTTCACTTTATTAAGCACATTTGTGGTTTTATTTAGGAGGTCAAGCTCATGCAAATAGTAATAGTAATTCTTGGGCCTTTACCACGATGAATCAGACACTGAGCTTACACACTCTTCCTTACACATGTAATCCTCATGACAGCCTTTTGAGGCAGTTGTGCTGATTACTTTACAGCTGAGGAAATTAGGCTTTGGAGAGGCTAAGCTACTTTCTCAGGTTCACAGAGGTGGTGTGAATTTAAATTTGGGCCCCTGCTTGTAGACACAAGCTCTCTGCTGGAGCTGCCCTCACTGCTACTTTCAATAACTCAAGAACTTTTACTTAGTAATGACAATGACATCCAGCCTTTGGGATTCTCTCCAGTGATTTAGGATAGACCTGTATATGATCTTGCAGAATTTGTTGGGAAGAGCTTCCAAGACTGAAGTGAAGGACACTTGGGGACAGACACTTGGGGTGTGTATATTGCTTGTTGAATGGCTACGTCCTATGAACTTTTGCCAGTGCTTCCTGGTAGCCCTCAGATTTGCAGGCAGCAATCAGTACTCAGCCAGAGGAGGGAGATCATGAGCAGGCTGGAAATGTCCCTTTCACTGGTCTGGAGGGCATGTGATAGCGACAGAAGGAGCAGATAAACTGTCCAATTTCATAAGGAACTTGGGGAAAACCAATCAGAAAGAAGATGGGGACATGTGTGCAAATAAGCATTTCTAAATGATAAATTATTTCGGCATGAACCAGGCAAATCCATGGGGCCTGGATTTTGTTGCTTGGATTTCACTGATGAATATTTGTGGCAATGAATCATTGTATTAAAGGAATCTGTTAGGTCTAAGAACAGACCTAGCACTGTTTTCTTCCAATATGGAGCACTAAGTTTGGTCAGCCTGTTTCAGTGACCCATGAATCAGAGGATGTCGATTTGTTACCCTGCTTGCATCTCCCGCAGTCTGCATGGAGGGAGAATAGATGGCTCCATCTCGTCTCAGAGGAACTGAGAGGTTCTTACTACAGCTCCAGAGGGCTTGTCTTTCTGTCCCTTGGAGCTGGAAAGGGAATGAGGCAGACTGGGAGAAAAAGCAATTATAATAACATATAATAATACCCTTGAATAGAAATGTGATTGTGTTTAGATATATAGGAAGTTTTTTTTTAAAGCAGACATAAAGTTATCATGCTTTTCACCCCCCTAGACTTTATTTTTCAGATTTCTTTTCTCTTAACCTTTAAATAAGAACAAAATAGAAATTGAGTTTGTTACCTTGACTCTTGGAAAAAAATAATGGTTAGTATTCCCATGGCATCACAGCCAGCTTATTTAGCAAGTAGGTGATTCCCAGGACTGAGGTGACTTCATCAATGAATCTGATGAACAAACAAAAACATCCTTCACTTGTGTCTAGAAAAATAAAATAATTATGATACTTTTATGTTGATAGTAAAATCATCCATTGATTTGTGTGGGTGTGTATCTGTGTGTGTGTGTGTATGTGTGTGTGTGTATCCCCCAAAGCTTTGAACCTGAAGGGGAGAAGAAATATACACAAAGTAAATATGAGGCTTTTTTCCCTTTGATTTGTGACAATGACATACTATATATGTTGAATCTGTATCAGGTATTTTTCTCTTATCATATTGTACTAGCAATATCTCCTCCTTGAAAATTTTCCAATATTACAAAAATTGAATAGACAGTAGTCTTGGCAAATCTAATGCAAGTGATAGTGTCAAATATAGGTTAGACAGTATTCCTTTGATTTCTCCCAACAATACAAGCATTAAAGTATGGAAGTAAAAAAGAAAAAAAGAAAGAAGCCAATATACTCTCAGTTTGTCCATTTGCTGCCATTTGTACCAGTTATACTTGAAATAAATTTCCACTGGGTAAAGCGTGTCTAAATATTCCTGACACTTAGACCTTTTCTTTTTTACGCTGTCCCACTGGCCTGAGTTAGCCAAGCTTATGGAGTGCTATGACATGTTCTGTCTCTAGTAATTAAAAATTTTTTTTTGAATTGTAGTAAAAAACACATAGAAAAATTTACCATCTTCATCATTTTGAGTGTACAATTTAGTAAAGTGATAATGCTTCATATTCTTGTGCAATAGCCATTCTCCATCTTTTATATTTTTTAAAATCTCTTTTTCTGTGATAAAGAAGTGGGGGAATAAAACGGGACTTAGAAAATACCTGCATTTCCAAGAGAGTTCATTTCTCAACATATAACCTCTTGAACCATGTAGATTAATCCTCTTAGGCAATTTTTGCTTTGGGACAATATTGCTCACGTGTGCTGCGCAATACCAATTCTGCTTCTGATAATTCTCAAGTCGAGGGTCTTAGATGAGGCTGCATACATAGAATTGACAGTTTGCGTAATGCTTGTCATAAAGATGTAGGTCATGGCCAGTCAACACTCAACATGCCTAAGTCAGCCACTACAAAATAAGCTTGGGATATTTGATTCTGTTAGTGATGGATCCATATAGATAATGGCCCCGGATTGAGTCAGCCATTCAAAATACTGCTTTGGTTGTGTTCAGTTTTTACAATTTTAAGCAGTTTGAATCAGTCTTAGATGACTTATCTTAAAAGATCTGTTTTCATAGAATCCTTATAAAATTGCTCTGTGATCTAGTGTTATTGGATTATTATTTTTGGTAGAGGATTTTCACTGTTAAAATTACTATCTTTTCCAATGTGGAAGCTCTTCCTTCCACTCTTTATAGGGAGTAGAAGGAAGAGCTTCCACAGATTTATGCAGTGAACAAAGGTAAGATAATAAGTTTCTAATCTTTTTTTGTGTGCATGGTCCTGGGATTAACCCCAGGGCCTTGCACACACCAGACACACACCCTGCTACTGAGTGTGGCAGACATACACACTCCCAGCCATGAAGTTTCTAACTTTCAGGAGCAGAAAAAGTTGTTCTTCTCCCTTTCCCATGTTCTGGCCCTGGATTACAGGAACCCTCCATGTGGAATGCCCCTGGATGAAATGTGATATTTGGTCATGGTTAGGGAGAAGTGACACGTCATGTGCCATTATACTGACAGCTGTGCCCTATTTGGTAGGCTGTGGTCCCTACCAAGAACAAACCCTAGCCCAGTTGTGCTGACAAATCTCACAGATATTTTGAGACTCCACTCTACTTTCCACGGTTCTTGGAGGAATTTTTAGTTCCAACAGTTGCCTGATTTCAATAGTTGGTGATGACATTTGTGCAGAGTCTTTCTTCCTCTTTGAAGACTTACTCATTTCCACTTTTATCCTTATTTACTGGAGGTACTGTCTCCTGAATAATTTCTTATTTCTTTCTCCCTTGGCTCCTTTTCTTTGTCCATCCTTAAATGCTGGTATTATCTTAGCCATTGTCTCTTCTTTACACTCTCATTGGGCCATCTCCACCACTCCTGTGGCATCAAATACTAATAGCGTGTGTGTTTATGTGCATGCACATATAAACATATGACATAAAGTTATCATGCAGCCACATATACATGTACCTGCAATAGACAATATCACTTGAGTTCTGGGCCCCATTTAGTCAACTCTCCTTTAGGGATAACAATCTAAAGTTGCTACAGACACCTAAAATTATGTATGTGCACACTGTTGGGTAGGAATGTGATAGTATAACCATCATGGAAAAGAGTGGAGATTCCTCAAAAAAACTGAACATAGAATTCCATGTGATTTAGCAGTCCCACTCCTGGGTGTATATCCAAGGGAAATGAAATCATTGCATTAAAAAGACATCTGCATGCCCATGTTTACTGCAGCACCATTCACAGTAGCCAAGATATGGAATCAGCCAAAATGTCTATTGACAGATGAAGAGTTTAAAAAATGTGGTTTATAACACATGAAATTTATTCAGTCATAAAAAAGGATGAAATCCTTTGAGTTGTGGCAACATGAAGGGAACTAGAGGACATTATGTTAAGTGAGATAAACCAGACACAGGAAGATAAATATCACATTTCTCACTCATCTATGGAAGTTTGAAAAATTGATTTTATAGATGTAGAGAGTAGACAGAGTAGAGCAGAGGTCATCAGAAGTGGATAGTGAGAGAGTCGATGAGGGACACGAAATCCAGTTACAGGGGAGGAAGTAGTTCTAATGTTGGGTAACAGAGTAGGGCAACTATAATTCACAACAATTACTGATCCTTTTCAAAATAACCACAGAAGGGTTTGAAAGTTCCCAACACATAGGAATGGTAATATTTGAGAAGATCTGAATGCTAATTACCCTGATTTATATATATATATATATATATATGTACTGAATTATAATACTTTACACCATGTGTACAAATATTATATGTCAAAAAATAAATATATATCTATATGCAAAAAACAAGCAAAAATGCCTTAACTCATTTCATATGGAACATATAAAATATGTGTGTGGCACATAGGAGTAAACTATAGTAAATATGAGGTGTTTATATGCAGTTTGAGGAAAACTTTAACTCATTACATTTTCATGATATTAATAAAACACAAATAATTTTTAATATTGAAGTTTTGTAAGACCACAAATAAAATATCTGAATTTTAATAAAAACTTGTGAAAAAATGTTTTGATGTCCAATATAAATCTCATCTATTTCCCCTTCTTTTTCCCTCCCTTTAACAAAACTCTATCATGTAAGTTCTTGTCTTGTGTTCTTGATCTCTGTGGAGGCAGAAGTATGGAAGCCACCCTGGACTCTTCTACCTCTATTTCCTGTGTGGACATCATTTCTGTTTGGACATCATGGCTAACATTTCTCCTGATATTTCTAGAATTGTGTAATACCACAATATGACACCAGAGACTCTCTACCACTGAGCTACATACATACATCCAGACCATTCTACTTTTTTTAAAAAAATTTGTTCTTTTTAGATAAGAACATAGGAAAGTTATGTCTGTTTCATTTTACTGTCTTTCCTGTTCTCATCCTTCCCCTTCCCTTCATTCTCCTTTCTACTTTTTATTTTTAGACAGGGTCTTGCCAAGTTACCAAGGCTGACCTTGAACTTGAGATCCTCTGCCTTAACCTCCTGAGTCTCTTGGATTACAGGGGTGCAAAACCACACCTGGCTTGTTTAGTAATTTCTTAATTGGTGGGTCCTACTAGTCAGCAACTGCTAGTTAGTAAGATAAGAAACTTATAGTAATAATAGCAATAATAATGGTACAGCTGAGTCTGTATCACATGCCAGTTACTATGATAAGTGCTGTATACATATTTGAGTGTATGAGCTGACTAAATGAATCAGACCATCATTTCAAATGATTATAAGTTAGTATGCTATGGTCCACTCTCAATCCAAATTCACAGAGAATACTCTTATGGGGTATGGAGTGAATAGCCATGGTTGTTAGGATGGCCTATGGAAATGTCTGGTTGGGAGTCCAGGACGTTAACCATGAATAGAGAAGACTTATTAATGTGTCTGGGAGGATGTTTGGTAGGAAATGGAATTAAGCTACATGATCTTTTGGATTTTCATTTGGACTTAAGTCTTATAGCAGTTGGTACAGGAAAGTAGTCTTAATATAAACTGGAGTATGTTTTTATCCTTTCTAAACCTCAAGAGACAACCAGCTTTAGGAATTCCTGTGAATTTTTTCTCTGCTTCAGAATTGAGGAAAAGTCTTCCTATTTACATATCATATCAATTAAGGCCCTGAAAATCTCTCTTTTATGCAAAATGCAATTGATAAAGTCATAGTGATTTTCTAATTGTTGCGACACTAAATACATTGGCTTATGCAGGCTTACACAAATTGTCATGGTTATAGTATTGTAAGAACTCTTTGTGGCTTTTAAAAACCTGCTGTAGACTATTTGACTCTGCTTGGCTAGCCTTCAGGATAATAATGCCATTTACTAGACTGTATTAAACCCCCAACATAACAGAGATAGAGAATTAAACTGAGCCACAGCTGCAGCACTGGTTGTTTCTGGCTGTAGGGGGAGATGAGAAGCCTGATAATGTATTGAACAGAATCAGCTCATCACTGAAATGCTCAAAGTAATCTGTAAAAAAAAATTTGTAGTAGGAATTGTATAGTCAATTCAGTGAAATTAACAGACATTCATGAAAATAGGTCTGGTGTTAGTACATCAAGTCTAAACTTGAATTTAAAACATGCACCAGGACTAAGCATATGTTGGAAGGAATTGGCTTATGCCAACAGGCCTCTGAGTCATTTTGCTTAGGATAAGGCTTCAGTGCACACATGGGCTTGGGGCAGCCAGTATAATTCTCTGGTTCATGGTGTACAGTTCTCAGAGGTACATATTTTGCTAGCTTAGGAGACTAGTGAAGAGAATAGAAGATTTCTGAGCATTATCAGAGTTGATGAGCTCTCTAGGTTGTTCTTTCCATGGATAGGGTAAGTTCTTCTGAGACTGCATAGATAACCTCCAGTACCATCTCAGATAAAGCTGTGTGTGCCATTTAAGTTTATGGGATAAAGCATGTAACCAATGACCTCATATAAACCTACATGATAGAATTTAAAGATCCTATTTTTTTTTTTAAAGAGAGAGTGAGAGAGGGGAGAGAGAGAGGGGAGAGAGAGAGAGAGAGAGAATTTTTTAATATTTATTTTTTAGTTCTCGGTGGACACAACATCTTTGTTGGTATGTGGTGCTGAGGATCGAACCCGGGCCGCACGCATGCCAGGCGAGCGCGCTACCGCTTGAGCCACATCCCCAGCCCCTAAAGATCCTATTTTAAGAACTGAGAATAAGTGAGTTTGAGAATAGAATTTGGTAGAGAGACTGACAAGGAAAAACAAGTAGAATGCCGTGTCAATTAGGAATTTGTCCATATGTGACCAAAAGCCTAAAACCACCATGGCTTCAACAAGATAGTTTATTTCTTTTTTTTTTTTTTTAAATATTTATTTATTTTTAGTTCTTGGCGGACACAACATCTTTGTTGGTATGTGGTGCTGAGGATCGAACCCGGGCCGCACGCATGCCAGGCGAGCGCGCTACCGCTTGAGCCATTTCTTTATTAGATAAAATAAACCCAATAGTAGGTAAGTAGTCTAGGGTAGGTAAAAGGTTTCACTATTCTGTCAGGGACCCAAAAATCTTATTATTATTTTTTAACTCCTAATACTACTAGCCTTCTTCCTCATGACCCAATATGGCTGTCAGAACTCCATTCATAGCATCACGTCTATATTTTAGCCAGTTGGAAGTAGAAAGTAACAAAAAGGATAATCTTGGCTTCCTTGTGAGGAAGCTTCTTGGATATTACCTGTCTCTTTGGCAGAAACTTGGTCATCTGACCATATCCAGTACAGGAGAAGCCAGAGAATGTAGGCAAAAGTTGAGTGGCAGTGTACCAGCTCTTATTACCACAGAAAGCAGATGAACAATTACTAGGAGAAGTGCATCAGGCTCTGGTGCAACTGCTAGATACTATGCTACACAAAGACTAAAGCTGCAAAAACCATTGACCTGGGTCGTCTTTCTCACCATAGAGGAAATCAGAATATTTGCTGAATAAATTCTTATTAGAAAAGAAATATTCAGTGGTTGATTGAAATTGGACATTTGAACATTGATTCCCTCTTAAGAGCAGCCTGACGTTTCTTGTGCAAGCAACTAGGAATGATGTGGCTCAGGAACAGAGAAACGGAAATGATTAAACGCCAACTTCGTGACTTTTATAGCAGTTCATTCAGCTGTCTACCCACAAAGCACTTCCCAAGGAAGTTACAGCCAAGAACTCACTTGGCTGGGCTTGTCCATTTTTCATTCATTTCAATGACCATCTCCAGGAAAAAAAAAAAAAAAACATTCTGAAAGAAGAAAATCCATTGAAGGACTTGGGGAGTATGAACAGAGTTTCCTTTAATAGAAATTTGTAAAAAGAAATAGCTTAAAACCATCTATGTGCGATTGGGAATTTTAGGATTCTGCTTTCTCTCTGAGTCTGGGTTTGTGCATTTAAGTCAAAGCAAGCAAACACACACACACACACACACACACACACACGTATGTATGTATGTATTCAAGGTCAAATTGATAATATCACAGACTTAGAACCATATTTTCTTGTTTTAGTGGCCTTGAATGAAAACAAAATTGGAGATTGTGCGTATGTGTGTGTGTGTGTGTGTTTTACTAGGGATTGAACCCAGGGCCTCACTCTTGCTAGGCAAACACTTTATTACTGATCTACATTCCTTACTCCTTCTAAATTTTGTTCTGAGACAGTGTCTTTCTAAGTTTCCCAGGCTGGCTTTGAACTTGAGATTCTTCTAAGTTTCCTGTGTGGCTGGGATTACAGACTTAGATCAACTTGTCCTGTTTGGAGGAAATTCTTTTAAAAGAGTCTTCCCCACAACAGGAAAGGACTGTTAGCATTCAATAGATTGCATATTTCTCCTCTGATGGGGATCAATTCATGTTTATTGCAAGGGACAAGACTCTAGTCTGATCATAGGCCAAAAAAGTGTTTTGTAAACCTCAAACCCAATTTGAAATAACTTCTTGGGCAGATCCCATAATTCTCCAGTCACTTTCATGTACTGAAGAGTCTGGTCCAGTTCTTCTTCACCAGAGGTGCCCTTTGTCACTTCAGGCATCCATCATTCAGTTTAAGGTAGGTGCATGGGAGAGGCCAGAACCTTACCTTCGGGAGTCGTCCAAGTCAACACCCTCTATCTCTTACAGAGGTATGGCTGGCCCAAGGACCAGTGTGGACACTTCTTGGGGCACCTAGATGACATCCTTAAGTCAGGGCAACTTGTCATCCACTCTTCAGCTTTGAATTTTAGCTGGAACTTGGCGCAAACAGGCAAGTTCCCATTCTATAGCCATTCATACATGTGGTAAGTTTCCTCCCCTAGATATTTTTTGACCCTGTAGTTCACCTTCTCACCTCTTTTTGTAGTCTCTTCTTAGTTCATCGTTGGCTTCATCCTGTGATTGTTGAACAGGTCTACTTGTTAATCTGTATTATCCTTAAAGTCTTGGGTCTGGAAAAGGTTACTATGAGCGGAAGAGTCCCAAGCTTACATATCCTCTAGATATAGTCTAGCCGACGGTTTTTTAAACCTCAACATGTTTTGACAAGTGGTTTGCAAAAATAATATAACAATATATGCATTTGTTTTACCTCATTATGCTTTGTATTTTCAACAATAAAAGTGGGATTATAAAACTACAGTCTTATGGTAAGGCGAAAAAAGGAAACAATTGGTGCCGGGGGTTATGTGCTACTTGTGTTTTGCTTAATGGCTACTGGAGAGAATCTGAAATTATTTACTTCCACTTTTTGCCTAAAAATGCACTGCATTGTGAAGGTTATCTTGGAGCTCTTCGTGAGCTGCTTTCTAAACAAATGTAAATGAGCTGCTGCTAGGTGGAAGGTGCTTTTAAGAACCTTAAGTAATCGCTTCAAATACTCTGTTCTTCTGGACCATCCGTCCATTTGCCCTGCATAGACCATTAGGGAAAGCTGTTGGACCCAATCTTGAAATAATTTAGAATCTCACTGGTGATAAATGGCCAACATCCTCCAGATTGTTTCATCATTAGTTTTGGGGAAAGCTGTCCTGGTTGAAAATGGCTTTGTCATTTAAATGTTTGACAGTTTACTATGCAGATCACTGGAATTAAATGCTTTGCCCAACTAACAGATTCATTTAGATATTTAGATATTTCCCCAAACATTTTTCATCAGGATTTGTTAAGAACATTGAATTGTACTAGACGTTTTAAGAGATAGAAAATAAATGGAAGCAAGCTCTTGCCCATGTGTTGGGTTAGAGTTTGTTAGTTATTATATATAACTTGAGAACAGCTATAATAACAGCTGTATGTATTTATCCCTCTCTTCCATATTATTTGCTGAGCATCTACATATGTGTTATTGCCGGGTTTCTGTTCTCGTGACTAAAAGGCTCAGGGGTCACTCCAGTTAAATTGGGCTAATTGGACTTCGCAAAATAACCACACAAGAGACACAAATACCTTTTTCTTTGGGGTCACTGTGACGGCTCCTCTGACCTTAAGGGTCCGCAGAAAGAGAGAGAGCGAGAGCACGCATGACCCCTTTTATTGAGGAGAAGCTATTCAAATGAGGCAAGGGGTCAGGTTTCAGGGGGCTGAGTCTATCTTCATGATGTCCACTGTCAGCAGGTTGACTGACACCTGGGTAGGCCACACCCAAGGGCACAATAAGAGAAAGGGACACACACAAGGCACTTCCTTGGCAGATTCTATCCTAAACAGGGCAAGGGGTGATATTACAAAGGAACAGGTGAGCATAGCTTCACTCATGGGGCTGTAGCAAGATACACCCATGCACGAGACACCAACCCTCAGACCCAAGAAGGGTAGGGAAATCTCTGCCACATTTCTGTGACTGAGCAACTCAGCACCCAGCCGGGGAGTGTGACCCAGTCACTTGCAAGGTTGGTATCCCACACGTTATGCACCCTTAAAAGTGATGGGACAACAGTGGCAAACTGTAAGTTAGACTGTGTTCTCAAAGAGCTGTCACTCAGATTGGAGAAGAATGAGGTGGAAAGGTACATGAGCGAATGAATCAAGAAATGAATGAATGAATGAATGAATAGGCCTATGAAGAAAATAAAATGCTCTATCCTATAAGGAGTAAGTGAGCAGATGATTAAGGGTCAGAGAAGGCCCTTTCTGATAATGGAAAGGAGACAAGGATAATAGAAAAGAGCCAGCAATGAGAGGAGAGGAGGAGACGGAGAATGAGTGAGTTGTAGATTAGGATGAGTTGGCTCCTCCTTTAGGGCAACTTTGGTGAGTAGTTCTGTAGCTGTGCCCACACTGCTCGTCTGGTACAGTCTGCATATATTTCCGAGTGGGCCGCCCTCATCAGTTAATGCTTAGTGAACCGTCAGCAAATATTTATGGAGAGCCTGCTGCGCTCAAGAACCCTTATTAGGTGCAGAGCTCTGAATTATGAGCTACAAGGACTTTCAAAAGATAGTATTCTATGCTTTCAGGGAAATATTTCAAAAGAATTACAAATTAATTTGAGAAACTCCAGAGCCACCTTAGAGGAGCACTATAATTCCAGGTAGAGAATACAAAGCCACGAGATTAAACCAGATGGGCAGTCATTTTCTTTCTCATTACTCCACTAATAGGAATTGTGAAATGGTCAAAGGCACATGTCTACAGCCTACTGAGACCACAGTGGACCTAGAAAGAAGATAACTTAGGAGTTAATAATGATTTTTATTGACTATTTTGTTCTCCATTTTTCTTGAAACAACTGATGTCTATATAGAGAGGTGCCTACTTTCTTGAGTGCCTTGTGACAATGTAGGAATGATCATAGAGGGGGACCTGTGGCAACAGGCTTCCTTTCGTGGTAGTGGCATCCTTGAGGATGCAGATGGGGAATAATCAATATGTTATTTTGGAAAAATAAGAAATGAACAGATTTTGTGTAAAGTTTCAACAGTGACCTCGAAAGATGCTGGACACTTTGAAGGTGCTTGTGTGGATGAACACTTTGTATAGGAGAGAGCACAGCTCGGCACCCAGCCTTGTAGCCTGTGTTTACTCGTCTTTAAGGTCATCATAGTCATGACGACAACTAGCATTTATTAAGCACCTGATAGGCACTTAGCTTTCAATGTAGCCATGCTAAGTCCCATTTGTATAACTGGAAAAACAGACTCAGAGTGAGTAGGCAACTTACCCTCATCACTTGTTCAGTAGAGGGCAGAGCTGGTCTCATCTCCACATGGCTCAGCCTCTAAGCCTTGCAGACTTCTTAGAAAGATGAGCACTAATGACTGCCAAATGCTGTCAAGACTGATGGGAGTTGCACCCCTGATGGTGTTTTCCATTTACACCTGTGTACCGAGGTCGTCTGGAGATCCTGCATGAACACAGGGAACAATTTGGTATGGCAGAATTTAATTTTGTGCCATACAAAATTAAATATTAAAATTATTGACAGCCTCTTCCACTTTTACTTTACACACACACACACACACACACACACACACACACACACACACACACACTGGAAATGTGTGTTTGTTTTCCAAATGAAGAAAACAAATTTGCGGTCTTAAAGATTATATAAAACATGTCAATGCAGCACGTAGGAGGAAATAACTAAAAGGTAACTGAGTAGAACTAGAGGTGTAGGAGTTTAAAATATTCATGTCTCATCTAATAGATATCATCAACAACAACGATGCTTTGCAAGCACAGTACCATTCTGACACCAGGAGTTCCCTTGTAGGAGTGGGAGCTGCTGCTCAATATCAGGTTAATTTTGGTCTGCCTCATGACCTTGAAGAAGATATCATGGATTTTAATTCTCATTATCATTGTTCCATCTCCAACAAGGACCTGCTGAATGATAAATCAATGGTGTAGGTAAGGCACTGGCGTAAAAATTGATCTCAAACAACTGCTTTTGGCATTTAATTATTATTGTGGTGAATTTTCACTGTGGTGTAAAAGTTGTCTCACCCCAGACTGTTGAATCTAGGAAATTATTAGACAAGACCTTCTAGATAACCCAACACCTGAATCATATGATTTCAGAGAGCTAACTTTTCTAGGAGCGACTTGAATTTCTTTAATAAGATTACATTTCAATGTATAGTCATTTGACTGGTACTTTTGACATTCCTGGTTTTGATACTAATGTAGTTTACCAGAAACTGACTTCATAGATTTTTGTAGAATAGAATGGGAGGCCCCTTTCAGTATTGGACTCAGAGGACATGAATCACATGGGTGTGAAAGGCAATTTCCCATAGTGAATAGATGCATCATTTATTCCTAAATCACCAGGAGATGGGGCTTTAATTTGTACCAAACCAAATCTATGAATTAATGTTTCCTACAAAGTTGTCTACAGATAACTTGGATTTCTTGTCAAATCATGTCTACATTTCTCATTTGCTATAGATTATAGTATTCTAATATTACCTAATAAATCTAGCAAGTGTATATCACATTTTAAGCAATTCACTGTCAATGCTTTTTGCTATCTGAGGGTGATGTTTCCTCTCAAAATTATTTGGGCAGTTACTCAAACTGAACATTTTAGTGTACTTTATGCAAAACTATTAAGAGAAATAAAATAGCATAATAATTGCTTAGATTATTTACTTTAAATCAACTTATTTTTTCCTGTTTACTCAGCAACATGTAATATAGTTTCTTTAGCTAATATCTAAAATTATCACTATAGTTCAGAAAATGATACTTCTTAAATATCACTGGCAAACACAAGTTCTAAGCATTATGCAGTGAACTCTTTTTTTTCTTTTTTCCACATGTTTTAAATTGGTGTGTTTTAGTTGTATATGGATTTATTGTTGTACATGCACATAATACATAATATAAAAATATAATTTGGCCAATATCATTCCTCAATTCTTCTCCCTCCTTCTCGACCTCCCACTCCCTGGTCCCTCTCCTTTGTGATCTCCCTTTGATTTTCATGAGATACTCACCCCCACGTTTCTTTTCCTTTTTGCTCTCTAGCTTCTACATATGAGAAAATATGGGACCCTTGGCCTTCTGAATTGGGCTTATTTAGCTTAACATGATAGTCTCAAGTTCCATCCATTTTCCTGCAAACGACACAATTTCATTTTTCTTTATGGCTAAATAAAACTCCATTGTGTATATATACCACATTTCTTACTCATTCTTCCCTTGATGGAAAGCTAGGCTCAATCCACAGTTTGGCTATTGTGAATCGTGCTGCTATAAACATGGGTTTGTATGTATCATTGTAGTAGGATAACATTTATTCTTTAGGATAAGTACTGATGAGTGGTATATCTGGGTTATATGGTGGTTCCATGCCCAATCTTTTGAGGAAATGAGGTGAACTCTTAATCCTAGTGAGTTGAGACATGAGCAGACCTGATGTTGCCCCTGAAGCATAGAAATCCTGAGTGTACCTTTTCTGTGACTAAGGTAAATCAAAAAAGGCAGTGTTTTGGGGGGTATGAAAAATAAAACTTGTGCCTGTGACAGTAATCACAAGATTGGTTGATAATTAATAACTCCAGGTGCTTGGAACTTATTTGGGGATGTGCTTCAATAAAATGAGGGAGAAAATCAAGAAAGAAGGTGCAGTATTCAGGGAGATGTGTCTGTCTCCAGAAGGTGAAGGGAAGTCTTAGGGCAATAGCAGGATGAAAGAGGACCCAGTTCAGGTGAGAGTGGAATTCAGGACTCCTGAAAAGTGTTCTGTGGGGAGAAGGGGTCTTTGCTTTATAGAACTGCAGATGCGATTGAAAAACATTAAATTGTAACAGATGAATAAAGTAAGGTAAAATATGACGACTAGATCTCTAGAAGCTATGTAAAAACCTATAGCAGAAATGAAATTAATTTTAAAAATTAGTTTAACAATTAAATTTTTAATAATTTTATAATTTAAAAAATAATAATTGTAGTAATCAATTTAAAGTAGTACTTTACTTTGAACAGTACAGCTCTTATGTACTCATAACAGTGTGAGATTTACTAATTTACACAAAAAAAGAATATACCGAGGAGATGAGGGTGGTATAAGAAAATGAATCTTTGCCTGTTGTGGCATAAAGTTAAAAGATACTCTCTGAAACTGATAAATCAAGAAATATCCATTTCTTGTTAGAGGTGTGGAGATAACTCCAGAAGAGAATTAAACTTGATGATAGGGAATAGGAATGAGACTAACAAGGGACAGGTTAGAGCTCTGCTGCTTTCTAACATATGGCTTCCTGCTGACCTTTCTGATTATTTAAGTACTTTGCATGTATTGATTTAGTGGAACAGTTCATTAAAAACAATGTTGTGGTTTTTAAAATGTCGGATAAACTGAACTGGTGATGTTGATGGAGGAAAAACTTTGCCCATCTTATTAAGGATGTTTGACTCTAGCCTGACTTTCCTGTGGGAAAATTGCATGCACTATCTCATATAATTCTCACAATGACTCAGGTATTGTAGGAAATATGGGCTGCGGACCCAAAGAGGCTAGCTTTGCAGGTTACTAGCAGGTTACACAGCATGCAGCTGTGTGCCTCACGGACTGGTGTCATTATCTTTATCTGACACTTGTAGGCTCAGAAGCTCTATGACCTTAGTAGGTACATTCTTTAAACTTTCTGTACCTCAATTTCTTACACTGATAGGAGAAGTACCTGACAAAATCTCTTAGTGGAGGCTGTAGCACCATGCCTGGATGGTAAGCTCTTTTAAGTAAACTGTGTGGTGTCAGTCATAATATGACCAGATGCTTGACTTAATTTCCATCTTCTCTATAAAATGAAAATAATAATTCCAGATTACCCAAGTATACAGTGTTGGGATGTACATCAGAAGTATGCATTGGGAGTTCTCTCAGATCTGTGCTCTGAGAAACAAGGAAGGAAGAACATCATGCACAGACTCTCTGAAACATGGTCCCTTCCTGATTAAAATGGTGTCTTTCATTGATGGTTAATACTGAATATCTTATAAGTAAATATAAGGCATTTTGTTCTTTTGTTTGGTTTTTGAGGAAGTTATCAGTCTCACTGGAGGCCAGACAGATCTGCAGCTATTTGGTTAAGCATTAAATTCAGTTGTACATTGGGTATATCACTAGGTTTCCAGATCTTGTTAAGGTACAAGGAAATCCCTTTATCCTTTGTTATACAAAGTGGTACTTGAACTCTTGCAATGTATTTTCCACTTGATATTGCAAAAGAGAAAGTTTAGCTAATCCTTATTCAACTAGGGATTTGAGGTGTGAAGCAAGAGCAAATGAAATAATTTTATTGGCCCCATTGTGCAGCTGAAATTTGTGAAAAACCTCACCTAGACATCTAAGGAAGTCATAGCTAGCATTTTTATGCCTCCTTTGCATGAAGCATTTTGACATGCACTGTCTCATGTAATTCTCTTAATCTGCTATAACAGTCAGTCCTTGTGTGTTTCAATAGTTGTGTCCTGTCAAGTCACCAACACTGACTGAGTCAAGGCCACCTCGTCACTCTGGGGAATAACAGTGTTAGATTCTTGTGAACCCTTAGTCACAATATTTATGTCAACTGATCTAACATAATCTTGTTTTATGTGTGTTTCCATTGAAAGACACCTTATTTAACATATTTGTTGATTCATTAATGTTGACCAGCTGATGACCAACAGCGTGACTAATTGGTGACTGAATTAAGCTTGTCTAATATGTATTTTCTTGATAAGGCATATCACAGATTTCTCACACTTAGGAACACTAGAAAGTACTTCAGTACTACCTCGGGGGCCATTTTAGACAGCAAAGTCACTAACAGAAAGCACAGAAATGGGGGGGGAAAAGTAGTATCAAGTATATGGTAAAAGGGACGCTTTTAAGGCAGACTTCTTCCTTGTTGACTTTAGCTATGAAAACGGGCTTTGAGTAGGCTGTGCATGGGACCAAGTCAGCATCGCAAGTGTTGACTTAGGGTTAAAATGAATTTTAGAGACTAGGCTAATTCGTAGATATAGAATCTGCCAATGATGCCTGTATTATCATTTTTTATTGTAATAAATTAAAAACCAAATCTTAACCTAAGTGACTTGCCTAACTTCCTTGAAAGTAATAGATGCAAACACTAGTTTCTATACTTTCTGCATTTGCTTGGTCCTGGTAAACGTAGGAATGCAGGAGCGCAGCAGAATCCCTAGTCCTACCTCATTCAGAAATTAACTGCTCTGTCCCCTGCATCTTGTCAGCTGACCTGCCCATAAGAAGGAGACTGCAGAGGGCCTTTCGGGAAGTTTTAGAGACAAGACCTGGATGTGGTTTACCTCCCTTCCATCCACATTCCTTTGGACCCCCTTAACCACAAGGGAGGCTGGGAAATATTCTTTTCCTACCTGCCAAAGCAGGAAAAGGAGCTGAGTTTGATGACTATAATAGCATTTTCTTCCTTGCAGGAGGACATGACATTTTAATGCCATTTATGTATCCCTTATGTCATTTTTCTGTATCCATTTAAGAGGTATGAGAAACATATACAGCTTCTACCTGTTGGGATTCGGTGGAAGAAAACAGGGGAAGTTGAGGTTTTGTTCTCTGTGCAGTAAAAGCTTGCTGTGTGTCAGGGAAAAAGAGCTGGTTATTTTCTTACACTTAGCTGGGTATTTCAACAGAGTGTTTTCCAAAATTAAAAGAGTTTTCCAAATGAAACGACTTGATTTAAAATTAAAATAGATACAGAGATTCATTTCTTTCCCCTTCAGTAAATTTTCTGCAGGCAGGTTTTTGCCTCCCGTAATTGAAGGCAACCATAATAACGAATTTGATTGCGTGGCTTTTTACTATTACTTCTGAGGTAATTGCCAGATTGGCACACACAGTAATTTGTATGTGAGAGGTGATCAGATGTGAACTTTTCCATTCAATCATCTCCCCGGAATTCAGACACATCACTGCTTCTGGCTTCAGAATTAGGACCAGTAATTGTAGCTCTGGGATGAGCGGCGCATCTGAAATAGTCTGTTTCATGTGTGATCAGTAACGTTCTCGAACTTGCTTCGGGAGGCAGAGCTGAGCAGATTCCTGCCCTACTCTCAGTACCTACAGTAGCAGCAGCAATAGTAACACTAATCACGGTCATAGCCATGGTGTTAGTAATACTAGTAGTAAGAGTATAGTGTGTTCTTGTGGTAGCAGCAGAAGCAGCAGCAGTTGTTATTTTGGAAATTTAGCAGAAAATGTGCAGATGGAGGTGGGGACGGAAGGGCCCCCAGCTTCAGGATGTTCAAAAGATGGCTGAGAGATTAGGATGAAAATTTAGAAGCTTCTCACTTTTGATTTCAACTCTAAATTTGGTACTGTTTAAATTTACCCTTCAGTAGTAGGGGACACATATTTTTCCACACATATTACTCTGTGAAGAGAACAGTGGTTATTCTCTGGATAATGGAAAAGCGCATGTGAATTAAAGGTGACCAAGGCATATGACTATGGGTCTAGTCTCTCTTCAGGAGCTGTCTTGATAAAGGGATGTGTTTTCCTAGCTTCCTCACGCGTCTTGAGAAAGTATGTGCTCTGAGAGATCACCACTTTTGTTATTAGCCCTGTAATTTTTTTTTTAAATTCATGGAATATTAACTACTTAAGATGCCACCCACACTTACCCAGGTTAAAGAATGATCATGATACATTTGACATTTGTATCTTCCTTCTTTCCATTATGAATATGAGTCCTTTGGCCTCTCCTTGTCTCATGGCAGAATCCTCTAGTTTCTAATTGATGAAGATGGAGAAATGGGCTTGGGTTTAGTCTGTCCCTGAAATATAATTAGGAAACATGTCTTTGTATTTTTTTTTGTTATTTGAGGGTTTTACCATTATAAAAAGTGTTTCAATCCTCCTGCTTGTACTTAGTTAATGTGCATTTATTGAACATCCTGTGTGTTCACAGCATTTTTTTTTCAAATTTTAATTTGTTATATATGACAGCAGAATGCATTTCAATTCATAGTACCCATATATAGCACAATTTTTCATATCTCTGATTGTACACAACGTAGTCACACCTTTCGTGTCTTCATACATGTACTTAGGGTAATGATGTCCATCTGATTCCTCTGCCATTTTTACCCCCAAGCCCCCTCCCTTCCCCCTTCTAGAGTTCTTCTATTCCTCCCATGCTTCCACGCAATCCCCATTATGAATCAGCATTCTTATATCAGAGAAAACATTCTGCATTTGGTTTTTTGAGATTGGCTTACTTCACTTAGCATTATATTCTCCAGCTGCATCCATTTACCTGCAAATGCCATGATTTTATTCTCTTTTAATGCTGGGTAATATTCTATTATGTTCACAGCATTGTAACAAGCACTCCTAGTAGGTATTCCAGAAATGGCTCTAAGAAATCAATCCTACGTACATGGTAGGAATAGTTAAGAAGTCTTTTCCTATGGTGGTCCTGGTGTCTCTTATTGTTTTAGACATATTTTGTTGGATATCACTGAACACTCATAGATAGAAAAACTCCTGAAAGTTATAATTTGATTTTGATTAAGTTCTGACTTGCAATTTATTCTGATATCTTTTAGATTTGGCCTAGTTCCTTTGAGGCTTGGGTCTTAGGGCTATCCTGATTTACATGATGGATAAGCTGTCTTTTATTGTGTCCTATTGACAAGAAAGGAGAATTAACTTCAAAACCAAGGTGATAATCAGACTCCAGTGTAACTCACGCATGTGCTGGGGGTGGGGGGCAGTTTCTTCTGCTATCTGTTTGCCCAGCTGTGGGCAGGTAACATCATGTGGGTAGCTGGGCAAGGAAATGCATCTCTTAGGGATACGACCTAGAGACACAATAGAATTTTCTTTTCTACATTCACTTACGCTTGAAGGCCTGGGGTCTGGTTGTGCAGCTCAGTGGTTGAACATGTGTTTAGTATGTGTGGCCCTGGGTTCAATCCCTAGTACAACAAACCAAAGCAAAACAACCCTCAAAGCCTAAAATCCTAAAGGCTTTGTTGTAGCCTAGTGTTCAAGATGTAAAACACATTAATGGACCAGCTGGGGGGAGTCTCAGGACTCACCATGACACTTAAGCTTTATTAAGAATGGAAGCCACTTAAAAGTTGTAAGAACTAAGCATCCAGCCGAATTCCAAAAGTAAGATAATTTATCTGTACATATGAATTGCTTGTGAGGTTTTGAGGTTCTTTCTTTTCTCCTTCTTGCTCATCTTTTTATTGGCTCTGGTTTCTGTAGACCTGGAAGATGTGTGATTGTGTGGTGGTTGCAATCTGTTCACATCTTATGGTGTATGGTGGGAGAGATGATGAAGATAAAATATTGTTTTAATATTCTTTTTTCCTTAGTTGTCAGCAGCTTTAGGTATTTGCAAATAGCTTGTGGTTTATAAATATTAAATAAGGGATTCATTATTGGAAAGCATTGATGGGACTAGCCAAACCCAGGACCCAAGTGATTTAAGCCATCGTGATGCCATTTATGAAGAGAAATTCAGGGCTGAAAAATAGTTTCTGTTTTCTTTAACCATTTAAGAGTGCACAGGAAATATTCTGTTATAAGGAAAAAGTGTGGGCCCATACTAAGAACATCCTGTTGATAATCTTCAATTTCAGGACTCTCCAACCATTTTTATAGTAGAGAAAGCAATGTTAACAATGCCACATTTACCTTGGGGTGGTGGTGGTCAGACTTTTTCATTTTCTGAGTTTGCAGAGACAAGAAAATGAAACAGTGAGACATGATGAAGATAATCTAATAATATAACTATCAAGGAAACTATACTCTTTACTGTGTAAGAGACTTGGAAACACCTTTAGACCTTTCAGTGGGCATACACCTTGTCTAATTCCATAAATGCAGTGATTGCTGGTTTGGTAAGTTTGGTTATGTATTTTTCCCCCTTTGATTCTTCTTAGTTTTTATGCACAAGCAGCCATCCCCACACTCTCCAAGTGCTCAGCCCCCGGGATGCTTTAGTTTAAAGCCCCTGCACTTCAGTTTGGGAGTCCTCATCTGCCTGGCATCTACCGCTTCTTGCTTTCTATTCTCCAGCACCTTTCCCTTCTCCTCCCAGCTCAACTGTAGAACCACTGCTCTCCCTTTCCAAGGCTAGCTTTGTCTGCCCTCCTTCCTTGTCAGGGCAGCCCCTCGTTGTTCTCAGCCAGTCCAACCTGGCAGCTTTCCCTCTGTCTTGCGCACCTGGCTCTATACTCTGCATCTGCCGCCCTGAAGCACCGCCTTGCACTTCCTCCCCCTTGGCCTCTGCCTGCTTCTTCCTTCTTCCCTTTATCCTTCGCCATCTACCTCTGTCCCCTTTGCTTTAGAACTGACCATGGATCCCTTTGGGGTCTCTCAGTCTTCCTGATGTTTTAGGGTTCATCTTTCTTGCCTGCTCACGTTATTTGGTACTTTTAACCACTTACTCCTTCTGGAACCCACTTCCCTTAGGGCTTTTGGCTATAATCACAGCCCTTGCTGTCCTTACCATCCTTCTACTTGTTAAGTATCCCCCTAAGCCCTCAAACCTTGGTAGGAAATCCAAACTATACAGAGAGGCCCAGATTTCAGGATCTTTTTGCAGTGTCTCTGTGTACCCCAAGGGTACTTGCATCTAAGATGAAAAACAACAGGTTTTAATAACTTACCCAAAGCCAATTAATGAATAAGTAGTAGAGCCCAAACTAGAACCTTGCTGACTCCCAGCCCAGAGTGTTTTAAGATGCTTTGTCAGGACCACATTTCTGGTTTCTATGACTCTTGTCTTCTTCCCAACCATAAATATGGGCTTCAGTACTATTCTTGCCTTTCCCCTGTGCTTTTTCTTTTCCTCCTTTCATGTACTCATGCTTTTACCATCTAATTAATATGACTCCAAGTCTACCTTTATCTCGACCCCACTTCTCATTTGTATATCTCAGTTGTTATCAGGTACTGAGGGCCAAACCAATGCCTTAGGGTTCACAACCACTCTCAACAACATTCATGAAGCATCTTGTGATCTCCAAATCGCTCCCCCAAACACCATCTTGTTTAATTATCATCTTAGTTGGAGAGGACAATGTTATCAGACCATGAATTTAAAAATGAGGCAGTTGAAGCTCAGAACAGTTACGTGAATTGCTCAGAGTGACACATAGAGCGCTGGCCTTGTGAATTCGAAGTCCTTTGCTCTATTCTTACACATGGCTGCCCATGGTGTGCCTCCTCTTATCCTAAGGCTGAATTCTCCATTGCCTTCCTCTCTTCTCCACAACAGTAATAAAATAGCAAAACAAAATGCAAACCTATAGCAGCTTCATGCTTGTGCTGGTAGGAAATTTCTCTGCCACAGGCAGCCTATCTTGGTCATCTCTGAGTCCCTTGCCAGCCCAGTATCTGTTACAGGGAAGGAGTTTATTTAGCAAATGCTATGGGTTTGGGTTGAATGGTTCAGAGTTTGGTTCTCCCCTCACTCAACCAGATTCAAAACCTTGCAATTGCCTGACCTTGCCCGTTCTATTCTACCAATATATTGAACAAGTGAATCCTGTGTATCTTTCCTTTAACAATGCTGCAGTTATTTCTACACTGCTCTCTGTTTCTGCATCAAATACACATGCTCTTTTTGACCTAGCCCTGCAGTGTCTCTGTGGCTTCCTCCCTGGTCCCCAGCCTGCTAGCCTCTGACTCCTCTAGTGCCAGATAAATTTCCCTAAAATACAGCTCTCTTCCTAGACTCACACTTTTTTTTCTTAGAGTGTGTGGGAATTTTAGAGACTGTCTGGCCCAGCCCACCCCCAAGAAAATAAAATAGTCAAACATGGTCCAGTGACAGCTCACCCCTGCCAGTGTGGGCACCAGTCACGACTCGGGGCTTCCTGACTTTCACCAGGTCTCCCTGGGCTCTGCATCACTCCCATCTTGCCATTCCCTCCATGTGAGATCTTCGTTGGTCCTCCTGGGCCTGCCCAGCAGCCCACGTTCTTCTTCTCCATGACCTGGTTTCAGCAAGCTGTTCCAGTGTTCGAATGATCTTTCCCTAATCCCTCAATCTATGATCTAGCCAAAGTCTGCTGCTTGCCATTCTCTCAACATGCCCCCTGCTTTCCTGCCTCCTTGTCCTTTTGAGGCAATTCTCCCTGTACAGAATCCCTTCATTGCCCTTCACTTCTGCTAAAATCTCTCTGGTCCTCTCTAGCTGAAAATGAAGGGTCTTTCTCATCTCTGAACTCACAGCCCTTTGCTTCTCTGCTTCAGATTTACTTTGGTCTGCCTGGCCTTGTGATTATTTTATGCTCATCTTCTCTTCCTGCTAATTCTAAGCATCTTTAGGGTAAGGGAAGAGTTGTATCTCATTTACCCCTGCATCCTGCTCCATCCAGCACAGTGGACTGGCCTGGCTTGGATAGGTCCCTGTTTGGTGACTAGACAGTTGGAAACTTGACAGGAAGACAGTGCTGGGGAAAGCTCTGACCAGCTTTATGGGAGCATCGGACTTCAAGTCATTCTCCAAAGACCTATGGGGTCTGGCCTCATTATATGTCATAAAGATGCTGAAGGGGAAAGTGCTCTCTTCTCTGTCATTTCTTGCCACCTGCCCCATGGCAGTTGCTGAGTATTTGAGTGATGAGACTGTTTTCTCAAGGGATGAAAAACCAGTCTTCCTTCAGGGTCATACCTCAAATCACTGGCTCTGACGTCCTGGAGGGCAGAGGGTATTTATGTCCTGGGATGTGGTGTTAGATTTGACCAGTACTGTGGACCCAGTGAGCTCCATGGCCGTCTCTCGGGTGCAGATTTCCCCTCATTTATGTAAATGCTTGTCAGTTTTTCTGATGGATTTACATGGAAACTCCCTGATTTAGAAAACAAAACAACAACAAAAAAATATGTTCCATGTCCGTTGACCTTTGGGTGTTAAGTGACGTGAGTGGAATATATGTGAGGTGGCAACAATAAATTAGGTTTGATAGGTTGTATTGTTCATATTTGTTTTTGCATTTGGTAAATATGGGCTAACATGAGCTTGATTTTCTTGGAAGAACTGCTTCTGCTGTTCTCTCCGTCTCCCCTTACATCTTCATATGCTGCAGAGAATGTGCTGGAGATGAAAGCTGACATTGCTCTTATCTGTGTCAGGAGAGATGATGGAAGATATAATTGGCCTTCACCAAAATTTATTGCTCCTCAACAGTTGGATCCCAGCAACTTGTACTGTGTCTGTATATAGCCAATAATTGAACGTTTTCATTCATTTTCTTCAGTCATCTCAAGGACCAAATTAACCAGAAAAGTTGTATAATTCAATTACTGAACAAACAAAAAAAGCAGACCAATTACCTATCATTTGCTTTCTGAGCCTTAGGAATATAGCCTAGATGCAGGGTATAAGTTGAAATGTACTGTTTTATAGACAGATCCTGGGAAATGCTAGTTTACAGAGTGTTATTTGTTTTGAGTCTAGACTTTAGGCCACCACTGTCAAATAGAAATAAAATGTGAGTTTCATATGTATTTAACATTTTTCTACTAGCCATATTAAAAAATAAAAATATAGCTAAAATTAACCTTAGTAATATATTTTCCTTAACCCATCATATCAGAAGTTCTATCATTTTGATTTGAAATTGGCATTTTAAAACTATTGTTGAGATATTTTGTTTTTCCATCATCATCACTGAGTCTTTGGAATACTGCATGTATTTTACATCCGAGTTGAGATTGTCTGCATTTTCAGGGGCACAGGGATCACACAGGTCTGCTGACCACCACAGTGGACAGCACATGTCTAGGCTGGTTGAGATGTAATAGAGAAAGAAAAAAGTACAGGAACAATTGTACCATTACTTGTAAAAAAAGGTCAATGAACTTTTTCAATAATAAATAGTAATCTATTTATAGTATATAAATAGTAAATCTTCAGATTTCAGGGGTCATATGGTCTAGCTTGCTCTGCTATTGTAGCACAAAAGTAGCTACAGACAATGCATAAACAAATGGAAATGGCTGTGTCCCAATAAAACTTTATTTACAAAGGCAGGTGGTGGGTGAATTTGGCTTCTGGTTTGTCTACTCTATTTTTAACTTTTAAACACATTGCTGTATCATATAAATCAAAATAATTTCTGCTGGGAATTCTTGTTTTTATGTTGGCTAATTCTGTTTGTATTTAGAAACTGTGAATATAGCAAATGATGTGCTCTGTAGTTGATTTCCTTTTTTTTTTTTTATAAAACAATTGGTAATTCTCACTTTGTCATAAGTGTTGTTTGTTGGTTGGTCTAGAAACTGAAAATGTTTTTATATCACTATTGATTGCAACTTTTCTCTCTTTTTTCCCACCTCCCACTCCTCATCCCTTCTGGCTGGAATAATATTTCTGGGTGTTTGGCTATCATGTTCCTACTCATATTATCCTGTTAAAACAGGTAAGATCTTATCTTCCTTTTTGAATTATGATTCTTCCTAATGTTAAATGTTTTTAAAAATACCATGACAAAGGTCTCATACATTTATTTTAAATTATTTATAGCTACATTGGTATAGACATTAGTATAGAATAAAAGATGGATTTCAATAAACTGGGTATATCCTCTTAAAATATTTTGTAAATCATGGCTTACACTTAAAAAAATCAAAAGTAGATGGATACAGGATTATACTTAGTTTTTCATTCTCAATCTGGATATGATTCTGTCATAAATTGATACATGCTTTTATGTGTATTAATGGGATTATGTTAAAAACAAAACAAAACAAAGATCCCTTTTTGCATCAAGAGTGCTAGAGATGTCTCTCTGTGTCATGGCACTGGGGAGTGTGCCAGCATGTTCTGTGAAGCCGGGGGGTGATGGGACCATTGATCATTTGGTCATATCATGGCAGAAGCTCTCTTCACGTATGTTTTGACTCCTTGGTGTGAACCAGTTTTAGACCAGCTCATCAGGAAGTAATGGGAACATTTAAAGAAGATACAAACATCTTTAAGACTCTTCTTGTTATGGAATTTTAAAATTGTGTCTTTGGAAAACAAAAACCCATTTTAAGATTTGCTCATCCCCATTTAAAACAACAACATCTCTGGAACCCCTCTGGGGTCAGTTCTGCCTGGTCCCACTGCCCCTGTCCTGGATGGGTGATCTGATGGTGATCTGCTGCAGTGATTCAGTGACCCACTGAACACAGGTAGAGACCCCTCCCCCAGGAGGCCCTTGCTACTCTCCACCACCCTGTGCCTAAAGAAACCCCTCAGAAGAACTCCCTCAGCTGTCCTCTCCATCCCCAAGTGGCCCTTTCCCCCTAGTACACCTTCCTCTTTCTGATTTCAAGGGGAAACGAGGCCCCTCAGCATCTGAACCTTGCCGTTGTCTCTTGCATCTGCCTCCTCTGGACCTCGTGTCATCTGCTGAGCCTCCTCCTGGAGATCTTTTCTTTGCCAGCAGATGTCTGACTGCAGCCCACATACATCACAGGGCTTCCTGAGCCCTAGAGACAGACCTCTGTCTCCCTTCCTGTCTCCCCGCACTCCTCTTCCTTCTTCTTTACCACTTGCCTCTGAAGAGACATTGTCCTCATCTCCATCCTCACTCACTCCCTACAGGCCACCTACAGTCTTCTTACTGGTCAAGTTGTCCAGGTCATGAGTCCAGTGTCCCCTCCTGATGTCTGACCCCACCACTGTGCCATGGTACTCCCTTCCTCCCTCACCCGCCTCACTGTGGTCCCCTCTGATTGCCTTCTCCCTTCTGACCACCCCTTCCTTTTGGTCTTCTCTGAGGTAGGTATTCTGGAAGGCTCTGCTTTTGATGTCTCCTGCTGTCCCTTGGAAAGCCGTCTTCATGGCTTTAGGGTGTCCATCTGTATGAACAGTGAGCCCGTCCCCAGCTCTGCTCTAGCCTGTGCTTCACATTTCCCAGCCTGCTCAATAACTTTGAATTTGATATGCCCCGAATAGTATCACCCTCTTTCCCCTCTCTTTTGGACCACCATCATTCTTTCACTCTCCTCCTCACCTGTCACATCTGTCACTTGTGAGGCCTACCTCTGCCTGCCTTTTCCACCCCTCAGCCTTGGGCGCTCTCTGTGGGATCACTGGCGTACCCTTCTCCCACTGGCCCTGTGACCTGCTCCTCTCAGATTAATCTTCAAAAAGTATAACTCTAATTCCTTTATTTTCCTGCTTTAAAAATCTTCCTTGACTCCTTATTATTTTTTGATACCTTAGAACATTTAGCGCCTGACATATATAGTAAGTGCTCAGTAAATGTCAGGTATTTTCCTCCTCTGCTTCTCCATTTTCTTCTGTATTCTTACATCCTCATTTTGCCATTTTAAAGCCTTCTGTGATCTGGGCCAACCATCTTTTCTACTTTATTTCCCATCGTGGAACTAGAATAGGAACTGGGGAACTCCAATTGACTTCTGCAGGTGACTGTAACCCAGGGTGAAAAATGAGAAACTGTAAGAAATGAAACTGGCTAGGGGAACAGGGGACAATCCAGGGAGGGAGCTTTTCTTGGGCTTTTGAACTTTATCCTGTAGGTGTTATGAAGGGTTTCAGATAGAGGCATGGTATGCATGTGTGCCAACTAATAAAGACCATCACTCTTCTGACTCATTATGTCCCCTCCCCTGTTACTCTTGAAATCCTTGGAAGGCGGATTTGGAGTCCTAGCATTTCTGCAAAGCCTTCTGTTATCTTCACAGCTCCACTTCCAAGGCTCCATGATGCCGTGATTACCTTCAACTTCCCGTCTTCTGGATGTCTCCTGTGTCCACAGCACAGGTCTCTCTCCAGCCCACAGGGTCCATGTCTAAACCAGGGGCAGCATGGTGCCATGCATTTAGCAGGTGCCCTGCAGGGGGTTGTAGAAATTTAAATTCGAACTAGATGTTTTTGAGCATTTGCCATGTTGTGAGATTTCACAGCAGGTTTATTCAGTATCACTATTTCTAGTGATATTTTTATTATAATATTTAGTCAAACTTAATAAAATCTTTCTAACTAAACAAAACTAGGCTTTGCTGGGTCAATTAGAGACCTACCAAGTCTGAATAGTTTTATTCCCAAGCAAAGAGAAAATTGTCTGATTCCTTCCTTTCTACCTGCTCTTTTCCATGCCTATCTATCTCAGACTATTATCTGAACAGCTTTGAACTCATAACCTCTTGAGAACATGGTCACGCACCAGGTGATACCTACTAACCTTTACTTAGCTTTTCAGAAAGAATAAGATTGCAATTCCTTTTTAGTTATTTATTTTATTGTACTGTCCATTGCCAATTTTTACTACACACACACTCCGTGAAATCTGATTTCTAGACCTGACAATGAAATACCAGCCTGTGAGCTTTTCTCCTTTTATTTTTAAGGCACATAACAGGATGGCCAATCTTTAGGCCAAAACATCCCATTTTAAAAATGTATTCTTATAAATGTATATGACAAAAAGACACAAATATTTACATGAGAGAAAGATCATAGTTGGTTTTTGCTGTAAGTATTATCCCAGGAAAAAGTTGCTGGGGGGGGGGGGGGGCGGAATCAGCTCTCCTGACTAGGAGGAACACCAGCTGTGGGTGGACTCCCTCTGCTACCACGCCCTTCCTGGACAGAGGAGGTGGCTGTTTTCAGGGAATGTCTAAATCCTTGTGGTGTAGACAGAAACTCTGACCAGATATGACAGGGAGTCTCAAATAGGTCTAAGCAGCTGGGGAGGTGAAGAAGTGCCTACTGAGAAAAGAAAAGTGGTGCAGAAAGGCCATGCACCCATGAACCCACACACATGGAGCCCTGGGAGAGCCAGTGCCCTCCCCACTTCCTCCCTAAAACAGACACACATACACACACACACACACACACACACACACACACACATCCAGCCTGTTGTGAAATCACGTACGCTCTAACTACAAAATGCAAGGCAGTAGAACACACTGGAGCATGAATCTGAGGCTCTGAAATGCCATCATGCATTATTTATTCCTCCTGATACAAAAATATATCACAAATGAATTTAAATGAGAGAGATAATCTTTCTTCTTTTCCCCTGATGATAGATTCAAACTGGATACATTCCTTTATTTTATTTCAACCTGTCTGCTAAAATAGGCCAGTGTGTTATAGAAATATGCTTTTCTCTTTGAGGTGAGTTAAATGGCACAACTCAAGGAAATTTTTCTTTGAATAAAAGAAATTTTGTTTTTAAATTGGCTTTTTAACTGTGTTGCATTCTCTGGCGATCAGCTCTAGGAATGTTAGAAGTGCTGTCATTTAAAACTCAGAGGAAGATGAATAGAACTACAAAGCCACAGGTGAATTATGAAAAAAAGATGAATTATGGTGTGGTTCTAAAGACTTCTCCATCCCAGTTAATGGCATTTGGGGAAAATGATGTGGGAGAGAGCATGGTTTGATAATTATTTGTCAGATGAGTGCGTG
The DNA here is from genome assembly GCF_045843805.1 of Urocitellus parryii. NCBI lineage: Eukaryota > Metazoa > Chordata > Mammalia > Rodentia > Sciuridae > Urocitellus > Urocitellus parryii. Next base: position 100,049,365 of record NC_135534.1, read on the forward strand.
TTATTCTATACTAATTTGATTGCTATTAAAAAACCAGACATAAATGAACTGTAGAAGGCAGAGTGATAGCATATTGAGTGCTCAGTAGGTGCCAGGTGCTGCTGAAGCACCTCACTTATTTGACTCACTTATTCCAACCTTAGGTATTGGTATTTATCCACCTCATGTCTCCATGGAAGATACAGAAGAGCAGAGCTTATGAGTACAAGTTGTAACAGAGGAGTCTGGTTTTGAACATAGGTGTCAAATGCAGGAGCCCAAACTCTTACCTAATTATGCGGTCCTGTCTTCTGTACAGTACTGGCAGGACCAATGTTGTTGACTTACTACAAAATATATGTAGTTTCAATTTTGTTTTATTTTGCAGTACTGGGAATTGAACCCAGGGCCTCTGGCCCACTAGCAAGTGCTCTACCACTGAGCTACAGCCCCTGCCCCACATTTCATGTTTATATACAACTCTGCTACCTTAAATTGGAACTTTGCTTTTATAGCAATAAATTAACAGGAGTTGACTCTTGGAGGGCCAAAGACACTTGGCTGCAAAGACACCTATTCACAGTCTTCAATGTTTTAAAGGCAACAACGTAGCAGATGGTAGATGGATAGAAGACAAAAAGAAAGATAATATAGGATGGATAGATGGACAAAGAAAGAAGGGAGGGGGGAAGGAGCTGAGGGGTAGGTAGGTAGGTAGATAGATGGGTGAGTAGCTAAGTAAAGGACGGTTCACAGATGTGCAGAGATATTGGCGGTTAGTTTTCTTCTTCAAAGCTTTGTTTGCTAGACTTTTGTGTGATTGATAGAGACATATGTAGGTCCTCGGATATCTGATGCTGCAGGTACTTTTATTGGAACATGTGAGTTCTGTAAGGCTGAAAATACAGGAGCTAGCATTTTTACTATGCTGTGTTTTTCTTGAATAGCAACAGACAGGCAAAGTGAATTCTAATTTTTTCATTAGATTATGTTATTTAATTAAAGATTTATTTACTTGAGGAAATTCTCATTCTCCGTGTAATAAAAATCACTATAACGGGTAAAATCACATTAAAAACTGAAATGAAATCACACTTATTTTTTTTAAAAAATTAAGCATATAACCTTTATATAAAGCAATACTGAAAAATTTTTCAAATTTTTATGATAAGACATAGAATAATAACATAGTATTCTGTTTTCAGGGCAGAGCAGGTTGGAGGCACAAATTCAGTTTAAGTAGGGACTCAGCACTACTTCGCTGTCCCACTTGTTCTGTGGTGTTGAGACTCCTTCTGCTTTACTTCTGCCCTCTTTCTCCTAATCCTCGCATGTGCCAGTCGTGGTGGCCGCTGTCCTCCCCGGCTCTGGCTTGCTGCAGTGACTCCTGGTTGCCATTCACCTCTCTGGGCTTCACATTCCGTGCCTGAAATGGGCATTGTAGCAGTGGCCTCTTCGGAGGTGGCTGCTGAGACGTAAGTCAGTGGACATTCTGATGTTACTTTCCTCTGCTTTTCCTGAGAAAAAGAGACCAAACTTAGAACTTCGCAATACTGAGATGGAGGGGAAAGAGCCATTTGTTTGGACTGGCACTGCCATCTGTTTCAAGATCTTCTTTTGACAGAAGCATTGAAAGCTTTTTAAAGATGGGTATTCAGGTGGTTAGAAAGGATTTCTTTTGAATTTTTTACTGAATGACATTACATAAGTGTCTTAGGTGCATGTTTATAAATTAGGTTTCCTTTGGGTTCACCGTATAATCTGTGCAGATTTGCTGGGATCACCAGAATGTGGAACCTTTCCTGTGAATGACTGAAACTCACTGTTGGACTCAGATATAAAGTCACCCCTGTCATTGGCACCTGTGTCACCCATCCTGATGTGGAAGTGTGGGGAGGCTAAAGTTTTTCTGATTCCCCAGGTTCTCTTTGCTTTTGCAAACTTTGTGAAGAACTGTGCTCTGATATTTCCCCATCTGTGAGACAGCCAGAGGCTATTATTAAAAAACCTGGGCTTTGGTTTATTCTGCCTGGCTCAGGCCTAGCTCTGGACATTTACCAATTCGGTGACCTCAGACAAGTTGCTTCTCTGAGCTTCAGATGTCCCCAGGGGACACTCAGTGGGGTGATGTGCATGGCACACCTTGTCCTGTGAGTTAGCTAAGGGTAAAGGTGGACAAGGCAGGTACAGCTCCTGCCCTGGTGTTAGGCTCAGCATAGAGCTCTATGAATAGAGCACACCGTCAGACTTGCTTTTCAGTGCAAGATCCTGTGATCTGGGAGTGACTGCTTAAGGGGTTTGGGGTTTCCTTTTAGGTTGATGCCATTACTTTGGAACTTGAGAGAGATGGTGATAGTGTGACACTGTGAAAGCAAAAAATGCCACAAAATTGCCACTTAAAAACGATTACTTTAAAAAATCCTATGATCAACTCACCCCAAGTTGTGATTCATCTGGGGCTTGAGTCTTATTGGCCTTAAGATAATTTCTTCCCTGAAAGTTCCTTTCCTTTATTTGGAAATGCCTTTGAAACTCATGGGTCGGGGCCAGAGGGTAGCTGTTGACTGTGAGTTCAGATATCGCCAACCGTGCTTTTCACAACTCACTGTATCTGATGCTTGAGGTTCTATTTCTGCTCTTTGGTGCAGGGAGATGTTCTCTGGCACAGGGTCTATCTGTTCAATTTCCAATTTAATTTAATGATATTTTACATGAATTAATTCTTTTCCATTTTGGGTGGTAAGAGTTTCTTTTTCCCTAATTCAATTTATTAAGATGTAGCATCATTATATATAAAGTGAGGGACTGGGTTAAGATTATTTTAATTCTTTTCTAACTGTAACCAACTTTCTTAAAGTTATATATATATTTATTGTAGAAAACTTGCAAATGTGGACAAACAAAAAAGGAAGATAAAAATTACCCATTTAAAAATAAATAATATCAACCCTTGAGTCCATCCTTCAGGTCTTTTTTCTACATGCAAACACTATACTTTACGAATCACAGGTTTTTAAAAAATATTTTGAATTTTTTTTAGTTATTGATGGACCTTTATTTTATTTATTTGTATGTGATGCTGAGAATTGAACCCAGTGCCTCACACATATTAGGCAAGCACTCTCCCACAGAGCTACAACCCCACCCTAAATCACAGTTTTTTTTATTATATTACAAACTTAAATAACTTGCTTTGTATTTTTAATTTTTATGTTTTCTATTCTATTTTCTTTAATATCTAAAGATACCTATAAAATATTTAATTACATAAGATATTAACCACTTCCTGCCATTGAACATTTTTGCACCCTGGAAACATTACAGTGAACATTCTTGTAGCTTTCTGCACTAATTTTCTTTACTGGGTATAATTAATTCCTTGAGATGGAGTAGCTGGGTCTAAAGGTGTAGGCATTTTTGAGACCTTTGATAACTCTATCAAATGGTTGTCTTGAAAGTTCATAGTAACACGGCCACCAGGGCAGAGTTATCTGTTGCCTCCTGCCTCTGGGGTCTTCAGATACTGTTCCTGTGGCTTTGGAAACCCAAAGCACTCTATAGAAACCAGGTACCCTTCTTGGTGAGAGACTCTCAAGTTTCCCATCTTGGAGGGGTGTTGAATTCAATAGCATGGGGATTTCATTTGGGACTGAATCCGCGTGGGTAGTAAGTTATTTACCTGACAGTAATCGAATCCAGTCCTTAGCTCAATTGGATGTGCTGGTGGTACCTACCTGAGGGAATTGCTGCAAGTCGAGTCAATAAAGCAATTTCGAATGGAAGAAAACCTGAACTTCCTTTTTAAAGAATAAATAGACAAAGGACCTTTCCTTTGAAACATTGTTAATTAAAATGGAGCTTGAAGAACCCTTGAGCTGTGGAAACCAGATTTGGTTATTTCTCAGAAGTTGTCTTTTATGAAATGTGACTTGAATTTTCATCTTGTGCTTAATCTTCATAAAGCCTTGCACTGGGCCCCCCCTCCACCCCTCAAAAGTCAGGTTTTCATGGTGTTCTGGGTACACGGGAAAGCTATGAGTAGATCATCTGGGAAACACCACAGCCTGTCAGGAACAGGAAATTTAATTAGTAAGATTTAGTGTAGTATGATAAGAAGCAATTTCTTGCTTCTGGATAACTGAAGGAGTATTTTACTTGTCTCCTGGTTTAAAGAAAAATTTGGGAAACCTGAACTTATTTTAAAAATTCCAACTTTTTCTAATATAAATAATTATGGTAATGATCCAGATCTCCCTAACTGTAACTACAAAGACAGCCTCTCTGACAGTGATGATATTATTGGCCCTGGTACCCACCTGCACATCATGTGATTACAACAGAATCCTTTTAGGTACTTGGAGTTCCCTTGAGGGCTTTCTCATGCTCTGTATTAGTCTGTTTTCTGTAACTATAACAAAATACCACTGGGTAATTTATGGAGAAAAAAAATTATTTCTTGGAGGTCTAGAGCCTGGGAAGTCTAAGAGCATGGTACCAGCATTTGACCAGGGCCCTCTGCTGGTTCATAACATAGTGTCAGGGAAAGCAAACGCGAGAGAAAGAGAAAAGTTGGGCTGAATGCATCGTTTTTATTAGGGACTCACTCTCTCAACAACTAATTATTCCTTAGATACTGCCCTTTATCCATTCGTAAGGGCAGAACCTCTTGTGAGTTTTGGAGGAGACATTCAATCTGTAGCATTCTCACATGTCACTCAGAGTCCATCATAGTAGGCTCCTTTGGTTTTCCCATGCTGGCCTTCTTTTCTTGGGCCCACACCGAAGCCTAGGTCTAGGCTGGGCATGGATCTGTGCAGCCTCTCCCATGCTGTGCTCAGAAACCATGTCTGCTTCCTACCTGGAGTCAAGTTGGTGAGCCTGGCACTAGGCCACCTTAAGGTAAGTTCATTTGCTTAACCACCGCAGTCATTCATGCTTGGGGATATCTGACAGATCCCCATCCTCAGAGTGGGCCAGGTGTGCTCACACATGTCTGAATTCAGGTTCAGGCCACTAGTCTAATGAATTCACCTTCATGCAAAATAGGCAGTGTTTAAGTGAGAAACTGAGGCTCAGAGAGGTGAAATGATTCACCTAGTAAGCAAGGATTGATTTGGTTCTAAAACAGTTGTCCCATTCGCTTTTTAAATTTCCTGACACTTAATTAGAGCTCGGTGTCAGCCAATTTAATGCCAAGTTGGGTGGTTTGTAAGTTCAATTTAAAAGCCCTATCCACAACATATGAAACCCTTACCTGCGGCATTAGCTATCCCCTTTATAACCAGGTGTTGTAACCCTTTGAAACCTGGTTTAAGGATTAAACCAGAGAAAGGATGCTCTTCCACTTGAATCTTCAGAGTGCTATTGACTTTCCCTGGTTAAACCCTGAAAATCTAATTGCAGGTAATGGCTACAACTCTGACATTACTTGGAGGCTTAAAAGTTTGCTGGAAAATTCTTTTCCATTCCCTGGATTAAAGGAGAGTCCTGGTGGGGGTGTTTTCACTTACAGTCTCCACTTGGACCTCCTTGGTTTTTGGGAGGCCAGGTTGGGCCAGTCTCTAAGTCTTTTCAGATGATTGCTAATAGCTTTATGGTTTTAATGGAAAATCAGAATTTTTTTTTCTTTTTCCCTCATGCATCATGTTGCTTTTATGGCATTTGGGGCTTTCTGCATGACCATGGCGATTACTCCAGAGTCAAAGGAAAACAAGGGAGCCATTCAAAAGTGAAACACAACATTTATAAGATGGATTGAAGCCCTTAAACAGCAGGCTGTAGGGAGGCCTTGAGACTGAGTTATACCTTGTAGTAACTGCTGTCTCACTGGCCATATTCAGGGCTGATCTGTCTGTAGAATGACAGAGCCAGTCATAACTTAGTTACAGGCCACCATGTTTATCAGAGATGGTGCATAGCCCGAAGGAACACGTCTGAAGATTGCTGATGCATTAAGCCCGTTCTTTATGATTTGAAATGTTTTAATATACTTCCTTGACTTGCCTTATTTCCTGAATTTCACTTTCTCTGAGGAAAATTGGAACATCTCTCACTTTCTAAATTTCAGTTTTTATGAGGTTGACATTTTCCTTAGTGTACTGTGGGCTATAAATTATTGAGATACATTAAGTAAAACTCCGCTTTCTAGGCCCCAAACACCTTGTAACATGGATGAAAAATAAATGATTTGAGAAGATTTTAGCAATCTCAAGAACCAGTTTCAAAAATAATGATGCTAAAAGGAATGTATCAGTAGAAAATGGCCAATATTTTATATTTAGTGTTTGTTTCCAAACCCTGATTCATACATTATGGAAATCTTTATTAATTATAGAATTCTCTAGTAAACTTAAAGTCATTTCCATCATGAGAAAAAATATCTTTTAGGATTGTACGTGTAGTTTTGCACATAAACATTCTCCTTTTTTATTTAATATGCTTTTGCCATCCTCCAATCAGCCCTTGCTGTGTCAGCTCCACAGTCCTTGGACTCTCAAGCAATAGTGTGTTGGATATCATCTCAGATGGGCCAGGGGCCACTCCCCCTGGTGTCCATGACCTTATGGGACCTGAACTTTTGAATGCAGATTGGACTCTAACCTAAAACAACAGTCTGAGACCCTAAAGCAGAAGACCCAGCCTGGCTGTGTTTGGCATATTGACCCACAGAGCCAGATGTGCTCACACATGTCTGAATTCAGGTTCAGGCTTCAGGTTCAGGTTCAGGTTCAGGTTCAGGCTAAGGTACAGATGTGCCTTGTTTTTCCACTAAGTTGGTTGTAATATTCCCACATGCCAATAGATAGCTAATACATTCATATAATCATTTAATAGTCCATTCATTACAAATTTCTTGACCTTCTATTATAATACTAGGGGCTTGGTGTTAGGTACTCGAGAAACAAAGAATGAAAAAGTCAATAGCTTCTTTAAATTGCATGAGTGATGAGTGTTGGTTGAGTAAGGTCCTGGAGGTACAGTGATAGAGGTAGTCCAAGTAACTTGAAGGAACAAAGATGCAGAGACTCTAACCTGCAGGTAGGGAAAGATGAAGAGCAACGTGAGGAAGGACTTCTAGCTGCAGGGACACCCAAGCTCTGCAGTAATGACTAGGAGACAACCAGGAGGAGTACAGGGGAGAATTTTACTTAGGGGTTAGAATAGATGAACAAGAACTTATTGAAGACTGTATCCCAGGCTCAAAACAGTGTGAGTAAAGTAGAAAAGTCGAGTACTTTTAAGATTAAATTCTTCCTCATTTTAAGTGGGTTTTCTAGATCTTGGTTGTTGTACTTACAGAGACAATTCAGAAGCATCTTCAAACATGACACATAATCTGATTGTGATGCAGATTTTTTTCTTCTTAATTCATCATGTTTTATGATACTGGTTCCAGGGGACAATTGAGAATCATTGTCTCTTTTTTGACATGATGAATTATGTTTGGATATATATCTGTTCATTTGTAGCCGTCTTCATTTTAAAGTCTGAATCCAGGTCCTTAAGAAACTGTACATTTCTTTAAAAGACTATATGTGTTTCAAAAATGTAAGATTCAGTTTACCTAGAATTCTGGTTTTAAATATTGATTTTAAAAGATTCCCCTGCTCTGTAAACTTGTAAAAAATAATTTAAATTATTCATATTTCTAAAGAGCACTGGATATCTCTTTTGTGGAAGATTCAGAAGGTCTCCCATGGCTTCCTATCATAAATCTGAATTTCAGCTTTTTGGCTTCAAATTTCATTTTTTAAAAAAATCTCTGCTCAAATTTCTACACATGGAAAGAGAGTGCATCGATATCTTCTGCATTTCATTTCCTCAGCGTGCACTGTGACTTCCCCTGCACATGCAGTTTTCGTTGTTGTCATTAGTCACTCCAAATTTTTCCTAGAGCTGTGAAGAGTACACAAGGTGTTGATCAAGGTGTTGGAAATAAATGGAAGAATAAATAAAGAGTGGTGGTTGAGAACATTTAACAAAAGAGCTCCCCTCTTAAGTGCATGAGGTTATTCGTATGTTAATTAGCTCAATTTAGACATTCCACAGTGTTTACAGGTTTCAAAGCATCATGTTGTATGTGATATACGCATATAATTTTTGTCAATTTAAAAGATAAATCAAGATCTCTGCACTTTTTAATTACATAGTATATATTGCCTATAGGCTTTATGCTCATAGTAGGTCTCGAGAACTTATTCATTTCACATAACCCAAAGTCTACACCCTTTGAACATCTCCTCCCTTAGTCCCTGAAGATCCACCGACCATTCTAGCCTCTGCTCCAGGAGTTTGACTATTTTAGATGGTGCACGTAAGTGGGATGATACAGTGTTTGTTTTTCTGTGACTGGGTTTTCACTTAGCATGATGTTCTCTAGGTTCATCCGTGTTGCCCCGAATGGCAGGACTTAGTTAAGGCAGATTAGCATGCCACTGTCTGCATAAGAAGGGATTCTCTCCTTTCTTAGTAGGAATGCTTTGTCCTTGACTGGAGGATTCCTTGCTTTGTAGTCCAAATCACATTTTACTTGAACAATTCTTTCCAATACCTTCTCACTTTTCCCTTGACCTATGATTTTCTGAAAACTAGGTAAATCATGGAAGTGATACTATAAATAAGCAAAACTCTTAGTCAAGCTTCTTTATGATTTATTACCCCTGGCATTAAGACTGACAGTCACAAAGGAGGGAAAGAACCCTGGGACAGAGAGATCTCCCATTTCCCATTCCCTTTATGAGCCAACTTGGTTGACTGACGTAGGACAAGTATGTGGAACTCACATATGCCCCCTGTGTGGGTAAAATAGATGGATTGCAACAAAGATAATTTCTTCATTTTCTTTTCTGAACAATCATGCAGTTTGTTCTGAGCTCATTTGGCTATGATGGTTAATACCAATTGTGACAATAACAGAAATTAGGTGAATAGGGCCATCCTCTGATTTGACCACTCACATTAAGAGATTTGAACCTGGGGTTCTACATTTGTGTGTACTTATAAGCCAAATAGGAATTCAGTTTTTCTTGGATCAATTAACTTGATAAAAGTATATAGTCCATCTTGATGGTTCAGTTTTTGAGGACCTAGTCTACTGCTCTCATATCCAGCAGGCATGAAATTTGGCACAAGTCTAAGGAAAAGCACCCTACTATGAAGCTGCCATCTGCCAGGGAGGTGGGTGTGTTTGAGACAGCTTTCTGTTACTGTGACAAGATACCTGAGATAACCAATTTAAAAAGAGGAAGGGTTTATTTTGGTTCATGGTTTCAGAAGTTTCAGTGCATGATCCCTTGCCCTGTTTGCTCTGGGCCTGTGACAGCACAGTAGTACATCATGGTGGGTGTAATAACAGAGGCAGCCTGTTTATCTCTTGGCAAACAGGATACAAAGAAGAAGAGGCCGGGGTCCCAGTAGCCCCTTCATGTCTCCAATGGCCCAACTTACTTCTGCTCAACCCCACCTCCCGGTAGTGCCACAGGCTGGTGACCAAGCCTTTGAACACCTGGGCCTTTGAGGGATGCTCCAGACCAACTCGAGCAGTGGGGGACGATATGAGCACAGTGCACACATCTGTTCACACACCTGATTTTTCTGTTGTAATCAGAGACTCGCAGTTACCATTAGTGATGCCTGGCACATTGGCAGGGTTTTGAAACTGGCCTCTGCCTCTAGTCCCTGAACATCCCTATCACTGCGAAAGGTGACCACGTACCCATTAAGTAGTCATTTGTCCTTCTCGTCCTCCCCCAGTATCTCGCAGCCAGTAATCTGTGCTCAGTCTCTGTGGATTTGCCCCTTGGGGTCATTTTGTATAAATGGAATCAGGCCATGGAATCTGGGACCTTTTATTCTGCTTTTCTCTGAGCCTAGTATTGTCAGCGTGACTGATTTTCACCAAATGTCTGTGACGTGCTCTGTGTGGATATACAGTAATAAACAAAATCAGTGTGTTCTCCGTCCTTCCACGTGAATCTCGTGTCATAGCGGTAGAATCAGACCAAAAAATAAAAAAAAAAAAAACAATACATAAGAGAACTTTAAACCATGCTCAGTGCCCAAACAGACAACGGACATGGTGGCTGAGCTAGAGAATAATGAAGGGGTACAAAGGGCTTCTTACCAAAACGAGAGGTCAAAGAACATTTCTTCATGGAGCCACATCTAAATTTTTTTAAAAAATCAAAAGTTTAGAAAGAATCTTGTCTGTGAAGAATGAGAGGAAGGATTTTTCAGAGAGAAGGGGCAGCGTGCGCAAAGTCCCTGTGGTCAGAAAGAATCCTGCAGCTTTTGGAAGAAGGCCAGAGTGGCTGAAGTAACTGGAAGAGCTGGAGGGGCAGGGAGGGCTCTGGATTTCACTCTGGAGATAAACGAGGTGCCCATGAAGTATTTTAAGTAAAGAGGGAACATGAGGTGCTAAGTAGAACATGAGGGCAGGACCAGTCAAGGGGCAGTCTCACAGCTTGCAGAGGGCAAACAGCCCCAAGATTCATAATATTTATGGCCGTGTCCTGCTATATAGCTGTATGTTGTCTGTTGTTCATTCTGAGATAGCTTTCCTATTATTTCCTACTATTCTGACTTGACCCTTTGGTCTCTGCCTGTAACTAGCCTGGCCCTACGGTCACTGGGATGCCTTGAGCTCAGAAGTCTCCATCCCCAGTAGGAGGCCTTGGCATTCCACCCACCAGCACAGGCCAACTCTGGGTCTTGCTCTAGTCTGCCTCTCCTGGAAAACTCTCAGTATCCAGTGTTCCTAAGCTGGACTGGTGATGCTGAACCCTTCAAATGAACAGCTTCATTGCAACATGCCCAGTTCACCTGGTGATAAACAGGCACATAGTGGGCCCACATAGTTAACATGATTTGGAGGGGGTTCCCAGGAACCACTCACATCCAAGCTGTACACCCACATTGCTAGAACTTCAAGCCACTCAATCTATGCTATACAAGCATGACACTTCAGTTCTTTCTGACCCTGACAGGCTACAGCCTTGTAGAAAAAAATGCAAAAATCATGTTAAAGTGATCTTTCAAATCCTTCAGAATATTCATGAAGTATTAGCTTGAACTGAATTCACAGAAAACAGTCTCTACTGTGTGTGACTAGTATCTCATTTGGCCTTTTGTGAAGAAATAATGCAGCTGCTTTGCCTAATGTAGTCATGTTTCTCCTTGTAAAAGATGGAAGACATCTCCAATCATGTTGTTCCAGATTTATATGGACAGATTTAACAAGTATTGAGACAGCTCTAATCAGCTGTAGGAATAAAAATTGTTTTCTGTGGGGACCCTGACTACTTTCCATTAGATGGCATTCCTGGTAGGGAATGATTGACATTCTGATGGAGTGTGGAGATGAGGAAATTGCAGTCCCAGTGTCATTGTGCTCTTCTTCCTCACTGCGAGAACTATTTTTAACCCATTAACATATCTTGAAATGGGTCATGATAGTGTGTTTAGGAAATCAGCATCTTAGTACTTTCAGGCAAGAGTAGCAGGGCTGGTAAAATTATGATGCTTCATCTTTCAAAAGAACATACTTGAAGTCACATTTTACATCTAAGCCAATGCTTAGTTAAATGGTAAAAGTGAGTAATATAATCAAACCTTAAGAAGTCAAGATTTAAAGGTATACTATTATATCTTTTCATTTTGAAACTATTTTCCCTCACTCTATGTATTTATCTATCATTGGAATGTTTATTTTGTTTTAGGTTCTATTCTAAAAATTGAAATACATCATCTTATTTAATTCTCCATTCAGCTTTGACAGTTTGTATCGATTCTTTCCCCATTCCTTAGGTGAGACCAAGGCTTACCCACTCCTACCAGATATATCTGAACCTATTCTTGAACTCGAAATCTGAAATTAGCAAACTCATTGATCACCAGTTTTAGGTGCTATGGGAAATATAATTTTTCTTAATTAATTTTTATTGGTGCATTATAATTATATATAATAGTGAAACTTATTGTGACATATTCATGCATGCACATAATTTGGTCAATTTAATTCTCTGGTATGTTCCCTTTCTTTCCCTCCTCACTCCCATGGGGAATTTAAAATGTAAATGACATTTTTCTTTTTTATCCTTTGAGGCACTTAAAATAGAAAACTTTAACATGTCAAAAGTTTTCAAGAGAATAAATAATTATAATGTTTAATATGAATAAAGATGGTTGCATATAGAAACATTTATGGATATGCCTTATATACACTGTGTAGTATAGACATGTGTTTCTTTACTCCATTACCAGGTGAGAGGTTTTAAAAGAAACGATACTCCAGTAGCAATAAGCACACCTAGCACCCAGGTTTGATTTCTAATATTATTTTCCAGTAAAAGGAACCAGGGCTCCTTGGATAAAAGGCTGACTGTAGGGCTGGAGCAAGAAATGCAGATGAGTCTGCGTCATCTTATGCCAGAAAGAAAGAAGTGCTCAGAAACAAAAACAAAAACAAAAATCCCACAGTGGTTAGGGTGCATCAGAGGGACAAGGGGCCAACTGAAAGGGCTCCCGGTTCCAAAACTGAAGAAATGTGAGCACCAAAATAAATAAAACAGCGTTATAAACCAAAGTGCAAAATAAGCATCCATGTGTCTATACCAATACAAACAAATGGCCAAATAAATTTAGGTGTGAGAGAAGAATTAAATTTCCCATGTGAAAAGAAATTCCAAGTAAGTTTGTGGGTGCATTACTATAAAGGACTACCAGTGTTACCCCCTCCTCAAGAGTGGGCTGCGCTTAGTGACTTCCTTCGTCCCCTGTGGAAAGAGAAGAGAAAAGATTAACTTGACAGTGGGGAAACCTGGTGTGCACTGCCCATGCCGTGGGATCCAGGGCCGCATCAGCAGACGTGAACCCTGTGTGATCTTCCCACAAAACCCATCACCCCAGTCTAACTAGGAGAAAGACCCCAGCCAGGTCCCAGTAGAAGGGCATGCAATAGAGTTCTGACCAGGATCAGAATAAACGAAGTCTGAAAAACTGTTAGGGTCCTGAGTAAACAAAGTATGAGAAACTGTCACAGCTATGAGGAGCCTAAGGAGACCTGACAACTAAGTGGCACATGCTGTCCTGGATGGGATCCTGCACAGACAATGGACACTAGGTTAAAAAGAGTTGGTGAAATTGTGGCAATGTTGGCTTCATCATTTGTAACAAATGTATCATACTAAAGTGGGACGTTAATAATAGGGAAACTCGTCCAGTTGATGGAGTAGATAGAAAGCTGTATTATTTTCTTAATCTAAAACATTTTTTTAAGTCTTTTAATTAAAAAATAGTGTATGTGAGCATTTTAGTGTGATTCATCCGAGGAGGTCATTTGCTTGCTCTTGTCCTTTCATTTTCATAATGCATCTGTCTCATTTCTCCTGTGCGTGTAGGATGTAGGTGTGAAATTATTTAACTGAGGATTGTCAGATAAGTAATTTTCGTGAAAAGAATTCATGTTGCACCCATCCAACTTAGAAGATGAATAGTTCAGTGGGGGAAAAAAATCTGTAGGCAAAAAATAACTCTATAATTTAATTTTAATCTTGTAAAAGTCCACATGAAGGTATTAAGATTATTTATGTATAGCAATATATTTATATTCTGTGGTAGTTGTTCTAATGGAACTTAAATGAGCTTTTTGTCTTTTCTGTTTTGCTTCGCTAATTACATAAAGCTTTGCTATCATGTTACATTAATTTATCTTTGGTGCTTCCATGTGGGAGGGAGAAAAAAAAGAGGCAGAAAAGCCCCCATGTTTTGCTAAGGTTGCTCAGGGACACACCAAGCTACAGGCCATCTCGGTGCCTGGGTCCTATGCTTTGCCAGTCATAAACATGTTGGCTGACTTTCAAACTGCACATCCTTTAATCAGCTTTGCTCTTATAAAACTAACCTTCATTTTCCTTTAGGATTTTTGAGGACCGGTTTTCTTATAAATGTACTTAGAGGATGAGAAATGCAAAGCCCTCTCTCAGTCTTTCTTCTAGGAAGAAATAGACTGAAAGCACAGGTCCCATCCTGTGCATTTCCTGTAACAGCACTGGATGAAGTCTGTTGTTATGCCTTTGAATGCTGCTTTCTTCCCACCTGACTGTGACATCCTGAGGGAAGAGGCTGTCTTTCTTTCTTAGAAAGAGTGTACAGTTTGACACAGTAGGTAGTCAACAAATGGAAATTCAGTAAATAACAGAGAAAGGTGCAGTGGAATTGCCAAGTTCTCCTAACAGAGATACTTCTCCAGCCTTCTTGCTATGTGGTCTCCCAGATTCATCTGCTTGACTGGAAGACCAGGGTTTCTTTGGGGGATGTGAGTGTCCTAGAAAAGAAGGAAACATGGCAAGACTGGAAAATAGCACAAGGAGGTACTTACATGATGTCAGACCTCAAAAACCACAGCACCAATTATGCAGCCTTAACTACTCAGCCCGTTTGTTGGATTGTCTTTTTGAAACAGCTTCTTGATTGGTGTTTAATGCCATGAATGGAGAACATTTTGCATTTGACTCACGAATACTGTCACCGTCATTATGTCACCTGGTATTTGAGATTATGACAAAAATGTCTCTCTAGCTCTGTCACCTGTAACAAATACTGCAATTAGCTGTTTTTTCCTCTCTGGCCTCTGTTAAGTTCATAATCCCTTTGGTTATCATCTAAAGCCAAATTGTGTTTTGCAAAATACGTGCCCCCGATATGTTACAAATGACTCCATGAAAAAAGGCTCCTGTAGTCATATAAGCTTGGGGACTCTTGTGTTAAACAAAGGCTCTCATGGCTGGGAGACTTCCGAGTCCTTATGTTAACACACACTAGGTCCTAGAAGGAATTAGAATGGCAGTGCCCAGAACATGGGATTATTCCTGAGTGTGACAACAGTGGTGAACATCTCAAGCTTTAGAGTCACATTCATCTGGATGATGGAACCTTGAGAGAGTTCCATAATTAAGTTTTAGTTTTTGCATCTTTAAGGTGGATATGCGTATAATAGATGTCCATAGACTTATTATGAAAATTAAACAATTGTGTATAAAACACTTGGCACAGTGCCTGGCACATGGGGCATCCTTAGCAAATGGAGCTCTTGGAGAACCTTGGAGTTCTGCAAAACACAATTTTGGAAATGCTGATCTGTAGTCATATTGGCTGTTCATTTAGTTTTACAGATGAGGCCAAGAATAAGTTCCTGTGATGTATTGCATAGTCTAATCTTTGTTCTGTTCCTAGTATGAATGCCAGTTCTTCCTGACATATTGTGATGGAAGCATTTGACTAAAACAGTCTCATTGTAATACTGGCCCTTGTGGGTTTTAGGAACATTACCACTGGAAGATAGGGTTTTGATGATTTGGACCTAGAGGTGGTAATTAGTCCAGGTTGTAGTGTTGTTGTGGCCATAGAATGTCATCCAGGGTGCATTAAGTCTCATAAAACTATACTTTTACAATCTGTCAAGAAGGCATGATACATGGCCTGTGTGGTGGTACATGCGTGTAATCCCAGCTACTCAGTAGGCTGAGGCAGGAGGATTATAAGTTTGAGGCCAGCTTGGGCAACTTAGTATGACCCCGTCTCAAAAATAAGAAGGACCGGGGGTTTTAGCTCAGTGGTGGAACACTTGCCAACCACATGCAAGGCCCTGGGTTCAACCTCCAGTACTGAAAAAAAAAAAAATTTTAAAAAGCATGTATGGCTCACCAATGGAGAGAAGGAATATCTGGCTAAACTTGATTGTGCTTAATTAATATGTGATTAGTATTTGTGCTATATTAACAGATGTCCTGGCACATAGCACTCTGTTTGTATTCATTAATTAGTTCACTTACTGAGTCACAAATATTTAATGACTGCCTTCTATGTACCGGGTGTGGGGAAAGCAAAGATGAACAAGAAGCTGTTCCTGTCCCCAAGGCTCTGGCGTTGACTTGCAGAAGTGGTCCTTGGTATGAATAATTAGAGTAGAGTAGAAATTAGAGTCCTAGGAAGGACAGAGAAGTCTTTAGGGAGAAGGTGGCATTTGAACCCAAGCAGAAAAGGGCTTTGGACTTTCAGGTGGTTTGGTAGAAGGCCAATGGCTGTGGGCAGCGGGGAAGGGTCTGAAGTGGAAATGCAGGCAGGCCAGGACCAGAGCATGATGAAGCCTCTGTGACGGTTAGGGTTAGGGGGTTTCTAGGATTGGGGGCTATGACACACTGATTAGAGTGCCTTTAAGACAGTTGGAAGCAGTATGGAGAAGGCGTCAGAAGGAACCAGAGCGGAAGCAGGGAGACCGGATAATGAAGGTGTTTCAAAAAGACAATCCAACAAACGGGCTGAGTGGTTAAGGCTGCGTAATTGGTGCTGTGGCTCTTGAGGTCTGACGTCATGTAAGTACCTCCTTGTGCTGTTTTCCAGTCTTGCCACGTTTCCTTCTTTCTAGGCTGGTGCAGGACTAGGTGCATTTCTGGACAGGAAAAGGAGGGATGGGAATGTTTAAGACAAGTAGTATGGTTCTAAGCGGATGAAGAGTCTTAAAGGTAATGACCTTGGAGATGGAGAGGTGAGGAGAAGTTTAAGAAATTCTTAAGACACGGAATTGACAGATCGAGCTGCACTTTATTGTTGATGTTATTTTAATGGAAAGGAGTGAGGGAGGACATTGAGGATGACTCTGAGGTTGCTGGCTTTGGAAACTTGGGGAGCAGTGAGACCATGGATGGAGCCAGGGGCTGTGGTGGCCAGAGAGAGAAAAAGTGTGTGTTTGGGGAGGGGAGGGTCTCTGAAGTCTGAAGCATTTACAGGAAGAAAGGGAGACTTGAGAACGACTAGCTGAAGCGTGTAAAGGAAAGAGATGGTAGAGCAGTGCCCCAGCAAGGGCTGGAGTGGGGACGAGGCTGAGCGGCAGCACATGTGGGATTCAGTGAAAGGTGCAGAAGCATTGTCCTTCTGAGACAGTGATTAAAGGAGAAAATTCACAGGTGGCTGGGGGGTTGCAGGGCTGAAGACTTTCTTTTAAAGAAGACTTGAACATGGTGAAGGACTAGAGGGAATCCAGGCCATGGACAGGGAAAGAGAGGACGGAGGAAAGATGGAGGGACAGAATCCCAGGAAGACAGGAGAGAAGCGGCCTTCAGTAGGAGGTGTGGCTTTCTCTTTGTGGTTGGAGGAACCTTAAGGATTGGCAGGAATACGTACACACTTGGAGGTAGTTGGGAAGAAGGTCTAAAAGCCAGTAAGACCTAGTCCTCTGAGACCTCTATTTCATTTAAAGGAGGAGACAAGACAGGTCTTTTGTGGATAAGAGGGGAGGAAAGGAAGGAGTTAAGTGCGTGAGAAGGTGGCAGCAATTTGGATACATGGGAAAAGGCGCTGACTGGATGGCCTTCCTCACAAAAATATTTTGTAATCTGCTGAAACTGTAAGCCACAGATTTCTCCTGGTCCAGTCTGCACCCGTTTATTTTTCTCCTGCACACGAAGCAGGCCCCATGCTGGAGGAGCATCTGCAGATGGTTTGGTTGAACCTATTTTGGGAATATGCTGTGTGTGGCAGAGGGTGGAGCGTGGTGGAGAATTAAGGTGGAAAATGAGTGAACCCTAAGCTTGAAAGTGAAGTCCAAGAGGCTGCTTGGAGGAAAAGGGGCGGAGAGAGGGATATAACCCCAACAGATGGCAGGAGTTGGTGTGGCTGGAACAGAGGAATGGAAAAAGAGTGGGGATGATCATGGATTGCAGTTGGATACGGGAACCTCTGAACTGAAGATTATAAGGTGGAACAATTCCCAGTGGTAACAAAGATCTAGGAGGTAACCATAGGAATTTGCTGCTTAAGTGAAATAAATGAGTATTTGTTGAATGAATCATGTGATATTCTCTGGTGCTTTTCATTTGAACAACTCCAAGTGTTACTTTGGGATTTGCTGCTGCTGGTAGGAATTGTAGTGAGAACCTGGATCTTTTCATGACTGGCCTCTTCATAACGCTTTGCTGGCAGGAGGCAAACTGCAAGGCTCATTTTCATTTGTAAAAAAAAAATCTGTGGGTTGCCATTTTTTTTTCTGCAAAATTTCATCGATAATTGGTAATTATCATTAAAAATGATTTTTGATCATTAATAACTTTCCTCCAGAAGTTGTCATTAGCTTTGTTGGATTAATGGTTGCATTAATTTTGATGAAGCTTATTAATAAAGGTTACAATCCAAGAATGAATTAGGAGGTAAGTCATTTTGGGGAAAGCGAAGGACAGTCACATTTAAAATAATGTAATCGATGAAATATTAGTCTCAGGTAAGTGTTTTATAGTGCAATCAACAAATGTTTGCTTTTAAATTATCTATTTATTCATATTTACATCCCAGACAGTAAAAATAGAACATCTTATAAAGACTTTGCTCTAGTGGCTCTCACAATAAGTGGAGTTAAAAAAAAAAAAAGCCATAGTGGGACCTATTTTCATTGAATTTTTGTGTTTGATCATGTAGATTTCTCATGCATTACTAATCATGGGACCTTGACATTTGGGAATCAGCCTCATTTGGTGCATGTTTACTGTACTGTTTTAAATATGATGCGCACTTGGTCTGCGAGTTTGTTGACTCTGTGCCTACTTCAGACACTTCCCACGTTGGTTGCTATGTGGCTGGAGTCATCTCCCCTTACTGTCTTGCTAAAGTAAACTGTCTTCTGTGGATTTTAGTCCTATACTTATGGTTTCTCAGTATTTTGCATTGCTTCTTGCCGTTTCCCCAGTTTTTGGATGGTGGTAAGACACGGATAACATGAAATTCACCATCTTCCCTGTTTTGGTGAACAGCTCCGTAGCAGGTAGCTTCACAGTGTTGTGTAGCCACTGCCACCATCCATCTCCAAACTCTTCTCATCTTGCAAAAATTGAAACTCTGTTGCCATTAACAGTTTCCCCTCTGCTCAACCCCTGGCAACCACCATTCCACTTTAATTTATTTTTGGTACCTTGGTAGGGGGGATTGAACCCAGGGATTCTTTACCACTGAGCCAACATCTCCAGCCCTTTTTATTTCTTATTTTGAGGCAAGGTCTCATTAAGTTGCTGAGGCTGCCTTTGACCTTGTGATTCTCCTCCCTCAGGCTTCTGAATTGCTGGGATTATAGGTGTGGGTCACCCCATAAATTTGATTACTCCAGTACCTCAGATAAATGGAACCACAGATTATTTATCTTTTTTGTCACTGACATTTCACTTAGCATGATGCTTTTAAGATTCATCTTCATTGTAGCATGTGTCCAATTTCCTTTCTTTGCAAGGCTGAAGAATATTTCATTCTTGTGTGGATGCCATATTTTTTTCTTGCCTTGTTTTTATATTATTTTTATTTTCTCAAATTGAATATGGCTGCATCTCTAGACAGAAAAAAAAGAGTCCTTTTTAAAAAAACAGCTTATTTTCATTAAATTCAATATATATTAATGAAATTAAAGAAAGAGAAAGAAAAGTTGTGCTTAAAAATCTAGTTTGGAAAGCCAGGCACACCTGAAATCCCAGTGACTCAGGAGGCTGAGACAAGAGGATCTCAAGTTCAAAGTCAGCCTTAACAACTTGGTGAGACCTTGTCCCAAAATAAAAAAATTAAAAGGATTGGGATGTTGCTCAGTGGTTAAGTGTCCCTGGATTTATCCCCCAGTCCCAAAATAATAATAATAATAATAATCTTGGAAAGCATTTCTGTTTCTCACAAATCACAGGAGTATCTCTAGATGCCTCTATCTTTACACCTTCTGGCACTCCAAGGGTATTTTTAGCAAGCCATTCGACTTCTTGGATGATGCTTTTCAATTTTTTAATGATAAGGTTATTTTATGTTAATTTTGTTATTTTAAAAAGTTTCACTGACTTTTTTAATGTCCTGGGGCCATATGGAAGCATCTTATTCCAATTTAAGCTAATGAGAAGAGAACCTTTTACAAAACATTTCGATTACGCACAGCACATTTCAAAGCACGCCAGTTGGGTGGCGGTGGAGCTGGTGGTGGGAGTGTGTGCTGTGGAGTGAGGGGCACACCTGCCTTGCTTTTCATTTCTGATTATTCATTCGCAACCCTGTGTAAAGAAAGGTGCAGGAGGAAATCCAAAGCCCTCACTTGTAATTTAAATCTCGAAAATGTTCTTAAAAAGATCCACATGTGATATTTATGCATCTCTAAGTGGCAGTGCCTAGCTCTTTTCTGAGTAGGAGTTGATTTCTGCTGTTGTGTAAATAGAAGGTGTTAGAGAAACATTGTTGAGGAGATTTGGAAGCAGAGACTCTGTTGTGCGGAAGTAGCATCTACAGGGGAGCACCCTGACCCCACAGGTATTTTAAAGATATTCTTTGATGCTGCTGCTGCATTGTGTTCTCCAAGTTCCTTTGGAGCTTAGTGTGGTATAGGGTCCTTGTCATTCCTGAATACTGAGGGGACAATAGGCAACCCTTGAGGAGGAAAGCCCACACTTGGATCAGGGTTGTCACAGGCAGCCATGACAGGTAAGCTTTGGAGGACTCTGGGAGACAGCACTTGCTCATTGTGACATGACTAGCACCCTATACTTGTGTCATCTGGCAGTCCAGCATGTGCTGGGGGTGTATGGTGGGTGGTGGTGCATAGCTGGGGCAGCAATCAATTCTTCAGCTTGCCTTCCCCAGGGGTGTTTTGTACCCACTTGAAGTGACCTGAGTTCTCTCTGCATTATGCCCCCAAATTAAAATCTGAGATCCAACAGTGAAAGCAGAAAATCTAAGACAGCCCTCCCAATAGAACTTTCTTCAGTGAGGGCAATGGTCTGTATTTGGGTTGTCTGGTGTGGTAACCACTTGTCACGTGGGGCTAGTGAGTACTTGAAATGTAGCTAGAGTGGCTGACAAACTGAATTTTAATTTGATTCAGTTGAAATTGAAGTGGCTACCTGCAACTCTTGGCTACTGCGCGGGATCACACATATCTGAGAGTCCCTTCCTGAATCACTGCCTCCCTCTGAGCTGCAGGTGCCACTCTGTCTTTAATAAGTCCTTCTTGCCTAGACTGTCCCCTTGCATACCTAGAGCTAATGACACTGGCATGAGGGAGCCTGGTGTGCACATGCTGGGGTTGGTGGGTCTGCATGGCATGGCTGGATTGCCCACCCACCTCCTGTTCAGGCACATTCCTGAGTGATCCTTGGAGCTCACTGCTGAGTTCCTTGACTGAGACAAGGCTCTCAGCTTTCCTTGACTACTCCTGGGAGTAAGAGTGAATAGGGCTAAATTGGGAGAGCTCTTTAAGGCCCGAGGTGGGTGAAACCAAGTATGATAGGGCCCTGGGGCCAAAAAGTTTTATCCACATCCAGTGCCCTCACTAGCATTGGATAAATCACTTAATCTGCATATCTACATACATATAAACCAAGTCTCCTACATACAAGGGGAGGAATAATAACAGGAATAATTCTGCCTACTTGTAAAGTTGTTTAGAATATACATGAAACTGTCAACTGCAAAATACTACTTGAATGCTTGTCATTGTCATTGGCCACTGGTCTGTACCGTTTCTTTACATCTGTCCTCTGTGGCTTCTCATTAAATAGAAAGAAAGCTAAAGTGATGAAAAAACAAAGCACAACAACAAAAGGATTTCATATACTAAATAAATGCCTAAAACAATCAAATTCTTACTATTGGCTCAATGAAGAAGGCCTAATGTCTGTTGAGCAGAGATAGGTTCCTAGTCCTCTTTTGAACTGACTTGTGTCTAGTGAGGCTGGGACTCTGGAATGGCCTGGCTTAGTACAGCATCACCAAGCTCAGTACCTGTGGTCAGAAGGCCACATGCAGAGGGACTTCTGCTCTGGAGGGGGAATTGCTTGCTTAAGGAAATAGAGGGACTATTTCTACTTTCAGTGACCCATGGGGCACAAGCAGCCCTCTATAGATTAGTTCTCCCACTTGCCCTGAAAAAAAACACATTTGCATTTGCCCTACCCTCTCTGGGTTCCAGTTTTTATTCTGCAAATGATGAGAATTGCCTCTTCCTTCTCCTATGAAAATGAATACCCAGGGTCCCAGGAGGTCCCAGTAGGCCTATGGCAACACAGCTTAAACAGCTGTTAGTTCCAAAACTTTCTCTCCATCTATATGCAAAATGAAGCAAGAAAGTTGTATGTAGATTTTTCTTCTGGAGAAGAGTATAACACATTTGTTTCTAGCATTTCAAAGAATTCTGTTCATCTAATTTAAAATTAAAAAATCATTTCGTTACTTTTTGCTGCATCATGTTCAGGCCACTTGTTTGTGTATTTGCATCAAATACTCTTGATTAGGTACTGAAGGAGGCTGTAACATTAGCATCGAATTAAGTCGAAAAGAAAAAAGTTTTTATTTTGATATGATAATATGATTCAGACTGACTGTGAGCCTGACTACTCTTAAGTATGACCTAAAAATATTTTAACATTTAATTATTATGCATCTGTCAACCCAGGATCCTGATTTATGAATAAATAACCTTGACTCATTTATTGGAGAAACCTATTGAATATTTTTTTTGTGTGCCAGGTACTAGGGACCCTGGGATGTAGGACACATAGCCCTTCCTTTCTAGAAGTCTGTAATGCAGAATTTTCAGCAAACAGTAACAAAGCTTCATGATTATTGCTGTTATAAAGGTATGAAGAAACTGATATAGATATATAGAGGAAGAGATTGCAAATATTTTCAGGGAGTTGATCAGCAAAGGTTTCACTGAGATGGCATTTGATCCTGACATAAAGGCATTTGCTGGGTGAAGAAGTGAGGAAGAGCAAAGTCCTTCTCTTTAGAAGGCTTTAGTGAATAGTTGATTTATACTGGACTCACTATAGGCATTTGCTTAACTTAATTGTACATACTTGTTCTCTGAGGGATGTACCTGTCCCCAGGAATTTGAACAGAGTACCAGCCTTCTTCATTCTTTTACCTCTGTCACTGGAACCAGGTTTTTCTTGCTTCTGACCATACTCTGTCATGAAGTTGAATTGCAGGCCAGCCATTTTCCAAAAGTGATATGTCAAATCCAACATTTCTCTATCTTAGCCAGTGTCCTGTACCTAGTGTCCTGTTTAGCTCAGAGATCGACCTGTAGTAGGTGCTCAGGAAGTAGTTCTTGAGTGAGTAAATACAGTTGCTTATTTTTAGTGTTTGTACTGATTTTGTAGGTCTGTCATAATAATTACCAAAAACTTGGTGGCTTAAAACATTAGAAATGTATTCTGTCCAACTTCTGGAACTCAGGAGTCTGGAGTGAAGGTGTTGGCAGGGCTGCAACTCATCTGAGGCTCTAGTGGAGCATCCTTCCTCGCTTCTTCTCGTGAATCCAAGTGTTCCTTGGCTTGTGGCAGCATTGCTCTAGTCTCTCAGATCTCCCTCTGCCTTTTTATAAGAACCTCTGTCATTGGATTTGGGGTCCATCCTAAATTCAGGATGATCTCGACTTGAGATTCTTAACTTCATTGCATCTACAAAGTCTTTTCATCCAAATAAGGTCTTATACACAGGTTCTGGGGGTTAGAACATACACATATCTTTTAGGGAGATCACTATTCTACTCATTACAGGCTCCTTGCCAAGGTCTAAGGCAGAGTAAGGGATCACAACTATAGAAAGCTTTGGTCAAATGGTTATTTTCATTGCATTGTTGGGTTGGGAGTGGAAGATATTGGTGAGAGAAGATTTTTGAAGATGTCTTGTTATATTTCACTTTTTCTTATTTAATGCAGTTTAAAAAAAGTATCTTTTTTAAAACATATTTTTTTATTAGTTACACATGACAGCACAATGATCTTGAAAATGAAAAAAAAAGTGTCTTTTAGAAGAGCATTTTAATGACTTATCAAGATCATCCACTGTGGCTATGCTGCAGCTTCTTTGACAGATACAGCCTTCCCTTAGACCATACATAATAGCTCACTCCTGGGCACAGTTGACCTGATCTGGGTTGGAGATCTGTCCCAAGGGCACCCATCTTATTACCAAGTTGGGGTGGTCCACTTGAGTTTTAAAACTTAAGAGACAGAGTTAGTTAGTAGTGCTCTCTACAAATGTAAGGTCTCAGGGAGATCCATTCAATGGAGCAGGCCACTGGCCCAGGGCCAGCATGAGTTGTGAGCATCCCAATCCATACAGAAAGCTGACACAGCAACATTGAGAGAGAGGCAGAGGCACCATCATGGGGTAAAGAGTGACCTTGAAAAAGACCAGGCTCTTATTCCATCCTCATTTTATTTTGCCTGAAGCTGTGATTTAGTTTCCTATTCTTGAGCCTCTATGGAAATTAGGCCTATATAATGTCTGTGTATTAAGCACACTCTGTGTATTAAGGATTGAGCATGCATTTTTTTATTTGCTCCTCATTTAAGAGAGGCAGAGTGAAGGCTACAAAGGCAAGTGTCTGTTAAGTGGTAGAGCAAGCTTCAAACCCAGGAGATCCAACTCCAGAGCCCTGCTCTTAACCTCTGTGCTGTCTCTGTACCCAGCTTCTATTCTGGCTTCCTAAACCTTCTTTTGTTCTTCCCAGCAGAACTGGGTATATCTGGTTCTTGTGTCCCAGAGACCAGTGCTGAATTCATTAGCCAAATAAGTAATAAACTTTAAAGACATGGGCAAGTTTTTTGATTTACTCTTCGTTGGATTCATGAGAACATGAATGTGATAAACCTCGGTGCTGTAGACTGATTGCCATACACATTTTGGGGAATGTATTTCCATGCTTCATGATAAAATCAGCTGAAATTTAAAAAACATGAGAACAAACCTGTGCTTATAAATGTCATGCTATGATACCTAACATCTTCAACTAAATAGTCTAGGCTGGTTGGTCTGTTTCTTGGTTGGTCATTTCCTTTTTGCTGGGAGGACATGGTCACTGTACTATAGCAAATCAGTTTCGAGATTGACACATCAGAGAAGTGACTCTTGCTTCAGCCAACTTTTTCTTCTCAAAGAATACTCTTCATGTTGGGGAAGATTTTGTGCACACAAGTACCTCTAAAGGTCTATTAAATGCTAATAATATTGCAGTATATGATAATTTAGGTACAGTCTTCAAGGATAATACCAGAGATTTAGATTTTGAAATTCTATAGAGAATAGTCTCAGATATCTGATTGTGTTGTGAAAAAGGAACAGATTTGGGGTTGAATAAGGTGTATGGAATTATAGGTTATCTTTTTTTCCTATCATCTGTTTATGTAATAATGAAAAGAAAGGCTGGCAGGAGATAATACACCCTATTGAGTCAGTAATAAATGGTGTGATTTTCAAGTGCCCACCACAGAAATGTGCTTTATCTGATAATTTGAAATTGGTCTTTCAGGTAACAGTACAACTTTCCTCAAAGTCTGAAATGCCTCTATGGAAACACAGTTTCCTGATGAAAATTTAGGTTTGCAAAGTAAAAATCAAAAAAAAAAATCTAAATAAATCACATACTGATTGTCAAATCAGACACATAAAAACCTGAAAATTAAATGCTCTGAAAAGAGTAATTTTTTTCTAACTGAAAAAAAAAAGACCTGTCAGTCAAGTTTGATGCGGGTGGAATTCATATGCAGCATTGCTTTTGTATGTAAGAGCAAGCATCTGTCCAATTGAGCATCTAATTGGTAATCATGGAGTATTAAGTTAATTATTTGAATGGAAGCTATAACTGATATAATTTCTAAAGCTGTGGATCACATAACACTACTTTTATAGTGACAAGAGGGAAAAAGACATGGCTGTGACTGAATTGCCAAAACATTGGATTGTATAGAAGGAAGCACACGGAGAGTCAGATCCATGCTGGCTTTGTTTTCCTAGGTGCTCCAAGGGCTCCCAAGTGCCAAATTATTGTATATTTAGTTGCCAAGGTAAATGTAAGTCATTAAGAGAACAGAGTGGAGTGGCTTCCACTGTGCTGTTTCTCACTGTTTTGCACATTTCTTGGATCCAGAACAAGATGATTGGCAGTTGAGTGAGAGTTAAGTGCTTTACTCATGTTTAAGGGGAAAAAAAGATATTATCTTGCAGTAATAATTCTTACAATTATTTAGCCTTTACTTTTTATAAATTATTGGCACATATGCCATTTCATTTATTTTTCCCAATGTCAAAAGGTAGAATGATTTTAGTTCCAGAAGATTGTGGGGGTGGGAAGACCCCTGCTACTAGGGGATAGCCATAAGAGGGAAGACTGGCACTTTGTTCCCTAGTCATATAATTGCCAAGCCAAAGGGCTGACCACCCAGTCCCTAGTGCTCCCAGGGCAGGGGAAAGAGTTGAGGCAAGATGGCAGGATGGGGACCTGCAGAACAAAGCGTCCAAGACAGCCTCCTATCCTCCACATAGCCAGGTTCCAGGCTCCAGGAAGTACGGAAGTTGGCCCCCACGTGTGCCTGCAGGTCCAGGAGTTCGACTTGAGCCACAGATGTGGGTGGGAACTAAAGTCTTGTTGGGACCCTAGGCACGTGGTGGGCATCGAGCCATTCACTGAAGAATGCTGTGTGATGCCACCGGCTAGGGGTCTGCCTGGAGGTCTGCTGCAACTCACAGGGCCCAGAGACTTTTAAAAACCAAACAAAAGGGGGTTTTGTTTGGTTTTTAATGAGCTGAACCCAATTCCAATAGTGCCTTTATTCTCTGCCTACTAGCAGATATATTCAATTTGCACATAATTTTATGTTTTATATATATATATATATATATATATATATATATATATATATACACACACACACATTCTCTTTACATTATAGGCACAGGAACCGAAATCTGCTGGGTTAATATTGTCTTTTATTGTGCATGTTTAATTTCCTCTTTAATCCATAAGGACATCAAGAGCTGTGATTGCCTTTGCTTTTTTTTCTCCATCATCTTCCCACTTGGTCCAGTCCTGACTCTAGGCTTGGTACATTTGATTAAAAGACCAGTTGGTGTTTCAGCTTGCTAATGACCAGTCATAACTGATAATTGAGGGGAAGTTGTTGGAAGAGAAGACAGACCAAGAGCCATGCAAATTGTTCTTAAGGCTACTTAATATTTAAATTGGAAAAGCTGGGGTTATAAATTTTTTGTTATGCCCATAGACTTGTGTATGTATCCCTTGAGATGCAGATTAAATTTTGAGAAAATGTTTTGAGCAATAATTTAATATAAAGCTGTGGTAGTCTTATTGTTAAACCACAGGGCTTAGTGGAAATTTTTGTTGTGTCACCATAGATACCAAAATCTAATTTGATTACTCTTGTGAATAGTTGCTAACTATAATCTGATATTGACTGTTACTTTTCATCAGCTGGAAGTAGTCTGCTAATTGAGCTGGAGGCAAGCCAGAGAAATCTTTCAAAGGAGTAGTTTTACATACAGCAGTTTTAATAAGCAATTCAATGAAACCTTTTATAAAAGCAACAAAGGCAAGAAGGGTCTGGACACAGCAAGAATGCTTTACACATCTAGGAATGAACGCCAGACAATGCTGGATCATGTAGGTCACTCAGACCCAGTTTGGCAAGGTCAAATAAGAATAGCCTAATTTATTCAGCAACCATGAGTATCCTTATTTACTTAACAACTCTGTCAAAAGAAACCCTCTACGTCCCTGGAGTTCAATAAATGAGCAAGGAGGCTCTTGTGTCACCAAATTAGGCATATCTTTCATCCTTCTAGGAAGGCTTTGTTTGCTGCTTGGTTTTTCAACAATTAAAATTATATCAGATACCTTCACTAGCAAGAAAGTTTTTTCAAAGAGAATGATGTCTTTGCCTGTAATTACCCAGGAGTAT
Organism: Urocitellus parryii; assembly: GCF_045843805.1. Taxonomy (NCBI): domain Eukaryota; kingdom Metazoa; phylum Chordata; class Mammalia; order Rodentia; family Sciuridae; genus Urocitellus; species Urocitellus parryii. The sequence goes on from NC_135534.1 coordinate 100,077,111, forward strand.
AGATAGGTGAATAATCCCAAAACACAGTGAGTGGGCTTTTTTGGTCTTTGTTCATTTGTCTGTTGTTGTTTTTTTTTTTCTTGAGGAAACTGAAGCACAGGGCAAATTGTTAGGATGGTGACTTGTATTTGTTTAGTTTACTATGTCTCCGCTACTGGCCATGCAGTCTGGTAAAATTGTTCTGTTTGTCCTTCATGCTGTCTACTATTGAGGAGTTTACATTCATCACATAATTTTATCCTTACTTTATTGATGAACAGATTCAGAGAATTTAACCCAAGTGCAACAGTTAATACCAGGAAATGCAATGGGCAAGTCTAGGCTGTAGTCTTGACAACTTCCATCTAGGCCTGGGATTCGATGGGAAAGAATGAAAGAAGAGTATGATACTGTGTATGGGAAAAAGGTTTACAAACTGTTGCCTCTTTGTCCTGAAGTGAATGGTGGGCCTTTTCTACTCGGGTCAGTAACATTCAATGGGTCATCATTTACTCCAGGTATATAACTTCTGGATATATATATATATATATATATATATATATATATATATATATATATATATATATAACTTCAGTTTACTCCTGTATATCTTGAGAATGACACTACCTAGTAGTGTCCATGTGAAAGTGAAATGACTCAATCCACACACACAAAAAAAAAGTCAGAACAGTTTCTGGCACATTATAAACACTCAAAATCATCCGTACTGTTGTTATTGATGATAGTCTCCCTGATTGCATCATCTGAGACCCCTGACAGTGTCTGCACAGAAATTGGACTGAGCAGGTGATCCCCTGTGCATGATATAAAGGTAGAACTGTACTGAGAGTCTGTTAAACCCTGAGCAGGATTTCTGGGTGTTCATGTGATTCAGTACTTTTGCTGACTACTGAGGGAATCTGTGGCCCTTCCACCATAAAAGGTAATAAAGGTGTGAATCGACAAAGATTTTTCTTGACCTATACAGGTGTTGGCTTGTCTGCAAACAGATTTGCAAGTGAAAAGCTTGACAGTGCTGTGGTCTTTCATTAGGTGAGACCCATTTTTCTGTCAAGCCTTAGAGTTGTGACTAGTTGCCTTGGTTATCATTTGATCAGACGAGACACAATTTACCATAGTGCCTTCCTTTACTCTGCCTCAGTTCTGTAATTATCACTTATATTTGTTTCATTATATGTTTGCCTAATACAGTCTCTTATCTCAAATGTAATGGATGTGGACATTTTCATTCTTCATGCTTACTCTTAAATTTTCCCACCATCTTTTCCTTTCTCCCCTTAGGATTATTATATGATCATAGGTGAATTGGGAATCTGGGTCAAGTCTTTTTTAAATCTTCTCCCATTATTGGGAGGGAAACAATTTCTCCTCCTGAACTCCCAGAGCACTTATAATTGTCTTATGCTATTTCTCACAGGCTATGTTACCTTAGTTTATATATTTTTTTTTACCTTAGTTTATATTTTTATTTGCCTTCTCCCCTTTGGGGTATGAAGATCCTTAGAGAAGGAACCTCTTTTTTTAATCATCCTGCACCAGCCAGCACTACTTCATGGTTCTTAGTAGAAATTCGCTGAGTGGATATCTTTTGGGTTTCCAAGTAGATCCGGGATAGATTACTTCACTGAGTTCACATATCCTACATAGATAGAAAATAGCACATCTGAAGTTTAAGCCAATTTTTCTAGTTGTCTATGTAATAAAAGTTGGGCAAGCTATTATCCCATATTTTAGCAAATTATATCTAACTTCTAAAGGTTGCATGACATATCAGAAATAGCAATGACGGTACACTTTAATAAATGATAACATGAATTTGGACAAGTTTTGTTTTCCAATACCAGATTCCATACAACAAGCCTCACATTGCACATTGCACTAACACTCATGGCCAGTGAGTAAGTCTGTTCTGTTGGTAATGAGATGAGGAGGAGATACTTTAAGGAATGAGGCCTAGAAGAAAAGTGAAGGGAGATTAGGATCCTGTCTGTCATGGATCTGTCATGTTTAGCTGTGAACAAGGAGAAGGCTCTGCAGGACTCTTGGCTGGCATCTAACCAGTCCCATGAGTGGAATTTTGGTCTTCTAGAATTGGCCAAGTAGGGAACACTGTTGGTGAACATTTTTTGACAAATGTTCCAAAAGGCACCTTAGACTGCCTGCCAATCTTCGAGTAGCATTTACTCAGTTTGTGACTGATCAGCCTTCTTAAATACACATTTCATTGATCATTGACATATGCTGGGGAGGGGAGAACAATCTGGTGTTGAAATTTGAATAGCAGTTCTATGGAAAGTGAACTCACAGTTCAATTGCTTGGGGATGTGGCTTATTTCTGAGTCTGTATCAACATCCTCAAAAAGGTGGAGTTTGAAGTTCATTCATTCCTGAGGCACCTCAGTGTCTCTTATTTATTTATCTCTTTCACATCAGAAAGTGTGAGCCACACATTTTGGTTCAGGCTGATACTTCATATCACTTTAAGGCAAAAGGGGCTATTTCTAATTTGGAAAGTTGAAAAGAAGTGTGAACACAGTCATAGATTTGAAAAGCTAGACAAATTTGCTGCTTCTGGCAGAATCTTTATTAGTTAACTTAAAAAAATAAAGAATGAAGTATTATAAATTCTCAGGATACAAATCAAAATACTAAGCAATAAGAAAAATAATTGTCAATTTTCATTTTAGATTATTTGAATAACTTCCCTTGAGTTTTCAGATGTACTAATAAATGGGCCATGCTTAAATCCCCTTTGTAACAGTGTGGGGCCTGTGAATAATTGAAACAGGGAGCCTGAAGATTCAGCCCACAGAGGTATTTTTTTTGACTGAGACCTTAGAATCTATTTTTCTAAGACTTAGACAAATACAAATTTCAACCACTGTCTAGTTCCAGTCGTTTTTCTTGAGGTGACCCTTCTTTCCAAACAGACCACTAAGTGTTTCACAGGTGAGAAGCAAGTGTGAGAAGCAGAGATCATTCTTCAGAGCCTGGAGGACTTTCGTTCCCCTTTGCAGTGAGAGCTGGTGACAGTTGGTGAATGGATCTCCTGTTTCTGGATCTTTCTCTCATCTCACTGTGCTTATAGCATTCATGTCATGGGTGAACAATGAAAAGACAATCCACAGACGACCCAGCCTACTTTTTTTTCCCCCTTTTTCTTTCCTTTTTAGTTCACAGTGAACTTTTACATTCATAATTCTCTAATTCCTAGTTGCTGCAGATCGTTAAGTACTTTGTTGTTCCGCCCTGCTTTGTGTGTGTCTTTTTCAGTTAACCCACTCATCAGTGGCCCAGGAACACCTTTCCTGATGGGGTACAGGAAGAATGTCAAACTCTCATTGATAGGAGCTGTTGAACCTGACAACCTGAAAAGAGGCGTGAATAACTCTTAACTTGCTCTTCTTGATCATTTAAAGGTCATCTTCACATAGTTCTCTTTATTTTCAACATAAAAATGGGTTTACTTTAGAATACCTGTGCTTTTTTGCTTTTTGACTTTATAATGGAAAGCCAATTTATTCCGGCTTTAAGGAGCTCAGTGTCTACACCTGCCAATGTAGCAACTTCAAAAAGCAAATTCAAGACTCTCCAGAGTATGGTGCCCCTCCAGAGCCACTCATTTTTTAAAAATAATGGGTTGTAACTTGGGAAGGAATCCACTGCTTGCTAAAGTGGCTCAAGGTTAAGTTTTCTTTTCAAACGCTTTAGAAGGCAATCCTCAGACACCTGAAAAGACTATGGAACTGGACAAAGTACTACCTTACTGGCTACAGTGGTGCAGAGGATGACCTGTGATCTCAGCAGCTAATGATAGGATGTGTCCTCTGACCTCCATGAGGCTACAGTTGAACAAAATGAGTGGCTCTGGAGGAGCACCATACTCTGGAGAGTCTTGAATTTGCTTTTTGAAGTTGCTACATTAGAAAGGTACAAATAGCTAGGTGCAGTGGTGAGTACTGTATTCCCAGCTATTCCAGAGACTGAGGCAGGAGGATCACAAGTTTGAGACCAGCATGGGCAATTTAACAAGACTTTGTTCCAAAATTTAAAAAGAGAAAAAAGGTCTGGGGGATTGTAGCTCTATGGCTCATGTGAGGCCCTTAGTTTGATCTTCAGTACTGGGGGGAAAAAAAGGAAAAAATTGAATAAGTAGATTTAAGGAGAGAGGCTCCATAAGCTTTAAACATAAACAGTAAGTAGATTGAAATTTTTGGTTAACTCCTATCATAATGGAATTAGTAACACAAGAGAATGATATCTATTCCTCAGCAGCGGTAGGTGCATTAGAAGAGAGAAACCAGGGACGGTGAGAGCTAATCAATTACATTTTATTATCTTTGGAAGAAACTCCAAAGGTAATTCTGTTATGGTCCTTGTGACAAATCATCCTCCTTCCAGTAGGCTGTATTCTAGTGCAGGATGGAACCACGTGGTAGGATTAACTTGTCAGTCCAAACACCCCTGCTGTATGGTTTTCTCAGTCCTTTGACCTGGCACAGAGATGACCCCAGCTGTTGTTAAAGGACTGCTACCAAGCTTTCCAACTTGTTTTTGCAGTTTGTAGAGCTACACACTTTGTGGGCCTGTGTTCCAATGCCCTTATTCAGGCAGTGCTGAGATTAGAATAACAAAAGATAGGTTGGGCATGGTGGCTTGGCACATGCTTGTAATCCCAGCCGCTGGAGGCTGAGGCAGGAGGATTGCAAGTTCAAAGCCAGCCTCAGCAAAAGCAAGGCTCTAAGCAACTCAGTGAGACCCTGTCTCTAAATAAAATACAAAATAGGGCTGGGGAGGTGGCTTAGTGGTTGAGTGCTCCAGAGTTTAATCCCAGGTGACCCCCCAAAACAGTCTTTTGAAGGCTATAGAGGTTCATGTGGCAACTATTTGTATATTATCTTTCATTCTTTTTTTCTCTACATTGCTTTTAAATATATCATTAACATCCTTATATATTAATGGGCTGCTTTTCAAAACCAGCTCTTAACAATACCATTTTTCATACATAGATTATATCTTTATTGACATGTTTTGCTGGAGTTTATTTGACGCATTGTAAGATATAATTTATCTTATTTTTTTTTTGCTTTGGGTTAAGATAGCTGTAATTGGTATCAGTGAGTATTAAAAAATGTGAAATTAGCAAAGCAGTGGAGAAATCACAATGTGCATGATCTTTGCATTTCATTAAACCCTACAGCTGGCTCAAAATTCAAAAGGCTTTGGCTTCCTTTCTTGAAAATTTAAAAGATAGAGTTGTTTTTAAAAATCTGAAAATAAAAGCCATTAATTAAATTTAAATTTTCTAAATTGGGTATCCATTGCACCAGATAGGATATGCTTAGAATTTCCTGTCTTTCCTGACTTTGGATGGCATAAATCATCATTCTGCAGAAGAGGTCCATTAGAAAAGTATAGAAAAGTGTTAGAGAAAAAGAAGAGACTGTTTTACAAAGAAGCAATTGGGGAGACATTTCAAAAAGGAGGAAAATGAAAATGTACAGGAATGATAATCATGACACTGAGAAGGTTTATTTTCCCAAAGGATGATTATAATCCTTGTTGTTTTGATGAAATGAACCAAGGAAACAAGAATTCTGACTCATTTTTATTCCCAAAAGTAGCTCGTGGGATTCTTGTCCATAAGGCTTTATTTTATTATAGGAGCAAGAAATGTGTTTTTCAATACATTAAATTCAGTATTATGCAGAGTAAAATACATGTATTAGGTTGATGAAAAATCCTTTTCAAAATGGGGGGGGTTGTGTATACTGAATAATTGGAGTTTTTCTAACTATCTATAGACTGCAGTCTTTCTAGTTGTTTTTGTTCTCTATTCTCAACAAGTAGTTAGGAGACAACAATTTTTAACTGTCATCTCTGACTTCATTAATATTATATTATGCTATGGACTACTGGTAAACTCAAAGGCTCTGACAGGAAAAAGCGTGTTGGTTGTATGTTTTAGTTAACATTCATGATGATTTTGTCTTGCATGGATTATTACTTACAGTATTACTGACCCATATTAATGGGATCAAGACCAATACATCTTCTGTAAAGGAGAAGTTTTGCACCACTGAACAATAAAGCAAGACAGCATGGTTTGTGGAAAAGAAGATTTAGAACTGCATAGCACATTACTTCACTTTCCGCAGCATGCAATGTATGAACTCTTGAACTTGTAGGGAATGTGTGCAACATCAAGGCAAAGGAAATAATGGTGGGGGATGATTGTTGAATTATTTTCCTCTCCTTTCTCCTAACACAGATGCAGTCCCCAGGTGCCACGGTGCTGTCACATGGTTATATCAGCTGGGAAGAAATTTGATAAGAGTCAAGTTTGCATGTCTTACTTTGAATTACAGTTCACTAAGGCTAAACTCTTAAGTCCCAGTACAATAGAAAGAAAGGAGAAAAAGGACATTTTAAATAACTCTGAAATAAAATTGGAAAAAATAAAATGAGAACCTTTGTAGAAATTAAATTATACTCGGGATGTGACTACCAAGAAGTAGCACTTCTAGCCATGTTATGGTTTATGCTTCATTTTGACTGTCATTCACTCAGTCATTCAAGAAATGCTCACTGGGACCTACTGTGAACCAGGCATTATTCTAGGCACCTGGGATACATCAGCAAAAGGAATGGCAAAGAACCCTACTTTTAGCTCAGGTGCTGGGAGAGGGATGGACAACAGATAGTAACAGCTGGTTATTACATAGTATATTAGCAAGCCATAAGAGCCAAAGAAAAGAAAGCATAGAACGGAACAGGAGTGATTTGGAGTATGTGAAGCAGGCAGCACATGTGCAGTTGTCATGGATTTGATTTCCTAGAAGAGGAACTGCCCCGTCCCCCCAGAATAAGTCTATTTTAAGTTAGAAGCTAACTGTTTCCAAAAGAGGTTAAATCACTTGCCCCAGATCAAACAGCTTGGAAGAGAGAAATCTGCGTATTCTAAAACATTTTTATCATACCCTGCTGCCTCTCAGCTCCGTGGGTTCACTGCTCCCCAGCTTCCGATGCTTTCTCCCGGGGATATCTTGGCCCAAACTGTTGGTTTCAGGATGCTGTGCTGCAGAGGCTTTATTGGACTTATGCTCTTTCTAGGCCACTCAAGGTTCCAGTGCCAGACATAGTTCATTGCCATAGGTATATCCCTGGGAATAGCAGCTTATAATAACTGGAAATTAGACATGCATGAGAGGGTAGGAAGGCTAGGATGGAAATGTTAAGATGAAGAAAGTAGGTTAGAGGGCTGAGCTGTATCAGAGGTGAAGAGAGATAATTACTTAACAAGGAAATTGTGACCAGGGTTGGCGCTGAGGACAGTAAATAAGGCATGAACCAAAAGGAAGAAAAATCACATGAATAGTTAGTGTGATTGGTTCTTAAAGCTCACGTGCAATATCTCATTTGGTCCTTGAACTCTACAGAGTGGGTTTGATATCCCCATTTCATGGGTAAGTAAACTAAGATTTTAAAGGGTTGTGGCTTATGAAACAGTGAAAGGTGCGGGGAGAATTCATACCTGGGTTCTCTGGCTGTGCCTCCTCCTTCTTTGCATTGTATCAGACAGTAAGATTAAAAAGGAAAGAAAAGAAGCAGAAGGAACAAGCACAACAGTGCTTGTTCTTTGGAACCCTTCAATTCTTTCTTGAATATAAACTGTACTAATTGAGTTCTGATTTAAGATAAGGAGGTAGCAAGATTTATTTCCACCCCTGACTACCAACTTCCTGGAACAAGAAACTATCTCACAATTCTCAGGTTGTGTAGCTTTTAGAGCTATAGCTTTTAGTTTGTGTTGAACAGTGATAACTAATGTTTATTAAGCACTCACCCTCTGCCAGACCATGTTCCATATTTAATACATTTGAACTTCATTACATCCCTGTGTGTGGGGGGGATCTGTTATTTTCTGTATTTTATATAGATGAAGAAACTAAGAGAGAAATGAACTTTCCCACAATTGCACAAGTCAATGGAGGACCTGTGGTTTAAACCCAGTTCGTCTTTAACCTTGAGGCTGTGTTACCTGTCAAAGGAGAGATGAGGAGCTAACATAAACTAGCAGTTCCCAGGGCTTTCATCACAACCACCTTTTGAGGCAGGTGCTGTTATTATGATGATTTCATTTTATAAGTGGCTAAATGAAGCCTGGGGAGGGGAAGCCAATTTGCCCATGGGCACAGAGCTAACATGTGGTAGAATCAGGACTCAAATCCAGGCAGAATTGAGTCTGTTTTCAATAAAATGGCAGTTACAGGCTGTATATCCCTATTTTGAAAATACAAAAGCAGAAATGCTCAATGCATCCAGGCCCCCAAACTTCAGATTGTGGAACAGTTGAGATTTTTAGATGAAGGATGCTCCCTGTGTAAAGTCTCCGTCTTTTTAATGGTCTTTGAATCCTAAAAGATGATCATATGTCAAAGAGCCTGGAGAGGGTCCGCAGAGTTTGATGGCCTCTTGTCCATCCTGCTTTATGTTAGTGGATGCTACAAAGTCTCAGGGAGTGACAAGGTGAATGCATAGAGAACGGAGTGCTTGGAAGCTGGTCTGCCCTGGCTGTATTTTGGGGCTTCCAGGGTTGTGATCTCCCTTTGGACTCATAACACCGTCGCCACTTTCTGGTGCTTCTCCAGGAACACTGTGGTGCCCAGATGTGGATCACAAAGTTGAGCAGCCAGTAGGGAGCAGGGTATGTGTTGGAAAATGGGTTACACGGCCCACATGGCTTTTCTTTCTGGAATCTAGCGTAGTACCAAGAATGCCCACCTAGGGCAGCTTTCTTCAGGAAAAAAAAAAAAAAATGCTTGCTGTTCATTACACGGATTGGAATGGGAGAACATTTTTTTTTTCTTGTTTTATTCTGGAATTTGGTTTATATCCTGATCTTCCTCCTTCCCCCACCCCATTTTTGTAACAAAGCGCAGTGTGAAGGTTCGACAATCTCTTTAAGGTTTATGGCCCTCTGAAGCACAGCTGGATAGAGTGTCTTTATTCTTAGGACTTCCCTTTGAAAGTCCAGAGACACTCAGCCTCTTTCTCTAGGTGGGACCATTAGGAGCTGACTTCAGTGAAGGGAGGTACCTCAGTATCTAGCAGTGCAATCAGGCACAGGGAAGTCATTCCACTTCTGGCGGGAAGGATTGTTTCTCATTCTTTTACTTAAAAGCAAGTAAGCAGATGGATGGGAGCAAATGAACAATGGTAAAGGGCACACAACAGATTGGCTGTTAGTGCAAAGGATTGCCCTCCCACCCCTGGGGCTGGCCATGAAGTCATTACATTGGACCATGGTCTGCCTTCCCTTCACAGTCTTCCAGACCAGTTGGAAGCAGCAGTGTTGTGCTTCTCTGCAGGAGATCCCCTCTATCCCCTCCCGCCGCCACCACCACAAACACCTGCAAGCCCTTCAGTAGCTGCTACCTCTGTGGGGTTTAAGAATAGATAAAACAATCAATAGCAGATAAGTGCTGTCATGCTGTTTCAAACACTGGAAGAAGAGAAAGTCTCCTTTAGGCAGTTTAAAAAAAAAAAAAAACAACTGCAAAAGACAAAAAGGGATGGTTTTGGGGGAGGGTCAGTCCTACTGCTGTTGACCATTTGGCCAGCAGCAAGTGGTGGACAAACTAGGACACTTGAGCAGGGACAGCATCAAGGAACAAATGGTTAAATGGATTTGGATGTCTAGGTAAGGAAAAAAAATTCTGCTATTTGGCACCATTTTCATCAGACAGAAGTTGGACTTAGATATTTGTTAAATCATCCTAAAGATGGTATATTCTGCATTTCGGTATGGTTGCCCTTTGGGTGTTGAGGACATTTTCACAGTTGGCCATTTAATCTTCAGAGCTGGGATGAAATGGTTCTGTCTTCCTGCTGTCAGACAATGGAGAGGATTTTCATTTGCTTCTGGAATATTAGTACACATGTGAGACACCAGGGCTATCACACTGTTCTGCCTGCCTGTTTTTGTACATCCCCTCTGTGGCTGGCCCTCTTCCTCACTGCCCTGTCTGTGCTCTTTGGTCCCAGGCCTTTGATTAGGACAGTGCTTCACCAGCCCAAGATGGTTAAGTTGGCTGCAGGTGGGTCAGCAAGGGCATCTGGGCCTTTCAAACTGGGATTAAGGAGAAGAGATACTTTCTGTTGACTCTGAGACAACTCTGTGAGCTGGGCCTGAACTCTCTTCTAAGTCTCATTGACCGAACATTTCTGGCACCCTTTCTAAATAAAGAGAAATGGAGTCGAGGGAAATGTTTAATATTAAATTATATTTGTTTCACATGCAGACATCCACTGGGGTATTTTTGTATGAGTGCTTTTTATAAATAAGGAAGATAGTATCTGGTTTTGAATTATTCATTATTTTATATTTCTCTTCTTCAGGTTGCTAGATTGCTAACAGTAAATGGAAACTTCAAGGTCCTGCAGTTAAGATTTCCTGATAACCTTGAGCACAGAAAGGGACTAAACTTTGATATTTTGCTTAGGCCTTATCAAAACCCAATAATTTTGTAAAGAGAATGTAACTGGAGAGGAATAGTACAGCTTGATCCATCATAGATTAATATTTACTAAGTGCTCATGAGGGATTTGTACTATGTCATTGATGTTTTTCCCTTCAGACAAAGTTAATCACTATGTCTTCAGCTTTGAACCAACCGCTAATATGGCACTGACACTGCTAACATGGAATCTGCATGTGAGAGAGAGTGTGTGTGTGTATGTGTATGTGTGTGTGAGAGAGAAAGAGTGTGATTGAGCATCTAAGATCAGTTTACCCAGTAAAATAAAATCAAAAATCAGTTTACCCAGTTCTCAGCACTGCTGAACTGTTGAATGGCTGTAGTCAAAGGACTGCTTGATGTGGTTCGTTCTGTAAACATGGGGAGCTCATATATAGGCCCAATCAGTGAAATAGTACTAGCCCTTCCTGGGATTCCTGAAGCATATTAGGGAAGCCCAGGAGAAACCACACTGGGCTGAGCATCTCCAAATCCCTTCTCAAGAAGCTGGAAACAATACAATTATTAGTAATAATTGATACTTTTTGAGATCTTATTCCATTTAGTCCTTATAGCAGTCTTTCAAGGCAGGTGTTATTAATCCCATCTTAGATGAAGAAACTGGATCTCAGGGAGGCTAACTGCACATCAGGAGTTAGGTAGATCATCCCTGTAGGGAGTGCCAGGTTCCAACACAGACCAGCTGGGATCTGTCAGTGCTGCCTTGCCACGTCCTCCTGACCATGATCTTGAGCAGGTTACTGTTGTCTGCCTATAACTCCATTTCTTCATCTGTAGAATGAGTGATGATAATGCCTGTTTCTTCTTTTTTAAAAAAATCTATTATGAGGATCAAATAAAATAATGTAAATGGTTACCTATTGTAATGCCTGATGTAGAGTAAACATTCATTATTTTTATTATATTTAATTCTTGCTCTTAGAGCCATAAGAATTCAGATGTGGACCTGTGGAGCTCTGAAGGAGCTCTGGCAAGACCAGTTCTGACTTCAGAAAGTGCACTGGCATAGAGGCCTTGTGTAGGGATAGCAGTTGGCCAGGAGATATGGGCACTGACCACAGGATGCCCGGCCCCTACTGTCTCCAGTGATAGGATACGGAGAGGGCAGGGGTGAGCATGAGCTATCTGTGAAATAGAATCTACAAAATGTGTAATCAATTAAAGTGGGGAGTGAGGGGCAGAGAAGAATTGATGGACAGATGTCTCCCCTGAGGAATAGAGGTGGTACCCTTAGCTGAGACACAGAATAGAGGAAGAGGACTGAACAGGGGTGGGTGGAGAGATGGTAGGTCAACGTGTTCCATCTAGTAAATATGCACAGAGGGGCAGGTGTTGTATTCAGGTAAATGTGGATGGTGGGTAACTAGAAAAACCAGCTGTAGCTCAACAAAGGGGTGGGGCCTGGGGCTAAGGGCAGGCTTCTGGGCAGTAATTGAACACAGAGGGGAGATGAGCAAACCCAGAAAGGTAGAGGATGGTGAGAAGCAGTAAGAGGCTAGGAAGGACCCCAATATTTAAGTGAAGTCAGATGAATCAGTGTAGGTGAATGAAATAAGAGAGTAGGGCAGCTTTTGAGGGGAATGATTTGATTTGAGGGTTTATTTTATTTTTTCATTTGTTTATTTGTTTTGTCTCCTGGTAATAAAACTACGATTTTTTTTTTAAACTCATAAGTACAACAAAGCTATGGACCCATCTACCCATCTCTCCAAGTCAGCAGAGAGATTTTGCCCACTTATTTCATCTCCCTTTCTTTATGTGTCTGAAGTATCTTAAAGCAAATTCCAGAGGGCAGGTAGCTTCACCCCTACCTATGTTGGTCAGTTACCCTAAAAATATTGTCATTTCTCTATGCAGCTCCTCTGCCATTATCACATCAAACACCAACACTATCCCTTAGTGTCTATCATCCAGTCCTGATTCCTCTTTCTCTGTCTGAAAACTTTCTTTTGACAGCTACTTTTTTGTTTTCTTAAATCATGAAGGAATAAGGCTCAGTGTTGTATTGGGTTCTTACATCTCCTAGGCCCCTTGACCCAGAGCGGCCCCCTCTTTTCATCTTCTGTAACATTGATGAGTTGAGCTTCTTTTAGCTGTCCTATAGAAAGCCCCACTTTCTAGGTTGATCTTTTGCTCCCTTATATTGTTACTTAACTTTGAAAGATGTTTTTGAAGGCATGGAATTGGTTGGGCACTGGGAGTAGGTGGTGGGGTTAAGTAAGTCTGAAAGTTGACTCAAGGAGTCAGGAGAGGTTGTGCACATTTGGAGAGGGGGAGAGTGGATAAAGAAAGCTTTCCGTGGTCTTCTGCTTCTCTGTCCCAGAGAAAACCATCCTTTGTCACCACAGTATGATATATGTGTATGTGGCTATATATACACAGGTATACACACACACACACACACACACACACACACACACACACATAGGTATTCTGGTGTATATGCACATCTGTATACACACACTCACACACACTTTGGGATATTTTGGTAGTACTGGGGGAAAAGTACTAGAATGAGTAAGGAGACTTGGACTGCAGTCTGGACACTGGGAATAACTTGCCCTGGGACCCTGAGCTCATCTCCTATGCACTGTGGTTATCAGTTTTCTCATCTGTAATAATGTATCCATTGGAGCAGATCATTGCTCAGGTCCTTCCAACTCTATGCTTTTTCTGATTTTTAAAAATCATTTTGTTTGATTGTCTTATCTGCTTATATTACTCCCCTTTCCAAACTCTTAGTGGATCCCTGTTTAACTTATCTCACAGATGATGGACTTCCTGAGCCCGGGATTCAGAGTCCTCATCCCATGCCTGTATCTTGCCTTCCCTTTTCTGTCTTGTTCCTCCGGCCATCCTAATGTGGCAGACAGAGTGACAGCCTCATCTTGCTTCTCCAGGCTGTGCTCATGATGCTCTCCTTACCTGGAATGCTGTCCACTGGGTCCCTTCTGCTCCCTGCAGCCTCCTTCCACTGCTGGACCCTGCTTTCATTTGTTGAGCCCCTGCCCTCTGTCAATCCCAGTGCTCTTCAAACCTCATATCTAATGCTCTAGTCGAGGTCCTGTAAGGCATAGGACTTCTTATCCCCATGTTTGAATGGGATCATATGAGTCTGATGGGCTAAGAAGCTCTCTGAAGATCATTGGGAAGCCCAGAGTTGAGATTCTAGCTTGTCTTACTCCAATCCCAAATCCCAGGGTCTCTCGGACCCTCCTTGCTGCAAGCCTCAGAACACTCCATAACCTGTGCTACAGCTCTTATCCAATATTGTCTTCTGCCTTGGTGGATTCAACATCTCCTGTCTACCAGAATCCTGCAAAAATGTTAACTCCTTTGGGGGTAGATTCCATGCCTTACTTAATGTACTCCTTCTGGTACTTAACTGAAAGATGGTGCACCAGGTTGAAGTTCAACAGATGTTTGTTGAATTCAACTGAAATCCAGCTGCTAATAAAAAATTAGGAGTCAACAAATAAATTACCTTGTTTGCTGCATCCTCTGATTATCTATCAGATTACTGGAAACTTTTAGTATGTCAATTTGTCATGCATTGAAGCTGATATGGTATAAATTGAGCCTATTTCCATACTTTGTTCTTAAAGCTGTAGTTGTTAGAGCACGATTAATTATATAATTGTTAGTGAAAACAATTAAATGGATCAAAAAGGATAAGAGGTGTTTATATGAAAATAAACTTAATTACGTTCACAGGTATTTATTTTAGCATAAGTACCTCAAATCACAGTAGCATCTCTGTGATCATCATGATCAAGGTGTATTTTAGTTGAACTTGGACAAGGTTTTGTGCTAAGTGTATAAGAAAGAAATCTGTAGGAAGACTTCAGTCATCTCCTGTTGTAGGGACAGTGGCACTTTTCAAATATCTGAATATTTCTGAGAGTTGAAGCTAATCCTACCAAGTATCAAGGTCCTTTATTTTAAACATAATTGATGAAAACATTTCTTAAGCAAACTACAGGAGAGCAAATTTTCTGAAATTTATGCAGTATCATAAATTCATGACATGGAGTTTATTCAGCAAATTAATTTAATAAACACTAGGCATATGCTAAGAGCCAAGGAGCGGTCTAGATTGCAAAGAGAAGACTGTGAATGGAATAAATGCCTGCTCTCATGGACTTCACTCCAGTAGGGGGAACACATGGTCAGCACATAAGCAAACAAATGGGAAAGGTGTCCTGGACACAGTGATATTGGCTACAAAGACTCCACAGCAGGATACTAAGATCAGGAGGGATTTGCTCCGTGGTGGTGGTCAGGAGAGTACTGGTGACACAGGGAAGACAGACCTCTTCAATTAGAGGGGTCAGATAAGGCCTCCTTGGGGAGGCACATTCTAAAGCCAGAATGATGCCCTAAGATAAAAGCAGCATGGTGTGTTTCAAGTTGAGTTTGTTTGTTCGGTTCATAGTGCTCATGTCCTTTTCAAGAACATTTGCCTGTAGGCAGATGGGTGTGGGAACCAAGAGCATGGGAGAATGGTGACTTAGGAGATAAGATTGGATGGTCCGTAAGGTCCTGGAGATGATTAAAGACATGGAGCAGGACCATTTTGTGGAAGAACTATTGTGGAAGCTTCTTCCCTTCCAGACACATGCACTGAAGACAACATGAAGTCCTGTGGAGCATTATTCTAAGCATGTTACAAATATTAGCTCATTCAGTCCTCAGAACAACCCTAGGAGATAGGAATTGTTATTTTCTTCCTTGAGGATGAGGAAACTGAGGCACAGAGATATTAATTTTCCCAAGACCACACTGTGTCATAAGGCAAACCTCAGTATCTTCATCAAACCTCAGCCCATGATTTGAAGCACTATGCTCTGCAGAATCTGTCATGGACCCTCTATCCAGATGAGATAAATGAGACCTTGGGAAAAGCTGAGGGAGAGAATACAGAAAGCTTCATGAGAAGATGGAACGGTATTGAGAAAAAATAATTCTTTGTCTGCTGGGAAGTGGGGGGGGGGGTGCCCAAGTGTGAGTGGTTTCTCTCAAGCTTATCACCACATGGTTGCAGATAACTATTGTTCTGTCACATGAACCAAACACTTTCTTTGACCTGTAGCCAGAATAATTCTGATTTTAGTAAACTCTTCAGTTGACTAAAAGAGGAATGTGAATGAAAAAATAGACAAAACAGAAGGATGGACGAGCAAGAAAATATTAGCAGTTGTAGGAACAACTGGCCACTCAAAGTCACATCTTCAGCAAAGAACCAGAGCTCTGGGGTCCCCAGGCTTGCTGCAGCTGATTTGTATTTTTATAGAACAAACAGGCTATTTGAACTCCTGCCCATGGAAGAATGCTGCCTTCTCCTCATACAGAGCCTACCACCCTATACCGTGCTTGTTGTGTTTGGTAGAAGCCACCCACCACTGTCTTCGTGTGTCATTTCAGTATCTAAACTCATCCTGGAGTTTCTGTGACAACTCTAATATGTCTTCCCCAGGACATCCCTGGACTACCCATTCTGTCCATTTTCATTGCTTTGACGTTGCAGAAGAAAATGTGTTTTAAAAAATATTACTTCCAACTGGGTGTGGTGGTATGTACCTGGGATTCCAGGTACTTGGGAGGCTGAGGCAGGAGGAACACAAGGTAGAAGCCAGCCTAGGCAACTTAGGCAGACATTGTCTCAAAATCAAATTTAAAAAGGGCCAGGGATATAGCTCAGTGGTAGAGCACTTACCTAGTTTACAGGCTAATCCCCAGCATCCTGAGGGTTGGAGGAGGGTAAGGAAGATCACTTACTCATTATCTGTCCTAATTCTCCTTGTCCCAAGAAGAAACCTGATTCTATTAAGATTGGTGGAATGCAGTTTAGGGTGTGCCTGGAGAAGGAAACCCATGTTTCTTGGGAATCTTGGGAGATTTAAAGAAAAGTTTAGGTGGTTTGCCTTTGACCTGGAAATACCTCATTATAATTGCTATTTCTCTGCCTTGCTGCACTTACCCATTTCTAGAGTTTTTTGGTGACCATCCCAGAGTTCCTAAGGCCTCCACTTTTGTGGCAGTGCCAGGAAGTTTGAATAAATAGAAAAACCTTTAAAATGAGTTATGAAAGAGGCAGCAAATTCTTCTGTAATGGCCTCAATTCCCATGTTAGTTGTTAGCACCACTGAATGTGTGACCTTGTTTTTAAGGGCATCGTTATTTTCCTTCGTTACGCTCATACTCTACTTTCCATATTTAACTTTGCTGCTCTATGATCTGCTCTAAATCGTGGTTGCATTGTGTACTGCTCCTTAATTATAAGACCTAGTGTCACACTTTCTTCTATTTGTTTCTGCCTTTCTCTCTGATTACCTGATTTCTTCACTTTAACTGCATTTGTGCTCATTAAACAAACTGTTTTTTTAATCTCTTTAAGAAGAGTCTTTTTAAAGAAAATGCAGTCGAAACTGGAATAAGCTTAATTATTAATTAATATAGTTAGCACCTATGAGTGCTCAAAATATGCCAGGCACTGCATGTATTAATTCATTGAGTTGCAAAAATTGCTCCTGGAGATTATTTTCCTTTTAGAAAAGTCAGCTCTGCTGTTTCCCAGGATATGCTTCCCAAATGATTTGTATTATTTTATAACATAAGAAAGTTGAATTTTCAAACTGGATATTTCTTCTTTGTTTGCACACACATTAGCCTATTTACATTGCATTGTTTGTCTTTTCTGCAAATTGATTAATAACACTGGTGTGTTTATTTTGTTTTCCCCAAAGTATAGATTAGTACCTGATAAAACTAAAGGGAAATGTGGTTATTTTCTAATTCTGCAAACTCAGTATTTGTTCAGAAGGTTGTAATAAACTCTACCTTTGTACAATGTCGAGAATAATAATTGGTTTTCAGGCATGTGAAAAAGTTCCTTAGGAGTATTATTCCATCCTTTTAATTTTCCAGGAGAATATTTTTTTTCATGAACCCACAAACATTGGAGGCTGTAATCCACTGGAGGGCGCACCTGTGCACAAATGCGCCCCGACACAGTACACATGTGGTCATAGACACACGATTGACTTGTAATAGCGTACAGAGGAAGTAGGGCCATTTTAGTCCATATGAAATGAGAAATCAGATTTGCTCAGAGAGTGAAGAGAGGCCTGGGTGTCTTTAGTCAGCATCTTCTCTGGTCCAAACACTAGTCTTACAGTTCCTTTGGCTGGCCTGGAGGTTGTGGAGGTGACTTGTCTGGCCAAGTCAGATTGGAAACTGCCATTGGGAATGCTGGCTCCCGGACACATTGGTATGCCAGTTGGGCTTCCCATAGTTTCCCCAGCCATCTGTACTCCTCTGCAACTTGGTATTGACTTTGACTAAAAAAAATAAAAAGGAATTGAAGAATTTAACTTGAGCAAATTTTGATTCAAATTTAGACCCTTGTTCCTCTTTGCACTAAAAAGAACCATTGAGAGCAAACCACACATTAGCCATTCCATGGGGCATGAGAAGGAGATAGCTAAAATTCTGGGAGCAAAATGCTTAAGATAAAGTCAGCTATTAAAAGTCTCTTAATTGTTATTGTAGAATTTAAAAGTATTTAGAATCCTATCATTATTTTCTTTATTCCTTCATAGAACAAAAACATATCTGCTCAGTTCTTCGACACAAAACAAACAGGGTGACATTTAGGTTGTAAAATTTGGTCACAGACATTTTTCTGCAAGTTGTTTGTGAATTAGGCAAGAGACAGCGCATTGCATTCTTTGGTAAGAGCAGGATGGAGTTAAGGAAACATGAGCACACAGGGAGTGGTTGATTAACACACCCAATTAATGAAACTTCACATCATAACACTTTGGCTATTGTCAGTGAGCTTGCTAGGCTTCCAATTTCTATTCATTAGCTATTCTGTTTCCCTAGTTGCTTCACTCCTCCGCCCTCACACAACAGCAACATTATTAAAGGGTGGATTAAAATGGCGTCCAAATTGATAAGAAGTAGTTATCTAGTGTTCCTGAATGTGTTTGTTATTTGAAAAAAGTTTCAGGCTAAATGGAGTGAAGAAGATTTGAATTGTAAATGGATTCCTTGTCCCTTTTGTAGATAATTGTACTAAATGCTAATTTGTGGGCAACTAATGTGTTCTTGTGTTCACTGATAAGCTGTGTGGCTTGAAACAAATTTATAAAAAGAGACAAATCATTTGTGGGCAAAAACTCTCAGCCTGGTAAACTTGGTTGGTATGTCGAATTGTGTGTGTGGGTGTGCTTTTGTGGCAGGAATCCCATCCAAGTTACCTTTATACAAATATGGCTCCTCCCTACCCATCCACCTAATGATAATAGGTGGTTAGTATGCTGATTTATTTCTTGAAATCCATTTTAGAAATGTGGGATGAAATGTACAGGTTGGCAAGGTTAGGCAAGAAGTCCCCCAGTTTTTTCTATAAAGGGTGTGATAACAATTGGTTTGGGTTTTGCAGGCAATATGGTCTCGGCTGTAACTATTCAACTTGGCTTTTGTAGCCCCAAAGTAATGTGCACGTGAATGACCAGGGATATGTTCCAATAAACTTTATTTATAGATATTGAAATTAGAATTGTAGATAATGTTCACATATCATGAAATACTATTGTTTTGATATTTTTTTGAACCCAGGGGATTGAACCCAGGGGCACACTATCACTGAATACATCTCCAGTCCTTTTTATTTTTTTATTTTGAAACAGGGTCTCAGTAAGTTGCTGAGATTGGCCTTGAACTTGTTATCTTCTTTTCTTAGCCTTCCAAGTTGCTGGGATTTACAGGTGTGTGCTGCCATGCCTGCCTCTTGTTTTGTTTTTCTTGTAATAATTTAAATAGTATTTATTTATTTATTGTCACTTGAGGGCCTTATAAAAAGCAGACTGTGGAAACACGGGCTTGGGAACCATGGTTTGCAGATTAGGTTAGGTCTTTCTTTTCTTCTGTGCATTCATTTCCCCTTCTGATCTCTTCTTTTTCCCCCAGTTTCTAAACTCAAACCTAGTACTGCTTCTAGTATTTCTTAGGGGTAGATTCTGTGACTTTCTGTAGTAGCCCTGACTGGGATTTATTTTGTTTTTTCCTGTGGAGAATGGTGAGGAGAATGTCAAAGGTTTCTCCTTTGAAGGAGTACAGCAAGGAGAACACCAGTTGTGATTTATCTACCCTACTAAAAGGGTTAACAGTTTAGTCAGAGAGAATTTGATGTTGCTGCTTCTGTGGCTGCCTCCCTCCCATACAAGAAATTCAGATACTGTAATTTTGCTAAAGGAAAAGATCATGATGATATTTGTGTGAATGAGTATATTGTATTAGTGATCCATCTATTGTGATTTTTTTTTTGTATTCCTTAAAAAAAAATTGCAATCCAATTGTGAAAAGACAACAGGAGTTGACTGCAGTGTCAGTGGCCATTCAGCTTGGTTGAAGTCCTTTCTAATGAGAATAAAGCCAAATTGGGGGTCATCCCTCATTGTCCTCAGGCCCTAGTTAGCAAACCACCTCTGGTAATTTGGAGGGCACAAAGCATTCCTTTGTCCTACATAGCCTCACAATTACTGATCTTTTGAACTTCCAGTTTTGGAATAAATTGAGTCTTATGCACTTGAGTCCTATAATATTATTTTACTTGAGGGTGAAGAAGTTAATGTATAACCTCTTTGGCTACTACTTCAGACACTTGGAAAATGCCTTTGATATTTAATCAACATAGAAACAAAGTCAATTTTAACTGTGTATGTCTTTTTCTGGGAATATTTAATAAAATAGGTTGAGTTATTCTTTTATTAACTGATCTATTTATTTGAATCCACTCTTTTCTTCCGGAGGGGGTGGTACATCACAAAGGAAAGGAACTTTAATAAAAATCTGCTTTGCCTGTTGACCTGCTTCAGGCATTAGTGAGAATACATTTTGAGGTCATTTGAGAAGAATGTCAAGGTTTGGCTCAAACATCTCTTTCCATTGCATAATTCTGGAAATGGTGATGGAGTTTTGGAGTATGTGGGTGGGGTGTGCTGCTAGGGCAGCAGGACTCACTTGGGTTCCCAGGTCTTGCTTATCCACATTGTACCTGGGTTCCTCTTCCCTTACCACTGTTACAGTTAGGACTTTTCCTTCCATTGACATAAGACAACTTATATTTCTCTACTGAAGATTGCAGTTTTAGTAAAAAATGAGGTGCTTGACATATATCTGTGCGAAAATTTTTATACACTGCTCATAGCAGCATTATTGACAAGAGCCAAAATACTAGAAACGAATCAAATGGCTATCAGCAAATGGATGGATAAATAAAATGGATGAACATTGAAAACACTATGTGAAGTTAATAAGCCAGATACAAGAGACCGTGTAGCATATATGAGCCCATTTGTATGAAATGTCCATAATAAGCTAAGAGAAGAAGTAGATTAGTGGCTACCAGGGTCTAGGGACAGAGATTAGGCAGTGACTAGTAATGGGTACAATGGAGAGTCATGAGAATGTTCTAAAATTGGATAGTGGTGATGTTTGTGCAATTCTATGAATATACTAAAAACTACAGATTTTTTAAATGCTGAATTTTTTTGTTATATGCAATATGTCTCAGTAAAGCTGTAATACAAAAATGATGAGTTTTAAAAATAGAAATATTATATGTTAATGTAGCTTTGTTATCACTGAAGACTAGTTTTACTTTAACTAGAGTTTTACAGTTTGTAAAACTGTATGTATTTTATTATTTATGTATTTGAGAAATTGTTCTAATATTTGCCACGAGGAGAAAAAGATTATCTAAAAAAACCCTAATTCCTGACCTATGGATAACAAATTGAGTTTATTATGCTATATAATGTAACTTCTAAATCACATTATATCAATCAATAAATCAAATATTATTTGGTCCCATTTCACAGATGAGTAGTTCAAAGAAAGAAAATATTTATTTGGAGATCTGAATTTTCTTTTCCATAACCACAAACATCTTAACTCTGTAAACTTCTGAATGCATGACATTATGGTTCAAATATTGTCAATAGGGTTTATAGTTTGTACAGATTTGGGGTCTTTGGGGAGTCTTAGAGTAGATAACCTAATGCACGCAGAGCTGTTCACAGTGGTACCTCAGGCGTGAAGGCCTGGTCCTCCATGAGGAAGAGAACTCCCATCGTGGGTCTCTCTGTGTGACAGCTGAAGATAAAAGGTCCTTTAGCCCGAATATGATCAACTGGTTTATCTGCCTTAGGAAAGACAAAACAAAGATCAGGTGGCGCACAAGTTTGAAGCATTTCTTTAGCTAAAATACAAAAAAGACATTATGGTCTAAAATAAACTGAACTGTGGTTCTTGGAATGGGAAGAATGCTCTCTAGACCCACGAAGGGATTATTCTAGGAGAAGCCGCAGTTGTCTGTGGCAGGAGAAATTATTCAGAAGATTGCTATTTCTGCAATTCTGGGATGCTCCAGCTGCATAGATTGGAGCTGATAATAGTCAGTAGCCCATCTGTTTCTAAAAAAACCCAAAGAGAAATGTAAAAATGGCTGTCAACCGAGGCAGTGATGTGGTGTGGTCTAAGACGCACAGGCAACAGCTGCTTGGGGCTTCTTCCCCTTGATTTTTCCAAGTGATTGAACTGGAGTCAGAATTCTACCCTTTGTTTTACACCATGATTTCTTAGTTATAATATTTGCCATTCTCCAATTCAGGGTAGTGAGTATTTAATGATGAAGATGAGGATTAAGAAAAAGATTATATTTTTAAAAGCAGCCATCACAAGTATTTGAGTTCAGACAAAAAGAGGGCAGAAACCCCTGGGGTCTGTGGTCATATGGTATAGTTGAGAAGGCAAGGGTGTTAAAGTTAGAAATGTTTGGGATGTTGTTCCAGCTCCACCTCTTACTTGTACTTGTAGACAAGAAATATTAACATTGTTTCTGCCTGACCTCTGAGGATCCTCCAGGGATTAAAATACCAATTTCACTAGGTGGTGAGAATTAAATGAAATAATATGCACTAAGCTCCAAGCTTTTTGAGTAAGTATTCTATAAATGCTTTTGAGGTTTAGCTTTCAGGAAGAAGAGACCACTGCTGGAAACCTTAAACACCTCAGGTTGGCCAATGGCATAAATTCTGGGAGTGGAGTCCTTTGGAGTAATCCTAGGGATAGGACCAGTAGAAGTCCACAAGGGGACTGCAATTTGTATGCTATTAAACCTATGTTATCCTTTTCTCAGAAATTATGATTGCTGCCAACTCCTAGGTCAAGTGTGAATTTTATGAAAATTGTATGGTCATTTGGAGATAAGTTCCCCCAAACTCTCTAGCAGTTAGAAAATAGGTTATGTTCATGTGAGTCAATTGAAAATGAATTAATCTGCATTGTCCCCAGTTTTTAACATTGGACTTGAAAGACATTAACTCATAGGAATTAAGCTCTGGCTTGAGGACTGTTTTCTTGTGGAACCTATGGTATGCATGACTTTTAATAATATAAGCTTCAATACTTTCAACTGCAAAGTGGGATAAATGGAAATTTACTTTAAATGAGGATGGGGTGAGCAGAGATCTGCAGAGCCGCACTTCAGGTGGTCAATAAATGTCAGCTGTCTCTGAGCAGGGTGCCATGTGTTTTTGATACTTTCAAATTTTTGATACTTTGAAAAAGAAGAGAGATGCCAAATTGGAATGAATATTGTTCAGAGCTCCCTGACTCTCTGGATAACCACTTTCTCCAACTTGGGGAGGACATTTTCCCTCTACCATGGTACATGATTTGCACTCTCTCTGGACTCATCTCCCGTGCAGGTCATTAACGTGATTAAAACTCAGAATCTAGGCGAGATCCCTGAGAAGCTTAGTGTATTATCGTCTGGACAGAAAGTTCTTTGTTAACCCAAGAGTTATGGGATATAAATCATTTCTTCATGAGCTCATAAATCCCAGCCTAAGCACTTTGTGCTGGCCAGAATCAGTTTCTTCTTAAACCCTCAACATTTAACTTCTTTTTGTTTTACTGGAGTTGGCCCATAGATCCAGGGAACTATCTGATGTGTCCATTGAAGTGTTCAACAGTGTTTTAAGAGAAGCCAGGAATTGTCTGGTGTTGGAAATTAAAATATTGCTAAAGCTATTACTGATTCATATTTTCTGGGCCCTACAGCAATTGCTAACATATCAGGGAAAAATTGATGATTATGTTAATGTGGAATAAAATATTTATTTATTTCATTCTGAAAATTTATATTGATACCCACTGTTGTGCAAAAAGCTACGCTTGGCTCTGAAGGCAGAGTGAATCTGACAATTATCCATTGCCCTACTCTCAAGAAGTCTTTTGTCTTGTTGTAGGTAAAAACATGTCTATAAATTATGGATCCGAGGGAGAAGGGAGAAAGTTCTTGTTTCTGTTGTAGGGAAAGTGGGAAGGACCTGATGGAGAAGTGGATCTTCCACTGTATCTTGAATGTTGGGTAGATGTGGAGAGACAGAGGCTTTCCAATCAAGGGACCATCTCATCTGTTCCACATCTGGTGGAATGGGCCTGAACTTTGGGGTCATTCATTGATCCCTGAGATTTCTCAATAGCCTGTGGCCTATGAACACTTTATGCACACATACATGCATTATATATACACAAGTATACACAGAGACACACACATGAATGCATTTGTATGAACTGTAATGTGGTTGAAATTATTTTTTTGGCTAAAATGCACAAAGCCAATTGTTCTGCTTTTAATATGTGTATATATTTGGCCAAAAACAGCAGACATGTGGTTCATTCAATTGCTATTTATTACAAAAAAGCCTGGATCAGTTCAGTGAATTATGAATTCATCCCGAGGATGAGAATTAAATGAGATGTTCTATTTCAATCAAAACATTTGGGAACTTCCCAGTGGAGACAGATTTACTCACTTCTTGGCATGTATTACAGACTTGGGAAGATAAAGGTGGATCGTATTTGTTTTTTTATGAGCTCATTCTCACCGAGTCTGACAACTAAAAGCCTTGCCGAGATGAACACCTCCAATGGCTTGGTCTCTGTGCACTGAGCTTGCATGTTATATTCTTGTTTGGAATCCTGGATTTGTAGTTGGCTACCTTCAGTTCCCCTAAATTTATGCCTTACAGTGGGGTGAAGGAAGGTTAGAGGATTGGGGCCATTCACATTGGGGCCATTGGGTGGGAGGAGAGAGTTAAATAAATATAAATGCATATTTCCACTAAAGGATTGCTGGGTTCCAAACAGTGAGAAAACCTGACTTAAAGTTGTAAGGGTGGCTGGTCTTTGCTTCACACTTCTCAAAATCCCATGAATAATGAGCCCTGCCTTTTAAAATTCCAAGAATAGAAGCAATAGAGGTTTGAATTCACTCAGAAATTGTAATAAAATCAAGAGAACTTTGTTTTGAAGAACCCGAATTTTTATGTTTTCTAAAGTGAAACATCTAGAGTTTAGTTTTGAGATTTAAAACGAACTTGCGATGTGGCTTCATGACACTGACACCCCTTCCCTCTGTCCCTATTTGCCCTTCCATCTTATGACCCCTCCCTGCACAGCTCTTTGATGAGCCTAGAATGTCCTTTCATATGAGGACACCTGCTGAGGCCTTCATAATAATGACAGTAATAGTAATACAAATAGCCAAATGAATAATAAGCACAATTTTAGTGACAGCAATGCACATACTTGCACGATCCTGGCTTAACTTTACAACTGCTTTATGAGATGAGCATTATTATAATCCCTATTTTAAAAATGACGACATCAAGATGAGGACCTGCTCAGTGACACATGATTAGTAGCTGGCATGACTGATTCCCAAAATGCTTGTCACAATGAATCTTCTGTTTTTTTCTGAATTGCAAAAGTAATAGTTTATAGTGAGAAGCTAGAAAATAGAGATTATCAGAGTAAAGAAATTATCACAATCTGTAATCCCATATTCTAGAAATCAAAAGGCAGCTTTTTCCTCTAGTAATCAAAAGGCAGCTGACTGGGTGGTGGTGTTTGAGTGATATTCTGGAATAGGTGATAATGTAAGGAATGATGACAGACCAGAGTGGGCAGGCATGGGTATTGGAGAGGGCTTGTCTACAGGAGAACACAAGGGAACAGTTGAGAGTGATAGAAGTATTTGTATGTTGTTGTAGTGGTGCTTCTATGACCACATACATTTGTCAGAACTCAGGACTGTAAAAAAATATTGAATTTCACTCAATATAAATTATTCCTCGTGAAATAACTGAAAAGATAGCTGGCATTGGCATGTGTTGGACAGCCTTCTATGCATTCTCCTATGTGTATCCATTACATACATACATCTTTAAAATATATTATGCTCTATTATGTCTCCTAACCTATTATCTCACTCAAAAATGTATCAAAATCAAAATCATCCTTTCTAATCTGTAATCATTCATCTCTGTCATTAAAAATGAGCATGATTATTCAAATAAATTTATGATTTAAGTTAGCTTTTGCTTGAGTTTTCTTGTAGAGGCTTTTCCCCCCCCTTCTTTTTCTTTTTTAAACCTTACCAGTGCATGTTTACTAGGTGAAAAAGAAAATCTTTCTCCCAGAACACAGTTGCTTTGACTGAAAATAGTGAGACTGGCAAATTGTCTAGACAGCCTCTTTGGGGACATCCTGTTGTCAGACAGACGCTGGTTATCAGGTAGCTAAAGACTTTCCAGTTTTCTGTGACATTGAGTAGGACACACAGCCAGGACAGGAATGGAACCTGTTCTACCTGGATGCCCCGTTCAGGCTGATGTTGGTCTCTCATAAGCTGAGATTCAAGAACAAATCTTGTTTTTCTTATGTTGCCAATAGAAATATTTACTCAAAACTGACTTTTAGGGAGTATAATGAACACTATTGCTTTTTTAAATGCACAATAAATATTTTCCCTCTGACCTCCAAATGTAGATGGCAGAAAATAAAATTGATTGTTTTCCTCATAAATTTAAATAGGCACATTACTTCTGTTTCAAAAATGACATCAGCTAGATCACATCCCAGGCGAATGACATTTTTTCCTGCCAGAGTACTTGATTTACCAGCGTTGTGAAGTCACCGGTGCTGTCTCGTCTTCCATTCGCTCTGCATGCTTGAAGTACGGTGACACTTAATGCTTCCTATAATGAAAAATAAGAAAAATTCGACAAGGCTCATTGTTTACCATTATGTAGCGAAAGATTTCTCCACACACACAGTGAGCAACTCCACATGGGTCTCTCTGAGCATGTCTACCATCTCTGACCTCACGAAAGTTAACACATTCTCTGTGACTGTCACTCCTGAGTGGGTTTCTTTGTTTTTGTTTCTGTTTACATGCATGTTGGTTTCATGGAAAGCTTTCCGGAGGAGTGGGATTAGAACAAGGAGCTGCCTTCTTTATATGTGTTCTAGTGGCAGCTTTGCAGAAAGGGTCTGAGTTTCTGCTTTATTTGCAGAAAAGCCCAGGGATGATGAATTAAATAGTCCCTGTGGACTACATTCGATAGGCTGGGCAATATACACCGGACCATATGAAAAATCACAGTAGCTATCGTGCCCTGAAGGAACTCATCATTGTTCATTAGAATTTGTTGATTCTGTTTCTCTTTGGAATTATATATAATTTTCTGGTTGCTCTGATCATTACCTTAAAATAAACTTGAAATACTACTATGCTCACCCCTTGGAATATTCTGATCCATGCCAGCTCAGCAGTTAGTCCATGACTGGGCTCCCAGGAATGTCCTAAATTGGGTCTCTCTGGACTGGCAGGTTCCATCTAGTGCTCCATGGGGTGGAGCCACTTAGGCAATGGAGAGTGTCTTATGTTGTCCTTGCTGGTTTCAGCAGCCTTGAAAGGGTCATTTACTCTCCAAGGCTTCATTAAAGCTAAATGAAACTGAAGTCTTGCTCCTTGCTCCGGATCTGTTGGTTTTCAGTGACGATGCAGCTGAGATCTTTTCTTGGATCATCCTTGCTTTTAGATGACATGGGGCTTTGGGATCACCCTCATTATGGACCTCACCTCTCGTGAATGATCCATGAGGAAAACGAGTCACCCACATCTGTCCTTTCAAATCACCCTGCCCGTTGCTGTCCACTGCAAAGCCTCCCCTTTCCTTTGGCATGCTGTGTCTTAGGAAGGCCTCACAGTCTCATTTTCATTCAGCCATGCATTTTGATGCCCAGTGCTCCAAGCTCTGCCCTTTTTAGGTTTCAGATTGCCCGGAGAAGAAAGTGCAGATCTTGCCTCTGAAACTTCCCGAGTTGCCATGATTAGATGATGGTTTGGGGAAAATTATTTGTTCTTAGGTAGAATCACAGCCCAGAGTTTGGAATGAAGTCATCATAACCACTTGTGCCAGACCAAAAACAACCCACAGAACGAACTAACTGATCTTTTCCCCAGAGTCAGACACAAATAGAACTGTTGGAGAGCAGGGCAGTGGGAAATTTCAGAGTGGTTTGGCTGTGGCCACTGTCTCTTCTGCTTCTGAGATCAACTGCACAATACTGAAGCTAACTCTCATTAATAACCAGGAGACAGGCCACCGTGGGAGATGCTGTTCCAAGGCACGGGTGGTCCCTCGGCATCACAAGTCCTAGAAATTTAACAAGCAGCACCCCCAAACAAGGGTTTTGTTTGGGCTTTACCTGGCTACTTCATTAATTATAATGACGCTGCAGTGTCTTCTCCTTCACGTTAGTTTGATTTCAGTTCCTTTTTTCTGGGCTTGGGGACTTGCCATTTTCCCCTTTCAGGCTTCTCTCCTGGTTTTGCATCAAGTATCCTCTGTGGTGGGGTGGCGTCCCTGCTCTCCCTGCTGGAAGACTTGAGCCACAGGACTCATTCAGCACCTCAGGTAAGACTGTGCCACAAGGATCCCAGCTGGGGATTGTCAGCGGCTCCTCAGTTTCCATTTTGAAGCCATTGCCATCCATTCAGTCAGTCAATCAGTCAGTCAGTCTGCCAACAACAGGTAATTTTTGGCTTCTCAAGGATGGGGAAATCAACAGGAAACTAAATAAAAGTTCTTGCCTCATGAACTTATATTTTAGTGTTGTGTTAAAATGTATCTGTAGTGCAAATATCAATCACACACACAAACACACACACACACACACAAAACATCAAGACAAGCTCATGTAACACACACACAAAAAAGACAAGCTCCTTTCTCCCCCCTAAAAAGTCTCACTCAGTTCTTGGGGAATTGCAATCAACTCACTAATATCTCCTTATTGCAGTCAGGAATTTGGAAATCTAGAAAAGATAGTTACAAATCAGGTTATTTTCAAGAGACATGAGTGATAGACACCTCGAGAGGCACCCTCTGTTTAGCCAGCATCTCCCTGGAGGAGAAGTGGGTGGGGAGAGCTGTGAGGCCAACCTTTTGACCTCCTGCGTTTGGGAGTTGCTGTTATCTCAGGTTTTTGCTCATTGCCTTCACTACTGAGTTGAAGTGCAGATGAAATTATTTCATCCAGATATCCACCATAAAAGCATACAGAACATCTTGGAAATAGGGACTGTGTAAGTAAGCATTATGGTGAAGAAAATATAATCAAAGGCCAAAAGTTGGAGTAATGTATTTTGCTTCCAGGTTCCTGGGAAACGTTTCAAAATGTGCAAACCAAGAGCTACCAGTGTGTGAGCAGTTTCATTCCCAACTTAGGGTGAATGAAAGGGCTACTGTTAGTTTTAGTTTTTGCTTTTTTATGAGCATCCGCAGAGAATATCAAGAAAGAAGATATCCTCCTTCACCCATTGCCAAGGATGCCAGCAATGTCTTAGATTCTGTACGGGACGTGGTGCCCAGAAAGTCAGGATTAATAGATTCTACCATTTGCCTCCTAACAAGAGGAATTTCAAGTTCTTCTAGAAATTAGAGCAGGAAAAAAAAAAAAAAAAGAACCTGCAACAATGAGGCGTGTTTTACACATGCATTCTTAGTTCTGCCATTTAGCCAGAGTTCTGAGGAAGGCTTTTTTTGCATGTGCCATTGGAGAAACAGTTTTTGTTCAAAACAAATAACAAAAGTCTTACCAATCTTTGACTTGGCAAGTCTACGCAGCTAAATGATAGGATCTCCCTCACTCACTCTCCTTCTCTCTCTTGCTTTTTCTTTCTCACTTTGTCATTGTGATGAAAACCACAGAACATAAAATTTACCATGTTGACTATTTTTATGTGTAGAATTTACTATATAGATCTCTTTTGAAGGGGAATTATTTTGGTAAGAGGGTAACAGATGACTTCTTCCCCTCATAAGTTTTAGCTGACTTCTCCAATTGCAGGCATCCATGATCCACAGCAAATATAGAATTCTAGATGTGACAAAGTAGGACTGAAGCCAGAATTAGGCAGGCAGTCAGTGTAGATAGGTAAATTGAGTCAGGTCAGGTCAAGGAGGACAATTTTGAGTGAGTCTGGGAAGTTGGAGATTGTCCCCTGAGGGCCCTTATCAAGAACCTGCCCCTGCTCCAACCTGTTGCCAAGGTAACCTGTCCCAGGAATTTCCCTTCCCTAGAGGTAGCTATAAGGTTGTTAAGTGTCCAGGGCTATTCCATCCTGCCCTTTCCCCTTCACCTATTTCTCACCTTTTGGCCATCCCACCAAGCATTCCTGGGCCTAGTCAGGTACGCAAGAAGGAGAAAGATAAGGGGGGAAAGCAGAAGAATAAAGGTGTTCTGCCCTTTTCCTCGCTTCTTGGGATACCATGATACCAGCTATGGCCCCCTTCTCCCTCGTGGGAGAAGTCTGTGTTACCCCTTTTTAAATAAACTCTGCTTCATATGCTTGCCTTGGCGTGTTTCTCTAAAGTTCAAACTTCATCAAGTGGGGAAGCAGGACTCGTCACTGATAACCAGCAGTATCAGGACTAACAAACATGTTCTTGTATGTAGTTGCTGTCTGAACACATCCTCCATCTCTCTAGGTGGTGAGGTTTTGGACAGTTGGGACTGTCGCAGACCAACTTTGTCCTTTGTGG
Organism: Urocitellus parryii; assembly: GCF_045843805.1. Classification (NCBI taxonomy): domain Eukaryota; kingdom Metazoa; phylum Chordata; class Mammalia; order Rodentia; family Sciuridae; genus Urocitellus; species Urocitellus parryii. The sequence goes on from NC_135534.1 coordinate 100,107,625, forward strand.
CACTTAGCCCACCCCTTTAAGGTACTTAAAAGTAATTTGCTGCTTGAGTGTTATGAGTTTTGGCAAATCATCTTTTCTCTTTTCAGCCTTGTGCCTTACTTAGACAGATGGTGGACAGACAGTACCTGGGCTCCAAGGCTGTAACTCTTCCTCAAAGGGCCTTCCCAGCCTTGCAAGGCCACTAGCAGATAGTACAGAACAGCAGATAGGGTGGACTTCCCCAGACCCAGGCAAGGTCAGTTGGCCCCTGTTTTCAAGTGGCTTCCAAACAAAGCTTACACCTGCATCAAATAGGAACCATTTTAGGCTTGGAGTTATTTAAACTTATTGACTCAGGGAACAAACAGATTGTGCTTTTCCCTGTGGGTTCAACCTGTCAAGCTTTAGTCTGCTGATTTCAAAGAGCCAGACCAATCAATAACGATATTATTCAAGAAGGTACTGGGGAAGCTGACCCAGACTGAGCTGGCAGAGTGTGGCACTTCTTGTCTCTTCTGCTCACTCTCAGTACTGCACAGTGAAATTCTTCATTAGGCTCCCGTTATACATTCCTGGTCTTTTTGAAAAAGGTACCATTGTGTCTGGGGAAATGGGCCAAAAAAAACAGATTAAAATCTAGTATGATAAATTGGACTTTATTTTTTTAACACTATGAGGTTTCATAGAAAAATGTTTTATAAAAATGCCTCTTCAGGAATATTAAAATTCAATTTCCTATATTTGGTTGAGTTCAAGTGGGTACACCCTGTAAAACAAACTCCATCTCTTTTTGCCTCAAATCCTTTTGAGTATCAGTGGAGTATGTATAAATTACATGTTTCTCTTTGCAAATTGGCCCTCAATAGTTCATGTGCCAAGAACATATTATAGAATTATGGCAGCATTAATATCTTTTTCCCAATGCTCTCTGCACACAGTTTTTTGTGATTCTTTTTTTTTTAATCATTATTATTTCAGCTCATCTGCATAAGCCATTTGGTGGCTATGCAAAATCTGCTCTTAGGGAGAAAACTAATAGTTTTCTTTTTTTTTTTTTTTTAATCTTGGGCAGGGCCCAAGATACATTTAGAACTCAGACCTAAACTACTTCCCTTTAGTGTCCTTCCCACTACAAGGGGTCCTTCCCACTACAGGGGGTCCTCTGATGGCGCTCTGGGAAACATGGCTTACAAATGATGTCCTGGCTTTACCTAAGTTTATTATGTTTATTGTTCATCAACAGCCCTCCATCAATCATACTGCCCTGGGGACACACAGAGTACAAATCTGTACCTTCACTCGCCTACCTTCCTACTCCCAACCCAGACTATCTGCTTCTCATATGAAAGGTCTTTGGCACATGTGCCTTGAACACAATCAAACTGACAGCAAAAATTCTGGTGGCCCTCCAGAAATTTCTTTCTCTGGATCTCAGGCCTCAGGGATAATGAAAATTATTGATTTGCTTAGAAATTTTGGCCAGCTATATTCAGGGAAAACCAAATTATGCACAGTATAAAAATGTAAGTTGGCAAAGCAACCTAAATCCTGGAAAATTTCATACCAGTTACAAAGTGGTGAGGTTTCTTAGCTTTTAGTTTATAGCCAGAATAGATATGAAGATACTGACCTACCAAAGTCAAGTTATTATGCATCTTCTTATCATCACAGCAAACTACTTGACATTGCCTGATTTTTTTTTTTTTTTTTTGGTGGATGGGAGAAGGAACACAGTTTTAAATAGACAGCTATTATAAATAGACATCTCAGGAATTCATTTATTCTTCATTGACAAGATTATCCTGGACTGCTTAGACTTAAGAGTGATTAATAGCAACCATTAGAAAATGGTATTTTTTTGAAAAGGCATTATCATCTGTTATTTTCCATTTTAAGTATCAGGAGATCACATTGACACTTCATTTTAGTCTTTAAATAACCCACTGCAAATAAAACTCTGTCATATTGTTCCACTCTCATCTTGACTTCTGTGAGGTTCCTTTGTATCCTGCTATCTAGGTACTTAGAATCTAAAAATAAGATGTTAAATCTTTCTGCTCTCCTTTTGTGCTCAGGGTGTTAATCTTGTTTCCCAGGCACAGGTTCTTGGGCAGCGTCTGTGTTGGAGGCCGGCCCTGCTTTTGTTTGGTTGTTATTTTAGCTCCATTGGGTGGATGAAAAACCTGAATGAGTCCACATGATTCTCATGTAATTAACAATTATACCTATTAAGTGTCTCAGAAAAGGCCGCTGCCTTCACTGGAAAAGATGTTCTTGGACTTAAGGAGAAGTTTAAGCTGGGCCAGTTCCGCTCTGTGGCGTCTCATTTACAGTCCTCGGTGCTTTTAAGAGCAAGGAGCTGGGCTTGGGCCAATCTGGGCCCTTTCTGAGGGAAGCAGGGCTGCAGGCTGTGGTAAGGGCTGGGCTTGGAGAGGAAGGACATTGGCAGACAGAGGTGGAGCCTAGTGTATTTCTGGACCTCTTGCCTAGCGTGCACAAGGCCCTGTCCATCCCCAGTGTGGGAAGGAGGTGACAGAAAGATGGAAGGGCAGGGCACACGGAGATTACATCAGGAACAGATGAAGGTGAATTGTAACTAGGGGGAACAGTGGATTCTCCACAAACCTGTGATTGATTGCATCAGATCACAGGCCAGGAATGGGGTTTACATTGGCATTTCACAAGGCAGACAAACTTTCTTTGCATTTGCTTCCCACCTATCACCTAAAATTGTGTAGACACACTGATAGTAGATGCACAGCTGTTAGTTACTATTTACGTCTTGTGTTCTTCTCACTCTTCTTAAAGTGTTTTCCTTGTTTTTTTTTTTAATAACTTCTTCATCATTGCAGGATAATATTTGAGGGAACTTGTATACATGGTTCATTATCTAAAATTCATATTAGTGAATTCTAAGGAGACCATGTGGGAGGAGAAAAAATACTCCAAACAAAGATGTGCAGGTAGGAAATTGTTACCACATTTGTAGAAACAAGGTGGATCTGTAATTTTACAATCATGTTGATTATATGGCTATAGAACTCTTCAAGTTAATAAAGGCATGTGTTGTCCTGTCGGGTTTTTTTTTCTCTTGAGTGGTCATCATTGGCTGGGGTGGCGGGGGAGACTCTAGGCTCTGCATGGTGATGTGTTTTGAAGATGTGAGCAGGAATTTGGTCTTGGAATCCTGACAGAAAGTGCTTGGGATTCAGAAGTGCTGCTGGGTTACCATTCTCCTAGGGTGATGAATAAAGAGAAGTATCTTTAGAATCATGCCATTCCCCTGCTTAGCAGCCTTAAGGGTACTTCACAGTACCCTCAAGAATAAAATTCAAGTTCTTTAGAAAATTCTTGCAAGTTATGGTCTATGCAGTCTTGTCCTATTTTTCTTTCTCTCTTTTCACTAGATTCCAGTCACATGCATGTTCAAGTTCCTAGAAAATCTGAAGTTCCATCTTGCCTCTGGGTTTTTGTGCTGACTGTTCCCTCCCGTGAAATTCTCCTCCCCAGCCCTTTGCCTGGCTGAGGTCTCTGCTTAAAAGTATTTCCCTGGAGAGAGGCCTTCTTGATACCTGCCTTCAACAGGCTCATTCTCCTGCAGTGTGCTGGTCATTTTCTTTGTCTTGCATGTCTTCTCTGATTATTTCATGTACTTATTGTTTATCTATGTGTTGTCTTACATCTATTTATTGTGTATTCACTCATTGTCTTATTTTAGAAGGGGAAATGATTACTTCATTAAACAATGAATCTCCTGTGCCTGACTGGATTCCTGGCCTCTATAGCTATTCAGTAAAAATGTTTTGATGAATGGAATTTAAGAATGAGATAAAAATTGAAATGTTTAACTTGTGAGTCTATGAAGGGGAAAGGAATCTGCATAGAAAAGAATCCAGAGGCTTGACTACTTCTAGTATTCATTTGAGGCATAGAGAATGAAAGTGTACCATTAAACGATGGATGAGAGGGGGGAAGGAGGAAGGAAGGAAGGGAGGGCCTTAATATTTAAAGCAAATTGAGGAGAGCAAGCATTTAAAATACCAAAATATAAAGATTATAAAGCACTCACACGTAAAAACAACAACTACAACAGCAAAAACAATTTTGTCCCTTTAAAAAATGTATTTTTGGAAAAAAAATGTAAAAATGTTCAAGTGACTGTAAAGAGAAGAACTTTAGAACACTGGACAAGGTTAAGATGTCTGTTTACAATCACTCTTAGAAGAAGGAAAATGGCAAGGAGAGGGAGACCAAAGAAGGATTAAAAAGGAAGTGGAGGTCCATCCAGACTGGGAGGAAGGGAGAGAAGATACTCTGGCCACTGTGAGGCTGGAGTGCTCCCAGTACCTGAGGAATATTGATTAGTAGAGTAACCACAGGCCCTGAGAGGGAAAACTGCTTTCAGAGCTGTAGAACTTCTGTCTATCTCAATAAGCAACCTTCACCATGGACCAGGTGAAATCAAGCCAGAAGCCAGCCTCAGCCAGGAGAGAAGCTCCAAGCACTACTTCGTAAGCTGCTGGTCTTTGTGATTTGGAAGCCCTCCTGCCATCTGCACAGTGAAGTGGGAAATGGCACTATTTGTGGGGAATTGCCTTGTTTTTATTAGAATAGCTGGTAGCAATGTCCTAGACCTCGGGGTTGACCCTTGGACCATTGTGGTGGAGTTTTGGATGAGCAAAACTTGCTTTGTTAACACTAATACAGGTTCCAAACTTGGATAAGGAAATGATATTTAATATCACATAAAACCAAGATGAATTATTCTCCAGGGAGCCGTCTGGTTGGCATTTCCTTTCTATTTTTCTTCCTTCCTGGGCTGGCTCAATTCTATTAAAAATTCTGTTAGCTAAATGTCAATGGGTTCAGCATGTCTCCTCTCTGTGCCACACATTGAAATTTTTCTATAAAATACTATTTTAATATATTACAGATAAACAATTTTATTAATGTCAGCCCCATAGATCTACACACACCCCAGTACCCTGTCTGGGGTTGCATTTATCAGGGCTGGTTTATTATTATTATTCTCAATACATGATGAGAAAACAGTTAGTTGGAAGACAGAAGAAATGAAAGTGGCTAGCTACTTAGACTAAATTGCTCCAGGATGAAGATTTGCATTTAGTGCTGTGGCTGTTGGACTTAATTAAGCCCAACAGATTCCTAAAAGAATTGAATCTAGAGTTTTCTCTCAATTGGCTAAAAAGAATTAGCCAGCCTTGACAGTACTAGTTTGGGAAATTTACTGGTTTATGAAGAAAAGGCAGCTTACACAAGCCACACTAAAGGATTTTGAGCTAGGTGAGCCTTTGTTAATCCCCCATGATGCATTAGTTAGTGGTTTGTTCTGAGGAGCTTCCCTGGGCCATCAGCACCCTATGGTCTGACTTTGTCCCTGGGTAGTGTGAAGAGTGACCTCATTTGGGAAAGTTGGAAGCTTCCAGGTTGCAGTGTCCTTATCTTTTTTAGTACTCAGCCATTTAAAGGCAAGGACCATCATTTGTGCCACTCTGCTTTGTAAATAGGCAAGAACCCATGCTTGAGCAGAGCACTTCTAGGTGTACTCAGATGGCATAATCTGCATTAAGGAAACTTAGAAACACTGGAATCAGATCTTGTCAGGAGTCCCACAGGCCTCCTCCCGGCTGCCACAGTCACACTATACACTGAAGCAGTTCTGTGGTACCCTGAGGAGATGAAGCCGGACCCAGACTGCTGTGCCTCACCTTGGAATCAGTGAAGGATGTAAGCACCAGTCTTAGGAGAAAATGGGGCACTCCATGCCAAAACGAAGCTCTAGGGATGATGGCAGTGACCCCCTTCCAACAGAGAGTGGGAGTAGAGCTTAGTGCAGAATCCAGAGTCCGCCCCCTTGGAGCCCCAGAGGTTCCTTGTTGTCTTGGTTGGGCTTCATGACTTTCATTTTTCTCATGCTTCTCCAGGATGGTAGAATTCCGTAAGAAATTAGGAAAGGAGAGAAAAGAAAGGTAGGGGAAGAGAAGGAGGTACTGGTACTGTTGGGTTCCTAAAGATTTTTGAGATATCTATAAATATGGACCTATTTAATATATAAATGTCTTCTTTTTTTCCTCAAAGAGGACCTACTTAGAAAACACAGTAGTACTTGCCCAGGTATAGTTTACAGCAAATCTTGAATCCTCATTTTGTCCTTCCAGTCTGCTTTGAGTGCCTCTAGCATCTTTCTAAGCCCATCCTTTCCTGGGGGCCCTGCTGGCCTTTAGATCTCATGCCCTCCTCTTTAATGTCTGGGTGCTGTTGCAGAAGGCAGTGTTTTGCATCAGAGCAAAAGTTTCAGAAGTAAATGACTTGGCCTTTGACAGCTGTTGAGACTGTAGCATTGACTACCTGGAACCTGGTGGCTGTTGGATGGTTTTGTTTTTCTTCACTCACACATTAACCATGCTCTTCTAAATCGCCCTTCTCCGTGAGTTGCTGGAAGACTGGGATCTCTGTTTTGTTCTTTGGTGTCTTTGTTGTACAAGGGCCTAAAATAGTGCCTGGCACATGGTGGATCCTCAGAAAAGATTCATTTAATTAAACATCTCTGGAATCCTAATTGTTTTTGTTAATTAAAAATAAACTCCAAAACAAAATAGAAAAAAGAAAAGAAACTCAGGGTCATCTCTTTGAAAGCAACAGTCCCACATCCTTCTCAAATCTCATCTTTTGTGCCCTACTACAGCCTTGGACTACTTTAGGTGGAAAGGGGACTTGGAGTAGGAGAGGCAGAGCCTACTTTTTCCATATTCCTCACTGCCTTAGAGAAGGGGAGAGGGAGTTCTCTAGCTCTGGGTCACTTAGACCTTCCTTGGCCTCATTCTCCATCTCTGTCTGTATTTCAGTGTGGGAAGGAAGAGAGAGGTGTCCCTCACCTCACTGGCTCTAGCTGCCGTCCTTTCTCTGGTGGCTTTCCTGGTGCCCCTGACTGGTGATGGGTGCCTGCCTGCTGGCCAGAGACATCCAAACACTGGCCTTCTTGTGATAGCTGAGGGGTGAGTTCTTCAGAATCCCTAAGGGACTTCCTGTCCTGTGATTCTCAGCTGTGGGAGATCAAGTGTCAGCTCCCCTTCACCCAGCCACTGGTCAGCTCTGCTCCTGGGCTGCAACCATAGTCCTGACTTCCAGAGTTCCTTGACTTGCAGTCTGTCCTTTGGAATAAGGTCTTGACAGGAAGACTTAGACCCATTTGACCCGAGGGAAGCTTGCTCATCCTTGCCTTTCTTATGTGGCTGCCGCCTCTCTGCCATGCCCTTTCTCTCCTGTTCATTTTCCACTTTCTCAGACAGGCTCAGGGCTTGTCAGCAAGTCAGCTGACCTAGGGTCATCCCATAGGGAGCCAGGATGCCAGGTTCCTTTTGAAGCAAATCTCCCAAAATAATTCCAGTGTGAGGGGAAAGAAAAGCTACAGCTACTCTCCCAGGTAGAGGAACACTGCTCTCTTCTCTGTCTTTTCTAGCTTGGGAGGAAGAAAGGGGCGAGTGGGGAGTGAGGCCTAACAGGATTGTTCTGCCACCTCCCTAAACCTTGCTGGGAGGGTCTCTTCCCAATCATGTGCATTCTCTAGAATGGGAGCACTCGACTCTCTTTTGACCCTAGCATGGCTTCCTTGGTTGCCAGTATGGGGCATTCTGCTGCCCTGTACAGATCTCCACCTCCCATTTTGAGTCATCTTATCCAGCCAAGCAGGGACTGATGGCACCATGGCCAACTCGCTGTCTGTATAGTAATGAGCTGGTGTGTGTTTTTCAGATTGTAAATTGGAGCATCATAAGATAGGTCAAAAATCACAATTCACTTTTAGTCCTGTAGCACATTATATATGAGAAGCTGTGGTTTATTTCATTCTTTGGTATATCTCCTGATGCTAAGTTAGTTAGTTAGTTAGTTAGTTTACTTATTTATATTTATTTTTTAAGAGTCTGCCTTGAATAGTAACTTACCTCAAGATGAGGTATGATACCTTAAATTTAAAAAAAAAAAAGAAAAAGAGAAAAAAATCCTCATTATTTCTGCATGTCCATCTGGCTTTCACTACAACATTAAAGTCAGCATAAGACACATTTACTGACAGCTGGATTACTTCAGGTCTGGCAAAGAGCATGAATCAACAGTTCTGTTAAATTTCTCAGCAGTACTTTGAATGTATATTTAATGTGTGTCATAAAAGTGTGTGCAGATTGCTTGAGGCCTCTTGTCATTAAGGGCCCAAATGCTTAGCATTAGCCAGCCCACTTATGGTACCTCAGATATAATTGAAAAAGGTTTTAGCAATATGTGAGCACATGTAATGTTTGTCATTTCTACTAGTACTCGATAATTAAATCAACCTTCCTCATCAAACAACTTTTATAAAATGTTAAGTAATGTGATTAGAACAAAATGGACCACAACCCCGGAAGTCGGAGGCACAGTTGGGTAGTAACTTTCTGCTGATGTGTTGCTGAATGGAAGACTTTGTTCTGGGAGTAGGTAATTGGGCATTTGAATAAGAGGCCTGAGAAAGCTGGCTTTCTCTAAGTCGGCTCTGATTCCAGGCAAGCCTGGTTTTCATTGTTATACTTATTAACTAATGGACCACATTTCCTCTGTAACCATCATAGTAGTATTTTAGAAATTCCAATCCCTGACACTATTTCCTGCAGAAAAATGACAGCATATTGCATCTGTGAAAAAGTGGGGAAGTGGTTGTAAACAAATTAAGGAAAATTTCAGTCATCTTTATTAATGGGAGGGATTAAATTGGATTAAATTTTATGTTTCTTACTTTTTAATCATATTAAAATTGCAACAGAGACTTCAACTTGGGGGATGATGGGAGGGCCCTTTATACACCATTAGGCTTGAGCAGAAGGAGTTTGTGTATTTCCCCAGTAGCAGCAGCCTACACCATGTTAGTCCAGAAAGTGCTGTTGGAGTCAGTGATGGGTGATCTGCTCAGAGCAGCTGGCCAGGTGCAGGATGGCAAGTCACCAGGCTGAACATGGAATGGGGGCCTTCAACTATTTCAAATCACTCCTGGAAATTAAAGTATATATTGAGGTCATCTTCTGTTAAATCTACATTGCAGAATTTAATCTTAGATCTCTCTGAGCCTCTTAGCCCTAAACCACTGTTAGCAACAACAAATAAAATATTAAAAACATAAATAGCTGCCGTGTACCCAGTGCCCACTATGTGGCAGGCCCTGTGCTATGGGCTTTGCAATATTAGCTCTAATCTTTATAGCACTCTTAGAAGATCAGGACTGGTAAGTCCATGTGGTTCTCTCAGGGTCTAAGTGCTGAATGCAGGTTTAGGGTCCACGGCAGGCCGAGATCTTCATGCCGCCTCCATCCCTGAGCCAAGCTGAAGACAGGGCAGGCACTACCTCACAGGCTCATGAAACTGATTCAGATGTGTTTATAGCCATATTCTCCTTATGCTTATCACCCTACTCTTTTATTGCTTAGTCTTTAAGTAACACAAAAAGATCTATTATATCATTACAGTTCATTTTTCTCATAATTGTATTCTCAGCGGATGCAATTGACAAATTATCGAGCTTCTCTTGTCTCCCTGACATTCTTATGTAGTTTTGAAATGCGTTTTAGATTAAAATTTCTCTCATAAAAAGCAATATTGTTACTTTTCAATACAAATCTGCTCAACTCCCCAGCCCCCACTGCAAACACAAGACCAATTTGCCCACAACATGGATAGAAAATAAGCAATCACAGTAGAAAAACTCATCCACCTTATAGGTCAGATTTGGGCAGAACTGCCATAGTTGCCATTTATCCCAGGACATCCACCACATGTCCTAACAGTGTGTCTCCAGATCAGCCAGACAGATCTTGGCACAGAGCACACAGCCTCGTTTAAACCTTCTCTAGACCAGAATCCTGGATTCCCGTCTGTTTTCTGTGCCTGCCTCCTGCCCACCACAGTGACAGCCTAGAGGCATCTAGTATGCCACTAAATATATTTCTACCAGTGTTAAATTCAGACAAGGTAGTGCTTTTGGCTGATTGCTTGAACTGCACATTGCTCTATCCATTACCTCTTGTGTATTAGGACTGCAGTTCCCAAGCCTGATTCTATAACACACACTCTGCTGCTTGTTAAATACACATTCCAGGGCTCCACACCAAAATCTCCAGGGGTGGGATTTAGGAATAATTTTTACAAGCTCTCTCCAGGTAATTCTATTGTACAGACCCCGCCTTAGAATAACAAATACAATTTGCAATAAACAGGGGCCGTAGCAAAACCTGTGTGCTCCCCGCACCCCCAAGTCTGCCGTGGGGAGCTGCAGGCAGGGCCATGTGCACAGGAAACTGCTTTGGGAGTTACCAATGTTCTCATCCCTCTCCCTCCAGGAGCCTTTTAAAATGAAGTTTATATTTTAGCACTACTGGTTTAATTGCTTCTGCAAAAAAGATTAGAATGAAAAATATAATGGCAGTATCAATGCAGTACCTTTTTTGACAGTAACTGTCTTTGTGGGGATAGTGTATTAAAAACCTCATTGCTATTAGCAAAGCTGGTGATGTAAGTCAAGCACTGAGGAGAGAATAGAATTCTTGTTTTAAAAAAAAAGCCAGTAATAAAAGTTGCAAGGTATTTGAACTTTGTAATTCAATTTCTACCCAAAGAAAAATGAATTATAGTAATAAAAAGAGTGGTTAGGACTAAAAAAAGAAAAAAAATCAAGCAGCCGCCCAGTAGTGTCCTTTTACAGACAGGAAGAGAAAGATTTGGGCAGTTATCAGTTTAAAGAAGGGTTGCATTTTAGTTGGTGTTGATTGTTTGGAATTTAGAACATGTTTACCCTTGGACCAAGAGGATCTTGGCCGTATAGTGGTGCCACACACAAAGAGCCAGGTAGAGAAGATGTAGCCATGTCAAGGCTGTTTACCACACTGGGCGTGGCTGAACCCTCCACTTCTGCCACATCGTCCCTGTGGCAGGCCCACTTGACTGCCTGGTACTGAAGTTGGTCCCTCTGTCTCTGGGCTGGTCTTGTGTTTTTTTTTTTTTTTTCCCCTTGGCTGGTTTCTGCCCTGTGACTTAATTCTGCTCCATTACTCAAAAGAGAGCACCGCACTCACCCTGGACACCTTTGGCAACCACACTTGCCTTCCAGTGGCATCCAATGCTCACAGCTTTGCTCACTGATCCAGTAATTCTTGATGGCTCAGCTCCTGGGTGTGGAGCTGGATGGCATAACAGAGAGGTTTGAGAACAGGTAGGGCTAGCATTCCCTGGTCTGTCATGTACTGTCTCTGTGAGTTCCACACTGAGGTTTGTTCTTCTGTCAAATAGGAATAGAGGTGCCTTGTGAATTATCACTCAGTACAGGAAAGTCTTTTTCCAGGAGCTACAAAATAAGAGTCAGTGATAAATGGTTGCTCTCCCAGGTGTCCCCAGTGAGAGACGTCTGTGTAACAAGAAAAGTTTCAAACAAGGTGATATGGCACATGAGGACAGGGGTGACAAACTGCCCTATTTTTATCACTTCCCGTGACAGTGCCCTTTCCCTCTGCCCTCTTCACAGGGCTACTGCCTCCTTTAGACCATGTTTTAGGGAATAACTCTCTCACTTTTCTGGACCTGTGCTTATAAATTGAAAAAGAAGCCTCATATCCCTCTTTGTTAGAGACACCCTTTAGCAGGATCAGTCTAGACTCTGTAGAGGAAGGGATGAGCAGGAAGATAGGAGAAACTGTCCTATTGGTTGCCAATGCTGCCCTTGTCACAGGAGATGGCTTGTGGTTGACACTCTGTGACCAGCAATTAGAGAGTTACCAAAGTCTTACTCTAAGGTTGTGTGTGCGTGAATGCATGTGTTCCAACATACATACACCCATGAAGCTGGGCATGGTGGCACACACTTGTAACCTCAGCAGCTCTGGAGGCTGAGTGAGTTCATGGCCAGCCTCGGCAATTTAGCAAGGCCCTAAGCAACTCAGTAAGATCCTGTTTCTAAATAAAATACAAAAAAAGGGCTGGGGTTGTGGCTTAGTGGTTTAGCACCCCTGAGTTCAATCCATGGTATCAAAAAAAAAAAAAAAAAAAAAAAGTTAAACCGTGGAACAAAATTATGTAGAGCAAAAATGAGCAGAAATATGAAGCTGATGCATTGGGATCCATACAGTTTGGGGGTGATCTTTCATCTTTTCATTATTCTAAGTGGCAGAGGGCCTTTGGGAGGAGCCACTACAGAATGGGAACTTTCTCCCATCCAGTCTGCCACCTGGAGGGCTCTCATTTCCCAAGGAGTACTCTTTTCCTCTGACAAATGGTGATACTTTCAATAAAAATCTTACTACTAGCTTGGTATCTAAGGGCCAAGTTTTGCTTTTGAAAATTAAACTGTTGTCCTTGCAGACTGGTTCCTGCACAATTTTCTGTGCATGTGAAGCTAGCTTCATACAAATCTGTTTATCTTCACTGGAATGAGATTCTTTGGGGGGGGGTGTTTCCTGGGCACTCTGTAGACAAAGATCTGCATTTTTTTTTAAATGCCAGCCACAGTGGCCAAGATGTTTGAACATCCATTATCTGCTCTCTGATATCCCCACTCAATCACAGCTGTGAGATGAACAGAGTCCATAAGGCAGCCCTGTCTATTTCACCCAGTGATCAAATACAGTGTGATTCTAAGGAACCCCTTGGAACTGATCATTCCACACCCATGCCACAAAGATGCATGTAAAACAAACACCCTAGTACTGAGATTGCTAGGAGAGGGCCAGGAATTTGGGTTTCAAGATTTCTTATGAGACTGCACGTATCCTGAATATAGAAGATCCATGTCAAGTGGCAAGGGTAAGCAGCCTCAATTCATTTTCCCTGGAGGTTCTTTTCAGCCCCTTGCCAGCTCAGTAAATAAGTTGGTGATTTAGCATAAGATTTTCCTAACTTCAGGCTTTGTTTTGTAAGTACACTTTATGCAGGTTGCATATTCTTGCCTTTTTTTATGTTATTGCCATATTTTTAATAGCATTGATAGCTCTAGTGGGCTTCTGGACACATGGGTATCTAAGGGCCACCTTCTTGATTATTCTGTTATTAATTAAAATAATAATACAGCCATGTGGAACACAGACTAGGCCTGATCCACCTTCTAAATATCAACACATTGTGTTTGACGCTTGAGATCCTCATAAATGGGAGGTCTTGGTGAACAAGTTTGAGAACTCTAGCCAATGTTGATAGTGTCTGAAGAAGTTTGGGTGACTCTTGAGGGCCTCAAGAACATCTTGGGGAACATGGTGACTGTTAATTTCATTATTTAGAAACTTGGAGTGGTTTTCATTCTGTTTAAAAAAAAAAAGACTGGCATCTTCTATGTGCCTAGCACTGAGCTTGGCCCTAGAGTACAGCAGAGAAGAAAACAGAAAACCCCCGTCTTAGGAAAGACTAGTAAATACATTAAATGGGTCACTTAAGTAGTACAGTATAAAGCGGTATATCCTAATGGGATAGTAAATCAAACAGGGCACCCAGGGTTGAGAGTGCCAGGGAACAGTGGTGTTGGCAAATTAAACAGGTTGGAAAAGTACCTTGGGTACCAAAAACAGGCTGAAGTTTGATGTCTGGGCAGTAGATATCTTTATAACATCATTTGTACTCTTTTCATTATTTTTAAACTTTCTATGGTATGTCCTGCCTCTATTACTTTGTAAGTAACTTGATGACAATAACTATAAATCATAATTCCTGGCTACACTGTAGATGCTCTGTACCTATGTACTAATTGAGTTTATACATCTCCTTCAGCAAGAGACAAGCATGACCTTGGTTGGGCATGGCCGTTTCACACACCTGTACCGAGTGGTTGGTCTGGAGGTGTGTGTGGTCTCAATTTTTCTCTAAGGTAGAATGGTAGTATTCTGGTACCCAAGGGGCTGAACAATTCATAGTAACTTTCTCCTTGTAATATGGGGTAGACTTATGAGGGGAACTCCTGGGAAGTTCTTCTTCTCTTAAAAAGTTTGCTTGGTTGGTCTAAAAGTCCCAGGAGGGATGGTCCAGGAAGGCTTGACATTAGCCAGCTGGCAACAGTTGTCTGTCTACTCATATTTAGCTCTGAAGATCTTCAGGCCTTGTGGTCTAATCCCAGATATTCCAGTTGTTGTCAGGAAATTCTTTTTTATTCTCCCTCTAAGTTTAATTTAAGCCCATTTGTCTTTTTTGAGGCAGGCGGTGATAGAGGCAAACGACCTTGCTGATGTGATTAACAGTGAGCCCTGTTGGGGCCTGTCAGGAGCCCTTCTCTGGATGCTGTCAGCCCTTCTGGGCTGAGCGAGGGGGGACACGAAGCCATCTGCTCCTCCACTGAAGGACAGTTGGCTGCCTCTCTCTGCGCTTCCAGGGTGTTTTCTTCAAGCCCATTTTGGTCAGGTTCATTGGTTGTGAGGAACAACACACGCTCAGCATAGGGGAAAGGAGGGATTTGTCGGAAGCATACAGAGGCAGCTGATAGAAGAACTGGAAGCGTGTAATTTAGGGGAATTTGGGCCACGGTGACAGGTGAGCGCTCAGATCTCAGGGCATGGTGCAGTGGACAGTGATTCTCACCATCATAAACTTCAGTAGCAAGGTGGGGTAGGCACAGTCATTCAGGGGCCCAGGAAGACAGCTGCGCCATCGTCACCCTGGACGTCAATCAGCCGCAGCTGAAGAGAGAGCGGGAGACAGACAGGCAGTTTTGTGGGCCAACCCAGAGGTGGTAGGGACCACTTCCACCCACAGTCCACTGTGGCCCTGGCTTCCTTCTGGGTGGCCAGGACATGTTCTCCAGGAGGAAGAGAAAGTAGGTATGGTAAAGAGTTAGCCATCTCTGCCACAGCCAGAACTCTGGATCCCTCTGGAAGCAGGTGAGCCACTTCCAGTGCCCCCACAGAGCTGTGTCCCCTTCAGTGCTGTTCAGCTGAGAAGAGGGATACTTGATGCTTTTTTCTCCTTAGAAGGAAAAATTCATCCTCTCCCTCCTCCAGTGGCTCCCCTGCGGTGTGACACCAGTTCAGTTAGCTAGGACAGAAGGCTAGTATTCAGTGGGCCCCTTCCAAGGGTCAAAGGTCAGTCACTTTGCTAGCATATTCTGTGCAGGGCTCACCTCACACAGTTAAGCACAGGCGCTGAAATAAGGTCTATAAAATATGTGAGTGAAGATAGTTTTCCCAGAGGAATCTGACCTAAATTTTAAGCCAGGCTGAGAGAATTTGCCTGTTTTTTTTTTTTTTTTAACAAGAAAAATATCTTTTTAAAAAAGACAAGTTCCCTCAAATCACATCGGTTCTGCTCTATCTAAGCAGTAGGTAGTATGTGTTCCCCTGGTACTCCTCAGAAGGGAGCTTCCCCTTCCCTCCTTTCATGGTTTCTGCACTGTTATCTTCTTACCAGTAGAGAAGTTGACACAACTTTCTGTTCCTAAGCTTGGCCACACAACTCTAAGGAGTGTGCAGGTGAGCTGGCGATCAGCATGTATTAGGAAGAGTGTGTGTGTGCATGCACGCATGCACGTGTGGTGCTTGCACTCACATGGGTGTAAGAGAGAGGGAGAGGCAGGATGTGTTTAGAAACAGCTGGGGAGTGAATGCCACTGTCCCTTTTAGCATTTCCCATAGCAAGGCTGGCATAACAGGGTGGCTGCTGTCCCATGCCTGAGGCCTCTTACACAAGGGCCATGTGCACTCTTACATGGGTCACCTCTCAAATTTGGGGGAATACAGGGCTGGGGGTGCATCTCAGTGG
The DNA here is from genome assembly GCF_045843805.1 of Urocitellus parryii. Taxonomy (NCBI): domain Eukaryota; kingdom Metazoa; phylum Chordata; class Mammalia; order Rodentia; family Sciuridae; genus Urocitellus; species Urocitellus parryii. The sequence goes on from NC_135534.1 coordinate 100,123,369, forward strand.
CAGACTACTTTTAACATGCATGAGGCTCAGGATTCAATCCCCAGTTCCTCCCCGCTGACGTTGGGTGGAATATAGAAATGTTGATGCCAGTGCATTGGATAAGGTTTAGTGAGTGGAATTCTTTCCTCGAGTTCAGGGGAAGATATTTAAAGGAGAGAAACCAGTGGCCTAGCAGCCCTGTCATTCTACATCATGGAGGGAGGAATCATGTTTCTGAGTTTCTGGTAACAGCATCAACAACAAAGATAAGACAAGCTCAGAAAGGAAGTCCTTGGGTGGATGTTGAAGATCTTCTCTTTGTTCTTTGTGCCAGAAGCAATAGGTTTCTAATTACCATAGAAGGAGAAGTGGCGCTTATGAAGTGTGTCGCCGTGTATCAAAATATCTCCACGCTGTTATTGCTGTGTTCTTCATGCGGTAGATGTTATTTAGGAGTAAGCCCTGTCCTTCTTTCCAAGGACGTACTCTAACAGTTTTCTCTTTCCTTTTCTTTTTTGCTTCGTTTTCTAACCTGATCGCGTGCTGCTGTGTCCTGTTTCAATGAAATGCCTCCATTTACTTCACATCACAACAAAAAGGTAAGGAACTGTCAATCGTATTAACATGCTGAGCAGCATCAACTGACATAATATCCAAAGGAGACACATTTGGATCACTGGGGAGGTTTTTGTTATTGTTGTTTGCTTTTCTAAGAGAAAAAGTAATTGATTGTGAGGACCTCAATTCTAGTTATCGATGTTTGGCTGATTGATTTCACATCTCCTGCGGCCTGGTGTTGAATGAGGCTCAGCCTTATGAGTGTGTGTGGGTTCTGGGGGAACCTATTTTTGTACCTGAATTTTCTTCAGCAGCTCAAACACAGGGAGCACTTCACAGTTAGGCTGTATAGGGGCCAAATATCAGCTGACCAAAAGATGATAAGAGTGTTAATATCATTCTGTCTCCGAACTTTGAAGCAAGAGTAATCTAAACAATAATGAGTCTAATTTGAGATTTTATTAAGTGTGTGCAGTGATAGAGAGATCATGCAGAGGCCCTCCCAAATGGGAAAACTTAAGTTTTGTACCTGCTAGTCACACCCACACATCATGCATCCTGCATTCTTTCTTTGCTTTTTCTTTCTTTTTTCTTAATTTCTTACATATATGACAATAGTGGAATGCATTACAATCATAATTATCCATTCACAGCACAATTTTTTGTAACTCTGTATATAAAGTATGTTCATGCCAAATTATGCCATTATACATGAGCTCTCATTATTATTATTATTTTTTGCATTACAATTCTTTGCTTTTTTATCTTGTGGTGAAAAACACATAATGCCACGTCAACCATTTTAAAGTGTATAGTTCAGTAGTGTTAAGTATGTTCACAGTGTTGTGAAAAAGATCCCCAGAACCTTTTCATCTTACAAAACAGAAACTCTTTGCTCCTTAAACAACAGCTGTATGTCTATGTCTGGCTTACTTAGCAACATATTGTCAAGGCTCATCCATGTTTCAACTTGTAACAAGATTTCCTTCCTTGTTTAAAGCTAATATTCCAGAATGTATACACAGCCCATTTTGTTTATCCACTCACCCATGATAGACACTGGGTTTCTTCTACCTCTTGTCTCTTGTGTGTGAAGTTGCAGTGAACACAGGTATGCAAATAGCCCATCTCATCTTCTGATATTATTTCTGTTGGTTTGTGCTTCAATGCTGAAGGTGAAATTTCACTGTCTTTTGTAGGATTTAACTTTCACCACAGCTAAGCCCTCCAGCATTCCAGCTCCTTAGGGCTGAGCATTGGTCTTGAGTTTAGTTGCAGGCAGAATCTTATTCCATGTCTGGTAGTTTCCCCTTCAGATTTCAAGCAGAAGGTTGAGGAGGTACAGCTCCTCTCTCTCCCATCATCCTTACACTGGATTGACAGTTCATTGTAATATGCAGTTGCAAGTATTTTTTGTAATGTTTGTCAAATCCACTCCTCATACCTCCTCATTCAGGATGATTAGTGTCAGAGTCACCTTGAGTCCCCAAGAACATTTAGAGAACTATTTTTCTTACCCATGTTTTTATGTCTATTCTAAATAACATCTACCACATGAAGAACACATTGTCAATAATATGATTTTAGGATTAGTCATGACTTTACATCTTACTGCTTTTTGGTTTGGAAGAAGCTTGCTTTATTGCAGTAATCCAAACTAAGAAGAAGAAAGCACCAGGTGGATCCCTAGTGACAGATGGCTTCTACCTCTTCCTACCAGTTCCCTACTAGGGCACACAGGATCAGGAACTGTGACTTGAGTGGTTTCTATAGGGATTGGAAAAAGACCTTGAGAGTTAAGAGCCTAAAGTTCTGATGGTGAGAAAGGAATGTTTTTCGTCTTTTCTTGGGTTCTTGTGGGTGTACAAGAATAGTGGGTAGGCTGGGAACTAAGGAGGTGAGAGGCGGGCAGATTTCAGGGAGACTGTGCCATAGAATCATCATGGCTTACTTCCAGTCCCATATGTTCTGCGGGAACACCATCAACAGGTAGAGGTGAGAGTCATCTTTGCATAGACAGGTGGAGAAAAGCGTAACCATTTTCTGATTTTTTTTAAAAAAATTCTTATCTACAAAAAAAAATCAAAACTTCAAAAATATACTTCATGGGGTTGTGGGCATAGTTCAGTGGTAGGACATGTGGTTAGTATGTGCAAGGCCTGGGGCTCAACTCTCAGCACCAAAACAAAAACAAAAACCCATATTTTTAAACAGCAGTATTTCAAGAATGCATCCTCCACTGAATTTGTGAGACAGAGAAGAGACTTGGGCCTGGGGCATCTGCAGAGATAGGTATTGGAAGTGCAGAATCTTGACCCCTCCTGAGCTCCAGGGCAAGGTGAAGAAGCTGCCACTCTTAGACTTCATAAAATACCCCACTGGGTGGTGTTTTGGGGCAGGCGATAAATCCATTCCTCACACCTCCTCATCCCAGGATGCTTTGTTAGTGTCAAGAGTCACCTTGAGTCCCCAGGAATATTTAGAGAACTATTTTTTTAACTATGTTTTTGTGTCTGTTCCCCTGTTCTCTGTGTGGGAAATTGGGGTGCATTGCACTGTACCGCCTGCCGAGTCCACCTACAGTGCTGAAGAGACAGGTGATTTAACACGTGGGTCCATTTAGTGCTCAGGATGTTGGCTGGGAAGCCCAGCACCAACTCCTCTTTGAAGATTGGTAATGATGAGATCAGAAAGCAGGCTTTCTTGCATATTGTATCCATCTAGGGAGTTCCTCTTCCTATGTGTATCCAATAATTTATATAATTGATAGAATACAATGAGTCTCCCTTGTGGTTTCATTTATTTTTACATTAGTTTGGATGAGGTTGGACAGTGGATACTTAACATATTCAGCATTTTTATTTTCATGTATTTTATTATCTTTAAAAAAATTGGTGACTTTTTAATTTTAATTATAAATTGGCAAATTATAGTTGTAAATATGGGGTACAAAGGTAGATTATGATTTATGAATACAATGCAGAATAGTTAAATCTAGTTAATTAACATGTCTGTCACCTCAAACACTTATCCATTTTTGTGGTGAATACATTTGAAGTTTATTAGCAATTTTGAAATGTGCAATACATTATTATTTACTATGTTTACCATGCTCTGCAATATATTTAAAAAACAAAAACAGAAAAAACTTTTATTCCTCCTGTGGAAAGCTTTCTTCCTTTTGATCATTTCCCCTTTTTCCCATTTGGAAACCTCTATAACTACCATTTGACTTTCTGCTTCCGTGATTTTGATTGTTTTAATAAGTGCTGCTTATAAGTGAGAATATAGGTAGTGTATTTTTTGTGTCTGTTTTATTCCACGTACCATAATGCCCTCCAATCTGGTTGTATTGACACAAAAGACAGAATTTCCTTCTTCTTTAAGGCTTAGTGGTATTCCTTTGTGTACATATACAGCCTTTTCTTCCATTCTTCTGTTGATGGACACTTAGGCTTATTCTGTAACTTGACTCTGATGCACAGGTCTGCAGAGAACCCGTAAGTGCACCCATCTCTTCCACAGACTGATGTCAAATCTCCTGGATGAATACCCAGTAGTGGGATAGGTGGATCCCATGGTAGTTCTATTTTTTTTTTTTTTTTTTTTTTTTGGTGGTGGTGGTAGAGATTTACCAGGGATTGAACTCAGGAGCACTTGGTCATTGAGCCACATCCCCATCCCTTTTAATTTTATTTTTTATTTAGAGACAGGGTCTCCCTGAGTTGCTTAGCTCCTTGCTTTCGCTGAAGCTGGCCTTGAACTCTCAATCCTCCTGTCTCAGTCTCCAGAGCTACTTTGTTATAGGCGTGCACCACTGCACCAGGCTTTTTCTTTCTTTCTTTCTTTTTTTTTTTTTTTTTTTTTAGGAAACTTCGGGTAGGTTTTCATAATGGCTGCAATAATTTACATTCCCCTCATCAGTCTACAAAAGTTCTTTTCTCTACATGTTTTAGAGCACTTTGATTGAAGTTGAAAAGTAATACAAAGTAGCACCAGTGGAAGGGATGGGACTGACGAAAGGATACAGTTTGAGACATAATCTCATTTTAGTTGGAGTAAGTGGGATCACCGTACAGTGGAGAAACAGAAAGAAATGCATGGAGGTTGTTCCAGGGAACTGAGTTTTAGATCAACTCGAGACAAAATCTAGACATTATTCCCATTGGGAATTATAAGTGGGCTGTGGGAGAGAGAAAGGGACTTGTATATGTGAGGCGGGGGTAATATCCCTTGGAGAAAATGCCCAGAGGATGACAAAAGAATAAGAATCCAAGAAGGTTACTAGAAGGAAGTACCAGAAGAGTGAGGATGTGCAGAGGAGGGACACACACCTGAGCCCAGGTTGAGGGTTTTGCCAGGTATGTACATGGTCTGCTCCAGAACTGGCCCAACCCTGAAGCATGGTGCAGCTAGTTGGGGAGCAATCAAAATATACCCATGAGCTGGGCACAGCGACACATGCCTGTAATCCCAGTGGCTCAGGAGGCTGAGGCAGGAGGATTGAGAATTCAAAGCCAGCTTCAGCAATGGCAGGGCACTAAGCAACTCAGTGAGACCCTGTCTCTAAATAGAATACAAAATAGGGATGGGGATGTGGCTCAGTGGCTGAGTACCCCTGAGTTCAATCTCCAGGGTGTGTGGGAGGGGAAATATATATATATATATATATATATATATATATATATTTATATATATATCCCCCAATGTCTGAGCCCCACCTCTAAGCAATTAACTCTACATATCTTGTTTAGACATTCTATTTTTTGAAAACCTTTTAAAATGATTCTTATGTCCACATAACGTTTGGCACCTACCTGTAAAGCAAGGAGCATGTGGTTGAGGAGTTTGACAGGAAAGGGAAAGTGAGAGATGGAAAAGTAAGAGGAATAGTTGTAGGGTCAGAAAAAGGGTTTTGTTTTTGCTTTAAGAGATAATAACATGCCACAGGAAACTGTTCAATAAAGAGGGAGAGAAGGTAATTGTAGAAAGAGGTAACATTATGACCTAGAGTTGATGGGAGAGGGAGGAGAAAGGGGATCTTCTTTGTTAGTGAAGAATGGGAAGGATTTCAGGGGTGAGGAGAGGCAATAAAGGGGCCCTGGCTGAGTGACACACACCAGAGGGTTCTCCTCCGAGGTGCAGGAGATGGACTCTGAAGACACAGGGCTGGTGACAGAGGAGGGAACTGGGAGTTCAAGGAGATGAGGAAACGGGCTACACTAGTGGCTGCAGAGTCTGGTTTAGTAAGGCAAGGAGACGTCTGTGAAGTGCTGACCAGGAGGCATGGAAATTTCTCAAGTGGGCTATCACTGAATGTGGAAGGAGCCAGCTCTGTAAAGAGACACTGGGTCCAGTGGAAGAGTTGAGTGGACTTGTGAGAGTGGTCCAGGGGAAGGTCAAAGCTGACACTACAAGGCAGGAGAGTGGTCCAGGGGAAGGTCAAAGCTGACACTTCCTGGCCCCTCCTGGGGAAGGTGAGAAGTGGGAGGCATGCTTGGAGAGAGGTAGTTTCCAGCTGAATCCAAGAAAAAAAAGGAAGTTTGAAAAATAAGTATGGGGTAAGAAATAGCTGAACAAAAAGGGTTGTAGGTGGGAACAATTGTTCCTTTAAAGAAAAAGGGCCCTTAAGCAGTGGTGATGGTTTCTTTTCCCTTCAAGACCAGCAAATCAAAAAAAATATGAGTAAAATATAGAAATAGCTTAAAGTACATGAATATTTTATGTTCCCTGTGTTATCTAGAAACCCAGCTGTTTGCTGACCATTAAAAGACGACAGTTATAGACCTAGTGCTATGTTACTTCAGAATGGAAACTGAAAATATATGCGTTGAAACATGTTTCTTGACTTGAATTCTCCATTATACTTTTGGCCTCCGTGGAAAGAAGGAAATAACATTATGTATAAACGTCGTTAATTACTCATTAATCTGACATTTTCATGGCATTAAGCAACAAACATTAATTTGAGACTCAACACTGTGATTGTCTCTAAGATGTATGACATCTCCAAAATTATGAAAACCTACATTTCAAAATTACATTCTTCAAAGAACGATGGTGGGCAACAGCACATTATGAGAGCCTGTGTACCTTAAAAGCTTTCAATGAAACACTGCAATTTACAGAATTCATTACTGTGCACCACTAATTAGAACTTTAAAGAGAATCGCAGTAGGGAATGAGACATTTTCAAGAGTAGTCCTTTAAGCCGAAATGTTCTTTGGGATAAAGGTTGTTTTACAGCAAGCGAGGCCCTTGGATTTTACATATGGATGTAGATGCGAGGAGGCATCAGACTAGTCGCTTTCGGAAATCCTTCTTGTGCTCTTTCAGACAAAAAGAAAAGCAACAAAGGCAAGGAGGAGGAGGGAGGGACAAGACAGAAATGCAAATTAGATGTCCATAGCCTACTGCTGCGGAAGCCAAACAAAAACTCAGACATATCTAATTAGTTTCCAAAGCCAGCTTTACCCTCTGGAAAAAAAAATCTTCATCTAAGAAAACAGCAGTGGGAGCTGTGTGAGTCCCAGGTGTATGGGTGATTACAGCAGAGAGCCCAGAAAGCCACTGTTGTTCGGCTCAGCTGCCTCTGTGCTACGCAAATGTGTTTACAGAAAGAATATAAAATCGACCACGGATAGCTCCCTCCCATTCCCCAAATTGATTAATTTCTCGACGTGCTGGCAGATTTTTACATGGATGGGGAGCGGGTGGGAGAGATGAATGTGTAAATCAACAGCAGGTGGGAAGTTGAATTTGTCTAGCCCAGCTGCTATAGCCTGCATTTCCTATTCTTTTTGGTTATCACAGTCCAGCATCTGTCATGGAGCGGGACTCTGTCATCTCAGGCCTGGGGAGCAGCAGAGTTGTCTGTGTCTCCTGACAGCCCCAACCCTGGAATAGCAAACAGCAAGACTGATGGCTCTGTCACTGTTGGCAGGAGCTGACAGATTTGAGCCGGGTGCTTCTTGTAATTTGGAGACCTCTCTTTGTATAGACGCGTACCTTCCACTCCTCCTTGAATCTGGATGCCGCATGATCTGGACTCTTTACAGTGCTTCCTCACTTGTATTTATTGCATGAATAGCACTCTTATATCTGCATATGCTTTTCTTCATATTTTAGTCTTGGTGATGGTACGCAGAGATAATATATGACCTGATTTCGTGTCTCTTAGATTAAGTCTTGAAGGAGCAATGTATTTTCCACATACTCCGAAGTCTTTCTGGAATTTAATTATTAAAGGCAGCCCACATTTTCAGCATTTTTTAATGTCATAAGAGTTTTAGTGTTGGGTGTGACCTTCAGAGGTCATCTTCTGTACTCCTCTGCCCCACTTAGCCTCTGCCTGTCATGAGTTGCTGAGGCTTGCCATAATATCCAGACAAATGGTAGATGCCTGTCTTTGAAGCACTTAGCCAGCTGAGACACTGTCCCAGTAAGGCTTAGCCTTCCTTTCTTGAATAATGGTGGGTGTTACTGTTCCTCTAAGGCTTTCTTTGAAGGAGCAGCCAGCCTGGAATCTTAGAGATTTGCTTGGATGGGTCTTATCTTCTCAATAAAATCACAGCTACTGCTGCCACTTAGAAATGTTCTACAGGAAATATTGACGGATTATTGCTGGCAGAGAGGAAATCAGATCTTTGATATTTATTATGAAAGAGATGAATGAAATTGTCAAGAGTTTAGCTGTAGCACAACATATTGTATTTTATGCAACTTTAGGATATTATCCGTGACTTATTTAGCTCGTGTGATTTTTTTTTTTTCCCTCTGGGTGCTGGGGACTGAACCCAGGACCTGGTGCATATGAGGCAAGCACTGTACCATTGGGCTAGATCTCTAGCCCCTCAAGTATTTTTTGTATTCATGATCTGGGCAGTGGTTTTCTTCATTTGTTTCCATTTGAAGTCCTTAAAAAAAAAAAATCTAATTTCTACTAACAAGCTGAATTGGCTTAAAAATTATTCTTTTTTATCCTGTCAAGTTTCAAGAACATCAAATATTGATCTTTGCTATTACCAGTCTGATAGGTGCTTACTTTTTTTTTCCTTCCTTAAACTTTAGCTAAAATTTTGTCATACTAATTTGTTTTTATATTTTTTTGTGTAATTGTTCAGGTAGAATGAAGTTTTTTAAAAAATTACTATTTACAAATTCTTCACAGAATTGACCCTAACAATTTCTGTGTACATTTTGAGAAAAAAAAATTATTGGGGGAGGATATTAAAACTTAGGAAAAAATGTTGATCTGAAGGATACTGATATAAATGTGGAATGTTTGATTAAAAACTCATAATGAGGCACGGGGCTCAATCCTTAGCACCACATAAAGAGGAAACAAATGAAATAGAAGCATGCTGTCCATCTACAACTACAAAAAAAATTAAAAACTCATAAAGAGGCTTAGCTATCTTTGCTGGTGATGTCTTAATTTATTGAGGAAAGAGTTATATGCAAATAAAATTGAAACATCTAAGAGTTGAAAATTCCTTAGAGATGACACCCCTGCAGCCTCTTCAGGAATAACAAGTCAAAACCTTGATCACAGTTACAGATAACAGACTAGGAGTCGGCACTGTCCTGGGTGTTGAGTTGCCATAGTGAACAGGTGAAGATTGGTGAAGTTACCTTGGAATGGAGTACCTGCCACAAATAACAAGCTAAATGGTTTAAATTCTGCTCCCCACCCTGCCCTTGTGATTTTGTGGGTTCATGGAACTCAGATCACTTCCAGGCTGCCAGCCGAGGAGTAGGAATCTGCTCTGCAGAAGCCTGTATTTGAGTGATGTGCTCTGGATGGGTGCTAGCAGTTCCTGGCTTCTGGTAAAACTGACATTGTCCACCTGTGGTCCAGCAGAAGGCAGTGAAACCCTGCATCTGGCCACTAGAGTTCTCTTGAGAGGCAGTTGAGTCTTTTGCTGGCCATGGCACACTGTTACCTGGCATACAGCTGCATCAGCTGCAAACCCTGGGCTTCTTATAACATGAACCCCTTTGGAGCCAAGTCTCCCACACTCTGTTCTTGTTAATTGCGTTTTTTGACCCTGAGGTACCTTGGGTTTTGGGTTTCCACCCCCCGCTCCATTAATTTTCTTCAAATAAATTGGCCCATGTTCCAGCTTGTGAGTCTTGATTATTTTCTCTAAACATTTTTGATTACTTCATCTGTAAACACCTTTGGAGTCTTCTTCCATGCATGTATGTTTATTGTTTTATACATCGTGTGCATGTACCTCAAGTCATAATATATACTTATGACCAAGTTCAGATTGTGAATTAAATCCATATTCCAAGCCCGCTGATCAGAACCTGTTAGGTTCTATTTTCACAGGGTTGAGCTAGTGTAGTGCTCGTGCTAGGAAGAGCAGGACTGTCTGCTCTGCCACTTTCTGGTTGCTTGCTTAGGCTTTCAGTATTAGTTCTATGTTGAATCCACAGTTTCTTTGTGGGAATCTTTTTATTTTTTAAGCCAGCTGTTCATTTGGGGAAGATTGGTTTAGTGAAAACTAGATAATGTATCCATAAATCAACTTAACAGAGCTCAACTCAATGGATGTGTATGTTTGTACAGCGGAAGAGAACAGAGGAGGGAGGGCCTTTGCTCTTCTGCTGAGAAACCGTGGACTCTCTGAGTGCCTTATGAGAGCTGCTTTCCTCTCAATATGGTCATCCAGCTGACCATATCCCTGTCAATCAGTGCTCTTAAAATGTCTGTGCAGCTGAACTTACTTTGTTTTTAAGGTTTAAAAACAAATAGAACTATCTGTAATCTCGCCTTCTCACACCCAAAGGGACCATCTCAATTACCTTGTGGGTGTGTGCTCACCCCACTTTGGAGATCTCCTCTCTAGTGCTAAGACTCATCTTGACTTTTTGTCTGTTTCTGTAGCTCACTTCTAGATCGTATACAGTGTAAAGGGGGGAGTTGTAAATAGGACTAAGATGAGTTCTTGGAACATGAGAGACCTCTCCCTGGGTTGATGTGATCCACTTGTTGATGCTTTTCAAGTACCATTTTTAAACTAGATCTGAATAAGCTTAGTTCATTTGAGTGGAGAACCTATCCTCTTGACAGCCTGCCTCTGATTTTTCTTTCTTGGCAAGAAGATTATCAGAGGACTCAGACTTGATGACTTTGAATCTAGATGCCCACGTGGTGATGATGACTGCCACTTATGGGGTCCCAACTCTGTGACAGGATCAGTACTAGGCTTCTTATAAATGTTGTTTTATTTGTGTCTCATGGGAAACTTGAAAGGTGAACACTTCAGTCCTATGTTACAAATTAAGAAACTGAAGCAAAGAAGGGTAAAGTTGGGGGAATATCAAGCAAGAAGTAAGCAGGCTTTCCCACATTAGTGTATGTCAGTAGGAAAATTTGGGTGTATCTTCCACATAAGTCCCTCAAATGAGCAAGACAGAATCCAAGAATGCAAAAACATGAGTTTAAAACCAATGAATTCTCAGACAGGCATGGTGGCCCATGCCTGTAATCCCAGTAGCACAGAAAGCTGAGGCAGGAGGATTGCAAGTTCAGAGCCAGCCTCAGCAACTTAGTGAGACCCTGTCTCAAAAAAAAAAAAAAAAAAAGAAGACTGGGGATGTGTCTCACTGGTTAAGTGCCCCTGGGTTCAATCCCTGATATTAAACAAACAAATAAATAAGCATTGTGTTCTCTGAGTACATAACACTTACCCGCTTTTGAAAATTGGGACATTTGCACAACTGCAAATGGTGCCTTCTCCACCTTACCATACTGCCTAAGAGTCACTGGTGTGGCTGCAGTTGTGTGGGCATGCTCTTTGAGCCTCCCCAGCAGAAATTGACAGCCAGAAACAGGACCATGTGTAAAGTGGCCGGTGCCCTCTTAATGTATCCTCACCGCTTTTGACATAAGACCCTTTCCATGGTTGATCTTTGGTGGTTAGAGAATCACTTTGGAAACAGCTGTTTTCTGTTGTCTATTACTGTCTGCTACCTGTCCCAAAGAGTGGTTTTCTGTTCTCCAGGTGGAGTGTGGTGGTATATGAACTAAGTACTCAGATTTATTTTTCTGAAGTGATATTTTAGTTTTTTCCAGTTTTTACAGTAAATTTTTCTCCAAAATATTTGAAAACCTGATCCAATGGATACCATTTCTGAACCACTTATATTCAAGTTAATATTTTGCTATATTTGCTTCCTTTTAAATAGTTCCTGAATTATTTAAAGAGTTGCAGACATTAAAACACTTAACTCCCAAATGTCTAGTATTATAGCTCCTAAAAATAAGGATGTTATCCCTAAAATAAAGTCATTCTCCTACTTAACTACAATGCCACTTTCTTACATAAGAAAATTAATACTAATTCTCCAGTATCATATAATACCCAGTGCAATTATCCCTCCAAAATATGTTATATATATATATATTTTTCCCCCAAACTACTACTCAATTAAGTATCATACATTGCATTTGGCTTTTATATTTCAAGCAGTTGAGATTTTTGATGTTTTGTTGCACAAGAGGTGGGAATAAAACATCTGGATGATTTTCAAAAAAAAATTTTAAAGCCATTGTATATGAATGATGACTTTTCAGATTAAAAAGACTATTGATCTATACTGTTTCAGTGGTTTTTCACTAGGTAGTAGTAAATGGTGCCGGATGTGTTAAAGTTGTAAAATATAGAAATATCTGAAGTGTGCACATGGACCACATTTTAACAGAGGCAGTCTGTCATCTGTAAATGTGCATAGGACACTTAGTGCCTTAATGCTGTATGTGTGAAACCATCCCGTAAGCAAATAGAGCATCAAGGGTTTTGGCTCAGCTCTGATAATGGATTATAATAGATTGAAATTAAATATGATTTAAGTGACAGGGAAATGGTGCCAGCTAAGTCAATAATTGATTAATCATCCCCTAGTTAAACTGGCAAAGTAAATTGCAAGGCTGGAATTGAATGCTCCTCTCCATGGTTTAGTCCTGGTGGAAACAGTATTCAATGAGCAAGAAAAATCAGAAACTGTTTAGGGAAAGGATCTGTCCATTTCTGCATCTTATTTGCCACAAGAAATCCTGTGTATTAGTTATGTTGTGAAAGTAATGGTAAGAAAATGGGCCCAGGAAGAAGCTAACCTAGAAGGCATAAGCAAGTAGAGATCCAGAGTTGTTTGGAAATGAACACATTGAGAAGGCAAGTGATAGCACATCTTCTCTTCTTTGTTTTGCTCCTGTTGTGGTAAGTGGGGTCAGTAGGACTTGGATGAATCAGCTTAGCACAGCAAAACTGGTCACCATGTGTGCCTGTCACTGTGTGGCTGTCAGTAGGCCTTCGATGACTTTGGTTCCATCACTTAGCCTACCAGTTTTCTGGATCCCCACAACATCTGTAAATAATAGAATTGGACAGGAAGTCTCTGAAATGCCTTGACTCTTCCAAACCAAGATACCAGCAGCTGGAAAACCTCTGTTGAGTAGTGCTGTTTTGCTTCCCAATGGTCCCTGGTCTTTGTCCTGATGACCCTGCAGTCCCCCTACATGTTTCCTGGATCATCAAAACAAAATTCATGTGCACTTAGTTATGTGAAACACATCTGATTTTGTTCTACCTCTTAAAGATTAGTAGTCTTCCCCAGCATATTATTAACTAGAATGTTTTATTAATCAGAAGAGTCCACTCTGTGACCATGTGGAATAAGAAAAGTTTTACTATAATTAGAAAAAGATTTACATATTTTTAAAAATGGAATAAGCAAGACACATTAGTTTCTGCTTAAAAGCCTTTAATTCACAGTAATGCAGCAACCTTAGTGAAAAAGAGCTGACCCCACTCATTACTCATGGCAATGTTGTGTTGAATTTTAATTATAAAGATCAGTTCAGCATTTCTATTTTCCAGGTCAGCAGAACTTATCCTGTATAGCTTTTCACAAACTTCTTAGATCTTCAGAGCTATGTTTTTCCATTATAAAATAGGAATGCTTATATCAAAGTGTATTGAGGATGAAAATAAATCATAAGTCCTGTATGTAAAGTGCCTAGTGCATAACAGGTGTTGACAAGTGTTAATGATCACAGACACTGTAGTATCTCTGAGTCCTTGGCAATTTCCTTTAGAGTGCAGGGTCTCCAACGAATCTGCATGATCAAGAACTTATTACATTATGTCAGTCAACTTAATTGGTTCATAACATTGGATTGACCTTGAAGCAATTCACTCTGTAACTTATAACCTAAGAAAAATAGATACCCTCTTAGTTTAATATAAAAAATATGAATACTCTAATTCAAATTACATGACTATTTTGTCTAGAAAAGATTGGCACCCACTAATTAGCTTTTATTGGCCCCAGGAATATCAAATAGCAGCTGCCTTATCTTCAAATGTAAACATACAATGATATGAACAAAGAATGTACAAAATAGACGTTTGCTATAAAATGTTATGATTATTCTTTATATTTTAATGTGAGCTTGTTCCAATCATGTCTCTCTAAATATAAAACTACAAAAGGCAAAAATGTGGTAAAATTCAGGAATTATACTTAATACAAACATTATTAAAATTTAAATAATATATTTAATATAATCAACTTATCAAAAAAGCAAAAATAGCAGTCTAAAAGATTGCCAGCCACTAGACTACAAGTGATTTCGAATTTATTTCTGTAACAACTGCAAGAAAAATAAAAATTAGAATCTTCAACTCAATTTTTATCTCAGAAGCCTGAAAATATCCCTAACTATATTAATGAAGACAATTCCAATTGTGATAACAGTGACCCCCAACCCCACATCTTACTGGGTCCCTAGCTTTCTTTTTAAAGATCTACTTAGCTATTGTCTTGCTTGTTGCTATACATAGGGAAAAGGTTAGCTTTTAATATTTTCCTGTCTATACAAAGAAATGTTTTGATTTTTGCTCCACGTGGATATTAGTTGCTTCATGTGGATCTTAGCTTTATCCTGATGTGGCAGGGAACACAGAGTGTCCCTCATCAACCTGCCTCCACCTCCTTAGAAACAGAGCTTGAAGTATAAAGTTTGCAATGATTTAGGAACATCTGAGTGTAAATGCAGAAGCCCACAACCCTCTGGAGGTGGTTTCTCCTGGCACCAGCTTCAGTATTTATCTGGACATAAGCATCAGCATAGACATGGTCTCTCACTAGAGATTCTTGCTCCTTTTTGGATTGGAAAATGTCAGTGTCTTTGGTTTTAATCAAAATCGCTCATAATCTGGCTTAATGATGCCATAAAGGCCTTGGTTTACTCTGCCCCAGGTGAATGAAAATATTTGCCATGAAAAATAGGTTATTAGTTTTATAACCCTGCTTACTTCCGTGCCTCTATCAAGAATATGAGAAAAGATATTAAATATCAATTTTTAATAAAATTATTGACATCATTGGGGAGCTTTATAACACTTGACATTTGCTTTCAGCATTGGGGGGAGAAGGAGAAAGTAAATTGATTTCATGTTTATTTCCGAGGTTGGAATACAACAAGTTACTTTAAACATAAAATATGTGTGCTGCTTTTGAATGCAATGGGTGGAATGGATTGTTGGTTCTGAAAATGAACATAAATTTTAGAATAAAATGGGTAATGTAGTAATGATAATAATGTAATTTGATTGCTAAATGAACCTGTTTTATTATATTCATCATTGGATCCTATTGCCACCTAGACAGCCTTCAAAATTGAAATAAAGTGATGTTTGGACCTGGAAAACAGCTCATGAGTGCACATACACATCACTTAATGAAAGTTAACTTCTTTCTAGTAGTGTGCTCTCAGTACCACTGTTTTCTTTTCTTTTTTTTTTTTTTCCCCAGAAAAACATCTTTGTATGTAGACTTACTTGTAGAAAGTACCTGTCCATTTTCCAGTGGAATTCGATTCTAGGTGTTAGTGATAGGGAAACCCTAGGGACAGGAGCAGTGGTGGAGTTGGTAGCAGTGTTTGATAGGCACAGGCAGGCCTGGGCCTGAAGAAGGCTGTACAAGAGCTTGGCAGGGTCGAGGGAATCCAAAGGATCCTCTATCACTAGTTACTGGTCCATCTGCATCTCACAGCCTGGCTTAAACTCTAGATAATCAATTCAGAAAGGATCTTCATAGTATGTGATAAGTGATGTATAAAAATATGTTCATTAAAATGTCAACTCTTCAGCTCTGTACCTTAAAGAAAATTGCTCAGGAATGGGAGTCCCTTTTAGAATACGTGAGATTTATTTTCTTCAAAAACTGTCTCAATCAGTAAGTTCCCTGGTTGGGCCATTAGGCTGATGCCAGATTCTCTCCTAGAGAAAAAAAAAAAAAAAAAAAAAAAAAAAAAAAAAGCTGGTTTCTGTAACGGCCACTTGCATTTTCAGGAAAAGGCCTACAAGACTTGTGCAGAGGCCAGCTGCGATACAGTTTATTTTATCTACTGTTCCTACACCATGAACAGACTGCCTGAGTTCTTTTTTCTTGCCTTACTAAAGAAGATGCCAGCTTATTTACCCCAGCAGTGTTCTTCGTGTAGATAGATGTTAAACTGTGTGATAGATTTTAAAATGAATTTTTAATTACTTTATGCTATTCTGAGCTCATTGCAATCAGCAGCCATCTTGCTTGAGGATAAAACAAAACAAAAAAATCTGGGAGCTCCTAGGAGGAGCAAAGGCCTTTGCAGAGAGTGGGGACAGAAGCCCATTGTCAGTGGCAGCTGCTGGACGCCTTCCCCAAGCACAGGCTCAACTGCCAGAGGGCTCAGTAGGCTTTGAGTTTTCCACTGATGGTTCCTCTTCTCTAATGAGGTCACCTCTCGGCACAGTAGGTGGGGCGACTCTGCTAATGGGAGACTCAGAAATGTAGATTGCAATTACAGTCATTGTTTCCTGATATCTCCCATAGTTTCCAAACAGCGCTGGGAGCTAGAAACAGGGCCAGCTTCTCTACAAATATGTAACAGAGCTAGACAGGTCACATCCTTTATTGAGCATCACCTAAGCGCTAGGTGCTGTGTGGTGCTATCTTTTCTAAAAAGCAGAAACAGATACAGAAGCAGATCTGTACTCAGGAGTGACACTGGCCAGGAGTTCACAGAGCGACAGCTCTGTAACAGTTTAAACTTTGTGATTTACAATTTTTTTTTTTTTTGTAGTCACATAGTCACATTATCCACATTATGCCAAAAATAACTATGGTTCAGAGAGTTTAAGTGACCTGTCCCTGGCCTCCACTCTAGGCACCATAGCCTACAAAATGGGAATAATACCATCAAACTTGTGCCAAATGTCAGAATTTTATCAAGTAATGTGTGTGAGAACATCTTGAAAATGGATGCATCCTTTATAAATATAATGCCTCATAACAAATTAGTCCTAAAATATAGATTTCTGTGAATATCACACCAAAAAATGGATGCAAATAAACATCTTCCCTCCTCTCCTTTCAATTTTATGGAATCTGAGAGAAGCCTGAGCTAGGCTCTTTGGACTGGAGCTAAGGCTACAGAGCCCTGACCCTGAGGGCTGGGGCAGTTCAGGACACAGGGCCATCACTGCAATCCCGGCATCCCCCAGGGCCCAGGGTTAGGATGCTGTGTCGCCATGACAACAGGCTGCTGTTCAGCTTCCAACCCACTGGATCAATTGCCTGGGCTGGTATTGGCCTGGTTATGTTTTGTTTGTTAGCTTTTTTTTGTTGTTGTTTAAAAAATTTACCAGAGCAGAATGTGTATCTTATTTGGATTTTTCTATTATATTTCTTGGATCTGGTTCTAAACCAGTAATTCTATTTTCCCTTGATAGGTACTCTTAGTGAGATAAGATGAAGGGCAGAACACAAAACAAGGTTCTGCTTGAATTCCAGTCCAAAGTTAAGGAAGCAGGCATTCATTCAAGAAAAAACGTTTGCTGAGTTAGGTCAGGATTTGAAGACACTGATCAAAAGCTTTGGTTTATTTCTCTATCTTAAATGTATTGACACATAGCCATCTGTATGGATGGATTATCCAACACCACCATAGGCACTTTCAAATACACTCAGGCCTCACAACAGCTTTGGGTAGAGGGCATTATTGCCCCTTTTGCTAAAGCGAGAGTCTTGAAGAAGCCGCTTTGCCCCAAACAAGGACTCTCTAACTCTACTGTGAGAATTCTGCGTGGTCCTATTAAGTGGTGTTCCTCATTCCTCTTAGAGGAGTCAGTGGCAACCAAGATAAGACAGAAGCCAGTGGGTGCCCATCTCACCTCCCCACTTTTGACTGAGAGTTTCAGCATCCTAGCTCCTTTTTGACAGGATCGTATAATAACCAAGTTGAGACATCACTTTTTGGCCTAAATACCAGATCAAGCAGCTAGGGACTTTCAAAGATAAAGATTCCTCATACTCTCTGTTGATCAAGAAACCGAAAAGTCATTTTCCGGTGCCTGCACTATTTTGGATGGGAGCTAATGTCTCCACTGGATCCTGGAAGGGCCCTGACATGCTTGGAGTTCTCCTCCCAGATGAAGATGCACAACCCTATAGCAGCTTGGCTAGGCCTGTGCTTGTCCCACTTGATGGGGCAGGTGCCATACTGTTGAGCAGAACAATGACCCAATAAAAGAGATGCTGAGAAAGGATTCTTCTGAAGGGCATCAGCAAATTGGACATAAAGAAGGAGACTAGAATCAGAGAAACTAACTGGGAAACCATTATAATAATCCAGGTGAGGAAGAATAATGTCCAGTTGAGGTACAGGGCCAGAGGGAATAGAATAAAATGGGTAAATGGTAAGATGAAGGAAGATTCAGAAAGGCTGATAATGAATTGAGGAACTAAGCCCAATACCTGCAAGGTTTTAGAACTATGTGGCAATAAATAAAAGAATCTTTAAAATTCCACAATTTCTATTTCTCTATCCTTCTCTAAATGAAAGTGCTTTTCTTCAAATATTAACAACTGGGATAAACTTATTTTTTTACATTCACTTCTTAGTGTTTCATTTAATTACTTATATTGCTACCATATTGCTTTCTGCTACTTCCATTGCAGATGGATTAGCTAAACTTTGTTTCGCCGCCAGAGAACAAACTGAAAATTACTATTTATAATGCAGTTTCTATGGAAAATGAATTATAAATTTCAAACAGTCTTGCAAATAGAATTTTGGAATACAGAGTTGTGGACTTCATACTGCATTTTATTTGAAAAAGAGATATTCTCCTAGTAGATGTGGGATTGACTCAGAAGAAAGGTGAAGTTGGGAAGTATATATTTGGAAGTCATCTGCATAAAAGAATTTAAAAGGATGGGAATGATTGAAAAGTGGGCAGTAGGAAGAATTGAGGCAGCACTCTAAGCTATTTGGTCATCCAGCTTACTAGCAAAAGGAAAAAGAGTACAAGGTCTGTTTCATTGAAAGTAAAAAATCAGCTAGATGTGGTGGTACACACCTGAAATCCCAGCAACTCAGGAGGCTGAGGCAGAAGAGTCACAAGTTCAAGGCCAGCCTCAGTGACTTAGCAATGCCCCAAGCAACATAGTTAGACCTGTATCAAAATAAAAAAATAAATAAATAAGTTAGAAGGACTGGGGATGTGGCTCAGTGGTAAAACATGCCTGGGCTCAATCCCTGGTAACAACAACAACAAAAATCAGTCCCACTATGGTGAAAATTAATTACAAATATATAAAGATAAATCTCTCTTTTAGAAAAAAATCCATTCTTACTAAATCTCTGATTTGTGAAGAATATGAACTAAGACATGAAGCAATGTGAATGTACTTTTGGGAAAGAAAATGGGCTGAATTGCACCTACTGGTTTAAGTTGGTTTAAAATAAATTTACTTGGCTATAGAAAAGGAAGGGTTGCATATGTGGCACTCACTAGGTCTAGGAGTCACTTGGGCATTGGTGTACATGCCTCTCTGAGGGGTCTCCTGTTGAGTATTACTTATGATCCGAGTTTCTATATTAGATTCAGTTTACACATCATTAGTAGTCCAGTACCAGTATAGGTACTTGGAAGAGTAAAAAGCTTATGACTCTTTCCCACCAAACGGGAACTTGTAGGTCAGTTGGGGAAGCAAGACAAACATACACAAGTCCAGCTATAGCTGAGTACATAAAAGAATATGTTCTGTCCCCAAATTTGGGACAGTTTTTACTGCAGGTACATGGGAATCAGGAGAGACCTCTGATTGGATTCAGAATAAAAGATCATCACACTGGGAAGTCAGGGACAGATGTGCTGGGTGAGGAGAAAGGGACAATCCAAGCCTGATCCTGAAGTCCGTCAGGCATCATAGAAGAGGAGGACAAGATCGTTGAAGTATGAGCAGATTTTGACGGCCTTGAATACCTGGCTAATGTCTGGACTTGATCTACTAAATAACAGGTGCAGGATATGACTCACAAGGCCAAGTGACACTGAACACACAACTGTATAAGTGGGAACAAAGCCCGGTGCTGGTATTCATGCTTTTTCCTCACAGGACATCACCAGCCATGTGGGTGTTCTGAGATGATGAACCTCAGGGTTATGATTCAGACATGCCTCTGACTCTTAAATCAAGGCCTCAAATCCTAAATGGACAAGGGCAATGGCTTTAACCTGGAAATGTCAGCTGCAACTAAATTGAAAGAAATAAGATCCCAGATAGAAAAACTCTTGCAAAACAGAGAGTGAAGCTGAGGGACTCTTGTCAATTTGCAAAAGCTACGGCCCAGTCAGGCAGCACATGTGGGAACTCAGGAGAGAAAATATAGCCAAGTCGAATTGACCATCTTTCATGATCCCAAAATCATTCTCTGTAAGTGAAAATGTGCTCACTGCTGGGGAGGCTAAAAGTGACTAGTCAATTGGATATGGTCAGGAGACATTCCCCTGTTGACAAATTCAATGAATTTTTCATTTTTTAAGGCAACTTGGCATTGTGCAGGAAAAGCCATAGAATTACCTGATTGGTGTGCATTTTCTGGGAACTCACACTCTGCACACGGTTGAATGAAGCTAAGCTGATAGCAAAAAAGGGATTGCTGTGTGTCTCTTTCATCCTGATTTTCTGCTTGTGTCATCCACATTCATGGAAAGCTCTTCATACAGAGCCAGGATGGCTGGGGCGCCCCACCTTGGTTTGCTGAGCTTCTTCACTCTTGTTGTTAAGTGTCTATTCTTTTCCCTGGAATGCAATGAGGCCATAGTGAGGTCCCATCTGCTCACAGGCCACAGCTTTACTGGGCTCAGTAGCTGACTTGGGAAGGATGGAAAATGGATGTTGGAGCTAGCCATAGACCAGAAGGATCCTCAGCAGCGCTGCAGGCCTAGGGTGGGAAAATGGATGGGGGAGATGCAGTGGGTACTTGAGCATCTCCATCTACACAGAACACTCCTGAAATGCACTGCCTTTCTGCACCAGCTACACCGCAGAACTGGGTCATTTAAGTATAGATTTGGAGTGAGTTCCAGAGAAAACTAAGAAATGGGTGAAAGCCAGAAACTTAAAGAGCCTTTTAATGAGCTGTATGTAGGAAGCCCCTCTCTGGCCTGAGTTTGGGCGCAGCAAAGTTGCTACAGAGTTGTCAACTTCAGGGTCCAAGCTCATGTCTCACTCTTTTCACTTGTCCCATGTGTGGAGGTCACAGTTAAGCCCTTGCCTTTGCAAACAAAAGCCAGCATAAAAGCTGCAGAAGGCTTGCTGTGGACTGGGTGTATTTCTACCAAGCTGCGTTTGTGTTTTTCTGCTGTGTGTATTACAGGTTCTATTTCTTTTTTTATAACAAATGGTAACTACAGACTGCCACACTTCCACACCATGTCTTCTCTTCTCCAAGCCAACACATGTCTGTGTAATATGTTCTAAAAATATTCGTGTAATGCTGAAAAATGCAGCATGTTCTCCTGCAGCGCACTTTGCCTTGGCAGCAAACATCACCTTCACATGCTTTTGCTCTTAGTGTCGGGCCCATCCTTAGCCAAGTTGGTTTTGCTTTTGTTCGTGTTCTGTATTAAATTGGCTCAGATATGAGACCACAGAGCATTTTTAAGTGCACTTATTTATTTAATCAACAAAGCTGTATTGAACAACCATTGTTCTAGGTGCTGAAGATAAAAAGATAAAATATTCTGGACCCTCCTTCAAGGAACTTATCATATAGCAGGGAAATGGGCAAGTATATGGAATAGCCAGGAAATGAGCAAGTACATAAATAATTAGAAACCATAATTCATAGAAGGAGCTTGAAAGAAGAAACCAGGGAAGACTTAGTAGAGTGGGTTTCGTGGTATGTATGAGAGCTCATGAGGAAGACTGCAATGAAGAAAGGGGTCCCTTCCAGGAGAAAGCACATGCAGAGGAAGGTGTGACCTGAAGCAGCCTGGGGGCAGTTTATCATGCCCAGGGCAGGAGCACATGCAGGGAGTGACTGAAGTGGAGGTGGGGCCATAGGCAGAACAAAATCGTACAGGTCTTTATATCTCATTTTAGGAACTTTACCCAATTATCTCTTTAGCTGGTATAGGAAGCCATTGCAAAGTGTGAAGAAAGAAAGTGACATTGTCATATTTGTGCTTTATAAAGATGACCCTGACATGAATTGTGGAGGACTGAGCCAGAAGCAAGAAAATCAGGTAGATTCAATTACTGGTTGTCCAGGTGAGGTGTGGCAATATCAGTCATTCAAAGAAAAGGACAGATTGATGTCCAGGGAGAATTGACAGAAGGTGGTTACTGAGCGAGTGCTAGTGTGTGTGTGTGTGTGTGTGTGTGTGTGTGTGTGTGTGTAGATGTTTCCCAGGTTTCTGGTTTAGACATGTGAGTTGATGATATGATAGAGGCACTTTTAAGAATATGAGTAAGAGAATGGGTTTGAGTGGAAAAGATAATGAGTGTTTTTAGAGGTGAATTTTTTAGGTAGCAATCTAAAGCGGACAGTTCTCCATATGAATCTGAGGCTAAGAAGAAAGGTCTGGAATAGGCAAGTAAACTTAAGAGCATGTCCTGGGTGCACAGGTGACAGTGAGGATAATAGAGGGGAAGAGCACAGGGGAAGTGGGAAGAGCAGAGATTTGATGATCGGACCTGGGTGGGAGGCCTGGGTCTACCACAGTTCTAGCCAGGTGACACTGGGAAAGTTGTTTGAGCCACATTAGGCTTTACCCTAATCATTAGTAAATGCAGTAAAGAGCATTTACCTTTAGGCTTTGTTTGGTTATTTTTCAGTCATTAATTAAACAAATATTGAGTTCCAACTATGTATTTGTATCTGGAAATGCAGATGTGAGCAAGGTAGACATAGACTGCTCTGAGTTAGACTTCAGCCATGGGTGGTGGGGCACAGAGTGAGTAACAGACATTAAACACAGGAGAGCACAATTACTGTTGGGAAAAATACTGAAATGAACTGCATAAGACAATGTAAGACCACCGGCACAATCATGTAGAACAGAGCAGGTCCCCCAAACAGTTCCAGCAAGAGTAAGGATACTAGTTATCACTTTTCAAGGAATGATGCAGATCGACTCCAGTTTCCAGTGGGTCAAGGAGCAAGTGAGAGGGAAGATATTGGCAATACAAACAAAAATTACTGTTTCAAAGTCTGGCTATTAAATAATGACTGCCAGGACTACATAGAGAAGGTTGAGGAAAGTTTTGGGGCTTTTGAGATGTGAGACTTGTGCATGTTGGCATGCCGAGGGGCAGGAGCTAGTAGAGAGAATGAAATAGAGGAAAGAGGGAGAGAGGCTCTTGAGATAAGCAGATGCAAAGAAAGGAACCTTTTCTGAGATAGCAACAGAAGCATATGAAGAAGATTAAATGGTATAATACATTCCAAAATGCAAGGTGTGGCTCATGGTGGGTACTTAAAAAATTGTGCTGGGCTGAGTAATTGTAAGCATGACTACTGTATTAGGCTTCTGCAGAGAGACAAAATACACATACACACACGTACATATATATTTTTTCTTTATTACTGGATACACACACACACACACACACATGTGGATGAGCTTATTAGGGGATTGGCAAACATGATTATGACATCTGAAAAGTTCCAAGACAGACCATCTGCAAGCTGGACACCCTAGGATGGTGGTCAAGCCTGAAGGTCTCAGAACCATGGAAGTCAACCGTGTTACTGGTTTAAGTTCTCAAGTCCAAAGGTCAGAGAGCTGGAGTTCTGATGTTCAAGACCACAGAAAAAGAGTTTGTCCCCATTCTCAGAGGATCCATTTTGCTTTCTGGATCTGGCCTGTGTCCCTGTGAATTGCATGGTGCCCACATGGAGGGCAGGTTTTTCCCACTTAGTTTGTTCAGTCTCACATGCTCATCTCCTCTGGAAACTCCCTCTCAGACATACCCAAAATAATGCTTTATCAAGTTTCAAGGTATTCCTTAAGCCAGTCAAGCTGTCAGCTAAAATTTACCATTGCAGATATGCACATATGGTTTATCCATATACATGTTCATGTACATATATCTACCCACACAAAGAGTTAATATATTTTATTGGGATTGAAGGAGGGAAGTTGAAGTTCATACCTGGATGCCTTGTTTCCTTTATAGAGTGATGAGACACTAACTAACACAAATGACCTAGGGGAGGGTCACTAAATGGAGCTGAGGGTCCACTGGAGATACCTGCTTGTAGACACTTAGGGCTGGAGAATTTCCTCCACAAGCCCCATCTTTCCTCAGTGATGGATTACTACCACCTTTGGGGCTGGCTATGTAGCTCTGGTGTAAAAAAAAAAAGCAGGTGAGAATGCAAAGGATGCTACCAGGTCATGAAGTAGGATGTTGGACCAAATTTCGACTGCATAGAAAAAAATTAGAGCCAAGGGGAACCCAGAGTGGGTAGCACTAGATAGCTTGGTAACATCCAAAAGCAAGTATGTAAGGCACTGAGGAAGTAGAGCAACTGGAAGAATAGCAAATGGTCAGTAGAAGTTTGTGTATTCAAATTTTAGTTGTCAAAGAGCAATTTTAGAATGTGTACTAGATAAGATGTTCCTGAGGTAGTGATGTACACAGGGGCTTAGGTGTTGGTCCTCTATCCTCCACCCGCACTAATAAGCTGGCATCTCTCTCTGCAAGCATACAGCAGTCTTTGATCGCCCAATTAAATGTTCTTTTCTGCATTCTCAAAATCCTGGCTTCTGTTAGCATGCTTCCCTGTCCGTCACCTCCTTCCTTGTTCTCGCTCTTTGGAGGTCTGGCATGTGAACTCCTGGTTCCCCTCCTCTCCTTCCCATCACTCTCCTGTCTCCTCCTCTGGGTCCTCTGGTTGTTGAGGACATTCTCTTGTCTCCTCTGAGCTATCTCCATACTCACTTCTGGCAGAGGTGTCCATGAAAGCCTGATAGAGGAAAAAAAGAAGAAGTCCAATTACAAAATTGGTTCTGAAATTCAAGTAAGTGACACATAGGCCTGAAAGAAAGAAGGGTCACTGAGGAAAGGGAGAAGAGGTACATGTGGATAGCATGGCATTTCTGTTTGTGATGAAAGTAGAGAGGATTTGACAACTGGGAGAAACATGTATATGGGGTGTTAGGGTCTAGATAAGAGGAGTCCTATAAAGGCTTGTGTGTGAGACAATGCAAGGAAATTTAGAAATGAAGTGATTGGGTTTTGGGAACCTTAACCTTAACCTTAACCTAATCAGTACATTAATCCTCTGATAGGGATTAACTGGGTAGAGACTATAGGCAAGGAGGGTGTGGCTAGAGGAGGTGGGTGACTGGGGGGCATGTCTTTGGGACTAATATTTTGTGTCTGGTGAGCAGAGCTCTCTCTCTGCTTCCTGATTGTCATGACCTGAACAGCTTTCCTCCACCACACCCGTCTGCCATGATGCGCTACTTTCCCTTGGGCACGAGCAGTGGAGTTGGTCGTTTATGGACAGAGACCTCTGAAACCATGAGTGCCAAGTACACTTCTCCTCCTCTAAAATTATTCTTATCAAGCCTTTTGGTCACAGCAATGAAAAAGCTGGCTAAACAAGGAGGAATGGAAACAGGAGTTTAAAAGGTTATTGGAGTGCTGAGGGTGGCTGAGAGGAAGACATTAACAGACAGAGAGAACATGGGAGGGAAGAGAAGGGAGATGAAAGGTTCTGTGTGCAGGCTGGTGGGTTTGGGAGTCCTTGACAGAAGAGGTGGTCATCTCCAGGTGGAAGGCTTGCAGCAGGCACTCCAGGGAACAGGAAAGGCTGCCAGGCAGACCTGGAGGTGATGATCCAGGAAGAAATGGGGCAAACGTATGTGCTGGTTTGCCCAGGACAGTCCAGATTTATACCTGTCATTCTGGCATTACTGTGTTGTTTGCAGTCCTTGTCACTCTTAATGGACTCAGTCTGGAATATATATTGCAACGTCACCCTATAGAGAAGCAACGACAACTTAATAAAGAGACAAAGGTGATTCCCTAGTCCAGAAACAAAATAAAACACACAAAATAAGACCCACTTGTGTATTCTGCTTACAAACTTGAGGGATGTGGCACTTTAATTCACATAATTGGGTCCTATAGAGAAAAGCTTGGCTTCAAAGGACCAAGCACCTAAAGCATTTCAAATTTGGTTAATTAAAACTTGATTGCTGAGCAGATGCCCACACCCAAATTAAACATGTTCCAAGCTTATTTTCACATCAAACCAAATCCATGACAATTTTTTCTTTTTCTTTTTTTGGTTCATAGTGGTTCTATTTGTAGCAGTTGCCAGTGTGCTTCGGTCCTCTTTTTGCTGCTTTATTGCTACCTAATACTCTTACCTGCCAGATACTGGGATTTTGTTTTGGAAGTATAGTTTGCTTTTGTTTTGTTTTGTTTTATTTTGTTTTCTATCGCTGTCTAGATCATGTTTTGGACTCAGGCTCCTTTGTACCACTAAAAACTACTGGGGACCCCAAAGAGTTTTTTGGGGGGTTGCGTGTCTGAATTGATACTTACAGAAAATAAAACTGAGAAAATTTTAATATTTAACTATTCACTTAAAAATACCAGTAATTAAACATCCTGTTATCACAAATAGTATATTTTATTAAAAATAAATTTTCCAAAACAAGAAAATGAGATGTTTTTGCATTTTTGTAACTCTCTTAAATATTTGCTTTAATAAAAGATGGCTGGATTCTCACATCTGCTTCAGCATTCAATCTTTTGTGACAGACCATTCTCATAGAAATATCTGAAGAAAGTCCAGCCTCACAGAAATATATAGTTTACTAGTCTGTTTTCTGTTGCCAGTAGCATAGTACCACACACTGGATGCATTATAAAGAAAGGAGTTTTATTTGGGTTACAGTTCCAGAGGTGCAAGGTCACATCTGGTGATGGAATTCTTGCTGGCAGAATTTCAAAGTGGCACAGAGCGTGATATGGCAAGAAACAGCAAGTGTGTTGTGTGTGTGTGTGTGTGTGTGTGTGTGTGTGTGTGTGTTTTCTGGTCTCTCTCCCTTTTCTTATAAAGCCAATCCTATGGGCTCCACCCTGATGACCTCATCTAAACATAATCACCTCCCCAAGGCCCTGCTTGTAAACACCATGGTCAGATTAAGTTTCCACCCTCTTAATACCTCACAGTGGGGATTACATTTCAGTATGTGAACCCTTGGGGGACACGCTTAAGTCATTTCCAAACTATAGCATGTAGGGTGGCTTATTTTAATAGACTATAAAGATAATTATGGATATTCTTTAACACTATACCAAAAATTGACAATGGCAGTTTCTTAAAAGCTAGTTGCAATGTGGAATCTGAAATCAGATCAGCTTTTTTTTGACTCTGTCAATTTAAAAATCCATATGTTTTTTTTTTGTTTGTTTTTGGTTTTGTTTTGCATTTGAATGTATTATTAACTCATGCATGGTTTTAACATTATCTATTGGTCTTGGAAAATATGGGTTCACTGAATTATGCAAAAGCATTGAAAATACAATATATAGAAAATAATATAATATATATTACTTTAAAATTGTGTATATTAGTGGCACCACAGTTTCATCAGAAAAGCCTTTAAGTATTTGAAAGCTGTTAAGCTTGTGTTGATAGAGGATTTCCAAAGTGCTAATTTTTACTTGAAAGCTTAAATTTTATCATCAACCACAAATACCTCAAAGTTGTTTTCTTAAAATGACAAGCTCTCTTCATTCACTTTTGAGAAATATCTTCCAAATATCCAGTTCTGGATATTTGTTTATCAATAGTTATTTCAAGTGAAAATGTTGATCCATGAAAAATGTGGCTAGCTGATCCCACATGTCAGGAGAAGAACTTTATTCACCCCGCCTGTTTTGTCACACAGACTATTAAGATGGCCCCACAATTCTACTCTTCTCTCCCCTGGTTCCTATCTTTGTCTCTACTGTGAACATACTACATTATTTTATTTTTAAACCTATCTCTTTTAGTTATGGTTTTACTAGCCAAAATATGGAGCTCTCTAAGGGTACATCTCAAACTACTTGTTCCTTCTCAGTACTTAGTATATTTTTCTTAAGTGAATAGTAGACACACAATGTAGAGTTGTCAAGTGAACATTGGATGGATGGAATTGAGAACTTCTTCTATTCATTGAGTAAAGGATGATCATTTGGGGAATATTTTTGCTAAGTTGAATTATTAAGATAAACAGCATCACCTGAAACAATAAACATCCTAATGGTTTGAATGGCTTGTGTTTATCTAAAACAACAAGTTTGGGCTGGGGATGTAGCTCAGATCATTTGCCTAGTATGCATGAAGCCCTGGGTTCAATTCCCAGTAACACACACACACACACAAAAAAAAAAAAAAAAAAAAAAAAAAGAAGAATAGCAAGTTTGTATTTCGGTATGTTTCTTCAATAATAAATCACAGTACATTATTTCTAATAACCTTTATCTCTAGAGCCCAACACTACCAATGGAAAACTAAATTTAAACTAAATTTAAACTAAATTTAATTTAAACTAAACTAAAACTAAAACTGGAAAATTCAGCATCTCCTTTGATGCAAGGGATTTCATAGCTAGAGCATGCACCCCTATTGAGTAGAGTGATATATTTAATCTTTCTAAATTATATACAGGTGCCTGCAGGAGTTCTATAAGATTAAGGCTCTAATATAATCAATGTCTTATTGCAGCTTATTTTTAACATGTGATAAGATCATTTTTAAAAACTCACATTAGAATGATTTCTCAAATCTGATGGTCAGGAATATTGTGGTTCAGAGTTACAGGTTATAATCTGTGTTTTACTTATTTAAATCTGGTATATTTCTTAAATGTTTGCATGTTTTAGTATTTCTCTTTTCTGTGTAGCCATCTATTATAAATAAATTAATATTGAATAATTGATTATATACAACTGCAGAAATATGTACAATAGCAAGTCTCCATTTCCAATTTACCCATTTTCCTCTGTACCATTCTCCTGAGTAGGTACTTCTCATCAGGGTAAAATTTGTTAGATGCTGTGAAGGAAAACATATCTGTGGTATGGCTTTTATAGTTAAGAATTTCAGTATTTTTTCAGGCTTTTTCTGTACATGTAAAACATACGTATTAAACAGAATTGTTTCTATTAAGTTCATTTTAAAAGAGAAAAATCCAGTTGAAGCTTTTAATAATGTGATTTTTCAAATATTGTTTAAATGGCCTCTGGCAGCCATGGGTTGTGTTATTCACTACTACGTGTAGCCCACTCCTTCCCACTGTGCTTGAAACTTGTGCCTCCCATGTACCTGCTAATACCATGAGCCAGGAGCACCCCAGGCCTGGGGAGATTGTGGGCGGCAAGAAGGCTCTGGCTTGCAGCTGATGTTATTCCTGTCAGCCCCCGAGGTCACACATGGGGCAGACCCTGCTGAGCTTCCTAAGGCAGTCTTTGAACACTAAGCTTAGGAACGCAGCCTCGGACAGTCTCTCACCACATTGGAGTTGACAGTATGAATGCAATCATGGAGCTAAATGGTGTTTCAGAGAATGAGGTTGTACCTCCTCTTTAGTTCTGCTTCATTCCAGGTTACCAACTGCCCCAGTTTCCATGGGACTGTTCCAACTGCAAGACATGGAGTCTGAGGGCCTCTTTTATATTGCTCAATTTTCCTGGCACTGGTACAAAATCCCAAATCTTGCACAGTGGGAGTGAACTCGGAACTGTAGAGTTTGCAGGAATTATGAAAGAATCAGACACACCGATGTTTATTGATCTTCCAAAAAAGAGAAACTCCAGAGCATTTCTTTCTCTGAACTGGTTTTACTTTCCACCAACAGCAGCCAGTACAAAGCCTCAAACCCACTTGGCACTCAGCACTTTTTTGCTGGAAACTGCTTGTGTTACTGTGCCAGTGGTTGCCCTAGGTGTTCATTGTGAGCACTTAAAATGATTGCTTTTGCAGTTACAGATGGCTGTACCAGCTCCAAACAAAGAGGGTCATGAGGTTTCTGCTTATATAGTATAGTTTCTGGAAGGAATTCACTTCAGATTGTACAATGAAGCACAAGCACACTGGACTCTGCTGATCCAGGGAATTTTTACAAGGTTAAATCAGCCATAAATTCTCTCTGGGCCTTGTCTGTTCCCTGACAGTTCCTCTGGGGCTTCTTTGAGAGTTTGGGTTAAACTATATCTTCTTATGCATTAAGATATGCAACTCCCACTTCCCTGTGCATGTATTTGTGTAAGCCCTGAAAGCTGTAGGCAGGAAAGCAGGCATGCCCTGCCTTCACACTCACCTCACAGGGAAGGGATAAGAACTCCCTTATCCCCTATCACACTGAATCTTGGTCTACACAGACAGTCTGTCTTAGAATTTATGCTACCAATGAGAAAACAGGGCAGGGAATGAAAATAGCACCCAAAGAGACAATTACTTTCCTTTTATAAAATGAAAATTATATACTACAGGGAATTTCTAGGTCAATTAAAAAAAACTTACTTCCAAATTTTATTTCTTGTTTCAGAAAGTTTCATTTCTACTCTATGCATTTTAAAGATGGCATTTTAAACATGATGAATGTCATCCCTTGAAATCAGAATCTTGGGGTTTTTTTTCCTTGTTATTGCTAAACCTGTGTCACTGAAAGAGGTCCAGGTAATTGTAAGAGGCTGATGGAGTATTCTTACTGCCAAATGTGTAGTTGCTAAGTTACCAAAAATATTTAGGTTCCTTTATCTTGATTCTGTTATCATCCTTGGAGAGCTTATTCCTGAGACTAACTGATCATGTAGTCAGGTTAAATCTTTTTTAAAAAAATACATTGAATGCATTTATTATCAATAAATACACATAAAATCCCCCTGCCTATTAAGCATGGTTAGTACATTATGCTATAAGGAAGGTTACCACCTTTCCTGTTAAGCATAAGGATATAGTAGAAGTAATTCTTATTTGTCTTTTTTGCCCTCCTCCTTTGCCCATTGTTCATTGGAAAGCAGAGTGTTTTCATTTTTGGTGGGGTGCCACAGAACTAAGGAAAAACAGAGAGGGGACAAGCAAGCCTGTGGTTGGGCTCGATCCCATAGGCTGCGTTTCCATCGAACCTTCTATGCCAGGGAGCAGCTGGTCAAATTTGTCCATCCCCTGTACTGATTTTTTCCCCAAGACCTTGGCTTGGATAGCTTCCTGCAAACAACCTGAAATCTTGCATGTGTGCCAGGTGAACTGTTGTTTGAGATATTTTCAGAATTTGAGGGTGTTATGCTAGGAAGTCAGGAACATTGAAGTCAAACAAACAAACAAACAGTTGTGGGGTTTTATTTCTGTATAATCTATAATTTTGAGTTGTTCCTTGGGGAAAGGAGCAGCGTAGGATGGTTATGGTGTGTTACAAGGCAATTGCTACAGGAACGAGTCCAGAATCCTACTGTAATTTAGCCTTTGCAAACTGAGCTAAAAATATCAAAACATGGTATTATAGCAACCCCTTTGTCTGCTTGGTTTCCAGTCATTCGGAGCATATCCCTTGCCTTGTCATTTATTTGTTTAAAAAAAGGAAGGAAGGAAGTGGGGGAGGGAGGGAGGGAGGGAGGGAGGAAGGAAGAAAGGAAGGAAGGAAGGAAGAGAGGAAGGGAGGGAGGAAGGAAAGAAGGGAGGGAGGAAGGAAGGAAGGAAGGAAGGAAGGAAGGAAGGAAGGAAGGAAGGAAGGAAGGAAGGAAAGAAGGAGGAAGGAAGGAAGGAAGGGATCAACACACCTGCCGTTATCCTAGAGATTGTTTTCACAGTGCCTTCTCCTGGCTTATAACTACAACTATAGAGGGAAATGGAAGAATCCGTTTCTTTTCCCCTGAATTACATGGAAAGCAGTCCATGATGTCACTCTCCTTGAACAAATCACAGTAAAAAAAAAAAAAAAATAAATTAAATTTTAAAAAAGTGTTTTAATGGCTTTTTGAGATAAATACAATGTGCTATATAGGAATAGCCATGATTTGATGGAGAAAGAAAAAAATGAACGTGGGACTGTCCGAATGTTTGTCTTCACCAGAAATGCTATTGGATTCTGCCCTGTATGTTCTTTGTCGTTACAGTCACAGGGCATATTCTCAGCGGGCAGCACGCAAGGCAGAGGCAACAGAGACACAATCTCATTAATGATTCAACACGCCACCCTAGTGGCCACTCGAGCACACAGTTCTTGCGTAGATTGGAAATGGGCGTTCAGTTCATTTGCCTTAGCTCTCAGGGAAAGAGGCTCTGGGCTCTGGCTGCTGCTTGTGAAAATCACCTGGGAAGCTTAACACTGACACCCTCCCCTTCCCTGTCCCTGCACATTTCATTCTGGTGGTTGTCTCAGGCATCCATGCTTTTTAAGCTCCCTGTGTGGTTCTGATTGGCAGCCAGAACCATCACTTTAGGAGAAAGCAGATATGGGACCCTTGCATCCCTGCCCACCTTCTCCTGCTCAAGGGAAGACATTTTCTTGCCTCCCAAAAGAATGGCAGAGAAAACCCTTGGGGATTGAAGTCACAGATGTAATTTTCTTAGTTTGTGGCATATCTTTTTCTGTCTGGAAGATAAATGCCACAAAAGTGCCAAAAAGTCTGATTAAAAATAAAATCACTCATGTGGCTGTTTGGTATCAGTATTGGCTCTACAACCTGGGCAACCAGGTTGAAAATGTTTTTGTTAAAATTATAACTATTTTCTTTCCCCATGAAAATAAGATGTCACTATTATCAATCCCTATGGGCTCAGCTGCTGAACTGATCCTCAGAGCCAGAAAGTTCAGAGCTAGGTCTGAGGTTCTACTCTTGGAAGTTTGTCAAGAGCATCATGAAAAGTAACTTTGTCGGAGACAAGTGTGTCTCCTGTGAGCAATGATATTCTGAAAGGAAGAGGTGTGTTCAGCCCTGTCCTGGGGAGACAGTAGGGAGTACCCCTGGCTCTCTTCAGGGAGAAAAGACCACGTGTCAAGCATCCTTTTGTTGTGGGCTTCATCTAGAGAATGAACCTCTGAAATGGAGTTAAGGAAGTTTTACTGGGACCTGGCTAAGATTTAGGGAAGAAAGTGTCAGGGTTCAGTTGCTTTTGAGTCTTAAGTTTCATTAATATCCCAGGAGTTGTGGCAATGCGAAGCTGTGCAAAAGAGAGCTCCTTAATATCTTAGTGTGCACAGTCAAGTGCAGAAAGGAAGAAAAAAGGGGGAGGGGTTCAAAAGGGAAGTACAGGACATACTGTACTGGACATCCCATTAGTATGTTCCCTTAAGACGACTGAGTGAGATCACCAAGCACCCTACTGCATGCTGCTGACATCATGGACCTGATATTGGATGCTGTAGAGTTAGTATGGAGGTAAGCAGAGTGGGTGTGCTTATTTTGCAATGTTGAATGAAGCACTACACATGCCCCACGTGGAGCTATTGTTATAGGTAGACCAGATGCCTCTGCCATGTCTACTCTGCTGTTTACTCTTGGTATTGTATTATGAGTCAGGGTGTAGTCCTCTACAGGGGACTTATGCAATAAGAAAAACAAACTGTTTTCTCATGTGATACACTAAGTCTTCATATTTCACTTCCAACATCAGATGTGGGAGGTTTTCCTTACGCACAAAGCCATTCTCCAGAAAATGCCGACAGGTTGTGTCCTATATATAATTTAATTTAATTCAGTTCTTATACTATCTTCCTGGTGTTAGAGCCAGATCTCAGTGCTTCAGGGATCAGTTCCACAAAAGTTCCTCTGCTTCAGATGCCAGTCACAAATCCTAGTTTGCAACCCTTACTTCTGCCCCACCAGCTATAA
The DNA here is from genome assembly GCF_045843805.1 of Urocitellus parryii. Lineage (NCBI taxonomy): Eukaryota > Metazoa > Chordata > Mammalia > Rodentia > Sciuridae > Urocitellus > Urocitellus parryii. The sequence continues at coordinate 100,157,107 of NC_135534.1, forward strand.
ATTGGGGTTCCCGTTACCCCCTACTCAGATCACTTCCTAGAATGACTGACAGAACTCGGGAAATACTATACATTTACCCATTTATTATAGGGGACATTACAAGGATACAGATGAACAACCTAATGAAGAGATACTTGGGGAAGATTAATGGGAAAGGAGGTAGAACTTCCTCATCACCCTCTAGAGACTCCCCACATACTCAGAACCCAGAAGCTCTGTGAATCCTCCTGTTCAGGGATTTTCATGGAGGCTTCATCAATTGATTCTTAACATCTAGCTCCTTTCTTCTTCCCAGAGAATGGGAGGTGAGGCTGAAAGTTCCAAGCTTCCAATTATGACTTTGTCTTCATCATGACCTGCCCCTATCTAGGAGCCCACCAAGAGTTCCCTCATGACAACACAAGACACTCCTGTCACCCAGGAAATTCCAAAGGATTGGGATTCCTTTCTCAGGAACCAGGATCAAAGACCAGATATGTATTGCTTATACTGTAGTATCACAGGGACGTGTTGCTTACTCATTGCCAAGGGTCAAGCTTGACAATGGCAGAGTCTTGTGGGAAAAACAGAAGAGGGGCGAAGACCACTGTGAAATAATCTGTACTATTGTTGGCTACTCTTTACTTGAGAACTTCTACAAGGTAGTAACTTATAAATGAAAGAAAGTTTAAGCAAAACCACCTCTGTCCACCTAGATGGAACTGGGTAAGACCAATAGCTTGCAGAAGCACCCGTTCGGAAAAAAAAAAAAAAAATCATTGCTAAAAATCATGTGGTCTCTGAGCTTCTAGTAGATTCATTTGCTCCATTTGATCCAGCCACAGCCTCTACCTGTCTTACAAGCAGTGGAGACTGGAAAGTTCTAAGAATTTCCCCTTCTCAGATGAAGTGATGGCCTATGATTAATCAGAAAAAAAAAAAAAACAGCTTTCAAACCATGAAGCTAAAATTTCAGAGACATCTAGTCAGAGCTGATATCTGTGCAGCCTTTGTCTCCCACCCCTACTGGACCAGTATTGATGTGTTATGTTTTCCCACATCCTTAAGAGGCTGTCACCCCTCCACACACACACACACACACACACACACACACACACACACACACACAGAGTGAAGAAGCCTCTGGTGGCTCCCAGTTGGAGGATGCCCCAGCTGTCTAAAGTCCTCTATGGTGGTTCATCCCCAGCATGAAAACCACCATCAGCTTTCCTAGCGTTTTAGTTGCTCCCCTGTTGCTGTTACTCCTAAATACCCAAACTAACCCATATCACTCCCATGCCCCCCTCCTTGGGAGAGAAGATAATGATCAGATGAACAGCACAAAGGCAGCAGTGGAAACAAGGAGAGGACACAGAGGCCAGGGTCACAGCCACTTTGTGTGATCCTGTGGCATGGCTGCTAGGGGTAAGATAGGTGAAACTAATTTGCAAATGAAGGACTTTAATAGCAAGGAAATACAATCGTAGAGTAAAAAACCCCACAGGCGGGTACTGCATGTCTTCATCTGGGTAATCCAGCCAAAGGCACTGCTGTACCAGTGCAGATCCAGTGGACTCACTGTGTGACCTTGGGTAGGTCATTCTAAACTTTCTTAGTCTCTGCTTCCTCACCAGTCAAATAGGTGCATTTTACTTAAAGCAAAGATTATTTTAAAGATTGACTTGATGTATATATGATAAGGCATGGCAAAGCACAAGGAATAGTACAGATATCGGTGGAGGTTAATATTGTGCATAAACCTTGCCAGATGACCTATGTTTTTATTAGATAATGAGGGAAACTTTTAGATCCTCAGATTCAAGGCAACTAACTTGTCATAGAAGGGGATCTGGGGCTCTGTCTCAAACAAACACAGGCATCCTTGGGGAAAAAAAATACTGACTCTATTTTACTTATGATAAACCAACTTCACCATACCTATTTCTACATGGCCCAAACTGAATTACAAATATAATGATTTTAAGTCCATGAATTCAGCTGGATTAGATCAGATTTCAGATTTTGAAATGGCTTCTTACAGAATCCACTCAACTCATTCACTCCTTTATTCAGTCAACAAAAATTTGATTTCTGGCTCTTTGGAATTTAATGTAATAGATTTTGACATACATTTAAAGGAGACTGAAATGTTGATATACATGTTAAAGAGCAGGTGGGGCTCACCACCCTCATTACAAGGACTGTGAAGTTCAAAGTCTTGATTTCTTCCTTTAGAGCAATCTCATCTCCTGTGATACACAAAGCTCGTGCCCTCTTCTGTAATCAGAGGGCCTTTCCAGGAACATAGAATCCTAGAGCTTCTGTTAATCAATGGCTTAAGATTTATCTCATTTCTGAAAAGGGCTTAAATGTCCTGTGTGTGTGTGTGTGTGTGTGTGTGTGTGTGTGTGTGTGTGTATCTTTTTGAAGCGTCATCACTTCCATTCTTGGGGGGTGCGGTTCCAAGTGGTTTATGAGCAGCATTGTAGAGCCCTCGTAGTCTGGGACACTGTGAGGGAAGCCACCTTCCAGGTTCCACTTTTCAGAAGCCTCCCCATGTGATGTTGGCATAGTGGCTAAGGCCACTTCTCCACAGGCCTCCTGTGAAGTTGGATGCTACTTTACCCGTGGAGAAGTTGTCCACTGTTTCAGAGTGGAAAAAAAAAACATTTTTTAATGAAAAAAATCACCAGACCCTCACTCAGCATTCAGCACCAACTTAAGAGCTTCAGTGCCAAACTTTGCAGAAGCCAGCCCCCTGAGCATGTTGAGGGCTGAGCTAGTGGTGTGCAGAGGTCTGAAGGAAGCTCCCTGTGGGAAGCAAGGTCTATCCCCAGACACATCCTGAGGCGGAAGCCAGTGCTTAGAGCATTCTCCACCAGGAAGTTCACACATCTCAAGATCAAAAAGTGAGTGGAACTCAATTTCTGGCACTCTGCTGGGTTATAAGCAGAATTTTCTAGAACAGGTCCAGTGTCACCAGTTCAGTGTGTGTTTGTGTGTGTGTGTGTGTTGTTGTTGTTGTTGTGTAACAGCCTGATTTTTTTTTTTTTTGTCTCTAAAAACTTGAACCAGATCTTTTTGCACCTGTTATGTAACTCCTTTGAAAACTGGAGAGAGAAGTCGGGTGTTGACTGGGCTCTGAAGCCAGAATTTCATAGTACACATTTTTCCATATCTAGAAGGAAATGAAATTGAATTCTAAATTGTATTTAGAATTGAATAGGACAAGCAAGGCTTCTTCCAAGTTTGCCTGGGTAATCAAGTTAATTCAAATGTATTTGAAGGTTTTTCTTTGGAAAATGTTGTCTTTGTGGGAAGGTGCTGTATACACAGTGCACCAGTCTGCATTCTTGAACCAAACTCTTGTGGTCTGGGTCCTATTTGTTTTGGGTCTCTTGTTCTTTTTGCTCAGTTCACTTTTATTGCTTTTGTAAACACAGGTTTGGAATTCCAGCTCCACTGTTATTCTGAGGGTAATGCCGGATGGTCGCTGCCTGGTTGTGGCAACCTCCTTGCTAGCTGGTGGCCTGTGGTGACTAGCTCAGTCCTGAGGTTCAGCACATTCCCACATAGCATGCCTCATGAAAAGAGCAGGGACATCGTGCCCCCTCCAAGATGGGTTTATACCCTGCGTCACTTAAGCATGTGTATTTGCAGTTAGTTGCAGTGTTGATATCCATTGCTTGGTAATTAATGTACTTTCTTCCATTTCTGTTTGAGATGTGTTATTAACTTCTCAGATCTGTCCTGCTGCTCCTGGTTTCAGTCTGTACGCAATGGGAAGAAATCTTGTTTTTTACCAAAAATTGCAGAGCAATTTGATCCAGTTTCTTTTGTTGAAACGCTGAGTTAATTATATTTAACCACGGATGATGGTAAAGTTGCACTAACAGCGTTTTTTAATCAATGGGAAATGTTTAGCTTGTGTGGAGTGGGGGAGGTGGGAATCCAGATTGGTGGGGGAGGCCAGGGAACCAATTCCACGTGAAAACATTAACTGTGTGATTAAGCATAAGCTTTCTAATGGAGTTATTATGGGATACTAAAGAGGCCTTTATTGCATGAACTTGGAGGCAGAATGTAAATGTGCTTGTGTGCCTATTAAAGAGGAGAAAACAAAATCTCTTTCTTACTCTGTCTGTTGGATTTTGCCCATATCCAGATTGCTTTGCAGAAATAGCAGCAAGGCAGGGAAGCCCAGGACGAGATTGACCTAGTTGATACCAACCGTATACTAAAAACAGAAACGGGGGACAGTTGTTTTTGTGGTTTAATGGGCAGCTAGATAGGCCTGTTTACTCACGTTACGATGCTCGCAGATCATTTCAACTTGCTTTATTGGTAGAACAATTAGGATTGAACTCTCCCCAGTGTAAAATCAGAAGTGCACGTTGGCTCCACATTAATAATGCAGAGAGGAAGCCGTTTACTTGGGGAAAAAAAACTAGAGCATGTACTATGATTTGCCTTCCGAGTACCCATGGCTGCTCCTGAAAATTCATTGTTTGCTTTTGACCTCGTGTAGGAGAACAGACAGTCCACGTTTCCACTGGTCATGGGTTCCCTGCTTCTCGTGCAGGCTCTGGCATGTGAGGTGCTGCAGGCTCTGAAGATGTCTGTCTGGTCATTATGTGTTGCTGTTTCAGAGTCAGATGGGAGAGATTTTTCACAACCTTGTTCCATTACTAGGTTGGTTTGATTGTTTTTCCAAGAGACATGAAATATCACGTCTAGAACCTTTCTCTGATTTCCACATCTTCATTTTCAGGTGTCTCCATTCCTTCACCTTCTTTTGTGGATCAAAAGCTATTTTTTTTTCCTAGCAAATTATATTCATATTTCTGTGGTGTTTTTTGGAGCACGTGAGCATTGCCAGCTTACTGGGAGCTCACGGCAGCCCGAGATGAGGCTGGGCAGATGCCCACACTGTGCTTTCATGGTAGAAGAAGCCAAGGTCAGAAAGATGTGTCCAGGGCTTCCTGGCAGACAAGAGAGTGGGTGCACGCGGACCCAAGCCCCAGCCTCTTCCCAGTGGGAATCATGGCATTTTGCTCCTGATTTTGTCAAACAGTTTTCCCCCACTGTTCAGATTGCGCCCATTGTTCTCCTCTCTGTGTATCCATCCTTTCTGGTTTTCTGTAACAGAAGTATGCAAATGAGACAAGAGCCCAGCAGAGGCCAAAACACAAGGGAAGGTGGGAACACACTGGCCAGATGTTAAGAAGGTATAGAAATACAGCTCTGTGTTCTTGCTGTTTGAAAAAAAAAAAATATTTAAGGATCAAAAATAACATGAAGAATAATTTTGAGGAATTTTTTTTAGGAAGGGAAGGGAGGACAGTGAGGAAAGAATAGGGTGGTTTTTATTGTTTTGCTTTGTTTTTACCTTTTCATTTTTGGGACGCCTTTCTGGGTCTTATTTTTATTTCCGTCTAACTTGTTTTATAAAACAGAGGGACTAAAAAAGTCAAGGGCAAAAAGAAGACATTTTTCTTTCATGCTACATGGATTTGATGTTGGGAGTCATGAATTAGAGCCCTTTAGGGTGGAGTGGGGGAATCATTAAGCTAGTCTTCCAACACGGCTAAAAGCTAATTGCATTAAAATAATTATTAATGTTGTAAATAAAGCCCAGGTAGTCTGAGCTGATGTTGATGTTGCAAAGTGTTTGTGTTTATAAAACCTGTAATATTATAATTAAAGAAAGAATACAGTGACTTGATTTTCAGGTGTTTGGTTCTCTGTAGAGAACAGTTCAGGGTTCAGAGGGAACAGGAGAGAGACAGAGGAGGTGAATTAATGAGTGCCGGTTGCTCTGTGTGCCATAGGCTGTGATGGGTGTTTTGTTCATGTGATCTTATGCAATACCCACAACAAAGCTGTCAGTAGCTATTATTGTCTCCAATTTACATAGGAGGAAACATGTTCAGAGAGGTTAAATAGTTGGTCCCAAAGCACACAGCCCTTAACTTGCAGAGTAAACCCAGATGACCCTGGTGCATCCCATCATGTTAGTTTGGCAAAACATGTGGCTTAAAATCCATAACGAAAAGGGATAACTTTCTCTCACAAATATTTCTCCCCCATAGTTAACAGTAAGTTGGATTTACTGATAATTCACTACTAAACTGGATAATTCATCTTTGAATTGTGTCTTTCCAAAATCCGTATGTCAAAAATCCTAATCTCTAGTTTTTTTTTTTTTTTCCAAAAATGGCTTTATTTGCTTATAGGTCATTGCAGAAGTAATTGGTTAAGATGAAGTCATACTGGAATAAGGGGGCCCCTTATCCAGCATGACTGTTGTCCTTTTAAAAATGAGAAATTTGGAGACAGGCACCTACACATGAAGAACACAGTATAAAGAAGATTAGAGTTATGCTACCTCAAGCCAAGAACTACCAGAAATTAGGGGAGAGGCCTGGGGAAGATCCTTCCCAGGCAGTTGTAGCAGGAGCACGGCCCTGCCCATACCTCCATCGTGACTTCTAGACAAGGGAGTTCCATAGTGAAGCCACTCATGTGTTTGTTTCAGAGTCTTCAGTACAGTACATCTCATCCCTCATTTCCGTGAGGTCTTTGGTCTTATCCCCTTGTCTCAAAGCCACCTTGTCTTGTATAATGCACAAAGCTCATCCCTCTGCATTCCAAATAAATGTCCTCACCTATACTCCAAGAACCCCCACCCCTCCCCCAACAGCCTTGTCCTCATTGTGTTCCGGAATTATTGTTTTCTGAGCCACCATGGATTTTGTGATTATTCCTTGGCTGGATGTCAGGATATTATAACTTGAGGATTGATCTCGGTATGTTCTTTTGTCTGGGTCTTTTATTTTGCCTTATATTGTTTATTCACAGATTTTAGAAGATTGCACATTTTGTTTAATTATGTTGGAGACAGACTGGCATTTTAGCTGTTACAGTCTGTGGGAGAGGAGTTGATAGCAAAAATTATGTGGAGTTTAAATTGTGTTCGGTGAAGGAAGTGGAAATGAATAAAGCTGTTTTACCATGAAAAGTAGGTATTTTGCCTTGGATCTTGAAATGGCTTCCCCCCCCCCCCACTTCTTAGCTGGAAATGTTCTAAGTGCTGCATTGTCTATTTTGTTTGCCTTTTACAAGTCTGACTGTTATAAAAAGGAAATTTGTATCCGTATTTGCAAATTTGTGCATGGCAGCTGTGTTTTGAAGGTTTAATCTGGGATCGAACTGAGATGCAAATGATGTCGAGTAGTTTTCCATGATGTTTTCAAGTTTTACTTTTTAAAAATACTGCACATGGCACCTCCAGCTTCCACGCAGGGTCTGTTGAGTTTTCGATTTTTAAGTATTAGCAGTCTTAACGATGATGTTAACTCAGGAACATGGCTTCTGGTTGTAACCTCCCTCCTTTGCTCACACGTGACTGCTGTGGGAGTGTGGACAGAGCCTCTTCTCTGCTTTTATTACATTAGCCATGTTTTTGATTAATTGGGAGGGAAAAAAAAATCTCTCACGAAACCACAAAGCTTTTTGTCTCCCATGTCTGTCAAAATGTGGCTGATTTAATTTGAATGAAATTTTAATTAGAAAAATTCTGCCAAGATTCAGCCCTGATTTGAATATTTATAGATGTTAAGAATCTCCATATACCTGGGGTCTAATCTGAATTGCTTCCCTGGACCTCAGCCCTCAGAGTACAATAAGAAGGGGACTGCACGATAGCACAAATCACCCACGCAGGGTGGACTGGAATGGAAAGCAGGATGGGGAAGAGGCTGCATGCATGGCCTCCACTGTTTTAATAGCAGCAGTTTGTCCAGACACATTTTTCAGGCTAGTGAGCACTTAGCTGCAGGGGTGGAAAATGTATGACCAGTATTAGCGTGTAACTTGGAACACATAGATTTTAGAGACAATGGGAAATGTTGGAAAAACCATGGGAGCAAAGGGAGACAGCAGTTCTTCATCCAGGTTTATTCTCAACCAGTTGGAGGCTTGTGTTTTTGGATTTAACCTTCAGAGCCTCAGTGCCTTTATTTCTAGATTAGGGGGAATTAGCATGTAGGTCCCACCAGCAGTAGGTGGGCAACCCTGCAGCACCTACCTAGGTGGTGGGTTGTTGTGGTTCGTGGTGGAGGTGGTAGTTAGGTAGTACAGAAGGGTCAGTTTCCGAAATTGGATTTGTATTGTTTTTGTCTAGTTTAATAAATATTAGCTCCCACTTTCCCAAACCATTCTTTATCCCCTATGAATATTCTTGATTTTTTTTTAAAAAATCTGTGGCATATTACCTTTGCCATTATGTATTCAGTATAAATTTGTGTGCCCTGTGCAGCAAAATAATGCTTTTAGTTAGACAATGGAATTGTTGTTAAAGCCTCCTTCCCTCTAGGAGATTAGAAATGGAAAGTCTTAAACATATATAAGGTGAACATACAATGTAGTTCTGAAGATTGCCTGACAGTCCCACCCTTTTTGACAGAGTCTGAGCCACTGAGAAGACCCTAGCAGGGGATTTAGTTTCCCTATAGTGACTGCAGATTCACATTCCCTTGGCATTTCCCACCTGCCTGGTGGATGGTGTTTAACACTTGTTGACATTGCTTTTTCAGAGCTAAGACTCCATTTCCCCATCAAATACCAAGTAACTTCAACTTCATTTAATAGGTTGGTGCAGAGGAGCACCAATTGTACAGAAAGATTCTTTACATGTTGCAAAATAATGTGTGAGTCTTTAGTTAAAAAAAAAAAAAAAAAAAAAAAAAAAAACCCTGCCACGTGATTTGTCCTGGTAAATGCTGTCAACAAATAATGGCAGAACTCCTGCAATGCAGGAACTCATGTGCACACAAGCCAGCCACTCTGTACCTTCGTTCCCCAGGTCTTCCTGAGCCAGAGGCATGTAATGGTTCCACCTTGCTCCTCTAATCACCCTTGGCTGGCACAGATTTTTACTCTATTGCATATTTGAAATGTGAAAAATTTTTTTCCCATGCAGTATGCTTAGTATTTCTTTTCACTTGCATTTGGCAGAGAGAAACCAATCCCCATTATTTTCACAAAGGTAAAGAAATCAAAGGGGTCATGAAGAGAAGGAGGCATCAGAGAAAGCTGATTAGGGTCGGGGAATACCAGTTAGACTCCCTCTGTGTAGAACCCACCAAAGTTGGGAATACATCAAGTATTATGCTCATGTTTTCTCTTTCTCCAGGCCCATCAGCAACTATAAAACCTTTGTGTCTATTGGAGGAAGTTGAATATGTGTGGATATGTTCCATTAATGGAAGGCCAGAAGGCTTCCTTTCTGTAGCCCCTACAAAATAAAAGTCTCCAGAGGTGCCTTGGCAACTGAGGTTGCTGGGTGATGTCATGCTTTTGTGGGAAATTTGTATTTCTTAAATTGACTGAAGCCTTTGAATACTAACTTTGATGTGCTGTGTTAACCATCTGGAGACATTTTACAGTTGTTGTCAAAAGGTTGACTGAAGTCTCTAATGCAACACGAAGAGTTGATGGAAGCTTAATAGAGTTTACCAGTCGCACTGATTTGTGAATGACAGCCCCACAATAACCCTTGGCCCAAGAGATGGCGACTGTGTGTACTGTTTGAATGCAGGTGGCAAGAAGTAGAATGGAGTCGTGCATTTTGCAACAATTTGGAAAGCACTTGAATTGTGTACATCAGCCCTAGTTGGGAAACTTTGCCCTACTGGTCACATGTGTGTCATTGATTTATTCACTTTGTAGAAAGCTCTTTTCATTTAGGATTTTTTCACATCAGCTGCATTCCTCAATAAGAAAAGCAACATATTTCCATATACTATGTAGGTTGAGTTTTAGACCTAGGCCAGGCCTAAGCTCCTAGAGAATTAGCCTGTATGCCCCTGGGTTTTGCTGGTGAAGCTGTTCATTACGACACCCCATAGGATGAATCTTGGAGCGTAGTTTTTTTGTCTTCATATGGAGAAGTAATAAGACACCTTTGTTTTCATGTTTTTCTTATGATTTGCCATTGTGTAAAAACATGAGTCATACTGTTCCCATGTCTGTACAATGCTCATGTCCCTATGTTTATACACCTAGCACATTTATGCATATATTTCAGTATACATATAGAAAAATGAAGGGGAGAGGGAAAGAAGAAAAAGGCAAGAATAATGAAAATGGAAATGCTATTTAAGTCAATTGGAGGCAATGCGGAAGTTGATGAGTGGGTAGAAGAGAAGTGATGAGTGAGTGAAGAAAAGAGATGAGAAGCATGTGGGTGGCTGGTCCAACAACCATCAGATCCTGGTGTTTTTGATAAATTAGAATATGTCTTAGGAAGACAGGGTGCCATCATCACAGACTAATGGCAAGAACACAGAACTGGGAATCCAGAGATTAGAGCGTGTTCATTCAATTCCCTCCATCAATTGTGGGGAGTCTCAGATGTGGACCAAGAATGGGCCTGGTCTGGGTGCATGCAGATCAAAATCAACCACGGCCCTGGGCAGGCTAATAGCTTTAGGGAGAGTGCTTAGTAGCCTTTTAAAAGTAAAGGTGTATGGTGAAAATTCCTTATGTTACTCTAAATTAGATTCTGCTTGAATTGTGGTGAAGCACTAGTACAAGAAAATGGCCCCAAGGTCAGAAAGGATGCTGTTGTTCTAGAGCCCATCAAAGTTGTTTCGACCACAATTGATTGAATTGTATTTTACAAGAGATTAGGTGAAGCCCTGTTTGACCGCCGTCCAGCAATCAAACATTTCGAAAAAACATCTGTTCTCTTCTACTCTACGGTCTTATCCCCACACCACCTCTGAGAACACCCACTCACCAGGAATAATAAACACAGAACAGTCCCTGGTTTTCAAGGGAGGTGTTATGGATTTTGCAAAGATTAATTTTCTTTCTTAGTTACATCTTAAAATATGAGGCATCTGTAAATACCCCTCATTGTTTGGTTATTTTTATATGTTTAATTTTTGTGGTTTTTCTCTGGCCATTGGGATGGGGCCAGATTTAACTTAACAAATTCCTAATGGGAGAGACAACAAATTCTTCCCAAATGTTTCCATTGTACCATTAAATAAAACAGACCACTCCTCTCCCACCCTGTTGAGAAAAGCTAGCCTTGAATGAGACTTGTGTCCTCCATGAAAAATTAACTTGTGGAGGGTCATGAAATTGATATACTGTGCTGGGTTTACCAGGAATGATAAACTTGGCTTTGGGAGGTTGAAATTTATAGTCCTGCTTCATCTTCTCCAAATTTCTCAATAGACTTTCTTGTCTGACAGTGTTGTAGGGAGGTTAGTGGTAAGATCCCAAAATGTTATCTCAAGCACATCCTGGGGTGTGTTTTCCAGGCTGCCTGTGACTGTGTATTTAAACATATCTCTGGTCAGAATGTTTAAGGTGCTCATGTAGTTCACATAGAGGTGGCCCTGGTGTCACCTGCTGCCCACGCAGATTGGATTTAAAGACATCAACTCTCTAAGCCTCTGTCTTCCCCTGCAAAGCTGCGGCTGTCCTCCCTTATGTGGCCTGACAGTCCACCAGGAAGTAAGACAAGATACATGGTCCTCAAAAGGCTGGTGTTGAAAGCTACCTGGGAGATGGAGCAGCAGGTTTTTCTTAGAGTTGATAGCTGAACACGCCTCAGGCAGGCAGGCTGTGCAGATTAGGCCCTATGTTGGTAGATGAATCTATCAGTGAGTAGATTAGGCCAACCTGGAGAATGCTGAGCCAGGGTGCAGAAGCCCAGAGTTTGAAAGGACCCCAGGTTATCAGTCCCTTTCTGCTTTTTTACTCTTTCATCTCTCTGATGCTTGTTACCTTCCTATTCCCCCATGGGCTCTGCCTTCACTCTCAAAAAACATGCCTCCAGCAATACTGAGAGAGAAATTCACTAGAGGGGAGTGGGTGGAAAGAAGGCTATTCTAGAAAAGTAACTCTATAAATGGGTGATTGAGCTCTAAAAAGAAGTTCTTAAAGACTGTGTGGGATTTAAAATCCAAGCAATGACCACGAGATAGACTCTACAGAAATAAATGCAAATATGGTCCTTCCATTACAAATTCCATTCTTTTTTATTCCCCCAATTCTTCATGTGCCTCTGTCTGGGAGGAAAAAAAAATGGAGGAGGAGTAAAGGAAAGTAAACCCGAGAGGAGGGGAAAGCCAGGGGGACAAAAAAAGGGGCCAAGTGGGAGAGAAAGACGTAGGTGAGGACTTGGGACAGGACACTTTCATGTTGTGCGACATACCCGGTAAATCAGCGAGTTGACATAGATGGGACTGCAGGCTTGATCTTCAGTGCAGGACCTTGCTTTTTTGCCCTCAGAAATGATCTGGAGTTACAGTGTGTATTTCACTTGTGGGTGGATGAAACCCCACCTGCCTGGAAATGTGCTCATGCATCCAGGCTGCTCCCAGATGTCCATGGGACTCTCATGCAGCTCCTTTATCCTGGAAGCCAATTAGCAAACCTTTTAATGCTCTTCTATTACACGTTTCTCACAAAAAGCCTAGCTTCTGGCAGATGCAGAATAACCAAAGCAAGTCTGCCTATGGGGGTCAGGAGGAACAGCTCAGTGAAGAGAGATCTGTTTCTTCCGGAGTCAATGGCATTGTCACTCTGACCTCAGGACAGAAAATGTTTGCTGGGTTTCTGAAAAGTGAAGAACCTGGGATTGGAGTCTAAGGAACAATGACTGCATGGGAGGGTACAGTGAGGTCTCAGGGCTGGAAGATTGACCTTGAGAAGCTGAAGTGCTCCCAGCTAATTGCAGCTCATGCCAGGCTGGAAGAAGCAGGCCCTTGGTGGCCCCCTCTTGCTTTTGTAGCCCAGGACCAGAGCTTGATTGTTAGGCAGGGCAAGACTAGGCTGGAACTGCTCCACTGACTTGTGAAAACCAGTCGTACATCTCTGCTCCCAGCTCTGCTTTTAGTAACATCATATTGGCAGCTTGAAATTTCATGGTGGACGTATTTATACCACAGAAATTGTGAATAGTACAAATCAGGCCTCTCTGACCACCAAGAGCTTTTAGAAGAACATTTTTCCAGCATGCCACTGGGTAGGAGAAAAGCATGAGGAAACTGTATCCTGTGTTTAAATTATAGACATTCCTCAGTATCCTCAGGGGATTGGTTCCAGGACCCCCTGCAGATACCAAAAGCCCAGGATGCCAAGTTACTTCTAGAAAATGGTGTATTTTTACATATAACCTACACAATACTCTTGTATGCTTGAAGTTGTCTCTAGATTACTTAAAATATCTAATGTGATATTAGATATTTTAGATATGAATGCTATGTTATGCCACATTATTTAGGGAATAATGGCCAAAAAAAAAATAGATTGTACCTGTATTTTTACCTGTTCAGTACAGGTGCAATTTTTTTTCCCAAATATTTTTGATCTGTGGATCTATAGATGCAGAATCCTAAGATACGGAAGGCTGACTGCATTTTTTTCTCAACTATTTTAAAACCTAGTCTTGTTTTCCATCAGAGCATATACTTACGTGTGTACCCCCCACCAACTTGTTGATTCCTAAGTATTCCCTATCCTTTAGCTGAGAAGTAAAATGAGAACACATTTCCATTTTCAGGGTTTGTTTAAGAATTTTGCAACAAGTTGAAGGAAATCATGTCTGCTCAGCTAAGCAATTTGGTGTCTGTTGATAGCCAAACAGCCTGGAAAATTATCTTTGCCTCAGCTCACCCACTGTGCGAGGGAATGCTGCTGACAAGCCGGCAGCTTCCAAAGGCCTATTGTGTGGGACTCCACAGCACAGTGGTGAGGGAGAGGCAGGTATACGATTTAGCCATCTCTTTGCTCTGCTGGCTTTGCTTAATAAATGAATGCTGCCAGACAGTCTCTGTGTGGCATTTCTATCAACACTTGGGTCATTTCTCCATTGCCTGGGGTAGTGGGGGAGGGGGCTATGATAAAACATAGAGAATCACCAAAAGGTTTCAGAAAGATCTTCCAACAAACTGCATAAACAATGCTGGCGATGGGAGGATGTCTGAAACCTCCTTCGCATGAAGTGCTGAGATTTCTTTTCCTTTTAAATCATATCTCTGAAAACATAGAACAGTGTGGCTTTTGTAGCAGTGTATCTTTAGGAGGAATTTTGGTTAATAGGAGAAAGTCATAGGGAAAGGTTTAACTTTTTACAATTCTAGAGTCAAAAATATCAACACCCAATCTCTATGAACATATAAAAAGAGAAACCTGGGAGCTAGAGTTTTTGTGACTTTCCTTAGGTCAGCATGCAGAACTGGACTCCAAATTCCTAAGCAACATGGGGGCAGCAGAAACATCTGCTGCCCTCAACTGCCCTGCTGGTGCTTCCCCTCTCTCTTGCTACCCTGTTTTGAGGACCACTGATGAAGGCAGGTGCCATGCTGTGTTAACTATGTGGTATGTTTCTCACTTCATCCGATGAGCATCAAATATCTGCTAGGCACAGGTACAGTTGGGCCTGTGGAAGATGCAGAATGATAACACATAACCTTTGTCTGGAAAAAGCAAGCAGTCTCAACCTTCTATCCAATAAGCAGTGTCCCAATAAAGAGTAGGCAAGTGCTGCAGGTCATTGAGAGGCAGGAGACAATGTATTTGATTGAGTTTATCCCTGTCCCCAAGAGTCCTTCTTTGGAAGCATTGACTAAAGGGTGAAAATAAACTTATAGAGGGAAAGGAAAAGGGAATAAGATGGAGACTTGACACTAAAAGAATTACAAGGCCTTTTTTTTTGGAATGATCCTTCTTTAAGCCTGAGGTTGTACTTCTGGCCCTGTGCACAGCACATAGGAGGGAAACACGGGATTCCTGGGAAGCGTGGTGTGTGCCGCAGTGGGCAGACTTCTGTAGTGTAGTTTGCTTTCTTTCACTCTACTCCTAGGCACACATAGCAAGAACTCGTACTGACAGTAGAAAAAGTAGAAGAAATCAGTCTCCCCTTCTGAGACCTCAGGAGATATTGGGAGCATCATGGACAAAGAAAGAACATGGACTTTGAGAGTGGAACAAACCCAAGTTCTCAAATCCAGTTCCCCATGAACTAGCTGTATAATGTTAACCACTCCAAGTCTTAGTCTTCTCATCTATATAGGGTACAGGTCAATATGAAGCACAAACGATCAGTGAGTGTGCAGGGACCATGCTGGGTCCCAGAGACAACGTTTATGAAGCAGCATCCCAGCTGGAGTTAAGTGCTTGCTTTTTTTTTTTTTTTTTTTTTTTTTTTTTTAAGAGAGAGAGAGAGGAGAGAGAGAGAGAGAGAGAGAATTTTTAATATTTATTTTTTTTTTAGTTCTCGGTGGACACAACATCTTTGTTGGTATGTGGTGCTGAGGATCCAACCCGGGTCGCACGCATGCCAGGCGAGCGCGCTACCACTTGAGCCACATCCCCAGCCCCATGCTTGCTTGTTGATAGGAGTCTTATGTCTAGGATGGGGCCTCATTCGTATTTGCAGATTCTCTTTACTCCTCAGTACAGTGTCACACAAGAATAAAAATATCCCTGATCTGGAATAGCAGTGCTGATTCTACTTCTGGGTTTCCTTGTCATTTTCTCAGTTTCATTAATGCCTTAAAGATGAGCGCCTACAGCTGAGATGGGGAGAATACATTTGGAGGAATTTGCCACTGATTAAAAGGGAGGGCTCTGAGATCTGACTTGAGTGTGTGTGGGATCCTCTCAGGCACCTTCAGCCTCTGGTTCTGAGCAGCCCACTTGTTACTGCTCAAGCCAGTTTGACTTCCTGAACTTTATTTGGTCGGATGGAAGCCACTTGGCATTGGCAGAAACAGATTCTCAGAGCCTGAGTACCTGCTTTGAGTGGGAGTGGGCTGACAAAAGTATGGGCCATTTTTCTTAGGAAAGGAGTTTAGCATGTGGTTTTCACCCAGGTGGCCTTTCCTCTCCTCACCAGAAGTAGGAAGGTTATATAAAATGGCTTGGTGACTGCTGTATTCACATCTGGATCTCAAAAGCACCCAGGAGCCTTGCAATGCCTGATTGGCCCAATCTTTCTGATTCTACATTGATGATTTAATTTTATCAATAGATAACTACCTGGAATTAGACTAAGCATCTATACTCCATTTTTTATATACTGGCCTCGATAGTTTAAATATTCTTTGGATGAGACCACATAGCCACTTTAGTTTCAAAAAGTCTTCTTCAAAATAGGCCCCAGGGGTACACCCGAAATACATGTCTAAGTCACTTACGACTGCATAAATCCGAAGGGGAAAAAAGACAAATCAAGACGGCAATTTCTTTCTAGCTCCTTGGTTTCCTTATAGCCTCTTTTGTAATGATGTTATTTGGTAAAACACAACTTACTGTTCTCAGAGTTATCCATATCTCTTCCCTAAAGTCCATAGGGATTGCTTAACACTTGAAGAAACATCAAGCTTTTTGACTATACCCCGGGGGGAGGAAAAGCCTTGGTAGAAGAATCATCTGTCTTATTCTCTGTTTCTCCAAATCCACTTTCCTACCAGATGGTGATATGTCCAGGGACAACAGGGAGCGCAAGACAGTCACACAGGCCAGGTGCAGTGGCACACACCTGTAATCCCAACAACTCATGGAGCTGGCGTAGGAGGATTGCAAGTTTGAGGCCAGCCTTAGCAACTGAGTGAAATCCTATCTCAATTTTTAAAAACTAAAAACAAAGAGAACTAGGGATATAGCTCAGTGGTAAAGCACCCTTGGGTTATATCCTCAGTACAAAAGAGAGAAGGCGGGTGGTGGGGTGCACACAGCAGCCAGCTTATAGAATTGTAAGTACAGGTCAAGCAGGGGTGTGGAAAGTGGGTCTGCAAATTCACTTCATTTATCTCCATCAGCCTGGCCCTGATGCTGCTTTTCTGGGCACTCCAATGTCATGAGCAGCTGTCTGGCACTTGCTTTTTTTCCCCCTGCCTTGTATTATGGTTATTAGCAATAATGATGATTACCATTTGTAGCATGCCTACTACGTCCAAGGCCCTTCATGTGTCATTTCCCTTGTTCTTCAACCACCACTCCAGGATGCAGATGGTGTTGCCATTTCTGCTTCACCAAAGAGGAACCAGCAGCCACTGGGGCTGGAGCCACAGCAGCAGGAGCTCAGAGTAGGAGCAGGATTCCGGGCTGTCACAGTGGATGGCAGCATGGTATTCTGGGCATTCTGTCTAGTTTAGACCAGAACTTCAGCCAGTAGCAGAGAGTCCAGGGAGCAAAACCCCACCCCAGGAGGAGCAGGGCAAGATGAGTGCTTCCTAGTGTTCCAGGACCCGTGGCTTTGCCCAGGAGGGGTGGGCCCTCTGCTGGGCCAAGATCTGCTCCCAAACTAGATGAATCTGTCCTAGCCCTACCTGGCAGGGCTGGGACAAGCCAGCCCCAAAAGAAAGATGGGAAATTAGGAGGCCCTTGATAAATTCTCAGTTTGGCCCCAGCCACATGACTATAGAAGCAGAATGGACTTTAACAATCAATGAGTCCAACCCCTTCTTTTCTAAATGAGTAAACTGAGATCTGGTGAGATAAAATAACCCACCTGAACCCCTGTGGGTGTTTTAGAGACAAGGCTAGAGTGAAAACACTGGTTTTCTGGTTCCTTTTCAACCTGTTTTCCTACTTTGCAGCCTTTGCCTCTGCTTTTATCCCAATTTTCCAAGAAGACATTAGAAAACAGGATCTGGGCTTTCTGCTATGTAAGCACAGTGATCCTCTTTCCATGGGACCTCACCATTTTCTCTTTGGGATTATTCCAGGCACTTCCACTGAAATACATTATTATTATTATTTTTTAAACAAAGTTATTTAAGAAACAATATTCGCCTCAGGAGAGGAGACATAAATGAAAGGAGGATTGCTGTCAGGCAGTGGAGAGCATTTATTGGAACCTGCTGAGTATAAAATCAAGTATGAGACCCTTTGAAATTACAGAAACAACCTCACTTCGCTCTAGGTAGCTTACAGTCTGGCTTCTTGGTGTGGTTCCCTTATTTCCTCTTTTCCTCCAATTTACTATTTGGGTCATCTCTTAAATATTGTTTTCAATTTATCTTTTAATAACCAAGAAATTTCAGCTACATATTATTTGACCAGACAGAACATCTCATTTTTGGTTGGAAGCTATATTAGTCAGCTTTCTGTCCCTGTACCAAAATTCCTGACACAGGATATTCATGAAGTAAAGAGAGGTTTATTTTGGCTCACAGTTCTGGAGTTCAGGCCCAAAGTTAGCCATGGGTCTGGGCTTCTGCTGAGGAGGGCACATCATGGCAGGAGTACCTATCAGAGTGAGTGCTCACATTATGAGCCAGAAAGCAGAAGGGGAGGGGAAGGAAGAGACTTGGACTCCACAGTTCCTTTTGAGGATCTACCCCAGTGACCTAAAGACTCTCACTAGGCTCCACTTCCTAAAGGTCCACAGTAACTCCCAACATCATCCTCTTGGGGATCAAGCCTCATGACTTTGGGAGACACTACCCATATTCAATCCAGTACAGGGACTTCCCTGTGCTCATGTGCACTAGCTTCTTGGAAAACAAATGAAGTCCCCACTTGGAGCACAGCGGGTCACTTTTGATCCTGTGGACCAGTATCCTCAGGAGGGTGAGTTGTAGTGATAGACACTGCTATTTGATTTGAGTTTCTCTTTAATTTAAAATAGGGAAAACAAAAATGAATTTATAGGAAAATCTATGTCTACATTTTCTCCTCTATTTTTATACCTAGGCAATGTGTTGTGGGCATATAATCCAGAGAGGTCTACCCTGAATGGCCAGAAAGATCTATAACTCTGGGGGAAAGAGATGTCTGCCCTTGTGCCATGGTTATGAAGTCTCATATCCAAGGAAGAGACAATGAATCACCAAGTGGCTTTTTCTTTTAAAGTGATGCATATGTTGTAAGGAGGAGAAAAAAATCAATGAACAAGCATAAAGTTATTAAGAATAAATAATATTCTTTTAATATAAGAGGAGCATTTGTCCTTGGGATTCTGAAGCTTTGAAGGCAAGATGAATTCAGCTAGGAATTGTTTGAAACAATTGAAAGTTTTCTTTTATGAGGTTCAGCAGGGGATTGAGAATCCTATTAATGCTCCTGTAGAGGTTTGAAATTCATCAATATAATAGAATAAAAGTAAGAGGCAGGTAGTTCCTTATTCCATAGAACAGAAAGCTTTCTAGACTAAAAAGTCTGCCATTTAGTGTTGGATAGCCTTTTTAACTGCCATTTTGAAGATACTACAGCAGTAATTCATCTTGTTTTATGACTTATAGCTAATTCACATTTTCTGAAGACTTTTAATTTCAGACCCCAAAGTCATTTTAGGAAGAGAGTGTCTGCTTCCTCATGCATCTTCATACCTTTCTTTTTTCTTTAGTAGCAAGAATCTACTCTGAGCTTATGGAACATATTTTTCACACTACACCCAACTAGGGGCCTGCAGATTACTCTTGGACATGGCTCATACAGGGAACATCTCAGGCTCACCCACTTAGCAGAGCAATCAATTCACACTAATTGAGACCTTCCATTGGTAGCATCCATGTTGTCATCCTGAACTAAGTGAACCAAAAATGTCAAATGAGTGTTAAGGCAGTGGTACTCAATTATAACTTCCTGTCTTGTATTATTATATCCAGTTTGACTGCAAAATATATCTACTTTTAGGTGTATTAGTGTGTGTATTAGTATGTGAACCAATAGAAGGTACACATACTCAATATGTATACAAGTTTATGTGTATGTGCATATATGTATTTATATATACATTCATATGTGTGTACATATAAGTTTAGTCATATTTATGCATGTGTGTGTGTATATTTACATAAATGTAGAGGTTTACAAATAAGGGGATTTATTATAATGAATTGGTTCAATTGGTTATGGAGATTGGGAAGTTCAAGATCTACAGTCAGTAAAGCTGGAGACCTAGGAGATCTTATGGTGTAGTTCCAGTCTGTATTCAACTCCAAAAGCTAGAAGAGTTGATGGTGTCCAAATCTAAGTTTGAATGCAGAAGACTGATGTCTGAGCTCAAAGACAGGCAGAGAGAGGGAGAGAGAGAGGGAGAGAGAGAGAATTCTCTGTTACTCAGCCTTGTATTCTATGTAGGCCTCCACTGATTGGATGAGGATAACCACATTTGGAAGGACACTCTGCTTTACTCAGCCCACCACTTTCAATGCCAATCTCCTCTAGAAGCACCCTTACTGACAGTCATAGTAATGCTTAACCAAATACCTGGGTGCTCCATGACTCAGGCAAGCTGATAAGATAAAATGAACCATCATGATTGACTTTGAGTATAGGGTTATACTTCCTGAAGTGCTGCTGTGACGATCTTGAAAGCAAACACACAAGACCAGAGTTTCTGCAGAGCTATATCACATTGCTTAATATGATAAATGGCACAATTAGGGCAACATAAGCATCATTGTAAAGATGAATAATCTCAGGCAGGGGCTTGAAGAGTTTAACTGGGTCTGATGTTGTTTGCAATTCATTAGTTATCTCAAGTAGGTTACTGGCTAAGCCAATGATCTCTAACCTGGCTGCATATTGAAACAACCAGCATTTTAAAACCAGAACCACAGGGTCCCTGATACAGAGGTACTAATTGGAATCTTCAGGGACATGGGGAGGAAATTAACTTGTAACAAGCTCTCCAGTTAATTCTTAAGCAGGTAACCTAGTATTGGTCTGAGGCTTGCACCCCTGCATTTGGGAACCTTTGGACTGGTGTGACTCTCAAAACAGTTGTCACAAAATGATCTCAACATTAACTATCTTTTAGGGCCTACTGTGTTCCAGGTATTGGAGATGCAAAGACTCGGTCTTTACAGAATCCTGTCATTCAAACAGACACCAGTATCTCAAATTACAACACAGAAATTGCTATGGCAGAGGCACATCGTGTTCTATGGAAGCCCCAGGAGGGCGTGATCTTCATGCTGCTTCACCTTCAAGTCCCTTCCTGATATGGGTGCTTGGTCTTAGAATCCTTGGCCAGATGGATGGTTAAAGACCAGGAAATACCCCCAGATCAGCCCTTCAGTGGTCTGAGTTGATATTCTGTGGGAGGAAATCCAGAAGTGTGACTTTTTGAAGACCACAAAGGAACATCCCATATTCCCTTTGGCCGAGTCTGTGCCCGGGCTCCTAGGCAAAGCTGAGATCTTATTTCAGGATCCTCTTAGGCTCAGAGTCCAGATCATACAACAGCAGGGAGGAGGCTCTTCACACACAGCATGGGCGTGAAGCTGATATCCCAGTGGTGGTTTCCAGAGAGTGTGAGAAGCAGCAGAACTAGCGTAGTGGGTGGCTTCTTACTGAAGCTCCTTAGAGGCCACAACCCACATTGCACTAATTTGTTATCTGTTAGCGCTGCCTGTTCTTTTTAGTCTAATGAGACTTTCCTCCAGAATGCAGATCTTAGGTCTCTCTTGACCCTTCCCCACCTTTGCAGGTCTTTCTGCTGCAGCTGGTAACTTAGGGAATTCCGGGCTGTGAGATCTCAGAAGTCTCTTCTTTGAGCTGAACAACTAGGCCCTTTGCTAAGAGGCAAGAATAGATCAAAAATCTGTGATTCCAGCAGATTTTGCACTAATCTGACCTCCTGACTTCAAGCTGTGGTCTCTGGGTCTTTCTCCCTGTGAAATTATAAAAGAATGTTGGTCCAAGACAAGGACAAGCTCTAGACTTGAACCCATTTTGGTTACTATGATACCTTTGCCCCAAGGATTTAAGGAAAGAAGTGCAGGACAGAGAGGCTTTTGACTTGACTTTGACTTGACAGTTGTTGTTGTTGTTGTTGTCTGGGGGATTTGACTGTTGATTTTTCAACCTTGTAACTTCCAGGAGATTTTAGGAGGAAACTTGAGTTTTCTTATCTTTCTTTGGCTGGGAACCAGGCACAGAACTCACAGTTCTGTGACTTTGGAAACTGATACTATGCAGATTGTAGGTCTTAATGTGTGTGTTGATAAAGTTCATGTAGGTAGCAGGAGATATCACAATACCAGACCTTAAACTATACTACAAAGCTATAATTAAAAAAAAAAAAGCATGGTATCGGTACCAAAATAGACATGTAGACCAATAGAATAGAAGACATAGAGACAAATCCACATAAATATAATTATCTCATACTAGACATAGCACCAAAAATATACATTGGAGAAAAAGTAACCTCTTCAACAAATGGTGCTGGGAAAACTGGAAATCCATGTGCAGCAAAATGAAACTAAACCCCTATCTCTCACCATGCACAAAAATCAACTCAAAGTGGATCAAGGACCTAGGAATTAGTCCAGAAACTTTGCATCTAATAGAGGAAAAGGTAGGCTCAAATTTTCATCACATCAGATTAGGCCCGACTTCCTTAACAAGAAATAAAATCAAGAATTAATAAATGGGATGGAATCAAACTAAAAAGCTTCTTCTCAGCAAAAGAAACAACTAAAGAGGTTAAGAGAGAGCCTACATTTTGGGAGCAAATTTTTGCCACACGCACATCAGATAGAGCACTAATCTCCAGGATATATAAAGAACTTAAGGGTCTGGGGTTGTGGCCTAGTGATAGAGCACTGGCCTAGCATGTGTGGGTTCCATCCTCAGCACCACATAAAAAATAAGGGTACAATACCTAAAAAAATAAAATAAGGAACTCAAAAAACTTAACACCAAAAAAAAAAAAAAACCCAAACAACCCAATCAAAAAATGGGCTAAGGAGCTGAACAGATACTTCTCAGAAGAAGATATACACTAGATCAACACGTATATGAAAAAATGTTCAACACCTCTACAAATTAGAGAAATGAAAATCAAAACTAAGATTTCATCTCATGTCAATCAGAATGGCAGTTATCAAGAATATAGACAACAATAAATGTTGGTGAGAATGTGGGGGCAAAGGCACACTCATGCATTGCTGGTGGGATTGCAAATTAGTGCAACCAATTAGGAAAGCAGTATGGAGATTCCTTAGAAAACTTGGTATGGAACCACCATTTGACTTAGCTATCTAAGTCTTGGTCTATACCCAAAGGACTTAAAATCAGCATACTGTAGTAATGCAGCCACATCAATGTTTATAGCAAATAGCTAGATGAATGGATAAAGAAACTGTGGTATATATACTCAATGGAATATTACTCAGCATTCAAAGAGAATAAAATTATGGCATTTGCAGGTAAATGGATGGAAATGGAGAATATCATGCTAAGCAAAATAAGCCAATCCTTTAATTGGGCAAAGGGAAGGGAGGCATGGGGAGGGTGTGTGGGGACAGGAAAGATGGTGGAATGAGATAGACAGCATCACCCTAGGTACATGTATGACTGAACATATGTGCAACATTATAATGTGTACAACCAGAAAAATGAAAAGTTGTGCTGCAATTATGTACAATGAATCAAAATGCATTCTGTCATATATACCTAATTATAATTAATTAATTAATTAATTTTTAAAAATCCATGTAGGCTATGCAGAATGTGTCAACCAACCTGAGCGGACTCAGTAAGAAATACTTAATGAAACAAAGATATGTGTAAACCCGCTAAAGTAAAACAGGGGTGGGGAGTGAGTGATCATTGTACCTCCAGAGAACAGATGAGATGCAGAGGCAGATTCGTGGTCCCAGAGGGAATTTCAGGACTGCTGCTGGGATTTTCTGCTCTTTTTTCTCTCATCATTTATTCTAGCAATTCTAGCCCTTTAGTAGTCTCAGTTGTCAGGTTGTTACTGTTTAATAGCTTTCTAGAAGATACTGGAATTGTTAAAGGCCAAATAGTGATGCTGACAGCTGTGACTTGTTTGCAGAAATAAAGGCAGTGGGTCTTGTATAAAACAAGGATATGTCGTGAATGGGACATATATTCATATGTATTTTGTGCTTTTTATTTTTGGCCAAAGTTTGTTGGTATTTTTGCTTTGGGGTATGAAGGACTTCTGTTTGTCAGTCTTATAGAACAGTCATGCATCACTTAATGGCATGAATACATTCTGGGAAATACATTATTAGCAGATTTTGTTGTTGTGCAAGCATTATAGAGTATATTTACACAAACTGAGTTGATATAGGTCAATCATGGGGTGTGGCATCTTGATGCAATCAAGAGACACAGTAAGCATGAGATCTATGAGCTCACTATGCGCATAGCATGGCACATTGTTTTACAACCCATTTTTATAGGCAGAAAGGGTATACACTCTAATAATAAAATATACAGCATACCAAGTACATAAGCCAGTCACTTTATTGTTTATTATCAAGCACTATGCACTGTACCTAATTGCATGTACTGTGCATCTGTCCGACTGGCAGCACATGGGTGTGCTTACACAGGCCCCACCACATGTGTGAGTGATGAGTTGTGCTGCACCACCAGGTGACAGGAACGTTTCAGTTCCATTGTAATCTTAGAGGACCATCATCATATATGTAGTTCATAATTACCAAAATGTCGTTATGTGTCATATCACTGTACTCAGAATGCAACCCTGGGAATCGGGAAATGTGAGGACAGGTGGCTGAAGGGGAGCAAAGGTAGGGATGCCCTTAGGCAAAAGATAGGCCTGTGGGGAGACTCCAGTCGCCTAGAACTGGCTCCCCACAGCCACAGCTGGAACTGTCCCCACCTCTTAAGATCAGAAACTGAAAACCAGACTTGGGAGGGAGCTACCTAGTCATCCCCACGAGGACTACGTAGCCGTCCTGGGAGCAGATGGAAGCATTACTTTTTGCAACTCAGTAGAAGTGACCGCAGGGACTGGCCTAATCATTAGGGATGTTTGTCAGGGAGTTAGTTTGGGGGAGTTTGTCAAGGGGATAGAAGAGAACTGAAATTTAGGCTTCTCAGCATAAAACAGTATCCTGTGTGAGCTCCATCAAGTTAATTAGATTTGGATTGATAATAGCCTTGGGACTTCTTGATTTTGTTGTTCAGTCCAGTTTTCAATAAAACTAGTTCTCTCACCCCCAAGTTCAGCTACTTGTTGAGGCTGATTCCGGATTTAAAGAAGGAAATTTCAGTGGCTGGGGACTTGGGTTCTTTTTAAGGAACCCAATTGTGCCTGGTGACTATGATTGAACATCATTTTGAACGTTCAGATAATTCGTTTCTATAGGAGAATTTGCTGTTCAGGGAGATGGTGTGAAAAAGGTTTTGTGTGTGTGTGTGTGTGTGTGTGTGTGTGCGCGCGCACACGCGCGCGTGCACGTGCATGCATGTGTCTGTCTAGGTTTGTATGTGTTTGTACATCTGTGTATGTCAGTGTGGGTATCTGTGTGTGTCTGTGTCTGCATGTGTGTTTTTGGTTCCTTCCCTGAATCCTGCACATGTCCCTTATAGGCATAGTGCAGGAACCGCAAGGCCAAGGTCATAGTGGTTTCTGCAAACTCACTTTGCCAGAAAAGGGGTTTTCTTGAACATGAAAGGAAGTTGCACAAACTTCCCCTAAAGAGAGTTTGTCTCTTGGTAGGTTTTTCATTTCATTTAGATAGCAACAGTGAGGATTCAGGAATAAGCTGTTTACTTGTTTTTAAAGTTGCTCATAACTAGAGTTTGTCACCTTGAGGGGTAAGTTAAGAAGCATCACCTCTGTGAAATTCCTCCTAAAAGAAGATTCAGCTGCCATCCGGATAAGTTTGGTTTATGCCTGTTTCTCATGGGTGAGCCTTGTTATTTGTCCCTGACCTTTGAATTGGCTCCTTGGGATCCCCTCAGATTTTAGTCCTTGATCATCAAAGCACATTATGACATGGTGCCACGGGGGCCTGTCTTTAATGTTCCTGCCTTTGATTCCCCAGGCTGGGATTCAAAGGCTCTCCTGCCTGTTCCATGAAGCACAGTGAGTTTGTCAAGGACACTTTGGTATGGGTTGGGGGAGGGGAGGTGTCTTAGCAGAAAAGCTTAATAATGGTTGCTTGAATAAAAACTCTCCTGAGAATCAAAACCTAAGGAAAAAAAAAAAATTCTATAATAGATACAAGGCCCTCGGTCCATGCTCAGCTTTTAAGGATCTTGTTTCATGCTTGGCTTTTACAACTTATGAGCAGTTCTTTAGGGCGGAAAGAAAGGAAGGAGTGTAATTAGCACATGGGGGAGTCCCAGTGGACAGGACTGTTTGGTTTGTACTTCTGTTTTGGTCAGATTTTTTGCTGCTATGACCAAAAGACCTGATAAGAACAATTTTAAGGAGCAAAAGTTTATTTTAGCTCATAATTTTTACAGGTCTCAGTCCAATGACAGCCAGCTCCATTCCTTAGGGCCTGAGATGAGTCAGAACATCATGGCAGAAGTGTGTGGTGGTGGAAGCCAGTTCAGATGTGAGGATCAGAGACAGAGAGAGAGAGAGAGAGTTCTCCTCACAGACAAAATATAAATCACGCCCCCATCAGCCCACCCCCTCCAGCCACACCCTACCTGCCCAGAGTTACCACTCAGTTAATCTTTGTCAGGATTAATGCATGGATTAATTTAAGGCTCTCATAACCCAGTCATTTCACCTCTAAACCTTCTTGCATTGTCTCACACATGGGCTTTTGGGGGATACCTAATATCTATACTATAACACTCTCCCATTTCTTGTCTCTCTTGTGGACAGTTTCCTCAACTCACCCAAAAAACTGGACCTAAACCTTTGATTCCCTATAAGTCAGAAAAGACAAATAGCAATCTCAAGTGCAGCCCCAGGGTAGAAGTACCCAGAGTAAAGAGCATCAGGAACCAGCCTGTGGCTGTAAGAGTGCTGGGGGGCTCTCTGGATCTATGAAATTACACTGTGTGGAGACAGGAGGACACCCTAAGTGCAGCCAAAGGACTTTAAGCCCAGAATGAAAAAGTAATATTATGATTAGTTCTGTGGATGGATGGCCCCGAATGTAGGCAGATGAAATACCACAGCATTTCAGACGTGGCAGCACCACCCTGCGGCCACTGTCTGCTGTGGCCCCTTCTCCTCTGCCCTGTACACTCCCTGGGCCACACTGAGTTCTCAGTTCCTAGAAGCCATGGTGGAAACTTAATGAATCTTCAGTTCTCGCCCCGATTACTTATGGGAGTTGTGAGTGCCAGGGACGGCTTTCTCACAGGTTCCCTAACTCAGGAAAGCTACGGTTATTTCCCAAAGGAACAGGAATGGTATTCAGAGGATTACTGTTTAAATGATTGGGTTTCCTTCTGTTCTTCCTTGGAAATTGTGTATATCCAGCAGGTTGGGCACCATCGGATTGAGGTGATGGTGCCTATGGGGCTGGAGAATGGACTCTCCTCCATCCAGTAGGAAAGAACATGGTCTCCAGCAGGAATTTCTTTACCATGGGCACTCTACAGATGGATGGCTACTTTGACAGAGCACAAGTTGAGCAGCCGCGTGAATAATCTATTTCACCCATGCCCCCTTCAGTAATGGGATGAAGCATTCACAATGTATGCGTGATCAAACAATAATTGGAATGTCTTCATTCTAGTAAGGGAAGAGGTGGCTTATCCAGAACCCTAATTAGGGGATCAGAAGTCCCCCAAAGATGGGGTAAACCCAACTCCTCTGGTCCTGTCCCTGTTTGTAGCCACCTCCAGTGCTGAGCACTGAGCTAAGAGGTGCCGAGGCCAGGCCTCTGGTGGTGAGGATGGTGGGGGTGGATGTCTACAGCTGGGCTTGGGAATTCCAGGAGCCTCAGTTTCCAGCTCCTGCTCAGAACCCAGTAAGTCCCAGGGTCTGAGTCAGTGTGCTTCCCAGTCTATGGTGTTTTGTGCCTGTCTACCAGTTCATCCAGCAGAAAACCAGCCATTTTTCAACAAAGTTGACTTTAGAGATTGACTCTAGGTAATGACATACTTAACAGCAAGGACCTGGATCTGCCTGGGTTCAAATCTTGGCTTTTCTATTTAGTAGGGTTGTGATCTTGCTCTGATTATATTAGGTTCCTCGGTTTCTTCATTCATCAAATAGGATAATAGCAGTAAGTATCTTCTGGGATTGCAGGATTAAATGAATTAAATGCTTAGTACAGGACTGGCACATAATAATTGCATGTATATCTTTGAGAGTGTGGAGTTTTTCACTTGATGGAAACCAAATTTAACCTGGTTGTTTGAGAGATTGTATGCTTTGTGTCTTCAATAGCCCAGATGTGCTTAAAGCTATCAACACATAAGGACATTTTTGAAAGACACAAGCAATATCAAATTCTCAGGATGAAGTTGCATGCTAGCATTCTCTAAATTTCTATTTTCTGAGTGTAAAGAATACAACATCTGCAAACAACAGCTGGACAAATATTGTAAGATATAATTCCAGCTTCTTGCCATGTTAGCAGAAGCTGTTGGGAGAGAGGGAGATGATTCGCCTGGTATCAGTACCTTTTTATGGCTGGAAGAAAAGAACTTCAATGAGTCATTTTGTCAAGGCAAGGTTTTGAGAAAGCGACCTAAGATTGCATTGTCAGGGGCATCCTGGATGCAATCAGATACCAAGCAGCAATTTACCAAGAAGCCCTGGCTTATCAGGGCAGATTGATGGATTGTGTTTTGTTTATCTGGAAAACCTTAGCTGAATCTCAAACATCTATATACGTCCTTGCCCTATATTTTAGTAATTCAGCTTCATGCAAAATTCTGGCCCATCAACAGGGTCTAACTGGAAAAAAGGAAAGAACTGAAAAGGAGGCCAGAAAAGGGAGTGAGGAGCCTAAACTTCTGTTAAAAAGTACTCTCAAGTTCTGGATCTGGGGCTGGGGCTGTGGCTCAGAGGTAGAGCGCTCACCTACCATGTGTGAGGCACTGGGTTCGATCCCCAGCACCACATACACATAAAATCAAGATATTGTGTCCACCTATAACTAAAATTTAACTATATATTTTTTTAAAAAAAAGTGCTGGACCTGCTGGGCTATGTGAATCTGCTTGTCATAGGACCTGAGAACACACCATTTGTGCAGCTTACTTAGCTGAGCTTAGTAGAGGGATTCTCTCCACCTGATGTCTGTGCCCTGTGGGGATGGAGGGTGAGACTAGGGCACACCAAGCAAAGAGAAATAGCTAATGAGGATACATGAAGAAAATGAGACACAGAAGCAAGAAGCAGCACTGGGTCGAGGTCAGCATGTGAGGCCAACCTCACAGCTTCCAGACTTTGCTGTGGCATGCTCCTGGTTTTCCTGGTAAAATGAAGGAGTTGAAGATGTTACATCCTATCCTTTCCAGCCCCAGCCTTTATAACTAGCTGACTCTCTAATCCTGGTGATGAACTAATGTAACAAAAGACTGAGAAGCCATGTGATAAAACAGGTTACACACTCTTGATGCACACTTGCACAGTCAATGGTGTGCTCCTCAGGGTCAGGAGCTGCAAAATATCCCTGCCTTCACCTGCTATGGACTGTAGGTGACTGAGCTAGTGCCCATATGGAAAGGCCCTGGCCTGGAAGATGGCTCTTTTGAGGTTCTATGGAGCTATTTCTGACTTTGTGCTATTTTGGCAAAAAAGAAAGGAAGGAAGGGGGGAGGGAAAACAGTTAAATCTTGAATGCATCTTCTTTGTTTTTGAGGCAAATAAGCAAATAAACAAATACTCCTTGTCATAAGGAAGACTGAATCCTATCCTGGCCTTAGACTGATTCTTCAGATGTTGGATCTTGTGTGGCTCATGCCCCTGCTTGGTGTCTCTTGAGTCATTTCTTCTGACTTTCCACTAAAGATACTCCAAAGTGCTCCCAGGAGAAGCCTTGTACCTTCTTTCTGGAAGATGGGTGTTGGTGATGGGAGTGGAACTTGGGTACAGCATGATTGTATTACTTCTGAGCAGATGAACCAACATGTAGATTTTCTTGCTCTATTACCTGAATCCCAGGATCCTATGTGACATAGAAGTAGTCACATTTTCTAGCTGCTAGGTACTTTGGGGGGTAGCAACCATAGTTTTCAGACATTGACATTTTTCTATAGTACTCAAGCACCTGATTATTAGAATTGGACCTAGTAAAATAATAGTTTGACCCCATATACTTGGGAGGCCAAGAAGGCTGACCCTGTTATCTGGCTTGGCTCTGTGTTCTAATTGGAAGCCAGACCCATGGAACAGAGCCAGCACCCAATGATTCCTGATTCCCAGCAGCTCGTGCAAGTTATTATGCTAAAAAATAGAGTCCCTGCCTCTGGCAAGTTGGCTTCTGCTATTTGGCTAACAGAGTTCCATAGGGTAGAGTATTTAGGGTGATGGGCTATCAGATTAATCATGTAATCCTCAGTTTGTAGTGATAATAGCTTTTTCTTTCTTATAATATTGTAGTATAAATTCTAGTAGCAGCTAGGTATGGTAGCACACACCTGCAATCCCAGTTACTTGGTGGGGCTGAGGCAGGAGGATCACAAGTTTAAGAACCAGCCTAAGCAACTTTAGTGAGATCCTGTCTCAAAATTATATGCAAAAAGGG
The DNA here is from genome assembly GCF_045843805.1 of Urocitellus parryii. Lineage (NCBI taxonomy): Eukaryota > Metazoa > Chordata > Mammalia > Rodentia > Sciuridae > Urocitellus > Urocitellus parryii. Next base: position 100,187,529 of record NC_135534.1, read on the forward strand.
CTGAGGATGTGGCTCAGTGGCAGAGCTCTTGCCCAGCATGCACAGAGCCCTGGGTTCCATCCCCCTAGCACACACTTACACAGATAGTAGCATAGTGTGTGGACTGCTGAAGAGTTCTGAAGCCATATCAACCTTCTTGATATTCTGCCTCATCACTCTGGAAGAATTATGAGATCTAGAGAGGTTAAAGGAGACCGTACCAGGACTTATCACTGCCTGACTTTGTACATGGGACAAGGCCAGTTTGGGTGGCTTTATTAAAATGATATATTTTGAAAATCTGCTTCATATGTGAATGTAAAGAACTCTGTGATGCTTCCAAGTGAATTTGATTTAGGGATATCTGGTTCTATCTGCAGCTTGTCTGTATGGCTTGTCTTTAACCTAGGACAAGCTCTAGGTTCTCCATTCAAGTGGCATAAAAATGATTCCAACACTACCACCAAGAGTCATCTATCCCTCCTCCTCTGTTTCAAACTCTGCTCTTTCACATTAGTTATGGGCTAGTGTTCACAACCAGGAAAGACCCCAGATTTTATGGCATTTTTCTTCTCTCTCTTAGCTTGTCTTACATTTTATGGGAAGCGTAGGGGTCCACAGTACTGTGAGGACTTCACACAGAGGACTTCCCAGAGATTTGATTATAAACCTACCTCCATTGAACCTGACACCTGGCTAGATTACTTCTGAGTATTCAAGTTTAAATGGGGATTAGAAAGAATTCTCGGGATTTAGATAGACTGCCAAAGAAGTGGAAGCACTAAGTGTGGCTTCTAAATGATTCCATTTGCTGCTGGAGCCAGCATTAAGCAATGACGATACTCCCAGTGGCCATTAGAATATGGTCTGCCACATTGGTGCCATTTTACAGATCTTGAAGCCACAGTCTGTAAGAACATATATTTTATAGTCCCTTTACAGTGGCATGTAACTTTTGGGTTAATCCTTGAAAGTTAAAAGTTTACCTCATTTTCTTCTACCCAGCTGCTGCCAATAGTAGTTCAGGCCAGAATTGTAAGACTCACATGTCAAGTATGGGTGAGACTTTTCTATCATTCCTAATAATTTATTCATTTTTCTTCCTCCAAATGAGTTGTTTACTTATGTTCAGCTACTTCATGCAACAGTGTCAATCTGACAAGTTGTGTTATTCTATTAATACCTATGCTCACATTTGCATAGCTTTCAGTATATGTGTATACAGATATGCTTATTTACAGGCAGATATGAATCCACTCAGATACTATAATAGATTTTGGACAGGTTGACTCTAGTAGTATACAGGAAGTTTCTATTATCTCATTCCTACTGCTACAAGCATTCCTGGGGATTTTGTTTGAGATATGTATATATCCATAAGTTCAAAGTACTACCAGTACTGTCATTAAAAAAGAAAACAAAAAGCCAGCTTGACCTTGTGTTTGGCACTCCATCTGTTACCTTTCTAAATCATGTCAACATCCTTATGAGATCCCTGGGTCATTATGTACACTGACAGATGCAGAATTCAGGCTTTGAGATTCACCTGACAACTCAGTTACCAAGTGTCAGGGCTGGAATTTGGAGCTAGGTCTCCCTGATTCCTGATTCTGAGTTTTTAACCACGTTCTTTCCTGTTTAATTCTTGTCATGGTCCAACAGGATGAGTTCAGTTTTATCATCATCCTCATTTTATAGACAAGAATACTGAGGCCCAGGGGAAAGGATGTGTCTAGAGCACTAGCGTTGGTTAGTCCTCCCATTATTGTTTTTTTTTTGGTTCAGATTTAGTTCAGCACTTTATGTATGTAAAGTTCTGACCAACAAATAAAATATCTTAAATTAATGGAGAGAGTAGAAATAGCCACCTGACTATAAATTGGATCCGAAAGGTTATTTTATTTTAGAGCATAAAGGAAAACATTCCCTCCCTCAGAAATAACAACGGAAATGATTTCTTTAGGAAAAGTTGTTACTGTAGGGTAAGGATAAAAATACACAACAGGTAGTAAGTACTTCTTATGTGCTTTACATATATTAATTCATTTAATCTTTCCAAAACCCTATGAGGATGATTCTGTTTTCCCTGTTTTGCAAAAGAGACAGTAAGAGGTTAAATAACTTGGCTAAGATCACACAGTTAATCCATGGCAACAAGCTGAGATTCAAACTCAAACCATCAGACCCAGAGTCCTAGGCCTTGACCACCCCGCAGAACTGCCACATTAGCTTCTGTTTTACATTCATAGAGTTCAGTAGGCTTAGCAGTGAAGGGGCCTTTTATTCTTCCCCAAATACTTTGCTAATCTTAAAAGCAAAGTATTACAGGCCGGTGGGGGTATCTAGTTCTTTGTGCCCCCAGGCTACACATCTGGATTTCTTACAGTGTAGTCAAATTAAAGCAACTCAGCACTTAGTTATACTTTGAAAAATAAAGCCACACAGCTCCATTAACCTGGTTATGTATGCTGATATACAATTTGATCCCTTTTTTAAAAAAAGCCCAGATTCTAGAAATTTCCCTCATCTCATGCATTGTCACTAAGCCAACCCATGCTCTATGGTTTACCCATCTCTAAAACTGGTGACCAGGGCACCTTCTTCAGGTGTGCCAACCTGGGCCCTGGTCCCCCAGGGCACCTGCAGTGTGTCTTCCTGGCTAGTGTCTTTATAACTTCAACATGAAAGTGTTTCCAGTCAGCCTGGGAAAGACCTCAGTGTACTTTCTTCTCTCAGCTCCTACCTCCTCAAGCACGTTAGAATCTGAAAAGAAAACCAGTAAAATTAAACTGCTACAAGAAGTTGCAGGTTTAAGTGAAATCTATGAATTATTTTTTGAAATCAGAATAATAATTCTCTGTTGCCTTAACAAGATTCCACCTCTCCTGATAAGCACCTTGGCATCTTTTATGAACTCAAATTTCAATTCACTTTTCTTTAGCAACTAAGACTTTATAGCCTACTTCTGCTAGGGAGTCGGGAGTTATAAAACTTCTGCTTACACCTGAAGCTGTTTGCTGAAAAAGATGGCATTTCTTTCAGAACATTTATCAATTTAAAAAAAGACATTTAATCTGAAAACCCATTTTAAAAGCTATCAGTCTCCCACAGGGTTATTTTTTTTAAGTGAGATGAGGAGAGGGAAATCGTTAAGTTTTCCTAAGACATACCTTTTTTTTCTGTGTGTTCCTAAGGATTTAGAATAGTGTGGAAGAAGTGCCTGGGGCTTTTTACTCTGCTCAACCTGAGTTTGAATTTGACCATTACATAGGCATTGAACCTCCACTTCCCCACCTGTAAAATGGAGTTATAGTGCTCTCACTATCTTTGAGTAAAGAGGTAGTTACAGTTAATCAGGAGAGAAATGATGATAGGAATTTGGTTATAAGATTTTTGTACAAAGACTGTACTCTCCATAGCCCATGATTTGGAAAGAGAACAAATGACAACTAACAGGTTATAATAAACCCATTCAGAAGTTGCAAAAATCCAACACTAGTAGTAGTTGGAGAGCATGGAGGATAGGCTGGAGCATTAGAATAGATTTTTACTCTTGTCTGTGTAGTATATTAGCTGAGGAACCTTCTGCAAGTTATGTTCATTTCGATGAGCCTTGACTTCCTCTTTTGTAAAAGAAACACTGTTCTATCAGTCTTTTTATCTCTAAGAACTGATGTGAGATCAGATGCAATAAAAAGAGTGTCTTGTACACCCGAGAGTAGATGCTGCTGCAGGTGAGCTTGGGGGCTAAGCACAAACTGGGTGATGTGGTCACAGCTGGGTGTTTTAGTCAGCTTTTTCCACTGCTGTGACTAAAAGACCCAACCAGGATAATTGTAGAGGAGGAAAAGATTATTTGGGGGCTCAAGGTTTCAGAGGTTTCAGTCTATAGAAGGCTGGCTCCATTCCTCAGGGCTCAAGATGAGACTGAACATCATGGCAGAAGAGTGTGGCAGAGGGAAGTAGCTCAGATGGTGATCAAGAAGCAGAGAGAGAGAGAGAGAGGTCTCCACTTGCCAGATCCAAAATATGTATTTCAAAGACATGTCCCAAATGACCCACCTCCTCCAGCCACCCCCTACCCACCCTCTGCTCCTACCCAGTTAATCCAATCAAAGGTATTAACTTATTGATTGAATTAAGACTCTCATAACCTGATTTTCTCCTCTAAACCTTCTTACATTGTCTCACACATGAGCTTTTAGGGGACACCTCACATCTAAACCATAACACTGGGTAATGCCAGATCTGACCTAAGACGACCCAGGATCTTTGGATACAGCTAAGATGACATTTTACACAGACAGTGTTAATGGAAAACAAGAGATGAGATAGTCTGTTTGGGAGAAATGTTTTCATAGTTTCTTTAAAGATATGTATTATGCCTGGTTAGGAAATTTCACTTCCATGTACAACAAAGAAAGGTGAAACTTGAGGTAGGCTTTTTTTTTTTTTTAAATTGAAAACCATGAAAGTTATCATAGAGAAGTGAAAAGAAGAAGCAAGAAGTGAAGGGAAGGAGTTCTGAGTTCAGATCAGGATTTCCATCTCTCATCATTAAACCTAATATTTCAAGGTTTAGCATTTGCAGAAGAATAATCAGCCATTGTGCTACAATCGAAAACATCCAGGCATTGATTTGCAGAGCGTCTGAGGCTCCTCTGGTCCAGCCCTGTCTGGTGCTTTGAGGGAAGAATCACTCTTTTCCATGTGTGCAAAAGCCCAGGAGTGTCAGTGGAAGACCTCTTCTTTTTCAAAACTTCTGTGGTGATAAATGTGTAAGTGGGATCCCGTTAAGCTGGGAATTCCTTTGAAATGCTTGATTCTCATTTCTCCCTCTCATTTCTCCTGGCCACATTTGGGTATGAAAACTTTTCAGCTTGGCTGCCCCTAGAGAGTCATGTTCTTTTTGAAAAGAGCTTTAAGAAATTGAAGTCTGCTTTTTCACTCAGGATAAGAATATCCTTCTCAAAGCGGGGAGGCTCCACTGCAGTAACAAGATCCATGTGTTGAAGCTGGCTGTTAATGCTCAGCATATGGGCCAGGGATCGTTCCAGGCAGAAATATGCCTCTAATTCTTTAAAGAATGCCCCTTTAAACTCCAGAAAGGACCATTACTCAGGCGAGGGATGGGGTACTCACAGCTTCTGAGCTTCCTAAGGCCTATGGTTCCTGTGGAATGTGAGCCATGGAAAGCAATAGAAGAGGTCCTGGCTGGCCTTAGCATGAGTGATACTGTTCTGCAGCCCTCTCTTTGAGGCCCTGGGCTCCCCCAAATACCATAGGGCCTTATTAATGCTGGTCTTGCTCTGCATCTTAAGGTATAATGAAGTCGAAGGTTGTTACTCAGGATTCCAGATTGTTACACTGAATGCAAACCTCTCTCCCTTTGCCCAGAAGGAGCACTGCATACTCAGGACCCTTACCTGGGAGCCAGGAGGCCTGGGCTCCAGGGTACTTCAGTCCTGACTAGAAATGACTGTAGGGAAGTCACTTCATCTCTCTTTCTCATCTGGAACGTAAGGAGGCAGGACAGTATATCTGAGACTCCTTCTGGATCTCCCCTTGTAGAACTGAGTGGCACCTCACTCCAGGGCCAGTCTCGCTTCCACCTGCGGACATTACAGCTCTGGGTAGCATTATGTTCCAGGGCAACCCTGGCACCAGGGCTACAGTCAGGAAAAGTGGGGGAAGACCTTTCATTGTTGTCAAGTAAGAATTTTAGTCCTGATCCCCAACTGGGTCATCAGTAACAGAATGAATGAGGGTGAGACTAGCCAGCCCCAGATCGCTGTAGTATTTCTTTCCAGTCGAGCACTTAGAAGGGCCTGAGCACCCCCCACTTGCCCTGAGCATCCTCTCCCTGCCTCTTACCGCGCCCCATTCCCTATCATTTCCCTGTCTCCTTCCCTTCTTCAGTTCCTGGCTTTGCCACATCATCCCTTTCTTTCTGCAGCTTCAGCTCTGGGTGTGTTTTCTCGTTACCTGCTTTGTTTGTTAGTGGGATGGTTAGGAAGGCTACACAGCCTCTGCTGCCCCCACACACTCCCTTCCCACCCCAAACAGGCCCTTTGATCTCTGTATTCTGCTGAGCACAACTGTAGTCTCTTCAAATGAGTGCAGACCCAGAGCCACAGCAGCCCTGCCTGCAAGTCAGTCGCCATGGCAACGAGCCTTGCCTCCATTCGACTGTGAACAGAAAATGGCTGTTGGAAGGAAGGGCTCACTGAGTCTCTGTGATCCAGCCTGTTTTGCTCAGACCCCTCCCTCGGATTGGCTTTGAGGAGCTCCATGCATTGAACCAAATGTCTGTTAGCTTTTGGCTTTCACATTTGCTTAGGAGGAGGAGAGGCAGAGGGAAGTTGAATTCAAATGAAAAAAAAAAAAAAAGCATTTCTCCTATCCTATAACTGTATTTTCATGAGGAACATTTATCTACTCTGAGCAGATAAATGAGGAGCAGACTGAATACAGGAATCAGTAAGATCTGGTGCAGTGTATTTTCTTATCAGAGCAGGAGAATGACAGAACATACAGATATTCAAATAAAAATTCAGGGAAAAGCTGTTAGGGGATACAGGGAATTCCACAGGGCATAGACTACAGGATTTCAGAATTGTGTCTGACTAATTGTGGAGATGATGTTTGATGTCGTTTCCTGTTACGGAAATAGACATATTGGTCCTATTTTCTTGACTTAAGATGGGCATCTGTTTGCATCCCCTGCTTCAGAACCAGTTTGAATCTTCACATTAACCCTCTCTTCGCAGTGATTAAAGATGGTGGCCTGGGGAATTTGCAAGACACCCCTGGGTATAGTTCTGGTGTGGTGAGCTTTCTGTTCTTGGCACAGCTATGGGGACACTTCAGATAGACATCCAAAAGGGATTGGTTGGGCTGCTGTTTCTGTGAGTGTTGCTATTTGGAATAGGACCATAAGCCTCCTCAAGGGTCAAAAATATTTAGGCAGAGGTCACCCCAGGTCTCCCAAGGAACCTTGCATTATCTCATAGAACATAGCAGTTCCAGATGTGAATGATCTGGGCTGTGTCCACTACTGGCTGAGGTGTGAGGGTACTTTGGTGGTGACAAGTTCTCAAAATCCACACAACCTCCACCTTTCACACTTCCTTAAACCTGGGTTTTGAATGAAAGCTCTGAGTTTAATTCTCAAAATTTCAAATGTTTGTCTAAACTGGACTTTGTCTTTTTCAGTTTCTCTGCAGGTGGATATTGTTCCCAGCCAAGGGGAAATCAGCGTTGGAGAATCCAAATTCTTCTTATGCCAAGGCAAGTGCCCTCCTGTGTCCTGTTATATTTCAGAGCTTGCCTCAGGAATCCATGAACATCCCAGCAGCTCAGGAGGCTGAGGCAGGAGGATCGCCAGTTCAAAGCCAGTTTTAGCAAAAGCAAGGCACTAAGCAACTCAGTGAGACCCTGTCTTTCAATGAAAAACAAAAATAGGGCTGGAGATGTGGCTCAGTGGTCTAGTTCCCCGAGCTCGATTCCCAGTACCCCTTAGCCCCCCGCCAAAATAAACACTCATGAGACAGAGCAGAAGCCCATGAGTGCCAAACCAGTGGCGCCCACACCTAGAATTCTGGGTGTTGCTCTGCTCCACGGTCAGTAGTGTGACCCTTCAAGATCCAGGAGGGCTCTCAGACCCCCTTTCTTCCTCTCAAAGGCTGCCCCAGTGTGGTGCTATACGTCACCTGGAGTTCTGCTTGATGATTGGAGGATACCCAAGAGTTTTGGAGAGAGACAATCAGTACAACTCTCAGATAGCAAGTCATCTCAGATGTCCTGTCCTGTCCTCACCCAGTAAACAACACCAGATAACAGTACTGACTTAGAAATAATGCTTCACTGGGTCAGTTTAAGTCTCATTTCTTAGAATCTGAGACCTTGAAAATCCAAGAAGGTCCACAATTTTCTTGAAAGTAGATTGAACACTGATATCTCTCTGGGTTTGAGGATATCTATCTTGGGTTTTCCAGGTCTATTGTGAATGCTGATAATCTGGCCCATAACCCCCACCAGAGCCCTGGGATATATTAGAAGTAGTGTCCTTGTTGTTTGTTTAGGAAATAACTCCCATTTCCAACAATTCCATTATTCCCATTCCCAGTGATTATCAGGAAACATCCCGTGGAGGGAAGAATGTCAAATTAGGTCTCAGATACTACTGGGATCCGGAACATGGCAGACCAGAAGGAGTTGAGCTAGGTGTAAACTGTGACATTTAGCAAGCAGCTTTCAGCAGGAGAGACCTTTAACTGCTAGCATGATCTGCACTGGATGAGGTGGCTGTGGCTGCCGGATGCATTCCCTCCAGCTTTGCCTTCATTACAGCAATTTCAATGATCTGGAGTTGCAGCCGTGGAGCCCACAGCACATCTTGCAAATAGCGATATTTATTGAAAACATGATGGGCTCTGAAAGGAAGACTTCATTTCCATACTAAGCATCTGCACAGGGCTGGGTGATGCGGGCTGAGAAGCGGGCTGTGCAGGAACAGGGCAAAGCTGCAACCATTCGGGCTTAGAGCCCTTCACCCTGCTCCAGCCCAGCATCCATCTCCCCCTCTTAGGGAAAGGAGGCATGGGTGATTCTGACCAGCTTCTTTGCAGCATTTAAGATGAATTTGTCTGGCTGAGACAAGAGATGCTGAAAGGGCCACCATGTCAGTGGGTAAAATAGCTGTTAGACTCTAAGTGATTTGAATCTTTACTCCTAGACCAGACAATGGGTCTCATCCTTGTTTCATAATCGAATCCCTCAAAAATAAGCTGATCACCAGGTACCAAGGTGCACATCTGTAATCCCAGCAGCTTGGGAAGCGGAGGCAGGAGGATCACAAGTTTAAAGCCAGCCTCAGCAACTTAGGAGGTCCTAAGTAACTTAGTAAGACTCTGTCTCAAAAAATAAAACGGGCTAGGGTTGTAGCTCACTGATTAAGCACCTCCGGCTTCATTTCCTGGCGACAAAAAGGGGCGCGGGGCACAGGCTGATCAACTGGTTCAGATTAACTCAGATCTTAGATATACCAACTAATTTACTTCCCATTCTTTGAGGCATGTAAGTTCCTAGCTTAGCGACCAGCTCATCGTAGGTTCTCAGCAAATTTGTCTTCCCTCACTAAGGATAGGAGGATAGGACCACTATAAAGCAATATGAGAACAAGTGATTGTTGAGCTTTCCAAATACGCTAAGAGGTTTTATGTATATAATAATTAAGCACAGAAGCCAGAGGAGATCTGAGCCATGTTTTGACATAAATGGACATCACTGCCTGGCCATCCAACCTTGATTGGTTGGTTGGTTATTCAGTGGCTATTACTGTGTTGCCACTGTCACTCTGAAGGGAACTTAGTCTTTCTTACTTCAGTGGTTTGAATATAATCTCTTCCTCCTCAGTGGCAGGAGATGCCAAAGATAAGGACATCTCCTGGTTCTCCCCCAACGGAGAAAAGCTCAGCCCAAACCAGCAGCGGATCTCGGTGGTGTGGAACGACGATTCCTCCTCCACCCTCACCATCTACAACGCCAATATCGATGACGCCGGCATTTACAAGTGTGTGGTCACTGGTGAGGATGGCAGCGAGTCCGAGGCCACCGTCAATGTGAAGATCTTCCGTAAGGGCCTTTCTCTTCTGTGTTCTCTTTCCTTTCTTTGGTCATCAAGACACATGAATGGGTAGTAGAAAGCATGAGATGGCCATAACGGGACCAGTGAGGGCCTGACACCATGGTTTTTTTTCTTCCTGAGTCTTTTCTGGCCTCGCTCAGTGTTCCAGTACATTCTCAGTTGGTCCTTGGCCAACCCACAACCCTGATTCCCACTGGTCACAGCTACCCTCTACTGACTTCTGTTTTCTGAATTCAAATGACACAGTTTCCAGAGAGCTATTATGGACTTCTCTATGCCTCCCCCAGTGTTGACCGAAGGGTGAACAGTTCAGGCTTTCCCTTCTTATTCCACTTTTCCCTGCTAATTATAGAGCCCAAAAGCCCAAGTAGGTGTGGGATCACTATTGGAACATTGGATGCCATTCAGTGCACACCATTCCCACTGCCGCTGAAACCCTGTCAGGAGGTGGCATCTCATTACCTTGTTATCATACTTCTGTCCCGTAAGCCAAAGTCACTGTGGGTGACAGCTAATGGAACAATATTGATTGCCACAGTATTTATTGCCATTAAGTGTGCTCTCCTTCTGTTCTTCAGAATTCTCTGTGCTGTGGGGAAGATGGAGTGAGGCTGGGGGAAGGCACAAGAATAAGAGACAAAGAAAAGACTGGTGTCACCTCTCATTGTAGAATATGCATTACCCTTCATTAGCATCATCCCACATGGAAAAAAAAATCCTTGGTGAAGGCACTGCTTATATAGAACCTTTTCTGAACAAAGTAAAAAATTCAGCCCTCAGTAGATATTGGTTGCTAAACAATGGTGACATCCCCCGCTCCATTACCACCTTTGGGCTAGCTGCTCTACTTCATATCTGTGACCAAGTACTGAGTGGGACACCCTCCTGTACAACAGTATATATGGGCAGAATTTTGCCTGGGACTCAAGTCCAGACAGCATGGCTCTAGTGGGAAGGGATCTTATGGGAGAACCTGCTGTCCTCCTCACTCTCCTACTCATTTTCCAGAGAAGCTCATGTTCAAGAATGCACCAACCCCACAGGAGTTCAGGGAGGGGGAAGATGCTGTGATCGTGTGTGACGTGGTCAGCTCCCTCCCCCCAACCATCATCTGGAAACACAAAGGCCGAGATGTCATCCTGAAAAAAGACGGTGAGACTTCAATTTCCTGGTAGTTGCCTTTCCCTTGGCCACCAAGTTATCTAGGTTTCCACCTCTACCAGTCCCTGAAGGATTCTCATCCAGACTCAGATTTGGTGTCCCCAAACCCACACGCAGCTTCCTGGTGTATCCCTAGCTGGTATACTCAGGCACACGATTTTATCCCCAGAGCAAATATGCATTTCCAATACACTTTTGCTCTCTGCTATATTTCACACCTACAAACACATTGTTTTTATTTGAGCCTAAAGACCTACCTTATAATGCAAAGTTAGGAAATAAGAAAGAGGCTCAGCTCCCTGCCTACAGATTCCAAAGTTCTCTGACTGATCCTTGAATGAACCTGCCTCTTGTCTCTTCTAGTCCGATTCATAGTCCTGTCCAACAACTACCTGCAGATCCGGGGAATCAAGAAAACAGATGAGGGCACTTATCGCTGTGAGGGCAGAATCCTGGCACGGGGGGAGATCAACTTCAAGGACATTCAGGTCATTGTGAATGGTGAGGAGATCTGTTCTTCCTGTTCTCTCCATGTCTACAACCTTGGTTTCCCAGATCTTCTAACTTCCTCTTTGTTCTATAAAATAAATTCTGTCCTGACTCAACCATCCATCTTTCCTGAATGCCTTCCCTAGAATAATTTATAGGGTCTTTTATTTCCATTTTTAATATACTTGCCTTTTGGGTCTCCCCTCATTTATGGGTGTGCTCGGTGCAGTTATTGAATGCCTTTCATTGCCTTACAGCACTGGAAACTTTCTCATGCTTACTAATAAGTTCATATTCATCCTCATTGTCCTTGATGTTACAGTAATTGTGAAGGTAGTCCCCTTGGTTCAATGTGAAGAGAAAATATTACAATCAATTCAGGTCTCAGAATAGTCAGAATCATGGTCCATGGGCTTATTAATCTTAATTTGCAGAGTCAAATAAACACACCCGTGGAATCGATCTGACATTTACAAGATGTTTACAGGAAATTATAATGTCAGTACTAAGAAAATAAGTAAATCATGTCTGAATTGTTCTGGCTATTGATATGCATTTTTTGCCAAACTCTTCCCCTCTCATTCCTTTGGTAAAAACAGTTTGTGCACAAAGTTGTTTATGACAGTTCCAAAGAAATGTCACTCTTGGGTTTTGAGCTGGTGCACTTCAAAATGGTAGTAGACTTATAACCACCAGAAATAGTAGTTTCCAGTTTTTTCCAGTATTGAGAATCCTTCTTCACATAAATTCTACTGACTGTAGTAGTTACTTAGTAGGCATTGACTAAGAACATATATAATGAAAAATAATTACTATAAATCGAATATCACGTTAACGTGAGTAAAATGTGATATTATAGCTTCTAAACTCTTGAAAAACAATAATGCATGTTTGTGGATAAACTGTTTATTCCATTTCCATTAATTATTTGGTGCATTAAATTTTGATCCTTTACATTAATTCTGCAGCCACCCAGGACTCTCTTGATCCACAGGCAGAAACTCCCTGGCCTGGGAACCCCTGAAGTATCTCTTCTCCAGCCATTGGGTTCTCCCAAGTTTTCACAACCATGCCTAACATCTGTCTTTCCTTTAGTGCCGCCCACCGTCCAGGCCAGGCAGACCATTGTGAATGCCACCGCCAACCTGGGCCAGTCTGTCACCTTGGTGTGTGATGCTGAAGGCTTCCCAGAGCCCACCATGAGCTGGACAAAGTAAGAAACTGGCTTGTGTGTTGGGTCATGGGCTAGAAGAGAAGGGGCATCATAGGGCCCACTCCATGTTGGCATTTCAGTGACCTGCATACGGACTTCTTGGGAATATCATCTCCAAGAAGATTAGATTCTTTTCTGTAAGGTCCTCTTGTCTTGGGCATTGGATTATTGCCTCATTTTCAATCTTAAAGGGGCAGGTCCAGAAGGAGGCCTCTTTGAAGCCTTTGTGAGTACAGTTTTCAGCCGTTGGGCAGAGTCAGAGGATTGGTGGAGGAATCAAAGGTATATGTGGAAGTAGACATTGGTGTCCTCCCTTCTTGTGAAAACTGGCCCTTTCCCATTGGCTCAATCTGCATTTTATGGAAACTAATTAAAAATAAACATCTTAACTCTCTCTGTGGTCAAAATCATAGTCCTTTGCATTTCTGTTTCTGTAGGGATGGGGAACAGATAGAGAATGAGGAAGACGACGAGAAGTACATCTTCAGCGATGACAGTTCTGAGCTGACCATCAGGAAGGTGGACAAGAACGATGAAGCCGAGTACGTCTGCATTGCTGAGAACAAGGCCGGCGAGCAGGATGCATCTATACACCTCAAAGTCTTTGGTAAGCACAGTGCGGGTCAAGATCACTGCTCTGCTGCAGTTCTTCTTACCCTGTCCACTCTAGTTGGATTATATCCCAAAGGCAACCTTTTCTCACCAGCCCCATCATCCAAGCCCTAGTCCAAGCCACCATCAAGCTCACCTCACCAGCTCAATAGCCTCATAGCCATCTCCCTGCCTCTCCCCCTTAGTCCCCTTCAGTGTCTTTCCCTCATGGCAGCCAGCATGGCCTAAGTGCCATTGCACTTTTCAAAAATCCTTCAGAATAAAATTCACACTGTACCCAGAATAAAATCCACACCTACCAAGCATTTGCCTTTTCTCTCCACCCTCATCTTTTCTTTGCTCCCTACAGGAAGCTCTCCAACCACACCAACCTTCTTTCTGTCCCTCAAATACACCAGGCTTGCTCCCCATTTCTGGGACATTGCATTTGATTTCTTCTGCTTAGAATATCATTCCCTGGGAGCTGCTCAAAGCTGTCTTCTCCTCCTCATTATTCAGATATCAGTGCCAACACACCTTCTCCATGAATCCTTCCTTCACTGCCTTGGCTACTACCGCTCTCCGGTCCCCGCTGCCACCTTGATTTACCCCAAAAATCTTTTTCATCACTTAATTGTGACTTTTTCAAGAACTTATCAATACCTGAACTAATCTCATTTATGTATTTGTCTTGGGATTTGTTAATATCCCAGCTCCACTAGCACTTTTACTCCAAGATGGCAGAGAGCTCCCTGTTTTACACAGCACTTCGTCCCTGGTGCCCTAAGCAGCACCAGACTCATAACAGACCTTTGGTAAATGTCAGTGAATGACTGGAAGCCCGCCTCACCTTTTTGGCTGCCTTCACTGGTCTGTGTGAAACTGTTATAGTCAGAAAAAGAGCCCTCACTTTGTCTTTATAAACTTTACAAACCTCCATGTACTTCAGAACTGAAATACATTTTGACATGACCTTGAAAAATGAATTTGTTGCAATGAGATATTTACCTTGATAGGTCTCAATTTTGTCTGCTTATCTGTTTAAAAAATACCGATAAGCTGGTTTACTGTAGATGGTGCTGCTGGGGTACAGGTGCCTGAGGGGCAGCTCTGGGATGTGTCCCTCCCAGGTAGTTGAGATGTGTATCTGGGAACCAGCCTTGGGACTGCTTATTTAACCTGATCAAGAGAACTGTGTAATATGTAAACATGCAGTTGAGAATCAAGTGTTTATATGCAAATGGTCCTGCATAATCATAGATGAAATTTATTTATTCATCTCTGATGGTTGGGTTTAGAAATAAGTTATTGGTTTGTTCAAGGTACCTGTATGTACTTGAGAGTGAAAGTTAAGCTTCATAAAAAAACATTCTGGGCAATTTTTTTCTCTAATTCAGACTAATCTTCCCCAGTCACTCTGATCTTATTAAGTTTTTCCATATTGTAGGAAAAGACAGATGCATTTGTTTTTCTTTCTTTTAACAAATATTTGTTGAACACCAATGCTGCTAGACAAAGGAGCTACAGAGATGAGTAGAATTTGACTCTAAGAAGCACAAAGGAGAAACACATACAAGCTTCTAAATGATAATAGATAGTGTCGGTCCAGGTGACTGCTGTAGGCCCAGCCAAAGTTTACAAAGATGAATGACAGGGACTCTTTTCTTATCAGTAGGTTCACGGGCTAGTGTAGATGACCAATGCAGAAATTTTAAATGACAAACCCCTATAATGATTTCATAATACCAATATATCCAATGTTTTATAGGAAAAAAATGATCTCTGATCTCATGTGATAAAAATGAGAGAAGTCATTGAAACAATGTGTTGTTTTGTAGGTGGGAATTACAGGTGAAGGAGGGCAGGGCAAGCATTTCAGGACTCTTGTGCAGCCGCAGAGGCAGAAAAAGCATCATGGTGCTGCGTGACAGCTGCTTGTGGACAGGGGCTGTGTCTATTTTGCTCACAGATGTGGCCCCAGCACCTAAGACAGTAGCTAGCATACAGAAGGCACTAGCATTTGAATAAGTCAAAGACCAGACATTAATCCATGGGAATGAAGCATAACTTATGTGGCAAGAAGATGAGCCTGAAATCATGTCATCATCACTTGTCTTTAGGAAATGCTTTGGGACATTACTCTTCTAAAGTATTAATAATAATACCCAACCCAAATAAGCGTTTATACTGTGCCAAGCACCATGAAGCACTATCCATAAATTAGCTCTTTTAATCCTCATCACAACCCTATGAGGTAGATTTTAATTATTATCCCCATTTTACAAGTGAGCACAGAGAAATCAGGAGCCCCTTCCAAGGATCCAGGATTCAAACCAAGGCAGTTGGCTTGTAAATCCATTCCCTGAACTAACAATGGCGGTTACTACTGCCCAATTCCATATGCCAGTGGCAATCACGCCATCTGAATTGCCTAGGCTATGGTGAGTAACATGAGGATGAGGTGCTGTCTTCACCACCATGCTCCTCACAGACTCTCTACACACTGAGCTCTAATGTGGCTGGTCGAGAACAGCTCTTGGCTCCTCCCCCAGGTCTTCTGGTGACAGCAGCTGCCCCAGGAAAGGAAGGATGGGAGGTGAATAAGGGGCCATGATAGAATGAAGAATCAGAGCAAGGAAAACACAATGGGCAAGGAGGCCAAATAAGATTTGTCTTCCTTCCCATTCTGTACCCTCAATCCTCAATGCCTATACCCCTCTGCAACACACACACACACACACACACACACACACACACAGTTAGTTTCCAAAGACTAAAACTGGGAGAGTGGAGATTAGGCAGACCAAAGCAACCAGAGGAAAGGTGGCTTGGCTCCTAAAAAGGCAGGTAAGGAGATCATAGACCTGTGTTGAATCCAAAATGAGAATCCACTGTAATATCCCAAGGAAGTTCATACAGCCTCCTTAAAGTAAAGGGTGCCTCATATATACCTCTTTCCATCCCCTTTCACCTTCTTAAATTCCCTTCCTTTCTTCTCCCCCATTGATATGGAGCAAGGGAACCAGGAGGAGAGGGGACAGCTGATTAGGGAACCATCTTTCTTTACTCTTTTTTTTCTCTTTCCTTCTCCTTCTGGGTTGCCATCAGGGGCCACTACTGGGGAGAAGTAGGCCAGTTCCTCATCAGTAGTGGAATCTAATGAGGAGGAAGAAGAAAGAACACCTGTAGCTTAGATAGTAAGGATGAAGTCAGTAGTCTTGTAGCTTCAGGAGGGGATGGAAATCAGAAATAAGGGACCTAACTAAATTAGACACTGCTGCAATCATGTCCAAATGACATCTTTTTTTCCATAAGAAAAGAATCTTTTCCAACATGCATTGCCTCATTATCAGCTAGAAGCTGCTTTTACCTTCCTTTAATTTTATCATCCTGTAAATCTGGCAGTGAGTTTCCATTGCTCCTCTCTCATGGGCCCTTATGAAGAAGTATTTTTGTCTCTGCAGATTATTATGCTCATGCTAATGCTCTTGAGTTCTCATGCTGCCATGGACTGAGCCAAGTTCACTGGTGGGCAGCAGCCTTGCTTAGCTGATTCCCCCGTGACTAAAGCAGCACTTGTGGGTGAAAGAAGAGGACCAGCGATGGCCTAAAGGAAGATGTACCTGGTCACACCTCCCCAGAAGCCTGTTCAGGTCTCTGTTCAAAGAAAGCAGTGGCCTCAGGTCTCCCCAGGGTCCTTCTTGGGCTAGGGTTGCCAGAGCCTGGACTGGGGTTGGAGTGGACGAGGCTGACTCTTAGCAGCAGACTGCAGAGTCATGGACATGCTTGTAAAACTCACAGGATGGCAGTATTCCTAGGAGGGCCTGCAAGGAGAGATGCAGTGGAACAGCCTGAGACACCGAGTCTAGGGAGGCAGTTGGACAACACAGGAGGATCCAAAAGCCAAGGACCCACAACAGAAGTTAATTAAGATGCAGCAAGGACCATTGGAAGATAAAACCTGGAGAGAAGTTCTCTCAGTGCTGGAATCCCAGGGGAGGGAGTCTAAGCAGGGTGAACCTACATCTGTTCCTGTTTGCCCATTGTCCCAGTGCAAATATTGAGAGCATCCCTGTTATTCCCAAACAGTATTCCAAACTTTCTGTGTTGACAGTGGCCCTGCTTCTGAACTAAGAGGGGATTAAGCAACCAGTGTTGCATCCTTCCAACAGCCCTCGGTAGACTACACAAAATTAGCCTTTGTTAACAATGTTTTTAATAAGAATATAGTTCGTCTTTTTCTGAGGTCTTGCACGATGGACCCTTTGTAACCATCTGGTAAATGGAGCCACCAAGACCAAATATTAATAGAGGTCAACTGACCTTTGTCTGTTTTCTGTTAACCTTTTGCCGCCAGGACAAAGTGCTCTGGGTCAGGGGAAGGTCAGCAAACACTGTCTAGATCTCAAAATCTGCGTTTCAAGAGGCCAGAAATTTAGGATCATCTCCAGGCCCCAAATAGCTGTTCAGTTTAGATAATTCAGTTGTTTGGCCATATTTTATTTTGTTTTTCTTTTACTTTTTAGGGTGCTTTTGACAGTATAGGAGAGTCAATTTTATTTTACTTGCCTCTTTACTTTTGTGTTTATTTTATTTTACCATTATTTTGCTTTGTTTTTTCTCACCCTCTAAAACCTCCTATTCTGCAGCACTTAGCACCTACTCTTTCCAAGTTGTAACCTCCTGCAAATTCGTATTTATCAAGATAGACACAAAATCTTCCTCCTGGAAGACTTCATTCACCTGGGCTCCATCAACTCAAATTTGTGATCATTTGGCCACACTGGATTAAGATGTCCTTATGTGCCAGCTAGCCAAAAAGAATTTTCTAAGCAAGCTGTCAGTACAGATTAACTTCAGGAGGATATTTGAGCTATATAGATTTTATATGGAAGCAGGCATTTGCTCCAAACAAACAAAAAAATATAGCTCTGTCGTTGTCTTCTGTTTATCAAAACATCAAGGACCTCAGCTTGGAGGGTAAACACAGGCAGTAGTCAATTATTCTACTTGCAGTTCCTGCATGAATTTAAATATAAAGAAAATGTAGTTATTTCAAAAATTATCTATAATTCTGATTTTGCTGCTCTTTTCATTCATCTCTCTAGCCCGGCCTTTGTCTCTATTAGTGAAATAAGTTACAATTGTGCAGTATTATATCTTTTTTCTTCTACGGAAGGTTCAGCAATTTCAGAGTATAATTGTTTTAAAGTGGGAAAATTCAATTTTCTCTAATGTTTTAACGTTTAACTCAGCTTTTGGAATGCTTGTGTTTCTTGCATTACCCAAACATTTGGAAAATGAACTCATCTCAACTCCTCCTTCCCATCCTCAGCCCTCCACACTTACTCGCCTAGCATTCTTACTTGGGTTAATGCTAACACCTCCTAGTCATTAAGAACTGAGCCATTTAGCCTCCTTGTCATTCCTTCCTTTAATTCTCTCCATCCCTGCTTGCCCTATATCTGTTCATTTCCACTTCCTCTGAAACTTCCTTCCCCATCTCTCAAAGCTGCCCTTTGGTCTCCATTCCCTCTAAATCTACCAGGTTCAGGACTCAGTGTTACCTCACATCTGTGTCATTGCCAGAGCTTCCAAATTGGTTTCCCTACATCAAGGTTTTCTCCATTCTAAACCACCTTGAATTTTCCGTGGATTAACCTTGAAGTATAAATGATCTTGGCACTGCCCTGATTGAACGCTGTCCATGGGCCTCCACCAGCCAAAATGGGAAATTCCAACAATACAGCCTTGCCTCTCTCTGCTGCTGCGGGCTGCACCCCTCTCTTCCCAGCCCTCTCTTCACGTGCCCTTGCTCTCATTGTAAGTCAAGCAGTTTTTTACATTTGGAATGACTCCATCTTCACCCCGTAGGCATTAGCTGAAAATCTCATGACCCAGCCCCAAAGCTGACTCTTAAGGCTTAGACCAGGGCCACCATCTTCTTCTGTTCCCTGGTCCCTGCTGCTGTTGCCCTACCTCACTACACAGGATATGTTTTTCTTACTATGACCTGTGTCTTGTCTTAGGCCTCTTTTGTTGAACCCTTCAGGAATCTATTCTGTGTTTTCTGCAATACCCAGAATGGGTTCTTACACTTAGTAAATAGATAACCCCTTTGTTGAAGGGGTACACATCATCATTTAAACCCAGAAAGCTAAATAATCATATAAACTCATAGAAATGTTTTGTCTTTTCAGCAAAACCCAAAATAACCTATGTAGAGAATCAGACAGCCATGGAACTGGAGGAGCAGGTCACTCTTACCTGTGAAGCCTCGGGAGACCCCATTCCTTCCATCACTTGGAGAACTTCCACCCGAAACATCAGCAGCGAAGAAAAGGTATACTGTTGCCCAAGAGTTTCAGGGTCATGGAACACAGACTTGATGCACATTGAGTCTGCCCTGCCCAGTTCTCTTTGGTGAGCCAGAAGGGGGGTATATGGTCACCAGAGGCCACAGTCAGGTCCTGCAACCTCCCTCCCCCAGCCTGCCCGGACATGGCCTGCTCAACATCCCTTGCAGTGGAAAGAGCACAATTCCTTGTATAGATGGGCAGGGGTGCTATGGTAGTGGGCATGGTTAAGTTAGGTGTTCTGGAAAGGAGGCAATAGTGATGTTCAAACCCAGGGTTGTGGATCTTTGAGGAACAAGGAGAAGCAAGATCCCTGTATACCAGGTAATATTATCATCTCAGGAGTACCCAAGGATATGTCGCCTGAATGTAACAGGGACCAAAATGAGCCTATTTTTTCCCTCATGTTTTGTACACTCATGCTGAATATGCACCATATGCACAAAAGCTTGGCTGCCTTTGTGTCTGCCTGTATTCTTGGTCACATTTGGATTTCATTTTGTTCTAAAGGCAAAAATAATTAGCAGTTTCTAAATGATGATGACGTTGGTACCTGGGTTCTGCAATTTATTCACCAAGGGTTTAAGAACATCATAGTAAATTTCCTCGGAAATTTAAATGACTAAAAATGTAGCTTTAAAGCACATGGATTTATAGGCCACCGGAAAGCTCTCTTTATTATTGACAATATATAAAAATTAAGGTGACCTTCCCCCATTATGCAGCCCTTCGTTACTGAGTGGGCTGAAACCAGAAGGAGGAAAAAGCCTGGTTTTGAAGCAACTTCAATCCTCTTATGGCACTTGTCCAACCTGCTCTCGTATATCCTGTAGTAATGGGCTTCATTTTAGTTGACCAAAGCTTTGTTACCTGTTCGGGAGTAATGGCCTTAGCCTTAAAGAACATTTAAAATGGATTGCTTATTGACCAGAATGTCAAAAATGATAGATCTCTTCACTCTTTTGCCTGCTGAAAGGAAATCCCTAAACAGGATAAACTCAGCTACAGCCCAAAAAGAGGAGTGTGAAATACCAGAGCTAAATTTGGAATTTGCATTTGAGGAACTGAATTCTGTCTTGCTAATAGAAAACAAAGCTAAATCAAAAGGATCAGGGATTGCTGTTCCAAATAGCCCCCCACCCCCCCTTTTTTTTTTTTGCAATTTTTCATCCAGAATTGAATTCAACATAACAAAAACTCAACTGAAGAACTGCTAAATATTTTTGAAACTCACATATGCTGTTTGATATGCAAAAACCAGCTAGATGAAGAAATGTGGTGTTTACTTGAATAGTTTCTTTATCAACAATGGAATTGAACCCTTAGCTAAGATTTCAGCTCCCATTGTGTGTTATGCAGATTAAATATACATTTCGGGGTTTGATCAATAGGATGGATACTTGGCAGGTCTTTCTGCACCCAGCTTAACAGTGGACTTGTTCAGAGTGAGCCAGCCTATGTCTTTGTCCTACAGTGAAAGACAGAAATATCTCTCTTAGTTGTATGCTTTTAAATTCTCTATCTTTTCTAGGAATAGCTCAACATCCAAATCAGACCAGAAGGATTATTAAGATTCGTGCCTATCTCAGGTTCTTTAATAGGTTGGCAGGTCTGGCTTGAACCTATGATTTCATTTTTATATAATGATAAAAGATAGAAACTAATACACACTCACATTTACTAAATATTGAGACTGAAAGAATCCAACAAAGGCCTAGCAGGTACCAGGCTTGCACAATTCAGTTTTAAGTATAGACCAACAGTCTTAGTCTGAGATAATCACTCATGCCCAGCCACATGCTCTGTGTTGTGGTTTCCTTTGCTGGTGACTATCTGCAAATTTACTTAAAGTGACATTACTGGAGCTCAAATCAGTCAGTGTCTAGAACAAGTCCTCCAGATCAGCCTATGATGTAACACACCAGATTAATATGAATTGTCCTAATTGAAATCCTCTATAATAAAATTTGCCATTTCTATCCATTAAATAGTGACATAAAAGAGGTATGATATCCACCTTACAGCATACTTAGCTGCTGATTAAAAAAATAAATATGGTTATCCATGAGCAGGTCAGATTTCCGAAAATAAACTTTACTTTTATTTTGGCAGTCCTCTTCATGTTCTCCAACTAAAGTTGCATTATATATAATTAGGTATTGAGACTACTAGACTCCCTGATTTGTAGGAGTGGGAGAAAGCAATTTTCTTTTTAAAATCAGGATGATACACAAGACAGGTCAGAATAGTCAGTCGTATCTAATGGTAGAGTAAAAGCCTGAGTCAGATTACATGGCACGTCAAAACCATGGATGTTCAGAAGGCACCTTTTCACGTCCTGAAATCTCACCAGCTCCTTTTTCTAGCATCCCTGCTAGAAAAGTCACTCTGGACCCTGTCTTAAATGGTGACACTATCAGTCCTCCATAGGGCAATTGGTCAACGCTGATGATCAGGAAGGACTTCTTCCTTGTCTCTTCCTGTACCCAGTGTTCCCCACTTCTGCCACTCAGTCCTTCATCTGAGTCACTGAAATAGCACTTGGACTTTCCTCTAGTTGGTCTGCCCTTCTTCCCTTAACACACCCAGCCATTTTCACTGTTTTTCCAATCATGGCTTTCACATCCTTCACCCTTCTAGTTGTCCTGTACTAGGTAGCTTCAATTCACTAGTCCCATGCCCAGTGTGACCTATGCAGACTTTAGTAGGACTGTTGCCTTCTGGATCTGGACACCATTATGCAGTCAAAGTTGCATTAGCCCTTGAGCAGTGTCCTCATTCTGTTGCCTCATATTGAGATTGTGGTCAACTAACATGCTCAAGTCTTTTTTTTATATGAACTTCACTTAAGCCATATATCCCCTATCCTGTTCTCATGCAACTGATTGCTTAACCAACAATGCAGAATTTTATATTTATTTCTGTTAAAAATTTGTATATATATGTTGTAGCCGAGTCTTTCTCAGTAGGGTCATTTATGGCAATTTAGGAGACCCTTCCTTCACTGGGACTGTCCTATGCAATGTAAGATGGTTAGCATCACTGGCATTCTCCCCCCTTAAATGTCAGGAGCCACTTCTAATCATTACTAAATTGTCAAATATCCCCTGGCTTGAGAATGTCTGTTCCTCGCAGTCTTTCCAACCAGACAGATCTGACTTTCATCAGAAGTGTCCTTAGAAATTTGAGAGTCAGAGCATCTCAGTGCATGTGGACCCCCCTATTTTATATATGTATATTAAAAGTAATGAGGCAAGAGCTGTCATTGGTGACCCCAGCCCTAAGCATAAGTCCAAGGGCAGCTAATTCAGTAGCCTTCCCAATGCAGCTGTCATCTAATGTTGGTAATAGCTAGTGCTTCCCAGTTAGTGTGAACACTTAGTTGAAACATCTTTGTCCAAGTCACTGATAAAAATGTTTAATGGGACAAGGTCAAGTTCAGAGCCCTTAGAGTACCTCCATGGCATGGCTACCCTCCCTGTAGGTAGCTTAGAAGGTGAAGTAACTGGTGCCACGAAGTCACAGGGCTCTCTTATGATTCTGATGACTTTCGTGGAAGCCTCAATGATTCCTATAATACAGTACATGAGCAAATTAAAGCTATTCTGTGTTTTTGCATCACTGCTTCAGTCTGATATTTCCTTTCCTATGAGAAGAAGCAAGTGAGAGAATTCTTTATGCATCACCCATACACCCTTAGTGACTTGCTAATGGAATATCAGTGTTCTTCACTAAAAAAAGAAGGAATGGACTTTGGCATAATGCATTTCCATACATTGAACATAAAATTCAAAAGAAGAAAAAGGAGGAGGAGGAGGAGGAAGAGGAAGAGGAATGGGGCAAGCAAAACCTAGTGCAGTTAATGTCACACCCTATCTTTGATCATATCTCTGAATTGAGTTTGATCACTGGCTTGAGAATGATAATTATTAAGTTTTAGCCAGTTGAGTTGGTTGAGTTCAACAATAATAGCTAGACTGTGTCTAATTGTTTGGGTCATTCAGATCATTAAGGTAGATCAATTGTCTGACAGTTGGTCCATTACTTAGTGGTCACTGTAATCTTGAACAAAAAAGTGAACTTCATAATGGGTCAATTGGATGATATATGTGAAGCTCTTTGTGATTGATATTTCAGAAAGTTTGTGCATCTGCATCATTTCATTACTCATCCTACACAGATTTATCTTCAACATTGCCTGCTAGATATTTGAATGAGTGTTACTAAATTCCAGGCACCACTTATACATTGTATGAAATACAGGGATGATGATTTTCATACTCTATCCTGGCAGGAAAAAAATCCATCATTTGCTTATGTGAACACCTCTACACCTTGAAATGATTATAAAGAAAGGTGTATGAAGCCTTCATGATTA
The DNA here is from genome assembly GCF_045843805.1 of Urocitellus parryii. Lineage (NCBI taxonomy): Eukaryota > Metazoa > Chordata > Mammalia > Rodentia > Sciuridae > Urocitellus > Urocitellus parryii. The sequence continues at coordinate 100,211,345 of NC_135534.1, forward strand.
AGTAATGGAGAGAGGTGAAGTGTTGAGATGAAAAAAGAGAGAAAAAAAATGAAGGGCCTTTTGTGAGCTTTGAATCTTATGCTGATAGAGTATGTCACAAATGAGACCTTTTGAAATTCTGGATTCTTTGGAAGCTGAAGCTTTTCTTTTCTCCAGGAAGAATTTCTCATTTGGTACAAGCCCAGAGCCTACTTTTAACTACTGAAAATAGTGACAACATAAAGCAGTCAGAGTCTGGTTTATCTCCGGTGTGGGCAAATGTACGATAAGGAATGCTTAGGATAATTAGAAAGATGCTTCACTTTAATTTGTATGCATATTCCTATAAGCTTCTTGGGCATAAGACAAAAAAATGTAAATAATATTAAAACAACCTAGGACTAACAATTTCTGAAGTATTACTAATAGTACCCTAACTTAGTTCCTCAGTGTGTATATTTGCATATCAGAGTGTCTTGATATGGGCCACACCTTCACCAAATTATTAGGTCCAAGTCATTTATGTCATTCCACTGTCACACAGGTAAGAGTTAGGCTACTAGAAGCATCGTGTCACTAGCAACCACTTATTCTAAAGGCCACAGAACCATAATGACTTGGGAGAAACACACAGAATAATCACATTTGAAAACAAACAACTCCATATGATACAGCCCTGGCATGTTTCAAACAAGCTTTTTAGTGATGTGGAATTGGCAACTATATCTGACGTGTTGGCCCACTGTTACTTTGGTCTATGCGTGTTCCTCTGTTCTCACTTCCTCCTTCATTCCAACATCATGTGACATAACCCAGTATTTCCATCCTCATTTCTCACAAAGCTCCTTGTATGTAGTAGACTCTTACTGTTTGCTAACTCATTTGTATTCCCTGATTGCATTGCTGTGTTTCTAGCATCTTCTGTATGTTTTTTCCATCTGAACATCAGGGATAATCAGGCAACCACACCACTTAATAAAAAGAACAATGCAGCTATGATGTCTTTGACTCCTAATATGAAAACAGAAAAAGCAGAGTAAATGCCCAAGTGCTAGATACATAAAAATAGCTAGATGAGAATGGAAAATGCCCCAAACCTCTATGCTGCGAGTTGGGTTACTTCCTTGTGAATGCCATATTGGATGAAGATGGTCCATACTTGAGCCCATGTGCCAACTGGGCATTCTCTGCCTTTAAGGACTGGAGCCCTACCACAGCTTCCCAGCATCCTTAAGCTTCCTTACCCACAGTCTCAAAAGACTTCATAACTCTCATTCCTAATGTGCCTCTCCTCTCCTTTATTTGTTCCCTTTTAAAAAAAATTCACTTTTAATAGAATGCATGCAAAGAATTATAAAGTGCATGAGCATAAAATGGCATTAGTGTATCTGTGATATGCTGTCTGATAAAACTCAGAGGAGGAAACCTTACTCTCTTAAGTATTTCTAGATGATGTGGTTAGAACCAGTAGTGTCATCCAGTACTATGAAGAATATTTAAGATGTTTTGCAACATAAGCAGTCTAATATGTCTGCTGGTATATGTATATATGTCTACCAAAGATTAGGAATGCCTTTACGATTGAATTATACAAATGTATAATTTTAACGTACTAAGGGGGAAAAAGCTGAACATAAGCTAAATCCTAAATTAAATTGGGTAATAAACACACCATTGAAAGTGGGCCTTGGAAAAAGTTCTGAATTAAGAGGAAGCTGCATGTGCACGGAATGCAGTGTGGTACATCAATTCTCTAAAGCAACATGTTGTAAAATTTTACTGCTTTCTTGTTGTGTTTTATATCTTGTTCTCTCCAGGCTTCGTGGACTCGACCAGAGAAGCAAGAGGTATAGCTTACCTGACCACTAGCCAGTCTTTAGTTTTGAAAGCATTGCAGTTTAACTTACCATTACAGTTTAATAACCAGGCACGCTGAACTAATTAGTACTTTAGTTAGATTAAAGAATAGGTCAATAGTGGTAGACATTACTTAGCAATAGTGTCATTTTTAGGATGAGCAAGCAAGCTGTGTTGGGAGTGGATGAACAAATCCTTATTATTTTCTAAAACTGGATCTTATTCTCTTGCTGGTGCTGGTAAAATCATATCCAGGTAATTACATTGATAGAAATAAATTGCCCCAATGCCCAGGCCAGGCATTTTGAAACAATGAATTTTTTGTTTTTATTCTCACATGGTAGATGTGGCTTTGGACCATAAAGTCACAGAGTTAGTGATCTAAAACCTGCTCAGCCCTTTCCTTTCCAGCTCAACTCATCTTGTTGCTCACTTATTTTATAATGATCGGTCTTGGTAGATTATCACATCACATTTCATCTCAAAAGCTACACGAATGACATCTCTCATTGGTTCTCCCAAATTGCTAAACATGTCTGTTACTTTTATAGAGCATTAAATTTATGAGATTGAAATGATTTGGTACAAATGGGTTTATGTTTTGTAAAGTCAGTAGCATTTAGCCTTTGAAATTTCTTTGCTTACTTTCTTTGGTTTAGGTAATGTAGGACTTAGTTTGAAAACTGAAGCTAAACATTAACCTTTAGATTTTAATTGCTACACTCCCAGGCCCTACCTATGATCACTTCTGTCATTTTTTTAAACCTGATTTGTGATTAAGTGACCAAAATAGTAAAATAAAAACCTATCTATTTTAGATGACATTCAAGGATCGAATTTATAAATACATTTTATTAAAATAGCTTTTGCCTTCTTTCTCCAAACGAGTCTTCGATTCTATAAGAATATAAACACAGAAGAGCCTATAGATTCTGTATTTTAATTTGGTAAACCTATCCTCTTAGTCTTTCAGGAATGATAATTATTCAGAGCACATGGCTCATGTGTTCAGGTCATGGTTATCAATATTTAATGCTGCTAAATATTTAAAAGTTGACTGCCTATCCCCAGGCACTGATATTAGTTTCTGCACATGAACATGCTGCCATTGTCAAATCCAGTTCATTATTAGCTCTCTTTGTGTCCTACCTTCCCCGATGGCATAGGGACTGTGGTTCAGTACATGTCCACACTGAAATGCTTCACTCCTGAGGCACCAGAATCACTTAGTGCCGTCACAGGCTGGGTGTTTTATTGCCCAGAAGTCGTCGACCCATTGGGATTGGGGAAGGAAGAGAAGAAGGGTTAAGTCTTAAGTAGCTGCAGATCTCATTCTGCTTTGCCTTGTACGTCTTCCTCCTGTCCTTCTGACCTAGACCTGGTAAGAGGAGGAGCTAAGATTTATCAGAGAGCCCTAAGGAGCTGTTAAGAGATTTTTTTTCCCCTTCTTGTGGTATTGGGAAGAGAATTGTTATTGTAAGTGAAAATAATAGATTTACTCCCAAGAAAGCAGACACTGGATTCTGTTTTCCAAAAGTGTCTTTATCAGAAATGTCGCACTTTGGACATAATTGACTTCTAAGTGAATGCCACCCGAGGGGCTCAGAAGTTTCATTCTCTCCTATTTATCTCATTCAGAGATGAAAACCATAAGCCCAGATGAGAGCAAAAGAAGGTTTGGGTTATGGCCACTTTCATTCTAATAAGCTCTGAAAAGCCTTAGCACTTTTACCTATAAGAAGAAGAGACAAAAATGCTTTGATGGGAAAAAAAATTATAATCACCCTTCATGGATTTTTTTAAGGACATCTTTTTCCATAATGATGTTTTAACTCTTGTCCAGAGTTCATCTGCTCCCTCTGGGGCAGCCAAGACAGTCAGCCTGGCTTTTGGTCTGGATGGCTTATAGGTGGCACTCTGGGGCTTTATCCTGATGCCAGAATAAAACAATTTAGAGAGAGAGAGAGAGGCCAATCACACTGGAGTCTTATCTGCATATCCTCAAAGGGACAACTGGGCATCTGGCAAATAATCCCACCATCACACCTGCAGTGAGCCCCTACAAAATAAGAATTCTCTATAGAGGATTGCCTTCTGGTCTGTTGACATCATTAAACAAGAGAAATTTCCATATAGAGAAACCTGGGAAAAGAGACCATATTGAAAGGGAAAAAAAAAGTACAGCTGTCCCTATAACCATTTTCTAAGCTTCTTTTTAAATGTTTTCTAGATTATTCTAAGTAATGACTGCTCATCCCCCTGCTTTGTTGCTATCACTGTCCCATTCTTACCTATATGACTTTCTTTCCCTATCTTTCACATGGAATTGTTCTCTTGGCTTCCTGGGGATTATGGCATAGGGCATAATGACAAGTCCAGTATGGGTCCAAAGAATCATAGTTTATCTCATGGTTGAGATCACTGAGATGACCAGAAAAGCCAGGGATGGACCTCAGGTCCCCTATATCTGCTGGGTATAGGGGGAAATATGAGTGAGAGGCAGATCAGGTCAGCCTTTAGAGGTCCCTGCAGGAATGGCTTCATGCCCTCCATGGCCCTAATGCAGACTGACAGGTAAAGATTTTTGTTTGGCATTTAAAAATTGCCACTGGGTTAGATCAGTAAGCACTGGCAGCCCACAAGAAAAGGAGTCCCAGGATCCAGTATCTCCAACAAATTGATTATCTAGGAAGTGCTCCACACCTGTCTGCTGGCATCTCTTATTAGCGTGTGCCATCTCTTGGGATGCAGCTTCTCAATCAAGCATCTTCCTACATTTGCTGGCCCAATGGGAACACCAGGGCATTGGTCTCAGGAAGGGGACATGCTCATAGCAGGAGGCAGTGATGATTTTGCTTGGCCCTTCTTCCTCTTACCGGCAACATGCTGTAGCTTCCAGATATGACATGTGATGGGGCTTAGATGACTGAAAAGGACTAGGTCTGTTAATGCTAGTGTAAGGAACTTCTTGTGCTAGATCTACTGAGCAAGGCCAGTGGTGCCTGGCTTTTGGGCTTCCCAGGCTGCCATAAGACACTACAACTCTGGACTTCAGGTTTGCAAACCAGCATATTAAAAGAATCTGAAGCCAGGTGTTCTTTCATTCTCTAAAGACAAGCCAATCAGATACCAGATGCAGAGTACTGTCCTGTCCTTTTCTACAGAATATCATACACTGAAATGAGGGTGACCCAGCCTTCAAGGAGTCTGACCCCTTCATCAGATTACCAGCTTTCTGGAGGATCTGGACTTGGGCCATATGCCTACACCCATTCAGAGACAGCAACCATTTTACTTAGAATGTCAAGAGTTAAAAACCCTTGGAGATATCCCATATTCATTGCATTAGGATCATATGCTATTCTCTTGACTGATGACTGTCATTCCAGTGACTCAGGAAGCCAATAGCAGAATTAAGAACTAGAAAATGGAGACTATGGTGTCAAGGATCGCAGATCTGCCTGTGGCTCTCTTTATCACTCTTCTTAGAGAGGGGATCCTGTTACCCTCAATTCTATCTCTGCAGATCCTGAGCTTTGAATTGTTTGACTTTTTTTAATGGATAATTTCAGCTTTTAAGTATCCAGGAAATAGAGACATCTGCAGAGAATGGTTTTCTTGCATACTTTCTTTCAGTGAGCACATTTGAAGTTCCTATCTCATGAGCATGCACATAGGGCTGGAGGTCGGAAACCTGGAAGGAAAGGTCAGGGATGCATATTTCCAGGATCTCCCAAGGCAAGGCCATTGCTGCTGAGACCTCTGCTGGCCAGGGTCCTTGCCTCTATTTTGCTCATCCCAAAGGACAGACCTAGTCTCTCCTTGCCCCAAACCAATTTTGGCACACAGTTCAGGTCATTTAACATAATCAAGTCCCATTTCCTGTTTTGGATACACCAAAGTTCCCATGGTGCTCACGGAACCTCCCCCATTAGGTAATACCTAAAGTCAGACTTAAATGTTGGCCCAGAGAGGAGAGAGGATGTGAGATTCATCATAGATAGGTGATGAACTAGTCTCCCATAGCTATAGCTATAGCTGCATGGCCCTCTGCCTTGTCTCGGACTCTGATGCTCCCTTTCCCTCCTGGCAGACTCTGGACGGGCACATGGTGGTACGCAGCCACGCCCGCGTGTCATCCCTGACCCTGAAGAGCATCCAGTACACAGATGCTGGAGAGTACATCTGCACTGCCAGCAACACCATCGGCCAGGACTCCCAGTCCATGTACCTTGAAGTGCAATGTGAGGAATAACTGGGGAAAGACTTGGGGGAGGGAAGAGCCCTTTGGGGTCAGGATGAGAGAGGGAAATAGTACCCAGGACCTAAGCTTACCCCGTGAGCTCTGCTATGTTCCCTGGCCCCTTTCAGAATTCTGTCCTAAAGCCACCTGCCACACACCATCCCTAGACTTCTTACAAGCCTTCTGTGTGCTCTGAGGCTTCCTATGCAGTGCATGTGCACAGGAATACTGACGTGATCCTGACCTATCCTATACCATGTGCTAGGTCTGCTTCAGAGCATGCCTATCTTCCCAGTGCCAGGAGACAGAATGGGGGGCTCCAAGATAGTGGTGGTCACCCTGATAGTCATTGTCATTTATTGCAGATTCCCCCAAGCTACAGGGCCCTGTGGCTGTGTACACTTGGGAGGGGAACCAGGTGAATATCACCTGTGAGGTTTTTGCCTACCCCAGTGCTACAATCTCCTGGTTCCGAGATGGCCAGTTACTGCCAAGCTCCAACTTTAGCAATATCAAGATCTACAACACTCCCTCTGCCAGCTATCTGGAGGTAAGTAGGAAGGGGCAAAGGGTTGGATAGACTAGGCTGTTTGATGATGGGTAGGCTTTTGGATGCAACTCACGTTTTCTATCTTCACTTCTCTGGCACATCCTGAACTGGAAAGCCATTGGCTGGGGAAGAAATAGCCTCACCCCTGGTCACCTTTCTCAACTGCACCTGTGTGCTCCATGTAGCTAGACTGGGACTGGGGCCTGGAAAAAAGCCTCTCCCATGATCCATGGGCTCTTCTCCTATCTTATTCAAGGCTGGGCTGGTACTAATGACTTGTGCTTTACTAGTTCTATTCTTGTCTAATTTAATTCAGTAAGTAAAGATCTGCATCTGTGGCCATTTCATGGTGCCCTTGTAACCCCAAAGGCTCCTTCCTTCTAAAGGTGACCCCAGACTCTGAAAATGATTTTGGAAACTACAACTGTACTGCAGTGAACCGCATCGGACAAGAGTCTTTGGAATTCATCCTTGTTCAAGCAGGTAAGTGCCTCTCGTGGTGGCTTCCACACTGCCCATACCCTTATCAGGGTAACCAGGATACTTCAAGAATACCAGTCTAGTGGGGTAAAGAAAGCCAGGGCCAACAAAGCCAGATGATCACAAAGCAATTGGAGATGTAAGGATCTAAATATGAGATGTACAGAGAGAGAATCATAGATGAAGGGGACAGAAAACAGGTGACAGAATTCCTAAGAGTGAGCAGAAATAAGAGAGACATGCTTTGGAATTGGAAGTTGTGGTCCTGGGCCAAACTGGGCTCACCTGGGTCTCCATATGTGTCCTCTCCACAGATACCCCATCTTCACCATCCATCGACCAGGTGGAGCCATACTCCAGCACAGCACAGGTGCAGTTTGATGAGCCAGAGGCCACAGGTGGAGTGCCCATCCTCAAATACAAGGCTGAATGGAGAGCGCTGGGAGAAGAAGCATGGCATGTCAAGTGGTATGATGCCAAAGAAGGTGAGTCAGAGCCGTGGCTTCTCCTGTAGAGTTGTATGGCCCCTGCTACTCCATCCAGGGGCACACACTTGCATGCCACTCTTACCTACTGAAGCATGCCAGATGTCACCACCTGCTGTCCCATCTGGGATCCTGCGGAATTAGGAACTGTCCCGCCCAGAATGAGGTCATGGTCATATCTCAATAGAGAATTGCTGGCCTTCAGAGCTTAGTTCTCGTGACCCTGCCAGGACGAATGAGGTCATCTTGGTGGCATTCCAAGCAGAAACCCTGCGTGGGTGCTGAGCACAACCACACGAGTGCACTGCACTCCTGCTCTGCTTATGCGACTTCAGGGTCTCTACCTGACACTGGCCAGTCCTGTGTGGGTGTCTGTACCTAGGGAGTGTCATGTAATTATGATAATAACCAAATAAGCAGAGCCAGGGAGACAAATGTGCTCCAAAATCAATTCTATGGTATCTTTCCAAGCTAAAGATGAAGAAAAGGACCCCCCGGGCTACTGCAATTTAAAGGTCTGAGCCCTTCCATTTGAAGATGGAGTATATTTACATCTCAATCCCCCTTTTGGGATTGAATTGAGAGAGCTCAGTGAAATCTCTTGTGTTTCTGTAGGAATGTGTAGTCCTAGTCTGGTGTGTGGAAACTGGTGTGGAAATGGGAATGGACTGGCATATCAAGTGTCACAGCCTTTCAGAGATGAGGCCCATTGCACTTCTACTGAGATTAGTGCCGCCATGAAGCTCCATCACACTGTCAGCCTGTGGGAATGGTGGGGGATGGGGGTGGGGGAACTGAGAGGAATGACTGTGTAACCGGGATTGGAGAAGAAAACAGTCCTTTTAGCTTCCTAACTTCACTCTGAAATCTTACACTGCCTCTGTGGCAGTTTGGTCCCATGTTACCATGGATGCCAGGCTTTTTAAAAAGGTCTTTCTTTTAGACATCGATTCTAGGTTTTTGACTTACTATGGTAGAATATACATAACGTAAATTTACATTTGACCATTTTTAAGTGTATATAATTCAGTAGCCTGAAGTCTTCTCCACTGTCCAGCTTCAGACCTTTCTGTCATTCCAAACTAAAACTCTTTACCCAGTGAACACTACCTCCCCTTTACCCTCCTCCCTCCAGTCCCTGATGGCCACCCTTCTACTTTCCCTCTCTGGGTAGCTGATTATCCTCATTACCTTGTAGAAGTGGAATCATTCAATACGTGTCCCTTCTCATGTCTCCGTATCTCATTTAACATGATATAAGATTCACCCACGTTATGCCACGTTTCAGATTTTCATCCCTTTTTTTAAAGCTGAACAACATCCTATTATCCATCTTTACCACATTTCATTTATCCAATCATCCATCTGTGACCGGTCATTGGGGTTTGTTTTCTATGCTTTGGCTGTTGTGAGGACTGCTGCTGTGAACATGGGTGTGCAGGTATCTGTTTGAGTCCCTGATTTCATAAATGCGTCCGCCCAGAAGCTGAACTGCTGAATCAAGTGACAGTTCTGTTCACCTTTGTGATGACCTGCCAGACTGTTCTCCATAGCTTCATGTCACCAGGAGGCTTCAACTCTTTTGTGATCCATCCCTTCTTCTCACCACAGCTAACATGGAGGGCATCGTCACCATCGTGGGCCTGAAGCCTGAGACGACATATGAGGTGCGGCTGGCGGCCCTCAATGGCAAGGGGCTGGGAGAGATCAGCGCAGCCTCCGGGTTCAAGACACAGCCAGTCCGTAAGTAAAGCCGGCTGCCCTGCCTCTTCCCCGTGCCCACCTTCTTCTTGGGGACCCTGAGCTGGCCTGGTTTACAAGATAGCCTTTATCTTTCAGATGCTCATGGAGGCCCCAGCTCTTAGTTCTCTAGCTCTCAGTGGTGGCTGACACACTCCTTTCATCCTCTTTCTCAAAGGGGCTGGGGACACTTCCCTAATAGTTGGTCCAGCTTGACAGAATAATAGCCAGGCATGGTGAGAGTGGGAGGGGGTACCACGGACATGGTAATTGGCGAGAGTGGGGAGAATACCAGCAGTGTGTGTGGAGGAATTTGGGAGATCTGCTTTTTGACACAGGGCCAAAGAGCCCCTAAGCACCCTGTGACTTTAAAGAAGGAGATAGAGTGACCGTTCATGTAATCCTTGGTGGGATTTTTTGATGCAGTAGAGATACTAGATCACATGTAGGACATGTGAGCAGGAGCCAAATCCCAGCTATGCAGAAGGGGAGAGGATGGCCATGACCCTGACTCTTCTGCTCTTCGCCCTCCCCCTTCCTCCCCTATCCAGAGCATTCCTCGTGGTCTCCCTCCTCACAGGCCCTTTCCAGAGAGCTGCTTCTCCTGGTTCTGTGCAGGGCATCTCTGTATCCTGCCATCATTCCCTCTTTCCTTAAATCATGCCTGCCGGCTTTGCCCTCACTTCCCATAGCAGCCAGACTCTGGTCAAGCCCTGCTCTGGCACACTCTGCTACAGACCAGAGCTGCTGCCCTGCAGGGCTCCTGAGTCTGTCCAGTTGAAGAAGAAGCTGTAGAACCCAATTCCTGAGTGGCCACAGAGCTCTCTGGGCTCTCCCTGGCCCCTGGATTCAAAATGCACGTGGCAGAACCCTTTGCTTCTGCCTTGGAAGCCATGGGCCTGCAAAGGGACCCCCTCGCCTCTTCCCAGAAGTAGAAAAGGCTGTCTCATTCCTTCTGCAGGGATTGCTTCTTTCTGCATTTTGAAATAATTTGATAATTTGAGTTTCCAGCTCCATGTGCTCTGCGGATTCTGTTCATTTCTTTTACATCTTATTTTTTTTTCCTTGGGTCTGTCTCTTGGCTTTTCTTTTCGTCTGTGTTCCATCCATGGGAAATGCAGATAGCCCTCCTCCACGTAAGTGCCTCTTCATACCTCATTACCTGTTTCCATAGTGTTAACATCTGCTAGTCTTAGTTCTTAATTTAGTTCTGGTCCCTTTTTTGTCCCCTTAGAGGCTGAAGTAGATGATACTGTCTGGGCCCTAACCACACTGACCTTAGTCTAGTTGTACCTTTGTTAACGTCTGTAGGTGACTCCAAGAGGCTAACACTCTACCTGTTTTAGAGCATGCAACTTCTGTGTCTTTTGAAATTGTATATATTTATTAATTTTTGTGTGTGATGATCACCCTATGGCAACGATAATGTTTGCTGAGCCAAGCATGGAGAAAGTCTGCAGATGGTCCCTGAACAACACACAGTAGCACCACCTCGCCTGTAGCCAGGATTCCAGAAAAGTGACCACAGTCTCATCAGACCACTACTCGAAAATCCCTTCAAGGGAGAAAGACCTGGAAAGAATTTTCACACCCTAATCATGGAAGCCATGAAATAGCACACAGGGAGCAGAGTAACAGAGAGCTAGTCTGCTGCAGTGGGGAGTGGAACTATGCTCTGACCCGCTTGGCCTGCATAGACACCCTCACACGTCACTTCATTAAGGCTTGGATCTTTTTTTCCTAGACTGATCTCTCAGAGCAATGGTGAGAAGTTGTACCAGAAAGACCCAGAAAGAAAGGTATTCAGGAAGTGGCATACTCTTTTCATAAAAAGCTGTTGGCTCCTGAAAGGCACTCAGGGAAACATATCTTTTTAAATGTATTCAGAAATATTGCAGCAACAGCAAAAACTAAGTAGCTCAGTGTGGGTGTTAGATTTTGAGCAAGTGCTAAATCTCCTATCTCAGCCAAGTTGATGTCTGAATGCACCAGCTGGGGGTGGGGAGGGAAGCATCAGAGTGGGAAATGAAGTTGTCAGGTAGGTCTCGCAGCTGTATGCCCTGGGCTGGCAGCTATGCCCGAAACAAGTTCAGAAGGGGCAGCTCTGGGTGGGAGAGCTCCTTTCTCCTGGATCCCTAAATTGGCCCTCCATTGGTCTTTCAAATGCACCTTTGCATTGCTTCTCCTCTGTGTGTGATCAATTAATGAGTGCCAGCTTTGTTACATTGAAGAGGGGAAGGCTGGGATGAGGCCTGCTGATGAATTTCTCACCAATAACTGAAGTCTCAGTACTGAATTAAGAGTAATTGTGTTTTGGACTTCAAAAGCCACAGTGGTTTTCATTAATTATCACCTCAGACCTTCTAAACACGAATTTTTAAATAGCAGAGGCTATTTCTAAAGTCAGTACGAAAAGGTAAAGGTTGAACTAAAATTTTTAGTTTTCTTTCTTAATTTTTTTTTTAAAGGAGCTCTCTCAGCCTCATCGTTTGTTGTCTGGTAGTATGAAAATGGATAATTAATCAAGACTCCAAGAATCCCTTTGGAGGATGGTGGCATCATCTCTCCGTTCTAAGTAAATGGTGGACCATACCCCAGCACTGGCACAGAAGTTGTTGTTCTCAATTAGATGAAGTTATGGTTTAGAGAATTAAAAAGCAAACTTCTTTTGGATAATTAGAAGCAGGCATAGCCTTACAAGTTGAGGGTGCCTTTCTTCAAGGCATTTAGCAGGGTGAGGTGATGAACATGTGGGAACATCACACTCTCACTGCAGAGACTTTTCTATAGTCTTTCCTTACACCCCCCTTTCCCTGCTAAGATTCCCAGAGCTACTGTTGTGAAAGGTTAGCCCCAGGGGTATCCTGCTGCTCCCAGGCCTGTCCTGAGAAAGGATACCATCCTGAAAGTATGATACCACCGCTGTGATAAACTCCCTTTTTAGGAACTAGGAAGGACCTTCTCTGAAATCTGATTCCCACTCCAAGGAAGGCACAAAGGTTGCCTGAAAGTAGTCGAACAGAATCACCAACCTTTTAGCTGTGTGCTTGCATGGAACCTAAGAACTAATGGCTTTGGTTTCTGATGCTGGCTCATCTCAATCACTAACAGTGCACCCCTATCCTGTAAGACTGTAAGGGTACAGGGGAACCCCATGACTTTGAAGTTGGGCCTTGAGTGAACTCTCAGCCCCAAAGAAGAGAAAGCACAAAGCCAATAGGGGCTGGCATGCTGGACAGATATGTTGGCTGCCAGACCCCTGGGTTGGGAGGTATAGTTGAGGTCAATGTTCAGCATTAACTCATCACTTGAAGTTCATTGAGATATCTCAATAATGGGGTTGCCTTCTTGGCTCCTTAATAGACTTGTCCACATTCAGGGCCATGGATATATCAAAGCCAGGGAAGAGCAGATCAAGCTAGCAAAAGTCATAAATACATGAAGGCCTCCTGCTTCCAAGCTGCTAGATAGAAAACATGGCTTACCAGTTTGGAGGTTCCTTTGTATGCAGTTCAGAAATGTGTATGAAGGTAGTGAGGAAGCTACACATAAAACTCTAACCTGGGAAAATGTTCCCATTTCACATATTTTTAAGCCAAATGTCTGTATGGTGTCAAGAGACTCAGGTGGAAAGCTTATAACCACTGTTTGCCTTGGGAGAAGCTGCTTTCCTGTCAGAACTACCTAGAAATTATTATGAATCATTTTCTCCATGACTGAACAACACACTTGGAGAATTTCATTGCCTGAATGTTACCTCTTAATTGGCCTGTGGACCATGAAGCAAGATAGACTATTTCTTTCAGGGTATAGAGACTGCATAGAAGTCTCTACTTTTTAAAAGAGGCATCTCAAGATTTTTGCTTTCATGTGTTGTCCCCTAGTTGGCACATGCAAATGTACATGGAATGCATTGTATTATATGTGATTGAAGCAGGTAAAATGCCATTCCTTTACCAGAATAATACTAACAATTATGCAAATGAGATATATATGTATACATTATATATATATATATATATATATATATATATATATATATATATATATATATATAGAGAGAGAGAGAGAGAGAGAGAGAGAGAGAGAGAGAGAGAGAGAGAATTAGAGATATATTTTTGCCTGAAGGAACCAATGAACCAGATCATTCAGTCATGACAGGTTAGCAGCCTGCCTTGCTCTGATCCCAGTGTCTTGGTTTAATCTGGTGTCCATCTGAAAGGTAAACTATGGGCATTCCGGCAATGTTGCTGATGTGTTGATGCTTTTACAAAATTCCATCTAGCTCTCAAAGGGAACTTTGTCTTGAGACAAATTCTGACTATTTGCCAGTGAAAAACTAAAGACCCATTCAGTGTCCCCATGTCTTGGATGCACAACTGCTAACCATCCTTCATGCAAAAAGTTGGTTAGTATTACTCGTTTATCCCAGTCTCAACCTTCCCTTTCTCTGGATTACAAGAAAAACACTGAACATTATTGTCATCACTTTCTATAGCGATATCAAAATAGTCACATTCTATAGGGAGTTTTCTGGAGGAGAATGGTGTTTTAGTATCATCTATATGAACTTCAACCCGTCCTTAAGTAGAACAAGCATCTCCATTCATTTAGTTATTAAAATTAGAGAGTGAGGCATGTAGGTTTTGCTCTAAGTATGTGCCATATATAGAAATATGTTCCCATGTATAAACACCAATGTAGAATGTGACTTAAAAAACTGGAGTCTTTGTCTCCTCTAAATGTTTACCTTAAGCTGAGGTCCAGGTTCACTTTCCTGCTGACCCTCTGATCCCGTGGAGGCAGCTGGTCCTGCTGAATTGGCTATTCATTTTCAGCCTCATTTTTATTTGAGGTCTGCGGCTGCTCCTGGCTCCCTTACCTGAACAGCAGGTTTGGCAGGGGCTCAGGTTCATGGTTTGAAGTTAGGGAGCACCCTGCTCTGCTGGTCTGCTGGCCACCTGTTCCAAGCATGGTGTTTTCCTTCCCAACTTTAATTTGCTTCAGTTCCTCATACTGACACCCCAGGATTGCCTCTTCCGGTTTTCACTCATTGTCCATGTACTCCATTATCTGTTTTCCCCTTTTTTGTTTGTTTTTTTATTCACCATTATTTTTCTTTCTTTAGCGGCTCCAGCTAGCTCTTCTACCCTTGTTCCATTGTCTTCACCAGCTAGTGAGTATTGTTTTCTTCATCCATCTCTCTGCATGTTGCTTTCTACCAGCCTCCACCCTCTGCTTACTGTTATGTTTTTGACCAGGTGATAATTCAACTCTGTTGGCAAAAGGCCTCATCAGGTTATAGGGAAGCAAATAGAAAGAGAAACAGACACAGGGTCTCTCTTACCTCCCAAAGGGGAGAACATTGCTCTGGACAGGAAACTCTGCAGACAGACTCCCTAAGGCTGCCACAGCCAGACCTCTCCTCCAGAATTCCCAGTGGGCCAGACCAAAGCTGGTATTTGGAGTAGCCAAAAGAATTTACAAAGAAAAATATCTGCTCTGCAGGGTCGTACAAAATTCTTTGAGGTGCTGTGTTTTACCTTTTATTTTAATTGGCATAGTTGGACTCAAACATTGAAATTAGATAGTGAAGCCTACAGCTTTTGCTTTATCCATAAATGCATATATTTCTCATAAATATTTGTTGGAAAATAAACAGTGTTTGCATGCAGGTGTGACTGGCAGTAGGTGATTAGGCAAATTATTTAACCCTTTGCAAGTGAGTCTTGATTTTCTCCCTCTCTAAAATGTAATTTTTTGTGGTCAGCCTCCATCCATCCCCCTAAAGTAAGCAGCAAACATCAAAGCATTCATCAATTTCTGCTTTGCCCACCTGATCAGTACCACTGGCCCAGCAAGAATAGCAACTGGTCAGCCTCAGGCTGTGCCACTGGCTGAGTCTGACTCATGTCCAGGCATGCCATTTTGCTTCTCTGATCTTTTGTTCCTTTGGATCCCCACGAGTAGAGAGAGCTCTGGGTCTCCTACTCTGGAGTTTTATCCTAGTTGGAGGGGGGGGGGTAAGGGGGAGGAGGCAGAGGAAAGTGAGACACCAGCTGAGCAAGTACAGGATGGGATGCCAGCGTGGACTCAGAGCAGCACACAGCAGCAGGTACACAGGCAGGGTGGCCCTGCCCAGCTGGATTTTTTTCTCCCTGGTACAGCAGAAGCCACTGACGTTTGGGCTCAGCCTCAAAAGGTGGCTCAAGCTCCAAGCTCAGATGCCCTCGGTTCTCTTTTTGACTCAAAATCATGCATGGTGCCATCCCAGGCAGTGTGCTATAGCAGAAGGAGTGCAGGCCTTGGAAACACAAATCCCAATCTGCTCTTTCTGCCTACAGCTCCACAACTTCTAATAAGTCACTCAAACTCCCCAAATCTCAGGATTGTCATCTCTAAAATGAAGGGCGGATTCCACTTACCTTTCAGATGTTTGTGTAAATTAAAGAAAAATGTAAAACATACAAAACTGAGTATCCAACTTGTAGCAGCTGAAATTGATAGTAAGAATAAATGGGGGCCAGGCACAGTGGTGCACTCCTGTAATCCCAGCAGTTTGGGAGGATGAGAGGTAGGAGGATTGCAAGTTCAAAGCCAGCCTCAGCAATTTAGCAAGGCTATAAGCAACCTAGTAAAACTCTATCTCAAAATAAAAAGGGCTGGGGATGTGGCTCAGTGGTTTAATCCTGGCACCAAAATAATAATAATAATAATAATAATATTAAGAATAAATAAAAGGGGGTGTATTTTTTCCTTGCTGTGAGTCTTTTGTCAGAAAAATTTTGGATAATCTTTTAAAAATATTTACATTAGTATTGATAAATTAGGGAAGAAGGGAGTGAACGACTATCCCTTCATCATTTCTGTCTTTTCTTTATGATACCCATATATAAAATACATGTAGCCATTTACAGTGGTGCACACTGTAATCCCAGCCCTTGGGAGGCTGAAGCAGGAGGATCATGGGTTCAAAGCCAGTGTTAGCAATATAGTGAGGCCCTAAGCAACTTGGTGAAACCCTGTCTCAAAATAAATATATAAAAAGGGCTGGGGATGATGTGGCTTAGTGATTGTGTGACCCTGGATTCAACCCCTGGTACCCCAAAAAAGAAGTTAAATTAAATTTTTAAAAATACATGTACACATACATGTATATACATATAGACTTAAGATTTTACCTCCCTTCTCCCTTCACCGTTCTGTTACCCTCTCTGTCCTTCACATTTCATAGCAACCTGGCCTCTTCCTGCCCTTACATCCTCAGTACTGTCTAGTGAGTACAGAGCTGAGCTGAGCTCAGCTGCACCTCTGATTGCTGCTTGTTGGAGAGCCAACTTCTGGGTTGCCATACTGCTTGTGTTTTTCCCTTTTATTAAAAGCAATAGTTGTCAATGCATGGAGGCTTCTTGCCTAGAATGGTTTCCTAAGCATGCTATCTGCTTGGCCTAGGGAGCAAACCAAGCATCTTCAAAAGAACAGGGTGATTATTTGTAGAATGCTCTGTGCCTGAGGAGGCCTTTGCAAATTGACTTTCACATTAAAAATAGAAAAGGATTAGGGAAACTCTGAGCAGACAAAGAACGCCAACTCCTTCCTAGCTTTTGTTGCCCACTCACTCTAAAATACATACACATGCGCATGCACACAAGTGCACACTAATGTAGAAATCCCAAACGACTGAGAGAGAGGAAAGAAATAGGAGGAAGTAGCTGCTTAGAGGAAGGTGGAGAGTGGTGCAGAGAAGGAAGGAGTCGCCTCTGACAGCATGGCTGCCTTTGTCTCACTGTGCAGAGTACACTCTGAAGAAGTGAGCCAGAGCGCCTTCCTTCTGTCTCTTGCAGGCTTCCTCTGCAGTTCTAGAAAATGATGGACCTGGACGGAAGAAACCTCACCCAGGCTCCCTCTGGGTTGAAAATCCAGATGAAAGTGCTGCAATTCAACCCTTGACAGTAGAGTTAAGAGCCTGACCATATGATTTTTTCCCATTGTGTAAAGATGACACTGATCACCACTATACAAGTTCCAAGCTGGCCTTTAGGTGCTCTAAAATGAAGCCGGATGTGTTGAAGACCTACATCCTCTGGCTAGGCTACAGGAGTGTATGTGCATGTTTGTAGTGTTTATAAACACCGAAGCTAGATGGAGGTTTCAAGTTTTACAATATTTCTGGGTGTGCGCGCGCGCACACACACACACACACACACACAAAGATACATCCCATTCAGCCTGAGTCAGAGGGAAAGGGCAGAAAGCAGGTATGCACAGTACAGCTCCTGCTCCCCGGGCCAAGGCTTCTGAGACATTGAACAGAGAAGAAAAGGGTTTCCTGGTTCTGTGTGATGCATGAAATGGTTCTTTTTTCTACTGCAGAACACAGCTAAGAGTCTGCTTTCTTGGTGTTCCCTTCTTGTGTGTGCTGTGATGAATTTTAATTCCTGATGCTTTTGAGGTTTCATTTTGTCAGCAGAGCAGAGTGGGTGACAATGAGCTGTGGGTTTAATTCGGATGATGAGGTTTCTTTGTTGGTGGTTGTTTTCTTTTTGCATTTGGTAAAGGAATGCAGCTAATAGCACCCTTTCTTCTACAGTGTCCCTCCTGGCCTTTTGCGGTCTGGTGCAGTATGTGTCCCTATTGCCCCCCTTACACACAGTAGGAGAAAGCTGTGTGTGTGATGTACTTGCGCACCTGTGTCATAGTTAACGCATCTCCCTGTTGCTTGGTCTTCTCTATCAGTGAAATGCAACCTTGATTCCAGATTCTTCCTAAAGGAGCAATGAAGTGTTTCTCCCCTGTCATGTTTAATTTTTAAACAACCATTGCCGCCCACAGACAAAATGCTTAGTTGTGACATTCAAAGGAAGAAAGTTTGAATCCATTTTATTTTGGACCACTTGTCTACTGACCCAAATCATAGGTTCCAGTGGATCCTGAGATAAAGTAGAGGCAGCCACAATTGGGTGGTGGCCTATATTTAGCATGGACAGACTCCTCCCCAGACAAAATGTAGCGCCTGTGACTTGCATGGAACTAACAGCAAAATAGCTATAAGCAGGCAAAACTCCATCGATCATCAACCAGTAAGGGTGAAAATAAATAACATCTCCTAGTTTTGCATGTGTGAGTAGATTCACTTATAATTATGAGTGGATAAAAGTATCCTAAATAAAATTCAAAGAGAAACTTTGGGCACCTGTAGGACACCCTCGGTGGAAACCAAGGACAATAAGAAGTGCACATTCTGGTAGCTTACAGTGGCAGGCCATATAGAACTTGGTTAAATAATTTCTCTCTGATTATTTTTAACCAGCTGTGTGCCTCTTGCAAAGAAGTATAGATCTCCCTCTTCCCCCTTAGCTTCAACTTGCAATAACCAAGTCTTCCCCAAGCCTGTGAAAGTTGAGATGGGAAACCCAAAATGCCTTTTCAGAGGTCAAGATCCTTCAGTCCCAAATTGGAATGGAGGACACAACACAGGACTGAAAGGAAGAGAGATGAATCCAAATGAGAAGGCTATTGTTTATTTGACAGTAGAATATTTTTGACATATTATTATATACACATGGACATATTATACATACACCTTCCCATTCTTCTGGTTGTACATGATGTGGAATTACATTGGTTGTATATTCATATATGAACATAGAGAAGTATTTTTTTTTTACATTGTGAATATCACATTCATTTTCTATCAGTGCAGCCTAAGGTCTGGAGATATAACTTCATCCACATGCTGTCAGGCATTTGTTTAATGCCACGTTCTCAGCTCACTCAGCCAGAGGTTCAATTCCTCCAGATTAGTGTTGACAGAGCCATTCCCTGATGGCTGCCAGAAGGAAACCCATTCCCTGATATGCTCTGGCCTTTTCTTTTATATGTGTCTTGACCTTGGGGAGTCTCAGCAGAGGTCAGCAATATTGTGGGTATGCAGGTAGGGAAGCCAGACAAGACCCTCAAAGCCAGCATCTCTGGGCTGTATCCACCCAGCCCCATCCAGCCCACGTTCCCTCCCCTTGTTCACCAGTGGAAACCTGAAATGACCTCTCTTAATTTAATGCGATCTTTTGTTTTTCCAGGGCTTAGAGTCTTCACCTTAACAATCTCAGGACTTTACCTTGATGGCCCTTGGCTTGTTTCATCATTGCCTTTGTTTCCCAAGAATGCTGAGACATTTCTGGAGTCTGTGAATAATGACTTGATTTTGTTCTTTTCCTTTAACAGTCTCCTGGATTGACTTTGACATCTGGGTCCTGACAGAAACACCTCCCCATTTCAGAACAAGTGTTCATGTTCCTTAGTGTGTATTAATATGCAGTGTTGCAGCTGTATCTAATGCTTATTGGTGTTGTTAACCAAATGCTCTTTATGATTTATTATTTTCCTATTTCTGGGCAGTTTTACTGTCCTCCCAATGTTTCTTAAATATGCTGCTAATTTAATTTGATTTCTCCTTTTATTTAGTCTGTGATTTTGTTGTTGATTTTTCTCCCTACCCATTGTTTACATCAGTTTTTAATTTTTTTGTATTTTCCATGTGACCTCCTCCACTTTCCTTTCAACCAATCATGTGCGTGCGTATCATGTGACTTTGTCATGTGGCTTGCATGGTGCTGATGATGTCGTCCACGCTGGTGAACAGAAGGTAAAACTCTTTATTCTGATTAGTGAAATAAATCTGGGACCACAGCCTGGCACCAAGGGTCCACTCATTTCTTTCCACTTCAGATATCCTAAAAGAAGCCATTTGAGAGCTTTCCTCTTGTTCTCAATTCACACCCAGAATTCATCATTCCTTACAACTGTCCAATGTGGCAATTAGATAATGTGACTGTCTTTGGTTTAATATTTTGCTTCAAGACATTTGGTCACACCAGCTGCTCTCTAAGGGAAGCCACTTTAGCCACAGTACAGTTTGCAAACTTGAATTTTTATCAGAGAGTTCATAAAAAAATATTTCCCAGAAACATGTTTGTAATTAGCCCTATAACATTGTTATTTAACTTTATATCCAGAAGTTCTATTCCCCACCATTGTTCTAAAATTAATCCCAGTCCCATGAAAATGTTTGCAATCTTAAAGTGAGACAGAGAGAAATACTCCATTGCAAAGGTTATATTTGTTCAGAACCAGTGAGAGTGCTTCATACAATTCATGCAAATTGAGGACTTTCTGAAATAGGAATTTGCATTAGAGCAGTTTGGCTGTGATTACTAAGGTGTCACTTTTCAAGAGTGGCCCTCCCCCAGGCAGGGGGGACAAATCAAGCAAAAGTCACTTGGCAATTACCATGACTGGAGATCTCCGTGTAATCAAGAAGCACATGATTGACCCTTGCAGCAAAGGAAATAAAATTATAGCCTAATTAAGCACATAGCGGTGACAAAATAATTAGTTAATATTGTGCCTGTCACAACCTCGTTAAAAACATTTCTCACTTACCATAAAGAGAGAAGAAGGAAGCCTCTGCTCACAGCTTCCCTAACTAAAATTGCCTGTTCAGAACCTGCCCTGGGAGTCAAATGCATCCCCCTCTCTTAACTGAAAATTTTTACTTCACATCACGCCCTGAGATACATACAGGCTGCATTGACCACAAAAGCAAAACTAACACCAATAACCACCCAGTGTGCCCGTGCATGCAAGGGGTTCTCCCGTTGGACCTCACTTCTCTTGAGAACTGATTGGGCGACATCCACACAGTCAAAACCATCAACAGCTCGTCTCGCATGTTTTTTTGTTCCCTGTCTCTTCTACGTCATGCTCCCCACATGTGTTAGCCCTGTGTATTTTCCCTCTCCTTCATGCTACATCTACTATGTACCATCTCTGAGGACTTCTGCTTTGTAGGTATGGCAGCTTAGCCCTGCTCTAGTCCCATTTACAACCAGGCTCCTGAACTTGCACAGAAGCCACCTCGTTTCCAAAAAGAACCGTTTGATATTTACATCATAGGAAATATGGTGGGAACATCCCCAGAAGGACACCTGACGCTGTACACAGTAAGATTTGACCTACCTTCAAAAATTATCTTGATCTGACAGTCATAGGGCAGAGAATATTGGAAACTTCAGATTTTCTAAACTCAAGTTCCACCCCAAATACTATAGTTTTAGTACTTCCCTAAAGTTGGCAACCAGCAGGAGCAGAATTCTTTCAGACTTGTGGTGACTGCTCAGTGACTGATTATATTACTCAGCTTTTCATTGCTGTGACCAGAATACTCAATAAGAACCACTTAGCAAAGGAAAAGATTATTTTGACTCATGGTTTCAGAGGTTTAGTCTATGGTCGGCCAAATGCATTGCTCTTGGCCCAAGATAAAGCAGAACATCATGGCAGAAGATCATGGAGGAAGAAAGCTGCTCATCTCATGGCTGCCAGGAAGCAGAGATCACAGGGAAGAACCCCCTCGAGGCATACCCCAGTGACCCACCTTCTCCAACTGCTCCCCACCTGCCTACAATTACTCCCAGTCAGTCCATTCAAACAAAGATGGACTGACTAGATTACAGCTTTCATAATCTAGTCATTTCACCTCCAAAAATTTCTGCATTAGTGTGGGAGTTTTGGGGGGACACCTCATATCCAAACCATACATTGATGCTCTGGAAAAAGATCTGGCCCTTCCCCCTGAGATGCTAATTGTGAGCAGATGCTGGATATTGGCTTTGGAACTCATTCGCTTATGTTTTAAAACAGGTTTGGTCATTTCTGTGAAATGCTATAATTCAGAATGAAGCAAAGCACAAGATTAAAATAGAAACTTATTAACTCCTCCAAAGAGAGAACTCTTTCTAAACGTTTAAACAAAACAATAAATATTAGAAGATGTTTTCTATAGTTGTCCTAGATGCATGCCTTAGCAGTGATCTTGGCTGTCAGTAAAAACTGTGATCAGTACTTAAAAAAAAAAAATCATTGAGAGCCTTATGGAATTCTAAAGCTATCATTACCCCTCATCAAACTATGTTCCCATCCATGACCGATCCTCTCCTGCCATCTGCAAGGGTCAGGAATTTCTCAGGAGAGCCACCAGCAGCAGTAGGAAGTGGCCTTTAATAATAAAGTTTAAGGGAATACAGAGATCAGGACAATTAAAATTACCAGAGGAGATAAATAAACCCTTGTGAAGGACAGTTATCACTTCCTTTCCCTGAAATTTACTAAGCACTGAAGGTGAATTAGACCTGAATTCAAAAATTTTGAGCTGGAGGTTTTTCTCACATCGGGGAGTTATATACCCAACAATGGATGAAACCCAAGGTTCTCTATCCACCCTCTCTCCATACCCACATAAAAAACTTGCTGGGATGCACTTAATATATGCTGCATGCTCCATCCACCTTTAAGTTCAATTGGACAGTGTTTATGGAGTCCAGCAGTACTGAATAAATAAAGTAGGTAAAACAGGGACTGTCCACCATCCTCCATTGTTAGTTGGCTCCTGAGCCTTCAGGGCTTGGGTGTGAAGGCTTATGACAGATAAAGCACGGGCAATTGTAATAGGATGGCAGAAGTCAGTTTTCAATGCTCCACAGAGAAGTTTATTCTGCCATCATTGCCTCGTGTAACTACAGGACTTCCAGAGACTCCCAGAGCCATGATTCTGTCCATCAGTTGCTGAGGACTGGGTGTAACTGGGACTCCCCTGCCGTCCCCAGCCAGCATGTGTGTGATGCAAAGCCCCCTGCACCCCTTCTGTCACGTGCTGCATGTTGAGCATGGCTCCCTCCCCATCCATTCATAATGATCTTTTTTTTTCTTTAGCTACTGACACTGACTTGGAAATGCTGATTCTGATGAACTAAACTCTTTTAACACCTACTCTTCCTTCTTAGATTGAAAACATCACTAACCATCCCTTCCACACCCTCCTTTATTTTTTTTTACAGCTGTGTGTCTGGATGGCCATGGTCTCTGGCAGGTGGACACAGACTTTTCACCAGGGTTTCTGTTCTAATTGCCTTTATCTCTAAGGATTCCCCACACTGGTGGCTCCCAGGGTAGAGAGTTAGTGGGAACAGTCTGAAGGAGGAGGCAGCGATGTATCAGCCCAAATCCTGTGGGCAGAGACTGAGGCCAGGGCTGGCTTTGGCAGCCAGTTCCCCTAGGATTACCAGCATGAGGGTGGGAACATTATTAAGAAGGTTCGTTCTTCTTAATAACCCATCTAATGTCCATGAGATGCTGTTGAAAATGTGCACCAACTCCCCACACCACCCTGCGGCCGCGGAGGCAGGAGCCAAGTTAATTGTTGGTGATAGTTATTTCTGTCGTAACTTCCTCAGCCTGGATCAGCCCCATAACCACAAGCCATACCTTCATGGTCATATTTTCTTTTTAGGATGATGAAAAAAAGATAATTGATCAATTAATCTGTTGGTGTTTTCATGACACCCACAAGAAGGGAATTGGTGTTTTTGTGGTTCTGTCTGTCAGAGCTCATTTGTCGATGCTTGGCTTGTACTTTGTGCTGCCATGTGCCACCCCACTTCCAGCACATTCACCATTCCTAAAGAAACCAGGGCTGAAAAGGATTTATGGGCCAGGTGCCTCCATGAGCTCAGTCCCGGGGAACTAAGCATCCTTTCTCTGTAGAACCTGGGGAACTGGCCATGTCTGTACCCATTCATTCTGTATCCTGGCCTCCCTTGGAACCAGGAGCTAGGATGACAGAGTCAGGTCACTTAGCACAAGCCTATCCTTAATCCTGGAGAGGAGATAGGACACCTGACCCCAGAGGCCAGATTTGGGGGGAACAATGCTGAAGGCAAATGGATACCTATCCTTAGCATGGTCAGTCTGCTCTTTCGGACTGTCAGAAAGCCAGGTAGGTTACCAAAAGAGATATCAGAGAGAGTCATGTGGACCCAAGAATGTGTGCAACATGGATCTCACATTCATTTGCGTTATATCTACAACCAAGAGCTGTTTTCAGGAAAGACAATTGGTGGTCTAATAAATCTAAATCCCAGTTCCCCAAAGTAATTTGCTCATCTCTTAAGGACCTATCAATAACTGCTTGATGAAATTGTAATGTTTCTGAGTGGGAAAAAAATGGAATAAACTCAGGCTTCATATCTAAATAGCTAAATCATACATGTTGGGCTTTTTAAAAGCAAATAATAAAAAGAGTTTTACACAAGTTGCAAATTGCTTATAAGAAAGAACCAACCAAAGGAGACAGGAGTCAGGATAAACAAAATGAACATTATTTTTAATGTATGACAATGTTGTTTGATGGGAACAATAAGAGATTTTAATGCAAGCCCTACATCCATCACTGGTTTAACACTCAGACCGGGAAACTTTGTGTGGGTCCCTAGGGGAGAGAAAATAAAGTGGACGAGTAGAGAACAGATCAAGCCTTCTGGAAGATAGCTGTTTGGCACCTCGGCATTTAATGCAAAATGTATAGCTCTTGGTGCTTCAGCTTCTTTGAGTCAAAAACAGAACAGTGTTTCATTTTAAAATTAACAAAAGCTTCCCAACACCCTATACTATGTATCATCTATGCTGTGGGATTCATAAGTCCAGCAGTAGTTCCTAACCCCAGGGCTCCTGCTAATAGGAGGAAGGGCCTGAAGCAGACTCAGATTTAAGAGCAGAGAAGCCCAGTAATTACAAAGGAGGAACCTACAATCTGCATGGCCAGAAATATACATTTCAATTATGGTTTCTAGAGGGAATTTCATAAAATTTCATAAAACTGCCTATGATAGTGTGTGCTTCTATGGCACATTCTTTTTTTTTTTTTTTCTTGAGCTGGTTATTCACATCCTGCTAGAAAATACTAGAACTGCCCAGTATTTCATATTTGCTATCGTCAAGGTTTATTTTTAGGGTACTGCTACTTTCGTCTTTGCATAAAATATTTGGGGGGAAATTTTGAGTCATAGCTGAAACTAAATTCAAAGGGTATAATTAACCCCAGGGGTCTTGTCAGAGCAACCTGCCTATTCCTGCTGAATTGCAAACCAACATTTACAAATAATTGCCATATTGGTTTTGCTGAAATTGCCCATAATGATTTCAATCACAGCAGCCACCCTAGAACCTTAAGACCCTTTAAAT
Organism: Urocitellus parryii; assembly: GCF_045843805.1. Lineage (NCBI taxonomy): Eukaryota > Metazoa > Chordata > Mammalia > Rodentia > Sciuridae > Urocitellus > Urocitellus parryii. Next base: position 100,236,756 of record NC_135534.1, read on the forward strand.
CATTTCTTCTGCTAATGTATTCAATTAAGCAATGAGTCTCCTGAATGCTGGGTTCTCACTGCTTCTGCAGTGACTACTTCCCTGTCAAGCCCGGCTTTGTGCAGAGAGCTTAGGAAAGGCTCTTTAACCCCATTTCTAACCTTTAAGAAACGTGGATGGTGGTAAACATTTGAAGATGAATTAGACAACTGAGTAAACAATTGCTTTATCCAAATTTTACTGTACTTACAGCAAGTTATAGAGCCACAAAGTCTATCAAAATCTCCATGATTTTAGTCGAAAATGATCTTCCTGTAGGAATACTGTCAGAGGAAGGGTTATGTTTAAGTCCAAGAGTCTCATGATTTTTTTAAAAGATCGTAACTAAGTTCTTTCATTTAGCTAGCAAAAGCATATCTTATCTTTAAGACTTCATTGCCCGACAGTCTATCTGGTATCTAGTAGACACACAGTTCACATTTGGTGAATAAATTTTGTGGGGAAATCACTCTAAATAATACACCTAAAAATTATACAATAGAAAATTCTTAAAATTCTATGAGAAAACAATACACATCTGACTAACATGGTAGTCACTCAGATAAAATGGTAGCAAATTATAGTGTTCTAACTATAGTAAATGTTAGAACTTTAACTGTGGCACAGTTTTTAGGGGCTTTTCTTGTGATTCCAATAATATTTTTTTTCTGAAACAAATCCAGACATGAGAGAGTTTCTTCTTGTGGGCCATTGGATTCTACAAGCATTCCTTGGAGAGATTTTTTTTTTTTTTGTTCATGTATCTTTAAAGAGGCTTGGGATTCTCTTTTCAAAGATAGAACATTTTTGAGAAAAGTTTTCAAAAATTGTACAGCAAAAGTTGACAACTTTGTGCCTTAGAGATATAGAATTGTCAATCTTTGGGTATATCTCCCTAAAACTGGCTGAAGGCATATATCATAGGTTCATTCTTTCATGGTGTTGTAAGTAATAGCAGAGGCGTAGTTGGGAGATCACTCTAGTGCGGTGACCCTGTCACAGTGTCACCACGTGGCAGAGCTGGAAGGAACCCTAGTATTCCATCCAGTGGCCACATGCTGCAGACATGCAAAGAGGTGGTAACCTGGCTATGACATCACGGCTCCTGAGAAGCAGAGTTCAGAGAAGGCATCTCATGGTATTGGCTCAGCCTTGAAAACCCACACTACTCCATTCCATGAGGAAAGAGTGAGAAGCATCAGGCAAAGCAGCCCCCAGAAACTCATTTTTGAGTGGTCCCAAGGAGTCCCTGGGGGAGCATGTGGTCCTTGCCTAGTTGATGTGTTAGAAGGGTCACTGATACTGCCTGATAGAAATTACCTCCTTCCTAAAGGCAGATAGACCATCCAACACACAGCATGTTGCAATTAATGTACATTTCCCATCAGTCAGGGGTCACCATCCATCCTAGCTTGCCTAGGCCTGAGGGGTTTCCTGGGATGTCAAACTTGCAGTGGTAAAACCTGGAATGTTCCAGTCTAACTGTGATAAGTTGGTTACCCTAATTAAGTCAGAGAAAGGAATCTACCAAGTTCTACGGTGTCTCCTCCTTTCATTGGTTCAACATGGCAGAATCTACACAGAGCTCCTGCCTACTCTAAAACAGACTCTACTTTGAGCTTCTTTTGACACTGGACACTTACAATGATGTAGACATACTAAGTTAGCATCTAAGACTTAGAAAAGCCTCTACATACCTTGATATACCTAAACTAAATGTCTACATATTTTCCACTGAGTAGTTTGGGTGAGTGGCTAGATAGTGGCTCAAAATCAGGATAATTTTTGCTCGAAGCCCATTTATTTTGGTAATCCTGTCTTCATTTACCTTTAATTACTTCTTGTAGAAAACAAATAATAAACACAACTTTTCCTAAATATCCCTAGACATCAAGACCGTGTATCCTTCCTGCTGCAGGTGTTATTTGTCCCTGTCACACCGTTGCTCAAACCTAACCATGCACGCAGGTCACCAAATGAGAGTCTGCATTTCTAACAAGTTCCGGGTGATATGCACGCTGCTGGCCTGATGTGCTAAATAGCAAGGCTTTGTGTTAGCTCTCTACAGCTCCTCCTTGTATCAAAGGGAGGAGGCTCACAAAGTAGCTGGGCAAGGAGGCCAAGCTAAACACTGCCTCTGCCAGCAGCCTGCTCCCACAGGGCCAGTGGTGCAGAGTGGGGTGATGAGGTCCACAGCCTAATGACAGCCTTTTCCTGGCTCTTCTATCATTTTTGTGATTGTTTTCCTGGCCAGACAGAGGGACTCACCCATAAGGTAACTATTGCATAGCTTCCCCCAAGCCTCCTCTCTGAGCTCAAGAGATAATAATGGAGGTGGCTCCTCCCAGTAAGTGCAGGATCCCCAAGTGTGTTGAATCTTAATTGTTACTCTTGATATCAGATAATCTCTCACCTGTTGCTTTCAGCATACACTAACAAAATAGTTTCTCTCAAAGTAAATCCACGTCTTAGGGAAGAGCCATCCTAGCCCTGGTAGTTTTTCACATTCAGGTTCATCTTTCTTCTCAAACTCGGATTCATAGCGCCTCAGTCTGAGCAAGCATATACTACACATAAAGAGAAACATTGACTTTTTTCCTTTTCTGTTGAGCAGCGCTAAAACCAATTTCTTTCTCTCCCCTCTCACAAAGAGAAAGTACTTTAATGACTGTTGCTTTAATACATTGAAGTGCTGAGGATTATCACTCACTCAGTTGAGCCATAAATGCCGTATAGTTACAGGAAACTTGCCTGTGGCAGTTTGTGCTTTATTTCATCGTAACTGGAAACTTATTTTTCTAAATGATTCTAAACAATAAAAATTTAATTCATGAAAAGCTAGTCACAAGAATGTAACAGCATTCAGTCCCATTGGATCAAACCCTTGGGCCTTTGGGGTGAGTGATGTACCCGAGGGAAAAACTGGACTGTTTTGAAAAATAATTCTAGGGGTGTAATTTTTCTGCTCAAACACTTACATTTTCCCATATTTCAGGCTGTCGGTCAAGATGTGCCAGGCTCATAAAAATCATATCTGCAGTGTGAGAGCAGCTGAAAGGAAATGAAAGTAGCAGTGAGAGAGACAGGAAAACCCTGTTAGTAAAACAGAGTGCTGGTAGGGAGAGTGTTACCCAGAACATTTACAAAAGACACACTCCCTTTGAGCTACAACTGAGTGATGCAACTAAGTGGAACTTGGAGGGTTTGTATTATTGTGTTTTAATCATTCAATTTGTGAAAAAGCAAGAAAAGTGCCCAGCCTTCCCCTCCCATCCCTATATCCCATTCTGATGGATCTGATTATCATTCTGTAGACCAAAATTTCATGTGAATTCACTGGCTGTTTCAGGGGAGCCCAGTGCACCTAAACTCGAAGGGCAGATGGGAGAGGACGGGAACTCTATTAAGGTGAACCTGATCAAGCAGGACGACGGCGGCTCCCCCATCAGACACTATCTGGTCAAGTACCGAGCGGTGAGTAGCCTTCTACCCCAGGCTCGACCCCATCCCTGCATCACTGACACCTGCCTTGTCCTTTGAAGGGACAACCAGGTGAAGCCCAGGTAGGCTGGAGTGAGACAGTTCTTGTACTGTATCCTATAGCTGACTCATGGGCACTTGAGGATTTAAAACTCACAGGGTTTTAAATCCTAAGACCATCTGGAACTGTTAGACCATTGGACCATTTGAAAACACTTAAAATGATTGTGGTGTTGACAGACCCACACCATGATTGGTTTTCCTGGTTCTTAAATTTTTCTATAAAGTTATGTAAAGGCGTGTTCTCTGCACAAAAACCCTGTGAAGCGGGACTTGAAATTTTCCTCACTGAACAGGTGAAGTAACCAGAGCTGCAGCAGAAGCTGGAGGTCTTATCCAGCTGGGTGAGCTGGAATTTGAATTCAGGCTCAAGTAACTGATGAGCCTGGGCTCTTACCCCTGCCTGAAGCTGCCTTAAGATCCTAAGGCTGCGCCGTTCCCTTCCCCTGCTCTTTGGCAATAAGCCTCTTCTTCTGTCTTGCTCATCACTCATCTAAGATGTCTAGCATTCCACCTTTCACCCCCAACCTCTCCAAATCCAACGATGCTTGTTCATCATCAACCACAAGAGTTGCTAAGAGATGTTAAGACAGTCTCTGGGCACTGGGAACAGCCTGTTGCTAGAGTTTCTTAGCAATAGAAAATAATGAGCCAGAGAGCAGTTTCCTTTCTTCAAGTTGCCCAAGTAAGGCTTTTTCCAGGAAGTTGGCTTCCTCTCTCTGTCGTGTGATCAGCCTCCGAGGTAGAAGTGACATTTGGGTCATTAGCTAGTTAGGCTTCTAGAGAGTTGGTCCAGCACAGAGCCTTCCAGGCACTCCTCTCAGCCAGTGGGCAGGCTGTCAATGCAGCCCTGCTTCCCACTTAATTTCTAAGTCATGCCGGGGTGATCTGATATAGTAGAGAAAAACTCAGTTGACTTTTTAAGACCCAGCCCAGAGGGATCACAGAATGAGAGGTCTCTATGCTTCCTCAGGGCAGAGAAGGATGCCAGGACCAGGCAGGTCTTTGCACACTCCACTGGAAGCAGATGGACTGGTAGGATGAACTGCCTCTGGCCATTGTGAAGCTAATGTGGCCCAGTAGACAGAGCATGGGTTTTAGAGCCAGACAGGCAAGGCATCCGGTTCCCGCTTTACCACGTACCAGCATAAGACCTGACGAGGTCACCCAATCTTCCAAAACCTCCATTAGTTCACCTGTAAAATGGGGATAGAATAACTTACCAAGTTGTAAAGATTCACAATATTGTCTACAAAGAACCTGAAGTATGTGTGGTCCTTGGAAGCCTCTATAAATGGTAGCTACAGTTTCTGCTAAGATGCAGGCTCCAGCTAAAAGTTTCTCCCACAGGAGGCCACCTCCAGGGCCAGCCATCATAACTGTGTTAGAAAGACAACCAACCGGAGTAAAACTCCCGAGCTATTTTAGATTTCAGTAATGATAACCACCCTCTCCCTTTCACTTCAAAACTTATTGTTTGCTAAATATTATCATGTATTATTAATATGTATTATATAACATAATGTTTGCTTTATTGAATATTTGCTTTGTAGTCGGGTTGTCTCTTCTGTAATGATGTTTGCTGAGGAAGACAGAGAAAGAAGAGTACAGACAGACGGCTCAATTTTTTTGTTTTAAATGAAAACAGGACCCCGTAGTGGCAGACACAAAGCTAACTTACAGCACAGCCCAGGCATCCTGCTTAGGCACTAGGAAATCACAACTTTTTCTAGCATTTCCCCATAATAGTCTCAGGCCCTGGCATGGGCACTATCACATTCTTAAAGGTGTCTTTTTGACTGGTCCAAATGGTTTTGCCTGGTAAGACCTCTTTTGCTGTAAGATGACTCCCATCAGCCCTGGGCCTGTGGGGCTCTGGACCACCTTCCATTGTTGCCATGTTCTGCAGCCTGTCTTTCAGTAAGCATTTGTTAGACCTTCCTGTGTGTCCAGCATGTATCTCAGGGCACAGGCCTTGAGAAAGGGCCAGAGGTTGTGATCAGAACCACATGAAGATTTCTCAGAGGCCTCTGCATCTTTTCCCACAACTGTTTTGTTAAGGAGGCCCTTGCTTAACAATGGCTTTGGAAACTCCCATCCAGTGCAAATTCGTTGGCAAAGGTGAAGGCAATAACCAGAGAATGCTGGCTGAGAAAAAAAGACACACCCAGAATCCTAGCCTTCAAGCTTGTCATTTTGCCCTAGGCAATGCTGTGTGGGGCCCTCCTTGTGGGGTGTTCCTCATGGCCCCTCTGAGGATCTCTGGGTTAGGCCTGACAGCAGAACCTCATCCCTTCAGCTACAGTGCTGGAGACCAAGTCACATTATGTAGAATAAAGAATAATAATAATTCATTTCAATAGATGTATGCCAAGCTCCCTATTATGAAAGCACCCTACACAGCTTTGGGCCCAGAGGGATTTAGCTCCAACCTTGACTACAGAGTGACTTTGGGAATTTACCTACCCTCCCTCTCACATCCCCATCATCAGGTTTGGTAAGAGCCTGACAAAAACCTCCTGTAGACTTATTGTAGAGACACAATGAGAAAATGTGTAGACAGCCTATTTAGGTCAGTGCCTGGCACAAAGTGTGTGCTCAATAAATGAGTGTTGATAGTGAAATTGGAGTCTATGCAGTGCTCACAGGTCAGAAAGGTGAATCACACACCTGAGTGTGAACAGAATTCTGAAATAGGACAAGAAGCGTATTAATTTAACTACACTTCTAAAAAGCCCTCGTGTCTGTGTGCCCAGCATTCCAGAATGTAGACTGGACCAAAGGGGAATGTGCTTGAGCCCCTGCATGCCCGGAAGGTGTTGAGACAGTGAGGGTGTTGTCCCTGTGCACACTGGCATTTGCAGTGTTGACCTCCCCATCTGTGCATTTTTCAGGCTCACAAAGAACAAGGACCATGTTCTTTTATTGCTTCATGTTTTTGCAATTTGACACCTGTAGTTTTAGACTCCCTAAGTTTTGCCTTTTAGCAGATCTCACCAGCATTTGTATTAAAACTTTCTGGTGTCTGGTATCTTTCCTGCCGATTTCTCCCAGAAGATCTCCTCCGAGTGGAAACCAGAGATCAGGCTCCCGTCTGGTAGTGACCATGTCATGCTCAAGTCCCTGGACTGGAATGCTGAGTACGAGGTGTATGTGGTGGCTGAGAACCAGCAAGGGAAGTCCAAGGCAGCTCATTTTGTGTTCAAGACCTCGGCCCAGCCCACAGCCATCCCAGGTATGACTGCCTCCGCTTTCAAGTGGTTTTCCGCTTTGAATTAATGCACAAGTGCTGCTCCTCCTAATGCGCCTGAACAACCCTGACAACTTGCTTGCTTACAGCCATCCTCACGACTGGTTGCCCAGCCAAGCTTAGTTTTGCCTTGTACCTATCTGCGCAGTGGGTTGAGATGTACTGGACCCCCAGGAAGGCTTGGCCAAGCATCCTGGGGAAAAGGTCCTGTCTCATTCGGCCTTGAAGGACCGATGCTAACCAGTCCATGAACCCCTCAGATGGGAAATGCCCAGCTCCTGCCTTGCCTTGGATTCTGGTTGAGTAAGGATCCTTTATGAGACCTTATCTGCCATCTACCATTCCATAATAGAACACATAACTGTTTTATGCACTTTCTATATGATGCTGGCTTTCTCTGCATGACCATGGTCCAAATCTCTTCTCTATGGTGACCCCAAGAGAAGGAAGAGATGGTGCCCAGTTAGTGACAAATCCTATCTGCCAAGGGCCTCTCCCCTGAAATGGAAATTAAATTGAACCTCTTAAAATGGAACAAGTGGAGAAGACAGATGCTGGAAAGCACCATCCATGAAAGGCAGGCAGTCTGCTAGAGATTGTTTAGGTGGCAGACCTCCTAGGAGATGCAGATCTGTCTCTAGGGATCCAGGATGGACTCAAGTGTGGGAATAAAGTGAGAGTTCTGCTTTCTGGCCTAGCTACCTTGCCACTGATGACCAGTCCTCTCATTGGCCAAATCCCTCAAAGAAAAAGTTCTTCAGCTATCACTTTGCTTTTCCAGGCCAGACAAATGCCAACCATAGGCAGGAGAGGAGACATAGATCTTACAGCCGCAGGCTGTTGGAGGGGACCCCACATACTCTGCCATGTTCAGGTGTGGTAGGAAGACAGTCTTGGGCAGCCTCCATTATGCCTGTCCCATCTGTAGAGATTGCCAGTTCCTTGGCTCAGTTGTCGTGATTGCTCCTTCCAGGGGGAGACAGGCCACAAGGGGTGTGGGCTGCTTGAAATGCAGGGCTGGATGTGCAAAAGTGATATAGTCAGGCAGCAACAAAACAAGAGGTCGGTGAGTGATTCTGGATGGTTGCTTGTGTGTGAATGGGTATGTCTGGGAGACACGTGGGGCCTCCATCAAGTTGGCAGGTGAGTTTTAAGCTGTAGATCGAAGCGTGGACAGGAAGGCTCCCTGTCTCAGGCTGGGGGGGGGGGCGTGTCCCTACAGGTGCAAAAGTCAAGGCACTTGGTGAGGATTGTTCTCATTGCTGCTTATTAGGATGTCCAAATCTGGGTGGACTTGCTTTTCCTCGACCCTTCTTTCCTGTGTTATTTGGTCAGCAGGATGTGAGGTCCAGATCTGTTCTGTCTTTGCAATCACTTAGAAGGTGGGAGAATGTGAGGCTTGAGTAAATCCTTTGCAGCAAGACAGGTTCCTTAAGGCAGTTGTTCCCTGGGGTGATCTCCCATAAGCAGTCACTTAGGCAGGCTGTGTTCCCATGCTGGATACTACCAGCAACATCAACTTCTGGAATTTGGGAGTCAGACACAAAAATATTAGGGAGACCTTGTCCTCCAGAATCCTTGTGAATCATCCAAGTGCCCACTAAGCCGGAGAGGGTGGCTCACCTTATCCATGATGGCTGTGCAGGTCTACTGTGCAGGACTTAGAAGGAGGTGGCTCTGCTTGGTTGGAAGTTCCTGGACATTGTATTATTGTCCAAGAATAAAACCTCTTTGCATCACAAGACACATTTGTGGTTGAATGCTGTGGTCAGCAGGGTGGTGGAGGTGAGGTGCACAGGACTCTAACAGCAGCACAATGGTGGTGTTTGTGCAGTAGGAAGACAGGTCTGCTTCAGCGCTACCAAGGCAGCCCCCACCTCATGCACAGTTTGCTGATCTAGCGCAGACATCCAATGCATCTCTACCGCTTCAGGCAAAAGCACTAGCGACTAGAAGACCATACACTTGCTGGCTGCAACTGAGGCTTCACCTTAGTAAGAGGTAACACTGCCCTAATCAGACCCTGGGATTTCACTGTGGAGGCTCCTGTTCTCTCACTTTAATTTCATTTGCTCGCTGGCCCCTGACCTCCCCCAATTAACCCCGCTGTGCTGCTTCTGGCCTTGCTGAGCTTCTGACCTGGCCTGTGGTATTGATACCGCACTGAACTCTTCCCTAACCTTTGTCAGTTTAATTTACTAAGTTGAATTAACCTTGAATTCTTGTGTTTTCTATATTTGACCTAATTGTTTTTCTTTTTATCTATTTTTTTTCTCTGTTTCTGTCTCTGCCTTCTCTTTCCTTCTCTCCCCCTCCCTCCCCTTCCTGTGTCTGTCGTTACACTTGTCACCTTGGACATCACTGGGACATCCCCACTGCCACATTTATTTTTAAACAAACACGTTCTCTCTGGGGACCCATTGCTTAATACTGCAGCCACCTTGGGAGGCAATTCTGCATCCTACACCTTTGTCTCATTGCTTTTCTCTGCAGTGACTCTTCTTTTGCTCTGTTAGGAACTTGAACCCAAAAATTAAATTTGCTTAAAAGCCCAGTTCCTATGAAAGCGATGAGTGCCCCTTTGGAAGAACCTGTCAGGACTACCTTGGCCCCACCACGGCCACTGAGCTGAGAGAGCAGTTTGTGTGGAAGAGGAAGGCTTTGCAATTGGAAAAAAGCTTTACCTCCTGATGTTGGCCATTCACAAATACTTGTGCCACTTTATAAGGAGTTTTCCCCCCTTTTTAATGGCAGTAAAAAGAATCTGAGAGCTCTTTCTTTAAAGACTATTTTTTGAAAGAAGCATCAGGCTAGGTTCCCCCCGCAAAGTTCCTGCGTCTCTGCTACCTATTGCAATTTTTTTGTTCATACCTAAAATGTAGCAGAGGAAGAATTGGGGTTCTACAGCTCTCCTCAGATTGTCGAAATCACCACATGCCCCCTCTCATTCTAACTCTGTGCCCCTCCTGCGTCCTTCAATTAATAGCTGGCTTGGCTTGCATTTAAGTATTTAAGTGCCCCAGTTTAAAGAGCCAGATTTGGTGATTCACCTGAGCACTTTGCTGACATGATGGGCAAATTAACCCCCCTGTTGCCTATGAAGTGGAAAAAGCTGAATCGATTAGGATATTTTCTGGGGCTGATGAATGTTCTGGGAGGTACTTTGGTCCTGGTATTATAACCAGTATCTTCTGCAGTTTCTGTGAACAGGGCCAAGACACAATGTGCCCAACACATGCTGGCTTTGAAAGGTGCTTGTCTCCCAGCAGGGGTCATTCTCCTGTTGCTTAGCAGCATATCGCAGATCAGCACAGACCTCTGTGTCTTGGGGGTTGTGGTCTAGCTGTGACCCACATTGTTACCATAATCACCTGTACACTAGGCAGGTTGGAAGCTTCCACTGTGAACCAGGCCCAACTCCCGCCTTCACTGTTATACTCAGAAGTGCAAAAGGGGTGGAACAGGCCACTCCCAGACCACTCAGCCCCACTAAAGTGTCACTAAATCAGGGATGGCTCAGCCTGTCAGCTCTACCAGAATGCCCTAGCTTCCCTATTGGTCAACTGATTCAGTGACACTTTTAAAACCCTCATGAAAAGCCAGGTGCTCCTGTCTGCTGTTGGGGAGTTCACCCGGGAGAAGAGGTGGGTGTTTTTTCTGAGGTTGGACATTTGGAGATGCAGGTCTGAATCCCACCCAGTAGTGTGAGCTTGTATGCTCGGAGGTGGACTTTCTACCAAATAAAGACTCCCTCCCCACTTGTGGTCACCCATCATTCTACCTATCTCATCTCTGAACATCTCCACAGAAGTTTGATTTTTGTTCTTTTTGGTTCTTTTATTTTTTTTTTCAGTTGTGTTTTAATGTTCAAAGACTAGCCTTTCCCTTTGAGAATTCAAATAACCCTGAGCTATGGTCTGTGGGCAAAGCTATCTGTGTTGGCACCCACCAATGTCCCCAGTATTCAGTGTCAAAGCTCCACGTGGCTTAACTCAGGCAGGCAGCACCCTTGCCCAGCCACAAACCTCTCTCCTGGAGCCCAGACCCCTCTTCCCACCAGGCAGTGAAGCAGGATGGTTCTTGGGCACAGGGCAAAGCACTGGGGAGAGGAACATGGTACCCTAGGGCTGACATGAGACTCACAGGTCAGTTAGGGAGAGCTGTGGGGAGGGAGAAGAGATCCCCTCCGTAATTCTCCTGTTCTTCTGATCACCCTGGGTAGAAGTCACACATATTTACCCTATGGGGGCCAGGTCTGGGGTCAGACTCAGACTGGGTCCCAGGCCACCCAGAGGAAAGGGATAGCATTAGTATATCTGATATAACTCTAAATATCGAGAGGCCTGACTGTTCCTGTGCCCTCAGCACATCCCTCAGCTCATCCCAGGGCTGGACAACCCTCAGATAGAAAAACTTTGGTGTCTTGCAAACAGAGCTGTGGTTTATAATAGTTTGCCTTCAAAAGACAGAGATAGTGTGCATCCCTCCACCCACCCTAACACTTGAGTTCCCAGGGAAGGCTGCCACCCCCAGCCCTGCCAGGGATCCTTAAGAAAGCGGCCCTCAGAGAGCCCCACAGGAACGCACACTCCTGCTTTGCCCAGCCACCCTACCTTTGTGCCCTGCGTTAGTGCTGTCCACATGCCACATGACATGGGGTTTCTCTGCTCATTTTTGGAATATTTATACAGCAGGTTTGGATCACATTTTTTTTACTAATAAGAATGCTAACATTGTTGTGTAGATAATCAGCGAGGCCTTTATGAAGTTTACACCTTTGCATTATTAAAGGATATAACAGTTCATGTGAATTCTCCAGCGTGTTTCAATTTTATTTAATGTTGTGTGTCCAACAAAGTGTCAAAAGCCCTTTCCCTCCATCTCCCATGATAACTGATTACCTAAGAGACATTTAAATTGGACCTCACATTCATAGCCTGATCTCATGGAGCTGTAGCCAAAGGAGATTCTTTCCTCCCTCATGTGGAACACTGTTTTTCTCAGCTATCCTAAGAAACCCATTTCTGCCTTAGAATCCTCAGCAGGCAGAGGAGGGGAAAGTGCCTTTGCAGAACTTGGAAGGTGGTTGCTCTGAGGACAGAGGCACATTCTGAGTCATTAGATGCATAGCTCTGTAACAAGGTCTTCCAATTACACAGCAACCTTTACTCCTAACAGAGGCTACAAAGGGATCTTGAGATAGAAATGAAAGAAGGTCCTCTTTGGCCAACTATGTTCTGTTTGTTATCATCCTTCGATACCTCTCAAAGGCCCCTGAGACCAGCCATCTGTGTAACAAGTTCCAAGAAGGAGCAAGCAGACATGTGGGGTTTTATGAGTGAATCAGACTCCAGCTCAATTGTTCTGAGAATCTGACAGTCATGTGGAGGGTTAAGGGACAAAGAGGGAACTTCTACACCCATATCTCATGGCACAATGACTCTGGCTCACCTGGGCAGCTGTAAGGCATGAGACACCCATGTTCCCAATTTAAGGCACAAGAAAGTAAGTGTCCGGGGTGGGGTTGTGGCTCAGTGGTAGAGCACTCGCCTAGCACGTGCAGGGCACTGGGTTCGATCCTCAGCACCAAATAAAAATAAAATAAAGGTATTGTGTGCAACTAAAACAAAATATTTAAAAAAGAAAGAAAGAACGTAAGTGTCTATGGGCCTCTGTCTTGGCGCAAGTGAGTTCCCACTTACGTACCACCCTCTCCCAAACCAGGAACCACAGAAGACAGACAGCCCCAGCCTTGCAGTCTCACTGCCCAGGCTGTGAGGAGGCTGCTTCCAAGAAGCTGTCTTAGCATGCAGGGACACAGGCCAGTTAGTCAAGGAGGTCAGGGGACAATGGTGGCAAAGATAGACACCCAAAGGTTTTTTACTTTTCCTTTCATGAAATGTTACATATGAGATGCAGGAGATGACACTTGTCCCTCTAGCTTTCCTGAACTGAAAAATCCTGTGACATCCACCAAGAGGGAATGAGTTCTGGCTTGCCTCGAATATCCTTTCATCCGTCCTGTGGCCTATCCCTTATTGTAAATGAGGCCAGCAGTCTCTCTTCAACCTGAGGAGCACCTCACTTGCTCTAGAAGTCTTAGTTCTTAGCAGTGGTGGCCTGAAAGGACTCCTTGGTTTTAGGGACAAGTCTTCTTTTTCTCCATCTATCCAGTACATCAGGCCACCTCTGTTTTGTCAAAACAACAGGGCAAGCAGCCCATCTCCTACTTGATGATGGATCATAGGATCAGCTTTAATTCGGTATGATTCAGGGAAAGGAAGACCTGAGGCTATCCCCAGTGATTCTGATTTCAAAGACTTAAGGAGCCCCAGCTTCTCAGTTTTTAACAAGAACCCCCAGGAATTCCACTGCAGGTGGAGAATCATTGAGTTAAAAGGTGTTTATTTTTCATGGAAAAATAAAATCACAAGGGTCAATGATCACAGATGGGATTTTATTGAGCATTTTAGCCTTCCAGAAAAAAGTCCTCTGTGGACATTATGGAGAGTAGCATGAGGGAACCTGTACCATGTGCTGGGCACTGTAGAACATCTGACCTGGAATGACAGGCTCTGGTGGTTGAAGAGGACTTGCAGACATCCTCTATCCAGGAACCTCATCCACACCATTACAACATCCCTGCCAAGAGATTGTCTCGCCTCTGCTTGAAAGCCTCCAGCCACAGGGCACTCCCCTACCAAGGCAGCTCTCACTGTGTTGGACTAGCTATTTCACGTGGAACTGCGATCCAGCCCACCCCCATATTTAATATCACTGGTGCCATACCAAGAAAGGCCATCTTTCCCTTCTCATGACAAAGCTTTATTATTTGGAAGCAGTGTTCTCATCTCCAGGTCAAACGCTCGCTAGTTCACGTGACAAATATGTTGTGCAGGGAACATTTTCTGTGAGTCAGGGTCATCCCAGGTGCTGGGGAAACAGAAGAGAGAGAGAAGGCATCTGTTAGGTTTTTTGAGAAGCGTTAGCCAATGATAATGAAAATGTAAATGAATAGAAAAAGGCAAGGAGACTAGGACAGGGTGATGTGATAGGCCCTGAGTACAGGAGCCTCGCTAGGTAAAAAAAATCAGGTGAGCCCTTTCTGAGAAGGCGACCTGAGGCCTAAGGCCAGCAGCACAATTAGGGTCTATTAGGCCGGGAGAAGGCTTTGAATTTTATATCAAATGAAAGGAGAGACTACTGCCCTTTTGTTTATTCCATAGTGCAGAGTCTTTTTGCTAAACCCTCCCCCCAACACCTCTCTCAAATGTGCTCAGAATCAGTGCAGCCAACAGCTGGAGCTGATGAACCCAGAGCAGAAGCTGCCCAGCTGCTGCCCTGTCCTGCACACAGAGCAGCTTTTCAGTAAGATGTAAGCAGTCTCAGAGGACAATATTTATAAACCTCAGAACATAGAATTAATGCTATTGAGTCAAAAAATACAGACATAGCCTCTCACATCAAAAAAAAAAAAAAATACTTACAACTCCTCCTTCAGGAAATGGGCACTTGCTACCTATCGGGTGTTGCTTCCAGGATGTTGCAGTGGCTTCAAGCCCAGTGTCATGGAATAGAGAGAAAACTCCTGGCTATAGTGACTTCCCCAACAGCTTGGGATGCTAAGGAACAGGAAGGCCTGCATCTTTCTTTGCTTTGGTGGTAGAATGTAGATACATGGGGAAGTAGAGAGATGGTTTTGTTCTCATTCAACCCATCAGAAGTGCCTCTGCATTAGCTGACTGCTGAGAAAATGACCCACTCTAGCTGACAGCTGGGGCCAGCAGCTAATTTCCTGCTGCCAAAGCCCAGACATAGGTAGCCAGAATCTTGCTACTCTTGGGCCTTCCTGGGAAATGGGATGAAATCCTCAGGGCAGTGTTGGAAGGGATCAGCCAGAGAGCCAAGGAGGAAAGCCTGGGAAGCAAGCCAATGTCCCAAGGGGGCCAAAAACATTTGCAAGCAAGAGATTGTCCTTCAGCTCAGGTCCCATGTAGAATAGGTTGTGAGTGGTCCTCTGGCATGCTGGGCTGGTAGCAGAGTGGCACTGCTGTTGGGGAAGCACTTCAGCGCCTGGGTAAGGACCGGTAGAACAGACAGAATAATTCCTCCCAGAACACAGGCTGCATGAGAAAAGAAGATTGGGGCCCATCTACGAGTTACATATCCTCCCATTAACCGGCATGGTATATGATTGGCAGGCTACTGTGCCTAACCTGACACCTAATAAAAATGAATCAGGAGTGCCCATATTTCAGTTTAGGGTCATTATTTCTACACTGACTTATAGGCAGAGCTCTTTGTGAGTTCTTGCTTTCCACATCCCCACTGCCTCCCAGACACTGACCGGAACCACCAAGAGGTCAGTAGTTCCATCCAAAGCAACTAACATCAGTCACGGCCATGCAAGGAACAGAGTATGGGGGCTTTTGTGATAGCATCAATGGGCCCAGGGGACCGTAGACGAACACCAGGGAGCTAGACAGAGGGGCTGAGTCTTTCAGAGTGAGTCCAGCCAGAAATGGAACCAGGGTCCAGGTGCTGCTGGGATGTGAGAATGTGTCCATCTGTGGGTGTCTGTCCTGCATGTGAGCGTGCCTGGGCGTGTGAGTGTGCAGCTCTGGGTGAGCCTGCTGATTTTCCTGAAGTCTGATCCAAGCATGCCAGGCTCCCAGATGGTGAGTATTCCCAGACCCTTCACTTTAAAAAAAAAAAAAAAAAAACAGGCCTGGGGAGTCCTCCATGCCTCCAGAGTCACATGAGCTCCATTTGTCCTCCTGGGATACAGAACAAGAGGGTGAACCATGAGCCCAGTGTACTACAGGGTTGGGCTCTTTGGAGTTATTCCTAAAGGGGGGAGGGAGTGTATCCACATGCCATTGGGCCTGAACCACCCCCTTCACCAGCCCCATGGAAGCCCAGGGAACCCTGACCCTCACTATTCCCAGAGCCACAGCCCATCCTGAAACCCGCAGTCACTCTCTGCCTACAGTGCAAAGCCTTTTGCCGTGGTCCAGAGGGGACACACAGCAGTGCCCTCCACCATGTCTTTATCCAGGGTCCTCAGACACTGCCTGGCTGGGCTCTGTCTGCTCCCAGGACTCACTAGGAGGCCAGCTGTGCATGGGTACAGGGGAGGCTCAGAAGTCAAGGGCTGGATTGGAGATTCATCTTCAGGCCCCACTCTCATCTTGACTTGAAGGAGCTCCACGCTCCTGTCCCCTTGATAAGATGGAGCTATCATCCCTCCCTCTGGAAGACAGAGACAGCCTGTGGCCTCAATACCAGGGTATAGAAGGGCCCCAAGGAAGGAGTCACTCTGGGCGTGAATGCCACGGCTTGGAACTCTAAGCCCTACCCGACCCCCAGGGGCTGTTGCTTGTAGGGTCAGCGGGCTCCATCTCAGTCTGTTAACCACCGGCCGTCTTTCTCCCACTTAAGCCAATGGCAGCCCCACCTCAGGACTGAGCACCGGGGCCATCGTGGGCATCCTCATTGTCATCTTCGTGCTGCTCCTGGTGGTCGTGGACATCACCTGCTACTTCCTGAACAAGTGTGGCCTGCTTATGTGCATCGCCGTCAATCTGTGTGGAAAAGCTGGGCCTGGAGCCAAGGGCAAGGACATGGAGGAGGGCAAGGCGGCCTTCTCGTGAGTGCAGACCTGCCGCCCTGCCAAGGTCTGGGATCTGCCCTAGCCCAGGAGCCCAGCAGTGGTGCCACCCCCAAGCCATCCGCTGGTCCCTGTAGTGACCTCTCCCTCAGCTTCACCTTCTCCACTTGGAAACACTGCGGGGCAAAAACACTTGGGTCAGGCTTGGGAGCCATCTTTTTGAAAAGCAGACTCTTGGGCCCAACCCACATCTAGCATATTAGAATCTCATGAAAGTTAGGAAATCCCTGAGATACTCCAAGCAGGGGCCTTGTCAGAGCAAAGGTCCTGGAAAGGAGCTATGGCAGAGGGATCAGCACCTGGGGACACACTCACCTTGCTCCCATTCATTCATTTATTCATCACTAAGCAAATATTTACCAAGCAGCTAGTTCAAGGCACTGTTCCCAGGCTCTAGGTTACAACAGGGTATGAAACAGATAAAATTTCTATCCTCATTTAGCTGATGATCCAGATAGCGTTCCTCCAACAGCATCTGTGCAGAAACAGATACTGAGCCAGTTATCGAGAACATTTGAAGATGGTCACCCAGTGGGGCACAGCTTGGGCAGGCTAAGAAAGGATGGAGCAAGAAAATAATTTCTTTAATCCCATTTCATGCCAGGCACCATATACATGTGTACACATGTGCACATACATCTACCTACTTACAAGTGTATCCATATGTGTATATGTGTGTCTGTTTGAGCACTTATCTACAAGATGTGCTAAACACATCACATGCATTATCACATTTAATTTTCAAAACTAGATGAAGTACATGTGATTATTTGCCCCAAGTTACTGGGTGATTACATCAGATACTGAAGGTCCCACAGCTATCAAGGGTCAGGCTGAGACACAGATGCTTGTATCTGGCTCTAGATGCCCACCTGGCCAGCTTGGACTAGGTAGGCCTAGGTACCCTGAGTCATAGCTGCTTTCCTTGGGCATACCCACAATGGCCCCTGATCTCACCAGCTGAACTCTGTCCACAGGAAAGATGAATCTAAGGAGCCCATCGTGGAGGTTCGAACTGAGGAGGAACGGACCCCAAACCATGACGGAGGGAAACACACAGAACCCAATGAGACCACGCCGCTGACAGAGCCCGAGTATGTGGGCAGAGAGGGGCTGACACCTCCTAAGTAGAGTGCACAACCCACCTCGCCACCCTACCCCCACTTGCCATGCTTCCCACTCAGTTCCCAGCCCAACATGGCAGGCCAAGGTTTTGAAGCCCTTGGCCAGAAGACCTACTTGGCTAGGAAATGCCTGGTCCCTCCCACTTTCATCAGAGGGCATTCTTGGTTCTATTTGGGGTGACTGGGTGCCCTTACAGAACCCCTTGTGCCACAGAAGTTGGGGACCTACCTGGTAAAGTTTCCTGGCCCTCGTCCACTCCGAAGCCTCAGGATCCTCCAGAGGCCCTGATCAGCTGTGCCTGCCTGTCCACCTGCCTGCCTATCAACCATCTTAAGGGTTTAAGGGAACAGAGTTTCACAGGTCCATAAAATCCATGGCTGGAAGAACCCACGGCTCTTAGGAGCCATTGGAACACTTGTCATCTGCTTATTCCTGACTTTCCCCATCACTGGCCTGGGAAGCCCTGCAGGATAGCGGGGCCATGGTGCTCTGGGGCCCTGGAAGCCGATAGCAGGGAGACACTGCACTGAAGCTGCCTCTCCTGAAGTGGAAATCTAGGGCAGACATGAGAAAGCCCCAGACAGGCCTGTAGGTGACCGGAGCCCTGCGCAGAGAGCTGGAGGGCCATCAGCAGGGAGGAAAGGCTAGCAGGTCCCTTTGAGACTGCCATGTTCTTTGTCGTCTCCTGTGTCCTCTGATGCCCGCCTGGGCTGTACTTCCTCTCAGCGTGCTCGTTTCTCTGTGGGCCTTTGTTCCTGCCCGTGCGTGACTGCATGCCTACCCATGGCCCCTCTCCTTGGCTTCAGCCCTCCTGCCCAGCTTCTCTGTCACGTCTCAGCTTCATTGTCTATTCTCTTCTACTTTCTGTCCTTCCCACAGGCTGCCTGCCGACACCACAGCCACTGTCGAGGACATGCTGCCTTCTGTCACCACTGTCACCACTAACTCTGACACTATCACCGAAACCTTTGCCACTGCTCAGAACAGCCCCACCAGTGAGACCACCACCCTGACCTCCAGTATTGCCCCGCCGGCCACGGCCGCGCCGGACTCAAATTCTGTGCCCGCTGGGCAGGCCACCCCTTCCAAGGGGCCCAGCGTTGCTGCCTCCTCCCCGACCCCAGCTTCAGCCCCTAAGGTTGCGCCCCTTGTTGACCTGAGTGATACCCCGACCTCAGCTCCTGCCAGCAATTTGTCTTCTAGTGTCCTGGCCAATCAAGGAGCTGTCCTCAGCCCAAGCACCCCAGCCAGTGTGGGGGAGGCCTCCAAGGCCCCTGCGGCCAGCAAGCCGACCCCCGCACCAACCCCCACCCCTGCTGGAGCAGCCAGTCCCCTAGCAGCAGCCGCTGCCCCTGCCACAGAAGCCCCCCAGGCCAAGCAGGAGGCTCCCAGCACCAAAGGCCCGGACCCGGAGCCCACCCAGCCCGGCGCTGCGAAGAGCCCACCTGAGGCAGCCACAGCCCCCGCTAGCCCGAAGAGCGAGGCTGCCTCCGTCAGCGCCACAAACCCTTCCCAGGGCGAGGACTTTAAAATGGACGAAGGGAACTTCAAGACCCCAGATATTGACCTTGCAAAGGATGTTTTTGCAGCCCTGGGCTCTCCTGCTCCCGCCGCTGGGGCCAGTGGACAAGCCCCTGAGCTTGCTCCTTCCACTGCAGACAGCTCTGTTTCGCCTGCACCAGCAAAGACCGAGTACGGCCTCTCTCTGTCTGCTGTCGTCAGGTTGTGTCCTGTGGTGGTGTGCGTTTGTGCTGTGCTGTGTCCTCCTTGTTAGATGTGTCCTCAGCCTCACCCAGGGCTTCTCGCAGCCAACTGTCAACCAAGGGGCTGGGATGAGGCAGTAACAGGGGCAGGCAGCAGGGCTCCCTGAACGGAGCAGCTTCCTGCTCTCTAATTAGGCCATGTTAATTATGTTTTATCCTTATCATCCTAGCAGTGCTTCTGTTTTCCCTGGGGGTGCTTTGCAGTGGGCCACTGATGAGCACAGCTTGGGAAGGTGCTAGGAGGCCAAGGTGCCCTTATCTGCCACCCCAGGGCCCAGTCAGTGTCACCCAGAACGAGGCTAAGTCCCCCCCCCCTCCGAAAGGCACCATTATGCAAAAAGAAGAAAGTAGCCCCCCAAGGCTGATGCACAGGGAGAATGCTGTCAGCAGCTTCATCACACACTGGCTGAGCTGCCCACCCCCCACCACCATTCACTGCTGCCCTTAGAGTGTCTGGAAAGACTAGAAACTCCCGAATACCAAATGCCTCTGTAACAGTATTTTCTCACCCAACCCAGGTCACCATACAGGTATCATCCTTAAACAGCACGGAGTGGGGGTAGGGGAGGGAGAAGCCAAAGAGGTGGTGGCGGAGGTGGGTGGGGGGCAGAGGAGGACCTGGAAACAGTATTGGGAACCCAGCACAGCACACATTACTTAGAGCAAGCTGAGGGGCTCCAAGCAGCTTGTCAAGGTGAAGAAGAGGATGCCTTAACCACCCTCTTCCCCTGCCCCAGGTCAAAAAGCCCCAACATCAAGGTAGGCTGCTCTGGCAGGAAGGACTCGGGCTTCTGAGCTTAGGCTGCACATTAGAATCACCTGGGGTACTTTCGGAAGTCACTGTGTCCAGGATTTTCGGGGACACGGCCCAGGCATCAGTGATTCTTAGAGCTCCCAAGTCATTCCAACATGCCTCCAGGGTTGGAGACCAAGGGCTAGAACTGCCCCCCACCAACCAGGGCCTGGCAGAAGGGGGGAGATGTCTGCAAACCAGGGTCTCAGCCTTGCTGTTTTCCTGATTCTCTGCAGGAAGGGCCCTGTAGAAGCAAAGTCGGAGTCCCAGGAGTCAGAAACAAAGCCAGCGCCAGCCGAAGTCAAGACGGTCCCCAACGACGCCACACAAACAAAGGAGAATGAGAGCAAAGCATGATGGGTGATGAGCAACGAGCAGAAATCAAAATAAAAAGTGACACAGCAGCTTCACCAGAGCATTTCCAATACCACACACACGCGCGCGCACACACACACACACACACAGTCTCATTCCTCTAGTGTCTTTTGCCTTTAAAAAAAAAAACTAAACAGATAAACATGGGATCTCCTTTTTGTAGGTTTATAGAAAGGGCTCCTTTGTTGCACACTCACTTGTAAGAAAATGAGACAAAAAGGTTAAACCCACAGCCAAACTAGGACACTCCGTTCCCTGAAACCATTTAAAAATCAAACAAAAGGACCCCAAATTAAGAATCTAGGAAGCTAAGGGAAAAAAAAAAAAATCTAGGTTCAGAAAGACCACACTTGGTGTTACCGATTGGCACAGACCAGTTTCAGAGAAATACTTTCAGGCACTAAGACTAACCGAATGAACAAAGTCCACAGTTTATTTTTATACTTTCAGTCGAGTTCGAACTCTGTAAAACCTCATAAATAAGTTATCATTTCTGTTCACTTTGTATTTGTTCAGTATGCAAAGTGTGTCACCTTTCTAGCTGAATTCAGTTCCCACGTAGACTCTTGTTTTGTAGGAAGAATGCCAAATTGCAGCTTCTGGGGGTAGATCTCAATTTGCAGTATTCGGACTTCTTTTGCTTTCTTTTCCTTTGGCTGTTGTTTTGTTGTTTGTGTTGGTTTCCTCCCTTCCTTTCTGCCAACTTTGTTTTCCAGTGTTTACAGGTTGACAAATGTTTGACTTCGGTTGTGTTTAAATGTCCATGTAAAATAGCTGCTTTTTTGTTGTTGTTGTTTTTGTTTTTCTCTTCTTTTTTTAGAGTAACAAATACCGCCTAGAGGTAGGTAGGATCCTCGTGGGCTTGCTTTAGCACAGGGTGACTTTACAAAAGATGATTGTTTACAGTGGTTCTACCCCCTTTTCTGATTTGCAGTTTTTGCCTGTGTTCAGCTCAGGTGAAAATCCATCTCATTGGAATGGTTTTGCCTTTCTATTTTCAGTTCTTTTTGTGTTTTCTTTGGGGGTTAGACCACTTTCTGATTAGCTGCCACCTGCCTGTATCTGTGACAAAGGATCTGCCTCCCAGGTGTTCTCGCCCTTCCTTTTGAAGGACTCCTTAGGCTTTGTTGAATGAAGCAGAGAAGATTGTATAGTTGGGGCTGGTCTTGGTGAACACACATTTATACCCCAAACATCCCCTTTTTGTAGAAAGCCAAATAAAATATATACATCCCATTTCCTTTTGAGCCCAGAATCTAGATTTGAGCGGAAGAGCATGTGTGCTTCAGGGAATTAGTGTCTTTTTTTGGAAATCTGTTGAAGTCAAGTAACATCGGCCTTCTGTTCATTTTAGGCAGCATTTGTAGAAACAAAGAAAAAAAAAACTACTGTCTGGAGTCATAACACAACTTTCCTGGATTGGAAACCAAGTGGGGGAAAAATACAGAAACTTTAAGGGGGATGGGAGGGGGGAGAAGGGAAAAGCCAGCCCTTTGTATAGAAATTTTGCTTTTGTTTCTCATTCTACTTTAGAACTGCAAGCTTGTGCACTGTGGATGCGTGAATATTTTAGTGTGAAACGTGTTTTTGTCATAGTATTGAAATAAAACTTCAACATAGTTTGGTTGTGGAAGGTATAGCAGATAGTTCAGAAAAACATTCAGGAAACAAAAAATAACTCTTAAAAGGAATCGAAGCCTTTAAACAAAGAAAATAAAATAAAGATGATGATGATGATGGTCATGAAGAGGATGCTAAGTCAACAGAAATTGGTCCTCTTCCGGCATGCGTTCCTTTCCCAAGGTACAAGCAGCGTGAGGCCCGGGGTGGCAAGGCTGCCTCTGCGTCCGCTCTGTGGGCCACTCCCCCCAAGGTTCTGACACTTCTGCAGTCTGATCAGTGGCAATGCTAGATTATAATTTCAAACTGTGAAAAATAATGGTCTTGTCATTTGCTAAATGTGGGGTTATTTTGCATTTTCTCAGCTCCTAGGGATGGAAATGGAGGATCCCAGAATACACAGTCCTGGCCCCTTTGATTCTAGGGTCTGCACAGATCTAGAGTTCAAATGCACAGGCCCTCAGGACCAAGTAGCATGAAGACAGCTCTTAGCGTGCACTGGGCAGAATGGGAGAGGTGGGCGCCTGAGGCAGGGAGGGCCTGGTGGGGAAGGGCCAGCTCTTCGGTCTCCAGGCTGTTCAGTAGAATCGATTCCTTATCTTGTGATTTTAATGCCTTGACCTCCTAGGTCCAGGCCATGTGATACTTCCTGGAGACCCGGAGACACCATGTATTTCACTCTAAGTGGGTGTGGTTAGGCAAACTAATTTGGTTCTGTTGGTGAGGAAGAGACAGAAGTACAGTCAGCCCTCAGATAACCTGGCCCAGGGCAGCTGACCCCCCCCCCCCAGAACCCTGGCCCACCACGAGCTGGAACCCAAGACTGCCCACACTTCCGTCTGCCGCTCTTGCTTTTACACATATGTTTGTCTCCGCATGCGTGAGCCTTCCTTATCTTTTTCTTTTCTTTTTTTATTTTTAAAGAGCAATGCTTCCTCTAAAATCAAAGAGGGAGTCACTTTATTTTCAAGATCTTCTATCTTTTATGTTAAGAGATAAAAGCTTATAATTTTGCTTTTTTAATTTTTGGAAGGAGGGATCAACTCCACCAGTTTCCGTGTCGATGTGTCTATATGTGTATGTGCCATACATATGTATTCACATGAAGACCGGCTTGGCCAAGTTCTGCGGGAGGCACTCAGGTGCCACGAACAGGTCTCCAATCCTGAAGGGCCGCGGTGTATATAGCGCAGCTTTTGACGTGGAACTCTATTTTCACACTTTTCTATGGAACCTCCCACATCCCAGGTTTTCATCCTAGGCTGTCTGTCTGGATGGCGGTTTTCAAACCTCCATTAACATCCCTACCCAGCATTCTGTACTTCGGGGGCCTTCTCTCTTGTTATAAAACTTTTTACCAAGTGAAACATCAGCACCACCTTTGTTTCCATTCTCACTGGTGTAAATACTGAGTACTAACTGAGAATTTTGACTTTGCATTCTGTCAGAATACTTGTGTTCAATAAAAATTGAAAGAAAAAAAAAGCAGTTATGGTCTAACTGAGCTTTCTTTTGACAAAATGAGAGTTTCTATAAGTCAAATGTAGACATGTCGGTGCGGGGGGTGGCTTTGGTTGTTTTTTTGTTTTGTTTTCTGTTTTGAGCCCTGTGAGCAAGGTCAAGTTGACCCCAATGTGTTGAGCTTATGTTGCCTGAAGGATGGTGTTTTGTTTTGTTTTTCTCACAGGTGAATAGAGGACTCCTGGTTTAGAAGGGCCAGACATTAGATTCAGAAAGAAGTGTTTAAATCATGGTTCTACCACTTCCTGATTGAACTTGGAAGAGTTACCTAATTTCTCTGAGACTCCATTTTCTCTTTAATAGACAGGAAGTGCCTCTAGAACAGACTTGGTTAGGTACTAGTTGATAGACAAGACAATATTACAAAGGCCTAGGGTAGTGCTTTCTTGGCTCATAGCAGCTACTCAGTAAATGGGAGTAAGTACTGTTGGTATCCCAGGCATGTAATATCATCAAACCAATACCTGAGCTTTGAGATCACAACAGTGAAGCAGATGCAGGAGATGTATTCTAGAATAAGCCATCCCTCCCTCCTATTGCTTCGCTGTGCCCATCAGCATTTAGAGCCATAACTCAGCCCCTAGAGTTTATCAAAGTCTCTGAACTAAACAAAGAGGGAAGAAAACTGTGTGGGCGCATCATTCTATATATGCTGTTGTCTGGCTGTGTTTGGAAGAAACAATCACTGTAGTTAGAATTATTTATTAAGTGATGGAGTTGGGATTTCCTGGAGGTGACCTCACTGAGGAGCCAGGACTAGCAATGCTCCCAGGGCGCCAAAATGTAAACAGGTGCCCACTCTCAGGACTGACTTTGCATGTACATGAATCCGAGAATGATGCCTCCTTCATCTTATGTCCCAGGTGCCTCCCTCCCCTATTCTAATGACACAGAGCTATATGCATCTATGGGATTTCCTTTTCCACCAAGTTCCAGGTGCACATATCAGGGTGTGAGGGGTGGTGAGAAACAAAAACATTGCTTATCAAAAGTTGGACAAAACATGAAATGATGACCTCTCCATCCTTGCATCCATGAGGGCTTGCTTCCAGAACTTTCCTCCTCCAGGTTAGTTTCCTCCCTGATCAACTCAGTATGTATTAAGCATCTGTGAAGTGCTTGGGATACAGCAGTGAGCAAAAAAGCTCTCTGGTGGAAGCTACATTTAAACACAGGAGTGAGGCAGATGATAAATACACAGACACCTAACATGTTGTGGTAGTCATTAGGACTGTTCACAAATACTCCTGCTCTCCTTTTCCTCCATCCAGGCACATAGTAGAATTGCACTTCTCTACTCATTTAAAGGCAGGCATGACTATGTGACTTAATAAGCAGAAGTGATGTGAGTTACTTCCAGATAGAACCTTTGTTATGACCCTCTCCCCACCGACACAACAATCAGCAATGCTGAGTGCCATATCCTGGGCCCAAAGGAAGGGACGTGGACAGAAGACTCATGGTGGACATGAAGTGTACGTGAATGATAAATCCAGAGTTTTTGAGTGGTGGGCTGGTAAATGCTTGACGGCAAGCTCTCCAAGGGAAGAAGAGGGCAGCACAAACTTTATTGATAATAAAAGACGCAATTTACAAGTAATAAAATGCACAGTACTCTGTTGAAATTGCATATCCCCCATTGATATTCACAGAATGTTGTGGTACATTTTTGCTGAGGTCTTGTGTCCATAGTCAGCCTATAGTTCCAGCTCACAAATAGTGTAGTTCCAATCTGAATGTTGGTCGATACGTTCAGTTGAAACAATGAAGATCTATGTCAGAACTTGACTGTTTTGAATCAACTGAAGTTTTGAATCTGGTGTAAATTGCTGAATGCTACAAGAGTACTGTCTCGTGTGTGTGTGTGTGTGTGTGTGTGTGTGTGTGTGTGTGTGTATGCACGCTGCTTACATTGTAATTTAATCAGCATCATAAATATTTACCCCATCACTTTCTTAAGCACTAAAATAAATACATTGTAGATAAATCAATCAAACCCTGATTTGTAGCTGTGATCAATTTCAGCAGTGTAGAAATATTTGCAAGATGGCTGACTCCAATCTGGCACCCCCCAAGTGAAGAGTTAGGTAGAGACGCACAGTAATATGTCATTATACAGTATTCCCACCATGCAGACACAGTGGACATAAATGCCTTCAAGGGCGTAGATCACAGTAATATGTAATAAAAATATCATTATTTTAACAAGGGTAAAATGTAATGAAATAATTAAGGGGTACATAGCTAATTGTAAGTTTATATAATTTGACTTGTAAAAGTGGCTGTGTATAATAACTGGCTCACAATCATCCTGAAAATTTAATGATTGGCTCTCTGAATCAGGTAAAAGCTGGGTAACCCTTACATTTTAAGCCACTTAATTTGGGGGTTTGTTACCATGGCATTATTTAACCTGCCATGGCTAAATCAGGAAATAGGGAGTGCTATAACTATAGATCCAGGAATTAAGGAATTTGGGAATGTTATTATTTTATAAGGCAGGTAAGAATAGTCCTCTGAAATATGACATTGAGGAGCCACCTGAAAGAAGTGAACCTTGCAAATATCTGAAGGAAGACAGGGGAACAGCAAATGCAGAAGATCCTGAAGGGTAGCATCTTTGAGGAAAGGCAAGGAGGCCAGGGTGGTGGAGAAGAGAGCAAATGATGGGGCAGGGCAAAAAATAAAGAGGTAGGGGGTAAGTCAGAGGTGCCGCAGTCTTGGCTGGGCACAGAATCACAAGCCACTCACAGCTTTGTAGATTCAAACAGCAATTCTTTATTCCCGAACTCACACCGGCCTCTACACACGTTCAGGGGAAATCTAAAATCTGCCCGCACAATTCACGTCCCAAATACTTTCTGAATTCCACAAGAACTCAACGGGAACTCAGGCAGCAGGAACGCCCTATTCCCAGCAGCAATAACCTTAAACCTGGAACTTCCTTAAACCCAGATTATCTTAAACCGGGAACACCTTAAACTTGTCTTAAACCGGGAACACCCTAAACCCAAGGAGCGGGATACTTCCTAAAACCTGCAAGATACACCTTAAACCTGGATCCACCCTCGTCCTTGAGCAGGGTCACCTTTCTCAAACACACATGCAAGGTTACAGCGGATTTCCAAGGCAAGTCCATTTAACATGGGGTACGCTGGCAAGGAAATTTCGATGTGTCATTCCTACTTGGCAATGGCCCTCAGCACAGAGGCATTTGTGAGAGAGGGTGCACAGGATCTTCAGAGCCTTGTTATAATTTTTCCTTTTTCTTCAAGTGAGATGGAAAGCCAACTCTGACGTAACCCAAGTTTTAAGGGATCACTCTGGCTGCTGTGCCCTGGGAGGGCAAGCAAGGAAGTAAGGACAGCAATTTGGAGGCAGTGAACCAGAGGGGACAAGATGGCAGCAAGCTGGGGTGGGCAGTGGCCAGATTCTGGGCATATACTGAAGGTAAAGCCAGGCAGACTGGACAGGGGAGTGGATGTGAGGTTTGAGAGAGGGATGGAGTCTGCCTTCAGACTTGAGGTCTAAACAACTGAAAGGATGGAGTTCCATGTATATTCTAAAGGAATAAAGGAGAAACCTCTTAGGGGGATGCAGGGTTTGGGCACCTTAAGTCCAAGATACCTGTGAATACCCTAGTGGAGTTTTTGAGGTTCATGTTAGACAGACACGGAGGAACTGTCAGCATATAACTTGTATTCAAAGCCCTCAATATAGATTGAGAAGACACTAGAACGGATCACAGAACCTAAGAAAGAAAACTCACAGGCTGCCGTGGGCAGCTACTCCTTGGTCCCTCAACACACAAATTCTTGAACTTGCATCCACTGTCCTGCTGGCTGGTATGCATGCAAGATTTTTAATTTGTAGTTAAAAAAAAAAAAAAAGATTTCCTGCAAACCTTGTCACTCTGGGCATTTCTGTACCCACCTCCACACTACCGAGTGCCATCATCAGGCACTCAGCATTGGATGACATTTGAAAGCACTCCAGGGAGATCATCTGTGAGGTCTACCCTTGTAGGAGGATTCCCAGCCCTGTCCCTGGTGCTCCTGGGGCAGACTGAGCAGGGTGCCTCTGAATGATGGAAGTCACTCCAACAGAGCCAGTGAGAGCAAGGCTCCTTCAGATCCCTCCAGGGTAAGGTCTCCTGTGAGCTGAGCTTGGATGGCAGAAACTAGATAATGAAGGAGGCCTCACAGATTTCATTTGGTAGCCTCCAATCCATACCTCACTCTGCACCTGTGCAGAATGGGAATCTCATCAGGCTACTACCCCCACCCGTCCTGCCATCGAGATCTTCAGTGGCTCACAGCTTCCCTCAGTAGAAAGGCAAATTCCTCAAGAAGATTGACACAGCCCATCTTGGTCAGGCCTTGCTTAATGTTCATTCTTCGTGTTCCTCCAGCTTGTCCCTGCTCAACTATTCGTGTGTCCTAAATGATCCACATCCTCTTCCACCTCCCAGAACTTACACAAATCATGTTTCATTTCCCTTCCATGTCTGAAACTGTTAAACACTTTTGGACTATATTTTGAAGATAAATACACAACTTATGGTCACTTTAATAAGAGTTTTCCAAGTTCAGCTCATTTGCCTGGGTCAGCATGCCCAGGGTACAGAATACTTGGGGTTCAGGATGCCCAGGCATTCTCTCTGACCATAGAGCCCCAGAAGAGGAAGGAATCTCTCTGACATTCCTTATTCAATTTTATGGGCCTGTATCTAATGTCAGCACAGGGGGCAAGATAGGTGGCTTACCAGAGCACTGGGATTCTGGGGAAAGAGGTTACATGGTCATTCGGGAGTGGGATGATTATGATGGGGCCAGTAGAAAGAGCAGAGACTTTTAGGGAGTCCAGGCTAAAACTCTGAACACCAGTCAGGAAAATACTCTCCAAGGAGAGGCAGCACATAGTTCTGTACTTTAAGTTCTTGATTCAGCTAACATTCCGGAAATCTTGCTTGCAGAAGTTCTGTGGCATGGTGGTGGTCACCTGGATGCTGGGGCAACCTTCGTGGGGTAGGTGGTATGCAGAACTATGCTTGATATCAGATAACAAGGAAAGAAAGGAAGGGCAAGAATATGGCTGTCTTCCTATTAGACGCGGCTGTGGAATAATGAAGAGTGATTACAAACATGGACAACTGCAGAGACAAAACTGGGAAGAGAAGAAACTCAGATAATACTTCTCTTCCTCCTGCTACACTCTTTAGGTGGGTTCTGGGATTTCCCTAAGACAATCAGCAAACTTGCCTCCACTTTCACCTCTGCCATCATTGAGTGTCTGCACTGCTGTCCTTACCTGGTTCTCCCTGGAGACACTGATTGCTGGAGACTGCTAATTATTCTGCACCCTGAGTGTCCTAGTGTCTAGGGTTAGGGGCCAGGCCTTTTCTGCTCCTGATTGTCACTCCCAGATAATCATTCTCTCTTACCTGGTAAACATCAGGTCTCCCAGGTTGCCACTGCTGTGTGTAGGCTCCTGAGTCTGCTCCTTACTCTGATGACCTGGTCTTTGGCCTCTGGACCCCCTCTCTCCTCAAGTTTCACCATAGCTCTGGTTACTTCAGTACCATAGGTGGCCACCCTTCCAGCACTTAACTTTGTCATCTACAGCAACCTCCTTCACTCTACTTATGTCATCCCATCTCCTGGCCAAACCCTGGGCCTGACCCTCACCCCAGTGATCCAGCTGAAACAGAAATTCAGATTCTCTGCTGCTGTCCAACTCTCCCTTTGGTCCAGCCAGCTCACTCAGCTGCCACCCCACATGAGTTCTTTGTCCCCGCTCAGACCTTTACTAATATTCTGACTTCCAGTTTCAATTCCCTGGTGCAGCATGTCAACTGCTCACTCGCTAATAGCAGAAACTCTCTTGCCTCAACAGGCTCATGTTATATCTCTCTTACAAATTCTAGCTCTGGAAAATCACCTGACTACCATGTCTTTACTTACACCTGGCCAGTTGGGTGCCGTTTCACCAAAAGCCACATCATCAGGCACATTCCCATCAACAACCAAGGTAGTTCTCAACAAGGCTGTCACCACCACCTGAAAATCCTACTAATGTTTCTCAAATTCTCCTCTACAAAAATGTCACTACTTTCCCCAAACCAGGTACCCCTTTCACCTTGGTTAGTGGTCTTCTTCTAAAGGAAAAGAGAAGTAGTCAAGAAGGAACCCCTGAAACTCTCCACACCAAACCTATAAACACACCGACACCCACAGTACCCTTTCTTCCTCCTCCTCCTCTTTAGTGGCAACAGTAGCGCTTTCCCTTCCCAAAGCCAATCCCTTTCCCGGGGACCTGGCCTTTGTCTTCTAACTTCAAGAGGGTCTCACCCATTCAGTGTCCATCCAACAAGTGGTTACTGAACATCTACCAAGGCCAGGAATGTTCTAGATCCTGGGGAACCAAAGAGCCACCCCACAGATCTTGTGTTCTGAATATTTCAATCAAGGATAACAAGCACCATGATGAGACATGCCATGTGAGGTCAGGGGCCAGCAAGCCACAAGGCAGGAGCTGCTGTTTGACACAGGTCAATCAGTGCTTTCTCCGGAGAGGTGGCTTTTAAGTAGAGACCTGAAAAGGAGAGGGAGTTTGCATTCTCAGTACAGTAGTACCCCCTTATCCACGTGTTCACTTTCCTTGGTTTCAGTCACCTGTGGCCAACTGTGGTCTAAAAATATTAAATGGAAAATCCCAGATAGAAGCAATACATGAGTTTTAAATTGCATGCCATTCTGGGTGGTGAGACAGAATATCTTTTGTTACAGTATATTGTTATAACTAGTTATCATTGTTAATCTCTTACTGTGCTAATAAATAAATTAAACTTCATCGTCGTTATGTATGTATAGGAAAAAACATAGTATTACACATATTCATATATTCAGTGCTAACCAGTGGGGGTCTCCAAATATATCCCTTCAAGAGAGGGGATGCTTCAGTACTGGGAGCCCTACTCTGCTACCTCCCTCCCTCAGGCTTGTGTGGTGGTAAGATTCTCAAGTGAATATTAAATTCATTTTTTAATGTTGAACTTATTTTCTCCTTCAATCTGCCATCTCTTGGAGTGGTAAAAATTTAATCTCCATCAAATTAGGGTCCTACTTCTCAACCATCTTAATATTGCTGATGAGACCCCCAATTACCTCTCCAGCCCACCTCATATTGTTCTTCCTCCATACACGGTGTGCCAGAAATAGGATGGTATTTCCTTGACTGGGGCCTGCTCTTTCTCCCCTTCCGGGCCCCGCACGCCCAAGTGCTTCTTGTTTTCTGAAATGTTCTCTCCCACCAACACCCACACCAGTCCTTGACTCTTATTCATCCCTAGGTCTCAGCTTAGGTATCTTTTGATCAGGTAAGTCTTCCTGTCACCTGATCTAGGCTGCATCCTACTGTTTAGCATTCTGTCCAGGGCAAGTATACAGCTGGCATTCGCCAGTTTGGTGGTATCAGGTTGTTAAAAGATACTTCTTTGCATTTGTACATAGCTGCTGTCACCCCAGCCCCCTCCATAGGAATCTCCAGGTGACTCATGACCCCGAAACTCCAGTCAGGTAACACCTGGCCCAGAGACGGATCTGCTACTTTGACTGGTATCCATGGAATAGTTGGTGAAATATCTTTGACACTTGATTTGGTTTATAGCCTAAGACCCCATGCTTCACTTAATCTTTATTTAATGTTTTCCTTTCCCACCAAATTCTAAAACCCCCTAGGCAAGTCCAATGTCTGTCTTATTGACCACTTTATTCAGCACCTCATGCTGCACCTGCCACAAAGCAGGGACTTGATATTTGTCAGCCTCATGAGTGACGGCAGGAATGAATGCAGGAGTGAAGCCATAGTATATAATGGACACCAGCCACCTGCTGGGTTCATCTCTGTGTGTGTGCCCGTGCATGTGTGTGTGCGCGCACACTCATGCACATGCATAGGGCTCTACACCTGGCCAGGGAAGACAGTTTTGAGCTACAGCCATGTAGCAATGCCCACTATGCAGCACTCTGGAGTGCTGCGCCCCTCCCCTGACTCAGGCAATGGCAAGGCCCTACTGAGGTGGATGGCACAAGGCGTCCGTCCATCCTCTGGAGGAGCGCAGTATGTTTCTGGGAATGGGCTGGTTTGTTTCTGTATTCCTTTAATAAGTATAGTTCCGATTTCTCATATGACCTTTAAGTACGAAGGAAAAAACATGACTTTCCCAATTAATGCAACTACTTCTAAAGAATAGATCTGTTTGCTCTAAATGCAATGATTCAGCTGTGGAGCGTAAATTGTTAATGTCTAATGAAAAACTCCCTGTATTCCTGTCAAGGAAGTTTTTGAGAAATTAAATTAAAATCTAGAGAAGAAAAATTAATGTTAAGAAGACAGATTAGTGCTTAGTACTGGGCAACTTGTTCTTGTTCCTGTGCACAATGGTTTGTGCTCTTACTCTTGTTTGATTAAAATTAATAACAAGTCAACCACTTGCCGTAACCATGGCACCCGGTTCTGATCAGTAAGTCAAGAAAGAATAGTCAAGGTATAGGCCAATAGTTTGGGACATTTCTAACTATTATTAAAAGTTAACTAAGCAGAAACAGCTCAAAGCAAAACACAAACTGAAAGTACAAAATGCTTGCTTATGCATAAGCCAAGATACATTCTTCTATTCTAATTGCAGCTACGTAATATTTTGTTTCTTTGAATAATGATTCCTGTTTTGTAACCACAAAGTACTGTGAGCCTGCCAAAATGAAAAGTATATATGATCAACTTCACAAGTAAAGATTGGGATCAGCACCTTCACTTTGGTGTCTGTGTTGTTTCTCCACCCCGATTTCGCCGACTCCTCACCATCCGTTCCCCTCCTGAGACCCCCTGTTGGAGCTGGACTCCGACACTGGAGGAAATCCACACCTGGGGAAGGAATGAGGTCGGGTCTCAGGACTCACATGTGGCTGGAGAGGGACTCTTCCTGCCTCAGCTCCTGGTCAGGGATCACCACTTCCTTCCTGCCCCAGGCTAATGAACATGACCAGCCAGCAAGCGGCTCATCTCTGATGAGGGCAGAGCTAGGAATATTTAGGTGAGGGGACCCTGGAAGGTAGGAGCGTCTGATGAGTCGACCTGTGTGGGTTTCAAAGCCAAGGTTATCAGAGCGACGAGGTTGACCAAGCAAAGCTGGGGACTCCTTCCTTGGAGTTGCTCTCTAAGGGGGACCTCTCTGGGCTGGGAGGCTGGGAAAGGACAAACAAGAGACTGGGTGTGGTCAGGAAGGGTCTGCCAGTCGCCAGGTCTTGGTGTCAGTGGTCAGGGACAGCATGGAGCAGGGAGCAGGGAGCCAGGAAGAGTGGCTGTCAGCTCCAGCTGAGAACAAGATAAGCCACAGGGTCCGTCTGTCAGCTACTTCTCCTGATGATGGTCATCTAGAGCCCCTTGGGAAGTGGGCAGAGAGTGTGAGGGACAAAGCTGGGCCCATCTCTCAGGCTGACGGTTGTTGAGTCTTCCCAAGATAGTCACAGTGTGGAGCCTGGGGATCTAACTCACAAATCCTGCCACCCCCTTGCCGTGTGTCCTCATGCTGACGGAGGAAAGAAAGTGAGTCTTCTGAGACAAGGACAGGGATGCTCACGGACAGCCAGCTCTGAACCCCACGGCCCAGGCTTGAAGATAGTGGCAGCTTTCCTCCCCAGATGCCCTAGGCCACGCTCCTCCACGGTCCCCTACACCAACCCCATGAGTCTCCTAAGGCATTTGTTTAAATTGCACATTCCTGGACTCAGTCCCAGAGATCCTGATGCTCCAGGTCTGGGGGGACAAGATTCTATTGGAGGTGAGCCTGGATGGAATGCAGGGAAACGCAAGCAGACAGACAGCTGGGGAATGTCTCCACTTTGGAGACACCTGGCTGAGGTCCTGACCCTGTCCAGCCAACAGCTGGGGAAATGCTTCTTCTGGAGGCTCTGGAGCCCCACACAGACAACAGGAAGTGCTGCTGACACACCCTGGAGTCTGGACATGAGCTGCACACGTGCAGAGGCACAGCGCCCTTCACCATGCACACCAAAGGCAGAGCTTGCCTCCCAAATGGGCCATTTGAGGAAAGGGAAGCTGAAATGGTGTCATGTCACAGGGGCAGATGTAACTTGAAAATCCAAAGCTACTCCTGGCAGGGAGGGGGCTCAGCAGCAGAGTGTATTTTAAATAGAAAAACCAAAAGGGCTATGGGATTTCAATTGGCTCTAAATGCAATATGAGTGGCGATGCAGTGTAGACACTCAAAAATACTTGTGGTATTGACATTGCCAGTTTGATTTTTATACAACACTTCTATAACACTACATCTGGGACTGCTTCAGCACTTTAAAAACATTTACTCATTTGGTCCTTAGAACAATTCAAGTGGTGAGCACTAGTATTAACCCCATTTTATAGACGAGAAAACTGCAGCACAGGAAGGTTAGGTCATACATCCAAGGTCACGCAGCTAGTAAGAAACAGAGCCAGGATTTGAACCTTGTCTAAGGTATTCACAGTGAGGAATGTGTAAACCACCTCCCTGGCCTGTCCTGGTCAGACCCTACTGTGGAGCAAGGTGGTAGGGCGGCAAGGGCAAAATGTAGACTTAAGTTGCTGTCTCACCAGGCCATCATTGAGAAAAGGGAGTGGACCAAGTATAAACTAGACTCAAGAGAGCCTTGATGACAGGAAAACTATTTCATACACACAGAGGGTGGGCAGCCACTCTTTATGGCTTGTGGGGAGACCAACCCATGATAGAACAGATGACTGTTTAGATCCAGATTCCTTAGATGGCAATGAACTTGAACTCCCACTGTAGCTGGGAGCACTGGATGGGGTGGGGGAGCAAACTGCCCGCATAATGATAACAATTGCTCGCGTTCACCTTCCAAGGAGAGGCAGTTGGCTAACTTGTAGTTAATAAAGGTCAGAATGCTCAGAGGGGCTGGGTCAAGCTGAAAATGGGATGCCGAGTAAGAGGGGGGGCTCTTTAGAGAAAAGTGAATTTTTCCACATGAAACCCCCACCTGCCATATTACTCAAGGCTTACTCCCAAAGAAGCCCCAACACACTGCAAGAAACACAGTGTGGTATTTTCACTTACTCATTAATTCATTGAAGGTTAAGTATTTATTGAGCACCTGCCATAGGCTGGCACTGTGTGGGATCATGGGGGTACTCTGATGAATATTATAGATAGTGTCCCTGCCCTGATGGAACTCAGTCTAGCTTGTTTGAATGATCACAAGCTCCAGAGAGCAACACACCTTGCAGAGGAATCTTGACTTTGGTACTTTTCCAAACTGTGTGACCAGGGGCAATGTACCCCACTGAACATGTTTGCCTCATTTATAAATCCGCCCTCATAGAATTGCTTAAGACTGAAAGAAGCTCAGTATTTGACATAGGATCCATCAGCATTAGTACTTATATTAGCCATGATTCTAAGCTGCAAGCAACCGAAGTGGATTCTGGCTGATTAAACCAAACAAGCTACTGGGTGGTCACAGGATTGTGGCAAGCCTGGAAAACAGGGCTCATGCCATGCTTCCAAAAGCAATGTCCATACCAGTACTGCACAATTGCCCACTCTCCCCCCAGGCAATGCCATCTCTGGGTCAAGAAATTGATCAACCAGCTATAATCAACTGCACAAAAGAGCAGGGATGTTCCACAAGTGCTGGGCAGTCAGAACATGACAAATGTCCTTTGGAGTCTCTCGCCCAGACTGTTCATCAGATACACATCCAGCCTCTTGCAGTCCTGTGAACTCCTGGTAGAGATGCCCCAGACTTGTAAAACTTCCCTGTAACCCTGACACCTCCACTCAAGTCCTTCGTACACATCTACATATGTGTGAGGTGCCCCCATACCCAGGATCAAGTGGAATCTCCCGCTGGCAGGAAGTGTAAGAGGGATCTCTAAGAGGCAGGCTTCTGGGCTGGGGTCTGGCCCAGAAGAGCACAAAATGGGCTAAGGCTGCCACCAAGTGGCCATCCTATGAATAACAAAAAGACCTGGCCTTTCTTCCAACCTGACCACCCAGGCAGAAAGCAAAGGCCTCCTGTGGGGCCTGAGGAAATAGCTCTCCTCCCCCTGCTGAATTGCTCCTGAATTGAGCTGTCTACAGCCGCTGAACTCCAAAGGAGGTAATGGTACCTAGCACTGATCTGGCACCCTACAGTGTATAAAATGCTTTCACGGAGTAGGAATAATTACATGATGATATTAATTGTCCGTACCTGACAATTTAAAATGCCATCTTGTAAACCCCTCAGCAAATCTGTAGTGGACACCTGTATCTACACAGCTGGTATCTATTTTCCTTTCTTCTCTTAACAGCACTTTGATTTTTCTTTGGGAATGTTCCATCCACTGCTAGGACTTACCAAAACTACCATCAGGAAAGAAGCTCTATTTGAACCCATAAGATGACTTGAGCTTCCAGGTGCCAGTCCAAGGGGAAAGGTTATCTGTCTGGGACTCTAACCAACACACCGAAAGCACAACAAACCTTTCCCTGTAGCCCCAAGGGTTGGCCATGCTGGAAAAGTCTCTGTACTTTTCAGTTTCTATGAATAAATAGTCTTCCCCTATTCAGAGGTCAATTTGAGTGTTTTTTTTAAAACTTGAAACCAAAAGAATAGTATTAATTCTTATTTAATAAAATAATGTCATAATAGGTCCAAAAATGAACTGTCAATGCCAAAGTAGCAGGCAACGTTCATTCAATATCAGGTACTACTCCCCATTTTGCTAGAGGCTGAATGTCTTTGTCCTAAAATTCCTAATCCCCAGTGTGATGTGTTATGGGGCAGAGTCTTTAGGCTGTGGTTTGTTCATGAGTATGGAGCCCTTTTTAGTGGTTTTATTAAAGAGACCCTGGGAAGCTCCCTCCTACTGTCCACGATATGAGGAGGCAGGGGGAGTCAGATATCTATGAAGCAAGAAGCAAGTCCTCATCTGCCAGGGCCTTGATCATGGACTTCCAGCCTCCAGAACTGTGAGAAATAGATTTCTGTTGCTTATATTACCAGCCACACAGCTTCTGTTTGTTTTGGTCATGGCAGCTGAACTAAGACACTGTTTTAGGAGCTGGAGATAAAGGAGGCACCAAAACGGACATAAACCATGTTCTCCTGAGCTAATGTTAATGTGGTGATGCCCCAATAAACAATTCAGAACACAGCAGCTTCTCAGAGAATTAAAGAGAAGGACATGATAGAGCATGACCACGTGGCTTCTTCAGAGTGGGTGTCAGGAGGTGAGGGGATGAAAATGTGCTGTCAGTTTGGTTCATGGAGAACTACTTTTCCCAGAACCCTCTTCTTTCCTCTCCACTCTGCCGCAGTGCCAGGCAAACTCCTCTCTCCCCTCTCCTACGCTTGTGTCGTGTACGGTGCAAATCTCCACTGAAGCATTCACGGGATTACATCACAATGGCAGCTCTCGCAGGTTTGCATAGAATATCATATTATAAACTCCTTGAAGACTCTTCACACCTTTGTCCATTCCCCAGGTCGCCAGTGAGCTACTTAATATGTTTGTTAAAAGGTTGAACCGATGAATGAATTAACTAGAAACTTGGAGAAGAGGCTTGTTTAAAACAGCAAGTTTGGGGTTTACTTTCAGACTTTTAATTTGGAATGATATTAGATTTACAAAAGTTCCAATGTTAGAACAGAGAGTTCCTGTATACCCTTCACCTAGGTTCCTGTAATGTTAATATCTTATGTAACTAGGGGAAGTTGATCAAAACCAAAGAACTGCATTGCTACAGTACTACCAGCTGAACTACAGACCCTTGAGAGGGTCCCCAGTCCTAGATTAAAAAACCCTAGTTTAAGGATCCTGGATGGAAGAGGTGTTTAGGACTCTGAAAAAGGAGATGGAATTGAGGAAGGAAGAGTCACATGAGACAAGAGGCTGTTCTTCACTGTGGTTCTAGAAGAGCTGGAATGTACCAGAAAGGGAAAGAGAATTAGTCAGAGTTTCAATTTCTCTGACAGTGAACAGAATGCAAAAACCACACATGTATCACAGGTGCATTTATCAAACCATTTATCACATTTTGTATTTGAAAAAAAATTAGAATAGTGCTGGTGACGATATTGGACATGGCACCCAT
Organism: Urocitellus parryii; assembly: GCF_045843805.1. Taxonomy (NCBI): domain Eukaryota; kingdom Metazoa; phylum Chordata; class Mammalia; order Rodentia; family Sciuridae; genus Urocitellus; species Urocitellus parryii. The sequence goes on from NC_135534.1 coordinate 100,274,589, forward strand.
GCACACTATTGGCTGTCATGCAAATTTTTGCAAACCTATTAAGAAGCAATTTGGAAATATTAACATCCATAAAGATCAAAATCTTAATTGAGAAGCTCACTCATGAAAAGCTACCTTAATAATCCAACATACATAAAAAGTTATACTTAAAGATACTTATTGCAGCAAAATTTACAGGAACAAAACATATTGAATGAAACTAAAGATCTAAAATTGGTAACAAGTAGTCAAATGACACAGAGTACACAAATAAAGGAATTGTCATGCAGATATTAAATAACAGTATCAAAAACAATGCAGGGGGGCTGGGGATGTGGCTCAAGCAGTAGTGCGCTCGCCTGGCATGCGTGCGGCCAGAGTTCGATCCTCAGCACCACATACCAACAAAGATGTTGTGTCCGCCGAGAACTAAAAAATAAATATTAAAAATTCTCTCTCTCTCTCTCTCTCTCTCTCTCTCTCTCTTCTCTCTCCTCTCTCACTCTCTCTAAAACAAAACAAAACAAAACAAAACAACAACAACAAAAAAAAAAAACAATGCAGGTACAGACAAAAATAATGGTACGGACTTTGAGAGGCAAGACCTGCAGGCATCCCCGCTGAACCTCCAACTGCCTTCTCTATTAAAAGGAGGATAAAAACACCACCTTCTGAGCTTGTGATGTGGCATCATGAGATCCATTTAAAGTCCCTAGGAAAGAGACAAGGACAAAATATGTCAGTAGACCCTATGATGATGATATTGTGCTATACCAATAAATCATTTTTGCAATGATTAGGGCATTGCAAAAATTTGCATAGAAATGTCTGGAAAGGCAATACATCGAAATATTAATAGTAGTGTGCAGGTAAAGCAACCATGATGATTTTCTTTTTTCTCTATTTTCTAAATTTCTATGATATGTTTTTATTAGAGTATTAAACTGTTGATATAAAAAGATGCAAAGGTATTTGTTAAAAATATACTATCTACAAACTTCCCTAGCAATCGAGATGAGGCTCATATCAGGACAGTAAGTAACTGTAGAGCCTTGAAACTCCCTGTATGCCTTTTGTCTCCCAAACATTGGAGGAAAGGAAATCCCTACTGCACAAAGCTACTGTGTCTTTACAATAATTTCTGAGTAGTATACATCGCCCTTAGATGAATAAGTACCCCAGTAAATGATGAGTCAATGTTAAACATTTCTAGAGGCCAAACTGTTGATGTTGTTTAATTCACTATCCAGAAAAGCAGTCTCAGCAGCAGTAGCAGCCATAGTAAGAGGCTTGCCAAGTACACCTAGTAGGTGCTCTACAAACATTAACTGAAGCACAGCTGACTGCTAACAGTATCCTGGACTTTCCCTGCTCCGGTGGCTGCAGAGGGAGAACCATTCAGTCCACACGGGGGCAGTGCTGCTCCACTCTAGGCAGAGCAGGGAGGCATTGTGTGCACCTGGCACTGAAGCAGCCACTTCCCTTCCTTTTCAGACATTAATCTCACAATTCACAGAAAGGCTCCAAAGATGGAGATGGTTGTATTCACCCTGCTTTCTTAGTGGAGTGGGAGATATGCTACAGGAAAGATGTATCCATCACTTCTGGAAGGTGGACCAGCCTGTGAAGCACACAGCATCCTGTGCAAGGTTTATGCATCAACAGGGGCGAGCTAGGGCTGAGACGCCTGGGTGACCAGTGGCCTCAGGTGTTTGCAACAGGGCTTTCCCAGGAAGGGTGTGTATGGGAGGTGGTGCACTGAGCTGGGGTGGCATGAGCTTCAAGGGGACAGACCAGGGCTCATATCTTGGCTCAGCCTCTAACAAGTCACTTAACCTCCCTGGCTGCATTTTCTTGTCCATGAAATGGGAATAAGACCTTGTAAGGGCTATTGGGAGATTTACACCAAATAACACATGCACAGGATTGAGTGTAATTCTTGGCATGCAGCAGTGCAGTGAGAGTTAGTTACTATCATGACTGCTACTCTGACTATGGCTAATAATCATTCTGATATTAATAAGGCACAGAAGTCTGAAGGAAGACTCTTCCCTCTATAGACACACTCACTCACTGTGTGTGACTTAGTCTTGAAATTATTCCTTCACGTACAATAAGGGGAGAATGGAAAGAGCAAGGTGAGAGTCTAAGAGGCAAGGATTTTAACTACCTTTTTTTTTTTAATGAAAGGACATATGTTTAGGGGAATCAAACATAATTTTTGAATTCTCTTTAGGGTGGAAAGAGACAGGGCTGAACTCCTTTGGTTCCCTCCCTAAGATTTGAAGCCAAAGTTATCAACTGAATTTCAGTCCTGGAAGCCATAATGAGGGGATCTGTCTGAGGGGACAATTCAGGAGCCACTTGTCAAAAGAAACAAACTTTATTTTTAAAACTACAAACGCCAAACAAAACAGCTCCTCAGGAAAAACCCTCAGAGCCCAACTGCCACCACCGGCTTCCACAAGCCTCTCCCACACACCAACCACCACCTCCCACAATCCTCCTGCTCTTGAGGCCGATTGGCTAGGTCGCGTGGGCGGAGCCAAAGAAGTCCCCCAATGAGCAGTTCCGTAGTCTGAAGGGCAGGGAAACAGCCCAATGAACATGACTGCAGAGGAGCCAATCAGCTAGATGTTGCTGGGGCCACTGTGAGCCAATCATCAGCTGGCAGCTTGAAGGGCAGGGAAACAGCCCAATGAACATCACCGCAGAGGAGCCAATCAGCTAGATGTTGCTGGGGCCACTGTGAGCCAATCATCAGCCGGCAGCTGGAAGTTTGCTGGCAGCTGGAAGTTTGCTGGGGCCCCTTTGGCTGTGGCTCTCAACATCTCCCCCTCTCTGTTTAAACGACAAGCATGTGGCTTAGGGACCGTGCCTGCCTTAGGTTGTCCAATACTACATATGGTCCTTACCCGTCTTCGGATGAGCTGACCTCAGGGCGTCAGCCTCCTGTCTTAGGTTGGTACCATTGTAATTGGATCTTACCTGTCATTGACTACCGGTCCAGTATACAGCCACACCTGTGGAGAGGTACCAGCGGGGGGGGTGAGGTTCTTTGCCTCACCTCTGTTGGCCCCCAAATAGCTGAACGATCATTACAAGCAGAAGGGAGGAAGATATACCAAATCAATACTCCAATACTACCACAAGTCGCTGCACCAACAGATAGTTCACAATGCATACAAGTGAGTTCACAATGCATACAAGTGACACATAGTTTAGGCAAGTTCTGTAAGCGGTTCAGTGATGGCTATTGCAGAGACTGTAGATTAGTTTTATCTTTGTCTTCACCGGCACAGGGATGAAGATAGGAATTCTGGCAATAATGGCTAAAGAAAAAATTATATAACATTCTAGAAGGTACTAAAAGAAAACAATTTTCTTAACAATTTACATTGTCTTCACCGGCACTGGGATGAAGATAGAAAGTCTGGCAATAATAGCTAAAGAAAACATTGTGTAACATTCCAGAAGGCACTAAAAGAAAACAATTTTCTTAACAATTTACATTATCTTCACTGGCACTGGGATGAAGATAGAAATTTTGGCAATAATGGCTAAAGAAAACATTGTGTAACATTCCAGAAGGCACTAAAAGAAAACAATCTTCTTAACAATTTACATTATCTTGAAAAGAATTATTAAATATAATGAAAAGGATAGGTGAAAGTAAACAAACAGATCTGTTAACCTTTTTTTGTTTACATATTAAAACAATTCTTAACAGTTATTTACCCAATTTAAATTAAACCATTTAAATCATGTGAATAAAAAAAAAAATTTTTGGATCCTTTTTTTTTTTTTTTTTTATGAGCGCTCATCATATATGATATATGGACATATGTACATTCAAACACATAACACAAAACACAAGTGTGCACACATAATACATACAACACATAACATAATGGTAAAGGCCTTATAACTTTTTACAGGTGAAATCTCCATTGCAATGTTTAACAACTCTATAGTAAAAAAAAAAATATATAGAACTGATCAGCAAAACATTAACCTAGGTCTGTATGAGCTCAAAAAACAAAATAGAACTTCATGATATGGGAAAGGGCAATAATAAAATAGATATTGAAAAAAGCATCCTGGTTCTGTCGCAGATGTAAGGATAGCCAAATTGGAGTTTTGGATATCAGCTGTTATGGATTTGAGCCAAATCATCTTCTTTTTGGTCTGTAGAAATTGCTTTAGTTAATCTCTCTGGAATCCAAATCGGCTGCTGTTCTCCCTGTGGAAACACAAAAACAGGCCCCCGACTCCAGACAATCACTGGGTCAGGACTTTAGTTAATCTCTCCGGAATCCAAATCGGCTGCTGTTCTTCCTGTGGAAACACACAAACAGACCCCCGACTCCAGACAATTACTGGGTCAGGACCTTTCCATTGTCCTGTTAGAATATCTTTCCAAAGTACCTTGGGCTTATGTACATTTTTTGGACACATATGCCTTTCTGCAGCACTAAGTCCTGATGAATCTAAATTTAAAAAGTTTAGAGTAAAAAGGGTTATTTTAAGTTTATCTTTGGGGAATATATACCCCTTCCCAATTCCGTCTTTTTGCTTTAATAAGTACATTTTAATAGTTTGATGAGCTCTTTCAACTATGCCTTGTCCCTGTGGATTGTATGGGATTCCTGTTATATGAGTAATGCCAAATGATGAGCAAAATTGTTTAAAAGAAGTAGACGTATAACCAGGGGCATTATCTGTTTTTAACTGTTTTGGAATGCCCACAGTGGCAAAATTTTGTAAGCAATGAGCTATAACATCTTTAGTTTTTTCTCCGGCATGAAGGGAGCCCATCAAAAATCCAGAAGAAGTATCAACTGTAACATGCAAATATTTTAATTTTCCAAATTCTGGCAAGTGTGTGACGTCCATCTGCCAAATATGGTTAGGTATCAATCCTCTAGGATTGACTCCAAGATTAACTTGTGGTAAAAAGGTCACACAATTTTGACATTGTTTTATTATTTGTCTAGCTTGTTCCTTAGTTATTTTAAAACGCTTTTGTAAAGTATTAGCATTGACATGGAACCTTTTATGAAAATTTATAGCTTCTTCTAGTATAGAGAAAATATGTACGTCATGTGTAGTTTTATCTGCTAAATCATTGCCCAAACTAAGGGCTCCAGGCAATCCTGTATGTGCCCTGATATGTCCTATAAAGAATGGATCTTTTCTGTCCCAGATTAAACTTTGTATAGTGGAAAATAAAGAGAAAACAGTAGAAGAAGGGGAAATCCTACCAGCATCTTCAAGGGATACTATAGCATTAACTATATACTGACTATCAGAAAATAAATTAAATACAGAATCTTTAAACATCACAAAAGTTTGTAATACTGCATTAAGCTCTACCTTTTGAGCTGATTGTTTGGGTACTAAAAATGTAAAAGTTCGATCAGGGGTAACTATTGCTGCTGTACCATTATTTGATCCATCAGTGAATATATTTGGAGCATTCATGATAGGTGTTTTTCTTGTCATTTTTGGAAAAATTACAGGATGCAATGACCAAAAAGACAATAAAGGATTAGATGGTAAGTGGTTATCAAATGAAACATTAGATTTGCACATGATTATTGCCCAAGTATTTAACTCATTAGCTAATTCATCAATTTGATTCATAGTATATGGAGTAATAATTTTATTAGGAGAAATTCCAAACACTGCCTTTGCTGTTTTTATTCCTTTGAGTATTAATTGTCCTACAGCCTCAGGATACCTAGTAAGAATATTGTTAGGAGAATAAGATAAATGTATCCATAATAATGGACCTTCTTGCCAAAATACTCCTGTAGGAATATTTTTTGTTGATAGTACAATAAATAATAAAGGCAAACTTATATCAATTCTATCCAAATGCATATTTTCCATATATGTTTCAATGATTTTTAATGCCTTTCTTGCTTCAGGCGTTAACATTCGGGGTGAATTTGGATCTGATGGACCTTTTAGGATATCAAATAAAGGTCCCAATTCTCCTGTTGGAATACCTAGATAAGGTCTTATCCAATTTATGTCTCCTAATAACTTTTGAAAGTCATTAAGTGATTTGAGTTGATCTACTCGTATTTGAATTTTTGGTGGACGGACCATGGTTGAGGATAATAGAACTCCCAAATAATTAATTGGAAAATTTAATTGTACTTTATCTATTGCTATCTCTAGATTATAATTTTTTAATAAGTTTGTAAGTGTGGCATAACATTCTAGCAATGTGTTTTTAGCTCTGTGTGCTAATAATATGTCATCCATATAGTGAAATATTTGTAGCTCAGGATTTTGATTTCTAAGTGGCTGGATTACTTTGTTAACATAAATTTGACACATAGTTGGGCTGTTAGCCATCCCTTGAGGGAGTACTTTCCATTCATATCTCTGATCAGGACCTTCATGATTCAGTGCAGGGATAGTAAATGCAAAACGTGGACTATCCTCAGGATGAATTGGAATTGAAAAAAAACAATCTTTAATATCTATAACTAAAACATACCAAGTTTTTGGCAAAGCAGACAACTGAGGAATCCCCGATTGAGCAGGTCCCATAATGACCATTTCATTATTAATGGCTCTTAAATCTTGCAATAATCTCCATTTACCAGATTTCTTTTTGATGACAAAAATGGGAGTATTATGGGGAGATACAGAAGGTTGTATATGTCCTTCCACTAATTGTTGTTTGACCAGATCATGGGCTACTTGTATCTTTTCTTTAGTCAAGGGCCACTGAGGGACCCATACTGGTCTTTCTGATTTCCAGGTAATTTTTATTGTCTCAGTGGCCCTTTGTGAAAATCCAACCCATGTCTGTCTGTTCCTTGATTTATTTGTATTGGTGCTGCTATACCTTGTTCTTGTTTTTCTAATCTTTTTCCTTTCCTAAAACCTTGTCTAGCCATAATAGTGGGTGCATTTTGATTGATATTATTTGTTAATGTCAAACCTAATTGATCTAAGACATCTCGTCCCCATAAATTTACAGGAAGATGATCCAATACATATGGCTGTATAGTTCCTTCACATCCTTCAGGATCCTTCCAATCTAATACCATTGCACTTTTATCGGGATTATTCGCCACTCCTAGGCCTCGAAGCGTTTGAGTGGCTTGTTGTAATGGCCAATGTTTTGGCCATTCTTGACGAGAGATAATGCTAAGGTCTGCACCTGTATCCAGTAGCCCATTAAATTCATGTCCTTGAATATTTAGTTTTAGCATGGGGCAAGAATCTAAATTTAAAGAAAGCATAGCCCAATCTACACCTGTGGAGCCTAATCCCTTGGAACCTCTTTCTACAGTATGATTGGAAAATTTATCATGTAGGCTTGGTATTATTAGTAATTGTGCTATTCTATCTCCTGGTGAAATTACTGATATACCCTTTGGAGAACTGGCTATAATTTTTATTTCACCTTCATAATCGGGATCAATTACCCCAGGACTTATCAAAAGTCCTTTTAGAGTAGAAGAGCTGCGTCCCAATAATAAGCCTACTGTTCCTTTGGGAAGAGGTCCTTTCACCCCTGTGGGAATGATTTGAACTCCCATCTCTGGAGTTAGTACTGCTCTGGCAGAGGCGCGGATGTCCAACCCTGCGCTCCCTCTGGTTTGTCTGATGAGGGATCTGATGCCCTGGGCACTACCCTGATGGGGTTGCTGGGGTTGCTGGGTTCCTCCAGAGCTCCGTATATTTGTGGTTTGGGGCCCCGGAGCATTGGGGCCCCCTGTCCGTTTTTTGGCAACGGAGCCCGATGCCTTTGTCCACGATATTGTGGATAAAAACCTTGTCCTTGTTCGTTTTTTGATAATGGAGTACCCTCTATGGTGGTTTGAGAACGGCATTCATTAGCCCAATGTCTCCCTCTACGGCATCGTGGACAAATACCCGGTATTCTATTCCTTTGATACCTAGTATTGTTAAACCCTCCTCCTATGGGGCAATTCCTTTTAAAATGTCCTGCTTGTTGACAATTGTAGCATGTTCTTAGCCCGGCATCTAAAGCCTGTTTTACTGCAGCTGCCACAATTTGCCCTTGTTCATTAATGTCTCTGGCATCTAAAGCCTGTTTTACTGCAGCTGCAACAATTTGCCCTTGTTCATTAATGTCTCTGGCATCTAAAGCCTGTTTACTGCAGCTGCCATGACTTGCTCTTGTTCATTAATGTCTCTACACAATTTAATATATTTGTTTAAATCTTCCTGTTTCCATGGTCTAATGATATCTCTGCACCAACGATTCGCTTGGTCATAAGCCAGTTGTTTTATTAATGGCATTGCTTGTTCTGTATTCCCAAAAACTCTGGTAGCTGTTTGAATAAGCCTATCTACAAATTCAGCATAAGGTTCATTAGCTCCTTGTATTATCTTAGATAATTGACCTTGTAAACCTCCATGTCCTTGTAAAGTCTTCCATGCCTTAAGTGCATCTATAGCAATTTGTGCGTATACACCAGGATCATATGCAAGTTGTTGCTGCCGATCCTCATAAGGTCCCTTTCCTAACAACATATCTAGATTTCTCTGAGGATAACCAGCTGCTGCATTTCCCATAGCTGTCTCCTTGCAAAATTCCTCATTAGCAACCTTCCATAACAGGTATTGTCCTCCAGTTAGCACAGCTTTACACATATTAGCCCAATCTGCTGGCGTCATGTTTAAGTTGGTAATGGATTCGATCAAGCTTACAGTGAAGGGTGCTTGAGGACCATAGGTTGTTACAGCCTCTTTTAGCTCCTTCACTGTTTTGTAAAATAAACCCTGGTGAATTCGCTGCCCTCCTACCTCAAATACAGGGCATACTTGAGATCCTGTCTCAGGATCCCAACTATCAACTGCGGGGGTTGGGAGTCTCTTAGCATATGGAGGTGGTGCTGTTGATTGGACACTTATGCCCTCTGGTGATAGAATGCTGTTAGTAGCAGTCTCCTGTAGAGGTGGTGCTGTTGGTTGGAGACTTTCGCTCTCTGATAGAAAGGTGTTATTAGCAGTCTCCTGTTGTAACTTTTCCCCTGATGGCTTTTTCTGCTCTAAACTTCCTTCCTCTGTCTCACTAGCTTGAAAGACCTTCTCTTGTACTTGAATCTTTTCCTCATTCTGACTAACTTGAGAGACCTCTTTTACTTGAATCAATATGTCTTCTCCTTCCTCTACCTTTGTCTGATCTGAAGGCTTTGGACTAAGCAAACCAGATACGTTCGCCCACAATGTCAATGTGCCAACTGGCAGAGTCCCTGGGTTGTACTTTTCTATTCTTTTTAAATCTTCACCATGATGGTTCCATTGTGATATATCTAACAACTCCTCCTTAAAAAGCCATGGGCTATATTTTTGTATTGTATCAACGTATGCCCTGAGTATTCTTGATTTTACTGAGATGCCTCCTTCGTCTAACAATTTACTTAACACTCTTTCGGTTTGTTTTTTACTAATTGCTGATCCCGTATTTCTACTATAATACAACCCAGCAAGATAACACCAAACCAAACCGAGACAGAATCCAATAAAAATGGAACAACAAAATTTCATTATAGCCTTTCTATCCTCCTGACATGTGCATCCGTCCTTTCTCCCTATCTGTTCCTCAGACGCAAATAGTTTTTCCTCAGTTGTGAGCGGTTTTTCTTCCGTCTCACTCATCTCCAGGGACTGAAATGTCCATCCGACCTTTCTCCCTATCTGTTCCTCAAACGCAAATAGTTTTTCCTCAGATGTGAGCGGTTTTTCTTCCGTCTCACTCATCTCCAGGGATAGGCAACTTAAAACAAAAATGAAGCAAAACAAAAGAGTAAACTTAGAATGGCTACCCATCCTCTCGCCCTGCCCTCAGGGGCGAGCAGTTTACTTACCCTCAGTCGCTCCCCGTGCGAGCCACCAAATGCCGCAGTCTGACTGGGCACAATTCAGGAGCCACTTGTCAAAAGAAACAAACTTTATTTTTAAAACTACAAACGCCAAACAAAACAGCTCCTCAGGAAAAACCCTCAGAGCCCAACTGCCACCACCGGCTTCCACAAGCCTCTCCCACACACCAACCACCACCTCCCACAATCCTCCTGCTCTTGAGGCCGATTGGCTAGGTCGCGTGGGCGGAGCCAAAGAAGTCCCCCAATGAGCAGTTCCGTAGTCTGAAGGGCAGGGAAACAGCCCAATGAACATGACTGCAGAGGAGCCAATCAGCTAGATGTTGCTGGGGCCACTGTGAGCCAATCATCAGCTGGCAGCTTGAAGGGCAGGGAAACAGCCCAATGAACATCACCGCAGAGGAGCCAATCAGCTAGATGTTGCTGGGGCCACTGTGAGCCAATCATCAGCCGGCAGCTGGAAGTTTGCTGGCAGCTGGAAGTTTGCTGGGGCCCCTTTGGCTGTGGCTCTCAACACCTCCCTAAGATTTGAAGCCAAAGTTATCAACTGAATTTCAGTCCTGGAAGCCATAATGAGGGGATCTGTCTGAGGGGACATCTTGGTCGTCTGGCTCCCAGAGTCAGGTGGACCTTGTCTATACTCTCAACTGGCACAAATAGGGGAACTTTATTCATCATGCATTTGTTCTTGGGGAAACAAAATTTTAAAATTCCTCTTCTTAGCTTATCAAATACATTGATGAGAAAAAGTAAAGAGTTAGAATTGTTTACCAAAGAGAGAGCAGAGTAAGAGAAATGGCTTATAATAACCAACATGTCTCAGAGTTATTATACAGTGGAAGATGACCAAGTGTCCTCCAATTCTTATTGAGGACAAAAAGAAAAAGCAAAACTTAGGTACACACAATGGACTTAGATTTGGTGGAAGTAGATGTTGTAAACTTATGATTCATTAAAGTTTCCCTAGAAGAAATGTATTTGAAACACAAGTTATCAACACTTAAAAAGTTCATTTCCCTCTACATGTTTGAACATAGATGAAAACACACAGACATTGACACTTAAAAGGGAAATCACAATGATCATAATCTACACAGACTCATGAACAAGGTCACTAGATATTTCATCATTGTAGCAACTGAAGGGCAGGTGTTTGGAGCGGCAGTATTAGACATGATGGGCTGTGTTATGCTACAGTAACAAATGAGCCCAACATTTTTACATATAATAACAATAAAGGTTCATTGCTTACTCATTCTACACATCCATGAAAGCATTCCCAGCACTTCACATATCCTTTCTCAGAGACTGAGGCCTCCACCATCTTCTGGTCAGCAGGAAGGGATACATAGGCTAAGTCAGACTCTGGTCTTAAAGGCTTCTGCCCCCTTCACTTTGTTGTACACTGCATTGATCAAAGCTAGTCACAAGGCCACAGAGATCTTACCATGTAACTGAAAAAGGGCGGAAAGAGACAGGGATGAACTCCTTTGGCTTCCTCCCTCCCTCCCTAAGATTTGAAGCCTCCCTAAGATTTGATAAGGAAAATTAGATTCTTTGTGGACAGCTTCATCACTGTCCTAGATTTACTAGAACTTTCTACATTTTTAAGTGATCTATAAAGTGCAAGATTTATCCCTAAAAGTATTTTGTGATTGTAACAGTGCTTGTCCTCCAAGATGGACTACCCTGGGAAGCTTGAGACAGAGAAACTGCCAACACTCTTATTCCTTTTCCATCTAGAATAGCTTATACTTGAGCCTTCCTCCAAGCATAGCAGGAGATTAACTCACTTTTCAACATATCTTTATTTAATCCCAACTAAGTGCCAAGAGCTAAACATACAAAGACAAAATAAAGTAAAATCTCTACTTTTAAGAAACTGATAATCTGGTTTCCTATGGGGTTCAGGGTCTGAAGTAGGGTGTGGATTGGATAGAGATTCACACAGAAGTTATCAGACGGAAGGGGCTTTGAAGAAGCCACAGGCCCAGGGATCTGGTATTCCAGCTGGACCTAGGAGCACACACTTTGGCCCCTTCTTTTGCATGCCTCCTGTCCACGTAACACGTGTCATCCTTTTTGTCTTGTCACATTCTGGTGCATCAGCCTTCCTATGATGACCCTCCTTGATACTTCTGCTGCTCCCCCAATCTCTGGTTCACCTCTCATCATGTCTGCCTTCAACTTTTCTGTTTTCTCACATATCATATTTTCTGTCTACAAACTCCCCTCTGCCTGGCACCCTCCCCTCTCTCCCAGCCTCCATGTTAACCATGAAAATTCCTCTTCCTAAGGGGCCTTGCCCAACACTATTTCCTCTCCCTTCCCTAGGCACTGGGCCATTTCCACCCTCCTGGCACAGTTTTGCAGTAACTCATTGGTACATCTGTCTTCCTCTTTGGACTGTGAGCCCCCTGGTCCTGTGAGGGCCTCTGAAATCCACATGAAGGTTTTGGGTCTTTATCCTGACTGCCATGGGCAGCCTTGGAAAAAGGAGAACCAGGTTTGGGAAAAGATGAGTTCAGATTTACCATATTCAGTTCCAAATGCCTGTGAGTTATCCAAGTACAGAGGTTGAGTAAACTGATAATTGTCCTTTAATATTTTTTCTCCTCTTGTTCAGATCCATCCACTTTTAGCAAGGCACAAGGTACCTAGAATAAACTGTGTTCTCCAGTTTTTCTTATGCATGACTAAGTTGTGGCCATTAGTTATAAATGAAACTGGTGGTACTACTTCTGGGAAGTATGCTAGAAGAGGATTTTCTTTTTTTGTGTGATTTTCCTTTTCCTGCTGGTTGGAATGTGGACACAATGGTAAGAGCTAGACCAGCCATTTGGGGCTGAATGTAGAGGATAGAAAGCCACAGGCTAGGAGCTGGGTTCTCATGATCATGGAGTTGTCTTGCTGGCCTTGGACTGCCTGACCTGGTCCTGCTTTGGCTTGCATCACTTATCTCTTAACTTCTTGAGCAGCGGCCTCTGTGGGTTCCTTGTCCATGCCAGGCTCCCTCCTGACTGCCTATGCTGTTCTCGCTGCTTCTATCTCCTCTTGGACTGCCCGGAGCCCACTCACCTCTCCAGGCATCATCAAAGACTTCCAAGGTTTCAGAATAAACTTTCCTAACATTCTTTGCTACTTTCACTTTCCACTCCTCTTATAATGCTAATCACAATGAGAATTTAAATGATTGTTTGTTGATAATTCTGGTGACTAGGTACCACTTGTGTTCTACCACATTCCCAACTTGTAACAAACTCTCTGCACTTGTTCCTCAGCATGGCCCACAGTCCACAGAGGGCTATCACTGCAGAATCTCAGTCCCCAGGCCTGTAGACTCAGACTGCATGTTAACAAGATCCCCAGACAAGTCCTATGCACAACCAAGATTCAGAGGCACCAGTCTACTGCATACTAACCTTAGTAGTAGTAGTGATAGTAATGTTTACTGGGTTTTGATAATGCTCTGGGGGGTATTCTAAGCACATTACCTGTATTAACTCTTGTATCTCTCACAACAATCCTATGAGATGGTTATAACAACCCCATTTTACAGGTAGAGAAACAAAGGCACAGAGATTAAAGAACTTAACAAAGGTCACATGACTAGTAGTGGTAGTAGTCGTAGTACAGTAAAAGAGAAGCAAAAAAACCATCTACTACCTGGAACAGTTAAAGGCACATGGCATATACTTAACATTTTAAATAAATGCTAAGAGGGCTGGGGATGTGGCTTATTGGTAAAGTGCTTGCCTAACATGCTGTGAGGGCCTAAATTCAATCCCCAGAACTGTCAAAAAAAAAAAAAGTTTAAATAAATGTTAATAAGTTGACAACTGAGATTTGAACCCAAGCAGACTGGTTCCAAAGTCCCTGCTCTTAACCACTCAGTATGTGATGAATTTTGTCAAGTGCACCCTATAGAACTTCCACTGAATCTGACGTACTGTAGACATCCACATTTGATGAATGATTATGGCTGAATAGGTTGTATGGTATAATCAGAGTGGGCTGGTCCCTCTGGAACCTAGGTAAAGAGTTTGATGTAAAGAGCAGCAAAAAAGGAAGAAAGTGGTTTGGAACTATCAGCTCCATAGTGACAAGAAACACCTTGAAGTTGGAGACTATGCTTTTGTGCACTCAAAGCCTCACAAGCCTGATGGATTACTATAAATACTAATAACCAAAATGTCACTGGTTCTTGTCTCCATCAATTCCCACATGCTCTAAGTATCCCGTATTTTTCTGAGATTACACAGAGTATATCTGACCAGTGCTTACCAATGACTTTGTTCCTGGCAGGCACTGCCACTCTGTTACTTCTTAAGAGGCACATTGGTCTCTTGGAGCACTTCTGTAACTGTGCTGTGGATAACCAGGTCCCATTATCTCCAGCTGCAGCTGATGTGCTAAAGACCATTGTGTAGTCAAAAAAGAATACCTCGGCCCTTCATGCCATATACCATTGGGAGCTACTCCAGCTGGACTGCATGTGTACAAATGCTTTGCCAGACTTCAAAAAGTCCTTCTGATCTCCATAGTGTTCAGGTATGCATGCTATGGAACCCAGGCTATAAGCCAGTCTTGCTTGGGACCAGTGTTGGATCGGATCTAACCAACCATGTCTGAGCCCCTCTGTCCTAGCAACTTCTACCCTACAGACTCCGAATCCCTATCAAACTGATTTTTGTAAAGTATCCACAACTTTGTCAGGAAGTCCCAAGTGATTCTAAGCATCAAACCTAAATTTCCCCCAAACCTGCTTTTCTACCATAATAACCTTATATGTTGAACTTTTGTTTCAACAACACACTCTGGAATGTATGTGCATGTATTCAGAGTGTGAATGAATGTGTCCATTATCTCTTTCTACCTTAAGCCTATGATTCCCTGGATGTTCACTACCACTAATTCCTTAGCATAAGGCTCCAGGCTCTTTAGCTATAAACCTTATGAGAAAGTGTCATTTCTCCATTTTATAGATGAAAAAACTGAGGATCAAAGAGATTACACAACTGTCTGAAGGTCATATGGTGTCCAGGATAGAAACCCAGTACCTCACATGTGTGAGGCAAACGCTTTACCACTGAGCCACAACCCCATACATTTATCAATAAACAAAATTTATTCATACCCAAGACAAGTCTCTCCCAAGAACACTGTAGACTTTAACCCTGCGGGTCAACCAATGGGATTGAGACCCCTGTCCTCATAAGGAAACAAGGCGAGGACCTGGCACAACTTTAGAAAAGACTAGCCCTTTGCTCCTTTCTCCTACTCACGCGAGAGTTTCCTTCACCGAGGCCCCAACTTGGCTTTGAACTGGGCAGCCGGCTAGGAACTTGAGCGCGGGTCCAAGCCCCGCCCTTGACCCCGCCCCTGGCCACTCCTCGCCGCCGTCGAGGACAGTCCATATCCGCCAGTAACCGCCATTTCCTGTCCAACTCTGGGCGCCGCAGGTCAGTGCAGTGAGGTGGGCTGGGGTCTCTCCTGGTACCTGGGCTGGCTTGGCTCTCAGAGCTGAGTGGAGGCAGCCAGATTGGGCCTCAGTGGCTGGGACGGCAACCGCCGAGGCTGGGACCTCCGTGGAGGGCACCGCGTCGGTGAACGCTGGGGGACGGTTGCCAAGCAACGGGACGCGAGCGCTGGAGCGCAGGCCCAGTTGGTTCATGCAGGAGCGCGCAACGCTTTTACCGTCGCCCTGTGCTCATCCTGGGGAAGGTGGAAAGGGCCAGACAGCGTGCGTCTTTGGATCCTTGCGCGGGAGCCGAGGGGTTGGATGGTGCACGAGGTGCCGAGCCTGTCTTCTGACCTTTTACCCTTGGGCAGGTTAATTCACGTCGCACTTCCTCTGTTCTGAAAGAGTTAAATATTTGAGCTGGGAAGAACAGATAAGGGCCTCACACTTGTCACCCATTGTGCATCTAGTGCTATACTAATCCCCAAGATGACCCCCAGATTTATATTGCCGTTTCTGTAGCACAGAGGAGGACTCTGAGGCTCTGAGGAGTTGTGGCATTAGCCAGGATTATAATTTGTAACTTGTGGAGATAAGGACTTGGACTCAGAGCAAATAACACAGCTTGTTCCTGGCAAAGTTCTAATTTGCAGTTGTAGGTTTCTTACACTACTACCGCACTAAACCTGTGAATCAAAATTAACTACCTGGAGTGTATTTAAAGTATACAGTCCTGGGCCCTATTCCAGGTTTACTGACTGAAAATCTCTGTGGCTAATTCTGAGGAATGTGCAAGCTTCAGATGATCTTTATAGGTGTGCAGATGAACCTTTGGTTACCACTGAGCACACCGTGCAGCCTTCCCACTCAAAACCAAAGGTGAGGTAGTAAATCCAAAGTACCTTGGAGAGAATTTGAGAAGAGATGCTGGTGCAATGTGGCATCAGGTTCGAATCCTGCAGGCAAGGATTCACTCCTGGAAAAAAGCTTCACTCCCGGAAAAAAAAAACAGAATCATTAAGTGTGGACATTGAAATGCACATTGTCCCATCTCTGGTTACCTGTTACACCACTAGGTCCAAGCTTCTGACTCTGGGTCTTTTCTGACCAAAAGCAGGAATTAGTGCCCTCTATCCCTGGTGTCCTATTACCTGCTCTCCTTCTCCCCAGGTCCCTGAATCACAGTGGTTGCTGTTGGCTTTAGAGTAATTATTTGCAGAGCAGTTTTTCTAGCAAAGGGAGCTGGCAGCTTTCTGAAGTATTGTCACAAATGAGTATCCCTTGGACTTAAACAGCAGTCAGAGTGAAATGGATCACCCTGCTGTTATTCATGACATTTATTTATAAACACAAATATGTCCTAAACAATAATCACTTGGCTCTTGGTTTTAGAAGGCTAATAAACCTGACAGTTCTGTTTAGTGTTTTATTAATTTCATCATTTATCCTGCCTCCCTTAGGGATTCTGGTCTACAATGGCTGATGATCAAGAGAAAGATTTGCAGAAATTTCTAAAAAATGTGGATGAAATCAGTAAGTAACAGTAAATCATATACAAATTAAATTTCGCTTTGGAGAGGTGGTGTGGCTAAAGAGAAATGATTACTCTATGTTAGTTCCTGGGTTGTCTGACAGATTTATGATTTAAAGAAAAAAAATGTAATTGAAGTTGAACAGAAAAAATATTGAGAAATTTATATTATAGCCTCAAGCGGTATTGTCTGCTGTTAATTGGTAGCATAGAAGCTGTTAACCTTCTGATTAGAATTCAGGCTGACAGCTCTCCTCCATATTTTGTTCCCTTTCGTCAAGAGGAGCTGCTCTTTTCTCATCACCAGTGAGCCTGGCTGTCCCTTCAAGGAGACCATTGATCAGTCTGGGAGCCCTTCTGTTTTAGAGTAGAGCCATTTCTGCTCTTGAGCTGCAGATGCAAAATGAAAGGCTTTCCCTCAGAGTCCATCAAAGGACCTGGATGACTTATGATCATTATCCTCTTCTCTTCCCCTCTTGGCAAGAAGACCCTTCTGCAACTTGAAGAAGGGACCTCAAAAAAAGCGTACTCTGATCCCACACGTTGCATTCAAGATTCTAAGCCAGACAGCTCCTCTTGAGATTTCAGGGAACTTGTTCCATGCTAGAAACAGACAAGCCAACAAGAAAACAACCTGACGTAGTAAATAGAAATACTATAAAGTGCTGCTTCCAGTGGATTGTATGGGTACAAAGAATAAAATGTTTTTAAAGTAGTTTGGGTAATCTCAAACTGATACATACTGGTATGTTCTTTATGTCCTCATGGACCGCTCCTCTGCTCATCCTTGAACACTGGTCCATGAGTTCTGGCCCTGGCCCACTGCTCTCCTGCCTCTTCACATGGATTGAACTCCACCTGCTTGCTGGTGACTCCTGCATCTAAATTGCTACCCAGGCTTCTTTTCAGAGCCTCAGCTTCTATGGTCAACTGCCACATCCACTGTGTCTCCAAAATACCCCAGCCTTAGTGTGTCCAGAATTGAATCATCATCCCTTTTATCCTCTGCTCTCTTCCTTCCCAATAAACCCTGCCTTTCTTAACTCCCCCTCCCCCTAGAAATCTAACCCTCTCCACTCACCTCCAATCAGCCTTGACCTTTGGTTTCTCTGCCCAGCACCATCCTCTCCAGCCCTCTCTTTGTGCCATTCCTCTCAGCAGACTTTCAACAACCCCCTAATTGTTGTTTCTGCCATCAGCTTTGTACTTCCCACAGAGTAATGTATCTAAAATGCAAATGTGGGCCAGACACTTCTCTGCTTGGATTCCTTTGCAGTCAAAATAAATTCCAAACTCCCATCAGGACCTCAGTCCTCACATGACCTTGTTCTTACCTTTCTCATCTCTTCCTACCTCACACTTAAGCAGCAGCATTTCCTCTGCTTTCCCTTCCTTTTTTACCTGTCTTTTATTCGTACTGAGAATTCATTTGGAAATTATTTATACTAGTGTCATCCACTAGAACTTTCTGTGATGATAGAAATGTCTGATAATCTGCACTTTCCACTGTGGTAAACAAACTAGCCACATGTGACTAGTGAAGATCTGAAATGTGGCTAATATGACTGATGAACCGAATTTCTCATTTTATTTCATTTAGAACAAATTTAAACATAGAGCTACAAGTATAGATTCTATACATTTATTTCTTGGGCTTCCACTATGTTGAGTGTTGCTAAACACTATAGGGTATAGTAAAATAATTATTTTCATTTTTTTTTATATCTATAGTTCAGTGAGAAAAACAGTAAGAAATTTTGAGATGATATATGACACAAAGAAAGACATGTAAAGTACAAGAGAGAGGATCCCAGTTTGGAGGATCATGTTAGTTTTCTAGGGCTGTTGTAACAAAATACACAGACAGCATTCCTTTTACAACAGAATTATTATTATTTTTCACTGTTCTGGAAACTGGAACTCCAAGACCAAAATGTTAGCAGGTTGGTCTCTCCTGAGTCCTCTTTCTTTGGCTTATGGACAGCCTTTACTTGCTGGGATTTGCATGGTCATCTCTTTGTGCATGTTCTTACGACGACAACAGTCATATTGGATAATGGTCCTACCTTTTAACCTAATTGAATCACATCTTTAAGGCCCTTTGTCCAAATATAGTTACATCCGGATTTAGGGCCTCATCGTAATTTTTTTTTGGGGGGGACGTGGGGAGGAAGACACAGTTCAGTCCAAAGCTGTGGTAAAATAAGGTTTGCCTGAAGAAGTGAAATAACTGAAGAACAAGTAGGAGTTGGCCTTTGGGGAGAGGATGAGAGTCTTCCAGATTGGAAATAAGAAGGTAGGGAAGCTGGGTGCTGCAGACAGAGTGTGGTACATCTTAGAAAGGGAAGGAATGGACTAGAGAGAGGAGAGTAGGGAGAGAAAGGTCCCATCTGAGTGAGGAGAGGCCAGATAAGGAAGAACTTGGAAGCTGTTATAAGGAATTTGTGTTTACCAAAAGCAATGGGCAGCCTTTAAAGGGGTTGCTTAGAACCGAAGCATGATCAGATTTATGCCTTAGAAAATGCCCTTCAACCATGGTGTGGAATGTGGACTGGAGTGGAGAAGGAAACATACGAGAGATGTGAGGAGGCCATTACAGTACTGCAGGGAGAAGAGATAGTGGCTGCGCTGGGAGTGATGGCAGTAGGAATGGACATAATAGACAAATTTGAGACATATTTAGAAGTTATATTCAAACAAGCTTTGGCGTCCAATGGCAGTGGGGGTGAGGGAGAACGAAGACTCAAAGGTGAGTTCAGAGAGTTGAATGGCAGGTGGAGACTAGGCTATTTGCTGAGATAGGGGCATTTGAACAGACTTATGAGGAAAGAAAATGGACATATTAGGTTTGATGAGTAAGATCTCTTAGGAAAGATGTTCAGAGAACAATTGGCTCTTTTTTCTCCTGAGCCTGGGAGAGGCATGACTGAACTTAAGGACACAGAAAAGTTAAACCTTGAGAATTGGAAAGTGCTATTCAAAATAGATGCTGAATATTAATATCAGACAAAAAGACTTTAAAGCCAAGGCCATACATTTTTTTTCAGTTTTATATAAGGATTAAATAACAAAATTATTTATATTTATGATGTACAGCATGGTGTTTTTTAAAATTTTTTTTATTCTAATTTGTTATATATGACAGCAGAATGCATTACAATTCATATTACACATAGAGACCACAATTTTTCATATCTCTGGTTGTACACAAAGTATATTCGAACCATTCGTGTTTTCATACATGTATTTAGGGTAATGATGTTCATCTCATTCCACCATCATTTCTAACCTCCCTTCCCCTCCCACCTCTTTTTTGATGTATGCATATGTTGTAAAGTGATTAAGGCAAGCTAATTTAACCTATTCATCACTTCATATACTTACCATTTTTTCTTGGTGAGAGCACCAAAGAACTATCCCCTTAGCAGTTTTAAGATATATAGTATATTGTTGTCAACCATAGTAGGCATGCTGAACGGTAGAGCTGCAGAACATTCTCCTGTCTGACTGAAATTTTGTACCATTTGACCAATATCTTCCTGTTCTTTCCACCCCCAGCCTCTGATAAACACCATTTTTTTAAATCTTTATTTTATTTTTATGTGGTGCTGAGGATCGAACCCAGCACCCTGCACGTGCCAGGCGAGCGTGCTACCGCTTGAGCCACATCCCCAACCCAACACCATTTTACTCTGCTTCTGAATTCAACTTTTTTAGATCCCACATATAAGTAAGATCATACAGTTCTTGACTTTCTGTGTCTGCTTATTTCCTTTAACATTGTGATCTCAGCTCTAGCCATGTTGTCCCAAATCACAGGATTCTTCCTTTTTAAGGCTTAATAGTATACACAGACCTACACTTCACATTTTCTGTTTATCTGTTGGTGGACAGTTGGAGTGATTCTGTGTCTTGGCTACTGGGAATGATACAGCAATGAATATGGAATGTAGATTCCCAACATACTAATTTTAATTCTTTTGGATACATTTCCAAAAATAAGATTTCTGGATCATATACTAGTTCTATTTTTAAATTTTTTATTTCAAGCAAGACTTTAGTTCTAATTCCAAAATAAACCTATCAAAATATATGCAAGGTCTCTGTGGAGAAAATCACAAAATTACAAAATTTAATTGAAACAGATCCCGGTGGTAAAAGCTGGAACAATTTGAGTAACAAAATCAACATTGTATTTGGTTATCATACAAAGTATAAAATAAATTCGATGAGTTCATACTGATATATATAATTGAATAAATAAATAAGTAAGACAAATCTCTCATTCTGATGAATTCCAAAAAATTTATGTAGATCTCCTTCTTTAATGAGGTGGAGCAAGACTTCCCACCTCATACATACAAATGAGATACATTAAGTGGCTTGCTTCTAAAGAACACAGTCTGACAAAGAATATGGAAAAATAACTTTACAATGGAAAAGAGCTGATAAGCAAACAGTATTAAGTAATCCAGGTTAACATGATAAGTCATGTTAATAGCATGTACCCTTGATATGGTGTGCTTTGGTCTTCCTTCCCACAACTGTAATCCTAGACTAATCATGAGAAACATGTCAGATAGACCCAAATTGATGACACTCTACAAAATGCCTGGCTATCACTTCTGAAACTATCAAGGTCATCAAGAACAAGGAAAGTTTGAGAAATTGTGATGGCCCCGAGAAGCTGAATGACTGAATGTAGTATGGAATGTGAATGAGATCCTGGAACTGAAAAAGACAGTAAAGAGAAACCAATGAAATTAGAATAAAATGTGGAGTTTAGTTAATAAAAAAATTAAGTAAAAAACAAAATAATATCCATATAAATGGAGACTTTTTAAAATCATGAATGGGAAGATCCATTTGGTAAAGATATCAGTTCTCAAATTATTTCATCTAGTCAATACAATTGAGAACAACATCCCTAAAGTGGTTTGTGCTAAAATTCAATAAGGTGGTTCCAAAGTTCATATGGAAGAATAAAGATCAAGAAAAATTAAGAAATTTCTATAGGACAAAAAGGAGGGAGAACTCTTCCTAGTCAAATTCAAGATTATTATAAAACTACAGTAATTATAGCATGGAGGTTTAGGGTTGGAAAAACAAGCAGTCCAGTGGAAAGGAATGAAGAGCCTAGAGCAGATTGACAGCAGGCTGACAAGGACAAGACACAATCAGTGGAGAGAACAGTAGCCTCCACAGATGCTCCCATGTTACACAGAAATCAACTCCAGGTGGATCACAAACATTAACGGGAACAATAAGCCTTTAGAAAGATGAGACCACATTTGTAACCTTAATGGCACAAAAGATTGGTGTATATAACATTAAAATTAAAAGGAAATCTCTTTGACAAAAGTTTCAAACAAACAAAAGAAAACACAGTTCATACTAAAGGAGAAAATGTTTACAAATCCATGTAACCAGTTTAGAATATATCAAGGAATCATATAAAGATTTACAAAAGGGACAAATGACCAGTAAAAAATTTGCCAAAGATAGGAACAGATACTTCACGGAAGAAGCTGTCCAAATGGTCTGCAAATCAATAAGAGACTTAATCCCAGTCATATTCAGCAAAATGCAAATTAATGAGATACCTTTCTCATCCACCAGAGTGGCAACAATGTGAATGTTTGATATTAGCAAGCTTTGACAAAAATGTGGAGGAATGGGAAGACTTTTTTGTACATTGGTGTAGCTATATCTTAATATATAACATGTGCACAAGGTAATGTATGCATACAGGTATGCTGTATTTATTTGCTGTAGCAAAAAATAACCTGGATATCTGTTAATAAGAGTGGATCAAGTATGGTACATACAATGATTAAAGTGAATTATCTGGAGCCAAATGCACCAAGAACAGATCTCTAAAGCATACTAAGAGGTAAAGTAGGTAGCAGAAGAATGCACATTCTATAAAGTTGTTTATTAAAAAGTATAAACACACACATATCAGATCCTCTTTGGATTGGGAAAATGGTCATGAATTCCCTTCTTCCTATCAAGGGTGGAGTCCTGGATTGGCCATGTGACTTGTTTAGCCAAACTGATGTTTACAAACATGACACAAACAGAAACCTAAAAGCACAAACATTGGGGCTTGCTTTCTTGGCTACCCGTGCTGGGATGAGATACCCTTTCCCTAAATGTTCCTATTGCTCCAGCCAAAGCCAGACAACTTTCCCAAGCAGAGCAACTTAGATGACTGATAACTGAAACGTGAGCCCAGCTGAAACTCGGAGAACTAGCAGCTAAGTCCAATTCAAATGACTGACCCAGAGAATTGGAAACTAAATAAAGCTAGACAAATGGTGTTTTTCAGTCAATAAATTTCAGGATGGTCTGTTATACAGCAAAAACTCAATGGTACAAATATTAGACAGTAAAACATGCTGGAGAAAGTATATATATGAACTGATAGATGGTATGGAAAAAAGTACCTCATTTTATGAATATTTAAAGTATTTTACAACTAAAATTTGAAGCAACTTTCCTTGGAAAGTTAGTGGGAAATGAAGAAATGGTAATGAGAAAGTACCTTTAAGAAATTATTCATGTACAGAGGAGACAGGGGGGTTGGGGGAGTTAAAGTGTGTAAACATCTGGGGAAGCTGATTGACTGGGCTGGAAATATTGCCAAGATGGAATAATTAATTGGTGATGCAGGGTTCCTGTTCATGTTAAACAGGATGGAATGGGATCCGTATGATGGGATCCTGAGCACAAGAAGAGTGATAAACCTCACTCGGGAGGAGGGACACCTTTTCCTTGTGGTAGGAAGAATGGATGGATGTAGATGTAGACAGTTTTATAGTTTTGATGACAGGAAGTTGTTGAAAGTTATTGATGTCAGCCCTTCCCTCTTTGAATAAATTAGTAGGATCATCTGTTTGGGATAGTAATGTTTTAATTGCAAAAAGCTTGAAAGTTCTTGGGGATAGTAGAATGCCTTATTAGTAGGATTGATGGCCATCACTGAAGGTCCAGTGGAGTTGAGACCAGTTCTCCCAGGCATCTTTCTTTCTCTGTAAGTACCCAGCATCCCGAATAAAGGCTGAGAAAGGTGGATCCTTGGATTCATCTAGAGTTGGAACTTTGTGTGGCTTATGTGAGATGGGAGGGCAGGATGGCTGCCAAGGGGCGGACTGTGGAATCTGAGTTTGGAGGCAGTACTATGAAGATTATTTTGTGATCTCAGAGATGCCTGTACCTTACTCCCACACAAGATTATTAGTTCTTTTAAAACAGGATATTTTTATTTATCATTGTTATCTGCAGCATTCAGCATAATATCTAACTCTGAATAAGCTCTCCAAAAATTATTGTTGAATTGACTAATGGCTTAAAACTATTCCTTGAAGCCCAGAGTTAAATTCTTTTGTAGCTTTTTCCATGCAAAACAAATCCTGTTCTGAATTGTTTCATATTGGTTCTAATTGCTCTGTTTTGTTTCCCATTGCCTTATTTTCCTTCTTTAAGTTCTCCCCCATTAATTTTATACACTGTCCTTCTAATGAATGGAGTCTTTCCTTTTGAAGACCTCTTTTGATTGATTCACATCTGATTTCTCCTCTAGCCACTTTAATTCAGGAGATGAATTCTGATGACCCAGTTGTTCAACAGAAAGCTGTCCTCGAGACAGAGAAGAGACTACTGCTCCTGGAGGAACACCAAGAGGAGGACGGGTGCAAGACCACCTTGAACAAGACGACGATCAGTCCTCCACAAGCCCCTGCAGAGGTTTATTTTTCTATTTCAGTCTTATATAAGTAGGTACAGCAGGAAGACCTGCATTGAGGCAGTCATTTAATTTCAAGCTATCTGGTGAAGCTGAAATACTCTCTCGTTTCTTAGATTTACCAGATTCATTTTCTACAAGGAAGTATAAACTCTTGATTTTTTTGCCCCCTTGATCTTTCTGGGTCATCTATAAACAACTTTTGGGTTTGTTGTAATGAGAGTTTGGCCTCTACTCCCTGAGCATGTATCCCATATTTAAGCTGTACTGTTAAAGTAATAAATTCTACTAATTCATATTTCCAACTCAGGCAGCCACAGATGGCGTCCCGTAACCTGGATACCCTTGCTTTTCCAAACTCAACCCCATAACAACTGCACCCGCAACCAGATCTCCTAATTTAAAGCAAGCTCCCTAAATCTTGGACCTTTCCATATTAGTGGTTAAAGGAAATGACTTGTCTCCTCATTTGTAATCAATTTGCCTTCTTGGTTTGTATACCTAAAAATCAGAGAGTGGTTTTTGAAATTTGTTTCTTTGTTTTTATGAACGCCTGTGTCTTACAGAATGCAGATGAATTAAGCCCAGGTAAGGACAACATCTCTTTTCCCAATGAGTATTATTTGTTTAGGATCACTTTTTTTTAATTGATTATAACTTCTAGACCTTTAAATTATAGCTTCTAGGCTTACAAACAACCAATGAATAAAATCCACTGATCACACAATTCTGGTACTAGTGGTCAGAGGGAAAAGTACTCAAGACGCTCAAGTACTCCTGACCAGTCTTCTGTAAACTGACTTCAGTTATTATACATCATCCAATTTACTCTTAGGGAATTCAGATATTTTCTGTCTTGCTCAGCTCCACAGCTCATTATGCTAAATGGAACCAAAAAAAAATGTCTCTCTTCAAAGAAAAAAATCTTTTAAAAGACATAATTCAAATTTGAAGCATAGTCATAGCCATCATGTATAATAATACATCACGCAGATTACCATTTAATGTCAAATTAAGAAAAATGTCATTTTAGCTGCCTCAGAACCGTGTGTGTGCATGTGTGTGCCTGTGCCTACGTGTGTGTGTGCATGAGAAGTGTGGCTGTTAAACTCTAAAGTAACTCTTTTTGGCATTTGAGTTAAAGAACTGATTATAGTATTTGGGTTTTTCTTTTGGCTGTTTGAAATTACTGTGCCATCAGAGGCCTTCTTGGCATCTGTGGAGAAGGATGCGAAGGAGCGAGCCAAGAGAAGAAGGGAAAACAAAGTCTTAGCAGATGGTAATTATCAGTCTTTACTTTTCATTGCTGAACGATTCATGCTGTAGAGAGCATGTGAGAGTCTGTTATGATGTTTGAGGAAATTAAAAGTCCCAGGCAGAGGGTTCATCAAGGGCCTGTGGCAGTGGGATCTGACCAGGCAGAAGTCATTGGGGGTCTGTTCTCTGCTCCTGCATCAAGGCACAACCAGTAGGACACAGCCTTAGTCGCCCTCCACAGTCAGCCTATCTCCTAAAGCATATGGGCTTAGGGGATCAGATTCCTGAAGAGTGCTTAGAAAGTAGGGAGGGAAGGGAGTGGCTCCACCAGTAGCCTGAGGTGTGTATTATGTATGAGGTGTGGATGAAGAAATCAGAAAGAAAAATGAAATGAGAAAATAAAATTGTGAGAAAAGAGGGGAGAAATAAAGGAAAAGAAAGACACATGTCGTGTGTTGGGGGTGAGAGACCTATGCCAACAGGTGCTTTCAGTTTCTTGTGTCGCCAGTGGTCTGTGTGCTGCGGATCTGCATGAGTCCATATTTGTTAGAACACTAACTATGGGACCTGTTTATGAGACATTGGTCTCTGTGACAGTGTTGGAGTGGATCTGAGCTTTGATGCAAAAAGAGTCACTTTCTCTAAGTCTTACAAAAAAACAAAAAAACAAAAAAAAAAAAAAAAGAAGAAGAAGAAGAAGGAAACAAAGAAGATAGTCCTGAAATACGTGCAGAGAGAAAAGAGTGTTAATTGCCTTTTGGGTCAATGGCAGCTAAGATCTTCAAGTGGAATTGGAAAAATCAGGGAAATGGAGTTGGGAAGAATTTTCTAATGTACAGTGAGAGCTCAGTTGTATGACTGTTATTTTCATAGCCCTGAAAGAAGAGGGGAATGAAGCCTTTGTCAAAGGTGACTATGAAACGGCGATCCTGCACTACAGCCAGGGCTTGGAGA
Organism: Urocitellus parryii; assembly: GCF_045843805.1. NCBI lineage: Eukaryota > Metazoa > Chordata > Mammalia > Rodentia > Sciuridae > Urocitellus > Urocitellus parryii. Next base: position 100,301,399 of record NC_135534.1, read on the forward strand.
AGCTGAAGGACATGAAAGTGTTGTACACCAACCGAGCCCAGGTCAGTGAGCTGCGGATTTACCCAGGGTTCTCAGAGAATGGTTGTCCCTGAAATTGAAAAACAGTTGAAGACAAAACTAGATTTTTTTTTAGGCTTTACCAGCCTAACAGGTAAACCAACTGTTTACCAACTGGCCCTTGATTTGTATGTGAAGTGTACCAGTTTCCACAGTATTAATACCACAATCTACTTTTAAGTCCCTGATGGGAGGTCACTGGAGGAGGAGGACTGGGAGGAACTGCGTAGCATCATGGCATCAGCTCCTTCCACAGAGTACATCCTCCCCAGCACATCCCTGAGGATGACCGGGCGCTTTCCTATGTGGATAAAGGAGAAAACCAGTAGAATGTAATAACCTGCGAGACCTTGTCATTCTGCCACCACTCAATTCCACTGGCCTCCTCTTTTGGTGGTAGTCTTAACTCCTAAAAGCTATTCCCTTGTGACTGTCTTATTCATCATATCCATCCCTCTTTAAGATTGAAATCCTGTGACTGAAGTAAATTAGGTAGCTGATGGAAATAGAGCCAGTTTCTCAGAAATTTGGATTTTCTAAAATCCCTTTCATCTCAGATTTGTATCATATGGGTTCACAGTCACTTGGAACACCAGGTAAAAACCATCACAGGTGTTCATTTCCTGCTACTTAATTACGGGACAAAGCTGATAGCTCTTAGTTGAAACAAGAATGTCACCTGTGACCCCATCATTGAAAAGTAGTTGAGTTTTTATGGGGTAGAGGTCTCCTTGCTCAGGCCTGAAAAACTGGCAGATTCAGGGCATGATTGTCTGATTGTTAGGACCTGTCAGCAAGGACCCATGTGAGGTGAACTGGATGCCATGTCATTCACCAGAGGAAGAGTCTGCAGCAGAGTCCCTGTCAGTGCCAATCTCTGTAACTCAAGATTAAATGTCTGGTTGGGGTGTGTTGAGGAAGAGTATGGAAAGCAAGAAACAGGACATTGGGAAGCCAGAGTCTAGGGAGTGACGATGTAACCTCATTAGTTTAGCGGTTTGAATACATCGAACTAGAGTTGAGGTGTCATTTATCTACCTCCATTTGTGGAGAAAACTTGTTAAAGGAAGTGAACTGATAAATAAGGTAGCCTAAGGCCGATTTGGCAGTTTACATTTTATCACCCTATCACCTTAACTAGACTATAAATGTGAATCTTTTGAGGGCAAAAACTGCTATATCTTTCCCCCCAGTGCTCTATTTATAATGGACATTCCCTAAATTCTGATTGAGTTACATAACATTGGAAGCATAATAAGACCATTTAAGGAATTAAGCTTCTGTTGATGATTCAGAAGAATCATTTAAATGTAAGCAATTAGTATAATAATTACATTTCCTTCTTGTTTATCACCAATTTGGCCCCTAAAAACATCTACCTACTGGCGCTTGTTCAGTCTTGTTGCTCTGAAGTGATTCAAAAGCAATAAAATTGAATTGTTTTTAAAATGTTATATAATTCAGACTTATGTCTAATCGGACTTCCTAATTCATCTAAATTAGTTACATTTTTTTACTGTACTCAATTTTAAACAGTTTTTTGATTAATTCTGAAGAATCACATTAGGAGTGAATGTGGATAAATTTAAGTAAATGCGATGAAAAGCTTTGGGAAAGTAATTTCTCCCAGCTTTCCCGAAGAGAAAGCTTATTCAGAGACAAACACAAAATGTGTTGCCTAGTGTTAGGCATCATTTGAACCATTGACTGTTTTTAAAATTCCTCCCCTGTTTGCATGCAGGGCTAGAAAACACTTAATAAGGACCCTGTGAATTGAATGTTGCTTGCTAAAGAAAAAAAAAACTACCCTTTTATCGCTTTGTTTTTCTCCTGAAGCAAGTGTTATGATCAATAGATTGCTGGGGGTAATTTAGATAAATCTAGAGTTTAATTGCCATTTGGCAAAAGTAGTTCTTCTTAAATGTGGAAAAGCAAAAGAGAATGGAAAAGTTACAGGGTGTTGAATCCAAGCCTTAAAAAAAAAAAAAAAAAGGAAAAAAAGGACAAAAAGTAAAAAGCTGTGTGGTAAAATTGTTGAAGCCCTGGAAGACTTTTTCAGGGTCTGCGTGTATCCTTAATCAGTGTCATAGAGTCATGGCTACAGTTGTCTATAAGGATGCTAAGTTCTTCCTCACATCCTCTGGCTTTCAAATGCAACCTAAGACCCAGAGGAAAGGATGGTGTTTTATAGAGCAGGCAGCTTAAAGGGTTGTCTTCTTCAGTTAGTACAGAGCCCTGAGATAATGAAGGAACAGCACTGCAGCTTCTGTTCTGTGGCAGGGAGCCACACTGCAGAGATTCATTAACTGACTGTTCCCTGCTCCTTCCTCACTTTGGCTGAGAGCTTAGATTCGCCCATGAGTTCCAGCACTGACCTTGTAATTGGCCTGTTCATGTAACTATCTCATCTTATTGTTAAGAATGTCTCGGTGCCTTGGCACAGTTTTGATCATGGAGAAGCCTACTTGTGTTGGCTCTATTACTGGTGACTGATGGGACCCTAGAAAATCTACTTATCCTCCAGATGCTTAGTTTTCCTTTCTTACATGGGGTGATCATTGTTACTTCTTGGGGAACTCTAATCTTTGTAGTGCTCCTCAGTAAGAATTTATTGGCCACTTACTGTGTCCAGTAATTAGTAGAGAGCTTATAGTAGTCATTATGCTTATCTTTAAACAGTCTTTCATTTTTTTATTTGCCCCTAGTTCCGGAAACTTTAACTGATTTAAATCCTCAAGTTGGTTTAGTTTAAGTTCATTCAAATTCTAAGTTAATTCTTGAATGTCAAGATTTTCTCCAATTCTTATCTTTAAACAGTCTTTCATTTTTTTATTTGCCCCTAGTTCTGGAAACTTTAACTGATTTAAATCCTCAAGTTGGTTTAGTTTAAGTTCATTCAAATTCTGAGTTAATTCTTGAATGTCAAGATTTTCTCCAATTTCAGAAAAATTCCAAAAGAGTTTCCAGACACTTCTACTGAGGGCTCTTAAATATCAGCCTGTTTACTATATTTCTTCCTTTCTGATAGGTTCATAAGGACAGAGCAGAATGTTTTCCTTATTAATTTTTGGTAACAGCATTACTGAGATGCAATTCACATACCACATAATTCACCCATTTGAAGTGTACAATTACTAGCTTTTAGTATAAACACAGAGTTGTGCAACCATCACAATCAATGCTTGAACATTTTCTTATCTTCAGAAGAAATTCCACGCTCTTTAGCTGTCACTCTCTACTCTTCCCAATCTCCTCCTAGTCCCCAGCCCTAGGCAACCACTAATCTACTTTCTATCTCCATACATTTGCCTACTCTGGATATTTCATATAAATGGAATCATATGTTTATCCTTTTGTGACTGCTTTCACTTGGTATACAATTCTCAAGGTTCATTCACACTGTAGTATGTATCAGTTCTTTTTTTTTTTTTTTTTTTTTTGGTGAGGGAGGAGTACCAGGGATTGCACTCAGGGGCACTCAATCACTGAGACATATCCCCAGCCCCTATTTTGTATTTTATTTAGAGACAGGGTCTCACTGAGTTGCTTAGCACCTCACTTTTGCTGAGCCTGGCTTTGGACTTGTGATCCTCTTGCCTCAGCCTTCCAAGTCACTGGGTATATCAGTTCTTTATTCCTTTCCATTGCTGAATTATTTTCCATTGTATATTTTTCTACAATATTTTTGTTTATCCATAAGTTCATAAACATTTGGACTCTTTGTACTTTTTGACTATTACCAATTGTTCTGCTATGAGCATTTGAGTACAAGTTTTTATGTGGATTTATGTTTACAGTCTTCTTATAATCTAGTTACAGGTGTAATTGCAAAGTCATTTGGTAACTTTGCAGTTAACCACCTGAGGAACTGCCACACTTTTCCAAAGTGACTGCAGCATTTTACATTCCTCCAAGCTGTTCCAGTTTTTCCATGTCATTTCCAACACTTGTTATGTTCTGCCTTTTTGATTCCCTTTATTATTTGGTGTCTTTCTGGAACATTCACAAACAGGGTAGCCTCCAGAATCTAGCTCTTCCTTTGCAGATGTGGTTATTGTGCTGGACATTTTCTGTTTGTGCCTCTCCGTCCTTCTCTGCTCTGCTCTGTGACATGGGGGTTGGCCCATGTAGACTGATACCTTGGCTTCCCAGCCCTTTTGTTTCCATTTAGGTTCAACCATTGAGGTCAGAAGGAAGGAGGAGAGTGAGACTGGGATACTTATTCTGGCTTTTAGCTCCAGCAAAGGTCTCGGCTCATGTCAGGCACTTCGTTTCACACGGATGTTGTCTCCTGTTTTCCACACTGCTCCCTCTTTCTGCCTCCCCAGTTCCAGCTGTGGTGATGGCTGCTCACTGCTAGCCCAGGTTCTGTAACATCCCTTGCCGGTTCCCCTGAGCCCTGCCCTCGCCTTCCAGTTAGTCCTTGTAACAAACTCCTTGCTTTCCCAGTGTTTCCTGCTGGGATCTTCCTGATTCAGGGGACAGCAATCACTCCTCACCACCCTTCTCCTTCTATGTTGACTAAAGACTGTGTGTTGCAGAGTTGTGTGTGAGTGTCAGCTCTTTGTGTCATTACAGGCTTATATAAAACTTGGAGATTACCAGAAGGCACTGGGGGATTGTGACTGGGCTCTGAAGGTAAGAGAATATTTCCATTCCCCTGTGATAGTGTCGGGCTTGCTGGGCCAGATGTCTTAGTCCTGAAATGGGTAGAAGGGAGCTGCTAGTGTATGATGCTGGGAAAGGCTCTGCAGACAGAGCCTCAGTTTCCTGACCTATCAGGTGGGATAGAATAGAATTGTTGCCAGGGTCCCGATAATGCACGTGAAGTACCTGGCTCCTATTAAGCACTCCAGAGAAGCCACGTCGTTATTGGTTTTTTAAGGTTTTATACTGTGGCAGCTCTTTCTTTCCTATTGTGTCATCAGATGCTTTGCCCCATGCCTTGGTGGCAATGACACCTCTCTGGAGCCCTGGAGCTTGTTTCTGCAGTATTGCCATTCTTCCTCATCAGCTTGTGCATTTCCCCTCCAGCCCTAATAATTTAGAACTATAGCATGCTGTCTTTGTAGAGGAATAATCAGAAGAATACTTGTTGTTTGACTTCAGTCAAGCCTCAGGCTGTACATGATATTCCCTCTGAAATCTGCCAAAATAATCAAAGGTACAGAGAAGTAAGGAATGTTCTGTTTGATTCCCTAAAATGGCATGATCATTTCTTGGACACGTTATTTCAGATGACTAAATATTTAAATAGCCCCTTATCTATATTCCTGTTACTCTGTCACAGGTGGCTTTAATTAAATAACCAAACTAGTACTTTTCAAATTTATGCACAGAAGTTCTAAAACAGAGGAGAATGAACTTGAGCCCCTGGAGGGTCTACAAACAAGAAGCATGAAATTTCTTTTTCATCCTTGGGAATTTTGCATGGCACTCCATAAAAATTTTCTTTTTGTTTTAATATAACAGTATTATTTTAAACAACTTAGAATCAAGGAAAATCGAGGAGATGGGAGAATATACCAGGTATATCCCATAGAATTTAACTCCTTGGAACAGTACACCTAGCCTAGTCTAATGATCATGGCCTATACTATGAGTGCATGTCCACAGCAACCTACTGGCTACATCTATTTATTTTTTATTGAGGGGGAAACGAGAGAAACAGGGATGAGCTAGAAATTCACCTCTGCCTATGATAGTTCATAAAACATGCAGGATCCTCCTCCAAAACCGACATCTGGAGAATCTGGTTTCTTTATCCCTTAGGAGATATAGTGTGTGATAAGCATTGCCCTATTGCATTGTGGAGGTTCTTTAAGGTGTGAGGGTTGGTTGCCCAAAGCTGAATAGTAATATCAAGTAATAATATCAAGTCTTTGCACGTCTAGCATAGATCCTCTAACCTACTTTGTCACCTTGATTGATCATGATTTCTCTTTTTTACCACCATTCTGTAAGGGAAGAGAAAGGCAGGGATGTTTTGCTTGGTTGTTGCAACAATAACAGCAAAACCTGTGATTTGCTGCATGCTCACAACATCCTGTCCTGTTCTGTTCAATACCACTGTTTTCCCTATTTTTCTGACAAGGAAGCTAAGCCTTGGAGATGAATTAAGTAACTTAAGCAGGATCAGAGAGCTACTATGGGTCTTACTGTAAGTCCATGCTCGTAACCATCTATTGTAAATGGTCTTTCTCCTGAAACTTTAAACCCCTTAATCCCTGGGTGTAGATCTCATTTCCCTTCTGTGGAAGAAACAATATCTCCAGGAATCTCTTTTCTTATCTGCAAGGACTAAAAAGGTAAACATACCCTCATGCTGACTCAGGAGAACACACTGGCCTGCTCCCAAATGTTAGCTGAAGCACAGTGTAATTAATGGTGAAACCAAGGCAAAGTAGGCCCAATGGAGCTGACATTAAAAAACGCTGACACTCAGCAGCCAGTCTTGTTAAATGCCCAGCAAGGCTTCCACTTGAAGAGGTTTCGTAAACACTTGGAGGTGTGGGAAAAGATGCACAAGAAATTCTAAAAACTAGTGACAGTTCTTATGAAACCATGAGATCAAAAAAAGTTTCACTTTCTTTGAAAGTCTTTAAAATATCAGTAGCAATCATCACTGGCACTCCATTATTAATAGGATTAGTGCTTTCATGCCAATTTAATATTTTTTGGTATCTTTGAGTTGGTAGAGATAAGCTCCTGTGATATTTGAGGACTGATGTCCCTTGTGGAGGAAGATAAAGCCGTGAAGTTTGGTTCAATTAGTAAGAATCGTTCCTTTCTTGGTAGAGCACTTCCTACATAAATGAAATGTGCCTTCCTCTGATGGCAGGATTCCTTTAAAGGGAAGCTGAGATTTACTCAAAAAACTCCTAGCAAAGGCTGACACACCATCAAAGGAGAAAGGCCCAGTAGTAAGAAAGTCAGTGGCCCTTTGCATGGGTATCAGAGTTGGCAAGGTCACAGCTACACCCAGTTCTTGGTGACTCAGCCTATGGCCAGGGCCCTGAGCTTGGGGCTCACTTGCCTCCTCTGTGTAACCCCAGTGCTCTACCAGGGAATGTGCTGAGCATTCATGTCTCATGAGCTTCAGTGCTGGATTTCCCATTTTTCCTTTGAATGTTTCTTTCTGCATCCTCAGTTTTGCCCTTCAAGAATTTTAAGTTCATAGCTCTGCTCTTTGCCTTTCTTCACTCATCTCCTCTTATGAATACAGCTGTTATCTCTGCAAATGGCTCTCTGGCCTCCTTACCCATTCTCTCCCTGACCCCCAGCCCCAGGGCTGCTTTAGAGGCACCTTCTACAAGTGTCCATTCAGTTGTCTTGGCATCATTGAAATCTAGAAGCCAGCTCTTCATCCTCCCACTCAGCCGTCCCCTCTACCTTCCCTCAGTGACCTCAGGATATATCATGTTCTCCAGGCAGCCACACACCGAATTTTGACTTCACACCCTCCTTTAGCTTTACCATTTAGAGTTAGTTGGTGCTGGTGTTTTTTTGACATAGCTCTGGTTTCTGCACTTCCTTCCACTCCCATTGTCACCATGACTTCAGACATTAGCCCTCATTCCATGTGAGTGTCTGGTATCCTCACTCATCTCCCTGCCTTTCCCTCCTTTGGTCAGTTCTGCATGCTGCCTCCATCAGTGACTCACCCTTCTCTGGCTTGGCACTCAAGGCCTCCATATGGAATCATGTCTGGCTCACCCTCAAGCCCCATCTTCCCTCCACCCAGCACCTTCCCCTCAATCTCAGCTGGACTATCCACAGAAGCCCTCTGGACTCTCCCACCTCCAGACCTTGCTCAACCCCTTCTTTCTCTGTCTCCTCTCTTCACTTCTCCAGTCACTCAAGATCTGCTTTAAATCCCACCTCCTTTCAGACCCTGTTTATACTACATCTCTTTAGACCAGACTTACTTCGACTGAACTTTTTCAATAGCATTTTCTATAGCATCTATATGCTTTTATCTATAGCACACTTATAAAGGAGATTTGATATACTTTTTAAGCCCTTCTTGGGTCTCAAGTTTATAAATGGTCATATTTCAGATTCCAGCTCTTCACTTACTATCCAGGTCATGAAGCTCTCCACCCTCATTTTCTCATCTGTAGAATGAAGATAGAACTGTGCATGCTTCACTGAGGTATTAAAGGGAACTATCAATTCAGTGCCTAGAACATGGAGTGGACTGAGAAGTCCCATGTGCTCTTGTCATCGTTACTTCCATTCCCTTACCAGGAAAATGCAACTCTGCAGGCCTCTTCAGTCATTCTTGTTTCCTCTCTTACTACTGTTCTCCTTTTCTTTAAATCTTCTCTTTTGCTCTGAAATGAATTGCTGTTGTTGTAACCACATCAACAGCAGCTAACCAGACCAATCAAAGTGTTTTACATGATTCTTCCTCATTTCAACCTGTGCATTAAGAGAAAGATACTATTATTCTCTTCACTTTCCAATGTGGAAAATAAGTGTCCAAAAAGGCAGGTGACCTGGTCAATAGCCCACTTCTACAGTGAGTGGCAGAACAAGGATTTACCCAGAATACTTTAGACTTCTGAGGTGGACCGTGAACCTCATTAAATCTAAACCCTAAGGAGCACCTGATCTGGCACAATGCCTTGCACCTAAATGGGGGTCAATAAAGATTAACTAACTGGATATTTTAAATTTCAGTTCATGTCTGTGCCAAATCATTCCTTGCAGAATTCTAACAATCATTGACATATTCTTAGCCATAAATTTCAATCCTGCCTCTTTAATAGGGCAGCCCTTTGGATCTTAAATGATATGAAGGTGGGTTCCCAATTTATCTGGGGATAGTACCTTCCCGGGGCCACTAAGATCTACTGGTAACCGCAGTTGTTTTCCAAGAATCAATTCTCTCTATTCTAATAAACTAGTAGTTCTCAAGTTTGATTGCACAGTTACATTACTTAGAGAACTTAAAAAATTATTTATGCCTGGGCTCCATCCCAGAGAATAATCTAATTGGCGTGGGGTGCAGCCTGATTAGGAATTCTAATGTTTACTTAGTGTCAAGAGCTCTTCTAAGCTAAGACTTTCTGGTTTGTTTCATGAATAGGACTCATTAAATGGAAATGAAAACTGGCAGGTATCATTAATTTGATAGAGAGCTTACTTGTGCACCCAGGCTCCTTGCAGGCATCAGATGCCTAGAAAAGTTTTAATGTCAACTCAGATATTTGTCCTGAGAACCAAGCTCTACCTCACTCTATTAGCTTGGCAGGGAGGGAAGTGGCTAATGATTTCAAATCTTCTGAAATATCTGATCAGTCATTCTCTTTTATGCAGTGTGATGAAAAATGCACAAAGGCATATTTTCACATGGGAAAAGCCCACCTGGCCCTGAAGAACTATAGTGCGGTAAGTTCTGAGAGGAATGTAAGTGGCATGTTTCATCACAAGAATGTTGCTCTGGATTGTCCCACAGAAGGACCATGGTCCTCCACATTGGTTAGGTATTAGTCCAGCCGTTAGTGTTTTCCAAGGTAAATCTCAGGATCTTATAGGTGGGAAGGATGTTGGGTGTCAGCTAATGCAACCCTACCAGATGTGGGAATCTCCTTGGCAACATTTTTTTTTTTTACCAGTTCATTCAACTTCTGAAGAGAAAAGACATAGCAAAAAGAGAAAACAAAATTTATTTTAATCTCATCCCCCAAAGCCAATCTGTCTGTCTTATATACACAAATGTGTGCTAAGATACATGTTCTTAATAACAGCTTTATTGAGATATAATTCATATACCATACCATTTACCTATAGAAAGTATACAATTGATGGGTTTTAGTACTTTCACAGAATTGGGCAACCATCACCACAGTCAATTTTCTGACATTTTTTTCACCTCTAACCTGTACCCAATAGCAGTTACTCTCCTCAACATCCCCACCTCAACCTTGAGCAACTTCTAATCTTTTTGCCTGTTCTAGACATTTCATATCAAATAGAATCATACAATATGTTGTTTTTGTGATGGATGTTTTTTATTTAATAAATGTTTAGTATACATCAGTTTTTCATTCCTTTTTTTTGGGGGGGGGTTATCAGGGATTGAACCCACTTGTGCTTTACCATTGAGCCACATCCCCATCCCTTTAAATATATATATATATAATCTCAATATATGTATATATAATCTCAATATATATATATAATCTCAATATATATATAATCTCAAAATATATATATCAAAAAATATATATACATTTTGAGATAGGGTCTTGCTAGGTTACTTAGAGCCCCACTCATTTGCTGAGGCTGGCTTTGTATTTTCGATCCTCCTGCCTCAGTTCCTTTTTATTGCCCAGTAACACTCCATTATATGGGTATATTATTATGGTTAGGATGTGAGGCTTCTCCCAAAAGCTCTGTGTGAAACAATGTGAGAAGGTTCAGAGGAGAAATGATTGGATTTGGAGAGTCTTAACCCAACAGTGAATTAATCCCTATGGGATTAACTGAGTGGTAACTGGAGGCAGGTGGGGTGTGGCTGGAGGAAGTGGTTAATTGGAGGCATAGCTATGGGGTATATATTTTGTATCTGGAGCTGGAGTTTCTCTGTTTCCTGATGTGAGCTGCTTCCCTCTGCCACACTCTCCCATCACAAAGTTCAGCCTCACCTTGAGCCCTGAGGAATGGAGCTCACCCTCTGTGGACAAAGACTCTGAAACCATGAGCCCTCAAATAAACTTTTCCTCCTCTATAGTTGTTCTGGTCAGATCCTTTAGTCACAGCAGCGAGAAAGCTGACCAAAACATATACCATATTTTATTTATCCATTTTGATGAATATTTGGGTGTTTTCCATTTTTCGGAGTACTTTGAATAATGCTGCTGTGAACATTCATGTATAGGTTTTTAATGTTTACGATCCTTTTAGGTATATGTATCTATGGGTAGAGTTGCTGGGTTAACTTTTTGAAAAACTGCCAAACTGTCTTCCAAAGTGGCTACAGCATGCTGCATTCCTACCTGCCTTGTATGAGTGTCCCAATCACTTCACATCCTCTTTGGTACTTGTTATTGTCTTTCTTCTCTATTATATCTATTCTAGTGGGTGTGAAGTGATTTCATCATGGTGTTAATTTGCATTTCCCAAATGACTAATAATGTTGAGATCTTTTCATGTGCTTATTGGCCATTTGTATATCTTTTTTTTTTTTTTGAGAAATGTTCTTTTCAGATCCTTTGCCCATTTTAAAAGTAGTTTTTACCTTTTTATTAATGAGTTTGTAAGAATTCTTCATATATTCTGGATACACATTGCTTATCAGATATATTGATTTATAGATGTTTTCTTCCATTCTATGTATTGCCTTTTACCTTCTTGATGGTGTTCTTTATAGCACAGAAAATTTAATTTGGATGAAGTCTTAATTACCTATTTTTTCTTTGGTTGCTTGTGCTTTTGGTGTCATGTCTAATCCAAGTAATGAGGATTTAAACCTGTTTTCTAAGAGTTTGATGGCTCTGATCCATTTTTTTTAATATGGAGTGAAGTATGGGTTCAATTTCATTCTTTTGCATGTGGATATCTGATTATTCCTAATACCATTTATTGAAGACTATTCTTTCCCCATTTGAATGATTTCAATCAGTTAATCATAAATAGATGAGTTTCTTTCTGTACTTTGAATTTTATCTACAAGGGTATGCTTGTGCCAGTACCACACACTGTCTTAATTTCTGTAACTTCAAAGTAAGTTTTGAAATTGAGAACTATGAATCCTCCCACTGTGCTCTTTTTTTTTCAAGACAGTTTTAGTTATTCTGGTTCTCTTGAATTTTCATGTGAACTTCAGGATCATCTTGTCAATTTCTACAAAGAAAACACATAGAATTTTGATGGATAGTACATGAATTCGTAAATTAATTCAGGGAATATTACCATTTGAAAAATATTGTTTTTTAATCCATGAATGTGGGAGATCTTTCCATCTATAAGATATTAGATATTTAAAGGAAATGGCTTCATATTGTACATTTTCTTTAAAGTTACTTTGTGAGATTGAATCGTAAAACTAATACAGGTTTATTACTATGAAGTTGAATAAAAATATGTGAATAAAGAAATTATTAGTCTTCCTCCACCAAATTTTATTTACTCATTCAGTTTAATCAGTTCATTCAGCAGATATTTATTGCCTGCTTCCTGTGTGTCAGGCACTGTCAGTGCAGGTAAGAACACAGCAGCAAACAAGACAAGTCCTCGATGTCATGGAACATACATTTGTGGCATGGAGACAGTTGGGAGACAGAAACCAAATAAGTAGAGGTGTAGCATGTTAGAGGTAGTAGGTTTAATGTTAGGTAGGAATGAGTACTACTGAGAAAAATAAATCTGGAAGCAGTGAATGTGAGATTGGAAAGGCCTCTCTGAAGGAAGGCAGAGAGTGAAGTGAGCAAACCATGGGATACAAAAAACAGGAGGACTCCAGGCAATAGAGGCTAGAATGAGGACAAGGGGGAGAGGAAGAGGAGGTTAGAGAGCCACAGGGCAGGGCACAAGCTGGTCCTGTAGAGTTTTCCAGGCATTTCAGCAGAGGGCCTTGCACTTTGAATAATCTACAAGCCATTTCAGCAAAGAGTGGCATGATCTAACTTGTATTTCGAAGGATTACTCTGACTTCTTTATGAGAATAAATTTTGCCATGGTGCTGAGTGCCATGTGGTACATCTGTAATCCCAGTGGCTCAGGAGACTGAGTCAGGAGGGTTACGAGTTCAAAGCCAGCCTCAGCAACAATGAGGCACTAAGCAACTTAGTGAGATCCTGTCTCTAAATAAAATACAAAATAGAGCTGGGGATGTGGCTTAGTGGTTTAGTGCCCCTGAATTCAATTCTTGGTACCCTGCCCTATCTCCCCCCAAAATAATTGGCATGGCAAGATGCTAATAAGAACAGAGATAAGATAAAATAAGAACAGAGAACCAAGTAGAAAGAAGTCTGTATAATAGGAATAAAGCATCCAAACTAGAGGTAATGGTGACCTGATCTAGATGGTGATGATGGAGGTGGTAAGAAATGATGGGATTATGGCTACATACTGATGGCACAGCCCACAAAAATTGCTGACAGATCGAATCTGGGGTTGAAGAGACGCTGGATTCAATGTATAAGCTTTTATCCGGTGACACTACTATTTTATTTTAGTGTTGATGTGTTTTCTCTAATTATCTTAGTCTTCTAGATAAACCTTGAACCTTCAAGATATCTCAGAACTGGTTTTTTTCCTTAGTATTTTTCTCTTGTTAACTGGTTGGATTATCCTCTGGGCATTTCTTACATCCCTATAGATAATATTGACTTAGCCCAGAAATCCCCATGATGTGGAATCTTTCTTGTTCCAGAAATTTCTTATCCAACAGTTTTCTCAATGGGAGCCCCTCCCTGGTTTCTGGCTGAGTTAGCTGCAGCCAGTGAGTGGGCCCCTGTCCGCTCTCTGAGCAGTCTGTGTGTTTTACGAGCAGCCCTCTTTTCCTATTCCTGAGTCTGTCAACACTGTCTCCAGCTTTATTTATTTGCTAACTCCCCATGGGCATATCTGTCAGGTAGACTCCTGTTTTTTCTTAGAGCAAATATCATATCTAAGTTTTACATTTACCTTATGATTATTCCTGTCCCAGACAGACATTATCCACAAAAGTGTAAGACTGGATATTTTTCATCACAGTCTATATCTGACAACACAACTTTTTAAAATGAATTTTGAAATAATACCTGGTACCATACAGATCCAGAGAAGCCTAAACAACACGTCAAATGCACACTGTGTTTTTCATGCCTGCTTCCTGCATTTGGAGCAGGAGGAGGCCAGGAGGAAATAATGAAGAAGCCAAGCCCTGTAATGCCCTGTATCCTTCTTGTAATCACAGCTACCCGCTAACCACTCTTCAAGGTCTTGTGTCTGTTTTCCAGTCTAGAGAGTGTTACCAGAAGATCTTAGAAATAAACCCCAAGCTTCAGACACAGATGAAAGGTGAGAATGCTCCTGCTGATACCCTTCCTTCTGATCTCATTTCCCTCTGTGCTCCTCCCAAGGGTGCCTTCCTACCGTCCCTGCCCTTGGCCATGAGGCCACAGCCTGGCCTTTTCTATTCTCCAGCCCTGTGTTAACAGGTCTGCTCTGCTCCTCTTCCTTCTGTTTGCTTGCCCCAATTTTTGCTTCCTTTTTTCCTATGTTTTCCTCCTGTAGAGACTTCTCATCTTCTAAGTCCCCAAGATGAAATGTTTAAGACTCTTGGTGTAGACTTTACATTGTTATTAAAGTTCTCTTGCTGAAGAAGAGTTTCAGTTATTTTCATGTGTTTATGCTTCTCAGCCTCCCATCTGGATGGAGGAAAAGAAGGAAAGAGAAGGAGGGAGGAAGAGATAGGGAGAGGAAGGAAAGGTGACATCTTATGGGGTGTTGTTGATTGTTAGGGTTTTGTTTGAGTTTGGGTTTCTCCTGCTTGTTTTGCTAGAGTACCTGAACCAAGTCCATCTTCAGGAGAAGGCAGACCTTCAAGAGAAGGAAGCCCATGAGTTACTGGATTCAGGAAAGGACACAGCTGTGACAACCAAAAACCTCCTGGAATCCCTTTCCAAACCTGACCAGATGCCCTTGTTCTATGCAGGGGGGATGGAGATCCTGACGGAAATGATGAAGGACTGTAAGCCAGAGATGTGTTCTTTCTCATGCGTACTGTCAGTGTGAAGGGATAGGTTTTGGAGGTATGGCTTTATAAGGCAAAGAATCCCTCTGTCCCTTATACAAATATTGATTGAAGATGTACTCTAATATATGTGCTAAAGGGGGTGCACAAAAAAATACCCCCACCCCTCTTCCATCCTCTCTTCAGACCATGCATATCCTCAGCACACAGACAGTAACCACCACACACAACAAAACATAAAACACATGCTTGACACGCACTCATTCCATATGTATTTATATTATGTTCTCACACCGTACACGCACACTCACTCCACACATGTACACACACCATAAGTACTGGTATCAGTGTACATCTTCTACACACAGCTAGTCCTCACATGTGTTCCACACACCCCACACATTCCTATGCCCACCCTAGACATTCTTTATGCACACAACCTCCTCCCTGTAGAGAAAGAAAAGGTAGAAGTTTGTAGGATAAACTGCCCTGTTCACACCAGATACACTTAATGACTGCTTAGAATGTGAAGAGAGTTTCAGAGGAAGCATTGGCACTCCTTCTACTAATGAGAGCTGTGCTGCTTCCTTTTACCAGCTCTTGTAAACATTGATGCCAGGGCTTAAACAATTTTTGTTACTTGTACAGAATGTTGCTTGCACAAATGGATGGCCATCCCTGGCTTGCCTTTGTGTACAATTCAGAGCACTCAAATACCCCCTCCAGCAGTTTTTGGGAGATTATAGGTTCCTCTCTAGAGCCTGGAAATCACTTCAGAATAAATATTTAAGAACAGATGGGAGTGCCAGTCCTTTACAGTGGTTAAGCAGCTCCCGGAGGCTCTCTCTAAGGATTGCAACCTGATGAATTGTGCCACTTACCCATGATGCCACCCCAGTTCTGCTCCTTCTCTAGGTAGTACCTCTGACTGCAGCACTGAGTGGCTGATGACAGTTACATTTTTGAAGTGTAGAGGTATTTGTTGCTGTTGTCAATTTGGTGATCTGGATCTGCCATATTAGGAGTTAGTGATCAGCTTGCTGTGCTGTGCTGGACACCAGCTGGACAATTCAGGAGCCTGATTTGGTTTCCTATGAATTTGTCTCAGGCACAGAGCGAACTTTATTCAGAATACACGGTGGATTCCGCATCATCAGTGACAATGAAGTCATAAGAAGGTAGGGATGTTTGGGAAGATAACCCAGCATCAAAGCAAGGAAAGAACCATTTCTTGGGAATGACCACACATACAGTGACGGTACTGTGTCCCTGCCCCTTGTTCAGCAGTGGTGGCCCCTCCAGGATCCCAGAGCTCCCACACTAACACCCTTGAGGTTCCTTGAGGAACCTTAGGTCACTTGAGTCATGCTGCAGCTAGCAGTCGGAGAGGAGGAAGAGTAGGAGAAGAGCCAGGGCTCCTCCAGGCACTTCAAAGTCAGAGAAAAGACCATTCTTGCTGGTTTCCCAAGATTGGTATCTGTTCTTTTCCTCTTTTAGAATTTACTAATCACATCAAGAAGTAGAATCAGCTGGGTCTTGGCCATCCATTTAGAATTTCATCAGAATAAATTACCAACTGGTAGGGGGTGATTTGCTGAACTTATTTGCATTTAACATTTCAGCTATTCTGGTATAATTCCTGAGGCTTAGGACCCTGACCTGGGCTTGAGTTGCCAGCATGTGCCAGTATATTCAGACATCCCCACAGCCCCTGGCTTACCACCCACCCCCTGGGCAACCCTAACCTCCTCAACCTATGTCCATGATCTGGATCAGTGATGGCCAGTCCTTGATCCTGGTGACCTGTGGCTCTGGATTTTACAAATTGTCTAAATTTGCATTTGGCAAATCTGGGAGTGAAATAAAATCAAGTGAAAAGAAAATCAGGACTGATTTCCAAATTCTGTGTTGCTCTCTCTGTCCATTGTAGGTGCTTTTCCATGACAGGGAAAGATGTGGTTGAAGAGACGATCTGTGTGTCTGTTCTGAAGCTCTGGCAAGCAGTGTGCAGTGAGAATGGTAAGCCCAGATCACCACCGCTAATCACCGGCTCACTGCTGGTGACGTGCAAGTTGCAGGTTTGGCATGATTGTCCCCCAGCCCTAGAAGGCCAGGCCTAAGAGAATTGGTGTAGACCTTCACACACACCCCTCCCCACAAAATCATGTGGATCAGAAGCAGGGTCTGCTTTGCAGTTTTGTCTGTAGCATCCTGCCTGCACACTCCTCCCAGCCTTGGGAGAGCTGCGCAGAGGATGGTGGGCCAGGTCACTGTCTGCATAAGGAGTGGTCACCTCACCTAGCTCCCTCCCCTCTTTGCAAGCCATGACTACTTCTCATGTGCTGTCCATGGATGGACAGTGTTTCCTTTCTTGTCTGCCTAAAAATGTTATTTCATTTTGCTGCCATCATACCACTTTCAGTATCTTGAGATGTACAATGTGCACCAGCCAGCATCTGCACACACAGATAGTGTTGAATACTGAGACAATAAAATGGTGTGGGCATTTTACTTTCCAAGTCAGCTCTTACCTTTCTTCATGCTAGTGTCTTCTGGAGTTCACTAAGTTCATAGATAATTTTTCTTAATCACCTTTCTAACTTCAATGTCAATAAAAGTTTTAAATATTTCCCTCATTTTTAAGAAGGGTTTCATGGAAGAAGGTATGACCTTGGACATGAAACTGTAAAAATGGGGATAATGATAGCTGCATCTCCTTTTCACAGGGCTATTTGGTGAGCCATTAATAGATCTTATGAGTGCAGAATATCCTATAAATGTTGATTGTGGGATAATATATTTCCCCCTTGAGTTAATAGAGTGGACTCTTCACAAGAACTTAAGAAAAAAAAATTCTAGAAAACTAGATAATCAGGGAACCTAGTTCCTAAAACACTTTCTACCCAGAGGAATCATCTAGGTGCCTTGTTCTTCTTCGTTAAGACGCCACTTGGCTTAGGGTTGTGTGTTTGCAAAGGCACCTGCAGGGGTGTGAGCAAGGCAGGGCTTAGTGCTGGTGTTTTCTCTGTGTGAATCTGAAATAGCAACACTTTTACTTTGGTATCTGTGAACCTTGGAGCTACATTTTTTAACATCTGGAAAATACTGTCAGACACAGCCTCAGATGTACATGTAAGTATCTCAGATCCATGAAATATTGATAAATCTAACCCAATAAATACAGAGAAGTTTTTAAAATGGGAAATGAAACACTTAAAAGTGAGAACATGAAAATATATTGGTGACATATTGTTGAGTGGGGAAGAGAAGCCAACTACAGGTAGGATGTGTAGTATTTTTTTAATATTTATTTTTGTAGTTGTTATTGAACACAATAACTATTTATATGTGGTGCTGAGGATTGAACCCAGGACCTTGCACGTGCGAGGTGAGCGCTCTACCACTGAGCCGTAACCCCAGCCCCAATGTGTAGTATTTTTAACATTATTCTTGTGAGAGTGAATAATAGCTCCTTATAAAATAGGCTTACCTGGAGGGGGCACTGAGGAAGGGGACTTTCATTTTCAGCTTTATACTACTTCTGTGTTCTTTAAATGACTTACAACAAGCTACTTTTCCAGTATAAGAAAAAAAAATTGTAAACTAAACAAACCAATAAATCTTTCCATTTTGAAGATCAGTAGATCCTATTTTACATAGACAGGTGAACTGTAGGATTGAAATTTAATGTTTGAAGGAAAACATGGGTAGCTTGATGGGTAGGCTGAAAGTCAGATCCTGTGCTTCTGCATCTGGCTCTTTTAGACCCTGAAGAGCCCTGGTGTGTCCTCTTCTTGAATGCTGTGTGCCATGTACAAATGGGCAGTTAACATGGTAGGGAGGAGAGCCCAGGTTAATGAGGCATAGCAATGGGTCTCATCCTGCCGAGATCCAATTTGCTGTGCCCTGTTTCGTACCTCAGTCTCATACTCCTGTCTATTCCTCTCTGTACTCAGACAAATTCAAATACCTGGTCAAGCGTAAGGAGCTAAATCTATGCCACTACTCTAAAATAGCTCATAGTCTAGGAGGAGGGCAAGCTTTATTAATTAACTTATGTGACATTCCAGTTTCTGAGAGAGAACTCAAATGTTTACTCTGGCTGTTATATGAAGATTGATGATCTAATGATATTCCACAGTTAAGCATATTTCTTACCTGTGCCTCCCATTTCCAGATACTATATACCAAGGAACCTTTTGACAATAATGGTAGCCATTGAGTGTGTGCCATTCTGGCCTGATCAGGTATTGACTCATTAAATCCTACCAACAGCTCTAGGAGGCGAGTCATTGCCCTCATCTTACCGATAAGGAAACTGAGGGACATAGGAGTTGACAGTTGGCTAAGGTTGCTCCCTGTTCGTTCAAACCTAGCAGTCTGGCTCTTGAGGCTTGCTCTGACACATCATTATCCTGCCTCTCAAATGAATGGATAAGAATTGATTTCCCATTGGGAGGGTGGGAGAAAAAACAGGCTTACCTGCCATCATGGCATGAACCAAGCAGATAACCCCTATGTTTTACAGAGGAAAACCAGCGTCTGCTTATGATGCACCCAGATTGGGCCAGGCTGGTGCCCTCCCTCTTGGCATCCAGAGTCCTTGCCATCCAACAGGAGAGCCTGGCACTACTGGTACAGCTTGCCCAGACAGAGAATGGACGGAGCCTGGTCATCAGCCACCTTGACCTGACCCGGTAAGACTCTGCTAAGGGGTCTTTGGTGGCATCTCAGGTCACCACTCTCTAGACAAATGGAGAGGGGCCTGCCTCAGCTCCTTATGCTGCTCTTGTGTATGGACTGCTTTCAGGCTTCCTGAAGGGTCAGTACAGAAAGAGCCTTTGAAAGTAATGCTGTGTCCCAAGCAGCTCTGGGATAAGTTCCTGTCTGAACTCAGTACTGTTTTAGTCAGCTCTTTCACCCCCGAGACCAAAAGACCCAAGGAGAACAATTAGAGGATGTAAAGTATTTGGTGCTCCTAGTCACAGAGGTCTTAGTCCATAGATGGCCGGCTCCTTAGCTCTGCATCCAAGGTAAGGCAGAACATCATGGTGGAAGAGTGTAAAGAAGGAAAGCAACCCAGGGTAGAGCCACCAGGAAGCAGAGAGAGACTGTTCCCCTCACCGAGGACAAGCTAAATGTAAACCCCCCAGGGCACACCCCCAGGGACCCACCTCCTCCAGCCACACCCTACCTGCCTACAGTTACCATTCAGTTAATTCCTATTGGGGAATTAATATACTGATTAGGTTAAGGCTCTGTAACCCAATCATTCCACCTTTAAACTTTCCTGCATTGTCATATACATGAGCTTCTGGGGACACCTCTTATCTAAACCATAACAAGTACGGAGAACAGTTCACTGTCCCCACACAACTGAAGTGTCTCCATCTCATAGATATTGTAGATGATGTCAGTGGTGGTACTTCTAAAGCCAAATCTGGAGCTCTGCTTTGAAAAGGGTCACTTGGTTCTGCTCTTTTAACCTCAGGCCTGGCCCTATCCTGTTCTTGTCCTTACTTTTTCTCTTTCTTTCCTGTTTGAAGCAACGCCACCTCATTTTGTACCTCTTTCTGAAAAGAAGGTAGAGTATAAATTAATAAAACAAATGCTTTTACAAGAAAAGCTTTTAAGGTTGAATCACATAAGAATAGAATGTCCCTCTTTTCCAAGACTTCCCTAAAAAATTACCTGAACCACAGTGACTGTGATCAGTACTTCTCAGTTTTCTTTAATCATTTTGTTTATTTTTTTAGAGTATTTATTTTTTATTAATTTTCAATTTATTTATCTTCAGGTTGTGATTCAAACATAGGAAATTGCCATTTTTTATATTAGAAAGGATGCATGTCAGCCATATCATGTGGCTCAGCTTAAGGGAAAGAGTAGCAATGACTACAGCCTGCTCTGTAAGCATTTCAGATATAATCTAAAACTAGTAGTTAGCCTTCCAGTTTCCTCACTATTATTTCTTTTTAAACTCCCCTGTCCTGAGATGCAGGCAACAGTGTTATGACTCCATTTCACAGATGGGGCAGGAAAAGCTACAGCAAGTGCCAAGGGAAACTTACCTTCCTCTCTCCCAGATGTAGTTCCTTGGCACCTGGTTTCTGCCCTTTGGTCCCAATTGGAAGAAAAAAGGAGCCAAATCTGCAGCCCTGTCAGCACCTGTCCCATCCTGAGGAGGTTCATTGTGTGCTAAGGACAGGGTGGTCAGTAAACCCCAGCTGTGGCTCTCTCTGTCTCCCCATCACCATCTAGTTGCTGCCACACTTCCCCCCAGCATGGCTTTGGTGGCCCCTAAAGCTCAGTCCATCTGGTGGGTGGACTGTCAGTGGAGTTAAATTCTCCAAAAGCACATTTTATTTTTCAAATGAATCTGCAGTTATTTTCTCGGTACCTTCATCGTGTTTTTTTTTCATTTGATTTTTGTCTCTTTGAGTAAATATAGCTATAGTTATCATAAATGTTTCTCCCCCAAGCTATCTTTGAATTGCTTGAGTCTCAATTTGCATTTTTCCAGTGTCTTGGAGAGTGACATTTACAATCACCTCATGCAGTTCTGCCCACACTCTTTAGACTGAGAAAGCTCAGCTTATTACTTTTTTGCCCACTAGTCTTGCTAATGTCCATCTTCAATTAAATCAGAAGGAGATGTAATGGATTCTCCACGATGAAATGAAGTGGGCAGGAGCAGGACAGGACAGCACACAGTCCCACGACTCTCACAGAGGCACACATGGTCACATTCCTCCCAAAATGCTTCCCCTCATACGTGAGGCTGAGGGAGTGAATGTTCACTGATGAGAACTGGCCAAGGGCCATTGTCACTTTGTAGACAGGGCTGGATTTTTAGACTCAAGCAGTTCCAAGCTTAAATCCTCTGCTTGTCTCTTTCTAATTATATGATCAGAGAAGTTACTCACCCTGATGGGCCAGAGCGTCTCATCTGCAACTGAAACTTACAATAACATTTAAGAGAGATGATATATCTGTGTTGGTTAAAGTTTTTTCTGCAGCATCGTACTGAATGCTCAACCGAAAAGATCTTCAACAAAACAGAGCCTTGCTTATTTTTTTCCTCACAAAACAAGGAAAGACTAAGCATAGTAACCTGTGACTTAAAAGATGACTTAAAGATGTCGAAGTCAAAGTCTCTGTGCTCTAACCTTTCCCCCTGGGCACTCCTCGCTTGCTGTAGCCTGCCTTCCTTTTCTAAAACACATCAGCCAGATCCATTCTTTTTATTAAGAAAAGCACTGTTTGTTTATATATGTTCAAACAAAATTCTGTCACATGCCACCCCTGGTAGGGAAAATGGCCCCAGCTTCTATGTTGGGGTCAGGCAGAGCGGCAGGGAGTGGGACTGTGAGGCATTAGGAGCAAACAGGCTCTGGCATCATGCCTGGACTCAGTGTGGAAGCAGCTTACTTCTGTCATCATTTTTTTTTCTCTTCAGGGTCCTAAACTGAGGTGGTAGTGCCTTTACAGGTTGCTTGAGACCTTTCTCTGACCTGTGTGGTGCGTCCACAGGGACAGCTGCCTATCAACAGAGCAGAAAATCTGCCTCTGAGGGAGAGGGGATGAGAGGAGCTAAAAAGGGACACATTGTCTTCTCTAGTAATGACTGCACTCAGCATGAGTACTCTGTCACATCATGAGGGAGCCAACTTGTGTATATCTCCCAAGACAAAACCAAAATGATCTTAGATTGTTGTCTCATCCTCTGTGCTGTTCAGGTTCATTAGCATTCATCTTTAAGACCAAGAAAACAGATTTAAATTGGTGGAGAAGGAATCTGACCTAACTTTAAAACAAATCATCTGACAACAGGAACACTGGAGTAGACTCCTGAGGAAGTGAGGAATTTGCAGAAGCTTGGCATTACCTTGACCTTAGTGACAAACCAACCTGACCTGCCCAGCCTGGATGCCCCTCTGTGGCATCCCAGCACACCTGTGCATGATCCCCAGGGAAGAGCCAGCATTTTCAGTTGTTTGGAGATGGGAACTAACACAGCTAACAGACTGCGAGTCTTTCCCCATCTAGTGAGGACGTGGAGCTCACCTTCCAGGGCAGCCTGTCCACTTCCAACCTAGGTCTAGTTGCTAGAAGACATTCCCTTACACCGAACACAAACTGCTGCCCCATAGCATTCTGGGCTGAAGCCAAGTCCAGACTCTGGAAGGCCTAGAGAAGACTTCGGTTCCTTCTGCTTTCCAGTGCCGTAGGTGTAGGAAGACACCAGCCTTTTATAGGTTAAGCACCCTGGCTCCCTCATGTGATTTGGCTTCCATGTCTCTCCTAGAAGATCTCCTAGGTAGGCAGATCTCATACCCTAAGAGTGAGTGACTAGATGCCACATTCCCAACTGCCCATTCTGATGGGCTCTTTCCTGTCTTTCCCTCACTTGGCTGCCCTGTGGCATCGGATCCTCTTGACCCTACCCTTCTCGAAACTCCACAACCACTACTGTCAGGACATCCCCCTTCCTGGCCCACCTCCTCACTCCTGGCTTCAGCTCCTTGTCTTCTTTCATCAGTCCCTTTATGTTCTCCCTTTTAAGTCAGAGACTCCAGAATCCTACCCATGGTCCTCATTTCAACTGTGGCCTTGATTAAGAGACAGTCTGAGTCCCTCTCTCAAGTACTGGATAACAACACCCTTCTGCCACTGGATATCTCTATTTCAGTGCCCATGAGTGCCAGAAACTTAATAAATCAAAGTGTGCTTCTTCAGTCCAGACCTCTGCCTGAACTTCCTGTCTTTGCAGAGGACTTCTATCCATCCAGTTGCCTAAACCATAATCCTGGAAGTAACAGGATCACCCTTTACCACATCTATAAGTCAGTATGTTTCCATCCTTGCTCCTGTTTTCATTCCATTTCTCCTCCTTCTCTTAGTCATTCCTTCTCAGTCTTTACAAGTACCTCCTTTTTGATGGTACCGCTTCCCCTATAGCTGCTACAGTTGGTCTCTTCACTTTTATTATCTGGACAATCAGCTCTCCCTGGTTAGATTCCCTGCCTCCCATCCCACATGCTCCAATCTGGCTTCTGCCCTGTCAACAAAAGGATTATTTTAAAAAATACACATCAGGCTGAGTGTGATGGTGTATACCTATAATCCCAGCAGGAGGCTGAGGCAGGAGGATTGTGAGTTCAAAGCCAACCTCAGCAACTCAGCAAGTCCCTAAGCAACTCAGTGAGACCCTGTCTCTAAATAAAATACAAAAAGGGATAGAGATATGGCTCCATCCCTGGTACCAAAAAAAAAAAAAAAAAAAAAAAAAAAAGCACATCTGTCCTGTTATTTTCCTACTTAAAATGCTGCAATGACTCTCTGTTGCCTATATGACTGTTTCTTCAACTCCCGATATACAGTGATTTCGAGTCACCTGAGTCCTTGGTTAAAAAGGCAGCATCCTGGAGTCTTCTCCCACACAGCGGCTGAGAGTGGCCTGGGAATCCTTGCTACTCCTCTGTGACCACCACTAAACATGTCTTCCACCAACTCTACTTTGGAGAACACAGGCCTCTAGGGTTGTGAAAACTTTCCAGCAGACCACAGAGGGCCACCATGATCTGGGTCTGTCCTTGCCTCACTGTCCCTGTCTTCCCCTCCTACTCTAAGCACTAATTATAAGAAGCTTCTACTAGTACCCAAACTTGCCTCAGGGTACTTTGCCTGACATGCTGTTTTCTTGTCCCCATGTGCCCAGTGCTGGCCTGCAAGCTCCCTGGACACTGTCTAGGGCTGAGCCAGGACACAGTCTTGTTTTATTGTTATGGCCCCAGAACCTGCCACATTGCCTGATATGGTCAGTGCTCATTGTTCAGTGTTGTTGACTGAATGGATTAAGGAATGAATAGGTAATGCTACTCTCTCAAGAGACACTGAAATGTCATCTGCTGTTGAGGCCCTCCTCATTGCCATCATCCACACCTCCTGCCAGGTAGACTCTGAGTCTTCAACATGTGTCTGTTTCTAATACACCATCTAACACACAACTTCTCTTCCTTATTTATTTGTGTATGTATCACTGTGAGGAACCAGGAGGTCCGTGCTGAGCACAGTACTAAGCAAAGTGTAGATGCCCAGTACAGGTTTGCTGGGTGGGCAAATGGCACCATTATTCTGGTGCCAGTATATCCATTTGGACAGTGTGAGAATTCAGTAGCCTTTTTGGCAGCTGCTCCAGACTGCTTGGCCAGACTGTGTTTGTAGTAGACTAAAATCCCTTAGCCCTTTCCTGTGTGAGCCAGTTATAATGCAGGTCTCCCAATGCTGTTACTACACAGAATCTCCAGCTCTCAGTAGAGGAGTCTGAGCTTAATCCTATCAAATTTTATATGATGTGTTCAGCAGCCTGTCAAGATCTTGTTAAATCTTTATTCCATCATCTGCCTTATTAGGGGGCCTCCCACGTTAGTCATCAGCATATTAGTAAGTGTGCCATTTAGATGTCATCTAAGTTAATGAACTTGACTGAGCCAGAATCACAGAGCAGAGCCCCAGAGACTCCTTCCCAAGCTGGTGTCTGGTAATCTATAAACTTTAGTTAACACTATTCAACCCCAGGGAATTCACGTTAAGTGGTAGAGCCATGGAAGGATAGTATCTCTCTGAGTCAGGCCTGGAGCTGGGCGTCCTGGTGAGGCCACCCTTTCAGCTTCTCTCACCAGGCTCCCAACTCCTTCCTGAACTCCTTGCTCGGTCACCTTGTTGGGGAGGCTGGTAGTTGGAGGACAGCCCCCTCTGAGGCTCTTTATGGGTTTTTGCAGATTATTGGAAGCCCTGCTGTCATTTCTTGATTTCTTAGATAAGAAGGCCAACATTGCCATGAGACTGCTCACAGACTTGGCTCTGGATGAAAGGTAACATTTTTAGTTCCAGAAACTGATAATTCTTCTGCCTGTGTTGAACTGTCATTTTCTTACATGTGCAGTATACAGATAGGCTAGGCATGTCTGACCGGGCATCACAAGGTTTGCTGAATAGAAAGGCCAATGCCTTCCAGAGGCTGTGGGTTTTCGCTCCCATGTCAGTCTCTCTGCAGGGAAGGTCAGTCTTCAGTGGGTTTGGGTGCAGTAAGTAACATGCAGTTGGCCCTTGATACCTGTGAGTTCTACATCTGTAGATTCAATGAAACAGCGATTAGAAATGTTGGAAAACATGCATCTGTACTGAACATATACATATTTTCTTCTTGTCATTCTCTAAACAATAGAGTATAACAACTATTTATACAGCACTCACATTGTATGAGGTTCTGTAAGCTAAAGATGATTTGAGGAATACAAGAGAATACGTGTAGGTTATATGCAAGTACACATTTTATATAAGGGACTTGAGCATCTTTGAATTTTGATATACACGTGGGTCCTGGTACCAATCTCTCACAGATGTAAGAGGGTGGCTACTTAGAATAGTGCCTATCACAGTAAGTGCACCTGCAAAGTGTCAGGGAAGCTTCTTCCCCTTGGTGCCTGGTGCACAGTAACTGCCCAGCACATTTGTATGGAATGAACATGAATGAGCAAGCGGGCAAGAATGAGTGTAACTTGTAGCCTCCCCTTGGGTTGCCAGTGATATTATGAGTAAACTCCTCCTCCTGCCTGTTTTTTGTATTTTTCTTTTGATTAGCACTTGGGGTGAATAATAGTAAAACTCTTATTTTTCTCATTCTTAAGATTTTTTTTAAAAAAATCACTGATCTTGCCTAGAAATGGTCATGTGATTGAGAACTGCTGGTGCTTATAGACAAGCCGGGCATCTGGCCCAGGCCTGGAGTGAGGAGTGCTCTAGCACATAGACACATGTATGCCTCTGGGCCCCTCCTGGTGGCTGTAACAAGTCAATGTGCTTACATTGTATTTCCCATCTGCACATCACACATATGACCTATAGACTCAGGGTGCAGAGTCAACTCACCAGAGGCCCGGGAATTCTACTCAGAAGATCTGCCATCTGAGGTCTGGTGTTTGACGTCAAAGACAATTCTCTAGACTTAGAAAAACTAAAGCCATATTACATACTCAGTGACAGTTTTGGGGGCCAAGGCTCAGAGTGAATTATTCATGCATGCTATAAATCACAGGAGCCCAGTGGATAACCCAAAATGTTTTATTTTATAGCTTGTGCCATGTAGAAGTAATGCTGGCTGCTATTCTCTCAACAGATTCCAAGTCCGGTTCCAGGCCAACCTTCCAGATGCTCTTCCGGCACTCATAGGTGTTCTGGTGAGCAAACCCTCATTTCTAGCCTCCATGACAGGCACCCAGGAGTTGAACAGAGCTGTTTAAACACAGTTTGCACCCTGGAACCACTCTGTCTCTCAGATTGATTAAACATTATTCCCAGCTGCAATTTATACAAAAGTGTCAATTATTAAAACAACTTCAGACTGGACAGGTAGAGGTGGCATATGATCAGGGTCAGTCACAGAGGAGAAAAAACTGCAAGTGGACTGCAGCTTAGGTAACAGTGGTGGTGGGGGGTGTCAGTCTTCATCAGTCCCCTCCTGGCATAAAATCTTATCTTCAGGAAAACCTGCACCTGTCCCCTGAAAGGAAATCATCTCTTTCAGGAGGACAAGTGTAACAATTGGAGCTGATCAGGCAGAGGACAGTAAGGGTCCACCATGGAGAGCAAGTTGTACCCAGATAGTCATGAAGCTTCAGGGTCCTCCAGGAGTGTAATCCTACCCCACAGAGTTTTTCAGCTGTGGGAATGGAGAAGCGAAGGGATTTGCCCAGGTCCCCCCAACTGGTTCATGGGAGGCACAAAGCCCTTCTAGGCTTCACTGTGTTGTTAGGGTGACCCCAATTGATGTCCCCGTGTGGCATTAAGCTCTGAGTCCCAGCCTTTTGCTGAGTGAGGGCTGCTCCTAGCAGACATTTGCCTGCTCTCTGAGGCCTCGCTTTCTCTTGCTTTACTTTAGAAGAGGGATCCCAAGGTAACTAATGCCTCAGCTCTCTGCCAGTGCATTGCCATCATGGGGAACCTCAGTGCTGAGCCTGCCACCCGGAAGCACATGGCAGCCTGTGAAGACTTTGGGGATGCCTGCTTGGGATTCCTGGTATTTTGGTTTTTCTATTCAAAGCTGGTATTTATCTTTTTAGGGGAGCATTATCTCCTTTTTAATTATCTTTCAAAAATTCTGTTTCTCAAGGTGCAGGAGCCACTAGTTATTAGTCCCTCTGTAACCATAGATTTTATGGACTGCTAGACTTAAAGGCCTCTCCAGATCAAATCTCAGCCACCCTGTCAATATTTATAGGATTTCCTGGTAGAACCGACTTGATCATTCATTTCAGCACTCACTCTTCATTTTAAACCTAGGGATAGGCCCAGCCAGAGAGCCTTGACAGAGGACCAGAGACACCTTCCACAGCTCCTGGATTAACGTGAACTCACAGAACCGGTCTCTGGGCTTCCACCATCACTTAAATTCATGACATTGACAATTTCAAGTATCTTTGAGACTCTGTCTAAGGGAAGAGATGACCATGAAAAGCTGTCGAGCAGCAAGGTCATTGTTTACCTTGTTTTGTTTCCAAGGCCAGGTGTGAGGAGGACCTGGACCTATTCAGAGAGATCACATACACACTCTTGGGACTCATCATGAACGTGTGTCTTCAGGTCCCCTTTGTCTCAGAGGTATGGCCTTCTTATCTCCCTCTCTGGGCCCTGGAACAGCCTAAACTCATCCTGTTGCATAGAACCATTCACATTCTCAAAGACAACCAAGGCATACAGACTCGAATGCTAGTAGTGGGAATGTAGAGGGCTGGAGGGAAGCTGTCACGCTGCCCTGCTGAGGGTGAGATAAGTTGCTCAGTTACACGTTCATTCAGAAAGCTACTTGTGTGCCCAAGGTGCCGAGAAGAATATAAATTCAAATAAAGTATGGCCCCTGTTGTCAAAGCATTGCCCAGAGTTAAGGAAGGAAGAAGAGCAATGAAAGGCATTATGGGGACATCTGCACAGCACGTGGTGGCGGGGAGAAGGGAGTCATTTCTGTTTGACTGCTCAGAAGCAACTCCACAGAGGATTCCAATGATCAGGGTGTTCAACTCTTCCTTCTTCCCTCTCACCGTGCTTGTAGGTTTGGGCTATGGAGGTGAGCAGAAGATGCCTGGCTCTACTGAATTGCCAGGATGGAGGGATCCTAACAGTAAGTTCTCCAGGGAGTCCAGAAGCGGCTTCCTTGCTCTTGTTCTTGTTCTCCTTTGCTGTCAGTGCATCTCAACCTTCTTCCCGTCACCACCTTTGAGAATTTGGTTCCTCTCTGAGGTATGGAGTAGATGTGCACCTCTGAATGATGCCCACAAACACATAAATGCTGAATTTTGCCTACAGTTTGGGATATTTGGTGACCTGCTTTCATAGTGCATCTGTAGACCCCCTGTAGTCCATGAACCAAAGATAAGAATCCATTTTCTGTATATTCTGGAATCTAACCAGATAATATATATAATCTACCCTGTTTATCATATGCAGACCATGTGCAGACCAGACAGGCCTAAGGATTTTATTTACAATCCCTTTCTTCCATCATTGAGAAAAACATGTTGGAAGCCACAGATCTTAGAGTTTGTTTATGCTTAATGGTTTGGACCCTTTGGGAACACATGCTAGAAAGGCTTCCTGTGTCCTGCTATTTGGCCAAGATGGAGAAGGCTTATGTTAGCACAGGGCATCAGGAGAAGAATATTAAGAGGTGATTTAAGAGGTACTCGCCATCATCCTAGAGCATGTTCTTCTCTTACATTAGAAAGATTCAGCCCTGTTTTTCTACCTGTTAGGGCAGGACCTAAAACTTAGAGCAGAAGTCAGGTTCATACTCAAGGCAAGTCTGGGAAACTAGCCCTTCAAGGATTGTAGGCTGGTGAATGGCTCCAGGGTTTAAAAATGGTTCTCCTACAAAGATCCAACCTACTTTGTTTAGGGCAACCTGAACTCCATGAAAGTGTGGTGGGTCTTCAGGTTCCCTGGACCCTGGGAAATTGTGTAGATTCCAAGTGTATGTGCATTTTTATAAGAGGGGCATGCATTTTATAAGAGGGGCCTCAGAAAAGGCCCATGACCTGCCTCAAAGTGGTCAGTACCACTATTCTCAAGTGCCTGGGGCTTTTCTGTGTGGTTCAGACCTAAAACCGGGCCTGTGTCCTCAGGGAAGCTCTTGGGTCAGATTTTCCTATAATTCCATGCGTGTCCCAGTTGGGTGCTTCCCAGCTTGCTGCACGGGGCAGCAGCTTCATCCTGGGAATCTGGTCCTTGGATAGTGCATATTGTCCACTGTTTTAAGCCTTAGAACTTAAGTCCTGTATTTTTTTCTCTAATAAATTGGAAGTCCAGAGAAAACTGAGATCTTTTTAGTATTGAAGGGTGCCCTGTCTCTGCCTGCCTGTCAACAAACTTCCCATGAACACAACATGCCCACACACGTCTTTATTGCTTTTTTTCATAAATGTGATTGGGCATCTAAGGTCATCAGACATTTTAGGAAAAGCACACACAAATAGAAAAACAAAGATAAACAGAAAAAAACGACCCCAGAGAAAGAAAGATATATAGGAAATAGAAGAAAATAGTAGTAACTATCAGTTTCATCCTGAGAAAGATTCAAGATAGTTATACCCATAAGACAGTAACTACTTGATATTATTTTTAAAAAGCCACGAGAGCTGGGAAATAAAGTAAATAAAATCTCCCAGAAAGTAGAACAAAAAGACAAAGATTCAGAAAGATAAGGATAAATGAAAACTCAAACGAGAGGATTGATCCAGAAAGCAGAACCTCTCCTAATGAGGGCCCTGCTGGTGTGGAGCTCTGGGAGGGACCAGTGAGGGCTTTCCTTCTCAGAGTTGAGCTGGTCCATCCTGGGTAAAGCTGGAGTCAGGGGGGCCTCTGTGGTCCAGGGGGCAGTGTTTGAACTGCCTACCTCGCAGCTTCATTAACAATAACCATGCTTGCCACGGGTGACTTGGCCATTACATTGTTTAAAAATCCAGGTGCGTGTTCTGCTTCTGATACTAATGATTGCTTTTGCCTTGCCAAACTTCTTGTTAACTTTTAAAGGTCGTCAGCGTTTCTGAAACAGACGTTTAATCATTCTCTTTCTGTTTCACACAGAGAGCTGCTGGTGTTCTAAGCCGGACCCTTTCTTCCTCTCTGAACATCATCGAGGAGGCTGTGAGAACAGGAGTGGTGAAGAAAATGATTAAATTCCTGAAGGTAAAATGGCCTCACGGTCACAACCTCTAAGATTTCCAGGAGTGTTATTTTACTCAGGGAGCAGAATGAAGGTGGGCTTTGTTCAGTAATGTGCCTCTGTGCCATCCCTGCTAGATTTTAAATTTCCAGAATGGGGATTCTCTTCAGCTTGTCCACCCAGACAATGCTCTGAACATCAGCAAAAGAATAAGTAAATTGCTCTTCAGATGCATCCAGAAAAAAACTGCTTACCCTTCAAGCCTAACTTCAAATTGTGTGGCCTCTGTCCTTTAATGAGACAATTTGAATGGCTTTTTGAAAGGTTTTCAGGTCAATTATTTTATTCATGGGCTCATGATGCTTTAAATAGTTATCTGGAGATTGCTGGATATAGCTCCATTTATGAGACATGGAGGCTGTAGAGTTACCATGTGACCAGAGGATGTGGGAATTTCCCTCTGAAATGAGTGCAGTGGAGCCAAACGAGCAACTGGTTCACCTGAAAGGGCAAAGTGCATTATTAGGCTGCTGTGTCTGGATCCCACCTGCATGTGTCCAGTGAGGCCCAGGCATGTTAGCACAGCAACACTGAACCCCAGGCTGAGGGGGCAGGAGGTGTGGAGAGGGTAGGATGGTGAGTCTGAGTTGAGGCTACCACTTGGACGATGATGTCATTCCCTCTAAACAACCTCTGTAGCCCGGCAGAGGCTGCAGATCCCAAGTTCACACAGCAAATTGTACATGCACACATGCATTTTAAAAACCCTGCCTTAGGTAGTTTTAAGGGTTATGATTTGATATTTGTCACCTCTTACGATGATCTAAGTTCATGATGTTCTCTACAACAAATGTCAGCTTCATTCTCAAAAGGTGAAAGGACACAGGAAGGCCTTTACCTCTCCTTCTTGGTAGATCTGCCTATCAACAGTATCATTCTCCTCTCAGTCACTTGCTCAAAGCCCTCTAGAGGTGTCAGGTATACATGGCAGGCCTACGTTCTTGTCTGAAGTACAGGCTATTAGAAGGGTATGTGAGTGACAGTCTCTCCCCGCTCACCAGGAAGCACATGCTATTCTCAGTGGAATTTCTCTTAGAAGCTCAGGAGGCCAATAGCTCTACTGTGACTTCTTCCTGTGCTTTCTGGTCAAGAATTATCATAGATTGATTTTACTTTTTAATTTCATCCTGAAATCTAGACAGGAGGCCAGACTGCATCACATTATGCTATAAAGACACTGGCTATCTGCACAAATAGTTATCACGAAGCGCGGGAAGAAGTGATAAGACTCGATAAAAGTAAGTGAGGATTTCATCAAGGCACCCCCATCCCAGAGGTTCCTCCACCTTGAGGCTGCAGAGGGAACTATGGCCATCTGCAATATTGGCATAACAAGATGTCAGTTCACCTCCAAATAGGAAAGGATTTCATTGGCCTCTTGGCTGTGCACACGTAGAGTGCCCAGGGAGGAGGCCTAGCTGAAAGACCACTCCAAGGTAACAGGGTGGATTCTGGGAAACCTTCTCCTCTGCCCAACTTAAACTGAAATGGTTTCTAAGTCTACTTAAACTGACCCAGCACCAGCTTTCTTCCTTCACAGAGGGAGGGGAAATGAAAACAAACCACTTTCAACTTTTAGTGATGAAGGGAAGTAACAGAGTCTAAGCCTAACACCACAGGTGACTGACAAAGGGATGGGAACCCAGAGGGAAGATACAGGAGGTGGGCACATTGCCTCCCGCTCAGGCTGCCAAGTGGGACTGTCACAGTTATGGGGCGTGGAGGGACTTTGGAGAAGGCAGACCTGCCTGGCACACTCAGCTCATTCACACAGCAACTGTGTTGTGCTGGGTGCTGTTCTAGGCACCTGAGATACCGCAGGGACACCAGGAGGAGTTGAGGAGGTTGTAGCACTCAGTGGACATTTTCTGAGTGTGAGGGAGCCCATTCTTCCCAGGGTTTCTGGGGAAGCTCAGCATCCACCATTGCCTCCCTGCCCCCCGCCCATGTTCCATTGCCAGGCTCCTTTTAGGGGATCCAGAGGAGCTTGTTCCTTGTTACTTGTTCTCATCTTTCCCTGTAGAATTCAACATTCTGATGAAGCTGCTCAGCTCGGACGACGAGATTCTGGTGGGCAATGCTGCCCTCTGTCTTGGCAACTGCATGGAGGTACCCAAGATTGCATCTTCTCTGCTGAAGACAGACCTGGTGCTGGTCCTGTTAAAGCTTGCTGGTAGCGACTCTCAGAATTCAGCAGTGCAGCTGAATGCAGGCATTGCTCTGGGGAAGCTGTGTACAGCCGAGCCCAGGTACACCATGGCCACCACCTAGCCAGGCCATCCCAAATGCTGGTGACATTTTAGAAAGAGTGGGCCAAGCCAAGCACTGTTTTGCAGGGACCATATGCTACATGGAGTTCTGTTGGGAGCCCTCATGCCTTCTGCCTGGGCCTCTGTGGGGCCTAGCAGTTTCTTCCCTGCAGGAAGTCTTCCTCAAAGGAACTGGGGAACATTCAGCTTCCAACTCAAGAGGCATCAGTCCCACACACTTACAGCCATTGTCTTTTTGCCCTTCATTCTCTCCATCCTTCTCTCCTTCACTTGCCCCCATTCCTCCTCTCTTTCTCACACCATCTCTCCTCCTCTCCCACTCTCTGTTAGTCGCTTTTCATCACAGTGACAAAATACCTGAGAAAATCAACTTAAGAGGAGTAAAGGTTTGTTTGGCTCACAATTTCAGAGGTTTCAGTTCTTGCTCACTTGGCCCTGTGGCTTTGGGCCCATGGTGGCACAGTACATCATAGTGGGAACATTTGGCAGAGAAGGACTGTTTACCTCATGGTGGCAAAGAAGCAAAGATAGACAGGATGGGACTGGGGTCCCAATGTCACCTTCAAGGGCATCCTCATAGTGACCTAACTTCCTTCCAATAGCTCCACTTTCTAAAGATTCCACCACCTCCAGTAGCACCAGACTGGAACCAAGCTTGCTCTTAGCACATGGGCCTTTGGGGGACATATCAGGTCCAAGCTGTAGGACTAAGGATGCTCTTCAATTGGTAGAGCACTTTCCCAGCCTGCATAAGGCTCTGGTTTAATCTCCAGCACACACACACACACACACACACACACACACACACACACAAAATCCAAACTTTAGCAACTTCCTTTCTCTTTCTTTACTTTTCCAGAACAGGTTCCTACTTGGTTGGTTGGTTGGTTGATTGATTGCCTGGGTCTAAACAAACAAAGGAATATCCAGTAAGGGTGGCATTTTTTCCACTGGAGGAAACAGAATGGAGAACAGATATTCAGAACTCATGTCTGAGGCCACCCAGCAAGCCAGCTCAGGAAATCTTGACTTTAACTCTGTGCATTGCTTCTTTTTGCTCAGGCTCCTGCTCTGCTCTGCTCTGCTCTTGTTCTGATGTGCTTAAACATCCTAGTGTGTGTGTGTGTGTGTGTGTGTGTGTGTGCGTGTGTGTGTGTCTGGAGGGTGTTCCCCTAGCATAGAAGCAGGGAGCCTTTGGGGCTGAGGGGAGGTAGGCTCCTTACAGCTACACACCTCTAATGCCTCTGTAGAATGAGAGGGCTGGCTTCCATAACATCTGAGGTCCTTTCAAATTTTGTCTGGTTGATCAAATGGAAGGAACAGATAAAATCTTTCTTCTACAGAAAGCAGGGCACATTAGCTAAGAGGAGCTCAAAGTGGCAACCTGCTGGGGAGTCCCTGAGAACATGGTCCCATCTGATCAGCCTGTCACACCTGCCACTCACAGCAAGAGTGTTTTCAGCATTCTGTGGTCTCCCTGTGAGCTTTCCCTTTGATCTCTTGGGCTCAGCTCACCAGTGCCACAGCCACTTCTCTTCCCACTCAGAGAGATGGGCTAATGTTCCCAGCCAGCTGCCACATGAGATAGGGATGGCTTGGAAATGTGACATTTCTGACCTGGATTTGGTGTTCTGATTACAACAGGTTTACTGCTCAACTGAGAGAGCTTCATGGGATGGAAATTCTCAACTCTACAATGAAATACATCCAGGATTCTTGAGAGAGGTGGTGTCTGTGCTATTTTGTAAACACACACCATATGTTCTGGGGTGATGATGTGCTAATAAAGTTCTCTTAGATATCCACTCTAGAACTGAATGTTTATTTTCAGTGTGTTTGTCTCATGTGTTTTCACTGGTAAGAAGAGAGTGGGCATCGGTGGTTACTGTAATGGAAACTGCTTCAGCGAGCTCAACTCCGTCGTACCCGCCTCTGAATCTTCCCTCCCATTCTGTGTAGTCTGGAACCCAGCCAACACAAAGCCACATTTTCTGGACCCCTTACAACAACACTTGTAGATGGGAACCAGATCCTGCCAGTTTAAGACCACTTCCTGCCCCATTTGCCATCTTTTGCTGGCAACATGCTAGAAATGCCAGGTTTCTTGGCAGTGACATTTTGGCATCTGCTTTCCTGCTCTGAGTGCCTTGAGATAGACAAAGTGGCAGGAGTGGTGGCAGCTTTCTGAAACCCATCACAGCTATGGCACGTGCTCTTGAACTCAGTGGGCCCAGTGGTCCGAGTGGCTGGCTGTCAGGACAGCTCTGTGCAGTCTTGGGAGTCACTTGCAGATGCCATGCCTGGCACCCTACAGCCCATCCAGTGGTGTCATATGTACCCATGCTGTGTGTTAGATTGTTCTCTACTTAAAATGCCAGAACAGGCCTTCTGTTTATGCACTGAACCCTGACTTATGCATACATTGATTCCTCTATCCTACTTTACACTTCTATCCCATCCTCAAAGGCACTGCTCCCTTTTCATTGACCCATGTCCATAAAACCTTAAACCATAGCCACCTGTACACTCCAAGTCCCTAAGTGAAAAGTCTAGTGAGACTACTCTGGCTTTTTAGTTCAATCACTTGGTCATTTTAGAATAGGAGACAGGATCTACTTTTGTTATAGTTTAAATATGAGGACATCCTCCAAAATCTCATGGTGAGATAATGCAAGAATGTTCAGAGGTGAAAAGACTGGGTTATGAAAGCCTTTGCCTAATCAGTGCATTAATTTCCTGCTAGAGATTACCTGGGTGATAACCCTAGGCAGGCAGGATGTGGCTAGAGGAGGTGGGTCATTGGGTATGCCTTTGGGGTATATATTTTGTCTCTGGAAAGTGGAGCTGTGTCCCTCTGCTTCCTGGTGTGATGTCCTCAGCTGCTTTCCTCTGCCTCACCCTTCTGTCTTGATGTTCTGCCTCATCTCAAGCACCTAGGTATGGAGCCAGCTATCTTATGAACTGAATCCTCTGATATCATGAGCGCCAAGTAAACTTTTCCTCCTTAAAATTGTTTTTGTGAGGTCTTTTGGTCACAACAACGAAAACTAAAACAACCCTGTACAGTGAATCACAAGAGTCCCATACCAAAGTTCCAAAGAATGGTATACCCTGCTACCTCCCAGTTATGTGATTGGGTAGGTTGCCTCATCTCCCAGGCTGCTGCAGCTGGGAAAACTGGAATGGCACCTGGCCAGCCTACCTCTCATGTTGCTGTGAAGGTTAAATTAGGGTTTGGGGGTATATAGTTTGGATCTGAAATGTCCCCCAAAGATCCATGTGTTAAAGGCTTGGTCCCCAGCTTGGCACTCTTGGGAGGTGGTGGAAATTCTAAGAGGTGGGAGAGCTTTGGGTTACAAGGTCGTGCCCTTAGAGGGGGCTAATAGGACCTTGGTCGTCTTCCCACCAAGAAGTGAACAGTGTGCTCGGCAGCCATGTGCCTGCCTTATGCTGGCCAACCTCCAGAGGCCTAAAAACAGCAGGTCCACCCATTTATGGACTAAACCTCTAAAATGTGAGCCAAAATAAACACACTCTCTTTATAAGCTAATTATCTCAGTATTTGTACAATAACAACACTTACTGACACCAGAGATGAAGGCATGCTAGGCAATTACAGCACCACGCAAATATCACCAAGCATTTCCATCTTGAGGGATGTGTGTGGGGGGGCTACTATGATGTTGGTGGATTTAGGTTTGAGGGTTTGGGAATGGGTAATTTTATGTCCTTTAAGGAATCAAAGCTGGATGTTTTCTGAAACACTTAGGAAAAGAAACCTCCAGAGAGATCTTACTCAACACACACAAAGAGACCATTCTTCCTAGGAGAGGCAGTCATTGGCTTAAATGGTGTTTGGTATTTGGTGGTGGGGGGGTGGGACTGGTTGGAAGAATCACTAACCCAGAGGCCCTCACTCTGGGGCTGGGGTACCACATGGGGCTGGTGTGAGCTCCCAGGAGTACACTGTGCTGGTGCCATAGTACTCTCCCTGAGTGGCAGGCAGGCACGAGACAGGCCTCAGAGAAGCTGGGACCTGCCCACTCAATACTGTCATGCAAACAAACACCCTTCAAGAGGCTACTGAATTGCAAAGGGAGAATGGCTTGATGCTAAACAGCAAGAAGAGAAAATTAGAGGCTGCAAAATGTGCTTTTTCAGTGAGAATTCAGTGGAGCTTTGAAAATGGAAAGAGCTGCCTCTGTGCACACCCGACAGGCTTGTCTGATTCAGCTCAGGCCCTCCTTCTCCTGCTCTTTGGCTGCACTCCTCCTTCCTGGCTCTTGAACATGGCTATTATAGGTGTAATCTTATCGCTGAAAAGTGGGGAATGTCAAATTTTATTATTTGTGCTTCAGAGCACCTGTGAGAGCAGTAATCTTTCTCACTTTGGAGGAGGGTCTGCTGCACCTGAGGCATGCCTTCCTCTCACAGATGGGAAGGGATGTCTTATAAACAGGTGCTACTTCAAGGTGAGCTACCCTTCCCCATCTTGTTACCCTAATGCACATTTCTATGCAAGGGATCCAGGCAGCATTAAAAAAAAAAAAACTATGGCATGTCCTGTGGGCCAGCAGCCACTGGCACCAACCATACCACCCTCAAGGTACGGACTATTCAGGGAAAGTAGAGTCTGATGTTTCCTTGGACAAGGGAGCTGGGATCATCCTAAAGAGGATGTGACCAAGATGGAGCTCAATCTCTGTGCTGAAACCCAACAAAGATACTAGATAACAGACTAAACAGCTGTCCCCTGCATTCAGAGATGATGTGACATCAGCAGTTGTACTGGGCAGCCAAGTGACAC
Source organism: Urocitellus parryii (assembly GCF_045843805.1). Taxonomy (NCBI): domain Eukaryota; kingdom Metazoa; phylum Chordata; class Mammalia; order Rodentia; family Sciuridae; genus Urocitellus; species Urocitellus parryii. The sequence continues at coordinate 100,339,501 of NC_135534.1, forward strand.
TGAAGTTAAATAACAGGAGGAAATAGCAGGAGAGGCACAAGGTGATGCCACAGCTCAGGGACTGCTATTGGAAGTATTTTTATGAGGCCTGACTACAGCACGAGCCTCTTGGCTTGGAGAATTTGGAGGAAGGACAGAAGATGCTTAGTCCTATATGATTTTTTTTAAAGAGAGAGGAGAGAGAGAGAGAGAGAATTTTAATATTTATTTTTTAGTTTTCGGCGGACACAACATCTTTGTATGTGGTGCTAAGGATAGAACCTGGGCCTCATGCATGCCAGGCGAGCACGCTACCGCTTGAGCCACATCCCCAGCCCTGATTTTTTTTTTTTTTTTTGCAGTAAATCTCATTTTCTTTCTTTTTATTTTTGTATCCGGGGCATTTAACCCCTGAGCCACATCCCAAGCCCTTTTTAAAAATATTTTTTTAATTTTGAGACAGGGTCTCACTCAGTTGCTTAGAACTTTGCTAAGTTGCTAAAGCTGGCTTTGAATTTGGGATCCTCTTGCCTCAGCCTCCCAAGCCTCTGGGATAACAGGCATGTACCACCATACCTGGCATAGATCACTTTTTCTGTCTTGAAATCACAGGCTGTCCTCCAGGCCCAGTAAGAGGAGGAAATAATTGGAGGTGAAGAAAACACATTCAGAATGACTCCCTTTCCCAGTGTGAGAGGGCCTTTGCCTTCATGGGCTGGTGTCCTGTAGCTCTGCACAGAGAGAAAATAGACCCCACCAGTGCATTGAGCACCTGCTCTGCACCCAGGGTAAGCTTCACAAGGACCTGGTGAGGCAGGGTTGTTTTTTTTTTTGTTTTGTTTTGCTTTGTTTAATTCTCATTTTAGGAGTACAGAATCTCAGAGAGAATAGGTACTTCCTCACCTAGGGTCCCATAACCAGTAAGTAGGGGAGTCAGAATTTGACCCCATGTTGTTTTAACTCTTTCTGTAGAAAACATTTTGCTACATACTAAATGCAGCCTGCAGAAGTCATCATCCTTCTCTAGCCTCGGTTTCCTCTCTTTAAAATAAGAGCAACAACCCCTACTCACATTCTTTGGTTGGATATAATATTCATGAGGTACCTAGGACAGGTGACTGCAAGTAGAAGACATTTGTTTCATGGTGAATATTTACTTTTCTTTTTCTTCTATTTTCTTTTTAAGAATTGAACTCTTATTTTATTTATTTGTTTTTATGGGGTGCTGAGGATTGAAACCAGTGCCTCACCTGTGCTAGGCAAGCGCTCTACCACTGAGCTACAGCCCTGGCCCAGAATATTACTTTTCTATCAGAAATGACCACCACGAGACACTCTTTTATGCTCACAGATCTGCTTATCTCCAGTTCACTGGAGACAAACATGTTTACCTTTCTCTTTGTGCCTGGAGAAGCACATATGAGGATCCCTCTAAGCCCAGCTGCCAGCCTGATTTCTTATATTATATCCAAACAGCAAGTTCTGAGAACTCTAGTCCTGGCTGGGATGGTGTTCTAAGCATGTTCTGAGCCCAGGAACAGTGCTTGTCTCCAGGAACCAAATGACTGGGCCCTGCCAGGACCTGGGGCTGGGCTGCATTTCTATTAGCAGGACACCATGTGTGGCGAAAGGTATTAGAATCAGTGCCTCAAAGCCCCCTCTCCAAACAGATGCCCCTCTGTTTCTTGCTATTTTTCCTTAGTTTAGAATCAAGAAAATGGTAGATTCCATCAACTATAACTCCAACCACACATCCATCAGGATATTGTTAGTTCTTTTCTCCCCAAGTCCCAAAGCTGCATGCCCGACCCACAGGCCAAATCACTGAGAACAGGGAAGCCAAGCCCAGAGGAACCATCACCTAGTCCCCTGCTCCATGTCCTGCAGTGGTTGGTTGACAGCCAAACACTGGGCTTTCGGAATCTGAAACTGGTGGGTTGACTAGTTTCTTTTTAACAAGATCTCTAATTTGTCCTCAATTTCAAAAAGGGAAAATGAAGAATGAGTTCTCCCTGGAGACATTCTGTCCTGTGGTCTGAATCTGCCCTGAGGCTAGCTCAGGCTTCTCTGGAAGACAGGGAGCACTGTGCTGCCACCGAGCATCTCAAACACCCCCAGTTCTGGAGCCAGACTCTTGTGCCAGTCCACCTCAGCCTGAGCATCACTCCATTGTCACAAGTCTATCTCCAGCCTCACATTTACACTTTTAATCTCTAGCAGCTCCATCTGCTCATTTAAATCCTTTGTCTCCCCTCCAGCCACAGCTCGCATGTATGCATGCCCACGCAGAGTTCATCTCTCCGCAGGAGATGAATTTTCACATGAAAACGGGTAAGCTGGTGTGCAGTAGGCATTTAGGTTGGATCACAGGCATGGCAAGATAGAATTGTTGGAATATGTGGTGAAAAAAAAGGCTCTTAGAATGTCTAAGCTAAAAATTATTCAGGGATCACATATCCAATATCAGCTTTATTGGAATCCATCTGATTTCATTTGCTTAATACAATTCACTGACTCAAAATATGTCCTCATTTTACAAAACAGAAAGCTGGGACTCAAAAAGACCAGGGGAGCAATTCTCCTTGTTCCAGGACCCTTGACCTAATGGTTTATGGCAGGGCAGGGATTCCAGACCCAGAAACCCTGGGAGGTAGCCTATTCCAGCAGGTTGCAGGTACAAAGCTGAGTACCACTCTTTACAATTTCATAAGCTCAGTGAGTTGCTTGCCCCTTGATTGCCTTGTCTTTAAGAGAGGGGGACATGCCCAGTGCAGTGGTTCATGCCTGTAATCCCAGCAATTTGGGAGGCTGAGGCAGGAGGATCACGTGTTCCAGGTCAGCCTCAACAACTTAGTAAGACCCTGACTCAAAATAAAAAATAAATAAATAAAAAGGGTTGGGGATGTACTTCAGTGGTAAAATGCCGCTGGGTTCAATCCCCAGTACCAAAAAAAAAAAAAAATAGATGGGGGTGAGAAATATGATTCCTACTTTATGGGGTTGATTTTGTGAACTTCTCACTGTGCTTGGCACAAAGTAAGCCCTGAGGAAGGGGAAGGTACTACTGCCATTATACTGGCCTCCCTGCTTTCCCAGAGGCCCCTGCCTGGCCATCGCTGTGTGCTCTTTTCCGGAGCTCTTAAACATAAGGGCTGTAATCAGGGTCAGGAGCATTCCTACATAATCCTATTCCAAAGGTAGGGTAAAGAGGAGTGGACTTCCAGGTTCAATGTTATCGAGATTTAGATGGGCCTGCAGAATTGGAGAGCTGGGCTGGTGAGGAGAGTTGGTAGGAATGCAGGGAGAGTGAAGGGCAGGCCCAGGGAGAGAAGGAAGGATTGAAATGAGCATTCAGTGGTATTAGATGTAGCTGAACACTGCACCACATTGTCAACATCAGGGAAAAGTAAGAAAGACAGGCATTGGATTTGGTTCACTTGAATGATTGCAATAGCCTGCTTACTGATCTCCCTGCCTCACCCAGATTAAAGCCACCTTGCACACTGCAGCCAGAATAATCCTCTTTTTTATTTTATTAATTATTGGTGCATTGCGACTATACATAATAGTAGGATTCATTGTGACACATTCGTATATGCACATAACATAATTTGATCAATTTCATTTGCCAGCACTTCCCTTTCCCTCCCCTCAACCCTCTCCTGAGCTCCTTCCTCTCAGAGTAATCCTCTTAAACACTATTTCAGTATGTTGCACCTCTTCTCAGCCACCTTTATACAATTGTCTAGAAAATAAAGGGCAGGGCTGCTGATATAGCCCAGTTGGTAGAGTGCTTGCCTTGCATGCATAAGGATTCAATCCGCAGCACCACACACACACACACACACACACACACACACACACAAAAGGGCAAATATCCTTGCTGTATATGAGTGTGTATGAGTGTGTTTGTGTGTGTGTGTGTGTGTGTGTGTGAGAGAGAGAGAGAGAGACACACACACACACTACAGAACTATTCTAATTTCCCAAGATTTTACTGATAAAGCACTCATTATTTTACCTACACTACTATATGATGTATATGCAGTCTTTACACTACACATGAGTAAGAGCTGATTCATAAGTTTTAGATATAATTTAAAATAAACAACATATCTATTATTAATTCTCAAATTACTTTTTCTCACAAATAATAGCTATAAAATTTTACATGACTTTTGCACACAACCCACCCAGTAGAACCTTGCTGAACCATAAAGTAATCTTGGTCTTAGGGTCATGTTCTCTGGTTGCCATCTAGGCCATCAAGCCTGGGTCCCATGTCTTTGTGGTTCCGTGTGGTGTGCCGGCATCCCGTGGAAGCCTGAGTAATGTGCTGAGTGACAGCCCCCACTGTGCCTTTCTCTCCTTTGGCACTGGCTCCCCAGTATTGGTCTGCATGTGTCCCCATGCTTTCTGCACCTGCTGTTTCCCCCCACATAAGAAATCCTTTCTCCTTTCCTCTCTAAATTCTACACATTCACAAAGCCCCAGCATAATCAAAGTGACAAGTACCTTTTGTTAAATATTTAGTAGGTTTCAGATTCTGTCTAATGAGGTGGATAGTATTATTATTCTCCCCCCCTTACTGATGAGGAAATTGAGGCACAAAGAAATTAAATACTGGCCTGAGATCTGTATCTAGTCCCTCCAGGCACTCCCCTCTCCACATGAAGCCCTCTCCAGCCCACACTGGTTTCCCTGTCTCTGAATTTCTGCAGGATGTTGCACTTTTAAATATTCATTGTTATGAAATTCGCTTCTGTGTTTTTATTTTTTCTCTCCAACTAGAATTTAAATTTATTAAGGAAGTCTTACAGATAAGAATAAGAGAAATAAGCATAGACTGATTTTAATAAACTTACTTACTCTAAGGCCCTCCCATTCTGGAGGGCAGGGTCTTGAGTCTGTGCTTGGCACTGCCCTTGACCCTGCCCTCAAGAGCGTGTGAAGGAGTTGCCAGTGGAAAGAGTGGCTTCCCTTTCCAGCATGAGCCCATCTCCTTTGACTCTCCAAACCAGGGTCACACACCCAGTTACCCCGACTCCTCAGAGGCATATGTGGCTGCCACCTCCATTCTCTCTCACAATATCCACATGACCCTGAACTAGATGGTCCCCTTTGTGCTGTTTCTGAGCAAACAGAGGGCAAAGGCCAGCCCTCAAAGGCCTCAGAGAATCTTGGCACTTCAGGACAAGACTCAGCCTTGCAGTGTGTCTCCTTTTTGTGATAATAGCCTCGCATGGGGAAGTGCTTTTAACGTCTTCAAAAGGCCTTTCATGTCAGTGATCTCATTTCATCTGCACAATGTCCCTGTCAGGCAGGTACTAGTATTTCCCATTTGAAGCTAAGGGGAGAGAGGCCCAGAGAGTTAATGTCTTGTCCACAATCTCCCAAGGAAACCATGGCTACACCAGTGCCAGCTTCCAGCCTTCACCTTGAACCTCACTACCCACTGTCTGGTCCTACCCCTCCTCTCATCAGTTTTCCAGCTTAAATTGCCATGTGGTCAACTAGCCTGATCTTTTCCCGTATTCCCTGAGCGTGAAGGGGAAAATGAAACTCTAACCCTTTAAGGTTTTATCAGAAAGCTTTGCTAATCCATCAGCAGTCTGGTAGATAACAGCTTAACCCTCCCTATTGCAAAGGATTACTTTCACATCTGGTGGGGCCCAGCATGCCAGAGGAGGTGTTGAGTGGTTTCAAGTTCTGTGGAGGTCACAGCGCTTTCTCTGTGAAAATGGAGATGCTCAGATTTCCAGGCATTGCTGTTCTCCCACAGGGGCGTTCAGCATCTGCGGGTGTATCAACCTCCGCCCAGGTTACTTAAATGACAGCATATTCCCAAGAGGCTCCGCATTCATTCACTCACTAAATATTCTGCAGGCACCCACCATGTCCAACATCACTTTGGGTAAAAAGAATCCTATTTTCTCACCCACTGCTACTGTAGCTATAGTGAGGCACTGTTAAAGTGAAAACAAATTAGACACAAGCAATCAGAAGCTGCCTGTGGTGCTCCCAAGGCCTGAGTCCCCTATTCATGCAACTCATGAGAAACATCCCATGAGAGGGAGGCCCGGAAGGTTCTCTAAACCCAGCCCTTGGATGGCAGGGCCATTACTCCAAAGCCCAGGTGCAGGTGGGTGCCTGGAGTCCTTCAAGCAAAGGAAACTTTTTAAGTCTTCAGAATTCTATTTATCTGCTCTCAGTATTGTAGCAGTTCATAAATGAAAGGATCTTGGCTGATGATACAAATTTTTCCCATGTGAAGGTGAGGCCTTGTAAAGAGGTCATTCAGTCACTGGAGCTATGACCTTGGAAGAGATTAGTGTAGTTCTCATGGAACTCCAGTCTCTCTCTCTGATTTCATCCGGTTATGTAATTGCTCTCACAGGTGCTCCTACCATTGTGATGCCATTTACCATGAGGTCCTCCCCAGAACTGAGCCCTATAGTCCTTTCCAAATGTATAGGCCACACATCTGAGGCTCTCGACCATTAGAAGATCAACAAAGGAAATAGGTAGTTTTGTTGTTGTTGTTGTTTTGTTTTGTTTTTCAGAACTAGCTGAATCATACAAAATTCTTGTCAGGCATTGAAGTAGGGATGGTATCTTTGAAGTACAGAAACTTCAAATAACTGGACTGTTTGTCGCTATCATGGAACTCATTGAGAAAGAAAATCACTCTCTGCAGGGGTGGCAGGAAATGCTTACTCCACAGCAGGAAGCTAGGAAAGGTTGCCCTCCGTGGGCCACCATCTTTTCTGAAGGTACTCTGGAACCAGCGTGAACCAAAAGTCAGAGGCCCCAATTTGACCTCACTGGGCTCATCAACATGATTAGCTCTCTGACTTGGGTATTTGCTTGTCTAGTCTGCGAGGGAATTCCTCCTGTTCCAGGAATGTGGCTGTGACTTTTTTCTTGAGGAATCATGTCTCCCTCATGTTTAGACCACAGGATCCAGGTGAAGCTGACGGTCTTAGTCCCCTGTTGCTAGAGTCTAATATCACAGACCAGGTATTTATAAAGGATAGATATTGTACTGGTCAGTTTGTCATCACTGTGACCAAAAGACCCTACAAGAACAACTTAGAGGAAGAAAATTTTATTTTGGCTCATGGTGTCAAAGGTTCAGTCCACGGTCAGCTGACTCCATTCCTCTGGGCTGAAGGTGAGGCAGAAGAGCACAGCAGAGGAAAGCAGCTCAGAACACAGCAGCCAGGAAGCAGAGAGAGTTCTGATCACCAGGTACAAAATATAAACCACGAAGTCAGGCCCCCAGTGACCCACTTCCTCCATCCATACCCTACCTGCCTGCAATTACCACCCAATTAGTCCACATCAGTGGATTAATCCAATGATTAGGTTATAATTCCCATAATCTAATCCTTTCACCTCTGGCCATTCTTGCATTGGCTCACACATGAGATTTGGGGACACCAAATATATAAATCATAACAGGGACAGATTTTAGCTCGTGGTTCTGGAAACTAGAAGTCCAAGACTGGGAAGCAGCATTTACTGAGGGCCTCAGGCTGTGTCATAGCATGGTAGAAAACTGGAAGGGCAAGCAAGCACATGCAGAGGGGGCCAAACACAAGTGGCAGCCCTGTGTTACAATAACCCACTCCTGAGGTATTGCTCCATGAGAGCAAGAATTCACTCACTCCTGCAAGAGTTTACCCAGATCCACGAGAGTCACATTCATCCCTCTTAACAACCTGATCATCCTCAAAGGGCCCATTTTCCAACATCACCACAAAGTCAATTAGATTTCATCCTGAGTTTCAGAGGAAATGAACTGTATTCAAACCATAGCATTCCACACAGAAACTCATGTCCTGCAACACAAAATGGGATAATTCCATTCTACTAACCCAAAAGTCTTATCTTGCTCCAATACCAACATGGAAGTCCGAAATCAATTATAAGCTTGTAAAATTAAAGTTATTTACTTCAGAAGTACAATTGCAGAACAGGCATAGAGTAGACATTCCAATTGCAAAAGGAAGAAATAGGTCAGAAAAAAAAGGGTAACAGTCACCAAGCAAGTTCAGAACTCAGTGTGGCAGACATTAAGTCCTAAAGCTATAGAATAATCTTTCACTCCCTCTATTGCCCTCCACACACACTGGGGGGAAGGATTGGGCTCCAGGGATCTCAGATAGCCCTGCTCCTATGGTTTTTCTGGGATTAATCCATACTTTAGCTCCCTTAGCTTGTGATCTCAAGATTATAACTCCCTCAGACTGTTGTTTCATGCTGGTATCTCTGTGGTTGTGGGTCTCAAGGCAGTCTCACCCTGCAACTCCCCCACTAGGCATTGCTCTGGTGAGTACTCTTTGTGGCAGCTCCAACTCCCCATTTCCACTCAGCTTTGTCCTAGTAAGGGTTCTTAGCAACTCCACCCATGTGACATGCATTCTTGAAATCTAAGCAGAGGAAGCCTCCACAGTGCTTCTGTTCTGTGTGACTGCAGAATGTCATCAAAGCATTCACCATATGCATCAAGGCAAATGGCTTGCATCTCTGGAGCTGTGGCCAGAACTGCACTAGGGGCTGCTTGAACCATGGCTGGAGAGGTCAAGGAAGCAGAGTTCAAGGTGGCCCTGGGCAGCAAGCCCTTTCTTGCTTTAAGGCTCTGACATTGTGAGCCCAGGACATCCTGGAAGAACTCTGAAATGCCATCAGGCCCCTTCCCGGTTGTCCTAATGACGCACCTGGATCCCTTCTTTCCAGGCTAATCTCCTAGTAAGTGGTTATTTGGCTGTACCCTCGCACACCTTTTCACTCTTTGCATGGCCAGGCTTTGGGTTTTTCACATTTTAATGCTCTGCTTCCATTTTAATTATAAATTCTGCCTTTAGGTCATTCCTTTGTTCTCACATAGCACCCTATGTGGTCATGGATAGTCAGGAAGCAGTATGAATGCTCTGCTGTTTAGATTTTTTTTTCTGCCTGATATCCTAGTTCATCACTCTTCAGTTTGACCCTCTACAAAGTCCGGGGACATGGACAGAACTCAGCCAAACTCTTTGTCAATTAAAAAAAAATAAAAAGGATGGCTTTCTTTCTAATTTCCAATAAGATCTTCTTTCCATGTAAGACCTCATCACCAGTGGCCTTTACTGTACACATCTCTATCAGCTTTCTGGCCATCACTGTTCTAGAGGATTCAAACCTTATCTAGTCCTCCTGTCTTCTGAGCCCTCACCAGAATTGCCCTTGAGCCATTCATTGGCTCCTTTCCCTCCTAGACCATCTTTTGAACTCCTTAAGGAGAGAGAATGAAATCCAGAGGGTACTCTTATCCCAGCCTGAAGCACCATCTGTGTCAAGTTTCCACACCCAGGTGCAAACTTATCATCACTTAGGTAGTTTCCATCTTACTGGTAAAGACAACTTTTGGCAGTCCTAGGGGCTGACTCTTTGTTTCTGGCCACAACAGGAGGGAAAAAAAAAGAGGCATTTCTGCTGAAGTCTCTCCAGAAGTCAAATGTGATTGAGCTAATATTGACCTTTTCATGCCAAAGGTTTCATAGATATCTTTTGACAAAGTCCGGATGAGCATAATATTAGTTAAAGCTCCACGTGTTCAGAATCAGTTCACCATCCTCTCAGTCAAAACTCTTTCCCTTCTTTCCAGGTTGAAGGAGAAAGGAGTGTGTCATTAATCTCTACTGATGACATAGGGCCTAAAATGATCTATTGCTCAGGCCTAGCCGGGAGGCGTACAACCCACCATTGCCCTGAATGAGCCTCATAGAGAGGTCATATTCAATTTGATCAAGATTGTTCCAGCCATATGTTAAGAGCATGTGACTTGGCAAGAGGCAAGCCAGTTGCAAGTGCTGTGGTCAGGTATTGGGTAATTAGGCTTCTCTAGACTTGTAGAAATGGCAGTGATAGTAGACCCTATGTTGGGGTTGTTGAGAGGGACTCAATGAAGTGGAGCACTGTGAATGGAACCCAGCACAAAGACAAGGCTCACTGCACAGCAAGCCCTATTATTCAATGCTTTGGTCCCTCAAGCCTCACCAGCAATTTCTTATTCATCAGAATTGTCCTTTGCTTGGGAAACTATTACGTGAACATGCACAAACCATCGTCAGTGTTCATAAGGAATCTACTGGAGGCGGGTAATGGTGATGGGAATCTCTGAGGATCTCTCCAGGCTCTGGGGTGCAGGCAGGAGAAAACCAAAAGATAATCTGCCCAGCCACAGTATAACCCAGAGCCCTCTCTACAGAGTCTTTCTAGAGGAGTCTCATAAAAAGCCAGGAGTCAGCCTCTGTCCCCTGAGTTTCACCTTTTGCTCATTCCTTCCTTCAGGGAGAGTGAAGGAGCTCCCTCTCTCACAGGGAGCACTGGGAAAGCAGCAGTGAGCGAGATCCTGCCAGTTTATGTTCCCGGAGTCCATTTAACTTTTAGGAACTGTATTCTTCACACCCACCTATGCCAAATGGTGAACAAACAAAAACTCTTTTTTAAAGTCTATTTGACTAACTCTCCATCTCTAAAAAAGAAAGAGGAAGGAAGAACTGCACTAAAAAGAAAATACAAAAAGCACATGAGTCCCGTTTGAGAAGTCCCTGTCCTTTCCTGCAGAGCCAGCAGGCACTCAGAGCTTCCTGCAGCACAATCCATAGAAACCAACTCTTGGGATTCAGGTCCCTCCCTAGTTCCAGCTCTTCCTGGTCCATGCCCATCCCACCAGGGCCCAGTGGAGGGAGGATGACACATTTTTCTCCAGATAAACAGGTGGACATAGGACAGCATTTTCCCTGTAGGGTTCCCTCTAATGGGAAAGTCAAGTCTATTTTCTTGCGTTCTCCCTGCCTGACTGGTTATTAAATTTAAAAGGGTTATATTTTAAATTCATAGTCTCTTTGAAAGTCCTGGAGAAAGTGCTGACCATGACCTCCTGGAGGTACTGAGACAAGGCCCAGTGTTAGACTGATGCCATTTAAGCCTCAGCCATGACCAAGCATTTCTTCTAGCTGCATGGGGTGGCAGGTATCTTGGGACATTTGTTACTTATGTTTGCCTGGACCCAACCCAGAGTCACAAGCATCCAGGACCATAAAGAACCTGTGGCCAAACTGGACAGAAGTGGTTCCTGAAACTTAGGGCCTCAGTTTTTGGATTCTGGACACTTAAGATAGCTTTTATCGAAAGGCCTTTTAAGGGGAGACTGGTTGCCATATTGGAAAGGAAAAAAAAATTATATTCTGACAACTCCAGAAATGTTCCTACCACGTTCTTGATTTCCTCCATTCTCATTCCTCTGTTCATACTCCACCTTGACTCTGAGAAGCACCACTTTTTTGAAGGATTCAGTAACAAGTCCATCTGCTTGAGTCAAAATAATGTCAGCAGATCTCTGGGCTAGCAAACCAGGCAGCTACTGTTAGGCTTCATCCAGTGGGCTGCAGGCTCTGTGGGGACAGTGAGAGTCCCAAGGCTCTGCCAGGGCACCTTACTAATGCCCTTGGCCTTGGAGCACAGCCTGCATCTGCACCCACACATGTCAACCACTGGCACACAGCCTCAGTGAGCACAGCAAACAGACAGGGCCCTGAAATAATTTGGACAGCAAACTGTTGACATTTTTTTAATGACTTTTTCTGAATGACTACAGTCAGCCCTCTGGGCTGTGGGTTCTGCATCCACTGATTCAACCTGCTTCAAATTGAAAATGTTTTCTAATTGCATCTGTGCTAAACATGTGCAGATTTTTTTTGTGTGTTGCTGTGTCTCTAAATGATACAGTATACCAACTATTTACTTAGCATTTACATTATATTAGATTTTATTTATTTATTTGTTTGTTTGTTTGTTTGTTTTTGTACTGGGGATTAAACCCAGGGGTGCTTAACTTCTAAGTCAAATCCCCAGCCCTTTTTATTTATTTATTTTTTAAAATATATTTTTAGTTGTACATGGACACAATACCTTTATTTTATTTCTTTATTTTTATGTGGTACTGAGGATCAAACCTGGTACCTCACACATACTAGGCAAAAGCTCTACCTCTGAGCCACAATCCCAGTCCCCCAGCCCTTTTTATATTTTATTTAGAGACAAGGTCTTACAGAGTTGCTTAGGGCCTCATTAAGTTATTGAGGCTGGCTTTGAACTCTTGATTCTCCTGCTTCAGCCTCCTGAGCTGCTGGGATTACAAGCGTGTACCACTGCACCTAGAGTATTAAATATTATAAATAATCAAGAGATGATTTGAAGTACACGGGAGGATGTGCATAAGTTCTACGTAAATACTATGGCACTTTACATAAGGGAATTAAGCACCCACAGATTTTGGTATCTGTAGGGAGTCCTGAAATCCCCTGTAGATACCAAGGGATAACTATTTCAAATAAGTTAATCAGGTGTAACTCTGGCTTTGCTGATAGGTATAGCTCACCTGACCATATGCCCTGGGTGAGACAGTTGCGTCCTGGAGGGAGTTAATTTGCTTCCTCTCCATCCTTCTTGTCTCAAGACATCTTAACCCAGTGACTTTTTGTTCTCTCTCAAGGGTTTCTACCTGTCCACAGGGACCAGGTGTTCTCCTTAAGGCTTTCTGTGATCTATGTTGCCTTACTCCTTTCACCTATTATGGAAATACTTTGCTCCCAAGAATGTGACATTACCTGGTAATAAGAACAAGAAGTAGAAGGGGGAGGAGGAGGAGGAGGCAGGCTTTATATGAATTTTTTAAAACTTCTATTTTGAGATAATCATAGATAAACATGCAAGTTTTAGAAATAATGCAGAGATCTCTTATGCATTTAACCCCATTTTCCCCAAAGGTAACATCTGCTATAACTATAGCACCACATCACAACTGGGAAATTGACAGTGACACAATCTACAGACCTTAGATTTTATCATTTTGTGCATATTCATGTGTGTGTGCACATTCATGTGTGTTTGCACACACACACGTGTGAGTTTAGCTTGGTGAAGTTTAATCACATATGTAAATTCATGTGCCCATCCTCATACTGAAAATACGGAGCAGTTTCATCACGAGGATCCCTGGCCCCATCCATTTATGGCTACACCCACCTCCCTACCACCACCTCTGACAACTACTAATCTCTAGCTCTACAATTTTGTCATTTCAAGAATGTAATATAAATGGAATTATACAGCATGTAACCTTTGAGGTTTTTTTTTTCACTCAGTGCAGTTCCCTGGAGACTCACCTAAGCTGCTGTGTGCATCAGTAGCTGCTGAGCAGTGTTCCACAGTATGTACATGTCACGGTTTGTTTAACCATGCACCTGTGGATGGTCATCGGGTTGTTTTCTTATTTTAGTTATGACAAATAAAGCCGCAATGAGCATTCATACACAGGTTTTTGTGTGAACATAAGTTTTCATTTCTCTGGGATTGATTCCCCAGAGTGCAATTGCTGGGTGGTATGGAATTTTATGTATAGTCTTACCAGAAACTGACAAACTGCTTTCTAAAGTGGCTGAACCATTGTGCATCCCTGCCAACAATGCAGGAGTGGTCCAGTGTCTCTGCTTTCTTGAAGGCATTCACTGTTACCACTGTGTTTTTTATTTTTATTTTTAGCCATTCTGGTATATATGTAATGATATCTCATTGTGGATTCCGTTTGCATTTGCTTCATGGCTAATGATACTGAGCATCTCTTCCTGCACGAACTTGCCATCTGCATGTCCTCTTCAGTAAGTAGAATGTCTGTTTCTGTCATTTCTCCATTTTCTAATTGGATCCTGTGTGAGGTTTTTTGTTGGTTTGTTGGTTTGTTTGTTTTCTATTAATTCTGAAGCCTTCTTTTTATACTCTAGAAATGAGCACTTTATCCAATATGTGGTTTGCACATACTTCTTTTTTCCTGTCTGTAGTTTATCTTTTCACCACCCTCACAGGGTTGTTCACAGAATGAAGTTTTTGATTTTGACAAGTTCAAAACATCGGTTTCTTATTTTATGAATTGTGTTTTTGCCTTATGCAGAGCAAGAATACTTTCTTCTACAATTTTTATAATTTTACTTTTTATATTTAAATGCATGCCCCTTTTGGAATTTATTTGGGGATTGGACATGAGGCTTCAGTTGGTTCACTTTTGGCCTATAGGCATTTGTTGAGGTGCGTTTTAAAAGGTTATAATCCTTATAGCAACCTTTTGGAATGGGAATTACTAACATCAACCCATTTTCTAGGTGAAGAAACCCAGAGATATCTGGGAATATGGCCAAGCCCAACAACTGCTAAGTAGAGTGCCCCACAGTCCTTAACCCCTGCTCCTATTGCCCCAATCCACCCCTTTCTTGCTGAAGAATCTGCTTCCTGGGCAGATGTTCCAGCTTCATGCACATTCCTTTATCCTGACTAACATTGCCCTCACCTCAGCACACAGGCTACGAGAGGTTGGAGCCTGCCAGAGCATGCCCTGGTGTCCCCCGTGACATGTCTGTAGGGCAGAGAATGGGGACAGATCAGGGAACTTCTCCATATGCAAATAGCTTGCCATTCCGGTTAGGGGAGAGGCTGGCCTCCGTTTTCAATATCACCCACAGAATTGCAGAAAGGCTCCACCAGCTCACTGGTCTGGGAGTGGCAGCCTGAAAATTTAGGTTCCCCAAAGACAATCACACACATGCATATACAATTCACTTAATAATTCCAAGTCCAGAAAATTTCCATCCTCAATCTTTCAAAATAAAATGCATTGATAACAGTTGCTAGGAAGGACTCAGGAGCCTCTTAAGGCAAACCTCCCATGGCTAGAGCATGTCCTTTCTGGTGTGTGTGGGTCATAGCTAGACCACAAGCATCTCATTATCCACGCCTGCTCTGGAGTAGGCATGCGCAATTGAAGGTGCTGCATTCCTGCAGCCAGCTTCTCCCTACCCACTGGCTGTGGACTTCCCAAACTGGCAGGACCCAGCCACTTCAGCAGTCCTACCACTGGAAAGAAGTTGGCAGTCTCTGAGTTGACCTGGCTCCTTCCCAAGTCCCTCAACCTCACCCCACTTAATCTTCAGGGACCCAGGAATTCTTTGCCTCTGTGACCTTACACTCCTGGAGCTTATTGAAAGACCACTAGGCTTTGTCCTGGCCCATTTTAGAAGATAGAAGATAGGAGGAGGAGCACCCACCCAGTCTCACAGGCCCAGGTGCTGTAGGTAAATGCTTTGATATATCTATTTTGTCTGATTCCTCAGAGGCCCCAGGAGTGCTGGAACCCACTGTCTGGCGGTTCCAACAGGGATGAGGGACAGCAGAACACTCTGGCTTCTGCATGAGCCTGCCCCTCCACCCTATGAGGAACTCATGGAGGGACCATGGCAGCCTGCCTGGAGTCCTGCATGTCTCCTCCTCCAGGGACAATGCCTCCTTCCCTCAATGTTCCTGTGACAGTCCCTGCACACAGCAGCTGGTAGTTCCGTGTTCTGTCTCTTCCTGGAGAACTGCTACAGAGGTAGCTGGGCCAAGAGGAACTGCTGAATGGAGGCAGATTGTTCACCTGCTATTTCCTCTAGGGCCTAAGCGGATCTTGCTGATGTCAGAGATGAGAGCCTGAGTCAGACGCCCTCAGGGCCAGGCAGCTGTCTACCTCTCCAGTCTCCACATTCACCTACTCAGCAAGAGGTGAAAGGCCTCACCTTGACCTCCTGCTCTCCCTAACGTTGATGTCCTCTATTGTCTTCCAAGCTCCATGGACTCCTCACGGACAGGCAGGGCTGCTCCAGTGGCAGTAAGTTTTTTCACGCTTTGCCTCGCTCCAGCTAAAGCAAGCTGGGGACTTCCCTCTGACAATGTCTCTGGGATATGTCCTGCTCTGGATTCCGATGGCACCACCTCCATACTCTTCCAAGGGAGCATGACTCCCCTCCACCGCCACCACTTTCCCACATATTCCTAAAATTCTGCCCTCCCATCCTGTCTCCTCCTATACCAGACCATTTCCACAGGCACCAAGAGAACTATGTTTGAGTATCAACTACCCCTTCCTAATTATGTGACCACTGACAACTGAAGGCCCTCCAGCCTATTTGTCTCATTTGTAAATAGGGAGATGTTGACCTCATAACATTGTTGTAGATTTCAATATGTCTATAAACCACTTGCAGTAAGTTGCTACTGATCCCAGAATCAAGTTCATGCTGAGTTAATAGTGGCCATCATTGGTCTCCATGACAACTGTCTCCAGGCCCAATCTTCAGTCTTTGATCTGCTTTCTAGAATTCTTCCTGGAGGCGGCTCATAAGATGTTATCAAAAGAACGAGTTCTCTAGTTTTCACCAGGAGTCTCTGTTCACTTGTCATGCTCTTGCTGTTCCTGGGACTCTGGTGGTTTTGTGGCATGCATGAGGGACCCTACAGGTTTGGGTTTAAGGCCAGACATTTTCTTCTCTGGTAATATGCTCCAAAAACTTGAACTTGGTAGACTTCAGTCCACCTGCCCCGCTGGAGGTGGGAGATAGCTAACCCTGCCATGCTCTGCCATAGTTCCCCCAGCAGCAACTGCCTCTGGGCAAGGATTCACTCTGTCACTGCCCCTGGGGAGACCCAAGTGTAGAAGCACTTCTAATTGTCCCTGCTCTGAGGGTCTCTGAGATGAGAGCCATTTCCTGGTCTTCAGACCCACTTGGCAGCACCAGGAAACTCCCTTCCCCTTCAACTTGCATCCCCGGGGTGGACCTCCTTCTCTGTAAGTTTCCACTTTCAAAGGAGGCCAGGACAGAGCAAGGAAGCACACAGTTGAAAGAAAGGAGCCCATCACAATGTGTTACTAGTGCTTCCCTGGGCTGCCTCCATATCCTATTACCTTAACCCACCAGGATGGCTTCTATCCGTCCAGCACCCAAGTCTGGACTCTACAGGGACTTTTCCTCCCCTCCCTCCCAAGTCTCTGCTCTGAGCTCTCAGGCCAGATTCTCAACATCTCAACACTGTCCGAAGTCCTCCTTCCAGAAGAGGGCCTGGCCGTGTTCCAGCTGCTATCCACCCCTGATAATGGAGCCAAGGAGCCCACCTCCCCCATGGTGGCCCCAGGCCAGGGGTCTGATTCCTATGTGGTCAGGGTCAAGAGCATCACCCAGAAGGGAAGCTCCCAGCAGAGCAGTTCCACCCCATACCCACACCCTTCCTGCTGACCCTCCTTGGCGACCTTTAACATGCCAAACAAACAAACAAAACCCAACAGTAACAAAAGAAGCATGAAAGCAGCTGACAAACAGATTCAGACCTTTAAGTTTTTGCACTCCATACTTGCTGAGGAGGGGTGGGGTCTAGGTTCCATGCTCCGAAACGAGACTCCTAGCACAGTCCTGAACCCTTCAAAGACCTTCTACATCTGAGTTACAGGAAAACGTAAACCAATCTCCACTCAGCACTAATCTAAATAAAATGGGGCCAACTTCTCTGGCTGTACTTTTTCTTCTAGCTTCGGGATGCTGTCCTTGCCCTGCACCCCTCCCTAGCTCTGGGGTTGAGAGCTGGGGAAAATCAATGGATGGTTGAGACTGAGGAAGGGTGCCTCCTGGCTCCTTCAGGCTGCCAGGAGTGTGCAGTGTGGGGAAGGGCCAGGGCGGTCCAGCGCGACTGACCTGATGGCCGCCAGCCCCCTGGAGCAGCAGCTGGGCAGGCTCACCATCTTCACCCGAGATGACTTTGAGGACAACTGGCATCAAGTAGCCAGCGGTGGCTTTGGTCAGGTGTTCCAAGCTTGACACAAGCACTGGAGGACCCAGTATGCCATCAAGTGCTCCCCTTGCCTCCAGCACGAGGCCACCAGGTACCTGCCACCCTGTGCCTCTCCTTCTCCTTTCACAGTGGAGAAACTGAGGCCAGATCAGCTTCTGGCCTAGGAAACGCTGAGAGAGGGATGGGCTGGGGTTGAGGCTGGGGTTGTCCCCAGTGTTTCTAAGTTCTACCTGGTACCTGAGCTTCCCAGGCCCAGCCATGGCTCTCTTTGCTCCTGAAATAAGAAGGCACCTGATGCCTGTCTGTGGAATCAGCAGAGGTCAGAGGCAAGCAGGAACTACCCTCCAAAGCCACCTTTATCTCACCTGACTTCTCAAACTTGTCCTGCCTCCTCCCCCTGGGGCGTGATGCCTGCTCTTGGCAACCCCTGGCACACTCCACCCCACCCACACTCTCAGGGCTACACTGGGCTTCTTGAGAGGTGTAGCACATTCTTTCCCCATGGCCATCTGGGTTGGGTCCTGCCCAGCTGCACGGGACTGGGGAGACTTGGGGGCTGGAGACTGCTCAGTCTGCTGGTCTGGTAGCCTGTGCAGGTCATTGCCAGGCTCTCATTCAGGTCCTGCTGGAAGGTCAAGTCTGGGGTGCTAGAATCTCTGTCCATTTTTTGTCCCTGGCTTTTGTCACGTGCACCACTGCTACAGTCTGCATGCCTTGCTTACCATCTCTTTCTCATTGTGTGTTCCCATTGGGTTCACATGCACATGCTGTGTGCCTCCACCCTGTCACCATGCAGGAGGCACTTGCAGTGTTAAGTCTCAGCACAAAAGCCATGTCCTCCTCCCAGAGGTCCAGGGACATCAATAGATGCCTGAAGGTTTCTTACTTGGGTGCTATTGTCATGTTCTCTATGGTCACCAAGCAAACTCTCCAGACACACTTCCCTAATTCGCAGACCCTCACCCACCCCGTGGAGAGTGGGAGTGAGACTATCTCCCTCCCACCTCCACCTGTTGGTTTCTGGATAGGGTCAGATGGTTCTAGGATTTGTCCAAATCATTTATAACCTTTGAAATAAAGGACAAAAGGAAATGGATGGCTTCAATGTGACAACACGGTTACAACAATGATACCTCCAGCTGAGTTTCCCCCCAAGTTCCAGGGATTCCCAGTGGAAAGGGGTAAAGGGACCAGTGGTGACTAATGGCTACTGACTGTGATGTGCTCCACTGGAATCGTAGCATTGCTGTGCTGGGTCCTTCTCCCATCTGGTCAAACAGTTTGCAAACACTTATTGCTCTCCACTTATTGACTACGTTTCAGACACTGTACTTGACCCTGGCAGTAGTGATGACTGTGACAGATGTGTCCCTGCTCTCCTAGAGCTCACAGGCTGGAGGGAGAAGGACACCCACCTGGTAACCTCATGTGTACAAGTAAATTGCGACTGTGAGACGGGTAGGAAGGGAGCTTTGCCACCCTCAGATACACTGACAGAATGTTTGATTGAGCTCAGAGGAAGCTAATGTCCCTCCTAAGGACGTCACCCCAGCTGAAATGTGAGGAATGAGTGAGAGGGAAGCGGGCAAGGAGGTTTTCCAAGAACAGGCCCCCAGTGTGCAAGGGACCTGGGCAGGAGGGTCGTGTAAGAGCAAGGATGGGAACAAGGCCATTGTGGCTGATGTGGGGACGAAGGAGCTTCCGCCAGGAGGGGCAGTGGCTGGGGAATCAATCAGGCCTCTGTGTGGAGGACGGGGTGGAGCGAGGCTGGCCCAGATAGGAGACTGTTGTCCTCGTTCAGGCAAGAGGTGATGGGGCCCACACAGGAGCATTGGTGACAGAGATGGGGAAAGGAGTGGACTAAGCAATATGTAGGAGGTAATACCATCCCTGCGTGGTGCTGGGTGGGCTATGGGGGGCACCTTGAGGAAGAGGGTTGTCAGGTGCATGTGATGTTCAACTTGCCAAGGGAGCAGAGGTCCCCAGGACCACCCATTCTGTGACTCGGGGGTGGGGTCGCCTGTCTTTGGTCCACTGCTCCACCCCTGGGGTCTGCCACATCATTAGTGTTCAGTAAATATTTACTGAGCAGTGTCATTGACAAAAAGGAAACGTGAAAAGAGGCCCAGTCGGGAAGGAGGACCCCAAGTCCAGCGTTATACTTGTTGAATGTAAAGCCACTTTAAAGAGCCAAGAAGAGTCACCAAATAGGTTTCAGAGTAAAAGTAGCAGCTACAATACTAAGGTTTGTTTTTGGTGGAGACCGAAGCTGGGGCAGGGATGAGATTCATTCATTCTCGGCACTAACTAAGTGGACAAAAACAAGTTCTTGCCCTGTGGAGTTTATAATCTAATGGAGGAAGACAATAAACAAACAAGACCAAAACAATAAACATAAAATGTTTATCTATAGCACTTTGGACCATTTTCTTGATTAAAATATCTAAAGAGTGATCTGATCTTCTAAGAATACATTCAGTTTAGAAATATTAATTTAGAGACCAGCTATGTATGAAGGGATTGGGGCATTTTATATAGACTTGCCATTTTATATAGACTTGTTTGTGAAATATTTACTAGTCAGGTGCCATTTGAGTAGATATTTGAAGCAGATGAAGGAGTAATCACATGGTAGAGGTAAGTGTTCTAGGCAGAGGAAAGGGCACATGCAAAGGTCCTGGGGTGGGAACATGCTTGATATGAGGGCAGGACAGCAGAAGGCCCATGTGGCAGGAGCAGAGTGAGAAAGGGAGTGCTTAGGAGATGATGTCAGTGATGTAAGACTGAAGAATGGGGCAGATCATGGAGGGCTTTGTCAATTGTAAGAACTTAGGCTTTTACTGTGAAGGAGAAGAGAGCCATTGGAGGGCCCTTAGCAAGGTCGTGACATGCTACCCTGTAGACTGTAATAGGGAAGAGGGAAAAGCAGGAAGCTTGAGCCAAGATGCAAATGGGCAGAGGTGGTGAGAAGCAGTCAGACTTTTGCTGAATTTGGAAAACAGAGCTGAGAAGACTTGCCAAGGGCCCAGGCATGGGAGTGAGAGAAGAGTCCAGAAGCAGCCAGGGGCTTCGCAGAGAATCAGAGGTTGGAGACCCTGTTCACTGAGATGAGGAAGGCCAAGGGAAGGGCAGGTTTTAGGGAGAATCAGGAGTTCAGCTCTAGACACACTCAGTATAGAGATGTCAAGGCTGACTGGAGAAACTTCAGTGAGAAGAGAAGAGGAGAATGTCTAAACTCCAGTCCAGTGGCCAAGTCCTCTGAGCCTGCGAAGGAAACAGAGGGAGGGACCAGAATAAGAGGGAGAAACCCAGGAGGAGGTGGACCCATGGCTTAGGGGAGAGAATTTTAAAACAAAGAGCAAGACATCTGAACAGTCAACCGAGAGCTAGAAATGTGTCAGTACGTGAGGCCGCATGTGTTCACTGAAGTACGGACACCAGAGGTGAAGCAGCAGCAACTCTTTCAAGAGGACTGGGCATGAATGGGAATTGTGCAAGGCCGGACTTATTCCCATTTTACAGTTTAGAAACTGAGGCTCCGAGAATTCACTTCCCCAAAGTCAGGCAGATATAACTAGTGGTGAAGCTGGGATTTGGAGTCAGAAGAATGGAACCCCCAGATCCCACACTTCACCACAAAGGTCATTCTAGTTCCTGTGAATCCAAGAGGAAGAGAAGAGACAGCAAAAATATCACAGAGCTGGGGAGGAGAGAGCTGGAAGAGTAGGGAAGTGAGGAGGAGAACAGGAGAAGCCCAGTAGCCAGCCTGCTCAGGTGCCGGGAGAGTTCTCCTGGAGGTCAGGCTCACGTTGGCTTCCCAGGGAGGCCCTGTGAGCACATCTCCAGCAACGTCTGATTGTAGTGCCATCAAGTTTTGCAAATACTGTGCTTTTAAAAAAGCCATTTCTCCTTAATCCCTATCCCCACAAGCCCCAAACAGCCTGTAACAATTTGCATATTTACTGTTCCGTGGGTGCATACAGTGAGAGGAAGGAGAGGGTTTGCAGATGCTTATTTTTGTGAGGCCTTCCCTTAAGTCTTGACTTCAGTTTGCTTCAACAAAGATGTATTGTGTGATGCATGGCAATGTGTTGTGGGGAGCACAGGGAGGAATAATTATAGTTCATCCATAAAATGCAATTCTGCAAACCATTAAAAAGCATCCTTTAGGAGAATAAAAACACAGGAAGTGCTTGGGCTTCATGTGCCATCTGATGGTGAGAGAGAGGGGAGGAAGAGGGAGCATGAGGGGAGAAAGGGAAAGAGACACCCTGAAAATGTGTTATAAAATACTAAAAGATTTACAGAGGCCAAGTCTGCCTGGTTGAGTTACTGGTGATGTATTTTCTTTCTTCTAGCTCTCTGTATTCCCAAGGTTTCTTATAAGGTATATATATTACTTTCATATTCAAAATGGCAATAGATGATATTTTGAAACAGAAGCATGAGGCATAATATCAATCCTCCAGAGGCTCAAAATCTGCTGGGGAAGATAAACACACACACACAAAAAAAAAGCACCCAGAGTAAATGGGAAGCTTTGAAACGTGCTTTCCGTGGTCTTCCCTATAGAACGGGCTGGCTCCTCAGCCTGCAAACTCCTCTGCTTCCTGACTTGTCGCCACTGGCCAACAGAGCTTTCATTTATGCTGCCTGCTGGACCTCACTTCATGCCTCTGTTTTTCCTCCAGGGGTTGTAAGATCCTGGTGCTTCTCTGGGTCCCCTCAGTGTGGCAGCATGCCTAGTTTGTGTATTCTGCTGGTTGTTCTACTAATTGATGGGTTCCCATGTCTATGTCTTGCTCCCCACTCTCCATAGCTCTGATGTAAATTGCCTCATTGAAGAAGCAACCAAAATGGAGAAAATCAAGTTTCAGCACATTGTGTCCATCTGCGGGATATGCAAGCAGCCCCTGGGCATTGTGATGGAGTTCATGACCAATGGCTCCCTGGAGAAGATGCTGCCCACCCACAGACTCTGCTGGCAACTCAAGTTCTGCATCATCCATGAGACCAGCTTGGCCATGAACTTCCTTCACAGCATTAAGCCACCTCTGCTCCACCTAGACCTGAAGCCAGGCAACATCCTGCTGGACGGCAACATGCATGTCAAGGTGGGGCCCCTGTGGGTCTCTTTGCCCCCTTTCCATGGTAGAGGCTCTTCTTGGACAAATACTGACACATCTGAACAAGAGATGAATAAGTAGCAAATGTGGTGCCTGAGGCTGGGTATCAGGATGTTTATAATAATGCTCTGTGGGCCTCAGTTTTCCAATTCTAAAATGGATAGGAGAATCTTGACTCCTGTCTTTCTTGGCTTAGGGTAAGTTTTATAAATGAGATAATCTTCATGAAAGGTCATAATGGACATTTGTTGCAGTTCTTAGATCATGCCATACTCTTTTCTGTCTCTGGACTTTTGCTTCTCCTCCCACTCCTCTATCCACCTGGCAAAGGCCTAGTCATCTTCAGCTTGCAAAGTAACAGGGAGGTCTTCCCTGATCTGTCCCTCAGGCCTCTAATGGTTGTATACCTCATTAGATCTGTTTCTTCCTATTGCTAACCCAGTGACAAGTATATATAATCATTTGTGAAACTATTTCACTGTTGAATGTACACCCTATCTGAAGTTGCCCTGGTGGGGGTAGAGTGTGTGGAGGGGTGACTCAGGTTCTCTTCTGGTTGAATCTCAATGAATGGACAATCTGTGAGTGAAAGACCCCATGGTGGAGAGCAAAGGGGATCAACATTCGTGGCCTAAGTGTTTCAGGGCCAGGAGAGCCATGATGGACAGAACATCACTAAAGGTGGTTACTATAAATTGTCCCTCTGGAAAATGGCAGGACCTGCCAAGAGCTCCTGATGTGCTCTGAGTGCTTCTGCATACAAGCAAATTTAATCCTGTACCAGCCCTCTGAGTTAAGAATTCATATTATTTCCATTTCACCAATGAGGAAACAGAGGTTCTGAGAAGATAAGTAACCTGTCCAAGACCATCCTGGTGGTAGTGGTAGAGCAGGGAGACAGTGTCGGAGAGGACCTATTCTGGAAGAGGACCCTAGTAGGAAGATGAGAAACCAAAGCCAGCTCCTAGAGACATGGCTCTATCACGACCCATCCCTGCCACCTGGCTTTCTCCCAGATTTCAGACTTTGGTCTGTCCAAGTGGATAGAACGGTTGACCCAGATGCAGTGCATCAAAAGGTTGGCTCTGTGGGGCACGCTCAGCTATATCCCCCTGAGTTGTTCCTGGACAGTAACCAGGCCACGAGGCCCAAGTACGATGTGTGTAGGTGAGTGGGTGACTGGGCTCCTTGTCACATACCCAGGAGGCTGCTTTTTGCCGCCACCCCACCAGGTCCCCATAAGCCCTGGTGGAAGGGGAGGGCTGGGAGGATCCTGGCTGGAGAGGCCTTATTTGGGATTGTGGGGTTCATGGGTCCTGGTTGGGGTGATGGTGGGTTTCCCGGTCTCTCAGGGAACATTTTCCTCATCACAGCTTTGGGATTGTCATCTGGGAGCTCCTCACTCAGAAGAAACCAAATTCAGGTAGAGATGGCTGTGGCTCTGTGTCTGGGGCAGAGGCTGTCCCCTCAGCTGGGGTCCTGGAAAGGGCTGTGGGAGGTCTGAGGTGAGTGAGGGCAGAATAAGCCACAGGTTTGTGTCGGGAGGCCAAATGCTCTTCAGGGACTCCCACCTCGCTCTCCTTCCTTCTGCCCC
Organism: Urocitellus parryii; assembly: GCF_045843805.1. Classification (NCBI taxonomy): domain Eukaryota; kingdom Metazoa; phylum Chordata; class Mammalia; order Rodentia; family Sciuridae; genus Urocitellus; species Urocitellus parryii. The sequence goes on from NC_135534.1 coordinate 100,363,894, forward strand.
CTTGTATCTAGAGCTCATGTGATAGTAAAAGTGAGCCCAGGGCTTGTTTGGTGGCTCCAAGTTCCTTGTCCCCAAGGTGCTCTTGCTGGCCATTCCCCGACCCCTGCCACCCAGATGCAGGTGAGAGCTTGTGAGGCAACGTGGACAGCCTTGCCAGATGGAGAGCCAAAGCCTTCAGCCTGGCCTGTGTGTCCTCCCTGCTGCCTTTGGACGGCAGAAGCCTGCAGTTGGGTTCATGTCCAGTCTTCACCTGGAAGGGGGCTAGAGCTAGACCAGAGACTGAGATGCTCAAGTCAGAGACTCAAGTGGGTCCCAAATCTAGCTGTTTACTCACGGAGCATTTATAGAGCCCCTCCTGAGTACACACTGTGTTGGGATCCTCTTAGCCCCCACACTCCTGCCAGACCCCTCTGCCCCTGCATCCTAGCACCTGCTCAGCCTGGGACTCCTCTCACAGGACTCAACCTGATGACTGCAGGTATGCGGCTCTCCCTGCAGCCTGTCTCTGATGATGGCCAGGCGAGGCCCAGCAGATGGTGGACCTGATGAGGCGCTGCTGGGACCAGGACCCCAAGAAGAGTTCATGCTTTCTAGGTGTTCCTCTAGCCTTCCCTGTCTAGGGCCAAGGGGGGCATGGGTGGGAAGAGGAGGGTGGACGACTAGGCCCCAGCTCATTCCTGAGAGTGGTGCAGATACCCGTGGGACTAGTGCCTGGAGAGATTTCTGAGGCAGAATCTGCATCACAGGACCAGGACAGCTGAGGACGGAGGTCTGTTCAGTGGGTTCTCAGGTGTATACCTACAGAAGGTGGCAGAAGCTGCAACCTGTGAACCTGGCCTGCTGCTGGGCCCTCCAGCCAGTCCTGGGTCCTTTCAGGGGTACAGCATCCTTGAAAACATCCCATCACATGAGGTCACTGGCCTGGAAGGGACATGAAATTATCTAGTCCATGTGTGAGCACCTTAGAGACCACCTGGGCCTGCCCCCTACTTTAATGGAAAAGGATTGATCCCCAAGGTCAGTGACCTGACAAATGTGTCCTTGCCAAGCCGGACTGGGACCCTGTCTCCTTGTGTGCATATATGGACATACATGAGCCCAGGAATGGGCTTTTGTGGGGACACAGGAAACATCAGAGTATCTAAAGTGGGACAGGACTGCTGGCTAACGTTGTCTTCTTTATCTCTCTCCCTTGCGGAGCAGACATCACAATCGAGACAGACATGCTACTGTCCCTGCTCCAGAACTTTGTGACAGACCCCAGGAGTGAGACCCTGGCCAGGAAGGTGTCCTGTAAGCCATCACTGCACCAGCCCCAAGAGGTGGGTGCACACACTGTGAAAGCCCACTCCTGTGCTCCCTGGAGCCCACTGTGGACCTCCAGGGTCTCTGGCAGGGCATGTGTGCAGAGGCTGTGTCTTTGACAAGGTCACCTGGCTGAGTGGGCAAGTGGAGACTAAAAGCCAACCTCACTCTGCTCATCAGGCCACGAGCCCAGCTGGGGGCTGCCTACAACCAGAGGGAACAACATTTCCTAATTTGCATGAAGGCGCTGCAAGGGCCAGTGGTGCCATGGCTCAGAAGCCCTGGGAAGGACAAAACCCCTCTCACATGCATAGGGTTTACAGACGAAGGGCACTGCTCTCCTAAGGTGTCGCACTATAGGCATCTGCATCATCTCTCTGCTCTCTTGCTCCTCTCTGAGAGCTAGCAGGGGACTCCTTGCTGAACCCACAGATCTATCCTGTAGTTCAGGTGGCCCCAAGGGAATGCCAGGCCCTGGGTCTCCTTTTTTCTGGGCAGATCTCCTCTACATAGTGTTTGCCTCTGGGCACAGCTGGAGGAATAATAGCTTAGAAGGAAAGTCACCCAGATCATGGTGGGATGTGCATGCTGGATGGTGTCAGGGAGCACTGGAGAGAGGGGAGGAGGGAAGATGGCACAGTGAGAACTGCCCTGCTCATCTGCCCTGTATCTGCCGGTTCTGTCTCCCCAGGTCCACAAGGAGGTCAGCCAGGAGCGGTGAGTCAGGGTACTACAGTGGGACCAGAATTCAGAGAGAGGAGAAAGTGGAGTCCAATCAGACCCTTTCCCCACCCTCCTTAATGCTCTCACCCCAGGCCTGTCACATATCCAGGGTGGAAGGGCCCTCTCCAGATCCTAGCTGCACGGTCAAGAAACACACATGCCCTGGGATTCCTGGCTTTGCTTCCCCTTCAGGTCTGAGTCCTGGCAAGACCAGATTCCCCCATTCCTGACCCAAGAGATAGAGCACTGGTTCTCAGCATGGACTGCAGAATTACTTGGGAGACTGAAAAAATTATAGATAACTACAGATCCATGGTGTCCACCCAGACAAATGAGAGGTTTGGGCCTGGCCAGTGATCACGGTTGTTCGTGATTGTAATAGGCCACTGGGTAGAGCAGGAGGAAGTGAGGCCTGAAGACCTCAGAGGGACTTTAGATCATACAGGTCCAACCACAGATATATTTCCCATTGGATGGACTTACCTCCTGCAAGCCCATTCCCTGCCAGTTCTTATGTCCCTAACTTGTCCTCACACTGTAGAATGAGCTGAGCATTCTTCATCACTGAACCAAACACAGAGGCTCAAAGAAGCAGAGAACAGGCTGAGGTCGGGAGATGTTAAGGGCTGGAGTGAGGGTTTGCACCCAGGCCTCCCCAGCTCTGGCTCTCTGAACTCCTCTATGCAAGAGGAGAACAGCAGGCTCAGCTCTTCAAGACAAAAAGTGAAAACAAAACAAAACCTGGAAATCTAACAGTGACAGGGAAGAATGCAGAAGTCCTTGATACCAGGAAGATATAGCCCTCACCTCTCTACTCTGCTCCCAGATAGTACCTCCAAGAGGCAGGGGGATGGCCAAGATGACTTCTGGACAGATCAAAGACCTCTTTTTTCAATATCTTCCTCCAACAGACTCAGGAGACTACTTGAAGAGGGTCCTGCAACTCTGACAGCGAGAGTTTGGATCCAACGGATGAGGAACTGCTGCCCATCTATGAGAACAAGGTCACTCCCCTCTACTTCCTGGTGGTCCAGGGAAGTGTGGAGCAGGTGAGGCTGCTCCTGGCACTCGAGGTTGATGTGGACTGCCACACAGCCTCTGGCTACACACCTCTCCTCATTGCCGCCCAGGACCAGCAGCCTGACCTCTGCGCTCTGCTCCTGGCACATGGTGCTGATGCCAACCTGGTGGATGATGATGGCTGGGCCCCACTGCACTTTGCAGCCCAGAATGGGGATGACCACACTGCCCGCCTGCTCCTGGACCATGGGGCCCTCGTGGATGCTCAGGAGCATTAGGGCTGGACCCCAATCCACCTGGCCACACAGAACAATTTTGAGAATGTGACACGGATTTTGGTCTCCCGTCAAGCTGACTCCAACCTACGTGAGGTTGAGGGCAGGACTCCCCTGCATGTGGCTGCCTACTTTGGCCATGTCAGTCTGGTCAAGCTGTTGACAGGACAGGGGACTGAGCTGGATGCTCAGCAGAGAAACCTGCAGACAGCCCTGCACCTGGCAGTAGAGCAGGGCAAACTGAGGGCCATCCAACACCTGCTGAAGAGTGGGGCGGCCCCTGACGCCCTTGACGAAAATGGCTATGGCCCACGCATACTGCTGCCACCAGGGGCAAGTACCTCATCTGCAAGATGCTTCTCAGGTATGGGGCCAGCCTTGAGCTTCCCACCCACCAGGGCTGGACACCCCTGCATCTAGCCACCTACAAGGGCCACCTGAGATCATCCACCTGCTGGCTGAGAACCATGCTGTCTTGGATGCTCTTGGAGGTATGAACTGGACACCCCTGCACCTGGCTGCCTGATACAGGGAGGAAGTAGTGGTGTTAGCACTGCTGCAGTGTGGGGCTGACCCCAATGCCACCGAGAAGTTGGGCTGGACACCCCTCCACCTGGTGGTCCAGAGGGGTGCCTTCCTGGGCGTCATCAACCTCCTGGAGCATCATGCAGATGTCTGTGCCCGCAACAAGGTGGGTTGGACACCTGCCCACCTGGCTGCTCTCCAAGATTACACAGCCATCCTCAAAGTTCTGGTCAAGGCTGGTGCCCAGCTGGATGTCCAGGATGGAATAAGCTGCACACCCTTACAGCTGGCCTTCCGGAGCCAAAAACAGGGCACCATGGCCTTCCTAGAGGGCAAGGAGCCTCCACTGGCTACTCTGGGAGGTGCTGAGCTGGGAACCCAGACAGAAGTTTAGACAAACTGGGATCCTCTCACCTGGAAGGGGAGGAGTTGGTGGAAATGAAACTTGGCTCCCAGAAGGATCCCTTCCCACCTGCCTGATTGACCTTGAGAGGAAACAGGAACCTGACGTCCTGGGGGATGGAAGGAAGGGGAGAGGTACCACTGAGGCTGTAGCCCTGGCTTGGACAGCTGCTTCCAGCACCTCCTCCAAGTCATCTCCAGCAGACCCCTGGCCTCTTCCTCCTCCTTTATAGAGACTCAAGCTCCCCAGGTATGCTCCCTTTCCAGCCACAAGATGGCTGCCACCTCCCTCTGAGTTCATGGGGCCCTTGCATTCTAGGAAACCCCTCTGAAGACAAAGGGAACCAAGGAGTGAGGGGAGTGGTGCCAACTAGCTCCCATCTTGTGTCCTTGTCCTCACCTCAGGCTACGGTAAGACAGCCAGACTCACCTGCTTCACAGGGAGCAGGAGCTCAGAGTTCAGAGGAAATGCCTGCTCACGATGTAGGGCTTCAGTCAGTCCCCGGTCCCCACACTGACCACACCTTCCTGGTGGCCCAGGCCCCCATGCCTGTCTCCTACATGGTGTCTTGGAGGTGAAGGAAATGTGTCTCAGCTGTAGTTGAGTGGTCCTATGTGGGACACCTATTTCCTGATCCCTGGCCCCATCCTTCTTTGTGTCCAGTTACACAGACAGGTTTCAAACCCTGGAGACAATAAAACTGCGAATCTGAGTCTCTCTGTTGGAAATGCATTGAGCTGTGGGACCAGGGCATACACAGGGGCCAGCAGCATTAGCATAGGGTGTGTGTGTGCGTGCATGCATGTGTGTGCTGTGTGTATATTACACATGTGTGAGCTCACATGGGAGGGAGGTGGGGGTAGCTGAGGAGAGTTGGAGGATGTGTGTGTGTGTGATTTGTCTGGTGTGCTATGTGCGTGTGTAATATGTGTGAGTTCATGTGGAGGGAGGAGGCAAGGCAGCTGAGGGGTGGGTCATCTGGACTGGATGTGGAGTTGACTGGGCATGGACTTTCCTCCTTAGCAGCCACTCTGAGAGCCAGCTCTCCCATGACTGTACCCTGTCCACCCATCCCCTGTACTGGCCCAGCCTGTTGGTCGGGGGCAGGTGGGGGCAGGTTAGAGCTTCTGACACTAATTTTGTGTAATGGAGGCCCTGACTTAATGGCCAGGGGGCTTCCAGGAGAGCAGCCAACCTGTGGGAGGTAGTAGGACAAGATGGGTCTTATACTGCTCTCTCTGCCTTTCCACGCTGCACAGTGAAGGCGGCCATCCAGCCCAAGGGTGTTTTGCAACTCTCAGAGAAAGGGACACTTTTGCCCCATCTGCAGCCAGTTTCAACTGCTGAGCCAGTTGGCAGGCCCACCCCTGTGTGCCACACTATTTGGCTGGGCATAGGGTCCCCAGTAAGCAGCCTAGTATTAACATGGGTTGAGAGGGACAGGACAGAGAAAACCTGCCACCTCAGGTACAGCCCTACTGAGTTCATTAGTCCATTTTAGCAGCGCTGATACATCACATCCTCTCTTCTGTGGTCTCTAGACTGTGTCCAGCCCAAGGAGCCTCATGGAGCTGGCTTGTATCCTCGAGCAGAAACTAGAAGTCAAAGCTGCATGGTAGTCTTCAGGTGAGGGGCTTTTAAAATATACCAATACCCCACCCTCAGCCAATTTAACCAGAAACTCCAGGGTAGGATCCTACTGTGAGCATGGTGAACAATTTCCAGGTGATTCTGAAGAACAACCAAGGCTGAGAACCACCACCAGGGGGCATCCCGTATTTTCTCTCTGCACCCTTCTTTGGTATAACCACAGAGGCAGTCACTGGCCAGCTGCCCTTAGGCTGGGGAAGGCTTTCTTCTCCTGGGTGGCCAAGTAGGGGTTCCTGAGGCCTGAGGAGATGGGCCATGCAGCAGACTGTCCCCTCCTCTCGCTTTTTGCTGGCCACCCACGAGATCCCTTGGTTCTCCTGGACACTAAGCCTTAGGTAAAACAAGAAGTTAAAAATGCCTCTGGAAGTTCTGTCCTTCCCAGAACAATCAGAGCAGGAGGAGGAGGAGAGGTGGGTGCTCAAGGCTGTTTTCATCTTTTTGCAACCTGAAATCTGAAAGAGCTTCAAGTCCAGGATTCATTAGAGCCAGAGGAGAGGGTCAGGGCTGCATGTTCACACCAGTTGGGTGCAGTTACACCAATAGGAACGGCAAGGACAGAGCCACAGGGAAGGATAGTGCCTGGTTTATCCGATTGGGAAGAGTTTGAGGAGAGACCAGTGGGGTCCCATGGCGACGTGGACAGAACTGTGCCTGGGTATCATTGCTGCTTGGAAGACCCTGAGTCTAGGCGGAGGTCTGTAGACCCCTGCTTCCTTGATTCCTCTTCTTCTAGAGGCAATAGCAGTAATAGGTTCGGGCCAGCCTGGCCAAAGCAACCCTTCATTGTCTGTGAGCACCCCTTTCTCCTTTCCCAAGCCACCTTCACCAGACTCGACACCAACACACAGCATGACATCTCAACACAGAAGTCTTCTGGAGGTTCTCAGGGACTTTACAGTTGGATTTTAGTGAGACCCTTGGAATTCCCAAGAAGAGCATCTCTAGTGGAATTTCAAGCCGTATTTGGAGAAAATTAGGGGTGGGGGATACTAGAAATTGGGTGCCCCAATTTCTTACTGGACATCTCCACTTGAATCCTTAAACTGTCCCAAACTGAACATTTCTTCCCCCTCCTGAGGTCTGCTCTTTACTTTATCCCCAGTTCTATTTGAAGTTATTCAAACTTGGAACCTTGGAGTCATTCTGGACCTTCACTGTTCAACAGGACAATGTGAGAACACTATGGCTCCCTTCAGTGCTCCAGCTGGAGAATGAGGAGGGGAGAGGATGTAGAGGGAGGAAGCAGGTCTTCCTGCTGTGGCAAGGAGGAGGGCAGTCAGTAGGGCAGGGCTCCCAGAATACAAGGATGGCAGCTCTAGTCATTTCTGTTCAGGATCATTCCTTCTCTGCCCACCCCTGTGGAACATACCTCTCCAACTTGTTCGGGCCTCCAGTCAGGGCTCCAGACCTTCTGAGACCCATATTCCTCTTCCTATGGCTTCTCTTGCCATTGTGATCACCAGTCCCTGGTTCCTCATGTTATTGCTCTGAGTTCCCTTCTCCCATCAGTGCCTGCTTGGATCTTATTTAACCCTCAAGATGCAAATTGCCCATCTCTGTCCATGAAATCTTCTCTGCTTGTGCTGCAAGAGATGACCACCCCCCTCAAGGGCACTGTACCCGCACCCCCTGAGTGCAGTGCAGAGGGCTGCTCTCTGGTCTGCTTTCTTTGCTAGGTGCCAAATGCCATGCCATTGTGTACTACTGGTTTCTTATCCCATCCTGTCTGCTCTCTGTGTTCCACCTCTGCTTACTGAATGAGATCATAAGCAGCAGATGTTTTTCTGCAATACAATGAAAGGTAGGGAGAGTAGGGACAAGGTTGGCCTGAGGCAGAGGAGGGAAGCTGTGGAAGGTTGGGTTCAGTGGGCCCAGGCAGGCAAACCTGGGTACAAATCCTGGCTGAGCCACCCACTAGTCACATGAACTTAGGTTGCTGAAACTCCCTTAGCCTTGGTCATATCATTTAACAATGATAATGCTTAGATCCCTGGGTTGTTGTAATGGTTAAATTAGGTAACATGCTGGTCCAAGGGCAAGGCTATTAAGCTCCCAACACTTAATCAGAAGGATATTGCTCTTGGAATAGGGCACAGACCATCCAGCTTTGGGGAAGCTTTGAAGGAGGATGCTCAAGGAGCAGCTGCCTGGTTTCCTTTGCCAATGCATCTGGGAAGGCAGCAGAGACTCTCCTTTGGTGCCTTGGAATGGGCTGTGACCCTGGGATATACCTAAAATAGTGTTGTGTCAGCTACAGAGCAAGGACAAGCCTGCTGGTCATTCATGCCTGCTGAGGTCCTTTGGTGAGGGTGATCTACAGATTGCCTGACTGGGAGCCCCAAACACTCAATGGGGATTCAGTGTGAACAAAGCAAAGGTGCATGTTTGCATCCACCAGGAGAAGGTAGGATCACACAGATGAACTGTTTTGTTGGACCCTACTCTGCCTTCAAATGGGTAAAGGGTCTGTATGCACACAAAATGGGGCAGGCAGCTGAATAGAGCAACTTAAGGAAGAGGGTGAGTAGGTGGGAGAGGAGGTGGGTGGAACCTGAGATTTGGCAGGAAAGAGGGCTTGGGGACAGGTCCTGCTTGTCAGCTTTTCTGGCTCTGGACCCTAGTAGCACCTGCTCTTGGGGGTTATGGAACTTGTCTCCTCCAGGGCAATTTCCTTCCTCTCTTCCCCACCTTATCCTTTCTCTCAACTGCCCTGGATGAAATTCAGACCCTGATTTCCAAATGTCTCTTCCCTCATACTGTGTGCTCCTGGGAGCCACAGGTCAGAGTGTTTGGACATGGTCAGAAAAATCCAGGAGAATTGAATGTCCTGGCTTTGTTTCCCCATGGTTTATCGCTCCACACCTAGCCCCACTCAGCCCCACAATAGTACTGCCTCCTTCCTCACCTGTCACCCTCCACTTCACCTTCAGCACCTGATTCCCACTGCCCCAGGTTCTGGGGAGACTGGCTCCCTGTCTCTGGCCTCAACACAGCTCAAGGTCTCAGGAAAGAAGCCGAGTGTGTGCACAAGGGAGGAAGCCTTAAACCAGTGCAGTGGTCATGAGGCATTTCCATGATCTTGGGGCTGCCTATGGATTCAAGTGAGAGTGAAAGGTTGCTCTAGATGGGCCAAGGTTCTTCCCAGCAGCTCTTGCCTTGCTCCCTCTTCTGGGGTAACCCTGGGTAGAATAAGGATGGGAGCAGGAATAGGAAGTGGTTCTCATTAGCTACCGTCTTCCCCCTTCTCCCTTAATCTCACAGAGCCGGGGTGATCTCTCTGCTCCAAAAATGCTCTGTTGTCTCCTCACCAGCTTCCTGCTTCATCACCAGAACCTGAGTGTAGCAGCACTGAGTGCCTGGTTGGCAGAAGAGAACCCTCAGGAACATGGATGCCCAGACTCTAGCCCTTTTACCGCTAATAACTATGCCCCACTCTGCCCCTCCGCACCCACTTGGTTGCTGAAGCAGCCAACTACTATTTGCATGGACCCCTAGGGTATCACCCTAAATCTCAGGTCCCAGTTTTTCCCTCTGTGTTTCTCAAAACATTTTCTGACGATCAAAAACTCATCCCACTACATATTCAGGGCTGAGCAGGAAGCAGGAGGAAAATGGATGACATAAGAAGATTCAGGAGACCTGGGTGTCACGGCCATCCCTGCCAACCGGGCAAACCACCCTCTTGGTATGAAAGGCTTTTCTGTGAGTGGAGAGCATGGGAATGCCCTCCAAGGGCAAAAGGGGAGCCCACAGCAGCTCCTTCACGGGTGAGAGATTAAGTTACCGACACAGCCTGGGTCCTGGCCCCCAGGAGGATGGTGAACCCGTGGGCAGGCATAGGGAAGGCTGAGCAGCAACAGGTAACAGAAGCCATGCAGTCTTTGGGGACAGGGATGGTTTAAAGAAAGGATGCCACAGGTGAGGACACTGCCCCCCAGACAGGCCAGTCCTCAATGCTCCTAGTTGCAAGAACCTGGCTGCTCCTGTCCTAGATCACCTGGGAAGCAAGAGCTGCAGTTGTTTCTTCCACAGGGCCCCCTTGCCCCAGCCACCCAGGAAGTTCTGTGTCTAGTCTTCTTGCCTTTGCCAATTCCCCACAGGCTTGTTCAAGGCCAAGGTGTTCTGGGGCTGTTGCCTCACACACCATCTAGAAAAATTGTGGCCTAGAGCTGTGCAGCCCATACCTGTGCTGTGCTGTCCTCCCCAAGATCCTGGCAGTGGTCTTCACACCTTGTCTGGGCTCAGCTCCGGGGGAAATGGATTGTTCATACAATAGTGTGAGTACTGGGTTAATGCCTGTCCCGTCAGACTGTGAACCCCCAAAGGCAGACCACCTTCTTTATGGCTCTATCCCAACACCTTACCAAGGACCTGGAGCACAATAATTACTCAATAAATACTAATACAACGAGTGAGTGGATGGATGGATAAAATGATGCAATTTCTCAGGCTGCTGGACCACTCACTTCCAAGTCCCCAGGACTTCTCCCTAGCAAGTGGCCACCTGGGACTCCTCCAAATGCACCTGGGGAAGAATAAGAGCCTGAAGCCTGAAGACTGGCAGTCATAGCTGGATCCTCTGTCATTCTGTGACTCTGTTTCCCACTCAGGAACCATAAAGCACCCAGTGGGTCTGGCCCTTTGGTGGTGACCCTTGCTGTGTCCTAGGGAAGGGAGGGGCAGGGGTGCACAGACTCTGCCTGCTGGAAAGGCAAGTAAGGGCTCCCTGGATTCAGAGGCACTCCACGGAGACACAGAGTGCAGAGAAAGGTAGTGAGGAGGGAAAACTTGGAGGGCTTCCTTCCCACCCCCACTACACCAACCACGTTGAGAAAGGGGCCAGGGCCAGGGTCAGGGCCAGGGTCTCTTTGGAGAGAGCCAGAGTTTGGGCCACCCCCTTCCACCCTTTGTGTCCCCAGGTCCCATTCCACCCATTCCCTTGCCCCTGAAGAGCTGAGGGGAGAAGGGGTGGAGCCCAGCCCTCCCCCTGCCCACTCTAGCTGTCAATCTGCTGTCTGGATGAAAGACGTGAAGCCTCGTGACAACTGTGGGCAACTTTCTCCTGCCCCGCCTCCCGCCCCTGCCCTGCCCTCTTCCCCTCTTCTCTCTGACAGGGCTCTCCTCAGATTGCTCTAGGGCTCCTTCCCCTCCCTTTCTCAGTCCTTCCTTCCCCTCCTTCTATCTTTCTGCCTCCCTTTGTCACCTCTTCAGTTCTGTCAGCAAAGAAACTTGTCTGTCCTCATAAGACTGCTAGTGATGAGACAGACTTTAAGCTCCCATCCAGGTCAAGATCATCCATAGACGTGGGGTGCTTACACACGTGTGTGCCTGTGTGTGTCTTGGCTGGTCGTGGGGTGGGTTCAACAGCTGAGAGGTTCTGAGGGTTTCTATAATCCCTGGGGTCTGCTGCCCTCCCCAGGAGGTAGTCACTAGGTTATTGGCCATCCTGAGCTACACCAGGGGCCTGCTTTGCCCACCTTCAGGAATGAGGAACTTTGCCACCTTCAGGGAGAGGAACTTCTCACAAGGTTTAGTGCTACATTCGGGTTCAGTGAGAAGATCAAAGTCCATAATTAAGTGTTCAGGGCAAGTTAAGTGCTCCCAACTTTGGTGCTAAAAATATTGTATTTAGCATGCAAATTATGCCCTGACAGCTCCCCAGAGCCTGAGCCCGTGGGTGCCACCACCTTGTTTGTCATCATGGCTGTTATTCTCAAGGTGGTAGGAACATTCTTTTTTTCACTGGGTTGATTTATATTTCACTTCTAAAGAGCCAAATTCCTGTTGTCAGGGCAGTGCCAAATTGTGGCCCCAGAAGGCATGGAGCTGAGGGCTGGCCCCAAGGCCAAGATCAGGGAGAGCGGTCCAGGTACAGCACTCAGCCTCACCTCCCTTCTGCAACGTGCTCCCTAAATGGAGAGCCTGATGTGAGTCAGGCAGGACAAGGGACAAAGACACCACAAAGCCACATTTCAAAGGTCACCTTTTACGTGGAGCCTTCTCTGCCCCCTGGGGTGAGCAGAGCAAAGGCTTGGCCCTTAGGAGATTCCAGTTTCTGGAGGAGTGGGGACACCTGGCTTTCCTCTGGAAGGACCCTACCAGACACAAGGATTTGGGTTACACCTGAATCTTAAACTTGGTGTTGGTGCTGTCCCGGGGCCACCAAAGGGCCCCTGAAAGTGACTCTTGTCAAAGTTTTATTAGTTTGGTGCATGTATAGTGATGTTACAGAGTCTGGGACCCAGGGGTTCCCCACAAGCTGCAGCTCCCCTCTTCCCTCAGGCCAGGGCCAGGCCAGGTCAAATGGTATTCAGCAGCCTCTCGGACATGGGCTCCTCTAAGGCAGAGGCACTGGAAGGGAAGAGGAGAGAGGGCAGAGGCCAGAAGGAAGAGAAAAGGGAAGAGGCTTTGTGTCAGAGTATGGCAGGAGGCAGCCCCTTAAAGAACCTCAAATGACCCCAAACTCGGGCCCAGAGTTTGTGTCCAAATCCTAACTCCCCAGGCTGGCCAGCGTTTGCAATGGGAGGTATACGTCTGAGGGCTGTCAGGAGTGGCAGAGGGGGCTGGTGGGTGTTTCTGTCCCCACAGGCCCTCTCGGGACCCTTGGAGATTAGGCCTCCTCTCCCCAAGGCTGTGGAAGGCTCTTGGAGAGCTGTAACTGGAGGGACCCTGCTCACATCAGGGCCTGGGAGGGAGTTAAGAGTTTTGTCTTGGGCTTCTCCGGGGTCTGTTGTTCCGTCTGGTATTTACATATCTCCCAGAGCTGAAGCCACCGGGGGCTTTGGCCAGAGCCCCTGCTTTCCCCTTGTGGGCCTTGAGGAGTGTGAACTGCCTGTCCTAGCAGAGGCCAGTGACAACCAGGCCATGCCCAACAAGCAGGGTGCACTCAGCCTCTTAGCCTTGACTCGCCTCCCTCACCCCAGAGACCCGGTGCCCCAGAGAAAGGTCAAGGAAGGCGGCTGTATCTTTGGTGCCAAGGAGAGGGGCCTAGAGGTGGGCAGGGCCTCTGTGAGCTGCCCCTGAGCCATGGGTCCAGCCCCAGGACTGATACCACGCCCGGCTCCCTTGCCCTACCCTGGCAGACTGAGGGTGCGTGGGCAGAGGGGGTTGCAGAGCCAAGCTAACACGGCAGGGCCTGCGGGGTGAAGAGAAGGCCCAGCCCACCAGGCCTTTCTGCCCACAGCTTGCAGGGAGGAGGCCCGGCCGGCCTGGACAGGGGCGGGAAGCAGGCTGCTGTGCAGGCGGGAGGCAGAGTCAGCAGTGTAGGATCTTCATGAAGGCCTTGCGGAACTCGATGTTGAAGGTGGTGTAGATGATGGGGTTCACCGCGCTGTTGACGTAGCCCAGCCACGTGAAGGCGCTGTACAGGACGGGCGGGATGTTGCAGTCACAGTGTATGTTCAGGATGTGTGTGATGAAGAAGGGCAGCCAGCAGATGATGAACACGCCTGGGGAGAGCGCAGGGTCAGGCAGAGGCCGGCGGCACACCCTGCTCTACTGCGGGGGTGGGGGTGGGGGGTGGGGGGTGGGGGGGATGGGGCACCAAGGCTGGGCCCTAGCTCCAGCAGCACTGTATCAGGAGTCCGGGTCTTGGACTCAGACCTGCTTGACACTTGACTTCAGAGAAAGTTTCCTTCACTCACCTCAACCTCACTGCCCTCACCTGTCAAAAGGATGTAACAAGACCTGTCTCTGAGGGAAGGGGAAGCAGCTTGTGAACAAACCTGAAATGTTGGCATTCTGACCCAAGGCAGCGGTGGCAACGGAGATACCCACTCAGCTTCCCAGTCACCTTGGAGAACGACATCTCCCTTAGGCTGGCAGTGAGGGAAATATGTTCAAGACAATGTGGGACACAGAGTTTGGGAAAAGGGAGTACTAGATGACCATCTCACTCAGTTCTCATATTGTCCCCCATGAAGTTGACAGGAAACTGAGGCTGTGATGGCTTTGAAGGGTACCCAAGGCCACTCTGCTCTTGAGCGGCACCACTCGGGTCTGAATGCCAGTCTATTTAAGCTCCGACACGGCCAGGCTCTTGCTCCAGCCCTCCATCTTCCCCCTGGGGACACATCCTTGCTGGACACGCCTGAAGACTGTGCCTCTAGGTGACCTCTTGCCTGCTCTGTTGTCTGACTCGGGTGCTTTCTCCAGCACCACCAGCTCCAGTGGGGCAAATGGTGTCTAGGAGAAACTGGGCCCTAGAGCATAGTCCCTTGGACTGCAGAGAGGGCTCAGGTCCAACTCCACCCTGCCATGTCCCAGCCACAGGATCATGGGCAGCCCCTTAACTTGTTGTGATCACAAGTTCCCATTCCTAAAAGGAGGAGAGCAGGTCCTGTCCACTCGCATCCCAGGATTGTTGGGCTATCAAAGGGGATTGCAGGTGCTACACAGATGGCAGGGTCATATCAGTCCCTTCCCCCAATTACCCCTACTAGTCTATAACTGGGATTCTGACTTTTATTATATGGTTTTCTAGGAAAACTTTATTTAAAAGCTTTGTGTAGTGGGCAGGGCCACTCCTTTATTTAGACCAGTGGCCACATCTTAAGGTCCTCTTTTATCTTTTCAGAGTTCTGGTTCCACATGGTCTTCACTGAACACAAAGGTGAATTTCCTAATTCCTTAAAAATAGCAGTAATAACAAAACATAGTAATAATGCTTATATATGTAAGTACACTGCTTTGCAGCTTATAAAATGCTTTCACCATCCCTATGCCTTCTGACCACACAAACCTGAAAGTAACCTACTCTACAGATGGGAGGCCAGAAAGAAAGTGGCCTGTCCAGAGACATGAGGTTCTGGAGCACTGTGGTCTGCTGTTGCAATTCACAGACTCTGGAGTAGATTGCCTGAGTTCAAACCTGGGTCTTCCTTGGTCAAATTCGGTAACCATGCTAAGCCTTGGTCTGCCCATCTGCAAAGGGAGCAGAACTAGACAATCTACTGTGGGAGTGGTCTGTTTCTCAAAAAATACCCAACCTATGACCCTCCAGCCATGGTCAAGAAGGATATGGCAGGGTCAAGGATATGCAGCAATGGGCACTTTCCCCAGACAGGGCTGGGGTGGGGCAGGGCAGAGCAGGGCTGACTGGCATCCAGAGCCCACTCACCAAGAACAATAGCGAGCATCTGCGTGGCTTTCTTCTCCTTCTGCTGGGAGAGCTTCCTACGGCTCATGGTCTTGAGCGAGGTCCGGGTTTTGCCATTGGGCATGGACTGTATCTCAAAGATCTTGGCAATCTTGGGGTGGTCTTTGGCATGCCCATTCTTCTCTGGTTTGGCGGGGCTGTCGGGGGTGCTGTGGAGGCCGTGATGGGATGGGTCGGGGAGAGTCAGCTGGTGGTGGCTGGGCGGGATGGGGCTGTACCGGGTCCTCTCTGGCGGGCTGGTGCTGGACAGCATCTCCATCTCCAGCTCCTGGGCTCGCCGGGCAGCCTCCTGTACCAGAGGCAGAGAGCTCTGGGTGAAGCCAGGTGGGTTCTTGGGCACTGGGCACCCAGTCTCCCCTGGGCCACCTGCCCCACCTGTCTCCTTTCCCCCTCTGAAGAGTCCTGTGGACACCAGAGTCACCCTGCCAGAAAGGCAAGGAGGATGATCACTGGGAGGTAGGGATTGTCTAGGTACAGAACTCAGGACCATGACAGTCTTTGCTTGCAGGGCCATCCTTGGGCCCTTCCAGCACAAACCCTATGCACCCCCAATACCCCACCACCACTCTCTGAGGTCTTAGTAGCCAGGTACTGCTCTTTTCTTACCCAAGCAACACCTGCTGAGTGCAAGCTAAGTGCCAGGTGCCATGCAGACTTCTAGGGATAATAGTTCCAGAATGATGTTTAGTCCTGCCTCCAAGAACTCAGGTGCTAACTGCCTGGAGGGCACCACCCCTGTTCTTCCTGCCAGGCTGAAACACTGGCCCAGTGCTCTTGCACCAGCACACACACACACACATGAGGTGACTAGACTGACTCAGGAACTAAAGGGTGGACTCCTGTGGGCCCACATCCTCCCTGCCAGGCTGGCCTGGGGGTCCTGGCATAGGTCCACTCATGGCCTTCTCGTTCTCCCCTAGACTCTCCTGTTAGAGGCCTTGGAGCTCTTACCCCCAGCTTCTGAAACATAGTCTGGCTATGTGCCCAGGTGCTCTAACTAGGTGGCTGCCTTGACCACATTCTGAGTTCTGGTTTTGCCACCTGCCTCATAAAAGTCTCGCCCTTACAGTGCAGGTGAATGCTGTGTATCTGCTTCCCAAGGCCAACTGAGCTGAACTGGATGTGTGGCCCTCTATAGGTTCTCTGACCTATTCTCTACCCATCTTTGGAATGAAACACCTGCAGCTTGGGCCCTGCTGCTACTCTCTCTGGGCAGAGCCTGGATCTCTTGTAGTTCTGCACCTCTGGGTTCGACTTCCAGGATATACTTCACCAGCCCCCATTGGCTACTCTGCTTCAGCCTCCCCACATCCAACCCCAGAACCAGCCTGTCTGTAAGAAGCAGCATATGCTGGTTGAAAGAATATGGGCATGGATTTAGAAGTCACACAGGTTCAAATATAGACTCTGTCACTAACTGTTTAGGCTTGGGTGAGTTACTTAAATTCTCTGAGCCTCTGTTTCCTCTTCTGTGAACTATAGATTAATAAGATCAATAAGACTTACCTCCTAGGGTTGTGGTGAGGATTTGATGAGATACTAGGAACATGGTAGGTATTTTAAGAAGTGGCAAGAGCCATTATCACCGTTTTTAACATATCGTTATGGCCAAGTCCCTTCTCCCAACAATTTTCTACATATCTGTGCCTTGCAGAATTGAGGTGCCTTGTTCTGCACCTGCTTGGAAGGGTGCATAGTGAGTCTGCCCACAGCTGAGGGAGAATGGGGCATGCCGGGATGTGCTTCTCCCTGTGGCCAGCAGGTGAGGCCTCAGAATCACAGCCAGTGGGCAGCAAGACTTGGCTCTGGGTCCTCGACCTGAACACTTACCAATCTCCGCCTGTTCACTGGGAAACTCCCATTAGACTTCATGATAACGGTGCAGAGTTTCATGTCCTCGGGGTGAGTACAGTTGCCCTGTGGAGTGAGCCAGCACACGGGTCATACAAGACAGTGAGAGCGCACGGTGGCAAGGGGACAGAAACTCAAGGCAGGGCATTCCTTGTGGAATTCAGGCTTAGAATAGTGGCTCAGAGAGCACGGACCATAGGAGACAGCCAGGCAAAGGTGAAGATCAGTACTGCAATGAGAAGTGAGCAGGACGAGGGACAAAAGGACCCCGATTTTTGTGGAACTCCTAATCAGGGTCTGGCACCATGCTAGGCACACACTCACAGCCCTTCTCACATCAAATCTTCAAGACCACTCTGTGAAGTCCACACTGTCGTTCCTAGTTAACAGATGAGGAAAACGAGGCTCCCAGAAGTTAAGCAACTTGCCCAAGATCCCTTAACCCAATGCGGTGGTGCCAGGATTTGAACCTGATGAGTCTAACCCCAAAGCTCTCGTTCTTTCCAGGCTTCCACAACATCTTCCTCAGGGAAGACTGAGTGGAGGGGAGAATTCACAAGACAGAGTGGGGAGACGAGAGAGGAGCAGAGAAAGGTTATGAGGAAGCAGAAGGTGTGCACACAGGCAGGACAGAGAGTGTAGCAGGTAAAGAAAATAGGATGAAGAAGACAGAGGGAAGGAAAGGGAAACAGAGGCCAGAATAGGAAAAGGAGAAGTTAAGCAGAAGGTGAGAGGAACCAAGAAGATCTGCAGAGCTCATTCACAAAGCTCTCCAAGCAGACTTCTCCTTCCCCTTGGGGCCCACCACAAACTCGGCCTCCCTCTCCTGGACCTTCAAGTCACTCCACTGAGATCCATGCCCTAGTCCAGCTCCTGGGAGCTCCTTTAGCCTGGACCTCCATCTGGCTGTGGGGTCCCAGGGTCCCACGGGAGCATGGGACAAGCCCCCTTGGTAATGGTTAAAGGGGCGCCTGGAGGGGAGGAGGGGTCTCTGGACCTTGAGTGGGGCCTTCAGGTTGGCCCTGAAAGCCCGGCTGCTGCGCTTGGTGTTGACCCGCTTGCGGCGCTTGCGGAGGACGATGTAGATCTTGATGTAGACCAGCAGGGTGACGATGAAGGGCACGTAGAAGGAGACGATGGAGGAGTAGACCACGAAGGCAGGGTTGGCAATGATGCACTCGTTCTGGTCTGGGGAAGGAGAGCCCAGGGAAGCGGGGGTCGGGGGTCAGCTGGCCCTGGGGCCACAGCACCACCAGGGCACAGTTCCCTCCTCATGAGAACGAGGAGCAATCTTACCAAGAATATGACTGGATGTTTAAGGTTGCCTAGGAACCCTAGATGTAAATAAATATGCAACATAAATCACAGATAAAACCACAACTGAGCAAAAAGCCAGGATGGGATTGACTGCTTCCAACTTTTCTTATTACCATTTCCTGCCACTTGATTATTAGTCTTGTCATCTCTGAGTACACAAATAATGCCAAGATATTCAGAAGAAATGGCACATGAAAATCATTTTCGGAATAGTTAACCATTTATGTAGCCTTTCCTGCATATGGTGGGGAGGTCTACCACCTTCTAACTTTAGGAACAAGATAATGTGGTCCTGTCTGCTGGACTCACTGTTTTCCAATGTTTTTTATATGCTTCTAGGTCTACCAGATGTCTGTCCTCTGTCTCAAGCACACTTAGCCCTATTGGAATGTCTTCCTGTGACGCTCAGATTTCAGACCACATATTTTCAGGGCTTCACTATGACCTGTCTTGCTGTGATCTCCATAGAGGCACCTTCATGGCTCCCTGGCAAGAAATAGCTCCATACTGGCAGGGGTCCTGTGCTGCTTCTGTCTAGATGCTCCTGACTCTGCCCACAGGAAGGGGCTCAAGCTTGGCTCACCTCCTGTTTCTTTCTTACTTGCTCCAAGTGGCTTCAGCTGACCTACAAGGCTGCATCCTCATCACAAAACTACCATTGTTAGGAGTGGATGAAGGTCCAGTATCCCCTACCATATGCCCAAGCATCACATATACACACTCATGTGTAGTCTGTGAGTCTGCTGAGCTTTAATTTAATAAACAAAGTTGAAGATAGCCAAACATCCTCCTGAACCATCTTCCCCAGTCCTCCTTCAACTCCATGTGCTTCAGGCCATTGTTTTCTCTCTAGCCCAGCCTGAAGCACCTCTGAGATTGGCTGGGCCTAGGATATCCAGCCTGGCCTCTGTCCAGGATGGCAAATGGGCCTCCACTGGACCTCCACCCTTAACTGTGCCAGGAATTCAGCTCCCTCAGGGTCCTGCACAGGAGCAGGGACCCAGAGCAGAGTCACAGGCAGAAAAATCAAGACTCACCTGTGTTGTTGAGTCCAAAGAGCAGCGGGCAGGAGATGGTGAAGGACAGGACCCAGACAATGGCAATCATGACCGTCACTCGGCGTTTGGAGCTGTAGCGTGTGTTGTACAGCATAGGCATGGCCACAGCTGTGTATCTGCAAGGGCAGGGTGGGGGCCAAGTCTGGGATGCAGGTCCAGGAACTCCTTACTCTGTAGAACCCATTGATCCCTGGAGCTGGACAGTTGACCAGCTCCATGAAGCCTTCATGATACTCTCATTCAACCCTCCTTCCTGTGCCTATACTCAGTGAGGAGAATTGGCAATGCCCAATCAAGCACTTCATGAGCAAGCAGCCAGGTACTGTGTCCTCCTGGGCTATGGCTGTTGCTCCAATGGCCCCAGCCAGATTTGAGGCTTTTTGAAGGGCCATGGCTTGGGTTATTGCACATTTGAAACTACACTTACTGCACCTGATCTAGGCCCACAGAAGGTGGAAACATTTGTTTATGAGGCAACTTTAGGCCTCATTTGGCAGGAAATAATAGCAATGGTACTATTTATAATCCTCCCTCACATTCCTCTACCTAGCATTTCTCACTCATTAACTTATTACATCCTCTAAGAATCCTGTGAGGAGAGAAGGAACAGAGCTTCTGGGCATGTGTGTGACACATATTTGCACAAAGTAGTGAAAAACTCTAAGCTTAAACTTGTAAGTGGGCACAGCTTGGGCCTCCTTGACCACTATACTGGAATAACATACAAAACCAAACATTGCAGCCTCAAACAGGGGTGTCATTATCACCAGGGTCTAGAAAATGAAACCAGAAGTTCTGAGAGCTTCTACAATCTGCTCAAGTTCACATAAGTAGGAGGTCATACAGCTGGGGGCTTTAATGGGAATCAGCTCACTTTTAAACCAGTCACTATCTGGTATTCTTGGTGACCTCACTGTCCATAGATGGCCTTTCTTTGGGGAATCTGTACTAGCCTAGCCACACAGACACGTACGCATGCACACCTGCACACATAAACACATGGACTCACATGCACACAGCCAACCACATAGCACCACCGACAGAGCCTAAGCCCGAGGAGAGGTGGAGCACCCAGAAAGGCCAACGGCAGAGTCACCGCTCCCACCCTGGCTGGGCTCACCTGTCGATGCTGATGGCACACAGGTTCAGGATGCTTGCTGTGCACATCATGACGTCCAGAGTGACGAAGATGTCACAATGAATCCTGCTGAATTTCCACTCACCCACAACCTGGAGACAAAGAAACATAATGGGTGGACAGGAGGAGGGGGGAGATTAGCTTAGGTCCTGTGACTTGACCACCCTGGGGCAGGGCAGGCCATGGGCTCAGAGGACAGTTGTGGGAGGTTTGTAGTTCTCCAGCTGGGGCCTGGGGGAGAGGGGACTGCAATGGGAAGTAGCACCTGCAGGGCCTTGGGGCCTGTGCCCCTGGCCTCTTTTCCCCAACACTCAAATCCACTTTGTGCCAAGAACTGTGCCAGAAGAAAAGCACCCCCTCTTACATGGAGGGCCTCAACTTTGACCCTTAATCTGTGAAACATTTGTGTGACCATCATGAGTTTTCTTAGAGTCTCTGTTTGTCTCCTTGGCATCCATTCATTATAGGAACAACTATATTAACTATATTTTCTTTTGTTCTATGTTCCTGATGCTCTGCTATTTGGGAGTTTTACAGACCCAAGGAGACAGTGCCCCTCCCCAGGCTAGTTAGTTCCTAAACATAGTGACCAACTTACTTGGGAACATACCACCTCAAACACCAGCCAACCATTCCCTTTACGCTGTCACACAGCAAGCCAATATTTTCCTGTCTTAAATTATCCCAGGGCAGGTACTAGGTAACTAGGAGCTACTCCATAGCCCAAAGCTGCTAGTAGTAGTCAAACTAGACAATCCTTAACTGCTTACTCCGTCCTGTCTTGCATATACCATGAAAACCTCATTAAAGCCTATGTCCTGGGCCCTCCCCTCACCCCTGCTTCAGCCTCCTGACCCAAGCCTGTTGCTCTCTCTCTGGAAGCCCTGCATGGCCTGCTGCACTGGATTCCTAGCAGAACTGTAAGTAGCAAGGTTTTTTTTTTTTTTTTTCAATGACATGGATCAATCAGTCATACCTCTGTAAATTAAATTCTGGGTATGATAATGAACACCCATTTTACCAATGAGAAAATTGAGCCACAGAAAAGTACAGTGACTTGCCTGTAGCCTTTGGCTCAGCTTTCAGTCCTGTTCTGGCCTGGGTTCTGAGTGAGCCACACAGGAATCTCCACACAAAGTGTATGTTAAGAGATATATGTTAAGAGATCTCTTTGAAACAGGGGAGAAATGCCTGCTTCCTTGTTATACTTGGAGAATGAAAGAAGGGAATTCTGGGCCAGAGCTTTAGGAGCACCAGGATGAGCTGGGCTGCTGAAGTGACCTGTCCTTGGTCTAATGGGAAATGAGGGGTCCAGCTCCTGGCAGGACCCTGCCGCATCCTCCCCCCACCACACACACACCCTCCCATCCACATATCCACACATCCCTATGCCTCTGTCCACATACACAAACGAGCACCCTCACATAGCAGGCTGGCCCTCACAGCCCTGGGAGTCTAGAGAAGCCCCAATTCCTGAGGATACCTTTAGCTTCTTACCCAGAGGAGAGAGAGAAGCTAGAAAGCCCCTCTCGTAACTGGAGCAGGTCAGCATGCACAGAATGTCCCACTGAGCATCACAGCAGGCTAATGTAACCCTGCGCATGCTCACGACTGCCCTCTCTTCTGCTCTCACGCATAAAACCAAACATGTGCAATTAAACTCAGCGATGAGTAATGAAGCTGCTGACTCCTCACAGGAGATGACAAAAAGACAGAAGTTCCCCAAAAGACAGAAGGCCTTTCCTGCAGCACTGCCTTCTCAGAGCTCAAGTAGGGGCCCATCCCAAGGCCTCTCCTAGCCCCCAACAGCTGGATGTCAACTGGGAGGGGGGTGGGGGTAGGGGGCACAGAAGGGGCTTCCCTGGTATAAACACAGTCTACCTTCAAGGTCCCACAAGGCAGAATCCCAAGCTCCTCTGGCTATCACCCACTTGGAAGTGCCCCCGGGAATGGGACCAGGGAGCTGCCTGCATGTCCCTAGGGAACCAGGTCTCAGCTACCAGCGTCCTCCTCCTCATCTTCCCTCCTCCCTGCTGTCCTTTCTACAAAATTATTGGTCAACTTAGTGTGTGCCAGGTTCTAGCCTAGTCTCCTGGACACAGTTGCGAACAATTCAGACAGTCTCTACATTAGGGGAACTCTCAAACCACTCTCCCATGGCCCCAGGAAGCAACTGAGCAGTTAGGAGCAGTGTGACTCCAAGACCCAAGAAAAGGCATCAGCAGCTATTTTATAGAACATCTCTGGTGGGCACTGTACTTTATCTCTATTACAAGAATGGATTGTTAATGCTCATTCATAGACGAGAGAATCAAAGATTAAAGAGGCCACAGAGCATGGCCAAGTTCATCCAGCAAGTGATCACTGAGTGGGGCTGGAGTGGGAGGCAAGTTCTTTGCACATCCCTTGCTCCCTCCTAAGATGTCTTGGAAGTGGCAATCTAGCTTGTCAAAGAGGAGATCATATGTCAAAAGTACTCAGTAGACAAAAAGCATGACAAGAGAGATTATCGCTTCCAAGTGGTATGGTCCCACTTGGGGTCACAGAGGAAATCAGACTTGCCCAGTGTCTCCTGGAGATTTGGTAGCAGGGGAAGGACTGGCCTGGGTTTTCTCGTGAAACCAAGGCCTCTTTCCTCTGCACTTCTGGGCATCTCTCATTGACATCTGTCTCATGTGAAGCTGCCACATGAATGACAGGCTCTGAGTTGGCTCCACCAAATCTTCCTTTTAACTATAATAATACTAGCACTGAGTCAGGCACTGTTTCAGACACAGCATGTTCACATTTATGGAACAAAGGCAGTAAAGCTTGAAGACAAGGGCCGTGGCTGCCTCTCTCAAAACATCCAGGCTGTGTGGCTCTGTCCTTCTCTCTCCCCTGAATACTTCTTCCTGAAGCATTCCTTCTTCCTGCAAGCCAACACCTCTGACGGGGCGTGTGTCCCCCATGGACCCCCATCTTCTGTGGTGACGGCACTGTACTGGCCCCACGGGCTTCTTCTTTCACGGCAGGACAATACCTCAGACTTCAGCACTAAGGGTGGGTAGGACAAAGTGATCCATCACTATTGACTGAGTGAATAAATAACTCTGAGACCTTTGCTCGTCTTTTCAATCTCTTCTCTTCTGGAAAATGCACACAGTAAGCCTCACCCCAAAGGGTTCTGAGGCCTTACTGGAGGTATGCACAGGTGAGTGGTTCCTGTCTGCCTCCTCTCAGGGACTTCTCCTACCACTACCCAGGTAGAAAATGAATTCAGATTTGAAGTGGGTTCTTTCATTCCAAAACCCAGCACACTTTCCGCATACTGAGCAGAATAGTCCTGAGACAGGCTCTGGTGTGGCAGGAGATTGGACACTTTTAAAATTACTAGAAATACAACAGGATGGTAAATTCTGGACAAGAGGAGTGGCTTTGGGAGAGGGTAAACTATGTGGTTAAAAGAGCACCTTGACAGAATTTGGGTGAGACTCCAGTTGGTATATTCTCTAGGGACAATATATATATATATATATATATATATATATATATATATATATATATATATATATATATATGCCTAAGTCCTTTAAGCAGAGCTCGCTGCGCAGTTCTTGCTTTAATGGGAAGAGTTTGAGTACAGCCCCGTGAGAATACCCTTCTGCCCCCTCAAACACTCAGCTTCACTTCTAAAATAATGGCGAGTAACTATGATTAAAACATCTGCTTGAAGAACGTAGATTCTAGGAACCCCAGTACACCCTGTGTATAGACCTGTTTCCACCTGCAGAGTTTAGTAGGTAGAAACAGAGGCTTATCTGATTCTCAAACAATCCTACAAGTAGTATCATTATCGTCCCCATCCTCTAGATAGAGAAACAGAAGTTGGTTCTCCCATTTTCCCCTTTATTCCTCTCTGATGGCCTGAGATCTGGGACCCCTCCGTGGAAGGAATCAGGAATGGATCAAGCCTAGGAACAAAGCAAGAGCTCCTCAGGGCAAAGCCCCAGGCTGGAAATGCAGTCCCAGACCTCAGACCCTGCTAGGAGATGAATCTGATTCCCTTGTCTGCAGGGCCTGGGTAAAGTCAGACAGCTTCTCAAATCTCCATTCTCTATTCTGTAAAGTGAGGAGAGCAGCGTCACGTATTTGCTGATTAGCATCTGCAACACACCTGACACAGTGGGCCACAGCAGAGGCCACCTATTCCCCATTTCAAGGCACAGAGCTAGGTTCTGTCCTGGGTGACACATGGGTGACACATTTCGTCTTAAAGAAAGTGGGTGTACCACAGTTTACAGTAGCCTCTACCGGGAGGTCCTGGACATGGTGCCAGATAAACTGGAAAGGAGAGGGGATACTGAGAGCTTAGAGCAGCAGCCCCACTTCTGACATGGGGAAAGAGGGATAAAGCCTGGGAACAGGAACATGTTCCCTCCTTGGGGATCCTCACCAGTTACTTCTATTTCCAGTATGGCCTAATGAACCAACTTTAGGGAGACAGTTTTAGCTTAGGGAGACCAGCTGTGTGATGCTGGAGAAATTACCATCTTCTCTGATCATCATCATGACCATTATCTGCAAAGTGGTGATGCAAGCCTCTCGGAGCCGCTGTGAGAATTACGTAAGAAAATGATGTGCATAAAGTACTTAATATGAGGCCCAGCACTTAGTAACACTCTCTAAATGCTAATGGTGATTATTAAGGAGACAAAGTACCCACTTCATAAAGAGAAAAATAGCCCAGAGTGGAGGAAGAGGCAACGGGTTGGTGAAACCAGTGGGGAAACTGGGGCTGTCTTGGAGCAGGTACTAGAGCAATGCTGGGACCCAGACCTACCTCCAGGTAGACAACCCAGGGCATGACCAGCGTGGCGACGAGGAGGTCGGCCACAGCGAGGCTGACGATCAGGTAGTTCGTGGTGGTCTGCAGTGCCTTCTCCCGGGACACGGCCATGCACACCAGCACATTCCCGAAGACGATGACGAAGATGAGCAGGGTGAGCAGCATGGCATAGTAGTTGTAGTGGGGCCTGTCTGCCTTTCCTTCAGACCCGTTGAAGGGCCGGCTCCAGTTCTGCCTCTCCAGGTCATCATCGTACCAGGACAGATTCAGTGGATCCATGGGGGCAGCGGAGCCACTGGGTGGCAAGGCTCTGGCCAGGAAAAATGGACACAGGGAGTGAGCAGGATAGCATTGGAGGCATGCTGCCTCCCAGAGGGCTCCAGGGGAAAACAACCCCCATGGGTAAAACATCAGGAGTTTAACTTTCACATCCAACAATCTTCTTACAGTATCTGGGCCTGCTGCCATTCTTCTGCTAGCAGATGGTGGAAGAAATGGGAAAGTATACTCTTTTTTTTTCAATATAAGAATATAAATGAACTTAAAATGAGCAGATCATTCTTCCATTTTATTCAACTCCTTATAAGCATCATCCATGCAAAACACACTTTAAGGTAAATGAGCTAGGAGTCCCAACTTCTAGTGTCAGAAAAGAAACAGGCATTCATTCCTTCTTGATCCTACAAATTTATTAAGCATTATTCTATATGGTGCCAGAAAGCACAGGCAGGAACAAAATATGCATGGTTCTGCAGCTCATTTTCTAGAGGAAACAGTGGTCAATTGACCAATCAATTAAATCTATGGGTGGAAGGGACTAGGAAACAGGGCAGAGAGCAATGCATAACCAAGTGCAGATATACAAAGAAGGCTTTCAGTTGGCAGTGATACATCCAACAGACACCTGAGGGGTGCCTAGGAATTAGGTAAAGAGGTGGGGTTAGGGAAGGGTCAAGACATAAGAAGCAGCATATGCAAAGCAGATAGATAGACAGGGTGGAGGACTTGAAAGAGATTGGATATTCGAAGCCTAGAGGGTCTTAGCATGACGTGACTCCAGGCAGGTTGCATAGGTGGGATCACAGAGGGCCTTAATAGTCAGGCCAGGAGTTTGACTTGATTTGAAAGGCGGCAGGAACCACATGATCAGATCTGCCTGGCAGAGGGAGAATTCTGAAGGCAGAGGAGAGGATGGATGGAAGCAGCCCAGGGCAGAAGCAATAGGAACAGAATGCCTGGGAGAGGATGCTGCAGGAATCCATTAAGAAATGATGACATTTGGTAGGAAACATCCAATGACAGCGCTGAGGAACAGTAATCTCATCCCAGGGGGAAAAGACTTCTGGAAGCAGGTGTCATCTGAGATAGAAGAGGAGGAGGAGGAGGAGGAGGAGGAGTTGACACACCTGAGTGGGGAGATGTTCCAGCCAGGAAGAACACAACAGGATCCCAATGGTAAATAATTGGCTAAAAATGTAAGGCATGACAGTGGTGTTGGGGACAATTAAATTGGAGGGACATTCATAAGCCACATTGGGTCTTGTCATTTGGGGACCCCTGAAGGGTTTGGTACAGAGAAGCCACCTGATTTGATTGGTGTTCTAGCAACACCAATGGCTGCTGTGGTGTGCAGGAGGGCAGAGAGTGGAGTGAGGTGGCTCACCTCACTTCAGATAGGAGACAGTGGTCATTGAATTAAGGGAGTAGGAATGAAGATGGAGAAACGTATTCAGAATCAGGAGCCACTTAGAAGTCAATCTCATGGAACTGGGTCACTGGATAGATGTGGGTGGGAAAGGGAAAGAGGATGAGCAGGGAGAGAAGGAGTTGAGGATAAATCTGGGATTTCTGCCTTGGACTCTGTTATCCTGCAGGTGGTGTACTCATGGGAGAAATGGAGCTGAGGGGCTCAGGAGCAAACTTGGGAGGCATCAGGCATCCATAAACTTGACAGCCTATGTTTTGGTTGTGATTGAAACATAATGCACATATAATACAGTTTTCCTGCTAACAAAAGTGTTCCTACTTCATACAGTGGAGTTAAATTTATCAGCATTGCAAAGCATTTTGCACAAAACACCATAACTTCCAGGTATTTGCTGCTCAAATGGACATGAAAACCACCAGTTTATGCCTTTCTGGATGAACACAGTACCACATCCAAATTGAAGTGGGACACACTCACTACAGTGGGTCAGAAGGAGCTTTGGAGAAGGCTCTGTCCCCCCCGCTGCTTGCTCATCCTTGTCTGGCATATCCACTCTGCCAGCAAGTGGAGGAGTATGGATGGTATCCTCTCCAGCACCGCCATTGGGATAGAACACCTCAATTCTTTAGAATACCTAAAGCACGATGCCTGATTCTAAGTGTGGTGACATGGAATGCCAGAAATTTTTCCATTGCTCAGGCAGTGAAGCATTGTGTCATATTGATGATATTCAGCAAAGCCAACTGGTCCCTCTTCCTATTTGGAACACACAGCAGGAGACCTGTGTGTACATATCGATCAGGCAGCCAGAGCTGCTTCTGACATTCATTTATTCAATCAGCATCTATTGAACACCATAGGCATAAAGTACTGTGCTGAGCACTGTCAGGGGCCTGGAGACATGTGAGGCGCACTCACTCCCACCCCCATTTCTGAACATCCTACCCCGTTCCTCTCCCCCTTCTCAGTCCCACTCCTGGTCTGGCCAGTGGTATCTGCCAGGCTTCTCAGCTCCCTGCCTCTCCCACTCCCACCCTTCTCGCACCCAACCAGACGTCTGTTCCTGTAGCACAATGCTGAGCCTGCCTAAGATGATAATACCATATACTTGTAAAGGGTTTGAGAGTTTGCCAAGTTATTTTGGATATATTCCGTCTCATTTATCCTCAAAACAACTCTGTGAGACTTTTAATGATTATTCTCACTTTACAAATGAGGAAAGAATCTAGAAAACTCTACTCAGCCCCTATCCATCCTTCCAAGCAAGCCTGGCTCAGAATCCTTCTGCTCTGGAATCCACCCACATCCTCCTGTAGAGACCATCTACACCCTCCTCTGGGATCCCAAAGCACTATTCTGACCTGGAACACACCCCAGTCTGGGTCTGCCTTGTCACTGAGTTGTACCCTGTGTTGCTCATGCCTCATCTTCCTCAAGGAATAAACAAATCTTGCTGGGAAGTGCCCAATCTTGCTGATTCCTTCCTCTGTGAGTTTATAGGCAGTAAATGTTCAACAGATGTCTGTTGAACTGAATCAAAGATTCTATTAATGTAATTGGGAAGAAACCCCTCTAGACTGGAAATGTTCCTGCTAACATAGGCCACAAGATACACAAGTGCTACAGAGAAAGGCAGCCCAAGGCACGACGAGAGTTGACTGTTGAGTCCTGTCGTGGGATGAACTGTGCTCCTCACTCTCTCACTCACAGACTCCTATGTTAAAGCCCTCAACCCCAGCATC
The DNA here is from genome assembly GCF_045843805.1 of Urocitellus parryii. Taxonomy (NCBI): domain Eukaryota; kingdom Metazoa; phylum Chordata; class Mammalia; order Rodentia; family Sciuridae; genus Urocitellus; species Urocitellus parryii. Next base: position 100,392,594 of record NC_135534.1, read on the forward strand.
CCAGAATGTGACTATGTTTGTAGACACAGACTTTAAGGAGGAAATTAAGTTCAAACAAGGTCTTGAGGATCAGCCCTAAGCCAGTGTGATTTGCATCCTTTAAGAAAATGAAATTTGGACACAAAAAAAGATGCCGGGATGTGCACACAGAAGAAAGACCACGTGAAGGGAAAAGGATTCGAAGAGGCAGAAAAGCCTGTCCCTGAGCCCTTGCTGCAGGAGACACCTAATCACCCCTCAGAATGAGATGGCAGCTAGCCTGAAGGATCCAGCCGTCCCAGGCCACCCACTGGAGCCAGTGACTGTGACGCTCCTCACCACATTTCATAGCTCAAACAGAAAATGGAATGTGAGATGAATCATTGTTTTTGTACCATGAGGAAAGAAAAAGAATGCTATCAAACTCCAAGACCAATCTAAGATGTCACTGGTCACAAAATGCACTCTGATTTCAGAGGTCTTGAAATGGGCAGGGGGCTGTGCATCCTAGAACGGATAAAAAAGCATGCTTTCCTGGCATTTCTCTGCCAGCCTGAGAAACTTCTACTAGCTCCAGGCTCCACCTAACCCCCCGCCCCCCCCCATTCCTTCCTCTTTTCTTTCTGCCTCTGGGGTACAGGCATTGTTGGGCTCCAAGGGGAATCCTGTGAGAAGCTACAAAGAGGAGCAAGCTGTAGTTTTGTTTAGTCCATGGGCACCTGGAGGACCTCAACCCCCCACCTAGGTCCTTGCCCTACCCCTCAAGCTTCTCCGTTCTGGCCAGAGCTTATACCTATGGGTGGGATGGAGGGGAGCTTCTTCCTGAGGCTGCCTAGGGCCATTCCAGGTATTCTGGCCTTGTCCCAATTCCAAAGCCAAGTGAGTTCAATGTCTACTCTGGGACTTGTGTAGGGGAACTGCCAAGCCACACAGTACCTGGTACTCTGTATTTTTCAAGACAGTCCAAATTTTTTGTTCTTTTTATTTTTTAATATATTTTTTAGTTGTACATGGATTTTTATTTTATTTATTTATACGCAGTGCTGAGAATCAGACCCAGTGCTTCACACATGCTAGAAAAGTGTTCTACCTATCATTGAGCTACATACAACCCTAGCCCCTTTTTAATTTGTTTTTAGAAAGATCACCTGAATGCATAACCCAAGATGAATTATTCTTCCAGTCATAAAGGGTTTTTTTTAGATAAATAAGATCACATATTTTTAAAAATCTGTTTTCAGAACAAGCAGTTTGATTTAGGGTTTCAAAAATACAATAAACTTGCTCACCACCCTCCAAATGCCCCTCCATCTTCCTCATAGGTGGCTCCTGCCTCGTGCAGAAAAGCTTAAAAAAGCTCCAAATCATAGTCTCCAATAAACAAGCATTTAATAACCACCAAATACATGCACATCACCATAATTTCTTAGCTCTTGCAGGTGTAGCTACTTGGCCATGTCTCCTGGGAGAGGGATGGATGATCTAACCATGCAGAAGTCAGGTCCCACTCAAGGTGTGGCTACCTCCTACCTGGGTACCCTCTTCATCTCCCTCTGTAGCCAAGGGTGGCAATTACAGCTTCCCCCACCCCAACCCCACCAGGCAGCTGCCTGCAGACAGTATCCCCTAAGTGCTCTGGGTCCTCCTAGGTTTTCCTTCTCTGCTGCTCTGGTAGAAGCTAGGAAGAAGGGGAAAGCCATTTGTGTGGGTGGCCTGCTAGCCTCAGGTCATCAAAATACTGGTAATCATCTTCCCCCTCATCTGTCTCCAATACTCACTGTTCTGTCCTCGTTCAGAAAGGCAAATATCTACTAAAGAGCTTCCAGAATTATCCTGTTTGGTGCTCAGTATCCCTCCCCATCAAGTCCCCACTAATATCCAGCCTAATTTAAGAGTGGCTCTCTTTAGCAGTAGAGCTTCCTCACAAGATGTCTGGAATGAGTCAAGGTGTATGGAAATATCAAGCCAAGGATAATGTGGGGCTGGATATTTTTATCCTCAATAGCTTTGGCCATTTTCCCAATGTGCCTTACAAATGTTCCCATTTTCTACATGTGCCCTCATTGGAAATTTAGCTAGCTCTCTATCGTAGAAGTGCTGAGGAACATGGAACTGAGCTGGCCCATCGGGCAGCCCCAGGCAGGTCCCTTGCAACACTAGCCATTGCCCTGCATTGGGAACACAGGAGGGGAGAGAAGCAGGCAGGCCTTCCTGGAGTAGAGGTTGTGGCAGGGAAGGGTGGAGGAGGCCACTCTCCTAGTCACACCCCAGGGCCAAGCAGAGACAGCCCAGCTGTAAAGAGAAACAGCTTCTCCTGAGTATGTTGAAAGAAAAACAGCTGCTTTAAGGCTCTACAGTTCAAGGTTAACTCCAAACCTGAGGTCTTCTCTCAGAAAGATCTTGAGGGGTATGATCACTCAGCCCCTGGACTGGTGGGGTGGGGTCAAAAGGGTCAATCTGTTGGGGCAGCTTGGTACCCAGAGAAAGCTGGCTGATCCACGGAGGACAGGAGTCTACTCTCTGTCCCTTTCTCTGTCCACCTACCAGTCTGTCCCTCTATTTTTCTCTTTGGTTTCTATTCCACTTGGGGCACAGAGCCAAAGAGGTGGGGGCTGAGGAGGCTGTGGTACAGTGGCAGAAAGCTAAGAAACCTGTTTCCTGGGCTTCAATCTCAGCCTCAGTCTTGCTGCTGCCTCCTCTGAAAGTTTGGCACTTGAAGGAATCTAATTGTCTAATTAAAATGTAACAATCCCTTATCAGGCTCCATGGCGGGTGAGACATTGCTGTCTTAAACACATCATTTTTTTTTCTTCTTTTCTGAGACTTGAAGCATTTCAATGAAAAGGTAGAGGGGGAACAGCATTTTACATTTGCATCTCAAAAGCAGCTTGTTGGAGTGATTTGGACTGGATGAGAATTGGGAATAGGTAAGGGGCTTCTCTCCAGAGCTCCTGCAACCCAGGCCACTACCACTTCCTCCCCAGGCAAAGGACCTGGCTATGATCTAGGGATGAACCTTTCCCCCAGAATATCTTGCAATTCCAGGAAGGCAGGGTGAAACAGAAGATGGAAGGGGGAAGGCACCCCCATTCCTGGTCCTATGAGAAAAGGAAAAGAGTCACAGAATAATGCCCTTGCATAATTTGGCCCTGAAGGTACCTCAGCAGCGGGCACAAGAGACAGACTTCATTCCTAGAGCCATAGGACAGGCACCCACCACAGAGGCCTTTTGGTACTAGACCTTGGGAAGCTGGAATGGATGGAGAGAGGGGCACCATCACTGAATGCCTATCCTCTGGGCTAAGTGGGTGGGACAGAGTAGAATGTTGGGATGGAGGACATGGGGATGGGAAAGTGGATGCTGTCAGCCTCCAAGGCTCACCTCCTTACCCCCAAACATCTTCCCCAGAATCCAGGGCCCAAGTGCACAAGGTGGCTGGGTAGTGAGGCTGTAGGTCTGGTCCAGGTGTCAGCAGACACTTTTGAGGGAAGAAGAGCTGATGGCTTCTTACCAACTGGGAACTGTGGTATGGTTTGGATCTGGAATGTTCCCCAAAGGCCCATATGTTAAAGGCTTGGTCCCCAGCCTGGTGCAATTGAGAGGTGGTGGAGCCTTTAAGAGGTGGGTCCTAGTGGGCAGTCTCGGGCCATTAGAGTGTGCCCCTGAAGGGAATGTTGGGACCCTGGTCCTTCCTTTTCCTCTCCTTGCTTCCTGGATGCCCTGTGGTGAGCAGCTTCCTCTACCATGTGTCCCTAACAGAATGTGCTGCCTCCCCACAGGCCCCAAAACAATGGGCCAAACATTCATGGTTTCCTGAATGAATGTTTCAGGAATGTTTCCTCTCTAAGTTGATCATCTTAGGCATTTGTGACAATAATGGAAAGGAGAATGACCCGGGTGCTCCTTCTCCTGGGTTCCTGGATTCTCTCCCCACCTGCAGCCTTAACACTGTCATGGATGAGGAGGTCTGTACCACTTTAGTGACCTAGGCTAGTGGGGAAACCCCGCCTGTGTTCTGGCCTAACACTGGGGTGGCTGAAGCTTCTGCAAGAGGTCACAGACTAATGCCTCCCGCTAGTGTGCTCCCTCCAGGGATGATGAGTCCATCCTGGAATTCTGCAGAGGCAGCAGGGAGTAGGTAGGGCAAGGCGCTGCAGCAGCTCAGCAGCAGAGCTCAGACACATCATCTGTGGAGGACATTATCAAGGTTTCCTCAGAAAGTGTGAGGCAACCTAGACAGCTCTTGATCACTTGCTTTCTGGCTGGGTCTGCACAACCAGAGCCAGGAAGGTGGGCACCATCTTGGGGGTCTTCAGCGGCTCAACCTGAGCTTGGCAGATCAGTCACCTGTTCAGTCTCTCCCCGTGCACCCTGAAATTAAACTCTTCCTGGCAGCATCTGGCCTTGTCTCCCACCTCACAGCAAAAAGAAAAGCCATCTGTGGACACTTACCCAACTTCCTATTCCTACCAATACATGCAGCTACCTTCTCACCTTTAGGTTGCAGCATCCCAACTTACCAGGCCCTTGGGCCCCAGATCCCATCATCCTGATGGGCTTCCTCTCCCCTCCTCCTCCTTTCCTCCCTCTCTTCACCTTCAGGACTGTTTTCCCAGCTTTTTCCCCAAGGAAGCCTTCCTAATGCTTTCAGAACACATGTGCTCCTGGGTGACACTTATCCCAGGTATAATTAAGTCATTATTTGTCTAATTATTTGTTTAGTGTCTGTGTTTCTTGCCAAACCGTGAAATACCCCAGTGTAAGAATCACATTTTCCTAGTCTTTTATGGTCCTCTCTCCTCCAGGCACAGTACGTGGCAATAGCAGGTGCTGGATAAATGCTGGCAAGACAACGTTGGAGCTAGAATCTCACTCAAGGCTTACACTCAACCCAGTATAAGTCAAGCCCTGGGTCTTTTTCTAGCCTGAAGTCATTTCTCCTACTTGATTCTTCTCAAGGTGGGCCAGGAACCTCCTCTGAGATCTCCTCTTGGCTTTCTGGGTCCCATCACAATGGAGGCTGGGATCGAATACCCAGCTGGTGTGGGTCCATCCAGGTGTTTCCCAGAAGGGCTTTCATGACAGCACTCAGAGTTATACAGCATTGAAAGGAAAAGAGAAGGCATGCATGTGAAGTTGAGTGGGGGAAGGTGGGAGGTGGGGATATATCACAGATCCACATGCATTCTGTGGAAAGTGGAGCACAGACTGGTGGGGGTGGCTTCTGGGCTGCTGGGAGGCTTGAAGGGCCCAGAGTTGGGCACCTTGTTGTGAGAATGAAGTTGCAGCAGCCAAGGTGGCCCAGTAGCTGTCTTCTCACATCAGCACCAACCAGTAACTCTGAAGCATTCGCAGTGAGAATACCAGTGATGCTAAGGCACAGCTCATCTGCAGAGTGTCAAGGAGTGGGGGCCCCAGGGAGAGGCTAGAGCACACACAGTTCCTCGCCCAGCTAGGGCCTGGAATCCACTAGGAGCAGGAGAGAGAAGGGCTGAGTATGTCTGGGTCCTCCCTGCCTCTGGGGCTCTCATCCCTGATATCCCCTGTTCATGTGCTTCTTCCAAGGTGACCAGATGTCACACTGGTCTTCCCAGGTGCTCTACGGTGGAGCACCCAGAGAGGCCTGGACAGTGGCAGATATCAGGGCTTCTCAGCCTCGTCTGGTTGCAGGCCTCTGGGGTCTGCAGTGGGGTAAGGCAGGGTCTGGAGACATAGTAGATGCAAGAAGGGGTGTCTGCCTGACAGCCCCATCCCTGTGGATTTTGATGGCTCCGTAAAAATGTCTCCTCACAAACTGTCAAAGTGTCACACATTAATTAACTGTTAGCTGGAGTGACTCAGTGTGGGGAGGGATGGGGAGAATGGCTCCAGTGATGCTAAGCGGGGTGCTGTTCTCTGCGTGCGCTGCCTTTTGATTAAAAATCCTCAGCGCACCAACACTGCGAGGGAAGGGGCCGATTGCTGGGGCCGCTCACGTGCACAGCAGAAAACCACGGGTGGGAAGCAGGTGGAGGGGGTGGGGCCCGGGGCCTCCTCCCTGGGAAAGGGAACAAGGTGGGGAGAATGAAGCCTCTAGAAATTGCTCAGAGGATCTAAATTCAGAACGGAGCCCACAGGCTGCACTGTTTTCTTTTTTCTTCTCTATCCCTTTCTCTCCCTCCTCAATTCCAACCCCCCCCCCCCAAAAAAAAGGAACTGGGAAGGTGAGCTTGGTTTACCCTGGGGGCGAAGCAGGTCACCAGAGCCAACGGAGGTAGCAGCTCACTTAGCTGCTGATCTGTCACTGGCAGGAGCCAGGGGGAGAAGGAGAGCTGGGTCTCAGACCAGCCTCCTTGACCTTTACTTTAATTTCAGGAAAGAATTGAGAAAACAAGCTCTTGAAAGTCAAGAGGGAGACAAATCCTGAACCTTATTGCTCTAGAAGGAGGGAAAACAATCCTGGCTATTTGGCAGAAAATTGTTCTGCTTTATGAAAAGACATTCCTGTTCATACACAGAGATGGGGTCCAGTCCACATAATGGCATCATCCCTGACACGCGGTTGAGGACCCTCAGGAAGACTCCAGCCCCAGGTCTCCCATTCTTTACCTCCAGCAGGCGAGGGGCAGGGACACTCCTTTCCCAGTTGACAAAGGAGAAAGAAGTCCCTCCTGCAGTGGAAGACAGGGGGCCAGTGAGATTGAACTTCATGACTCCCATGCAAATGCCAATTTGGTGTTGGGACATCTCCAAGACAAACTGATAATGACACTTCACCACAGGAATGCAATCAGAAAAATGCAGATTGCAGAAAAGGCTGCAGAACCAGTGGTCTGCTTTCTTCCAAAAATAAATTACAAGGAAACAAAAAAGAGATGGAGGGGCCCCTCTAGAATAAAAAGAGCTTCAGGGCTGGTTCGGTTAACCAATTGCAACGTGTGAGCCTTATTTGGATCTTGATTCAAAGAAACCAGCTGTTAAAAATTGGTGACATTTCTTAGACAATTAAGAATCCGAACAGGAGGTTTTTGATATTGGGAACTACTAATAACAACTGCTAGGTGTGGCAGGAGCATTCTGGTTAAATTTTTCCTTACCTTTCAATGATTAAATGTTTACAAATGATGAAATTATATGTTCTCTGGGGTTTATTTGAAAATAATATGGGGGAGGGGATACAGATGAAAAAAAAATTGGCCATAAATTGTGACTGGAACTAGGTGATATATGCACTGAGGTTCATAATACTGTTCTTTCTACTTTTGCCTGTGTTTGAACTTTTCTATAACAAAGTTAAAAAAAAAAAAAAGCAAACCTGCTCTTAGCCATCACCCCACTGCCTCCCAACAAAAGGATGGGTACAAACCAGTCTTCAAGCCATCTTTGCAAGCCATTCCCTTGTTATAAAAGCAGTCTTCCTTTCCTTCCAATCTGGCCTGACAGAAGTCATTCTGTTGACCCTGTCCAGTACAGATGGATCCCCCGGATAAGAGGAGCCCTGGCAGCACTCTCTATGGCCTGGGACCCCTCCTCAAAGATAGGTCAGTCTTGGCCTAATGGGTCATGTCTTCCTTCAATACAAGACAGTGGCTCAGCCAGTAGGGACAGGAGGTGGGGTATAACAGCCACTTTAATGATAAATATAACAGTTACCAAGCTCTCATTACATCCAGCACTGCATCAAGTGCTGTGCATCCATTATTGCATTTACTCCATGCAACAGCCCTGTGAAATTAGGTATGATCCCCGTGATGCAGGTAGAGAAGCAGGCACAGAGAGGGCGAGTGCGGACAAGTACTTAACCAGTGGACTTTGTTAAGAACACATGTCCATCTTCATCCAGAGCCCCAACTCTTTCCTATCCAGGGTAGGAGGGAGAAAGATCTTGTAGGCCCCAGGTCCAAGGTGCTACAGAGATGGATGACTTCAATGAATTACAAACACCCTTGTTTCATGAGTGTGTCTAAGGCCTAACTCCACAGAATTGTTTGATAACCACAAGGCCCAAAAGGAACCCTCACAGCTTGCCAAAAGAGAAATCGAAGTCCAGGACATACACAAATTTGGGGGTATTTACCAAAACATGAGATGCTTAGTGTTTCTAGGACACTAGCAGGCTAATCTGATAAGTAAGCTGGACATGCTAGACATGTCTACTGGACATGCTGGATTCCAGGAGGAACTGAGGCATTTGGGCAAGAGCTGAGGTCATGCTTACCCTCTCCCAGTGCCAGGGCAGGCTCTGGGCTCTTCCTTCAGGCCAGTTCTTTCTTCCAGTCCCTGGAGCATGGCTGTACCACTACCCCGCACTCTGAGCCTGATTCTCTCACCCTGCCTGGGCTCCTGGCTCCTCACACAGAGGAGGGCAATATGCACATAGTGCAGAAAGAAACAGGGGAGCAGTAGCCCTGTCCCACCAAAGGCTACGGGCACAGACAGAGCCCACTACTTCCCCCTCCAAGTTCCCAATATTTGAGGATTTTGTAAGCAGCAATGTCTAGAATATAGAGGACTAGCTTCCTTCTATCCCAGAAATTGAAACCTTGACAGTGCAATTGCTCTGGGCCTCAGTTTCTTATCTACAGATGGAGACAATAATCTCTTCCTCACCGGAGAAGCTATGAAAATAACAACTTTAAATGACTGAAGGGGCCAGGTAGTTGATGCTCCATAAATGGCCACTCATATCATTAAAAGGGATGCGACGACAAATGCCAAAAAGATGAAGCTGGGCTGTGTGAGGGTTCCAGGCAAAAACACAGCAGGGATGAGGGGTGCTCTGTTTCTCTGTGACCCCTCCCCATCTTCCACACACTCCAGAGACTCCATCTGTGAAGCCCCATAATTCCCACCAACCATCCCTGAGCTAAAAGCTCTGAGATGTTGGAGCACTTGGTAAGTGACCTGGTGTGAAGTGTGCCTTCACTCTTCCCTTTAAACCTTTGACCAAAAGGATCCTTTCCTGGAGTCCTCCTGGTGAATTCTAAGGACACAGGAGCTGTGAGACATCTCTGCCCCTGAAGGTAGGGCAGGCAGAAAATATGCTAACGCCTGATATACTCCAAGGGAGCAGGCATCATCAGCTCTGGATTAGTTTGTCTAACTGTGGGAATGTCTGACATGCACAAGGATAATCCCATTCCCTTGTCTGAGCTGTCTCCCTAATTCTCAGTTGGGCTAATTAATTAATAATCAATAATAAATTAATAATAGGAGCTCTCATCCTAATTTCAGAGAGCAGTAGAAGAATGGTATATTTCAAAATGTCTTATAAACTCCAAAATCCTGTAGAAAATGTAGTATGGTATTATCTTCCCAGCTTAGACCCCTCTTTGGCCATCTACAAATCATCATACCAAAATTCTCACTAAGGAGCCATGTGCTTGGTACCATTCACTTGCTGTCCTCATTTGTTCTTGATATGCTGGGTCTCTTTTTCTCTCAGATGCATCTCTAAGCCCTGAGAGAGGCATATCTCTAACCTGTGTTTACCCTGGCATCTACCAAGAAGAGTACAAATTTGATAAGGGCTTAATGAATGTTGTTGGTGCTGGTGGGATTGCATACCAGTAGCACTTGTCCAAAAGGACAGGTCTAAAAAAGGATGAGATCACCTTCCTGATGGGGTTCATGTGAACATAAAATGAGATATAGCAGGTTCTTAGCACAGTCTTTGGGCAAGAAGAGACACCCGATTGCACCATTCTCTTGGTTGATGATGTCAAAAAATATAAAATATTATATTTTATTGCTGAAAGAAATCTTAGGAATATCTTATCCAGCCTCTTCATTTAACAGATTGAAAAATCAAGAATAGAAAAGTGAAAGGACTCACCCAAGTTCACAGATTAAGTAGCCTCCATAACCAGGACTGCAATTAGGTCTCTAGACAGGTCCTCTGCTTTATCCCACAGGGTTCCAGGCAAAAACACAAGCAGGGCAAATAATCCAAATCCTGGACTGCTTCATTAGATGGAAAGATGAAAGGGAATCCCCAGACAGGAGTGCCCCTCAGCCACAGGGCTCTCTTTCTGGCTCAGAGAATAGGGCTCAGTAAATGGCAGGTGTTAGCCAGTGCCCTGGTCATTAGCTTTATCATCATCCTCTGCATCTTTAAAGAACTTAAGTCAGCTAAAGGAAAACAATCCTGGAGGCTCCACAAGTGTCTCTCTGAGTCTACCCTAAATTCATCCACCTTAGTGTGTGTTCCTCTCTCAGACCTGTCCTCCACGGAGATGGGCAGCAGCTGGCATTTGGGCACACTGCATACATAAACCATCTGCACCTGGCCCGTTCATTGAATGGCTTTTTCTTTTAACCTTTTCTTAACCCTTTTCTCTTAACCTTTTCTTTATAAGGGCTGCTTCCCAAGCCTGACACTCTGCCCTCTTTGTGTCCTCTGGACATTGGTGAAGGGATCAGCCCCAGCTTATGTGATCATGAGCAACGCCCAGAATAACCCTCAGGTCGTCGCGGTGCCATGACCCCTGGGATGTTGCTTTATGGAATGCTGCTTCTTGAAGCCATTTCTTTTAGGGGCTTTCTGTCCTATTCTTCCCCAGGAGCTTGTGGAAAGGGCTAAACCTCTGGATTTGTTGCTCAGCAGCCTAATGTGAGCAATGATGGAACAACAGCAGAGGCAAATAATCCAAATCCAGGACTGCTCCATTAGATGGAAAGATGAAAGGGAATCCCCAGGCAGGAGAGCCCCTCAGCCACAGACGCGATGGGTGGGACCAGGGACCCTGCTTCTATCAACACACTGTACAAATCAACAGACTCTACCCCAGAGACCCACTTAGGGTGGTGGCAGGGAGGAAGAGAAATGGAGAAGATGCCCCTCGGGAACACTCCAGGCTGGAGCTACCCCTCTGGCTTCTGATCTGAGGATTTCTGAGGCAGAACACAAACACTTCGGTCTTATCTTGAGCTCCTGGGACACAGATGAGCTAAGTTTTCTGAGCCCGTCATGGCAAACAACATAATGTTGCTAATCAAACTTCCTGTGCGCCCACCCAATTTTATAAATCAGCCTTTTGATGCACTAAGTGAAGATGAATTAGCAGTAATGAGGCTGTGACAGCTCCCCGAGGCACAGACTGATGAGAGCTTTGATGGCTGTGGCAAGAAGGAGGGGAAGCTCCGTGCAGGCATCGGTTCGAGCTGCCAAGTTTGTGCAAATAACCCTCCAATGCCAAGGCACCTCGGCTTTGCCTGAGAATCATGCACCTCACGCACAAAGTCACCATCCAAGAACTTGAAACCTTTGCGCATCTGAGAAACAGTTTGCAATCGTCCTACAATGAGCCACATGCCATAAGATCCAGCAGTAGCAACTTTGGGCAGACCATAACACAGAATCAATACACCGTGTTTCATGGGGAAAAGGAGACTGGTAAAGGCAGGCTGGTAAAATCCTTCTGCGTGCAAGGCTGCCTACTACATAGTTAATGACCAACTGGCCACAGAGACCAACCCGGCTACAGAGACTCACCACCGTTAGCTAATCCTCTTGATACCCAGAAGTTACAAACCTGTAGCCTATGGACATTGACTTACCAATATGTTTTTTGGGGGTTCATATGGCATTGTGGGAAAACTGGAATTCATTGCCAATATTTAAAATTGGAGATTTCACATTATAATACAGACCTCTAGCTTCTTTTATAGAAAACTATCATAAATTTTAGAATCACTGGGTCAGCATTCTTTCATGGCAATATGAGCTTGGGTTGGACTGGAGCAGCTCTCTTTCCACAAGGTTCAGATGGACAAATGTGAGGAAGGGGCTGTCTGCATCCCAAGGATGTAGGAAGGGGAAGGAGCTGCATCTCAACTCTATGCCCCACCTGCCATGTTCTCCCCAGTTGCCTCAGCTTGAAAGAGGCAAGACCCCAGGGCTTCCCAAGAAGTCCCTCTCCTGTAACCACATCCAGTCCCTTCAGGCTGGAACACAAGCTCTCAAGTTTACCCCAGTCCCCATCAAGTCTTATAGCCCTATATCCTACTGGCTTCACTTCGTTTATGTTTATTGCCAGGTCCCAGAAGGTATTTAAGTCTGTGTCCCTTGTTTCGTAACAGGAATAACTGAGCTATAATTATGTTGCTGAACTACAAAAGCAGTGTGTGAATGAATCCCTGGGACCCTCTCACTGGGTCCTTGCCATCCTGGAGTGGCAGGAGGAGGATGAGCTTGCATGGGATTAGGGAGGACTGAGGAAACTCGATGTCTTCTGCCCCAGCCCTGTCCAGAGACTCCAGCCCTCCCCTGGGGTGGGGGGATTTGGGAGGGGCTGTCCTGCTGTTTCTGAAACACTGGCTTCCTTGGGTCCCTTTCCCTTCCTGCTGATATTCAAAGTAACACCATAAAAATTCTCTCCCTAAAGGTTGTATTTGCTTCAGACTGTCTATGATTGATCATCTAATTACATTTGTGGCCAAGGAAGTGATAATCTCTTCCACAACTGGGCTGTACACCACAGCAGGTGGAAACAAAACACTGCATCTTCCTGGTTAGAGAGAAACTGAGGGCTGGCCATGTGTACCAGCTTGATGGGCAGGGCTGCTGGTGAACTGGGTGGCGGTGGGGGTGCCTACCTGTTGTCTTTGCTGCCATCTTTGCTTTGTGCAGCTCTGAGCCCCTGAGCGAAGGCTGGCCTCTCACTCCACCTTCTTCCTTATCTGTAACTCTGACAAATATGCTGGTTTGTCACATAGTACAGGGTCCCAAGGATTCTGCTCCTCTCCAGGATGGATGCCAGTGGCAGAAGCAAGTGGACCCAGCTGTGGCTGGCAAGTTGTTCTTGTAACTACCTTGATTAGTTTGCTATTTCATAAACAGTGAAATATGAGTACCAAGAAAGTGAAATGGAATGCATTGGGGAAATGTTTTGATAAAGAAAAATTGCAAGTAAAATTTTTGTTAATTGAAGACACAGTGTAAAAAAGATTTAAAAGAACAATAATAAAAAAGAAAAATTGCTAAAACCAAAAACTCCTGACTATTTATATGGAATGAGATAACTAAAAATTCTTTTTAAAAAAAATCAAAGCTCCTACACTTTTATTGTGTTTTTTTAAATTTAAGTCTTTGCTTTAAAAAAAATAAAACAAAGCTGTAAGTTGCAGAAAAGCATTATGAGGATACTTATGCAAATAAGATGAGGCAAAACTCCAAACAATGGATCCACAATCAAAGAATTGACCCAGGAGATACAAACAAAAAATTTGAAAAATGAATGTACATGAGTGTTCTAAGGTAAAATGAAATGTGTGAAATATTGTTTGTTAATGAACCCCTCTTTAAAGACCTTTTTCAATTGTTCAATTAACCATATAGCATAAGAGGGCTTCTACTGCACTATCTGGCCAGTACATTAGCTTCTTCTGTCTGATTTTGGTGTCCCTAACAGGTCTATCTATTCCTTGAAAAAACTGACAGGCATTATATTTTTGTAAACTGCTTGCTTGCTTCTTACACTTTGTGGACCATCTATAAATGGTGGCTAATGATGATGTGATCGCTCATTTATGTGGCACAAGCCATTGATCCCCTATTACGCAGCAGTTATGAGGAACTGAGGCTACAACACTGAACAAGAGAGGCAAACCCCCTTGTCCTTAGTCACTATTTAGATAGAGTGACTGTGAGCATGGCTGGACAGTGTCAGTGGGAAAGAGAACCCACATTTTACAGAGGGGAGGCAGCTTGGCTAGTGCAACACACCAAACTTTAACTTGCTGACACTTTTGGAGCTGCATAGAATCTTTCTGTCTAGGGGACAGATTTTTGACAGAAGCAAAGGCTCTGGGAGGAGAGACACATAAGAAAATGGACAAGTATTAAAGCGAGACTACAAAACTCAGTGTGGCTCACTCTATCACAAATGCTTAAACCAAGTGTTACATTCTGCAAATGCTTGACCCACAAAAGTCCAAGGTCATGAAAGACCAGGAAAGTCTGAGAAGCTGTCCCAGACTGGAAAAGACTAAGGAGATATGACAGCAAAATGCCATGTGGGAACCTGGATTGGATCCTTGACCAGGAAAAGTGCAGTAGTGGAACCAAGGCACAGTGCATGTAAAACCTAACTTCGCTATGGTTAGGTAAATTTTAATATTAGAGGAAGCTGGGTGAAAGAGATTCAGGAATGCTCTGAGCTGTTTTGTATTTTGTATTCTTTGTAAGTCTAAAATTATCTTGAATAAAAAAATATAGGCATCTTGGAATGGTCAGTTAGGAGGCACCTCTGATACCCAGGTGCCTGTGTGAAGGAGCTGGGCCAGTGTCCTTGACTCTCCAGGCCTTCCTGAGGCATCATGTCCTCCTCCCATAAGTGGGCAAGGTTGTAGGGCTTCTCCTAGGCAAAGGGGAGGGGGTTCCTTTCCCAGACATCCATGAATGTAACAAACACATGTCAAGTGTATGTCAGGCACCAGTAATTTTAATACCAGTAATTTTAAGCATTGACTATCTTCTGGGCCCAGACACTTCTAATCTAGGTACTCTCCATTTTTTTTCAGAAGACTTCAACAATTTATCCACAGTCCTAGCTGTCTAGTGGCTGCACCAGGACTCTAACAATGTCGTCCTGTCCCACAGCCAGTGCTGGTTGCAGAGATGCTGGGAGAGGCGTGGCCTTAGAGGCACCTTAGCCACTGCTCTGGAGCTTTGCCTAGGCCTGAGTCTGTGAGCCCCAGTGAGTTGCCCGTGGCCCAACACAGAAAGTCTTTCTCTCTGCCTGATCTACACTCGTGGCTTTCCACCAGACTTCAGTAGCTCCCTTTGGGACACAAGGGCTCCTTTGCATGTGTGTGAAGTGAGTGGAGGGTCTTCAGCTCTAGCTACCCACTCATCCCTCCCAGAGTCTCTGATGATAGATACGATGCAGCCCACAGAGCTGCTCCCTCAACCCAAGATTCATGGATCCCACCCTTAAATTACCAGGACCCTCATCATCTAAGTGCTTCTTATAGTCATTGCTGCTAAGAAGGCCAGTCCCTACTGCCTCCATTTAGGGTCAGACATGGGACTGCCACCACCAGTACTAGAGCACACAGACTCTTATTCACCAAGATGGCAACACTAATCATGTTTGTTGTCTTTTAATCATGTACTAGAGGCTGTGTCACATATTTTACATACCGTTTTTTTCTAATTCTGAAAAGAACTTTTAACAGTTAATATTACTAACCCTTTTAATACAGGTGAGGGAGCGAGGCCAAAGGTTCAGAGACCTGGTACCCCTGGCAAGAGGCAGAGGAGAGCTGAAGCTGGGGTTTGTCTAGTTGCAAAGCCCCATTTCCCCTGTGCTTTAGGCCCCTGCCAATGTAGTAGGAGTGCAAGACAGGTTCTTTGGTAATATTTTAATCTGTTACTGCTAATCCTCACAATAAGCCTACAAAGTCAGTATGATGACCCATTTTGGAATGTAAGTTGGTACAAGGAAAAGAAGCCCTTAGCATTTGGCTGTGCTAATGCAGGAATTCATGATACTGACACAGCCACTCCTGGAATGAGGTGCTGCTTCCTCCCACCTGTCAGCCCCCTGAGAAACTGAATAACCACACAGCCAGTAAATGGCAGAACTGGGGTTCAGACCCAGGCTCCTCCGGCTCTAACACCCGTGTGCCTTCTGTCACTATCAGAGCCAGGTCCCACCAGCCTTGACCTTCTGGCAATGTACAGACAGAGAGAAGCCCTATTAAGGTATGCGGTCATAATGGCACCATTTAGGTACCAGGTGTCTGTGGCAAGTGAAGATGACTTGGTCACCCACACTGAGGCAGAAGTCTCCATGTGTCTAAAGTGCAAGAGGTTTGCAAGGAACTGCCCTTTCTTTCCCGTCTGCCTGCCTGGCTGCCCCACGTGCTGACGGGCTGGCATAATATAGTTCCTATCTGGCTGCCACCGGCCTCATCTGTGGCTTTGACCCAAAAGCAGGGTTAGCACATGGCCAAGAAGAGGGCTGTAAAAATGCTGAGCAAATACAGATCTGAGCAGAAAACCCCAGGGCACTGGGGAACGAACCCTGTAGAACATCACAGCCCTTCCCAACCTGCTCCACATCTGCTCCAACCTCCACATACCCCAGGCCTGGACTGAGAAAGGAAGGGTGCGAGCAAGAGATGCTGTGCCAGGCAGCCATATCCTGTTCCATCGTGCCCACAGCCACCCCTACTGTGGCTGCACTGGCAATTCTTCTGGCTCTGTGGAGCTATTTTTAAGTCACAAAATCCTCACCCTTCCTGAACCTTTCCTGGGCCTGCTCTCTCTGGTTTCCCACTGAATTTTTTATTTGTGGCACAATCTTATGTCACAGGATGCCTGGTATGAGTGGATGGAAGTAGCTGTGAGAACCAGAACAAGAAACTTCACCATTATTCAAGGCTTCCATACCACATCCTAGAAAATAAGAGAAATGAAGGTGCTGCTTCTTCTGGCACTCACAGAGGACGTGAGTCAGACAGCCAGCCAGCTCCCTACCCACCTCGCATACAAATAGGCAGGCACAGTCTCAGTGGGCAATGGGGATGAAGGCAGAGCCCTGAGACACAGAGGCATTCAACACAGAGAGACAAGAGAGACACAAGAGCAGAGGTATGTGGGGAAAGAGCCTCCAGCCAGCAGCCAGTGCCCAATCATGGCCCCAGCTCTGTCCATCTTCTCAGCTACGTGGCCTCGAGCAAGTCACTCTACTCCTCTGGTCCTCAGTTCCCTTTTCGTTAGCAAACACATATGACTTCATTAGAGGACCTGCAAGGCTTTGTCCTCCCAGTCCTAGTTCCAGTCCTGCCATGAGGTGATCTCCAGTCTTATCCATGCTCAGGGCCCAGTGGTCAAAGGAGGAGGAGGCCCTCCTGACCTGTCACTCAGGGAACACTTGTCTGCTGTGTTCTGCTGTGGTCAGACACCTGTAAAGCAAGCGCCTGTGTCCATGATGGGTATATGGCACGATGAAAGGAGCATGATGACCTAGCAGCAGAGAATGTGACCAGAGGAACATCAGGCTAGAAAGTCATATCATTCTGTCAGATGCAGCCAAGAAACAGGGAGCTAGTGAGTCACCAGGAATAACAAGCTTGGAAAGCGACGGGAAGATGCAGAAGTCTCACGACACTCTTCCAGTGGTAATGAGATCCCTAGTCCATGGGCCACTAGAGCATCCAAGCCCAGAGGGAGCATGAGCAAGAGGGTGTCGCCTGGGCCGGGGGTAGCCTGGCCTTAAAAGCACCCAGCCAGTGACTGTTTCCAGTATCTCAGCACAGACAAGCTATGGCTGCAAATGCCCCAAATGCTGGGGAACTCCCTGGATATTCTGGGAACACAGAGGCTGCTGGCTCCCTCTCAGATCTGCTCCCCACTCTAATGAGCCCAAGAGTTACTGCCACAATGTTTTCCTCTCTGAGGGAGGGGACGTCTCAGTGATTGCGACAGTCTCCCTTGCCAGCAGCATCAATCCATTCCACCGGGTCCTCTCTCCATCCCAGCCCCAGCCAAGGGAGAAAGAACTGGAGGAAGGCAGAACTGAAGGGTCTGGTGTTACCAAACACCCTTGCCCAAGGGCAGGGGCAAAGCAGTCTTCTCTGTCCCTTCCTCAAGTCTGTTCTTATTTCCAGGGCCAGACAGCCTTTGGGTTCTCCCAAGGTAGAAAGGATGGACAAAGAACAGGGTAGTTCTCGGGCTGTGCCACACTTGGCCTGTGCCACACTTGACCTGTGCAGATGAAACCAGGCCCAGAGTCTGGGTGGAAGAGGTGGGAGGAGTCAGGAGGACGCTGGAATCTGGAGTCTCTGCTCCCACTCCTTTACTTTTATCCTTTATCCTTACTTCCTGGCCATTCTGCACATGGCTGCCAAGTCTACCACCCAAAGCTATGGCTTTAGGCTCCTGTCAGCACCTTGCTCAAAATACAGTGAAGAACAAAGTCCAGAGTCTTTAGCTCTGTACCTTCTACTTTCTAAAATTAGAAAGGCACGGCCCAGGCTGAAGTTGGTTCTTTTGGGGGTTTTTCCTACCTCCACACCTTGCCTTATTTTCCCATCCCCTCAACTTTGAAAGTCACCATTTTCCCATCTGATCCTGTTCCCAGCTGTATAAATCCACCAGCCCTTCAAGGGGCAAAGCCCACCTCCTAAAGATCTTCTCTTCCTTCTACAGTCCAGTTCCCCCAGGGAGGCTCAGGTGAGAAGACATGGTAAAGCTAAGAAACATCTGCAATCTTGGTGGGGGGAGGAGGGAACCTGAGATGTTAGCAGAGTGACAGGCTGCTCCTCTCAAGATCATGGCTGCCACAGGAGAACTATTGCAGGACTAGGCCAAGATTTGAAGCCGGAGTAATAGTTAAAGAAAGAATAGAAATGGCTTTCACATCTGGCGAGTGAATATACTCTGAAAAACAAGATAGATCTTTTGAGAATTGGAATCAGAGAGACTACTAAAGAAGGGAAAAGTCACCCCAAAGTCAAAGCAAGATGGCTGGAAGCCCAGGAAGGAATCTGGGGGTGGTGTATGTCAAGCTAAGACTCATTCCTGTCAAAGGGAGAACTGATTCCTTCCTGAGCTCCAGTTCAGACAGGTCCAGTCCTGCTTGCTGCACATGTCTTCCCAGTTACCATCTCTTCACATTTTGTACACATCTATCCAACAATGCCCCCAGCCCTCGGGTGGTCCTTTGAGGGTGAAGTAGCAGGGGAGGGCTAGTATACTGGACAAAACAAGAATCTTAGTTGATTATTGCCACATGAGAGTGTGCGAGAACTTCCAACATTTCAAAAGAAAACATAAGGTTGTGCTTTTATTCAAAATCCCCTTATTTTTAAATGCTAGCAACTAACTCATCCCACTGTACATGCCAAAGCAGTTCCATGGGTCAAGTCCAGCTTGCACCCTCCACTCACACCATCTAAAACACCAAACCCAAACAGCCACAGCTAAAGATGTCACTTACTTTTCAAAGTCCTCACAACAGCTTTTTACCAAAGAAAAGCAAAAGCCCTTTTTAAGGGCTGAGAAAGCTGGCCCAGAAAGGCTTATTAATTTTGCCTAAGGTCACGCAGCTAATTCATAGCAAGCGCAGGATCAGAATTCACATCTCAATACTCTTGATTATAGGTTCTTCCCCCAGATTCCACATTGTCTCCAGGCTGTAAGCAGAGCCAGAGCAGTTGTGAGAATAGTCTGAGACCTGTGACGTTGGTTAGTTGATCATGGCCCTTAAAAGAGAAGTGGTGTGGAAACTAAGGCAGGAGGATCATAAGTTCAAAGTTAGCCTCAGCAACTTTGTGAGGCCCTGAGCAACTCAGCGAGATCCTGTCTCAAAACAACAAAAATAATTAAAATGGCTAGATGTGACTCAGTGGTTGAGTTCCCTTGGGTTCAATCCGAGGAGGAGGAGGGGAAGGAGGAGGAGGAGGAGGAGAAGGAAGGTAGATGGGTTGTCTTCTGAATTCTCACTTAATCTCTACAGACAGAAGAGTTCTAGAACAAATGAATAGAAGTATAACCTGAATCACTACAGAATCACAAACCTCTAACAATTTATAGGTTTGAGCCAATTTATGGATGTAGAACCCCTGAATGAGGAGAGGCTAGGTTCTCTTGAAAAAGAACTTGGCTACACTGCCAAAATTGATACCATTAATCTTCCTCCCAGCCTTCCCCAAAGTTACCAGGGTGACAGTGCACTGCAAAAAGGAAATAATCAGATTTGGGGGATTAATAGACAATAGCTCTGAAAGACACTAATTCCAGGGGACTCAAAACATCACTGTGGTCTACCGGTTGGAGTAGGGACTTATGGAAGTCAGGCAATCATAATGTTTTAGCTCAGGTCCTTGTCACAGTGGGTCCAGCGGGTCCCTGAGCCCCTCTGGGCTTATTTCTCCAGTTCCAGAATGTGTCATTGGAATGGACACACTCAGCAACTTGCATAATTCCCCACAGCACAGGACCAGCTGGATTCCTTTGAGCTGGTTGAGAAAATGGATCTATAACTTGGAAATAGAGCAGCAAGCCCAGCTATGGATCATCTGACTGGAGAGGATGCACTTTGCTTATTTACAGTCTGCCCTTCCAAAGTTTTGTCCTTTAAGATAGATGGTTCAACAGGTAGAAAACTTGATAGCATGCCAATTATTTCTATCCACCAGAGATGATCCCAAACTTAATGATTTTGTTGCTCCATAAGACATTAAGAAACTTGGTAACTAATTTAGCAGTCTTATTCCAGCTTTCTTCCATATGTGATTGTGTGTGTGTGTGTCTGTGTCTGTGTGTGTATTACTTGTGTCCTTTTTTGAGCCCAGCTTTGTCATCTCACTGGTTCCCCTACTTATGAGTTAAAGAAATCTTTGATATGTAATCGTTGGATAAATAGGTTTTTAACCTTTTGAAAAGTATTTCTTTCATAGTTTACAAGACTGAAAAAAATGAACACACATAGGAAAATTCAGCAGCTGGGGATGGATGAGAAACCAAGTGGGCCGAGAGTCTATTTATTTTTCCCTTGACCTGCCCATCAGCAGCCTGGGAGGCCTTTAGGATAACCTGCACATGTTCTCCTCACATGGAGCCTTGTGGCTTCAGGCTTTGCCACTATGGCTACTGTGCTGCCCACACGGTGACTCCAGGTAGCATGTGGGATGTAGGCACTATCAGAAATTGGAAGCATGGCCTCCTCTCTAGGAGTCAGAGATGAAAATCTTGAGAAAGGCCAATGTTGGGCAGCTGAGAGGCAGGTGGATCCTCTGTGTACCTGGCCTGGAAAACGCACAGGAAAGGCAGCAGCGGCCAGCACTTCTCCTGTGATTTCCATGTGATGTGTGAGCTTATCCAAAGCTTAGTCCTCACTCCCCAGGATGAGGGGCAAGAAGTAGGGCCACTGACAGAGGTGGATGAGGGATGTGAATGTGCCTTGTGGGTGGGAGAGAACACACTGATCCTGGTCAACCCTCATCTTCCCAGGGTCCAACAAAGCAAACTGGATTGCACACAGGCAATTCACATTCTGACCACTTGACGTCCAGCAGTGTCCTTCTCGTAACTAGCCCTGGCTGTCTGTATACCTCACATCATACTTTGCAAGAAGCTAGTGATTTTACTAGGAATTAGAAAGCCCAGATCTTCATCCTGGCTCTACATCTTGTTAGCTGTGTGGCTTTAGGCAAGTCACTTCATCTCTCTCTCCCTCCCTGAGCCCCAGTGGTTTTGCCTACCAAATGAGATAACGGCCACTTTCTCTACTCCAAGGGTTAGTAAGCATCAAGTCTTAGGTTTACATCCTGCTCTATAGATATAATATCAACAATTAAAAATTATGGGTAATGTTTAATCGATGCCGTTCATGTAACTCACATGTGAAAGGGAGATAATGATAACAATACTTACACCACTGGGGTAGTTGTTCAGATTGAGTTGCTGTAAAGATTAAACAGATACATTGTAATGCATGTTGAGTGATTACTTTGATACCTGGTCTACCATAAAAACTCCATAAACATTCATTGTCTTAACTGAAGATATTTTGAAACAGTAGGATTCTTACCAAATGAGAAGTTTTGCAATCATGATTGCCTATTTTCTCCTATTAATCTGTTTCAGATGTGTTAGGTTTGCCACTTCAGGTAGATTTCAAACTTATGAAATCATTTAAAAACGATTTCTTGAATACTTTAAAAATGCTGGAAGTGTGGATACCAAAATAAAGGAGACATAGCTTTTGTATTCAAGAAGACCAGAGCTCAGGAGGAGAAAGCAGCACACAGGCAATTCACATGTTACGTGATAGAGATGGAGCATGCAGGAGGGTCATCTCACCAAGCTGGGGTCTCTGAAGGTAAAGGTGGGTCACATGGTTTTTTAAAAGTTCCCTCCCTAATCCTCCACACCTTCATCCTCTGCTCCTCAGACAGGGTTTTGTACATAAGAGAAGGTCAATGTATATTTGCTGAATAAACATGGAGAACTGAGTAACCTTTCTTATGATCTAGGTCACCCAGAATCCCTCTGGTAGGGGGAAGCAAGGAAGGTAACCAATATTAGCAGAGAACCTGACACATCCCAAGTACTGGGACAGGTATTTTACATACGGGCCAGGGTTATGTGCTGCAGATTATACTGATGTCTTTCCAACTTTGCATTCAAAGTCGCTAGGCTGGCAGCCTGGAGAGAGCAGGATTTACACAATGAAATTGGCAAATGTTACAAAGCAGAGCATTTTTTTTTCTTGGAAAGCTGGTTGTTAAAATGTTAACCATGCACAACTATATAGATCTCTTGAAATAACCTTTTTTATAGATGAAGAAATTTGCTATAGATCACAGAGACCATAGAAGAAAGATAAAGGGTTTGAGCTTCTCTGACTCCAACTCTGGCTTTTCCCTTGGTGACTTGTGGCCCATCCATCATTCCCCAGTGAACATCATCAGTAGTAGATTAACGCATTCTCTGTACCTCATCCTAGCTGAAGGGGAGAGAAGAAACGCTTCATCTTTACTTAGTCTCCTTGTAAAAACTGGTGCTCTCCAGACCCAGGCTAAGGTCATGGGAACCCCCATATTATCTGCCTCTTAATTATCTACTCTGGAGCTCCTTGTTCAAGTCCACTGAGAATGAATAAATCTATGACAAGGTGCTCAGTCTCACTAATCATTTTGGAAATGGCAATGGAGATTACAAAGAGATATCACCTCCTTCCATTAGGATGGCCATTACGGAAAATGAGAAAGTAACCAATGTTGACAAGGATGTAGAGAAATTAGAAATCTCAAGCAGTGTGGGTGGGGTTGTGTAACAGTGCAACTGCTATGAAAAACAGTATGGAAGTTCCTCAAAACACTAAAAATGAAATTATGACAAGAAATCCCACTTCTAAGGATATCTCTTAAAATAATTGAAAAAAATAATGCACCCATGTTTCATAATAGCAGAGGGAGTAGCAACTTAAGCCTTCATTGACAGATGGGTGAATAAAGAAAATGTGGTATATATGTGTGTGTGTGTGTGTGTGTGTGTGTGTGTGTGTGTATGTACACACACATTCTGCCTTTTCCCTTTGTAACTTGTGGCCCATCCATCATCCCCCAATGGACATCTTCAGGAATAGATTAATACATTCTCTGTACCTCGTCCTAGCTGAAGAGGAGATAAAAAAAACTCCATCTCTACTTAGTCTCCTTGTAAAAACTGGTGCTCTCTGGACCCAGGCTAAGGTCATGGGAACCGCATATTATCTGCCTCTTTATTATCTACTCTGGAGCTCCTTGTACAAGTCCACCAAGAATGAATAAATCTATGACAAGATGTTCAGCCTCACTAATCATTTTGGAAATGGCAATGGAGATTACTATGAGATATCACCTCCTTCTAATAGGATGACCATTACGGAAAATGAGAAAGTAACAAATGTTGGCAAAGATGTAGAGAAATTAGAAACCTCAAGCTATTCCCTCTGCTATTATGAAACATGGGTGCATTTTTCTTTCAATTATTGTAAGAGAGAGAGAGAGAGAGATTGATTATTTGGCCTTTTAAAAGAAGGAAATCCCAATGGAATATACAAATAGTCCAGAATCAACCCTATACATCTATAGGCAATTGGTTTTGAACAAATAGTCAGAAACACACAATGGGGAAAGAACAATCTCTTTAAAATGGTGCTGGGAAAACCAGTTATCCACATGTAAAAGAGTAAAATTGGGCCATATCTCACCCTTTACACAAGAATTAACTCACAATGGATAAAGATTTAAGTGTAAAACTATAAAGCTACTAGAAAAAAGCTATAAGACATTGATCTAGGTAACGAATTCTTGCATATGTCCTCAACAAAGGCAATAGAAGCAAAAATAGGCAAACAGAATTGCAGCAAACTAAAAAGATTTTGCAAAGCAAAGGAAGCATTTAATGGAATTAAGGGACAACTCACAAATTGGGACAAAATATTTATAAGTCATGTATCAGCTAAGGTACCCATCTCCAAAATATAAGAAACTTACACTACTCAAAAGTAGGAAAACAAATAACCCTATTAAAAGTGAGCAAAAGACCTGAATAGATATTTCTCAAAAGCAGACATACAGAGCTGGGGGTACAGCTCAGAGGTAGAGAGCTCACCTAGCACCTGTAAGACCCTGGATTTAATTCCTAGCAATGCAAAAATAAATAAATCAATTAAATAAAAGGCCATCAGATTATGAAAAAATGTTCAACATCACTAATAATCAGAAAATGCAAGTCAAAAATCAGAAAAGAATATATTATTACCTCACACTGTTAGAATAATTATTTTCAGAAAGTTGAAAAATAACAAATATTGTCAAGGTATGGAGAAAAGGGAACCTGGTACAGTGTTGGCAAATTAGCACAGCCATTTTGGAAAATAGTATGGAGATTCCTCAAAAAACTAAAAATAGAATTGCCATATGATCCAACTATGTCACCTCTGAGTATTTATTCAAAGGAATTGAAATCAGTATGTGAAAGAATGTCTGTACTTTCATGTTCAATGCAGCACTATCCTCAATAACCAAAATTTGGAAACAACCTAAATGCACATCAACAAATGGATAAATTTTAAACTGTGTTATTTATACACAGTGGCATACTATTCAGCCATAAAAAGAATGAAATTCTGTCATTTTCAATGATATGGGTCAATCTACATGCATTATTCTAAGTGAAATAAACTAGGCTTAGAAAGACAAATATTACATGATCTTACTTACATGTAAAAATCTAAAAATCTGAATGCAGATTTTTAGAGGAGAAATGTTGGCTAACAGTTTCAAAGTTTCAGCTAAGCAGGAAGAATAAGCTGTGGCTATTTATTGCACAGCAAGGTGACTATAGTTAATAATAATGTGTGTATAGTTAAAAATTGTTATAAGAATAGATCTTAATTGTTCTCACCACAAGTAAAGAACAGGTGTGTGAAGTGACAGATATATTAAACGGCCTGGTTTTCTGATTCTGCAACACACACACATATATATAGAGAGAAGCATCACATTGTACCCTATAAATACATACAGTTACTACTTTTCAATAAAAGTACTTAGAAAAATAAAATCTTGTCACCTGTTATAACTTGGATGAACCTTGAGGACATTATGCTAAAGCAGGCAAAAAAAGACAAAAATGCCATATGATCCACTTAATGTGAAGTGTCTAGAATAGTCAAATTCATAGAGTCAGAAACCATGTGGGTGGCCAGGGAATAGGGGGCCAGGGAAATAGAAAACTAGTGTTTCATGGTATTGAGTTTCAGCACTGGAAGATGAAAATGTTCTGGAAATCTGCTGCATAGCACTTTAAATATACTTACCACCACTGAACTATACACTTAAAAGTGGCCAAGATAGTAAGCTTTATGTTATTTTTTTACCGCAATAAAACAAGAAAAAAAATGTGATTCTAAATGAAATTTGTATCCTACCTAACCCCCCAGGAAAAAAATAAATAAATGAATGGATTACTGAGCTGACTGTAGGCCAAATGTGCATCATCCAAAGGGCTGCCACCACCAAAGGAGCCACTGGGCTAGGAGACTGAGCTCAGATTACCCAACCAGCTCCACAAGTAAGTTCTGAAAATGCACCCGTGTATTTTACTTAGCAATTAGCACCTGTGCCTACTGTATACAAATCGCTTTGCTAAGATGGTGCTTCTTCTGAAAGCAATAGCCCAGTGGAAGAGGCAGATGAGTCTGTTGGCAGTTACTGGAAAGACAGGGCTGCATGTGAATCCTGACTGTGCCACTTCCTTGGATGAGTGACTCAATCTCTGTGAGCCACATCGATGGTATTTCTTCCCTCAGTGGGTCTGGATGATCAAAGGATATATGCTTAGTACAGAGTGTGTGGCTTTGTTCAATGAGTATACTATATTCCTTTGGCTACAGAAAGCTACAAGTAAACAGAAAGAAGGGCATGCTAAGCAAAAATATACAATGGACTTGTTCTCTTGTACAGTGCTTCCTGGACTGAACATCCTGAGTATCTATATGGAGGGAACTTGAGGATGAATCTACAGGGTTTGTAGTACTTCTGAGTTGAAAAAATGCAACAGGATGGACTCTATGCCAGCTTGGCCTTACTTGCTCCAACACCTCCTGCTACTCCTCTAGACTTCAAAGTTGGGTACACCAAGACTGGGGCTTTGGAATCACCCATCACCACTATCACCCCTAGAGCCAGCACTAAAGCATCCAAGGACCTTCCTGGAGCAAAAGCTCCTTGGCATCTAAAAAGAAAGGGGGAAAGGGAAGGCTAGGGCCCTGTCGACTATGAATGAAATCACTTTTCATGTAAGATTTCCATTTATCTGCTTTGGCAGCTTCTGCCAGAGCTGCCTCTGAGCTCTGTCTGTGCCATAAAATCCAGGCCTCAGAGGCATCTAATTTGTAAATTATGGGCTGTCTGAGTGGCAGCTGTCCAGGTCACTGGCTTGATGCTAATCCTGGTCCCTTTGCAGGTAGCAGTTCCAACCAGTCATGGGCTCTGTCATCTTGGCCCTGCTTATTAGAGCCAGTGGCAATTACTCCCCATCCCTGGAAGCTGAGACTAACAGCAACATCTCTGGTTTCTAGAGCTGCCCCCAGGGGATGGCACAAGACAGGACAGCTGGTCTGGGGATGGCCACCAAAGATCTATGTCTTCCTGGGCAGTGAGAAGGCCAGACTGTCTTTAAAAAAAAAAAAATTAAAAGGGCAGAAGAAGAATTTCTTAGCTTCCCTCAGGCTCCCAGCTAGCTGGCGACACAGCCAAGACCTGCAATTAGAAAAACAACTGCCTGAGGCGAGAGCTCAGCTGGTTAAATGGTGTCTAACCTGGGCATTCAGCAATTTTCATACATAAACATACATATCCCTATAAGACACATCTAGTGTAAGGGGTTTGTTCAATCATAAAAATCACTTCCCAGGCATTACCTTTTAATAAATGCTTTCTCAGTATTTTCTTCACTCAAGGCTTTGACTCTCCTTGCTTCAATCCACATGGGTGATGTAGAGTACCAGTTATGGGCCTACAGATCTCACCAGGAAAACATATGAGAGGAAAGGTTGTGTCCACTGCTTCTCAGTGTTTCCTACAGGAGAAACAGCCCTTTATGGTTTTTGATGGTGAGGCTGTAGGCATGTGGATTTACTACTTCCGGCCAATGTGTCAGCCAAGTTTACAGCACTAATTTATTTAAAAGGACTGGTGTGAGTTGTGATCTGGAGTCCAAAACACTTGGTGGCCTACCACAATTTACACTACATATATCCCCCCACAAGCTAGCACTGGCCGTCTGTGTAGGAATGGGTGGTGTGTGGTATGTGAGTGTGAATTGTCATGTATTAAATGTCCACTCTTGTACAGAGCACTGCCAGTTACACTTATGTATTTAAAAATAGTCTCTAACTTACCCAAGTTGCAAAATTTGGGGATGTGTGTATTCATTTATTCCTGTGTTTGCTTCAGAAATGTTCAGGGTCTACTGTGCAATAAACAAGGGCAAAAAAAATTCCCTTATTGACCTCACATGCTGGGGGCAGTGATGCCGGAAGGAGAAAGAGGCAAATCATTACCATACATGTGATATATATTTCTTCACGAAAGTGAAGAAAATAAACATAACACATTGCAGAACTTAATGTCTCTCAAGGATGGGATGGGGGTATTGGATCAGACTGAATGAGGCTCAAACACAAGTTTCCGTTCTCACCATCTGTGTGGTCTTGAGTTCAGTTACTTAATATCTCTGAGTCTCAATGTTCTCATCTGTAGGATAGAAATAATAATTCCTATTCTTTACAGCTATCACAAGAATTACAGATGATGTATACAAGGCAGATAATAGTTGGAATTGGGGGCGGGGGTAGGGACTGACCCCAGGAGTACTTTATCACTGAGCTACATCCCCAGTCCTCTTTTTTTTTCTTTCTTTATTTATATTTTGGGACAGGTTATTGTTATATTGCTGAGAGTCTCATTAAATTGCTGAGATTAGCCTTGAACTCATGATCCCCTTGCCTTAGCCTCCTGAGTCGCTAGGATTATAGGTGCGTACCACTGAGCCCGGTTAGTCAGTATTTTTAAATGGTAGATAGTGTTCACTTGGGTAAATTGAATACTACTACAAACAAGAAAGCATCTAACTGTAAAATTAACATGTGAAAAGGGTATATGTTTTATATCAAGATTTATGACCCTCAAATGCAACTCCAAGTAGAGGGAGCTGGCACAAGGGCAGCTGTTTGTAGTCAGTCTGTTGACAATCAAATACCTTCACTTTAGAAATAAGGAATCCGAGCACAAGAAATTTCAATATACCTAGGCCACCAACTAGGATAGAAAACCTGAAACCAGAACCAAAAACGCTGACTCTAGAGACCCTAATGGAGGCACTTGTGAGTCCAGTTTGCATAAAAAGAAAGCCTAGCAAATTAGCATATTGACAAGAATAGCAGCACAGTTCTGGAAAACGTACACTGGATTCCAGCTCTGCTTTTCATTTATTTGCTTTCCGTGCCTGCTCTATTAAGTCTTCCTGACCTTTGTGTCTGGGGGTTAAACCTAGAGGCCATGGTTAGATGCACTGTCAAATTTACTGTCTTCAGACGGTACCATGGTTACATTTCACCTGGTCACCTGGTCACCTGGTCAGGCTGCTCCCAGGACCAAAGTAGCCAATAGCTATTTCAGAGGACCCTTCACTAGTTTCCTGCCCTCCTCAGCCAGCCCCAGAAGAGCTTGAGAGCTGCCACAGGTAGACAGAACTGGGATGGGGAGGAAAAAACTGTGGGGACCCCCAGGTGGCTAGACTTTCCTGGGCCACAAAGAGCCTGAACTGACTGTGATTCCTTCCTATGTAGATACCAGTCTGCTAGCCTCCAAAATCCCCCTGGGGACAGAGATTCCACCTGTTACTCAAGAACTCCCAGGCTCTTTTTCCATCCAAAGAATGTCCTAGAGATCCCTCAGTCTCGGGCCCAACCTTGCTGCCAGCCTTTGGTGTGGGCTCCCTCCCTGGCTTGATGGAGCTTCACTGCTCAGAAGAGGCACATGGACGCTGCTAGCCACATGCATTTTTCTTTCTCCCTTACCAGGTCCATGGCCTCCTATAACTGTGACATTACCATGGAGTCAGGGTGTGGGTCAATTCCACAGAGGGCAGGTAGCTGCTCAGCAATGAAGAAGATTGAAACAAGAGAATCGGGGTGGCTGTGGGGATCTAATATCCTGTGTGCTCAGGGGACCAGTGTAGGCCACCAAACAAGTCCCAGATGAAGCCTCTAAGACCTCAAGTCCCAAAGCTAAGCTGGAGATAGCTCCTTAGAAATCCCCTGTACCTCCTTTCTTGATACCCTCCCTTACAGTCACAGTGGGGGGATTCACTTTTCAGACTCACTCAAGTTATTCAACAAGTAATTACTAAACATCTTCTATGGATGAGGTTGTCACAAAGCAGCATCCAGGCTCTGATGGCCCAGCCCGCTTGGGAGACACTACAGTCAGCTCCAAATGTTGACATGCAGTTGCTAAGGTAGGACCACAGAAAAAGTGTTCAGTGTCCATAAAATCCTCCCAGCATGACCAACAGTCTATGTCCTTGCACACTAGCAAGCTGGATGAACTTAATGACGCATCGCTCTTGGGATCCAGGGTTTGTTTGGGGAAGTGAGTCTCTGCTAGCCTCTCTGTGAAGTCCTCTCTCTTCTCCTTCTCCACAGGGAATGCACATCCCACACTGCCCCTCCTTCGCCCCCAGCAAAGCTGAACTCAACCCGGAAGCCTTCCTCTCTTCTGCCTCCACTCCAATCCTCTTGCCACCAGACAGCAACAGCAACAGCAAAATGACTTCAGGAAATTCATTCTGTGCATGGTCCAGCTCTGCTCAGATGCAGACGGTTACTATTATGACTTTCACCTGGTAGAGATCTGCAGTCCCCATGGCAGATGGGAGCATATGGGGGAAAGCATTCTTTCTATTAGATACATTGAGAGTTAGAGGACTCTGATTTCAGAACTTGGGTAATTTGTTTTGCCTGCTGGAGCCTCGGGGTTTGCATCTGTGAAATGAAAGCATTAGACTGAGAACCTGACTCATAGAAGGCATTTAATAAGTGCTTGTAGAATGAATGTTGAATGAACAACTCCAAATCTCTTCTTTACAACTACATAAAATTCTTTACATTTGCACCCAACCATCATACTCACTGGGCCTGAGCCCAGGTGCCCCAGGAATTCAAGTTCCCATGGGCCTCCCACTTCTGGAACATTTAAGAGACCCCTTTTTTTCCCTTGTCTACCTCCACACTCCTCTTACTTTCCCTTTTTACTAACCATTGTACCAGCAGGTCAGTGAATCCCCTTTAATCCTGAACTCTCAGTCATACTAATTGCTTTCTTTCTCGTCCTTATTTGCCTTCTAACTTGGGAGGTGAGGATTCAGTTAGATATGTGGGCAGCTGTTCCCAATCAGGTGACTGAGAGGAAAATGGTCCCGCCTTGGTAGAGGCAAAAGATGAGGATCTTTGAGGCAGAAAGCTCCCTGTCCTGGGTTGAATGACACCCCCACTCCATTTACATCTATGTGGAATAAGATTAGAATGAAACCTTATGTGAAAATAGGGTCTTTGCCAAAGTAATTAGTTAAGGGTCAAGATGTGATCATATTGAATTAGAGGGGTTCATGGCTTTGAGTGACTGGGATGAAAAGCTACCAGCATTCCCATTTTATCCCAAGGAAGCAGATGGGCAAGTTGGTGTTTAGTGTATTAAATGACATGCAAAAGCTCTTTGGATGCTGTATTATTGTCTTTCATAATAACACCATAATTATGATTACTTCCATATCATTAGTCATATCTTAGGGACTAGGCAGCAAGATGGGACAAGAGAAGGATGCCCTAATTTGATTCCTGATATTCTAATAAGAAGAGGAGAGGAGACTGAGATACAGGGAGAAGAGGGAGGTAGATCAGTGTGATGCTGCTATAGGCCACATAATACCAGGAGCCTTAAGAAGCTGGAAAAGACAAAGAAGCATGCTTCTCTGGAGTCTTCAGCAGGTGCAAGACCCTACTGGCACCTTGATCTCACACTTCCAGTCTCCAGAACTATAAGAGAGTAAGTGTCTTTTGTTTTAAGTGCCCAGTTTGTGATACTTTGTTACAGAAGCCACGTGAAACTAATACCTTCCTTAAGTTTATGTGGCCCTATAATATTTCAGATTCATGACTGTGAGCTCTTCAGAGGTTTTCCCACCTGCCTTCTCCTCCAGAAGATCTTCTTGAGATGCCCTGGGCTCAGAGAAACCACAGAGATTTGTAGCCATCATGCATCATATGCTTTTGAGCAAATCTCAGCTTGCTCTGCAAGAAGGCAGTATTCATCAATTCATGCATTCAACAAGCATGTATTGACATCCTACGACCTTTAAAGCATGTCCTAGGCTCAGGGTATAGAAACTACTCCTTCTTCTGTCCTGCTTTTTTGTCTGTAAGATCTAACTGACATGGGAGTAATCAGTGTACCTTATGAATGTTATTATAAATGACAATAACACAGCATCCAAAGAACTTCTGTTTATCATTTGATCCACTGAGCACCAATTTGCTCACGTCTGCTTCCTTGGAATAAAATGGGAACATTGGTGGCTCTCCAGTTCTATCACTCAAAGACATGGACCTCTCAAAATATATAAGTGCTAACCTGGCCCTACTTTACACTTCACTTCTCTATGTTTCCCTGGCAAAAGAGTAGAGCTGAATATTAAGGGGCACCAAATCAGTAATTTTGGATCCATAAACAAGAAGAAAAAAACAAGAAGATGTATTTTAAAACTGGTTAAATTGGAAAAAATTGGATGAAGGTACCTGATGCCAGGCAGTGTGGGGACCACCATTTCTAGTTACTGGGCTCAGGGCAGGGCCGATTTGGTATGGTGGGAAGAAAGCCAGGAGGCTGACTCACCCAGGGTCAAGGTCTGCTCTAATGCTAAGCCACCATGAGACACATCACTTCCCTCTCTGAGTAGTTTTCTCTTTCACACATTCAGAGTTAGTTTTGGTTTCCAAGACTCATTAAAGCTTTGATATTCTGGAATCTCTCCAGTTTAAATCACCAGCTGGAGAAATTTCCTAGCCTGCCTTAATGATGTGAAGGATTTCAAGAATGAACAGAAGACAACAGTGTGTGCTGATTTTTGAATGTATGTGTTGGGAGATGGGTGACCACAGTCCCACCATGGGCAGTAACCTAGTGGACTAGTACCTAGGCCCAGAGAAATAAAAACTCCATTCTAACTTCAAGGAATTTATCATCCAGCAGGGAAAACAGACCAGTAAATAGGCAATTACAATGCAATTGCACACATTCCTACAAGGCGTGCTACAGAAATATAGAGGTAGAGACCTCACCCCAGGTAGGTGGGATACTAGAAAGGAAAACCAGGGAAGGGTGCCTGGAAGAGGTGATGCCTCTGCCCAGTTTTAAAGAATGAGTAGGAGTTTGCTTTTAAGGTGAAGGGTGAGAGCCTCCAGGTAAAGAAAACAGCTTATAAAAGATTAACTATGGCACATTGGGTGCAGAGGAACAGCAAATGTCAACAGATCCATTTTCTTTCCTTCCCTCTAACCTCCACCCTTTTCATCTCTCTTATCTACATCTTGACACCCACTCACCACCCAATTTTCTCCTTTCTTCTCCTCCTTCACTCCCACCCTCTGTGCATACAGAGAGGAAAGTGATCTAGTGAGGGAGCAGAAGAGGAACACAATATGACAAGATATGGAGGGGAGGTGTGAACCACAGCACAGCAGCAGTCCCTGTCTTCCTGCCCTCAAGGGGGCTGCCCCCAGGAGACTGCTCACCCCAGCTCTGGGCCTCCTTACCACCTCCTCTGCCCACTCATAAATAATCTATTGTGGTTTTTTTTTGGGGGGGGAGGTGCCACCCACCCATGGCCCCTTCATCTTTCTTTGTCACTGTCGTCCTTAGATGCCTGGTCACTTTCCCATTTCACTGAAGTGTTTGGCACCTAACTCACTGAATTCCACTCCAGCCCAAGTCCTGCCACTGATTAGGATGGAATCTATTTGGAACACTGTGGCTTCTCAGCTCTTTGGCCTCCTTAACTCAAAGTACACACTCCACTTCAATCACCAATCCCCAAGATGGCATCTGGGCTCTGTCACCACCCATTATATTATCCCACTCTGTGACCATAATTGCCTCTGCATTCAGCTCAATCACTTAATTACGTCAGATATACCAGTTCTCTGACCTCACCAATACCATCGGTCCACGGATTCTTTTTCTTTTGCTAATGTCCACTGCCTATTTGTCACTTTTCTTTCTACCTGGCTCACGTTTTCAGCCCAATATTCAGATGCTTTAATCAATGTCTTTAATTCCCTTGTTTCATTGTCCGAAAATCATCCTTGGCTTCTGTCTTCCCCTCATTCTCCACAGCCCATCAACCACCAAGTTCTGGTAAATTTTAACATCTCTTCAGATCTTTTATGGCTTCCTAGCTCCACTGCCCCGACCTTCATCAACCCAGCATCACTCTTCCTGGACAACTGTAAACTCTCCTAGTTATTCTTCTTCTAGTCTTGCTTCCTCTATAATCAGTTCCCTCACACAGCAGTTTCTGCAATTTTTTTTAAAAAATGCAGATCAAGTCCATAAAATTATTCTACCAAAAAACAACCATTCAACATAGTTTCTCGATTCCTCAGGATGGAGACGAGTGTTCCTCATAAGACTTCAAGGTTCATATGATGTCTCTGGCCTCACCTTAAGACATCTCCACCCCAAAATCCACTGAGTTCCTTGAATACTCCATGCCCTATCTGGAGAATGTGGACAGCAGGGTTTGGAGGAAAGGCCCAGGGGCAGAACTGAGCTCTTTTCCTTTATTGTCACTGAGAACTTGCAAGGATAACATTCTATAAGTCAAATACTACCTTTTACAGTTGTCCCATCTGCAATAATGTCTCTCTTCCTTCAATAAGAGAGAAGATAAAATTTGGAGCACAGATTGGAAAGCCCCCTGATAATTATGACAAGAATAATAAAAGAGAATGTTTACAAAGAGTTTGCCACATGCCAGGTCCGGGACCAAACACTCCACACAAATCATTTACTGCACCTAAAACCCTATCAAGTACATGTCATGGTCATTCCTCTTTATAGAGGAAAACAAAAGCCCTGCATCTCAAAAAAAATTATAGTAACTTGATTGAGGTCATACAACTTGTTAGTGGCAGAACAAAGATTGGAGTCTCCATCACTCCAGCTTTCAAGTTCATCCTCTGAATCACTTGTTCAATGGAATTACTCAGATGGGCAGATGGTACACATTCCACTTTTTGAAAGTGCTCTTAGAAAAGACAGGTTCAAACTGTTACTTCTTTTGGAGGGTCTTGGGTAAAATGACACTTATTGTAACTTTTAAACTGAGGATCAACCCAGCTTCCCAAACTCTTTAGGTCCCAGCTTCAAAATGTAGAAACCACTCAGAGCACTTAAGATAAACCCCAGCAACTATACTATCCTGTGCATCTTCAGGTCTCCAGAATAACCGAAATCAAAACATCTTCTGTTTCCCTGACAGCTAACCCCTTATCTTTACCTTTACGTGTGTGTCTGATTGGAGGAAGCTCCGACTATTCAATATCCTCCACTTTCATGTCCTACAGAAACTGAGAAGTTTCTAGCCAACCTACACTATTCATGAATACAGCCAGGTAGCTGAAGGGGATGAGAGAGGTATGAAGCATCTTGCTGACCCAATAGACCTGAGGGATGCCTTAGACACTGCCAGACACTTGTTGGACTTCAAGTGAGTAGAGAGAGAGTGAGGCTATGGGGAAGTAAGCTGTCACTCACCAACCCATCACTCACCCACTCACTCACTCAACAATTTAAGTGACTACCAAATACTTAGCATCATTTTAGGTTATAACAGATTCTAGAGAAGCATGAGGCAGATTCTCTAATTCAAGAACCTCAGAGTCTTGGGGAAAACAAGAAATGAAGAACTGGAAGGTTAGCATTAAGATGGTAACATAAGAAGAGAGTGCAGAAGATGTCATAGGCCATGGCTCTGGAATTTGCTAGCTCTGACTCCAAGCAAGTTTCACTTAACCTCTCCAAGCCTCAGTGGCCACATCTGTAAAGTGAAAGTTATAACAGCTATGGATACTCCATGCGTTGTTATAAAGATTAATAGGAATATGTGTGCTTTATACTTTATTTATTTTTGCTTTATGAGTTTTGAAAATTAAAAGTGAGTTCCAAATGCAGAGTATTATAACTATTGTTGCATAAGGAGTAAGACAATTATTTAAAATGCTTAAAGGTGCACATAGACTAGACAATCCCCTGCCTTTCCTTTATGTCTGCATGGCTCACTTCCCCATTTGATGTAGATCTTTTCTTAAATATCCCTTCCTCCATGAGGTCCATCTTAGCCACCCTATTTAATAATGTGGGTTCCCTCTGGTTCCACCTCTCGGCAGGCATTCTATATCCTAACCTATTTTATCTTTTTCTGAGTACTCATTACCCTCTAACATATGCAGTACTTTATATTTTATATATATCACTTACCATTTCTCTCTTTCCACTAGAATACAAGTTCCAGGAAGGCAGAGATCTTTGTTTTGGTCACCGACATGTTTGCAACCAAGATGAGTACCTAGTACAGAGCAGATGCTTGATATTATTTGTTCAATGAAAGAAACAAAACACACACACGTTGAATGGCTTCTGCTGCAAAAGACAGTCAGGGAAGAGTGAGCACAGGAAGAGAAGGTAGAACTCCCAGCTGCTGATCTGGAAAGATGACAGCTAAGAGGGCTCAAGGCCATGGTGAGTGAGACATGAATACCCTCAAGTCTCAGAATAACATAAGCAGAAGGCACCCTGGAGGCTCACCAGAAGCAGTTTTAGTCCAGTAATAGCAATTAATTTTTATACAGTTGATAGTGAAGAGACTCCATACCATTTCAGAATACAAGTTGGTATGACATCAGGGAGAATAATTTCTCCATGCATGCGCATTGGTTATCTATTGTTACGTAATAAATTACCCCAAAATTTAGCAACTGAAAATGTTTTGTCAATAGCTTCTATGGGTCAGGAACTTATTTGGGAAGTTCTGGTTCAGGCTTGCTCAAAAGATTTCAGTTAAGACCTTGGCTATCATCTCTTGATGGCGCATCTGAGGAGGAAAGCCCTCCTTTCAAGACAGTTTGCTCCCACAGCTGTTGGCTAGAGGTTTCAGATCTTCACCATGCACACCTTTTAGGGTTGCTAGAATGTTCTCATGACATGGCAGCTGATGGTCCCCAGAAAGTGTGATCCATCCAAGAGAGAACAAGATAAACATTATGATATCTTTTAAAGACACACCCTCAGAAGTGGCACGCTCCCATTTAGGCATTATCTTACTGGTTCACAGGTGTGCCCTATTTAACATAGGAGGTGATTACACAAGAACATGAACACCAGGAGGTGGGACTGTGGGAGCCATCTTGGCTAACTACCACAGAATGTAACTAAGCAATCATCCAGGATGTTCTTAGGGCATTGCGTATCTATGGAGAAAAATGACCACCTCCCAACCCTTCCCTCCATCTCCCCAGAGAAGACTTTGTGCCACTAGTTATCCAGAGTGATCCAAGACCTTCAGTTATACACAGTCCTCAAGAAAAGATATACAAACATGTATACAAACATGGACCACTTTGGAGATCCTTATATACTCTTCTTGAGACTCTGGATGCTAATTTCTGCTTGTCAATACACTTTTCTTTTTGACTCTGCCATAAATGAATGAAAGAGCTGAGGGAGCTCAGAATCTAAAAAAATGGAAAGATCTGAGAAAGATGACTAGGAACAGAATATTTGTCATGCCCTCTGAAATTTCTTAGCATCACCAAGCAGCAGGCATTTGTAACTGCCCAGAAGCAGATACATCAGTTACAAGAACCCATCCCAAGGAAAGATTCTTAGACAAAGGAAAAGCCCAAAAGAGGGAGTAGCATTCTGGATTGGAGAGTCTCAGAGTCAAAAGCTATTGTGTTCTATCCTCCTTTCTCAGGCAAGATTATACGTCATGCAAATACAAAGATGGCATTTGCTTTTTCCACTAATGTCCCCAGAAGATAGAGAGCACATGGTTTCTGCCAGCTTTAATGATATGCTCAGTGTGAAGTGCTTCAATCCTCTCAATCTGGGAAGATGAGAAAGTCTTGTCCCTATGCACTGGTTTATCACCTTATTTTTTTTGTTTTTAATAAAAAGTGGACTTTGCCAGAGTGCCTCACATTACATAGCATGTGAAAGTAGAGGAACATAATTTCCAGACATGAATTAGTGCAAAAGGAAAGTAGCTGAAAATGTTCCTCCTTAAGCTCCTTAATTAACAATAACAATCATTGGAGTTAACATTTGTAGGTCAATTACTTTTTCCAGGGACTTACTTTTTCAAATGCCTTATATCTGTTTTCTGAATTAATCACTACAACCAAATGAGGTTAGTATTGACATCCAATTGTAGATGAGAAGCCCAAGGTAATAGAGGTAATCAACTTGCTTATGGTCACTCAGCAAGAAAATATTAAGAGTCAGGATTCAAATTCTGGGAGTCCACAGGCCTAAATACCATACTAATCATACCAAGGTGTTTTTATAGGGCTTAAGTAAGAAAACAAATATTGGTACATATCATTCATGAAACTCAAAATGAAGTTCAACAACAGGTGGAAGCCTGCTAGCTGATCACAAGATGAACATTATTATCTATTATCTTAATGGAGACTTTGGTGCTGTTGAACCTTAGGAATTCTGATTTATTAGGCAGCATATAGTTCACTTATGATGTACCTGAAGAAACTGATACATGGGCAGGGACACCCAGGCCTTTCCTGTCTGCCCACCAGAAAAGTGCTGATCAGCTGGTCCTTAAAGACAACTCTCATGAGTCACTCCTGCATCTGCAGGGAGGATCTCAGTCCATTCCATCTGCACCTCTCTGTTTAATCAAGAAGCTTAGTATTAGAGACTAATGAATATTAAAACATGATCATAAGAAAGCAACAAAAAGGCTAAAGGTTGGCAGAGGTCTGGTTTTCATCCTTCAGACAGTTTAGCGCCCTCAAAGAGACGTGAGACAGAAGGTGATGTTATCACAGTTCCACACTCTGACGCCTGCTCCCACCATGAAGTTGGAAGACTTAAGTGACCTGCCTCCCTTCCCTCTACACCTATTGCTTGCTGAGGTGCATGATCATTGCATTCCAACCAAAGGATCCCCAATCCAGGTATAAAATAAGAATTCTTAACTTGTCCCCAAATTTAAGAATCCCAAAGAGTTGTTTTATCCATCTTCTCCCTTTGCTATCTCCCCTCCTCACTTACCTGGTATTATCTGCAAAACTCACTGTCACTTCAGTTTATTAAAGAAAATAAATTCTTCTCCCTTTCTTATTATTTATTCCACTTACATAAGTCATAAAGAGCTATTATTTAAGCATTAGACACTCTGGTTTTGACTCTCCACCCCACACGTTAGTCATGTAACCTCAAGCAAGCCACTGACCTCTCTAAGCCCAGGCTTCTTCCTCTGCAAAATGGGGATACTAAGAATGCCTATTTCATAGAGTTGTTGTAGGGTTAGGAATTGAAATAAAAAACCCATGTCAAGTGCTGGACAGAGTGTCCTGCACACAGCAAGTGCATGATAAATGTTGGATGTTATAATGATGAGGCCAGCAATGCAAGGACCAGTGAGCAGGACAACTTTTCAAAACAGCTGTCCTAAGGAAACCTGTGAGTAAGCCACTTTCCCAGACCAAGGGTTCCCGGGGAATTGCTAGTGATGTTGCTGCCTGGGGTAACAGGAAAGAACAGAGGCAATTATACAGCGTGCAACAAAAATAATTTCATTTCTAATGCCTTTCCCCTGCTGGGCCACTCAGAACCCAAACAATAACAACAGGCAGGGGTGGAAACGAGAAGGGCAGGCACATTTTGAAGGGGCCCAATGACAAACAGACAAGCTCCAGGACTCACTTCGTCTCACAGACATCTGTAGGGGAGAGTCCTTGGGACTGCAGCTGCAATTCTGTGCTGAGTGGCAGCTCCCTGGAAGGCAGGATTGCCCAGGGGCCTGTTGATGGGGCCTCTTGGGGCTGAGTCAGCCTGACTTCACTTTTCATCCTCTGTCTGGGAGCAGGCTGACATCACTCAGAGGGCTCCAGGGAAAGTCAGGGGTCCTCCCTTCCTCCTTTCTCATCCCTGCAGACAGCAAAGACTTCCCACATCTCCTCCCGGGAAAAGTAAAAAATTTTGCAGTTACTAGCAGATTACAACAAAAATTACCCAATGTGCATTAAGGTGGTGGCTGTATTCAGTGCATATTTAACATCAGCCTATTTTGGCAGCCCCTGTGAGCACTTCTTCACTCCCACCTTTATGTACTGCCCCATACTCTTCCAATTGTCCCCAGCAGCCTCTAGGTATCTGAATTCCAGCAATATAGCAGCACAGCCTCTCTAACCAGGGGAGGAGGGAGTCCCCAGTCCCCAGTGAGTCATCTCTGCTCCTCTCTGTGTACTGGAGCCAGCAGGGCCCTTGACTCCTCTGCAGAGAAACATTCCCATGTCTCCTAGGGAGAGAAGAGAGTGCACTCTCCCAGGGGCATCCTGGCTCCTGAGGGTGTTGGTTTAACCCATTTATCAGATTGAAGTGAAAGGGAGAAGATGACAGACAGAAAATATGTAGTCCAGAGGACAAGTTTCTCTCCTTTCTGTGGACCCAAACAGAAGCAACCCAAGTGGTTGAGTCTTATAGTTGCAATTCTCCTCCAGCCCATCTACTGATACCATAATCAAACTATTTTCCAAGCCTATGCATTTAGATAATATGATTCTATTGTTTAAAAAAATAAGAAAGAAAGCTTCAATTTCACTGGTAATGGGGACAGGTGAGAGGCAGGGGTATATTAAAACTGGGATTCTAACAGTATTAAATGAGCTAAAAAGGATAGAGATAATATCAGCCCACCACCCAGAATTGGTAAATAAGCAATTGGTACATGCTTTGTGGCTCCATTATGTATCATGAAGAGCTGGAGGATACATAAGCCCAAAGTCAACCTGATGTCCTCCCACTACCACAAGATGACTTCCTGTGGGTGGGAGGAGGGAAAATGGTGCTGGAGTTCAACTAAGTAAAAGGCCATATAGAAGAGGCTACCTGCTGAGAAGCTGAGCCAAGCTGTGCCCTTTCTATTGCCTGTGGTTTTCAAGCATTTCCTATACACAGGATGTTCCCCTGCTAAGCAAAGTGCCTGGGAGGATGGAGAAGCTTTGGTTGCTGAGTCCAATCCTGGAACCCAGAAACTAGAAACTTGGCACCACTCTATTTTGAGAGAACTTCAATAGCAGGAGAGAGACTAAGTATTTCTGGGCAGCTGCCCTGCTTGTAGACAGGGGCATCCAGGATGGATCTCTGGGGAGCCCAAATAATCTAAGGATCTAAAGCCTTCTAAACAATGTCTTAGAAAAAATACAAATAATAGAACCACCCTTCTGAGTTCTTTTCAAGACTTCATATCTTAGGTTACTGAGACCTGCTGATTCTGGGAGATACTGCAAATATGGTACGGGGTCCTGGCATTATAAAATCTCAACTTTGATTCTTCACTCCCATCCTAGGAACTGAAACACCTTCACAGCTGGAAATTCATAGATATTAAACTACAAAAGGAAGGAAAACCAGAGGGTGATAGGACAGAAAGGAAGAGCTACTGGAAAGGCAGACTTAGCTCAAGGAGTTCTCATAATCCCACCACATCACGCCCACCACATGTGGTTTGTGGGTACTTGTTTACCCAGAGAATGGTGACATCAGACAAGTCTGGCTTCTGCAGGTCAATATTAGGAGTATCTGAAGTCCTATTTCTGATGAGACCCTGAGTTTCTCTACTTTCTTTGGTAAAAGAGGAGAAACAGAGTATTTCTTTCATTTTCAGGTTCTTCTACATTGTTCTCATGATTACAATTGCATATTTTGGACAAAAATAATCCAACTTTCCAGGTGAAGATAGAAGACTGACTAGCTCATAAACATCATCACCAGCTGATTCACCCCTACATGCCTCTTAGTATATGGAACACAAAAATCAAATCAATACAGTCAATATGTCACTGCTAGGAGGGCATCAGCGGCTACCAGCCTTGGGGAGCATGAAGAGCTACTTCGCTGAAATAATCACTCCTTGGCATTTAAGGAGCACTTGTGTTAGCAGAGCACAGTGCATGCATAGTGAAAGACCATAACTCACCCAGGAGGGAAGGAAAGCAGGGCCAACACATGGAGTTGGCCCCCAAAGAGGGGGAGTTAGTATTTATGAAAGCCCACTTGATGCCATATTGGGGATCCCTAGAGAGGCCCAAAATCAGTTTTTGTAGGAAGAAAAGTCTGGCAGGATCCTGTGAGAGAGGAAATTGTCATAACCTTTATTGCAGCAAAGAGATTTTTTTGTTTTGTTTCTTGGTGGATGATACTTCCACCAACAGTCACATACTTGAAGAATTTAACATGTATAATTTCAGAAGACAATGAGATAAATTGGAGGTCTTAATTTAAAAATGTCCACAATCTCCTTGTA
Source organism: Urocitellus parryii (assembly GCF_045843805.1). Lineage (NCBI taxonomy): Eukaryota > Metazoa > Chordata > Mammalia > Rodentia > Sciuridae > Urocitellus > Urocitellus parryii. The sequence goes on from NC_135534.1 coordinate 100,434,230, forward strand.
AGGAGTCTGAACTTTAAATATAAGCTCCAGGACCTTTAATAGAGATTCTTGTTCAGCATTTCTTTGAGAAAGAAGCAAAGATATGCTTTTTAAACCAGATTCTCCCATGATGATTCAGATACAGAGAGTTCATTCCTAACACCCCCTCCTCCCCCAAGAAATGCTGCACTGACCTCTACAACAGATCAGCATCTCTCCATTTTTCAGGCATCTTTCATTCTTGGGTTGTACAAGGAGAGTGGAAGGAGCTCAGAACACTCTTTTAAAAACCAATACTGGGATTTCAAAATGGTCCTCATTTGGCTCTAGGGCTAACCCTCCCAAACCTCTTCCCTGTCAGATGTTTGAGTTCAGATTATAGTATCAAAACCCCTGAGAAACAAATGTGCTGTTAATTTTGAAAACTAAGCAGGGAAGTCCAAGGCAGAGGCTGAGACCCAGCAAACCGGCTTGCTGCTTCTCTTGAAATTGATCCCATTCAACAAGGTCTCTCTCTCTCTGCCTACCCTCATTAAACAGCAGCACACAGGGAAAGATGAAAAGAATGCTTCTTTTTCAAGTGGTCCTAATGCTGCAGAATGAATCAGGGATAAGCACAAATATTTGCATCTGAAAGAGGGGGGAATCTCTGAGCATCTAGTTCCCTGGAGAGAAGCAAGGATTAGCCTGAAAGGTTTGTAACCTGGTCAACATCCAGAAATAGACGGATCTGCAGAAGCTGAAGAGTGATCCACAAAGTGCCTTTTGCCTCACCCAACCTCAGAAACCCCAGGACAAAAAGTAGCGTGGTGCCATATGGGCCAAAAGTGACTTGCTCACACAGCTTTCCTGTGGCAGAGAGAAAGAGCCTGTCCCTGCGGAGCTGCAATGCTGTGACTTGTGTCCATGGTGAAGAAGCCTGTTATGTGGATGCACAGGCACCCTCTTACCTCTGCTCCTCAACAGAAACTGCTCACAGGCTGCCCGCTGCAGACAGGGATGGGGATGTGCTCTGTCTGGCGTTTAAAGCTGACTCCTACCTCGTACACAGTCCTAAAGGGGCTCTCGGTTCTTTTCAGAGTTGGACAGTAACCCTTCGTCACTGTCCTCACCATCACCCACATTCCCAAATCGAGATGGGTCTGGAATCCCAGTCTTCTCACCCGAATCTCAAACGGAGAAAAGGCAAATAAGAATGAAAATTCAGAACCACGGACAGCGGCAAACCCAGGAGTGGTATAACTGATACCCGCCTCTCCCTCAGTTTCTGCCCTTTGAAACTGAAGTCTCAGGTTGCACCAATACCAAGTTGCCAAAAACAATCCTTCCTCCTCTGGGGGCCGTGGGAAACTGGCTACGTGCCCTGGGGCCGGAGTTCTGGTGCCAGGAAAAAAAGTCCCCTCCCAAGAAGCTCTCGGAGGGGCTCACTCTGGTAGCACCCGCGAGTGCCCAGGGGCACGCATTCTCTCCCGGGCGGCGCAAAGGATACCAAGAAAGGGGGAGAGGGGATGGCAGCCGCCGGGTTCCGGACCTCCACCGTGCAAGCTGTCGGACCGAGACTGTGGATAACCCGACCTAGGCTGGCTGCTCCAGGTAGTCAGCGCCAGAGTGGCCAAACTTCTAGTCCGGACCGCGCAGCTCTCGGAGCTCCGTCTCCTCTCCCTTAGCCCTGCCTCGACCCCGGTCGTCAGTCGCTCCATCTAAATGGGCTTACCTTCAAGCCATAGGGCGCCCGGGGGCAGAGACTGCACCGGCTGCTCGAGGCTTCCAGCTCCCGCCGCATCCACGCGCGGCCGCCCCTCCCGCAGTAGCCGTCCGGGGCCGCCGCTCTGCTCGGCGGCCCCTTGGTCCCGGCCCCGCCGCGCCGTTCAGAGCCCCTGCGGGCAGCCGCTCGGTCGGCTCTGGCCCACGGGAAGCAGTGGACCGGCCGCGGCGGGGCGGGGTGGGACGGGGCGGGGCCGGCAGCCGGGCGGGTGGGCAGGAGCCCTGCTCTCGGCCGAGGCGCGGAGGCGGCCAGCTCTGGCACTGAGGCTGGACAGCTCCGCGGCGCCGGAGCCCCGGGAGTGCGGGAGGGGAGGGGGTGGGGCCGCCCTGGCCACGAGGCGCCCCAGGGCCCCGCCCCTGGGACAGGCCCCACCCCACAGCCCCGCAAGCGTAGGTGCCTGTTCGGCGCACCAGAGCTTCAGGTATCGGAGAGTACTTGCGGGATTCCGCAATGCCTGGCTTTGAGGCGGGAACTGAGCTCTCTGAGTTGGAAGCGAGAGCCGAGCCCACGGAGCTCCTCCTACACTTTCTAAGTAACGCACTGTATATCCAAGGCTACCTTGGGCAAAGCGGTCTCCATGCCTACTTTAACGCTGTCTTCCTTGGAGGGGTCAGAGACTAGGGGTTGGGAAAGAGCCATTCGTGAGGAGGAGGTGTCTGGAAAGATTCAGGATAGGTTTTCTGACCTCAGGTCTGGAAATCTCTGTAGCCAGTTCCGTTGCTTGACTTTTGCAGAGTAAAAGCCTGGTAGGAGATGGAAATGCAAAAGAAGGCCTAGGGATTCCAGTTCACCTTTGACTCCAAACAGGTGTGTGTGGCCAGGAGGAGGAAGAGAAAAAGAAGTGGTTCTCTGTTGCATGCCCTGCCCAAGGTCATTTGGGCTGCAGAGGAATTTTCTTGCCCCCCCCCCCTGTTTTCTTCCTCTCTCCTTTTCTTTCCATTTTCAGCAATTTGTTGCCGGCTGTCCTCCCTCTGCTGAGTTCTGTGTCAGATTCAGCCGTCACAAAGAGAAATAAAGCCAGGCTCCTGTTCCCACAACTGCCAATTCAAAGAGGAGATCTCCAGAGAAACATCTGCAGCTTAAAAGAGGCCCCTTGGAGGATTAAAAAGAAAAAATACAAGATCTCCCAGGAGCTGGTCATGGAAGGAATAATGCAAGTTCCCAAAGAGGAGTAATGGAACAGCAATCCAAGCAGAGGGAGCATCATAAACAAAGGACTGTGTGTGGCAGGAGTCAACCCTGCACGACTAGAATTGAGCCACTCTGGGCCACAACAGACTAAATTTCCTCCACTGGCCACACAATTATAGAAAATTAGGGTTGGAAAGGACCTTGGCATTGATCTAATCCTTCTTCACTTCAGAGGGAGCTGAGGCCCAGAGAAAATGAGAGCCCTTCAAAATACCACAGAGATCCCACAATGGAGCAGCCCCTGTCTCCTGATACAAAAAGCCAGCAATTCTCTCAAATATGGCCAGCTATGGAAGCATTTGGGAAAAGTGGAGAAGCTGTGAGTGGGCACAATGCACCCTTCCCCTGCATATGCCTTTGGCACTACTATCATGAATTGTCCCTTATTCCCCTGTAGGCTTGATAGGGTGGTATTACAACAATCACATCTTAACATTTTTGTCATACTTGCTTTTAAAGCAAACATTATAGACATATTTGAAACCCCAGTGTTTTCCTTATTTACTCTTGGGCCATTCATTCCAAGATTTAATCCATTTAAGGAAGAATTAAATCCAGCACCCCTATGTAAATTTCAGTAATGAGACAGAGTAGTCCTAGAGGACCTAGGTTGGTGTCCTATGTTACCTATCAGTGGTGTGACTTTGGTTGAATCACTAACCTCTTTCAGTCTCAGCATTCCTATCATTAAATTGGGGCTAATAATATCTGTCTTTCCAAGCGCCTTGAGGATAATAGATGAGGATTTGTTAGACAAACTATGATATAGGCAATCTCTGACTGCTCCAGAGTGGAGAGATTATCTTTGCTTGATCAGGAGGCAGAGGCAGGAGCCAGATGACCTCCATGGGGATGCACCAACACAAGGACATGTAGTTCTGTGCTGCCTTTTTTACCCCAATCTTGCACGGCTGAGTGGATTTCATGCTGGCTGTGAGTGAGACGGATGGATCTTTTAGTTTTCAATTAGCAAACGCCTTGCTCTTTAAACAAGCTGCATGGCAAACAGATGCACTGAGTGATTGATGACAGGGAACATCTGCAGCCAAGCAGTGGCTGCACCAGAGGCTCCCAGCTTCCCAGGCTGTCAGGTCCCTCTGGAGGTCATTTGGTGCCTCCCCTGCCTCCAGGCAGAACTGTACCTAGTCCAAGTAGGCCAAGTGGGGGCAGGATGTCCCTTTCCTGATAGCTTTCCTGGAACTTCTTATTGGGAAGTTCTACCATTTTTCTGAACTCCTTATTGGGAAGTTCTACCTGATGTTAGGAAGACCTAAACTTTAATTTACTTCTACTTTTTTTATTGTTGAAAATGGTTAACAAATGGATAATAATGGATATTAGGGGTGACTTAGTCCATTTGGGTTGCTATAACAAAATACCATAATGGAGGCTGAGAAGTCCAAGATCAGGGTACCAGCAGGTAAGGTGTCTGGTGTGGGCCTGCTTCCTGATTTATAGATGATAGCTTCTAACTGTCCTCACATGGTAAAAGGGGCAAAGAAGTTCTCTTGGGCTTCTTTTGTAAGAACACTAATCCCATTCATGAAAATACCAGTCTCATGACCTAGTCACCTCCAAGGCCCCACCTCATCATACCACTACCTTGGAGGTTAGGATTTCAACATATGATTTCAGACCTTAGCAGGGGTAGAAGAGGGATTGGGGCAGGTGGAGGTTCTGTTGGTTTTTGCAATAAAGACACAAAGGACTGAGCAAACAGAAAATAAAAGAGAGCAAGGTTTCCCTCCCTTGCTAATAGAACTGCCTTCCAAGGAAGAAAATTAAGTCAGCTGGGGCTCAGAAAGGAGGTCTCTTGGATTCTGAGACACCTGCAGAAAGACACAGATTGTCACAGCCCTCTTTCTGAAAATTATTCTATAGAAAATAAAGCAAGTGCCCTCATCTGAGAGGTCATGAGACAGAGCAAGGTCCATAGCAACAGTGGGATCATAGAGGACTTTGTTCATGCCCAAGTTGCACAGCCTCAAAAGTTCAGAGTGCTATGAGGTTCATTGTCCTCAACTGTACATGGAGATAGAGATCCACACTATGGGAAGATTATGTGGAGGGAATGATAACTGATATATCTCACAGGATGTTTTCTTTGCTAACAGATAACTACAGCTAGAGGAAAGGCCATCCATCGCCCCCCATCCACATGAAGCTGCAGCTCTGTTTCTTAACCTGCTTTGTAGAGAATAACTGCAATCTTATTTTCCAGCTATGGAATTTTTTTCCTTTCTCCTCTTTCTTTGTCCTTTGTCATTTTGTTCTTACGCCATTTGCACATGACTCTGGGAACACTGGGGGGTAATCCATCTGGGTCAGAGGAAGAGTAGGGTGAAAGGAAAATGAACTTGACCTTTTTGTGCTTGCTTATATCTCTCAAAGTGCAGAAGCCTTTAAAAAGGGGCAGAGTTCTTGGTTACTGATGCTGCTGAGAGAGCCACAGCCCCAGGACAGAAAATCCAGTGAAGGGGCTGGCTTAGGCTGCCCCCCCCCCCCCCCCCGCAAGAAAGGCGGGGAAGGAGAGAGGTTTAGGGCACTGTCCCTATCCAACACAGGAAAACAGAAAATTACCTGAGAATTTTGACAGCTGAATGTGTAATTCGCCCTTAGAGAATGATCTCCTCACAGGAAGTCTCTAACAGGCCTTTCCACCTCAGTGTGAAATGGACATTTCTAGATGTTCTTTGTATCCTCCTATTTTGAAGACATAAAGAATAGAGGTGTGATCTCTTTTAAGAAATTCTACTATGCAGTTCTTCATGGTTACAAAGGAGATAATTGATTATCCAAACTTATTTAATTTGCCTAATAGGAAAAGGTCATAAGATATACACCCTATAATTTTACAACTATGTTCATAGTAGCATTATTTACAGTAGCCAAAGGGTGTAAACAACCCAAGGAGCTATTTACATGCATAAATAAAATATGCTATACACAGATGATGGGATATTATTCAGCCTTAAAAAGAAGGAAATTATCACATGTGCTACCAATGAAGACATTATGGTAGGTAAAATAAGCCAGTCACAAAATGACAGATGTTGTATGATTCCACTTATGGGAGGCATCTGGAGAAGTCAATCCATAGAGATGGGTGAACGGGGTGTTGCCAGAGGCTGGAGGCAAGAACAAATGGGAAGCTATGTAGTGGGCCTGGGGTTTCAGTTCCGGAAGATGAATAAACTCTAGAAATGAATGATGGTGATGGCCCATGACAGTGGCAATGTATATAATGTCACAGAACTATACACTTCAAAATGGTTAAAATAGTGACTATTAAAATACATTTTTATATCTTTTAACACAATAAAAAACATATACACTGTGTTTCAGTGGACACAGCAGTGACCACACACAGAGAGGAACACAAAATAAGACATCTTAGAAATGACCAGGTAAGTAGGTGGGAAAGTGATGGTGTTGTCCAGGCAACAATCAAGTCACATACAACTTCTGAAATTGTGTATTTAGAGAAGTATAACCACCTGGAGTTCTTAGGCACCTCCCACAGACAACAAAGCACTTTCTCAGATGTGATCTCATTATACACAGATGATGGGACATTATTCAGCCTTAAAAAGAAGGAAATTATCATTGAGATGTCTGGTATGTCATGAAGGTGGGAGTGCACCAGGAAGGCTGCGAAAGGGGTCCCCTTCTGGAGAATGGAGGCAGTCAGTGAAACCAGGATGGTGGTCTTTGTGATGGTCAATGAATGCAATGACCACAGCCACTGGGTCCTGAATGAGGTTGTACAGTTCAGAGAACCTCAGTTGTGCAGAATAGCTCCCTCCCTGCTTTCTTTGGTGAGAGTAATAAGGAGCAGAGGTATTCTTAGTCTATAAACTAACCAGCCATATTTGGGATTCTGTTCCTTACAACTTACTCCCCACTTGTGTTCCCTGACTCAGGACAACAGCATCCAGCTTTTTTATGGCCTCTCTTCCTCCAACTCAATCAGGGTAGAGTCGGGGAGCACACATGTGAGAAACAAATAGTTCTGGCAGTTTAAGAGGAAAAGGACTTCATTGAAAATATTGTAGTAACTCCCAGAATCACAGGAAAGACTGAAGATTCAGGTTTGTAAAACAGGCAGGAACAAAAAAGATAAGACATGGGTTTTCAACCAAAACCAAGTCTAGGCAGTAGTCCTGTTAGAGCTTAGCTATTGTAGCTGAAAACAGGGCACCAGATGGCATCTCCACCACTACGGGCATAGGACACTGGCATCCTCCTGGAACTCTGTTATTCTGCTCTTAAACACTGAAAGTTGTGGCTACTGGTGCTACCCCCAGAATAGATTCTCTGCTGTCCCTGCATTTCAGATTTATTAACTTCCGAGTGGCAATCTGAGTCAGTTGTCTTTCATTTGTTGAGCTGGGTCCTCTTCAGAGGGATGAGGGCTCTGCCTGCCTGCTACCAAGAACCACCCATCGAGGGGTTCTCCAGCACAGGAATAGAACAAAGGCTGATATGGAGCCAAACAGAACAACAATCCACCACATCCAAATCCAAAGGAAACAAAAACACGGAGCCCTGCCCATTCTATTTTCTGAATGCCATACAAATCCTTCCACTCTCTCCACCTCCTGCTGCCCCTACTCTAATCCAGGCCATCATCCTCTCTCATGCAGATTATTAAAAAGCCTTCTACCTGCTCTCCGCCTCCAGCCCATTTTCTACACTGCATAAGAATGCTGTTTCTAAAACATAAATCTGATCATGTCACCCTGCTTTAAACCCTTCAAAGTCTTTCCTGTTGCCTTTGAGATAAATTCGAATCTTGCTAATGCTAAAATGAATTGGAAGTTTGCCGCATCAGTTCTTACCTCTCTCCAGCATCTCACTGGTTCTTTTCTTCTCTGCAGAATCTCACTATACTATACTGCTGAGGCTGGTCTTCAACTCCCAGACTTAACCTCCCATCAGCACACTGTCTGGCTCACTGGTAGTTTTTCCTGTAAGGGAATGAATCAGTGAATGAAGTAATGAGATTGGAAAAGATGGCAGAGAAAGTCTACTCCAGTTTCTCCAGTGTTAGTCCTTGGATTGAATGCAAGTGGGAAACTAAAAGAAAAATACATATTTGGGTACCCAATACTACATCTACTAGATCACAATTTAAAAGGCACCAGATTCAGGTTTCATATTTCAAAAAAGACAACCAGTATTTTTTTTTTTTTTTTCACAAGTTCAAAGCTGGTTTTATTTTTTTTTAATTGGTCGTTCATAACATTACATAGTTCTTAATACATCATATTACACGGTTTGATTCAAGTGGATTATGAACTCCCCCTTTTACCCCGTATACAAATTGCTGTATCACATCAGTTACCCTTCCATTGATTGACATATTGCCTTTCTAGTGTCTGATGTATTCTGCTGTCTGTCCTATTCTCTACTATCCCCCCTCCCCTCCCCTTCCCTCCCCTCCCCCCCTCCCCTTTTCTCTCTCTACCCCTTTTACTGTAAATCATTTCTTCCATTTGTATTATCTTGTCTTACCCCTCCATTCCTCTTATATGACATTTTGTATAACCCTGAGGATCGCCTTCCATTTCCATGCACTTTCCCTTCTCACTCCCTTTCCCTCCCACCTCTCATCCCTGTTTAATGTAAATATTCTTCTCAAGCTCTTCGTCCCTACCCTGTCCTTGTTAACTCCCCTTATATCAAAGGAGTCATTTGGTATTTGTTTTTTAAAGATTGACTAGCTTCACTTAGCATAATCTGCTCTAATGCCATCCATTTCCCTCCAAATTCTATGATTTTGTCATTTTTTAATGCAGAATAATACTCCATTGTATATAAATGCCACATTTTTTTTATCCATTCATCTATTGAAGGGCATCTAGGCTGGTTCCACAGTCTTGCTATCGTGAATTGAGCTGCTATGAACATCGATGTAGCAGTGTCCCTGTAGCATGCTCTTGTTAGGGCTTTAGGGAATAGACCTAGAAGGGGAATAGCTGGGTCAAATGGTGGTTCCATTCCCAGCTTTCCGAGAAATCTCCATACTGCTTTCCAAATTGGCTGCACCAATTTGCAGTCCCACCAGCAATGAACAAGAGTGCCCTTTTCCCCGCATCCTCTCCAGCACTTATTGTTGTTTGACTTCCTAATGGCTGCCAGACTTACTGGAGTGAGATGGTATCTTAGGGTAGTTTTGATTTGCATTTCTCTGACTGCTAGCGATGGTGAGCATTTTTTCATGTACTTGTTGATTGATTGTATGTCCTCCTCTGAGAAGTGTCTGTTCAGGTCCTTGGCCCATTTATTGATTGGGTTATTTGTTATCTTATTGTCTAATTTTTTGAGTTCTTTGTATATTCTGGTTATTAGGGCTCTATCTGAAGTGTGTGGAGTAAAGATTTGTTCCCAGGATGTAGGCTCCCTGTTTATCTCTCTTATTGTTTCTTTTGCTGAGAAAAAACTTTTTAGTTTGAGTAAGTCCCATTTGTTGATTCTATTTGTTAACTCTAGCGCTATGGGTGTCCTATTGAGGAATTTGGAGCCCGATCCCACAGCGTGTAGATCATAACCAACTTTTTCTTCTATCAGATGCCGTGTCTCTGATTTAATATCAAGCTCCTTGATCCATTTTGAGTTAACTTTTGTGCACGGCGAGAGATAGGGATTCAGATTCATTTTGGTGCAAATGGATTTCCAGTTTTCCCAGCACCATTTGTTGAAGATGCTATCCTTCCTCCATTGCATGCTTTTAGCCCCTTTATCAAATATAAGATAGTTGTAGTTTTGTGGATTGGTTACTGTGTCCTCTATTCTGTACCATTGGTCCACCCGCCTGTTTTGGTACCAGTACCATGCTGTTTTTGTTACTATTGCTCTGTAGTATAGTTTGAAGTCTGGTATCGCTATACCGCCTGATTCACACTTCCTGCTTAGTATTGTTTTTGCTATTCTGGGTCTTTTATTATTCCATATGAATTTCATGATTCTTTTATCTATTTCTACAAGATATGCTGTTGGGATTTTGATTGGCATTGCATTGAACTTATAGAGAACTTTTGGTAATATCGCCATTTTGATGATGTTAGTTCTGCCTATCCATGAGCAGGGTATATTTTTCCATCTTCTAAGGTCTTCTTCTATGTCTTTCTTTAGGGTTTTGTAATTTTCATTGTATAAATCTTTCACCTCTTTTGTTAGGTTGATTCCCAAGTATTTTATTTTTTGGGGGGATATTGTGAATGGAGTAGTTGTCCTCATTTCCGTTTCAGAGGATTTGTCGCTGATATACAGGAATGCCTTTGATTTATGTGTGTTGATCTTATATCCTGCCACTTTGCTGAATTCATTTATTAGCTCTAATAGCTTCTTTGTAGACCCTTTTGGGTCTGCTAGGTATAGAATCATATCATCTGCAAATAGTGATAATTTAAGTTCTTCTTTTCCTATTTTTATGCCTTTAATTTCTTTCGTCTGCCTAATTGCTCTGGCCAGTGTTTCGAGGACTATGTTGAACAGAAGTGGTGAGAGAGGGCATCCCTGTCTTGTACCAGATCTTAGAGGGAATGCCTTCAATTTTTCTCCATTCAGAATGATGCTGGCCTGTGGCTTGTCATAGATTGCTTTTACAATGTTGAGGTATGATCCTGTTATCCCCAATTTTTCTAGCGTTTTGAACATAAAGGGATGCTGTACTTTGTCGAATGCTTTTTCTGCATCTATTGAGATGATCATATGGTTCTTATTTTTAAGTCTGTTGATGTGGTGAATAACATTTATTGATTTCCGTATATTAAACCAGCCTTGCATCCCAGGGATGAATCCTACTTGATCATGATGTATAATTTTTTTGATATGTATTTGAATCCGATTCGCCAGAATTTTATTGAGGATTTTTGCGTCAAGGTTCATTAGAGATATTGGTCTGTAGTTTTCCTTCTTTGACGTGTCTTTGTCTGGTTTCGGAATCAGGGTGATGTTGGCCTCGTAGAATGAATTTGGAAGTTCTCCCTCTTTTTCTATTTCCTGAAATAGCTTGAAAAGTATTGGTGTTAGTTCCTCTTTAAAGGTTTTGTAAAACTCTGCTGTATACCCATCCGGTCCTGGGCTTTTCTTAGTTGGTAGTCTTTTGATGGTTTCTTCTATTTCCTCTATTGTTATTGGTCTGTTTAGGTTGTCTATATCCTCCTGGCTCAATCTGGGCAGATCATAGGACTCAAGGAATTTATCTATGCCTTCACTATCTTCTATTTTATTGGAGTATAAGGATTCAAAGTAATTTCTGATTATCTTCTGTATTTCTGAAGTGTCTGTTGTGATATTGCCTTTTTCATCCCGTATGCTAGTAATTTGGGTTCTCTCTCTTCTTCTCTTCGTTAGCATGGCTAAGGGTCTGTCAATTTTATTTATTTTTTCAAAGAACCAGCTTTTAGTTTTGTCAGTTTTTTCAATTGTTTCTTTTGTTTCAATTTCATTAATTTCAGCTCTGATTTTAATTATTTCTTGCCTTCTACTTCTTTTGCTGTTGTTTTGCTCTTCTTTTTCTAGGATTTTGAGATGAAGTATGAGATCATTTATTTGTTGGTTTTTTCTTTTTTTGAGGAATGAACTCCAAGCAATGAATTTTCCTCTTAGAACTGCTTTCAATGTGTCCCATAGATTCCGATATGTTGTGTCTGTGTTTTCATTTAACTCTAGGAATTTTTTAATTTCCTCCTTGATGTCTTCTAAAACCCATTGATCACTCAGCAAGCTATTGTTCATTCTCCAGGTGATGCTTGATTTTTCCTTTCTTCTTTTATCATTGATTTTCAGTTTCATTCCATTATGATCAGATAAGATGCATGGTATTATCTCTACCCCTTTGTATTGTCTAAGAGTTGCCCTGTGACATAGTATATGGTCTATTTTTGAGAAGGTTCCATGTGCTGCTGAGAAAAAAGTGTAGCTACTTGATGTTGGGTGGTATAGTCTATATATGTCAATTAAGTCTAGGTTGTTAATTGTGTTATTGAGTTCTATAGTTTCCTTATTTAACTTTTGTTTGGAAGATCTGTCCAGTGGTGAGAGAGGTGTGTTGAAGTCTCCCATGATTATTGTATGTTGGTCTATTAGACTCTTGAACTTGAGAAGAGTTTGCTTGATGAACACAGCTGCACCATTATTTGGGGCATATATATTTATGATTGTTATGTCTTGTTGGTGTATGGTTCCCTTGAGCAGTATGAAGTGTCCTTCTATATCCCTTTTGATTAGCTTTGGCTTGAAATCTATTTTATTAGATATGAGTATGGACACTCCTGCTTGTTTCCGCGGTCCATATGAGTGATATGATTTTTCCCAACCTTTCACCTTCAGTCTATGTATATCTTTTCCTATCAAATGCGTCTCCTGTAGACAGCATATTGTTGGGTCTTGTTTTTTGATCCATTCTACTAGCCTGTGTCTCTTAATTGGTGAGTTTAAGCCATTAACATTTAGGGTTATTATTGAGATATGGTTTGTTCTTCTATCCATATTTGTTTATTGATGTTACTAAACCTGATTTGTTATCCTCTTTGACTACTTTCCCCCCTTTACTGTCCTACCTCCCATTGTTGGTTTTCAAAGTTATTTTCCATTTCCTCTTCCTGTAATGTTTTGCCAAGGATTTTTTGAAGAGATGGTTTTCTAGCTGCGAATTCTTTTAACTTTTGTTTATCGTGGAAGGTTTTAATTTCATCTTCTAATCTGAAGCTTAATTTCGCCGGATACACGATTCTTGGTTGGAACCCATTTTCTTTCAGTGTTTGAAATATGTTATTCCAGGATCTTCTAGCTTTCAGAGTCTGTGTTGAGAGATCAGCTGTTATCCTGATTGGTTTACCCCTAAATGTAATCTGCTTTCTTTCTCTTGCAGCTTTTAAAATTCTCTCCTTATTCTGTATGTTGGACATTTTCATTATAATGTGTCTAGGTGTGGATCTCTTAAGATTTTGCACATTCGGCGTCCTGTAGGCTTCTAGGATTTGGGATTCTGTCTCATTCTTCAAGTCTGGGAAGTTTTCTCGTATTATTTCACTGAAAAGACTTTTTATTCCTTTGGTTTGGAGCTCTGTGCCTTCCTGTATCCCAATGACTCTTAAATTTGGTCTTTTGATATTATCCCATAATTCTTGGATATTCTGCTCATGGTTTCTTAGCAGACTTGCTGAGCTGTCTATGTTCTTTTCCAGTTGAAATACTTTGTCTTCATTGTCTGATGTTCTCTCTTCTAAGTGATCTACTCTGCTGGTAGTATTCTCAATTGAGTTTTTAAGTTGGTTTATAGCTTCCTGCATTTCTAGAATTTCTATTTGTTTGTTTTTTATTACCTCTATCTCCCTGTGAAATTGATCTTTTACTTCCTGGATTTGTTTGTCAATGTGATCTTTCATTGTCTGATTTTGCTGTCTCATGTCTTCCTTGAGACTCCAGATCATCTGAAGCATATAAATCCTGATGTCTTTATCTGACATTCCATCTGTTGCAGCTATTACCTCTTCTAAAGTTGAGTTGACCTGCATTGCTTGTGGTCCTTTCTTTCCTTGTCTTTTCATACTGCTGACGTTTCTTTCTGCTTGGTGCCACTGTTGTGTTTTTGAAATTTACCCCCTATTTATTTATGTTGCTCTTGTATAGTTGGGAAGTCTCCCTTGCAGGGCGGGTATTGGCTGTGCTCCTCCTCTAATTATGGTGGTCTGTCTACCCCGCTGATCGGTCGCAGGTCTGCCCCCGCTGCGGGCACGGGTGGTGGCTTTGCTCTGCCCCCACTCCAATTGTGGTAACTTAACTACCACGCCCTGGGATTGTTGGTCCTGATCTGGATGTGGGTGGCGGCTCAGCTGGGCCCCCCCGCTCCAATTGGTGTGACGAGTCTACCGCGCTGGCAGACCTCTAGGCCAGTGGGTCGCAGTTCTGCACAGCCCCCACTCCCAATGGGGGTACCTAACTACCTCTCCAACGGGTCGCTGAGCCCCCTCCGGACCCGGGCGGCGACCCTGCTCCACCCCCACTCCAACCAGTGTGACGCGACTGCCTCGGTGTTACGTGTCCACCCCGCTGGCAAGCTACCTGGCCTGTCTTGCCAGTTGGCGGCAGGTCTGCCTGCCCTGCTTGCTCGGATGGCAGCTCCGCACAGCCCCTACTCCAAATGAGGTTACTTGGCTGCTGCGCCGCGGAATCGCTGGTCCTATTCTATGCGTGGGCGGCTGCTCTCTTCAGCCCTAGCTGCGTTTGGGGTGTCATGGCACCACGCCGGCGGGTCACTTGGACTGCTCTGGGCGCAGGAGGAAGATCCACTCTGTCCCTACAACACCCCGCCGGACCCTGATTGAGAAGCAGTCACCGCCGGTTCCCTAGCCTTGGGCCAAAGCAGCTTAGGTAGCCGGAACCCCGCCTCTCCGATCTGATACACTCTCCGCTGGGAGCTGGCTCCAGGGAGCGACCCCACGGGTTTCCCAGCCCCAGGCCAAAACTGTTCCGGGAGTCAGAACCCAGTCGCCCCAAGCTCAGCGCACGCTCCACTTGGAGCTGGCCTCCGCCGGCAGTCTCCGCAGTTTCCTCAGACCTGGGCCAGGTTAGCCCCGGGAACCCAAATCCAGCTGCTCAGTGCCCGGCGCACGCCTTGCCAGGCACGAGCCTCTAGGAGTATTCTCCACAAGAACCCCCGCCCCGAGCCTGAGCAGAAAATCTGTCTGCTAGAAGCAGGCAAATACCAGCCTGTTATCACCTGTTCGTAGTTGAATGGGCTGAGATCAGTAGAACACGGGGATGATTACATCATCTCTCCGAAATGGCGGCTGCTGTTCTCCACTGTGGTCCGACCGGTGTCTGGAGCCAAACTGGGCCTCTTCTCTCCTCTGTTTCAAAGCCGGAACTCAGCGCTAAGGGCTCCGATGTACCACAGGCGGGAGCCCCCCCGGATCCGTATCGCTGTTCCCCGCTCCGGCACCCTGCCGCTCCCCGGCGTGCGCCACAGACTCCAGCCGCGGGGCGATCGCCTGTCAGGCTATGCGACCCTCCGTGCGGGGAAATGGAGCTCTCAGAGCCGAACTTCGCACGATGGAAATCTGTCCACTAGATTCTGGAGCACCTCAATTTCACTTGAACTTCCCAAAGATATCCTTCAGCCGTTTTGCATCGTCTTTCTCCCACTTAGTGACGCGGCGCCCTGGGGTGATGCAGTCCCTTCGCCGCCATGTTAGATCTCGACAACCAGTATTTTTAAGCATCAGCTGCAAAGTGGGGGAATGCTAATCTAATTCATACCCCTTCTTACATACATGGGAGCCAGTGGCTCAGGGGGGTTAAATACTCAAGTTACATGAATCTCATTTGGTGTTGTAATGAAGCAAAATTTTGAGCAAAGTTAATCTGACACTTCTGGTATTATACATAATCATTATTATGCCACATAGTAATTAGGCATAAGTAGTGGGTAAGCTGTTCAGAAGGAGGACTATTATTACAGTTATAGAAACCAATTATTTGGGGGGGTCAATCTAGAAGGGAGGGAACAGAGACATTGGGAAAGATCGAGGTGTTGCTCTGAGACCCCTCAGAGGCCCCAGGTTTGCTACTGCACTCCAACAGATTCAATGCAAATCGGTCTGCCTGCAGAGATAAAGTGAGTTGGGAGATAGTCACAAGGAGATGGTTCAAGGCAAGCCCACAGACAAGACTGAGGAAAGACAAACAGCATCTGGCCCATTCTTCCAACAAGTGACTAGATAGAGCATCCTGGAAGGAGAGAGAAAACGAATTGTAGACCTTAGGTTCTTCCCCTGTAGGAATAAACTGAGGGGTGGGATTTAAAGAAATCCCTTTGTCTGCCCACTTTCAGTGAAAGCATCTCCCTCGCACATTAAAATTGCCTGCATCTTTCTGGAAACATATTTCACATCCACTTCCGGGCCTTTGCCTATAATGTTCCCATGGTCTGAATTGCCCTCACCCTATGTCTCTTTAGACAATTCCTATTAATCTTTCAAGGCAAAAATCAGAGATGTGTTCCATAAGGCCTTTCCTCATCTCCCAATCTTAATGAAATGTGTTGCTTTTTATAACATTGATTATATTGTTATTTGTGTTTGTGTCTTTCTTCTTGACTAACAAGCAAGATCCACTGATCCACTGGCTCATCCGTATCCTCCCTCTCTCCTCCCCTGACACAGAAACTGTCACTGGGTAGAATCTCATAAACATTTTTTAAAAGAAAACTCACCCAATTATTAATCCATTTGGCTAATGAGCAAACACTCCTGGGGTTGTGAAGATGATGTTTGTCACACCACTGTTGAGACTTATTGAGATTGCTTTCTGACTTCCTAGCTGAGAGGCTCTGGGATGTGGAAGTTTTGATAGACACAGAAGACTTGGGGGATGGAGAGGAGAGATTCTTTTTTTCAGCATCTAGACAGGTGGGCCTACCTGTGGGGCTTCTAAAAGCAATTGAATTAGGTATCTTATGGATATAGAAAGGAAAAGAGAGAAAGAGAAGTGGGAGGTAGCAAAGAAGTATGAGAATTGTGGGAACAAGACAAAACTGGCCCTCTTTGTGCTTTGGTGTACTCTTGCTTTGGGCACTACCTCTTCTCATTTTCAAAGACATGGGATAAAAAGGAGCCATCCCACCAGTCACCCCCTCCCTGACCCAGCTGATTTGTTTAGGGTAGAAGGAAAGAGCACACAGATCTAGGAGCAGAAGTTTCCTTGCCCATGTTCCTAGCCTTCCTACCGACCCAGGGACTGGCTTTCCCTGATGTAGGAGTCTGTGCTGAGATGGCCAAGCCCACAGATGGCTCCAGAGGTAAATGGTATTGCCAAGCTTTTAGACCTTGAACATGTTGCTTGACTGTTTCTACTTCCTTATCTGAAAAGCGAAGACAATAATTTACTTTTAAGACATTATTGTAGGGAGTACATGTGATCCCAACTATTGGAGAATCTTGAGAAATAATGCCTGGCCCATAGGAAGTGCTCCATAACTGGGGTTTCCCATTTTCAGTCATGTGCTTTACTGCTCAGTCAGGTGACTTAGAGGAATTATGCAGTAAACCTACCTGCTTCCATGGGCCTTACTTTCACTCTTGTGACTCTCATGGAGCATATGTGAGGCTCCCGAGCTAGGGGGATGGCCATCCTTTGCCATCACTCCAGCTCTGAGTAATATCCAGCAAGCCTTCCCCAAGTGATCTGGGCTTACCTTATTTTCACTCATATTGGAAACCTAAGAACTACGTGGGTTTCCCTGAGCCCATCAGATAATCCTTAATTACCTATCTTAAAAATAATTGCTGAAAACCATGAATCCTAAGTACAGTTTAGGGCAAATTGTTACTCATTCAGGTAGCAATAAGGGTAACATAGTGATACATTTGTCCCTTCTAGGACGGGATCTCAGCTCGATGCCAGGTGTAGTGATAACTGGAGGCAGAAGGCTTTGGCCATGGATGTCTCTGTTGGGTTTTGTAGTGCCAGTTCTAGCCTTGCTCAGGTCCTAGTCCTCTTCTGCCTGGACTATGGAAATTGCTTTCTTGCTACTCTCCGTCTCCAGACTTAACTTTTAGATCCAACTTCGCCTCAGCCTTAAGAGAAGGCAGTCCAAATGCAGATGTGGCCACATTGCTCCTTGGTATAAATCCTCAATACCTGCCCCTTGGTCACACAGTGAAGTGTGTTTCCTCTTGTCTGCCCCTGGGAAAGGCACACAGGCTGCCAAGTCCTGCATCCACCCACATCTCCTGTCATGTCTCTTGCTACTTCTCTTTCTAGCAACACCCTGTCATGCATAGAACTTTGCATCCACAAGACTTTGCGTGTACCATTCCCTCTAAGTAGAAGGGTCTTCCCCTCTTCCTTGGCCTGACTCTCACTCACCTTTGTAAAGGAGTTTCAGCAGCCTCCTCTCCAAAAAGTCTTACTAGCACCCTTTGAGCAACTCTATCACACTTCCCATTGTACTGAAAATATTGGAAAGAATTTTCTTTTCCATCTTTAGTTTCTAAGTGCCTAGCATGGTGCCAGAAATAGAGAAAATTCTTAAGCATTGAGCTGAACTTATCTGCTGAGTTCTCTCAATCCTGCCTGAGAGACCTCAGAGCTGTGCCCAACCAACCAGACAGGCCATTTATATCCCTCCAAGTTGGACCTCCTTGTGCGCATGATTGCACTGCTGTTCTGCTTCCTATTGCCCAGCTGCCCATACATTGATTTATCCCCACCAAACTAGTCAGCCCTTCATCCTTATAACTCCTTCCCCAAAGGACTGCTTGCTCAACATTTGTAGATAATTCCTGCTGCTTAGGCTTCCTTCTTCTCTTCCTGGCTCCCTGCCAGTCACAACCTGTAAATCAGCAAAATTCAAAACAGGAAACATAGGTACCCACCAAACAGTAGCTAGATTGGAGTCTGTTTCCAGGGAGAAAAGCCTCTGGGCTAGAAACCTTCTATTTGCCTTTATAGGTCTCCCTCTGCCCTTCTCTACCTTGTGCCCTGGAAGCTGACTAGTACAGACTGCATCAAGGACCCTGCCCTCTGCCTTCCTGGGTAACAACTGGGTTAGACCACTGGAAGGAAATCAGAGGAAAGGAGGAGAATGAGGTCAGTCCTCAGTGACTTGTGAGAGCTGGAATTAACTGGACCAATTAGATTTTCTCTTTTGCATAGAGAATTGTGCAGGTGGTGTTGGGAGCAGAAACTGATGCAGAAGAAGGTCAGGAGGCAGTGAAGACCATGAGCAACCATGAGTCTGTGAAATGACTAGCAAAGCAAAATTATAAATAAGCTAAAGATGGGAGTGGAGTGAGAGGGAGGTACATGGCCTGAGAAGTAGATAAACACAAAGAGGCAGGCATGTGGAGCAGAAAGCACTTCAATGAAGATGAAAACCCTGGAGGGTAACAGTGTGCCCTGATCAGTGGAGCTACTTGGATTTAGCCCAGTCTTCCAGTTCTAGTTTCTGCAAAATTCAATAAAAGGTCCTGTTCTTGCAAAGCCTGCTTGTTAAACCCTCCCTGACACCCTTGAGATCTGGCCATGAGGTTGATATTTCTAATTATCTTATTTCCATTTTCTTCCTATAGCACTCTTTTCCTCATCCATTTATAAGCACACTTACTCAAGGTGACTCAAGGATATCTCCAGTTCTTTCCACCAAAAGAGCCTAACATATCCACCCTAACCTAAGACCTGGTTCTGGGTAGAGGTTTCCTTTTTCCCCTAATACCCAACCCCTCCCCTGGTGCTTAGATCTTGTGCTCTGAACCAGGGTCCCTAATTTGCTAGCCTTACCCACCGGGGGATCTTTCTGGGCCTCTCTCACCTCCATCAACTCATAGTCAAGACCTAAAAGGGGTAAAATGAGATGGCAGGACATCAGGCTCAAGGGAGTAAACAGTGATTCACTTAATCAGACAGAGAGATTTAAAAAGAAGTCAGAAGAACCAGGGGTCCACTGATTGAAGCTTTCTTGATTCTTCCCTTCCTTGTCCTGAGTGTCCTTTCACAGGCTTCTCCCCATGGCTCTTCTCATTCTCCCCAGAGATGGGCCCTCTGAGTCCATTGCCTTCTTTCTTTGTTGAGGGTAGTTTCCCTTAGATCAATAAATAAGCTGGTATTTTACAACACTTGAAACTAAAGGAAAGTCAAACACAACCTAAGGGTGGGGGAGGGGATGAAAAGGTCAAGAAAGGAGCATTCTGATTGTCTAGCACACATCCATTATCCCCAGGTTCCTGAAGCCTCCACCTCAGGCCACCTGCCTGGCTCACCTTGGCAGGTGTGGGTTTAGATTTGCATCTAGAATGGGTCTGGCCCAGGGATTCTCAGCTCCTCCCAGACTTGGCTTCCTGGCCTCTCTATTCCTCAAGGCTTCTCTCCACACCTGGCTGGACTGCTCTTTAGTACATTAGTCACTCTGACAGCTGTCTGTCCTTGCCCGTGGACTTTCACACTCTCATGCATTCTCTGGGATCCAGGTGACTGTGTCACCTCCTTTCTCCAGGAAGTTTTCTAGGACTTACTCTGATGTAGGCTCTATGAGCCACACATTGGCAGATATTATTCCATTGAATCCTCACAACACTTCAGATTTCACAGATGGTGAAACAGTTCTGGGAATTGCTTGAAGAGGGAGAACGAGCATCCAAAAGGGGTTCCTGAAAACTCCAAACCCAGTGCTTTGCCACTCATGCTTTCACAGTGTCTCTAAGTAGGGGATGGCACAGAGCTTTCATCTCACATGTCAGTGCTGATTGACTTAGTGGGGCTGGCTGGAGTGCAGAGGTGAGGAGCGTAGGGCCACCTGGTGCTCAGTGGGAGAGAGTACCATGATGAAGGAAAGATGTCTGGCAGAGGGTAGTGGGGAAAATGACTGGCTATATGCAGGTCATATACTTGCATGTCATATACTTGTTGTGGCAGCTACGTGGCCTTCCTCAGTGGCAGGCATCATTGTTCCAAGAATTCTTCTGCTTCACATGGGTCTCCTGCCACATGGAGGCACATGCCTCTTCTGGATCAGGATTCAAGTTTCAGCCTTGCAGCTTCCAGCCACATGACCACAGGCAAGTTACTTAACCTCTTTGGACTTCAGTTGTTTTGTCTGTAAAATATACCTAAGTAGAATACTTGCCACATAAGGTTCAGTAAGTATGAATTGAGATAATGTTTGCCAAGTACCTTCCTTGCACAGAGTAGCCATGTGAAAATGTTAGTTATTATGGTTGTTAGTCATTATTTTCAGAGCCTACAGCACACACTGCTGCACTCGCCAGCTTCCTGTTTTGGTGACCTGACAAGGTAAAAAACTTCTTAGTTGGCCCAGACTCTCCTTCAAATGCCATTGGATTGTGACAACCAATACAGGGTCTGTGTTTACCTTGAAGTTTCATAACTCTCCACTCTACCCTTACACATTTCACATCCTCCCCATGGGCTCCTCCCTTGTTAATGTGCTTGCATGTCTTGATTGTTTCATTAAGCTCTTTTTCACAGAGAAGCTGGTAAATACCTAGTAGAATGTGGAAGCTAATTATCATCTTAATTGAAGAATATGAACTAGTACATAATATGTGTGATTTAATTATCAGAGAAAACCCTATAAAGGTGAAAGAAAATTAAAACTCATAACCAAAGGCCCCAAAGTTGCCAGGCATCTGATTCCAGGCTTTGGCAGCAGCAGAGCCAACCACTATGACTTTAGCATAGTCAGCTGCTAACCCTTTCCTTTGCCTGGACCAGATAATTAGCACTGCAACCCTTTCCAATAGAAGGAATCAACCCAGTGTCTTCTTTTGAACATTTTTTTTCACTATGTTAAGAATTTCTTTCTTTTTTTTTTTCTGCAGTTTCGTCCAGCTTTACTGAGGTATATATGGAGAATTTCTTAAGGTTCTTCTACTTTTCTGGTGAGTTAGGGCTGCCGCATCCTCCAAGGACATCTGTTGTTTCCCTCATATGGCAAGAGTCCTAGGAATTACTAAATCCATTGCTAGCATGCTCCCTTGGTATTGGATTCTCTCCTTTCAGAAGTACATGGAACCCTCTTTCTCAAACTGACTCAGCCCTCCTTCCTACCCATGCTGTCCTGTCCCTTGGCTAACCTCTCCTGTCCCACTCGCTTCCTTGGACTTGCTCCATCACCATGCAAGATGCCACAGGTTCCTTTAGAATAACACTGTGGTAAACAAGTTCCTATTCTCTTATACTCTTCAGCAGAGTGGACTCTTCTCTTCCCAGCTTAGCTGAAACTTGGCTTAGGGGTGCTGCTTTCCCCCAAAGTCTTCTCAATTAGAACTGCTTTTCCTTCCACAGTGCAGAAATGTCTGACAGGAGCTGAAGATGACACCCTTCATGTTCCCTGATGCTGTCTTCAGACACTTTGTCTCCACTCCCACTCCCAGTTAAGATCTGTACCCACCATCCCATCCCTGTCTTCCTTAGATCCCCTGGTGATGTTGTCCCTTCCCTGAGACTCTGATCCTTTTAGTCTCCTGATCTATCCCCAGTCCTGCTGTTACCCTAGATGATTTCATTGCCTGCAGGGGCCACCCATCCAGTCCCTGGCCTCTCCATGCATTCATTATTCTTCTTAGCTCCCACTACCTTCAACTCCCCTCTGCTTCTCTAGTCACAGCCACAGCCTTAGTCCAGTCAGAACCTTGGACAGCGCCACAGATTTTTTTTTTTTTTTTTTTTTAACCCTCCTGCCCCCCTTATTTTCAAATTCCTACCTTGGACCTTACCATCCCCTTCCTCCATTACTTGCACCCTGTTTGGTACCTCTTGTTTCCTGCACTCAATCCTAGTGCCCCCAATTCCTTTTCATTATTCTTCTTCTAGCCTGATCTTCAAGGTTTATCATTTGAATGACTTTCCTGACAATATTTTATTCTCTTCCCATTTCAACCTATTATTAACCTGCAGTTCTTTCTTTCTCCCTCTCTTTGTCATGGTTCACTGCAGAAAGAGTATTTTTCTCTGCTTTATGATTGTTGAGATTGAGATTTTCATATGACTTATTCTGGACACTGAAATGTGGGCAACAGTGATAATGGACCAGTTCTGAGCCAAAGTCTTAAGACTTCATATATTTCTGGTCCTTCTTCTTCAACCTTTACCATCACCATGAGAAGAACATGATCTGGCTAGCTGTCTGGTGCAAGAAAGATAGAAGAACTATGGAGGAGACCCAGCCACACAGAACTGCAACCTGATGCAGAGCCATGCAGCCAACATGCAGACACAGTAGAAAGTCAGGTGTTTATTGCTACAGTAAGCCACTGAGATTGGAGGTTGTTTATTATTGCAACAATAGCTACATTGCTATAATAGCCTACATCTTAATCTTACTCCTTCCTTCCAGATGCTTCCTATCAATATTTAAATATGAATAAATCTCTCCATCTTACAAAACCAATACTCCATCACCCCTGTGTCTTCTTCTAGCTATTGCCCTTCTCACCTGTACTCTTCTCAGGCAAGATTCTTGAAAGAAATGCCTGTTCTCAATCTCCATGACTCACTCATTCTTGCCTCATCTTCTTACAATCCAACTGTGCTCCACCATTTCCTTGAAGCTGCTCTTCCTGGGATTCCCATTTATACAACAAGTATTTACTGAGAACCTACTCTGTGCTCTAGCTGGATATTGGGGATATAAATATAAAAAGGCAGGCATGAGCTCTGGCAGCCTCTCAGCATGTACAGAAAAGTCTCCAGACTATGACAACCTAGCCAGGTGAAAGTTGCAGATATGATAGGAAAAGTGCACAGGGGAGGACACAAACCTAAACTTGGAGGTCAGGGATGCATCCCCAGCAACTGTAACATCAAACAAATAAGGAAAGTTGGACATGATTTACCCAGGCAAAAAGAGAGAGAATATTTGTACTACTTGGCAAAAAATGTGTTAAAGAAATGCTTTAAAGGACATGAATCCCATCATGTCATTCCCTTGCATATAGCCTTCCAAAGCTCCCCACCTTTTATATCTAGGCAGCTGCAGAGAGAAGATTCTTGTTCACCATTTTATTCCCACCAGCCTCATAGTAGGAATTTGATAAATATTTGATAATAGGAAATAATTAGAAAAACAGTAACAAGATAATCACAGGTGAAACAGTAGAAACACAAAGCAATGTTATTTGCTAAATTCCCTGGAAGAATATTATTGATTATTAGTGTTATAACAAACCATTATTCAGGTAATGTCTAGTGCAATGCCAGCTACACAGTTGGTGTTTAATAAATGCTTGTTGAATACATGTAGTGTTTGGTAATTTGAGGCACTTATAATATCCTATAATCCTGCACCCTGTAATCTAACATCTCTGTGGGAAAAAAACTGACATTTTTAAAGGATAAGTTAATTTCACACTATCACTCAATTACTAAATAGTAATAGTGAAGTAATAGTAAACAGTGAAGTTACAGCTTTTCTGGGGCTTCCAGCGGCAAAATCTATGTTATTCCCATGGTGAAATAAAGATGCATATAAATGACAGCACCAGGGAAGCCTTCACACAGATGTAACTTGAGCCCAGAGATCAGGAGCATTCAGAAAGACCAAAACTGATGCAGCAAATGAGTTGCTGCAGAGAGGATCAAAGGAAGACAGGAAAGGAAACAAGCACAACATGCTTCTTTCAAAGGGACAGAGAGGAGATGGGTCTACTCTAGGCAGAGGGTACACATGGCTTCAGAAGCTCTATATCCAAAAAAACAGATTGAATTCAAAATGTTGAATCCAAATAGAAACTCTTTCCCCCTAATGATTGAAAATCAGGTTGACTCTGATTAAAGGCATCCAGGGCAAAAAAAGGAAACACATTAAGATACACAAGGATTGTTATCAGAGAGGAGAAAGTACATCACCAACTTCTCTCACTCTAGTGTACAAACTTTTAAGAAAGTGATGTATATTCATAATGCTAGACATATGTGCACAAGTTCCAAAGTAGGTGACACTAGCAGGACTAGCAGAAGATACCCATTCCTATGTGAATTCATTGGAACTCACAAGGCATAGAAGAGAATTTGGTGTGATGTCATAAATTTATCTGCTTGCAAATCTTAAAGGGTCAAGCATTGTCTGAGCTGAAACTAGAGTACCAAGCAGGTGGTGGAACCAAAATAGGAGATCTTTGTGAGAAATTGGTGCTGCCTAAGCCTGGCCACTGCTGCATGTACCTGGGAATGGCAGTATGCATGTGGGGTGGACACAGTGTGAATGACCAGGCAGACTTTGTTGCAGTCCATAAAAGTTAACATTAATTTTATGTGTCAATTGCGTTTATTTACACCAACTTCCCCCCACACTATTTTGAATAATTTCTTCATGCTTACTTCCTGCCACTAAAATTTTGAGCTTACATTTCAATGGTTTTATGTCCTAGAATTTTTACTTCTTCTTTATTATCCAAGCAGTGCTTGCACACAGATAAACTATTGAGTAAAAAGGAAAGAATGATGAAATTCACCTGTAACCCCAGCACCCATTGATGACTATGCTTAACTGGTTGACATATATTTTCCCAGAATCTTTGTGTAATTTCAAAAATAAAAGAGCATTCTATATATACACTTTTATATCCTGGTTTTTATTGGACAATATAAGAGCTTATCATGTCAATGAATCATCTTCCACAGCATCATTTTTATAGCCATGTGGTATTCTATTACATTGCTGCTGCTGGTGATGATCTATTGTTTGATATCAAAGTTGTCTTCAAGCTTCAGGTGTCAGAACCATAATGATGCTTTGGAGAGTCTCCACATGCATACTAGATTGTTCCTTTGAACCCCTTGCCTCCCTTTACAGCCTCCCCACCACACATACACTATCATGCTTTCACTCTTGCTCATCTTTGTAGCCAAACTGAACTTCTTTGGGTCCCTTAAACATGCGCTGTTCTTTCTGTGCTTCGGTACATACTTCTCTCACTGCTTTGAACATTCTCCTACCCCTGCAATACTTTGCCTGGATAATCCCCATTCACCATTCAGATCTCAGTTAGAAATCACTTCCTCAGATAAGTAATCATCACCACAGACTGACTCAGCTGTCCATCTCATGTTGGCCACTGCCACCTACTCTTCAGTCTCTTAGAGTAAGAATCAGGTGTCTCAAAACATCTTGTCGACCTGTCTAAATTGTAATGTCCATTAGGGGAGGAAAATTGCCTTGACCAACATACTAGGAACCATGCCAGCACATAATCAATATGCCATAAACATCTGTAGAAAATCGATAAATAATTTCCTTAAAAAATACTGCTGGGTCAAAGGAATGCACTTGTCTAGGCTTATGATACATATTACCAAACTGCTCCCTCCAAAGGCCTTACCAATTACTTTCACCACCACAGTGCATGAGGTTATTCATTTCCCCACATCCTGGATAGTCTTGTAAAAAAATTCTGAAAATCACTTCTCTCTATAGGGTTTTATTTAGGGAGCATTGACTGGAATGATGTGCAGTGGATTGTGGAGGAGTCTCAATGCAGTGGGGTATAAACATGAAAGCTAATTTCTTCCAGTCACTGCTTTCTGCTATGTTCTGTTGAATACCCTTTCCCCATCATTTAGTGGTATTTTGAGCAGAAAGTGAATATCTCTGACACTTTGAGTTATTAAAAACCCAGTCTAGACAGTTTAAAACTCCAAATTTGTATTTGTTTCAGAGCTCTCCTCCACCTTCCCCCTCCTCCATACCAGGCCAAACTCCAGGAAGATGGTGATCTTAGAGATCCAGAGGTAGGAAGAGCAGTGTGGTATCTTCTTTCACTTCTTCCCCTTTTCCCTTTGTTGGATCTAGCTGTTCTTGGATTAGGGATAGGAGGAAGGGATGGGAGGTGACAGGCACCTCAGCCTGGGGAGGATCAGTGGTTATAAGGGGGCATCTCTGACCTTGGCCTGGTTCAATCTGGTTCTGGCAGGTTAGTGATCTTGCTGAAGTGGCAGTCTCCATGTGGGCCATGTATTCTCCTCTCACACAAGAACCCACTCAGAGGAGGTAGTAATATCTACTACAACCAGGATTATGACCCCACCCTCTCTGGATGGAGCTCTCTTCATTTGTTCTGGCAACCTGCATGGTCAACCCCCAGCTCCTGCTTCTCCTAATTCCATGCCCCTTTAGGTAGAAATGCAGGAAAGGCTGTTGATTTCCTCTCTTCCCTCCCAACTGTCTGAATAGAGATAGGCAGGGCCAGGGTGAGCTGGGCTGGAAGAACTCCATCCTTCCTTCCCAGACCTGCCTGCATGTATTCTTCCTCTACTAGCATTGGCCACATCAACAGGCCTCTTACAGAAATTTTTAGACCACAAGTGGCAATTGGTCTCTGATCATGTGTGTCTTCCCATGGGGAGATAAAAGACTTGACTCTTTCCACAAACACTAATGTCAACAGTTGTTCTGATACTCCTTATACCAGTTCCCATCCTCACTTTATATAAACAAGAGTAGAGTAATAGAGGTCAGAATGGAGTGTGGGTTGAAGGTGGCAGGCCAATTCTGCAAACTGTGGTTTACAAACAACATTGCCAAGATGTGCTGGTTCTACTCCTGGGCAGCTCTCTTTAGAACACAGGTATTGTTGGTACCTCTTTTCCTCTTCCTTGTTTTGGGGCTTGGTCACAATTCTGAGATACCAGAAAAATTCACCCCATCATTTTGTTGCAGATGAACAAAATGTTGTTGCAGATGAACCAAACATTGTTGCTTCTCCTTAGGCACTTATTTTTGAAGACTTATGCCAAGGAGATCAATCTAGTCATGATCCT
Source organism: Urocitellus parryii (assembly GCF_045843805.1). Classification (NCBI taxonomy): domain Eukaryota; kingdom Metazoa; phylum Chordata; class Mammalia; order Rodentia; family Sciuridae; genus Urocitellus; species Urocitellus parryii. The sequence continues at coordinate 100,461,453 of NC_135534.1, forward strand.
CAATGGTATTTTTATAATATTTGCATAAATAGATTAAATACGGTTATTTTTTGTGACAGCACTGGATAAAATCTGAGGGTAAGATCAGGCAATTTGGAATTGAAAGAAAAATGGCCACACTGAGCAAGAGTGACAGAGCCTAGGGCTCTTTGGGGTGAGAGTGGAAGAGGGTGAAGAGTGGACCATGAGGGAGTAGGCACTCTTGTGCCTCCAGGGGCCTGGAGGGTCAGGAGACCTCTCTGTCTAGTCTTGCTGTTGTCAGGGGCAATCTGACATCACACACAAAGCAGAGAGGGAGAAAGGGACCACAGTGAAACCCTCTCACCCTGCCTTAGTCCTCCAAATGCAAATGTCACATCCAATTGAGAGAAATCTCTGGCTGAAGCTCCTCCCTCCCCATGACATTGGCCGTAATAGTCAATATGGTCAGTTCCCAAAGCCTGAGCTATTAAAGCTGATTGGGTGGGTACCTAAGTGCTCATGGCTTTCCGGAGGGACGACCAGGGATTTTTTCCAGCCCTGAGAAAAAAGGGATTTTTTTCTTTCCAATATGCATGAGAAAAAAAGTTCAGATAGGGTCTTTATGAACCAACCACACTGAGAGGCCCTGTCTTTCCTCCCAGCTCTCTGGAATGCTCTATTGAAATAAGATCCTCACTGTTACAATTATGGTCAGAGTGGTAGGAGCCTTGGGATTCATTAGCTTGTCTTCAATGGCATTGATTTCTTGTTTAGTAGTTAACTTACCAGAGCCCCTGATAGCATAATCTCTCCATTTACATAATTAAGACATAAATCTTGAGCTTGGATAGTAGCCAGGGCACTGGGGACTGGACACCAAGGGCAGCAGATGCTTGACAGCTTGGAGGCCCAGCATCACACTCTCACCAGATGATCCCATTTGCCTCTGTGACTTCAGCGGCCTGAGAGCTTCTCCTTAGGCACTTATTTTTGGAGGCTTATGCCAAAGAGATCAATCTACTTAACTTAGACTTACAGAGAAGTCGTGATGGTTTTAAAATATCCTCATAATTTCTTTGTCATATGTTCCTTCAAAAGATGGGGTCTAACTTCCCTTCCTTTCAATGTGGACCAGTCAGTGATTGCTTTTAATAAACAGAATATGGCAAAAGTGATGATTCAAAGCTAATTCAAAAGTCATCACTGCTTCTCCCCACCGTGTGTGTGTGTGTGTGTGTGTGTGTGTGTGTGTGGAAAACTGACTATCATGCAGCAAAGATCCTCAAAGAGCCTGTAGGAAACTCATACTGAGCAGAAACTGAGGGCTCCTCCAAGCTACCAGAACCAACTTGCCAGTCAGTCATACCAGTGAGCACCCTTGGAACTGCATCCTCCAGCCCCAGCCAAGTTTCAGATGATGACAGCCCTGCCTGACATCTTGATCACTACCCTATGAGAGACTCCAAGAAAGAACTCTCCCACTTAAGCCACTCCTAAATTCCTGACCCATGAGAACTATAAGGATAATGAATTTTATTATTGTTTTAAGCCACCATTTTTTGAGGTAACTTGTTACAGAGTAAACAACAAATACAGGGGGGCACTATTTTTCCAATATTATTTCTTCAAGAAAGAAATAGTCTGATGTGAAGACAACTAAAATTGTTCATATTCTTTTTTGGGGGGTGGTGGGGGGGTTACTGTGGATTGAACCCAGGAGCACTCAACCAGTGAGCCACATCCCCAGCCCTATTCTGTATTTTTTTTAGAGACCGGGTCTCACTGAGTAGCTTAGCACTTTGCCATTGCTGAGACTGGCTTTGAACTCGTGACTTCCTGCCTCAACCTCCAGAGCTTCTGAGTTTACAGGTGCGAGCCACCAAACCCAGCAAATTGTTCATATTCTTAACCCAGTAATTCCTCATATAAGAATTTATCTTAGAAAAATATATTAAAAATGTAAATACAGGGCTGGAGATGTGGCTCAAGCGCCTGGCATTTGTGCAGCCCAGGTTCGATCCTCAGCACCACGTACAAAGATGTTGTGTCCGCCGAAAACCAAAATAAATAAATAAATATTAAAGATTCTCTCTCTCTCTCTCTCTCTCTCTCTCTCTCTCTCACTGTCACTCTCTCTTTAAAAAAATGTAAGTACACAAGTTTGCAAAATGTTCTCAATTAATGTGTTCATTATAGCATCTCTATAAAAGTAAAAGCATAAAGCAATAAACAGTCTCATTAATAGAATTCAATTAAATGAATCATGGAGGAAAGTTGAATAAATTTCTTGTGGGCAGTAAAAAAATGGACTTAGTAAAAATAAAGATTCTGCACATAAAACTTTAAGCCCAAATGGTTTAACTAGTAGGTATACCATCAATCTATAAATATTCAAATCTTTATCCAAATAATCACGAGAAATAGAAGGCTAAGAAAATACTTCCCCACTTAAGCAGAACTTTGATTCCAAATTCTGACACAAATAATTTTAAAAGGAAAATTATAAGTAAATCTGATTTATCAAGAGATGTAAAATTGTTCACAAAAAATTTAAAAATCAACTCCAAATTTTACAGAAAGATATATACCATGAATAAATTGAGTATAACAGAAATGTAAGGCTGGTTCAACATAAGAAAAATTAATTTACCTTACTAATAGAATAAGGAGAAAAATCACAATTTCATCACAGTAGATGTAGAATAACCATGGACAAAATGCAATGCTCATTGATAATTTTAAGGAAAAATCACTTAGGTAAATATAAATAGAAGCTTCTTTCTTTATTTGGTGGAGCAAGGCTGTAAAGTTGCTTAAGATGCATCCAAAATCTGGGGTGATCCTCAGGATTGTGAGGAGAGAGAACCAGCTTTATTCTGCTTAGATCCAGGCAAGAGCAAAATTTCAGCAACAAAGAACCAGATTTTCATTTCCTTGGTCCTGAGAGAAAAAGACAGGAACTCTTATGGGTTTTGGAGTGAGGGTGAGCTTAGCCAGCAGAAGGCTGTGAGCATTCCTGGAGAGAGGCTGCACCTGCCCGCCTCATGTAGTCTAGAAAGGAAGATCTGTCTAATCTTGCTGCTGCTGGTGGTCCAGGACTGCTCTGGTGAAATTTCTCCCACCTCCTTCTTTTTCTTTCTTGTGTGTGTGTGTGTGTGTGTGTGTGTGTATGTGTGCGTGTGTGTTTCTGGGGGATTAAACCCAGGGCCTTGTGCATTCGAGGCAAGCACTCTACCAACTGAGCTATATCCCCAGCCCTTCTTCCTTATTATTATTACTTCCTTCTATTAGTGGATCTACTTCCTTCTATTAATGAATCTATGAGGAGGGAAATACCCTTACTGAACCTCAACAGAGGAATAATATGTGCCTCTGGGTTAAGTAAGTTGAAATCATTGTTTAACCACTTGTTGGCTTGATACCACTAATAAAACCCTAACAACCTGCCCTCTAGAGATGAAGAAAACACAGACCATAAGAAGGCAGAGCAGAATCTCAAATCCATTGAAGTGTTCCTGGGATCTTACTGGGAGCCTAAGCCAGAAGAGCAGAGCAGCTGGTTTTCACTGAAGAAGAGCTGAGAGAAGAAACATACAAGGATATTAATTTTAAAAAGTGGTAAGAATTCTCAAGAAGATGCAATTTGAGCACAAAAGGATATTCAGAACCTAAGAACAAAGCCAAAAGCCCACCTAAATATTTAATTGATAATAGATAACTGATAAAAAGAGAAACAGAATAGTCACTGAGAATCACATTAGAGATCTAAAAAGAAGAAGCAAAAAAAAAAAAAAACCACCCAAAGGGAATACCTCATGAAACAGAACCAAAGACACAGAATGAAATGAATAAAGAAAATGGTAATCAATTTGGAGGAAGACCAAATCAAGATGGAGGAGACCTAACAAGTAAAGAATAGGAGATCCAGACAGAGAACAAGGGGAACACATGGAGATGAAACTTTTTCCTGGGCTCAGGTACACTTGAATTTGCAGATTGAAAGTACACAGAAAATCCAAGGCAGGACTGATGAAAATAGACCCATAAATATTCTAGTGAAATTCCTAAATTATAACATTGAATCTTCTCAAAGAGTAAAGAAAAAATTTTTAAAGTTTCCAGTTGGGGTGTTACAAGAAGAAACCCATGCAAAGGGAATCAGAGTAGCATCAGATTTCTAGTCTGTTTCACTACAATTAGAAGTCAGCAGAGAGGGGCAAGCCATGCACCTGTAATTTCAGCTACTCAGGAGGCTGATGCAGGAGGATCTCAAGTTCCAGGCTACCCTGGGCAGCTTAGTGAAATCCTGTCTCATAATAAAAAATAAGAAGGGAAGAGGGTATATAGTTCAGTAGTAGAGTAGGCCTGGGCTCAATCTCCAGTACTGGGTGGGGAAAGGAGAGAAGGCAGCAGAAGACCACCAGGGGTCATCCTGTGGGAAGAGGAAAAGATGTGCAGGAATCAGCAAAAATAAGAGAACTTTAATGTAGTAAAAGAGTGATTGGTATCTTTATGACTATTGGGAGTAATCAACAACAGAATCAGAAAGCATATTAAAACATCACAATTAATGAGGGAAAATAAGAAACAGAAATTAAACCAAGAAAAACATAGCAGATAGCACCAGTGTTTGTCTTCTCAATATTTATTCTCCCTTCTTCCACTAACAGCACCTAGATTTTCTTTTTATTCCTAAACACAAATATAGCACTTGCTATTGGTGCCAGATACTGTTCTAAATTCTTTACAAATATTAACTTATTTAATCCTTTAGTAACCCATTTTACAGAAGAGTGACAAAAAAAAAGGTCTAGGAATGGGCACTCAACCAAAGCTGAACAAAGTTTGAGGCTCCTGTTGAGTTTTTCTGGAATTATTCATAAAAAGATACTTTCTTTTTCCTGGGATTGCTAAAAAGATGATGTGCAAACCCAGAACTGCTGGTAGTCATCTCTGTTCCTCATAGGAAGAATTTGCATGTGTATGAAGCCACCAGAGAGAACCTCAGCTGCAAGAACATGCCTGGTAATTCCCCCTGAATACTTGGGTCCTGCTTTGTCTGGCTCTACCTTTGGACTTTTCTTATTTGCAGCACAAATTCCTTCGTTTGGCTAAGTTTTGTTTAGTTGGATTTCTGTCAGCAACAGTTGTCTTTATTAAACTTTAGCAAAATTAGAGAAAAATTTAAAAGGATAAAAAATTTTTAAGAAAACAAATAAGAAATGTAAAATATTTTAGAAGTAATGATATGGTGTATAATGCACAAGATGTGAGTGGGTTAATTTCCCTTTTAAAATATAGATATTTTACCAGGTGTGGGAAGTTCATGCCTGTAATCCCAGCTACCATATTTAGAAAGCTGAGGCAGGAGGATCACAAGTTCAAAGCCAGCCTCAGCAACTTAGAAAGAGACTGTCTCAAGATAAAATAAAACGGATGGAAGGTATAGCTCATGGCAGAGGGCCTCTGGGTTAAATCCAGTACTGCAAAAAATAATAATTATCATAAAATGTCTGCATTTGTAGACTGAGACTGAGTTTAAAAAGAAATACAATTAAATTTTCATTAATAAGCTCATAGAAAGCACAGTAACAAAAACATTTGAAATGATTGAAAATAAAAAGAACTATCAGGCAAAGAAAAACAAAAAGGAAAGCAGAAATGAGAACAGTTATCAAAGTAGAATTCAGATCTGAGACAAAATAGGACAATTATAATCACAAAACCATAATATATGAAGGAGAAAAAAATAATTATTAAGTTATTTGTTTAAACAATATAGTAAACAAATCTGAAAATATTAAAAATATCTATAATTATAAAAAGTTTAAAATACTAGAATATTTTTAAATATTTCTTTTAAAATCTGGCAAATTGAATACAGAAAGGTAACAAGTATAAAAAGGATTTGAACAATATAATCAACTTGATTTAATAGCTCTATGTGCAGAAAGCATGCATTAATTTTATGTCAAAGGAACATTTGTAAACATTCATCATGTACTTGGAACAAAGGCAAACTGAATAAATTCCCCCCAAAGTCTTGTAATAGGTCACAGTCTCTGGTTATAATCTTCCAAAATCTGAAAACCAACAATGTAAAACACTCATCTTCCAAAACAACAATAACGACAAACATCTAACAATACAACTACTTGAAAGCAAAAACCACTTTTGAGTTCATGATTTCAGATGCACTTTCACTTTCTTAAATAATGACTGCTTTTAAGTTATAAATAAATGAGACAATACTACAGATCAAAACTCACCCATCACAGCCAAATCTGTACCTACAGAAATGGTTAGTCTTCAGTTTCCCATTTTATTAATGATTAAAATAAAAATAAATTAGCTAAGTATTTAATTAAAATTAGATGTGTAATAACAAAATAAACAAAAAGGGCTTAGGAAAGATAAAGAATAAAAAAGAATTTTTAATGAAATGGAAAATAACAACAAAATATTAGAAGAGTAAGCAAAGACTAAAATCTCAGTTTTGAGAAAAATACTCATAAAATAGAATGGCTCTGCATAGACTGATCAGAAAGAAAAAGTTCTTAATATTAGGAATAAAATGATATATAATCACATATAGGCAGCATACATGATAAAAGAATATTATTATGTGCAACAAATTTGAAACTCCAACAAAAAAACTGATGTGATTTTTTTTATAGTCAAAGAATAATCACCATAATTGGTTTAAGAAGAGGTAGGAAATCTGAACAGATATATTATATAAGAAATTGAAAATATTACTGAAATTTTAGATTGAAAACAATTCTAGGTTCAGAAGTGTTTACAGGCAGGTTCTATCTAAATTTAAACATAAATAATGTTATATGTTATTTTAAGATATCCCAAGCCATTGAAAAGGTGAGAAACTTTTTAATTTGCTTTATTAATAATAAAGCTAATCTAACTTACTACTAAAATCTGACAGTTCAGAATATTAAAATAGTGACTGATTTCACTTTAATCTTTATAAGAAAGATTAAAAGCCACAAATGCAATAGTAAGAAATAAAACAACCACTTGATGATATGAAAAGACTAGTCCATTACAACCAATCAGGAATTATTCCAGGATTATTAATATGGGTTCAACATCAAAATACCCACAACTTGGGCTGGGATTGTGGCTCAGTGGTAGAGCACTCACCTTGCATGGGTGGGACCCAAGTTCCATTCTCAGCACCACATAAAAATAAAGGCATTGTGTTGTGTCCATCTACAAAAAAGATATTCTCTCTCTCTCTCTCTCAAAAAAAAAAAAAATACCCACAACTTAATTTAGAATTCCAACTAATCAGAAAAAAAGAAAAAGAAAATCAATATCCTCAGAAAGAACCAGTCCTGCTAACATCTTGATCCTGGACTTCTCACCTCCAGGGCTGAGACAATAAATTCCTGAGTCGGGATCACAGTAGCCCTCGGAAACTAAGGCAATTAGATGATAGATGGTTGTAGGTCTGGATAGATGGACATATATGTAATAAAACAAGTACAGTAAGATGTTAATGCCAGGTGGATTAGAGACTCTGGGTTTACAGGTGTTTGCTGGAACATTTTCTCAACATTGCTGTATGTTTGAAATTTTTTAAAAATCAGGAGGAAAATAGAGCATTACAAAATGTTCCTTTAGAACTCAGAAAAGTCAACTCTGATACACATAGTTGCTCCATTCGTAGAAATCCCAAGACTAATTAATTCCACCAAAACAGAGAAAATAGCTTCAGATGAGCAACTGGCACAGTAGCAATGGCACTTAAAACACACACACACACACACACACACACACACACACACACACAACTCTACAGGTTGACTCAGAAATTCAATTTTGAATGCCCTATCTTACAAAAACAAAAATATCAATGTATAAATATATATTTGCTGATTTTCTATTGTTTGTGAGACAAAAACCCTGGAAACCACTTGACTGTTCATGAATGGGAAAAAGAGTCGACTAAATGATGTTTCATTTCTGAAATACTTCATTGTTGTTATTTGAATAAATTCAATCTATATTGTTTGATTCACAGTCTTAGCCATTGTCCCATGCTGTGCTTCAACAAAATCTATATCACAGAGTATTTTTATTTTGTAATAGTATAATAAAGGACTAGAAAAGACACAGCTTTAAAAGATGAAAGAAACAGCTCCTTCCTCTGTATTCTCCAGGCTCGTTCCTGTGCCCCAGCTTTAGGAGAAGGAGGTGGGCACCCAGGCCTAGCCTGAAGTGCTTGCCCTGAGGTCAGACGGCAGAAGCAAGGAAGGGCTAGAGTAAAGCCAGAAGGCAAGCGGAGGGAATAAATGTTGGTTGGTTCCCCAACAGCTGAATGGAGTTGGGATGGAGACAGAACTGGGGTTTAGGACTGGTGATGAAACTTGGATTTATTCGGAAAACCCAGGTCTTAGAGGGCCTCAGGCCAAGGAGTATCAGGTAGACTAGGAAGACTCTTGAGTCAGAACAACTGGATTTGGACATTCTGGCCACTCTACCCTCTGTGAAGCTAAACAGATGCCTCACTTTGTCTTTTATAAAATAGGAAGAATAATAAACCTCTGAGGTGTGACAAGAAGAGTAAATGTGGTGTATATTTATAAATGTGACACTATTAGTATCATTGTGTAAGTACCCATTCATAGCACGAACTCAGCAATGGAGACAACCAGCATTATTAGTACCTCTGTGTGTTTACCCATTCACAACAATGGTGGCTGTCATCATGAGTATCATGGGGATCTCTTAGCCAACCCTGGAGATAAAAGAGGGAGAAATTTTCTTCTGCCCTCTTGGCTCCCTGTTCCACAAGCCCAGAACCTCCTTCTGTTTCTTCTTCTTTTATTATCTTTGCATGCAGCTCAAGAATCCAGTCTTGGGGCTGGGGATGTGGCTCAACTGGTAGCGCGCTCGCCTGGAGTGCGTGCGGCCCGGGTTCGATCCCCAGCACCACATACCAACAAGGATGTTGTGTCCGCCGAGAACTAAAAAATAAAAATATAAAAAAAAAAAAAAAAAAAGAATCCAGTCTTTAAACAGCTCACAAAGCAGGAAACCCATCACAACAGTGTCCTGGGAATAAAAGGCCTTGATTCATTTATGCAAATGGTTCATGTGTGCATTGTACCAGTGAAGATGTCAGGATTTGCATACCAAGTTTAAATACCTGACTCAGGCCTAGGTTTTGATTTTCATGGCAAAGGGAGGGAAAGAAAAAATCAGAGACAGAGATACAGAAGAACAAAGACAGAAGGAGGGAGAGAAGGCTGGCTTGTTTTATAGGAGCAGTGTGAAGAGGAGGCAGTATCACGAAGTTCACATATGTTATTTATGAAAATCAGAAAGCAATCACCTTCATATTCATGTAGATCAGTTCTGGGAGTATCTAGATAGAATCATCTGCTCTGGTAACTGTATGGCTGATAAGCTATCTGACTCTATCATATAGTCTGAATCTAGTTGGGTAAGTTAGGCAGTAGGAGATACATAGGTGGATCATAAAATTGTAGAGCCTGTGAATCAGGGAGCTTCTTTTTTTTCATCCCCTTATTTACAGAATGTGCTCCTCCTACCTCCCAGACAGAAGGAAACCTTCCTCCTTTTTTTTTTTCTTTATTAGTGTGTTATAGTTACACCTAATAATTGGGTTCATTTTGGCAACATCATACATTCATGGAATTTAATTTATTCCATTTCAGTCCCCATGGGAAACCTCCTCTTTTAAAAGATCCTGTAAACCCCTCTGATACTGCTTGCCACCCTATCTCTTTCGAAAGAATAGAGGCCAGGCTCAGTGGCACACACCTGTAATTCCAGCGGCTCAGGAGGCTGAAGCAGGAGGATTGTGAGTTCCAAGCCAGCCTCAGCAATTTAGTGAGGCACTAAGCAACTCAGTGAGACCCACGGATGTGCCTCAGTGGTTAAGTGCCTCTGAATTCAATCCCCAGTACCCCCAAAAAAGAGAATAGAAATCTCCCAACATTTTTGCTCAGAATTCGCAGTCCTGGGGCTGGGGATGTGGCTCAAGTGGTAGCGCGCTCGCCTGGCATGCGTGCAGCCCGGGTTCGATCCTCAGCACCACATACTAACAAAGATGTTGTGTCCGCCGAAAACGAGAAAATAAATATTAAAAAAAAAAAAAAAAGAATTCGCAGTCCTTGTGGTTGGGAGACTCTTACCGTAAATTTCCCTGGCAATTTTACTATAGTGTTGAGCTCTCTCTCTCCTTGATAGAAGTGAAAAATGGAAAAGTCCCCCTTCTCTGAATAAACTGCTGCTCACAGAACTACAGGATGTCTTTCTTTCCATCATCCATGAAAAATGTTCCAACCCCAAGAGGGCCTTACAACTCTTCCTTTATCATGAACAAGTGGCTTCATCCTGTCCCCACGTCCTCCACTACCCTACAGTCTCACTAACACTGCAGAGACAGGGACAGGGTGTGACAGACAGCTTCTGTGCAGGACTAGAGTTGGTGCGGTGTCTTTTGTCAGCTGGAGCTATGAGCACTGACTCTTGTTCTGACAGCCACGTCAGCCCTGGTCCTTGAGATTAATAGGAGTCTTTTATCTCAACTGGTATCCGAACACCCCACCTTTTCTTTAGAGCCCTATAATCTCATCACCTGTCTATCTTCAAGTCTGTAACCACAGGGGCCCTGGTGGAGGGAGGTCATTGAAAACACCCTTGTCCTAGAAGGCTGATCAGATCCTTTCTGCTTAGTCACTTCCTTTCCATCACCTGAGACTGGAAGCTGAAGTTAGTTTGGTTTTATCTCCTTTGGCAAAATTCTAACTCCATGGCTCTTGCTTCAAAGCTGCTGCCCTGGGTTGGCCTTCCCATTATGTCTATTGCATAACAAGTGCCTTTGTTCCTGGCTGAGTGTCGACATTACTCAAATGTGACAATGCTCCTTTTGTTCTTCTGCTCCTCAGCCTTTCCACACCATACCACCTTGAAAACCAAATCAGCGGGAGCCCACTGGAAATTGATGTGTGACACCTGAGAAGTTCACTCTGGATGCTAAAGAGATGCCCCTGATTAGCACCTTCTCTTGAAGTTCTCACAATTGCTTGGAAGCCCTGTTGCTTTGTCAGCCATACAATTAATGAGCTATATGAAGCCTCACCCACCCTAGCCAATTGCATGATCATTTTTGGACTCATGTAAGTTTCCCTGAAATTATAAATTCAATTGATTCCCAAGAAAGACAGTGGCCTAAGGGTCCCTCTTCCAGCTTCCAGGCATCCAAACCACCTTCCTGCTGTCTAAGACAAAGGAGTGTCTACCATCCCCTTCAGTCCTCATAAGAGCGCCAGTAAAGGAGGTATGCTAGTCCCATTTCACAGATGAAAAAGGAGGTTGGGTGAGGATACAAGGTGAGTGAGTGGTGGCATGGCCCTGGCTAGGAACTCCGATGGAGGTCTCATTTTACCACTGGCCCTACAAACTTAGAGAAAACAGTTCAAAATCACCATCCTCTCTCCTGCTTCTCAGTTACCCTTGTCCAAGAGAAATAAGGATAGAAAGGGGGTTGTTGGTCCCAGAGGTAACTGAGTCCTAAGTCTGAACTTGGAAGCAGGGCTCCTAGGAGAATGGGGCAGCAAGTGAGCACGGTGCTGGGTCCAGAGCACAGTCCCTATGAACCAGGGCTTTTCTCTGAATCCCCAAGTGTGGAAGAAGGAGAATGGAAGCACTTGTGAAATGCAGATTCACAGATCTCCAGTCTAGGCTGCAGCTCCCCAGTTGAGGTCTTCCAGAGAAGCATCCAGGCTGAGGAGCCTGGATATGTGGGTGGAAGGTTCCAGTGCTCCCTTGCTGAGGTTTCCTACTGCCCCCATCTTATCTGCCTCTGTCTATGTGAAGAAGCTCCTTGAATTTGGTTGGGAGCCAGCACCTCTCTGTGAAATATAAAACACGAGGTAATTTCTCCCATTTAAACCTCAACTCCCAGTCATCACTGCAGTGTGTGGAACATGTAGATAGGGGATGGCTAGGCTGGGAGGGTTTCTCTTGCCTTTATTGTGTTCTATTGGCAACAGAACTGCTGCCCCAGCCAGGTGCTCTCCATGCATTTGGAGAAATGCATAGAAGTCAGTGCTTCCAGCCCTCACCTTCCCCTTCCTCCCACCACAAAGCTGGCCTGGTCCATTGGTCACTCACCAGGTCTCCCAGGATTTGAGTAAGTGAAGGCAAGGGTGGAGAGGAGGTTGATACAGGCCATGAGATGAGAGAGGAGAGGTGGATACCAGGGTATGAGGGATGAGAGGGGAAGCCAAGAAGGAGGAAGAGGGAGGAAGAGGGAGGAAAGAGTGGAGGAGGCAAGAAGGGAAATGGAAAAAAGAACCAGAGCAGAAAAATGTTAAATCAGGAAGGGATAGGAAGGCAGATAAGGCCAGGGAAATAAATAACAAGTGCGCTCTTTGTCAACCTCATTTGTTTCAGGGCCAGGCTACGTGGATTTCCACCCCTGATGCTTGCTCAGGACTGGTTGAAGCTGACAGTGGTTTTCCTGGGGGTCACCCCGGCTTAGCAGCAGAAACTAGAAGCTGTTGTAATAGTAGTGGTAATATTAATAAATAAAGCAGACTAGTGGCAAGGGTAATTAGGTTGAAAGAAAAGCTTGCTGCCATGAGAGAGAGGCTATTCCACTATTTGACTCCAATTGGTATGTAGTAGAGTGATTTTAAATGTCTTAGAAATGTCCTGTTTTAAAATGGAGGAAACTTGGGCTTCTCAGGCACTGTTCAACCCTCGCATTTTACAGAGAAGGCACAGAGAAATTAAATTATTTTCTCAACCACACTCAGCAAGTTAATAACAGAATCTGACCCAAGGGAATCTTGATTTCCAATTTGAGAGGCAACTTTATAGAGCTGAGAGTCTGGGAGCTTTGTCGATAAATAGCTCTGAGTTCCAATCCCAGCTCTGCCCCTCTGGCCCAGTGGGAGAGTCTTGCTCTTTTAGAGTTTCCTCTGTGGGAACCGTTTAGAGAAATGTTGCAATGAAAGAATGGATGTTTTAATATCAGCCTTGTGTAAAAACAACAACAACAACAAAAATGTACTCCTTTCTGCATAGCAGGATTTAGTCACAGGCTCCGGTCTTGGCAGAGGGGCACACTGAAGACAAGAACTTTTGTATTAACCCAAGATCCCAAGAAGCCACAGGTAAGAGGCATCCTGGGTCTCACAGGGAAAGCAAAATCTCTATGAAGTATTTCACCTCACACGACTGGGACTGGAGGGTTTTGCCCCAGTTATGTGGAGCTGTTCTGGTGTCTTCCCTTTCCTATCCTGCCCCAAGTTCCCTCTCTTTTCTTCCCTATCCATTTACCCCAAAGTAGAAATCAGCACTGTCCAACATAAAATAACATTATGTTATTAAATAGTGTGGCTTTTAAAATTTAAACCCATTGAAAAAAGTAAAATTTAAAATTCATTTCCCTGTACTAATCATACTTCAAGCATGACGTGTAGCCAGTGGCTACCATGTAGGACATTTCCATCATTGCAGTAAATAATACAGTAATCTCAGCTTATCTTTGGTTTTGTTTTCCATTATCCATTTTCTGTTACCTGGGGTCAGCCTGAGCTATTAAATGGAAATTTTCAGAAATAAACAATTCATAAATTTTAAATTGCATGCTGGTCTAAGTAGTCTGATGAAATCCCATGCCATCCCACTCTGTCCTGGTCAGGACATGAACCATCTCTCTGTCCAGTATATCCATGCTGTGTGCTCTACCTGCCCACTCATCACTCAGTAGTTATTTGGGTTATCAGATTGACTGTCACAGACAGTACCATAGTGCTTACTTTCAAGGACACATTATTTTGCTTAATAATGGCCCCAATGCCCAAGAGCAGGGATTCTGGCAATTCAGATATGCCAAAGAGAAGCCATAATATACTTCCTTTAAGAGGAAAGGAGAAAGTTAACCATAGAATGTATATATAAGAAAAAAACACAACATACATAGGTTTTGGTACTATCTGTAATTTTAGGCATCCACTGGATGCCTTGGAATACATCCCATACGGATGGGGGTGGGCTACCATATTGGACATGTTTAGGACCCCTTGCTGTTCTTAGCAAGCATGTATGTCTTACTGTACCACCCAAAATGGCTGCAGGCCATGTTATTGGCTGGTTCACAGATCCCTGGGCTTGGGGATAGCAGTGTTTTACATCCCTGCCTTGCTGCCCACTGACTGGCTTCCAGCTACTTGGACTGAGCAGCTACTGGTTCCTCGGACTCTGCAGGCTGCAGACAGCCACTGTGATTACTATCCAGCTTCTGACTGTATTAGCCAATCTAATGAAACACCTTTTTATACTTATACAAGTGGAGAGATATAACCTCTTGGTTCTGTTTTTTCTAGAGAAACCTGTCTAATACACTAGCCTTCTTCGGGTATTCAAGATGGACAGGCAAGATGGAGAAAACTGGCCCTAGGGAGAGTTCAGAGGATACAGGTCTGAGTGCTGTCCAGAGAAGGAAGGCTTTCAAGTTGGTTGGACCACAAACTCCAACTTGAAATGTCCTTGCCCACTAACAACATGAAATTTGTTTTGAAGCAAGGTGCTCCTATAATCATGGAGATGCCACCACTCCTAGGAGAAATGACCACAAGATGAGCAGAGGGAGAGATTACATTCCACTGTTTTTACTCTTTTGTCAACATTTTTTGCCTATGTTTTTCTCAACATCTTTTGAGCACCTACCATGTGTCAAACACTTTGCCAGACACTAGAATGAAACAAAATGAAAAAGGCCTGGTGCCAACCTTCAGGGAGCACACAGTCTTGGACAGGGCACAGACTCAGTCTCAGTTTCTTTATCTAATAAAATGAGGCACATAGTGAAGGAAAAATCTCTGAGGTCCCAAAAGGCCCCCGTATCATATGGTTCTGTGACACTGAGGAGGGTTAAAATGGAAAGATGTTCTTGGCCTCCTAAACTGACTTTCTAAGTGGCTGGTAAATAATGAATACACATATTTGGTGTTGTGAGGCTGACCCAGCTGTTCACTTTTTTAAATCAGAATAAATCCAGATTGTGCATTCACTATCAGGAATCTGACTCTGATCAGGGTATGTTTTTTTTGAGTCTGGGGCAACATGTGGTAAGACCCTAGTCCAATCCCTTTAGGGGTCCCTAACCCCACCTGCCTTATCTTGGGAACAATACTATGTGAGAGCCTGCACTGTCAGGCATTGCTGGGCATCCCAAGCAGGAGCTGCTTGTTGGTTGACATTGTCATGATGGTTGCTCAAAGCCCAAGTTTCAGCAGTTTGCTCCTCACCACTGGTCTGCAGACATAGCCCTTTATCAGGAAAGTCTTACCAGATCAGGGCTTCCTGAAGCAGGAAAAAGCCTTTTCACATCTGAGGGAGAAGTCTGATGACACTCATGTTCTATCTGCATGGTACCAATTCCCTTCTATTTTATCATTCAACTTCCAAAAACTTCAAAAGGAGGTCTATGCTATAATGGGGAAGGCAGGAATCTTAGAATTAAGAAAAGCCTGGATTCAAGTCCTGGCTACTTATAATTAGGCTAAGCCATATGAAGTTAATTTGAATTTTTCCATTTTCTATCTTCAAAAGGAGTAATTTCATATCGTGTCAACTAATATAACTCTAGATAAACTTATACTCTGTATGTCTCAGTTTATTCATCTGTAAAATAGGGATTAAAGTTATGTATCTGGAATGATTATTATTTTGTTCAAATAAGATTAATATGTCCAGATAGTACCTGGATATACCCTTTTCTTGTAAAAATTGAATACTCAGCAACTAAATGTTGGGCCATTGGCTCAAAAATGCCAGCCACCATTACTATTATAAGTGGTTTGATAGGAACCTGCTGAAGAGCCCAAGTCACCACAACAGAGAGGTAGGAACCCATGTGGTGGAGAATCTGGGTGACAGACCCAGGGGCCCAGAGGTCTGCCCTCCTGCTTGTGGTGCTGGAGCATCATGCCCTTTTAAGACCCCAGGCTCTTTCTCTGCTGCAGAGGGGATGGCCACTCTTACTACAAAATTTATTTTGAGAATCAAAAGATTACGTTTGTAGGGCTTGTTGTAGTTCAGTGGTAGAGCACTTGCCTAGCATGTGTGAGGCACAGGGTTCTATCCTCAGTACCACATAAAAATAAATAAAATAAAAGTATCTACAACTAAAACAAAAATTACTTTAAAAAAAGAGTACGTTTGTAAAGCACTGGCAGAGTGTTTCTTCAATGGCCTAGGTCACAGGGGACATGGGGTAGGAGTTCAGTAGGGAGCAGGGGAGCGGCTCAGAGAGGACAGGGCTGTGGGGCGGGATTGGAAATGCTTCCCTACACACACACTGGAATATCGCCTTAGGGAGAGTTTTCCTCCTTTCAGGATCCTAAGGGAAAGATCTCCTCCCACTGAAAATGGTACTGGAAAGTGAGAGAAAGAGGGTAAGCCACACAAAAACCCCGTAGCCATCAGCAACCAGATGCCGGATGCAGCTAAGGCCCAGCATCTTAATTGGGGATTAGAGGCTGAACTGTACCGACACGCTGCCTCGGTAGCCTCATTAAAAGCTGGAAAATTCTCCATGTAGGTGCAGTGACCTTTTGTGAAGTGACCTGGAGGCTGGCTGAGCTCCAGGGGGCATCCTACCCTGGTCAGACAATATGCTAACCTGCCCCTTTCCACCCAACCAAACTTGAGTTCTCCCCTCCTTTCTCCACCCTCCTGCCCTGAATGATAGAAATCAGTGGTAGATTGATAAACAACTCATGTCTATTTGTTTAGGTCCATGTGATGGTGCGTCAGCCATCCAGGGGGCTTCATATTCTTCTGCTCACGTACACTTGATCTGAACTTGCATCACTAGGTTTTATAAAACCTTTTTTAAAACTCAAAACCTATACTGGGTGTAGTGGTGTTGCCTATAATCTCAGCTACTTGGGAGGCTGAGGCAGGAAGATTTCAAGTTGGAGGCCAATCTTAACAACTTAGACCCTCTTAAAAATTAAAAATAAAAAAGCTAGGGGTACAGCTCAGTGGTAGAGCACCTCTGGGTTCAATATCCAATACCCAAAAAATAAACCAAAAAACTAAAGGTTTCTCTTTAAAATGCAAGTGACAGTGACCTCTCAGCTCTTCTTCACCAGGTACAGGTAACCCATGGTTTCCAGTAACCTATGGTCTCCTTTGATGCTTGTAATGACCCCATAGATGAGGGATCAGAGATACTCCTTAGAGTTTACAGAGGCAGAAACAGGGGCTACTGGTGGGGAAGTTCCAGGGTCAAGATCTGAGTCTAGCTAGGTCTTCTGATGCTACTTCTTTGAAGCCCTTCAAGGAAGGACAGCTGGTCTTCCCCTGCTGGGCCTAGCCATCACAGGAGCTAGATGAGATGACCTTCAATAGACCCTACTGACTAGATGTCCAGTGGCCTTCACCTCTGACCAAATAGCATTTCCTCTGGTCCTCCTGGTTCTGAGAGAAGACCCACAAACAATCATGGATTAAGATATACTTTGCTGAGGGTATCATGGAAGCCACAAAGAAGGGTGATTTCTGTTCTAGTTTATGGAACAAATAACCTAAATAAGGAACCAAGGCACACCTTTTAAAGGTGGGTGGTGACTTCACTTTCAAAGGCACCTTATTACTTGGTATTATAAGCTCCTCTGCATTTGTCTATATAAAAATCATTTAGCCTAAAACTTGGCCTGGAAGTCATAAATGTAGAGCTATTGTTTTATCAGTATTTAGAGTGTTTTTGTGGATCACAAGCTACTTGAGGATGAAGTTGTGTTTTATTTATCTTTCATCCTCTGCACCTGGTCTTGTATGTTTTGAAGGGAATACAGAATAAATATTTGTAAATGTTGAATGGATGAAGTTCATTGCAACTTTACAAAGTCTGTGGAGGGATTTCTTTCCTTTAAAGACAAGGAATCTGAGACTAACAGGGAAAGTGACACACAGTGACAGAGCTGGAGTTAGAAGACCTCGGATGCCAAGGGTGAAAGGGAGGCATGGGAATTCTGCACTGGGGTGGTCAGGAAGAACTGTCACTTGTATGGGCTCTTTTGCAATGAGTGAGCCTCAGAAAGGCATAAAAGAAAGAGGAATCAATGACGTGGATATTTCAGTCAGCTTTTTAGTTGCTGTGACCAAAAGACCCAACAAGAACAATTTTAGAGGAGGAAAAGTTTATCTGATACTCGGGGTTTCAGAAGTCTCAGTCCATAGATGGCCGACTCCATTCCTCAGGGCCCTAGGTAAGGCAGGACATCATGGTGGAAGAATGTGGTGGAGAAAAGCATCTGGGAATATGGCACCAGGAAGGAAAGAGATTAATCTTAGATCATAAAATATATACCCAAAAGGCACACCCTCAGTGACCCACCTCCTCCAGCCATCTCCGCCTGCCTTCATTTACCACTCTCACTCCCTCAGTCAACCTCTATCTGTGAATTAATGCACTGATTTGGTTAAATCTCTTATAACATGATCAGTTCACCTCTAAGCCTTCTTGCGTTGTCTCACACATGAGCTTTTGGGGGACACCTCATATCTCTAAAGCATAACAGGGGACTACATGAATGAACTACTGGAGGAAGCAAGAGAATGTTATAGGGAGAGAGGGTTAGGGGACAGTGTCCAATCCCACAAGGACCAGGCCTGGGAAAATCTTGAATGTCAGAGAGAAGGTTGAGGTTTCATCCTGAAGTCCGTTAGTTCTGGGGACCACTTGAACCACTTTTCGCCTAAGAACAAGAACTGAGGGGCTCTGTCATCCACTATGGGACTCCAAGGTACCATGGAGTACTAGGTCTTAAAAGGGCAGGGGCACTTCCACCCAGGGCAGGACAGGGCCATATGCTAGACAGCATGGTTCATTCATTAACAATCTGCCTCAGCCTCTAATGAGAAAGATTGGAGCCCACAAGATGCATGTTTATTACTGAAGGTGTCATGTTAATTAAGGACTCTGAAAAGGAAGGGGGAATCCATGTGCTCAAGCTGGGAAGCAGAGGACTGACATCCATTGGAAGAGGTGGCCTCATTAAGGTACACACTACTTCCACCCTGGCCTTCACTGTACACAGCCCCTGGGCACAACTCTGCATTCCTTCATTCACTCTGCAAAACTTTCTTAAATGCTGATTGTATACAAGGCACCTATTTTAAGGCCTACGTTTGTGCCCTGGAGTACCTCAGAATCTGGTGACTGTCAAAGAACAGTTGTACAATCAGATTTTTGGAATAAAATCTTCTGGGAGAGACTTACCAAAGCTTGAATTCCTAACCTATTGCAGGGGTTGAGCCAATGGACAGGGGTTATCTGGAGCACATTGTAAATCATGTGAGGAGCCAGTTCCTTGGCTGTCAGGTACCGGGAGCCACAGAAAGGGTACAGAGGGGCGTCACATGCTTGGACCTCCTCTTTATCACTGCTAGACACCCAGCATCCCTGTCTCCTATGGAGTCCTTGCACTTTTCTCCTTCAGCCTTGTCTGCCCTGGACTCCATCTTTTCAGGGACAATGGGTGCTAGAGTGCTGCCCAAGGGGCTTCTGGATTTTTGTGTCCAGCAGCTGGGCAAATGTTTGAGGGCAGGATAACCACAGATGGGACTCATATACTACAGACAAAGGGTTCATTTTTTCTCCTCTACCTGGCCTCCCAGAGCTGCTGAGGGTATAATATAGAGGGCAGCTATGCCGTACCAAAGGTGGACACAGGACCTTAGAATCACAGTGTGGAGCTGCAGCTTTCTAGAGACAATCTGGTAAGGGAGAGCAGAACAGCTCTCAGCAATTCTCTGAAAGATCCCAGGTCCACCAGCACAGGACGCTTTGGATTTACTACTCAGTCCCTGACAAGCTCTCCTCTCTTCCTGATCCTTTTCTCCACTTTGCCCTTCCTCCCACTATTTTTTTGTTTCCACCACCCATCCACCTGGGCCATGTAACTCGTCACTGCTCTCAGATCCTTGTGAAAAGATCCCCCATCGTAGAAGAGAGAGAAGTATTAAGGAAGAAAAAAGCTAGGACCAGGAATCAGAAAGCAGATCCCTCAGATTCAGCCCAGTGTTGAGTGCAAAGCCTGGTGAATTTTGAAAGAAATAGATGAACACTGGGTCTCAGCTCAGTCACTTCCTTGCTCTATGACTTTGGTGATGTCACATCACCATCTGAGTCTTTCTGAGTCTTTCTGCATCTGTGAAATACTGATTACCAAGTGTCCTTCACAGACATGCCAAGATGATTTAATGTTGCTATGAGTCGACAGTGCCTGACACTCAGGAAATGTCAGGAGATTCTTGATAAAATACAGTTCTGAGACCTGTACGTTCTCATGGAAGGACTATATCCAAAGCAGGGAGAAAGATCTTTCACAGGTATGACTTCCCCCTATATGTTTGTTTGTTTTTATTGCTGGGGATTGAACCCAGGGCCTTGTGCTTACGAGACAAGTACTCTACCAACTGAGCTATACCCCCAGCCCTCCACTATATTGATTTCTAAGACACTGATTTCCACTGCAGCTGAAACTTAAGGAAGCTAAGTAAAATGACAAAGGTCACACCAGTGGGTCTCAAACCTAGGTCTCTGTCACTGCATCGTTCAGTGACATTCAGCAAGTGTTCATTGTGTCCCCACTAGGTGCCAGACACACCCATCATTCTCTCCTTTATACCCAGCTGCGTACAGAACAGAAGCTCCCACATACCCATGTGGAAGACCAGCGTATTCACCCTCCTCACCTCAAACCTAATGGAAAGAGCTTTTCTTGGTGACATGTATACAGCCATGGGAGTAGGAAGTGGTAGATGTGAACTTCGGGGGGTCTCTTTCTGATTTCTGATCCTGACTTCTTCTTCCCTAACTAGTACTGCTCCCTCCCTAATGGAGGTCAGAGCTGTTTCCCAAGACTGCAAGAACAGGTGGATGAGTGGTAGAAACAAAAGGAGGGAGGGCTGAGAGGAGAAGGACAGAGAGAAGAAGGATGTTTAGGTTCATTTTGTCCCCCAGGCAGGAGAAATATCCATCAGAGCCCTCCAGAAATATTCTGGAAGGTCTTAGTAAGGCTGGAGAAACTCAGGTATGAAGTGAGGCTCCTCCAGATGGGTCTCCCAGGGCCAGCCCCAAGGTCTCCTGTCTGCTCTTGGGTACGGATGTAGAGTGACTTCCTGCATTCCTATTGATCGTTGACTCCTCAAGGATTGAGTGGTTATGTGTGAGGCTGGGGAGGAAGGCTTGGAAAGAGTTATATCTCCAAATCCCATTCTGAATTGCAGCCCTCAGGGCAAACTGTGTGTGTGTGTGTGTGTGTGTGTGTGTGTATACACCTGTGCGTGCGCGCCTGTTCATACATGCATGCATGTTAGGGTTCTCCAGAGAAACAGAAACAATCGGATGTATATATAAGGAGGTTTAGTATAAGGAATTTATTTATGATTGTGGAAGCTGTCTAAAATGTGCAGGGTGGGCTGGTGGACTAGTAACGCAGAGGGGCTGATATTCCCATTTGAATCCAAAAGCTGTTTGCTGAAGAACCAGAAAGAGCCTCTGTTGCCAATGAAGTCTGATATCAGCTTGCTGGAGAATTCTCTCTCTTGCTCAGGGAAGATTGGTCTTTCTTTTCTAGCCAGGCCTTCACTGATTAGATGAGGCCTACCCACATTATGAAGGACAATCTACTTCAATTGAATTTTTCCAGGGAACATGTAATCTCGTCCAAAGACACTCAAAGAAACACCCAGAAAAATATTTAACTGAACTCCTGGACCTCCCGTGGCCCAGTCACCTTGACACATTTACCATGACAATGTGCGTGTAATGGTGTTTGGTGGAGGGGTTGAAGGCATGGTATCTCCCACGCCCAAGCCAAGAGAAAAACAAATCTCATCCAAATGTCCTCTCCGAAAGTATGTGGGGCACATGCTCAGGCCTGAACATGAGGGAGTTTCCGAATCAGTATAGACTAGCAAATATTTTCATGAAGAGGGAGTCCCTGGATATGGAAGTCTGCTGTTATTCTATGTTCTGGTCTGAGAATCAGGGAGTGAATATGGCCAGATACTGGTCACGGGGAGCCACGCGCTCTTTCAGCACTGGCCCATGAATCAAGTACTTGCTCCTCGAACCCACACTGACTGCCCTTTTTCGTGCATTGAATGACACATCACATCCTGAAAGGCTCCCATAATCCTGCTGCTCAAATCTCAAAGCTGTCAGTAAAATCAGGCAAGTGCTAAGTGGAGAGTCACAAAGATCCAGCATCAGGCTGAGACAGGGATCAAGGGGCCAGCTGCACCACCTGTCCTGAGAAGCAAGTGGTATATGTTTATCAAACCAGGAAGCATCGCAGAGAACAGAGCTCTGAGCCAACCCCAGCATTCTCAGAACAGGCACTCCTAATTACCAAGCCATCTGGCCTCACACCTGACGCTCTTTTCTTTTACTTAAACTGTACCTCTTTTGGTGGAATTCAGTCCCATTCCCTTTGTCCAATGTCTGTAGAAATCCAAAATGGCCAGTGTCCCTCTGCTCACAAAGGCCACCACCTTTCTGTCTCCTGGCTAGCTCACTGTCCCTAGGGTCTCTCTGCAGAGCCATGTCGACTGTATTTCTACAGCCTGAGTTAGTCTTCCCATATGGCCAAATCAGGGTCCCTTCTCAGATCTTCTTTCTCAAACTGTTTAATCTTTGGTGTCCTTTATTCTGCTGTGTGACTTTTGGAATCATTTTGTCAAATTTCTCTGTTATCCCACTGGAATTCTGATTGAAATTGCACCAAACGTGAAGATTAATTGGGAAGACATGTAGCTCTACAGTGATGAACCTTCACATTCATAAATATATTACATCTTCCTATTTGTTTGATTTAATGTGATTTTCTCCAACAAGGTCTCATACTCTTGTGGTTAGGTTTATTGGTTTGAGTTCCCCCAGAAGCAACCTCTGAGCCAAGAGCTTAAGTGCAAATGGTTTATGGAGAAATATGGGGAGGAGTAATAGAGAGGAGGAAGGCAGATAATAAACTGTGCATTAATAAACCTGCTTCCCTATGGGTGAGTGGAACACAGTCCTCCTGAAAAATTGTGCAATATACATATGTCAGAATTATACCAGGCATGGGCCAGGGAGCTGAGGTGGTTATACCCCTACCTTCATCACTCATTAGTTAAAGGCTGCCGCAGGCAAGATGTTAATTCTGCCTCCTCTGTCCAAGATATGTAAGCAAACAGGTTTCTATGGCCTTGCCACAAAAATTCAAGAGTTGATGTCACACACACACACAAAAAAAAAAAATGGTGAGGACAGCCAAGAGGACATGAGCCCAGCATCCACTGCTTCTGTTGGGCAGCTTATAGGAGAGATTCTCTTTCTCTAGAAGGAAAACTGAGACAACAAGTGGAAATCACAGGCAGCTCAATAGCGGTTAAAGCTTGCTGTGTACTGAAGCTTTTGCCTGAGGGTGTGAAGCTGCCACACTGGCAGAAGTGGGGTGGATGTGACAAGGATGGATAGCAGGGGTTCCGTCCTCAGCAAGAAATTTGAACTGGAGCTGCAGTTCTCCCCTAGCTCCTTTGCCCCATGGCTGAGATAATTCTGAGATCTGTCTATGGCACGGTTTTCCAGAGGATTAAGCTCTGGTCACCCACAATGAAGCAGATCTGTTAAAGTGCAATTTAGTGCCCATCTTCCTTCACTACATTACTCTTTCCCGCATTTCTCGTACCTCTCCACAAACCGTGTGTACGAAAACCCTTGGCACAGAGGTCCCCATGGCAGATGCACTAACCTGAGACCTTCACACCTGTACAACTCCCAGCTCTTTCTCTTTCACCCAAGAAGGCTATCAGCATGCAATTAAGTTATAAACTGTAACATAAGATCCACTGTAATATTTTGATGCAATAAATTATTTACAGTTTTTATTACTTGATTATTTGTTCCCAGCTGTATACAATATACACTCTAACTTCCAGCAACATATCAGCTGACCCAACCACCTCCCAGTTGGAAACTTCAGGGCCAGATGTCCTCTGTGGGTCTGTCCAAATCACCGACTCCAGCAGGTGGACAGGCCAGAGTGCGGTGTATAGGACCTGGCTCCCTGCAGGCTCCTCTTCATCTCTTGGCAAATCGCTGGGCATGTTCAGCAATTTCATATTCATTCATTTGAAGTAAACATCACAATTAATTATTTGAGCCTGAATAACCAGGGTTTAGAACACAGCAGGCTCCTAGAGGGGATCATGGCTGGACAGCACCAGATGGATCCCTATATAGAAACACTTTCAGAACATGACTTCAAAGCAGGGTGATTTCTCTTTGGGACTGAATGAAGAAACCAGGAGGTGAATCAACTTCCTGTAAGGAGTAGGAAAAACAGGCACTCTTGACCCAGTGTATTCCATTCAATTGGTTGTCTCTATTCTGTCAATGAACTCTGGAGCTGTCACAGCCACTGATGCTTCTCCTTCCTAGCTCCTTCACTCTATGCTGTGTGTTGGGAGGCTGGGGAATAATCAGCCAAGGGACAGCCTGATGGGAAGAGTCAACCCACCACCACCATCCACTGATGGGCAGAGAGGAAAAGATAGACCTTAGCTAGCCTGCCTGGAGACACTTCTGATCCATAATCATGTGGAGTCTATTGCTGATTTTAAAAGATTTTCACACCACAATGGATGATTTTGCAAAGTAGGAATGCCCCAGGGGTCAGAATAGGCGGGTGACAGGAGTGCTGGAGCTGACCTTACCTTATTCCCCAAATTTTAGGAGATAAACCTCTTTATTCTGAGATTCATTTCAGGACAGAGATGCCATGTTTAATTCCATCAATGAATACTGAGCTGCTGTTATGCAGAAGTAGCCATTGTCCAGGGTATGCAGATGAGCCACCTTCAAAGATGTGGAGGGAGAAATAGAAAAGTAAAACGTAAGTGCTGCGTGTGAGTGCAGAGACCCTCCCTCCATCTCCCTCAATTCCTCCCTCCTTCTTTCTTCCTTTATTCTTCCCTCCTTTCCTTCCTAATGTGGTACCTATAATGTCCCATCACCTTTCTAGTTGCTCAGAAAGTAAACACTATTCTTGCTCTAGTGAAGCTTGTATTCTAGTGGGGAAAGCAGACAATTAACAAACTCATATATCTAGAAAATAAATTGCTATGAAAGAAAATAGATCAGTTTGAGGGTATGAGGGTGCTATCTCACTTAGGGTGTCCAGGATGCTTCTCTAAGCAGATAACTTTTCAGCAGGGAAAGAGAGTACCAAGGCCAGGGTGGATCAAGGGCAGAGGAACAAGCACACCGGTTTTCAAAATGAAGGGATATTAAGAGATACAAAGGAAGCTCAAGTTCAGCTTATCTAATTAAACAGGTGAAGGAGGACATTAGGAAGGGTCAAGGGTTGGCTTCTGCCCAATGCTAAGAAGGAAGGTGCCTGGCTGGGGTTGGAGATGGAGCTGGCAAAAGAAGCCCACATGTAGGGAACAGCTGTGCACAGGCCCAGGGTCTAGGAGTGCAGAACACCTTCAGGGCACTACAGCTGCTCTCTTCCCAGGAGACTGTGCTGGAGGTAAAAGACTCCTAGGAAGGTTTGATGAAGAACATTCAAGAACAGTAGGCATGGCATGAAGTTAGGAGACTGGTTTGTGGAACACTCCTCTCCCCTCTAACCCTTGATTTCCCCATTCGTAAATCAGTGTGAACACTTTTGTCCCCTGTGCGCTGAACATGCTGAAAGTCATAGAGTCCTTGCCATGCACAGTGGGAATTTGAGGTCCATCAGAGGCAGAGCTGCATCTGCTTTCTGAGCTCTCACCCCAGTGGCTGGGCATCAGGGCTGAGTGCCCACTGGCACGTAGAACCATCCTCATCCTCACCTGGTCTTCCATCTCTATGAACTCTGAGACTCAGGCCCTCCTGGCATCTTGCAGGACTTCCTATGAGCCATCCCCCTGTCTCCAAACAGGGCCACCCCTTAGAGCAAATATGGCTGTGATAATCATGATATCAGCTGGAACAGTCAACTTCCATTTTTGACTCAGCAGCATGAAGCTTGCATTCCTTCCTTCTCCTCTTGTAAATCACCTCAGAGCAATGAAGCCAATAGGCAGGAGCACAAACTCCCATCTTCACACAGTAGGAGAGACCTGAAATTTGGAATAGAAAGATAAATGGAAGTGCCATCCAAATGATGAGGTTCAGGTCAGAGCACAGGGAGGAATCCCCCGCAGCAGGATTCAGAAAGGACATTCAAAATACGTCCCTGAAAGAACATAAAATCCTCCTTGAGATGTAAAACCACGATTTCGAACGGAACAGAGATATAGGGTTGTGGCAGAAGATTCCGTAGACTAAGTTCATGAAGAGAGAGAGGGTCAAGAGAGAATGTCACACAGGTGAGCCACTTGCAAGAAAGAGTATCTTTGTGACAGTGGGGAGCAAAGAGGCTTTACCTTTGGACAATCACACAACTGCCTCTATTGCCCTGCCAGAGAGAGGTGACGCCTAAGCTCATTGTCTACAAAACCCTGCAGGCTTTGTGGGAGCCTGGAACACAGCTCAGCCCTCCTCACACAGAGTCTAACTGCCAACAGCTGGTTCCGGAAAAAACTCCCTAATTCCAAAGCCAGTGTTCAAACAGGAGCCAGCACCGTGTCTAGACAAAGAAAGGAAGAAAAAAGGAAGAAACAGGGGGACCAATCGCAGCAGCAGAACAGTCAAGAGAAAAATGTTTTCACAGAGCAGAATAAATTGTGACTAAATATTTCATCATGATTTTTTAAAATGAAAGTAATGAGGCAATTATCTCAGGGAAGCAAATGCATTGAAGCAAGATATAAGAGAAATTACAATCTATTTTCTAAAGAGATAGGGGATGAAATGTGAGAATAGGCTGAGTTATAGGCTTATAGAAATAGGGATTTAAAAGTATTATATGAAGCTAGAGTTATAAAGGTAACTGTCAGAAAAATACAAACCTTCCAAATTACACTCACAAGGAAAAGGAGGAAATTTCCACATAAAGAAGTTTCTTAAAATATTAAAACAAAAAATGTGAAATAAAGCAATGACAGCACTAAGATGAAACATATTTCTCATCTAAGTTCATATTAATGAGATAAACTCACATATGAAAAGAAAACACTTCAGATGGCATCACAGAGTAAAATCAATTCTGCTGCATACAAAAGGCACACCTAAAAGGAAGGATTTGGAAAGGTTGAAAATAAAAGGACAGACAATAGGATACTAAATACAAAAGAGAGGCACAGAAGGATGGAAGAGGTCATGATCTGAATATCAGAAAGGCCACATTTAAAGGCAAAGCATTAACAGAGACAAAGAATGGCCTTTGCCATGCTCAAGGTACACTTCAGAATGAAATTTAAAAAGTTGCAACTACCCATGCACAAAGTAGCATGGCACCAATGTTGAAGATATTAATTTATATCCAATTGTTTTGTGAATAGACACACATTACATAACTGCCTAAATCCACCTGCTGTCGAGAATAAAATACCTAACCTATTCATCTACAAAGCCCCAGATCCTAACAAGAAAATATAATAAAAAACAATCAAATATCAAGCAGATTTTTTAAAATTTACAGAAGGTCATAATAACATAACTTAATAAGTACATATAGTTTATAGTTCAAACTCTGAGCCTTCAAACCAGAGAAAACTTCTTTATTTAAAATTAAACCAAAGTAAAACAGTACAAAATCCTATCTCCGATCATATTGCACTAAAACTAGAAATGAATAATTAACAAAAATCCTCACCACTGGGGAAAAATTTTTAAATCTTTTTCAAATGACTCTTAGGTCAAGAAAAGTAAATAAATAGGGATAGTAAAATAACTAGAACAGGATAATTAAGATACTATATACAAATACTGTGAGACAGAATTAAAGTAATTATCAAGAGGGAAATTTAAGATGCAGCAGGGTATGTGCCTGTGCTCCCAGCTACTGGGGAGGCTGAGGAAGGAGATTGCTTGACCCCGCAAGTTGGACCAGCCTGAACAAGATAGTGAGACCCCCATCTCAAAAAGAGAGAGAGAAAGAAAGAGAAAATAATATTTCATTACATACTACTATAGTCACAGATATATAAATTAAATGAGATAAACATTCAGTTCTAGAAGTTATAAAATAATAAAGCACCTTTAGGAAAAGATTTAACAGCAAAGAATAGAAATTCATATATTAATTTAAATAGAAAAATATGAGAATAAATCCAAGATCTGAGTTTAAGAAAATAAATAATCTAATTAATAAAAGAGAGAGAAAACAAAAATCTACAAAAAAAAAAAAAAGATGTATGGAGGGGAGAACCACAGCAAGAGGGGATATCAGTGTAAAGGTCGGGCGAATGTCGGAGGAAAAGACCACCAAGAGACTGTCTCATGCAACAGCAAAGGGTTTATTGGGGGTCCAACATTCTGGGGCTCAGAGCTCACTTCAGAGGAGCAGAGAACAAAGAGCCCCGTGAACAGCTTAAACAGAGCTTATATACATTCTTTGGAAAGGGCAGGGACTTCATATACGTCATAACAAATCATCACACACCTAGGGAAAATCAAACAACAACTCTTAACTATGATTAGTACCTTAACTGGCAGGAACAAGTAGGGTAGGGGTGATTGGTCAGCACAAAGAAGGGTATACATTCAAACTGATTGGCTTAAGCCCTGAGGTATATACGTGCTGGACTGCACGGTTTCTTTCTGGGAGGGTGGGTTATTTTTACAGAACAACCAGATAGTCAGGGGAGATTTCAACATACATTTACTGGTCTCTCTGGGAGTTGTTTTAACTGCCACAAGAATTTCAGGTTCCAAATGCAAATTAACAGAACTTAAAAACTTTACAGGTCTTGAAACAAACCTTATCCTTTACATTTCAATTTCTTTATCCTTTCATCAGAACACTCCCCGACACAACTCAGTTGTCAATACACCTGAAAATCTGAAGGGAATGAATAATTCCATAGACCATACAATTTACTAAGCTGACTGTATAAAAGGAAGAAAATCACGCAAATCAATTAATTACAAAAGGATAAACAGAAAAATCTGACAAATATCCTCTCTATAAAACTACCAGGCTCAAAATTTTTACAAACATAATTTTCTAAGCCTATTTTAAAAAGAGAAAAGAAAAATACATTTTCTATCTATAAACTTTTCTAGAGCATTGGAAAGAAGGAATTCTTCCAAATTATTTTGAATGAAATAAGCACAACACTACATCTGAAATCCAAATAGTAGGCCAGGCGTGTAACTGTGTAGCCAGTCCAGGCTGCCATAACAAGAACACCATAGACTGGGTGCCTAGCCAACAGACATCCTGCTTAAATAAGTTCTGGAGTCTGGGAAGACCAAGCACAAGATGCAGGCAAATCTGGAGCGTGGTGAGGGCTGCCTCCTGGCTTACAGATGGCCACCTTCCCTCTGTTTCCTCATGGCCCAGACATCAGGATCTCCATTATTCTCTCCTTTTATAAGGGCATTAATCCTATCAAAGGGCCTGACCTTATGACCTAATTAACCCTGATTCCCTCCCAAGGACCCTATCTTCAAATACCATGACATTGGGGGCTAAAGTTCAACATAGGAGTTTTGAGGGGACACAAACATTCAGTCCATAACAATATCATTGCAAAATCCCAAGTAACATGAGAAAGACTAGGTAAGATTTTTTTTTTCAGTAATGCAAGGAAGATTCAATATTGGGAAATTCATAAACACATTCATAATATTAATACTAAATATAAGGAGAAAATGACATGATTATCTACACAGATGTATGTTAGAATGCCAACAATCATTTTTTATTTTTGTTTACACGTGCCAAATATATAGGAAAGAGCACAAATCTTAAGAGTGCAAGTCAATGGTATTTTACATTTATACATGCATAACCTCACCATTATGTACTCATGATCACCACTCATATCCATATAGACTACCTCCAGTCTTCTAGAAGATTCCCTCAGGTGTCTTCCCAATCAATAATTCCCTTACCAAATATACGTGACTGCATGACCAATGTAATTCTGCAACCTGTACACTCAGAAAAATGAGAAATTATATCCCATCTGATTCAAATGTATGATATGTCAAGATCATTGTACTGTTATAGTTAAAGCTTTGTCCCAGGGTTTCATAAACTGACTTCCAGACCACTCATGTATAATCGAATCAAGTCTTTATTGAAGCACACCGGTGGCAGCTGACCAGAACATAAAGCTGTTCTCCTGATCAGCCCCGAACAATTGCAAGGGCACTCCTTATAAGCCTGAAAACCGCAAAAGGGATGTTCAGGGGGTCTAGCCAATGCAAGCAAGCCAGGTTACAGAAGCGGGACAGTGCAGTCAAGCGGAGGGAAGCCTAACCAATCACAGTTAGCCCAGTCACCCCAGTTACAGAAACAGAGCCCTGTTACCCTAGTTACAGAAACAATACCCCATTAGGTAGTTTTATGTTCTTAAAGGTTTCTATAGCAAAAGGAAAAGAGCATCTTGCTCCAGTCATGACTCTTCTACTTGGCATGGTTGTTTTACAGGATGAAGTCATAAAACAAAATGGAGTCATATTTGCTCCTACTATCACAGTACTGTCATGTGTAACTAATTAAAACAAACTTTAAAAATGGAAAAAAATAGTTCCCTTACCAAAATGACAACTTTTCTTATTTTTATCACCATAGATTAGTTTTTCCCTTCTTCGTGAACTTTATATAAGTGGAATCCTACAATATAGATCTCTTGCCACATTCATTGATTCGTTCATTCATTTATTCTTGTTAAGTGAGAATATATGAATACTTTCTCCCTCAACATGATAAAGTGTCTTTCTGAACCCCAAAGACTAATGAGTAAACATTAGAAACATTTTCATTAATGGTCAGAATGCAAAAAAGATGTCCACTAGATTCAGTATTATTTAAAATTATTCTAGAAATACTAACCAATGCAGTTAGACATAGAAAAAGAGTAGAATTACAAATTGTTATGGGCCAGGCTATATAGTCAATGACAAACTCCATTCTACCCTGAGACTTCATATCATGTAAGAAATGCTTCTCCCGTGGGAAAGCCCCACCTCTGTACCCATTAGTAGTTACCTAGCATAACATGCTTGGCAACACAAAATAGTAATTCTTATACAATGTAAAATTGTTCTCTTTGCTTTCCATTTTTCTTGGGCAATGTACCTTGTCAGAGATTGATTGTCTAGACATTAGTAATCATTCTCTAACTTGTACCCAACTAGGGTCATTTTGATCCACTTCCCTTCTGCTTGCTTGCTGCTATGCCAATCTGGAAAGTCCTGTGGGAAATACCAATGTACCCATTGCATTGTCTCACTAACTGCCCAATTCAGCTTCTGTACCATCTTGCTTACAGCTATGTCAATCCAGATGTAGTTTTTGCCTTTAAATATCTTAAAATGCTCAGGCTTAGGGCTGTTCCTTGCAGAGACAGTTATGGGTCCTGTGGGGAGTAGTCACCAGCTGGTGGCTAAATAAAGACTCTTCAATTTGGACAAAACTGGGACTTGGTATGTTTTCTGAGCAACCTGCCCCACAACATAAACATTAGGAAGAAGAAGAGGCAAAACTATTACTATTATTATATAAGAAGCTTGAAAAAAATCCAACAAAGAACAATAGCACTAAGAACCTATCACAACCAGCAAAAGAATTCACTAAGTTAGCAGGATACAAATTAGTATACAGAACTTAAGCTAACAACATCTATTTGAAGACATCATAGAAAAAAAGATTCATTTACAATGACAAAACATATAAAATAGAAATAAAGATGGAATACAACAAAATAAAAATTAATGATGAATATGCAAGAAAGTTGTGAAAAAAAACTCAAAAAACAAGTGAAAAGTCATTTCATGTTTTAGCAACACTGCACATCATGAAGATGTACATTTTCCTCAATCTACAAATTTAACTAGTATAGTAAATGCTATCCAGCTATTTAAAAATTAGTATGAAAATATATAAACAAAAAAGCCACAATATTATGGAAAAGATAAGAAGTGAAGTAGCACTATCTGTGTATTCAAACATACTATAAAACTACAAAACAATTACAGCATTATGATATGGCATATGAATAGACAGCTAGGTAAATGAAACAGAGCAAAGGTCAAAAATAAACCTGAGTCACTTGAAAAAAATAGTGCATTATAAAGGAGGAGTATTAGTAAGAAGTGATAAATGAGTTGTTTAAAAAATCATGCTGTTAAGGCAATCCTTAGCATGAAAAGTGAAGCAGGAGGCATCACAATACCAGACTATATATTATATACTAAGCTATATATCAACTATATACTAAACTATACTACAGAGCTATAGTAACAAAAATGGCATGGTATTGGCATCAAAATAGACTTGTAGACCAATGGTACAGAACAGAGGACACAGAGACAAACCCACATAACATACTAGATACATATATCATACTAGACAAAGGTGCCAAAACATTCACTGGAGAAAAGATAGCCTATTCAACAAATGGTGCTGACAAAATTGGAAATCCATATGTAGCAAAAATGAAATTAAACCTCTATCTCTCACCCTGCACAAAATTCAATTCAGAGTAGATCAAAGACTTAGGTACTAAAACAGAGAATCTGCACCTAATAGAAGAAGAAGTAGTTCCAAATCTTCACCATGTCAGCCTAGGATTTGACTTCCTTAACAAGACTCCTAAAGCACAAGAAATAAAATCAAGAATCAATAAATGAGATGGATTCAAATTAAAAAGCTTCTTCTCAGCAAAGGAAACAATCAATACATGAGGAAAGAACCTACAGATTGTGAGAAAATCTTTACCACATGCACCTCCAATAAAGCATTAATCTCAAAAAAGTTAACACACACACATACAAAAAAAATAAATAACCCAATCAATAAATGGGCTAAGGCACTGAATAGACACTTCACAGAAGAAGAAATACAACCGATCATCAAACATATGAAAAAGTGTTCAACATCTTTAGCAATTAAAGAAATGCAAATCAAAACTACACTAAGATTTCATCTCACTCCTGTCACAATGACAATTATCAAGAATACAGGCAACAATAAATGTGGGTGAGGATGTGGTGAAAAAGGTACACTCATACATTGCTGGTGTGGCAGCAAATTGGTGCAACTATTGTGGAAAGCAGTATGGAGATTCCTCAGAAAACTTGAAATAGAACCACCATTTGACCCAGCTATCCCACTTCTCGGTTTATACCCAAAAGACTTAAAATCAGCATACTACAGTAATGCAGCCATGTCAATGTTTATAGCAGCTCAATTCTCAATAGCTAAATTATGGAATCAACCTAAGTGTCCTTCAATAGATGAATGGATAAAGAAACTGTGATATATATATATATATATATATATATATATATATATATATATATATATATATATTCAATGGAATATTACTCAGCTTTAAAGAAGAATGAAATTATGGCATTTGCCAGTAAATAGATGGAGTTGGAGAATATCATGCTAAGCGAAATAAGCAAATCCCAAAAAACCTAAGGCCGAATGTTTTCTCTAACATGCAGATGCTAAATCACTAGAGAAGAATAGCATTACCTTAGATTAGGTAGAGGGAAGTGAAGGGAGGGAAGGGAAAGGGATGTGGGGATAGGAAAGATAGAAGAATGAAATAGTCATTATTACTTTATGTATATATGTGACTGCATGACCAATATAATCTACAACATGTATACTCAGAAAAATGAGAAATTATATCCCATCTATGGATGATATATCAAAGTGCATAAATACATTCTCCTGTCATATATAACTACCTAAAAGAAATTTTTAAAAAATTTTTAAAAATCATGCTGGTAAAATAGGATGAAAATTCAAAAGAAGAAGGTCTGTTTTATTCAGACAACATCTATACAAGAAGATATTCCCAGTGCATAGCAGTTTTACACGTAAAACTGATGACAACAATATCAGAAGAAAATATGAAGAATTTTTTAATAATCTTACTGTCTAAATGGCCCGCATATAATGCAACCTCCAAAGCCATAAAAAAAAAAAAGGAAAAACTCATCAGTATAACTTTTTTTTAACAGCACTGGGAATCAAAGTCAGGGCCTCAGGTGTGTTTGATCACACAAGTGCTCTACCACTGAACTAAATCCCCAGCCCCAATATAAACATTTTTAACAATCTGCATGGCAAAACCCACCATGCATAAGATAAAAAAAAAAAAACTGAAACTAAGAAAATATTTGCAAATCAC
Source organism: Urocitellus parryii (assembly GCF_045843805.1). Taxonomy (NCBI): domain Eukaryota; kingdom Metazoa; phylum Chordata; class Mammalia; order Rodentia; family Sciuridae; genus Urocitellus; species Urocitellus parryii. The sequence goes on from NC_135534.1 coordinate 100,495,737, forward strand.
ATCACAATTATCTAATACATAAAGAATTCACAAATCAATAAGAAAAATCAACAGCACAAAAGAAAAATGAATAAAATTATATGCATTTACTGGGAGGGAAACATAAATAGGTTTTAATCATAAGGAAAACACAATTAACTCCATGAACAATAAGAGAATTGCAAGATAAAACTATGCTGAAATACCATTTGTCATCTGTTAGTTTGGCAAATATCAAAACGTTTAATAATATGTTTGATATTGCCAAATTACTCTCCATAAAGGTTATACCTTATAATTTGCAACTTCCACTTTCATTCACACTGTATGATAATGTATTTCCTCACATGCTCACTGCGCTCAAATATTGTTGGTAGAAGCATAAAAGAGTGTAACCTCTATGGAACCAAGAAATGTTTAACAACATTTCAAATGCATTTACATTTTTGATCCAGAAATTTCACTTCTGGAATTTGTTCTTGCTTGTAACTCCAACACGAGGGAAATGCTGTCGGGTTCTTCCTTGCACCTTCAGGTGTAATATCGAAGGGCTGAGCAGGAAGAGACCTGTCAATAAAAGCATCAACTTATTGGCTCATGAAAAATGAGCCAAAAGAGAGGGGAAGTGCAAAGTAGTGTTAAGCAGTGCATATCCACTCATGTAATAAAAGGGAAGAAGGTATATATATATATATTGTTGGATTTGCATGAACTCTCTTGAGAAAAATTCCCCAGAAGCCAGTAATATTTGTCACAGCCAGGGAGAAAACCTGGCTCTCTAAGGGACAGAGGGAGACTCTTTCCTGTACACATAATTTTGTACTTTTTCAATTTTGAACAATATGAAAGTTTTTACCTAACCCTCAAATAGATAAAAATTATTTTATGATTATAGCTTCCGTGTTTTCTACACTCCAAAATTCTTATAAGACTTCATAAGTATTATCCCATATAATCCTCTAAAAAGCCCTATGAAGATGAGGCACAGAGTTTACATAAGCTAAGATCTCAGAGCTGGATGGAATCCAGGGGTCCTTCTCAGAAACCCCAGCCGTCCCTGGGCAGGATGTACCTCTGTGGGCCACATCTATTTGTAGAGTGCATACAAGGCAGAGAATGTGCTCATACAGACCAGTCCTCCCCACTCCTAGAGGTCCCCCCCCGCCTCAGAAGCATGTCCCATAAGCACACCCAGCCTGCCAAATGCTCGCCCTGGTCTGGCTGGACTTTCCGTGGCCCCTAAGGCAGGGGCATGGTCAGGAGGCAGCATTTCACATGTCTAACCTCCTCTAGACAATGCCTCATTCAACTGTCTTTAGCTCAGTTTAAGCTGCCATCAAATCATAACTACACTTTGGCAACAGCCTCCTCACTTGGTGGGTGATGGCCAGGATGATGATGTTTTCCATTTACAGTATATTTTATATGAGTAAATGTGTTTATTATAGGAAACAATTTAAATGCTTTTATGCTTCAAGCAGATGCCCTTGGCTGGCTTCAAAAGACTGGGGCATGATAAAGTACAAGAAGCTTCACGCTCTAGGCTTTCCTGGCTCATCTCCCACATAAATCCTTCCTTCCGCCCAAATGTGTGGAAACAGGAACTACACCCAATTTTCTGGTTGATTCGAGGCATTTCTCTCCCCTCGGCCTTCACCCATTTTCTCATACACTTTTGCAGCCCAGCTGCAAGTCCACCTGGCCAGTTCCTACTGTTGCTCCAAGTCTCAGTTCAAGTACTCCTCCCTAGAGAAGCCTTCCCTGCCCCTCGGTCCGATTTCAATCTCCGTCTTTTTGACTCTATATTAACCGTGGCAAAACTCAGCCCAAGCATAGATCATATGTGCTATTACATTGCTAACTTCTCTGCTTGTAGCTGATGATCTGTGAGCTCCCTGAGAACAAGAAGAGTGTGACAGTCATCCTGGTACACCCAGTGGATGACTCCGTTCTTGTTGAACAACTGATTGAACAAACTATGTTAAAGCCATGTGCACCAGCCAGGACTGTGCTTCCACCCTCTCAAATGGTCCCATGAAGCCCTGCACTATGTTCTTAAGCAGCTCCTAGAAGCTACCCTTCCTAAGGTCATGTGGTAGACTGTGACATTGGTGGTCCCTTGGGTATACATTGACTGGTAGTTACATCCTGAGGCAGTCCCCACCCACAAGGACTCTGGGATCAGCCATGTGACTTTCTTTGGCCAGCGAATCATTGGCGATCATGACACAAACAGAGGCTGGCTGTATAAGTGCTTAGACTCTGGTTTATCCTCTTGGAAGGTGCCTGCCATGCTGTCTAGAAGCTTGGAATAGAATACCAAATGATGAGAAGCCACATAGAGAAGGTCCCAAGGAGGAGATGGGTGTGCCAGTCCCTGTGGAGCTCCCAGCTGAATGCACCCTCATCAGTAACCTCTGGGGTTCCTTGTAGAACAGATAAGAACCACCCAGCGGAGCCTAGTCAGTCCATACAATTGTGAGAAATAATAAGCCACTCGTCACTGAAACCACTGTTAATGATAGTTTTGAGGTGACTTGTTATCAGCCATAGATAAAGCAACAGGTCAACATGGAAACTCCCACCTGCCTGACTCCCAGTGCCACCATACAGCCTCCCTGGCCACCTTGGCAGTCACTAGGTCATGTACCAAAGTCATTTGCTGGGATCAGAACTGCCAGCAAAAGCCAGAATCAAGTGAGAGAATGGGAACCTCCAAATCAATCACATCCATAACTCAGGATACCCAGGGAAAGCCAGAGCTGCCTGTAAATGTGAGTGGCAAGTGTTAGGGAGAAGAAAGGAAGGCCAGGCTGTGTTCTGATGTTGCCTTCCTCTGGACCCTACTCACAAGCACACCTGGCAGTGAAACTGCATGCAACTCCAGTCTTCCAGGGCTTTTGATCTTAGAAAAAACAAAGTAGTGTTCAGCACCAGCCCCGTTTCTGCAGAGACTGGGATGGTGTTAGAGCCAAGGGGAATTCTATGCTCTGGCCCTTTTCTGCTGCAGGGTGGAGGCCACATTCTCACCCCTCTTGACCAGCATTTCCAGGTATCTAGTACTGTCCACAGATCAATGATTTCTGCTTATGAGCAATGGGAGATGAGGCGCCCTCTGAGAGAGAAGACAGCACCCCCAGAAGCTCACTGTGGGGACAGCCAAAAGTTGAAAAGTCCTAAAGGAAAGAATGTCCTTCTGTTGATTTATATGGTATTGATATACAGCAGAAAGACAGCTTCTTGTGAACAGAGCCTATGTCTGTCTCATTCTACACAGTGACTCCCTTACCCAGAACAGAGCAGGTGCTCAGCTAGTGGTCGCAGAGGAATGAATGAAATGAATGAGGGTCCAGTCTTCACATAGGGTTACTTCTCCAAGATGCTGATGATGTCTCACTCCTCTGTGCCTTCATACCTCCTGTTCCTGTGCCACTTCTGTTTGACCATGTAGCACATGGCCTTCTTATTAGTTCTGGAATGGTGGGCTGGTTTCACACTCTTCTATACTCTGTTTGTTCCTCCATACATTGGGAAGAACATAAGGATTGAACATAAGGAAACATAAGGATGGAACATTGTCGTGCCTGGGACATGCACTAAGGTCCCTAGGACCATTTCCCTGTACCATGTTCTCAGATGCTGGTGCCCAATAGCCAGAAGTAATCCTTGATTAAAAGTAGTTGAGCAGTAGCAGGAGCCCATAGGTGTTTCAGACTTTGAGGTTCATGCAAATTACCTGTCTTAAAATACAGACCTTGATTCAGTAGATCTGGGGAAAGGAGTCCAGATCTCATTTCTAACAAGCGCTCAGATGGTGCAGTGTTGCAATCCAGGGAGCACTCTTTGAGGAGCAAGAGGACTCAACATTGGCTGTGGGATGTCAGGACAGAACCACAGGGCAGCCATGGAGTGGCACTGGAAGCAGCAAGGGCCCTGGGGGCAGCCATGGTTGAGGCTGCTTTCATGACACAGTGCTGCTGGGGAGCAGGAGGTAGGACCTGATATAGGAGACCTAGGGTCCTTCACTGGAGGCCAAACAGATGGACTTCAGAGATGGCCTGGGGCATTTCATCTCCCAGGTGGTAGAGTAGGAGGGAGCAAGGCATTTTTCTCCAGGTTACTTTGCTCTATGTGTTGGTGACAGAAAGGCACATGTTGTGCTGAGGCTCTGGCCCCACCCCAGGATGGAGGGCACTGTGGAAGAACACACTCACAGGAGACCAGGTAATGAAGTTTATTCTGACGAACAGGAAGTCCCCTAGAGTCGTTCCCACTGGGAGCTGGTATTGTAGAAAAGGAAGGCCAGCTTTTATAAGGAGCTCAGTGGAACCTGTCTGGTCCTGTCATGGGCCTGTGGTAAAGTCTGAAGCCAGAATTAGACAGGCAGTCAGTGTAGATAGGTAAATCAAGTCAGGTTGGATCTAGGAGGCCAATTTTGAGTGAGTCTGGGAAGAACCTGCCCCTGCTCCAACCTGTTGCCAAGGTAACCTGTCCCAGGAATTTCCCCTCCCTACAGGGAGCTATAAGGTTGTTAATGTGTCCAGGGCTACTCCACCCTGCCCTTCCCCCTTCAGCCCACCTATTTCCCACCTTTTGGCCATCCCACTGAGCATTCCTGGGCCTAGTCACCTCCACAGGAAGGAGAAAGATAAGGGGGAAGGGCAGGAGAACAAAGGAATCCTAGGACATATAAAAAGGGCAGAACACCTCCCCTCTGGGGATACCATGATACCAGCTATGGCCCCCTTCTCTCTCACAGGAGAAGTCTGTGTCACCCCTTTTTAAACAAACCCTGCTTCATATGCTTGCCTCTGCCTGCACTCTAATGTTCAAACTTCAACATGTGGGGAAGCAGGACTCACCGATAACTGCTGGTATCAGTCCTTATAACCTCCTGGCAGCCCTGAAGAACAATCAGAGCACTGCCCAGGTCAGAAGGGCCCTCCCTCCACTGAGCTCAGGAGAAGGGGGAGAGAAAAGCCTTACATGCATTATCTCAGTAGATCCCGACCTTCCTGGGGGCCTCTGAGGACTCACAGAAAACCCATCTACAGACCCCTGCATGAGAACAACAATAGTGCTTAGTATCTGTCCATCGGAAAAAACATCATCAAAGCCTATCAGGAATTCTGAGATGCTTTTTGCTGAATTCATGTTGTATTTATTAGAAGGCATTAATATATACGTGAAAAAGTGGGCGAGCACATGTATGCAGGCAGCGTTCATTCAGAGTGTGAATAACCATGCAGTTGCTGATGGAGACACCGGCCCTTGAAATAATTCTTTGCCTCCTGTCCCAACTCCTCTCCCTTCATTCTCTTAGCTTTCATAACAACCCTTCATGGTAGGGTGAGGAAGCTGAAGCTCCAATAGGATGAGCTGTTCAAAGCTGCACATCAAGGAAGAAGCTGAATCAGGTTTTTAACCAGAGTCTCTGTGAAGCCTCTTTCCGTGCTATTCGGCTGGACTTCCTTAGCAGTCAACATACCATGGAATCACTCTGGCGCCCTCTGGAGGTCACTCCTCCATCCTGCCCCTTGGTTTCAGATCCACAAAGGTCAGTTGATTTGAAACTAATATAACCGTTGCTCTCCTCTTCATTTTTTGTGAGGCCTGACAGCCTGAGGAGATTCTTAAGTGAAGTCTAACTGGATATTGCAAAAATTCTCCACGAATGGAAACACGTGCAGAGACTCTCAGCCCACTCCTACAGCCTAAAGAGAAGGGGAGGTGAGAGGGGGAGGAGGTGACAGGCCCCTGCCACCCCCGCCCCACCCCCACACCAGTCCCCACAGCTGTCTGTCTGTGTCAAATGTTCTGAGGAGGTGGGGGGCTTCAGCTCCCCACACAAAGAGTTCAGAGCTGTCAGCACCTTCCCCACAATACACTAGATGCTGAGGAACAGGTGATAATTGCAGCCCTGTCACCCTTGTCACCTCTGAGCTGGCTGGGTTTTTTTTCTAAAAACAAATGTTGTTCTGCCTGGAAATCGAAGTTGGAATTTAAGTAGAGGAAATCCACACATGAGAGCTGTTGCCCTTTTCCTCAAAGCATCCATTAGGGAATAGGGCCTGGGAAACACCGCGGAGGGCTCGTGGTTGGCCTGCCATCAGGGGGGAGATGTCTGTTCAAGGAGGAGGTGGGCTACAGCCTCTGGGTATGCACTCCCATCCCCCTGGGGCCCTCCATTTCCTAGGGCCCCCACCAACAACAACAACAGCTTGGGGTGTCACAGTTCCATCCTTCTGCCTTTGGAGGAAAGGGACCTGCTTAAGCCCATCATGTCTTGGAAAGAATCTTTCAGACTCTGCCCACCTGTACCTCTAGAACCAGCAACTGAAGTGCTACCCAGGTCTTCAAATTCCTAATGAAGATTCCAGTCTCTTCATTTTTTGAGGTTCCCCTGTCCTCAGAACACACAGCCAAGAATCTGTGAATGTCTATGTTAAAAAGTAGTGACAAGACTAAAAACACTGCAGAAGCATATACTTGGATTTTCACATTCAGATTCACACACAGAGACACAAACCAAAGCAAATTCCCATAAGAACAGATGTAGCTGCACCTGAGAGTATCTCCCTTTGATGAGCACTTCACTCCAGTACCAGGCTTGCGCTAAGCACTTCCATACGTTACCCCCACTTGCTCTTCACACACCCTTATGTGGAGAGGAACAGGAATAGTGACTGTCTAAGTCACCATCGCTTACACTAAGAGAACTAAGCTCAGAGATGCTGGGAGTCTACCTGAGTCTCAGAGCAAATGAAGCATTAAGAAAGCAGTATCTCCAAAAATTCATGCTTGCAACCCTTCTCTATATTGTCTGCCTCATACAAAGTCACTTAGTGTGGTCTTGTGTAAAACTGCACATATACTCCAATGTAACTTTGCTTAAAGCCACGCATAGTCATTATTATACAAAGATGCTCAGAGATCCAAGTAAGTCCCCATAAACTGCACACAGAAATCAAAATTCCTATTGTTTGGTGGTGGTGGTGGTGGTGGTGGTACTAGGGATTGAACCAAGGTTGCTCTATCACTGAGCTACATCCCCAGCCCATTTTATTTTATCTTACTTTATTTCATTTTAAGACAGGGTCTTACTAAGTTGCCCAGGCTGGCCTCAAACTTGCCTCAGCCTCTCAAGTAACTGGGATTACAGGTATGTGTCACCAAGTTTGCTCAAAATCCCTGTTTTAAAAACACCTACAGAATTATGGTCATTTCCCAGTCTAACTTATCTATTCAACTTTATTTACAATTACTTTTCATTGCAGGAGCTATCATGTAGGTTAAAGCAATGATTGTACCAGAATATACTTGTGGTTTTCCTCAGCAGTTTAATCTCCCAGAAAGCAGGGGTGGGGGATCTATTTGGACGTTAATTCTGCTTCAACAATGGCAGACTGCTTGGCAAAGAGACAGGAAGAGGAATCTTAAGAAATAGTAGCCAAAGTTCATGTCATGCATGAAGGACTGGGCAGGGTCTGACATATCTTACTCTTTACAAAGGCAGACTGCAAAACCTTCACAGAAAAGACAGGCTGATCCCATGACCTGATAGGCTCCAGGAAGATGGCTCTGGAGGGATGACTTTCAAAAATGAAATCTGGTGATACAACTGCAAATGACTCTGATATAGAAGAAGCCTACTTACATGGGATGAATACAAAGGAGTGACACAGACCTTTTAAGTACGAACTCAGGAAGGCTGAAGCTTGGAATAAGCCAAAGACAAGACCACAAAAGGCTTTTTGAGTGGAGTCAGAGTAAGGAGAACAGAGAAGTGTTCCAACTCTCCAACTACCAGCCGAATGGCATTGGGCAATTTTCCTAACCTTTCTGAATCTCAGTTTCCTTGTTCATAAAAAGGCAATAATAATACTCACACTGCAGTTTTGTGTGAGAATTACATGGGATGATGAATTAAGAAAAACAACAATACCAAAAAAACAAAAACAACAAATCCCCGGAAACCTAGCACAGAGGAAGGGTTTCAGAAACCATCAATTGCCACTTCCCTCCAATACGAATGGTTTAAAGTGACAAAAAGCAACACCCTTCAGGTCCTCTTTTGCCTCCGTCTTTCTGTCAAGAACAATGATCCTCAAATTAGAAAAATCTAGAAGGGGCCCTTGTAGTGGCACCCACCTGTAACCCCAGCTACTCAGGAGGCTGAGGAGTTTTTTGAGTTCAAGACTAGTTAGGGCAACTAGTGAGACCCTTGTCTAAAATAAAAAATAAAAAGGAGCAGGGATGTGGTTCAGTGATAGAGGGCCCTTGGTTCAATCCCCAGTACCATAAAAAAGGAGGAGAAGGGGTAGGGGAAGAGGAAGGGGAAGGGGAAGAAAATCTAGGATGAACATTGATAAGGAGAATCCAAGTAGCACAGGGCTTGAAAAATAAGGCCAATCTTCCTGACCCAAAAGAACTATATTCAATAGATGGAAGTTACACACACAGGAAGACCTGCAGTTGAGAGTCCTTGAACCACCACTTAGGATTTGAGGGGGTGGGGGTCATGCTTTCTACATAGTAAGAACATAGTTAAAATTTGTTGAAATACTGTTGCTAGAAATATGCAAATGCCTTGATTTGCTGGAAGGGGAAAAAAATATTCCTGAGATCCACCCCAGGTAAAATTCCAGAAAGGCCTGTCTAGCAGGTGGCTTGTGGCTCCTCAACAAGAGATGCTAGGATCCCAGGAGCTGACCTCCCAAGAACTCTTCATACCTGACATAACTCACTTCCTTTCCTCATGTAGTTGTTAGACAAGCAGATGAAAAATATTTGTGTTTTTTTTTGGGGGGGGGGCAGTCGGGGGAGTGGCGCTCCTAATCCTAGATGAAAAAATGTGACTCAGATGATAATGCAGTTAGGAGCTTCATAACTGGCAGAGTGGCCGCAACCAAAGAAAGAAGATGAGCAGGATCAATACCAACCCAGTCCCTAGGGTCCTGAGTCAGGGCCTCTCCAGGCTTTCCAGTCAACATTTTTCTTATTGACAGCAGGAATGATTACTGATTAGTTATAAATCAGGGACAAGAAGGGGCAGTTCAGGTTTTAAGGGGCAGAGTCAGGATCCAGCTATATCTGCACAGCTGAATCTGGGGCTAAAAAAGTAATATGTTTCCTATAACATCTATTCTTCTCTAGGCTCTATAGTCACCAGGGCCAAAAGTTTGTGGGTCTCACTCCTTCCATAAATCCATCTACTCATAAATTTACCAGTTTTACTTCCTTGATACTTCCCAAATATGTCCTTTATTTTTAATCCCACTGTCCTTGCCTAAACTTAGGCTCTGGTGCTATTAGGTAACAATGACCAAAGATTTGGAACACAGTAAAAAGAAAGCAGTCTCCAAATCCCAGTTTATATAGTGAAAGTGTGATCTTGGACAAGCTATTCAACCTATCAACCTTTCCATTTCCTTGTATGTAACATGGGCATAATATAAATACTAACTTCAGGGATTGTTGCAAGATTTATGAGAGAATTCTTTTAAAATGTTTAGCACCATACCTTGCATGGGACAGGTACCCGTACACATTAATTGGTATTTCCAGACAGCTGTAATGACCTTCCAGCTGCTCTATCTCCAGCATTAGTTGTCCCTTATCAGGGAGATCAAACCACAACCCACCAGTGATTCTCCCCAGATTAGATGTCACCAAAGGTATGTGATTCTACCCAGAGCTTGGCCCCAGGGTAAAGACCCAAGTCCTTCACCTGGTACAAAATGGCCTCCCTAACTTTTCTAAACTTCAGCCCTAGCAACAGGCCGTTTTCAACCTCTAAGGTTTGGGGCAAGCTTCTCATACCCTGGCATGCTCTTGCCCTTCTTGTCCATCCAATGACCTCCAACTCATGCATAAAAAAATCTAGGCAGGTGTAAGCCAAGATGCCCATGATGCTTTAGATCATATTAGGATACAGATATGATTAACTAGTTAGCTTTTGAAATACACTGAGTTTTATCTCTTTGCCTCAAGTTTTTCTTTCTAAATGTTACTCCACATGGGCCATACTAAGGTGAAAATGTGTATCCTTCTAGATAAGGAGAGCTAGAGAGATCAGAGTGCCCCTAGAGACTAGGTGAAAGTCCAGCTAGGGATGGGTTCAGCCAACACACCTTGAGCACCTACTGTACACCAAGTCCGAGTGCTAAGAGGAACCATGAGCAAAGTAGAAAGGGTCTCTGCTCTCACAGAGCTGGCACTACAGAGGGAGAGAAGAAAAGAAGACAGGGCTAAACAAAAACTAGAGAAAATTCAGAGGAATAAGTGTGTTCAAGGGTAGACATGGTGGCTTCTCTAAGGAGGTGACAGAGGTAACCTTTGAGCTGCATGAGGAGAAGCTGGTTTTGCGAAGCTCTAGGGAAGAGCACTTCATCAGAGGGAAGAGCAAATCCAAAAGCCCTAAGGCAGCACCAATTGAGCATGTTGGCAGAACCATCAGAGGTGGGACTGACCCAGTGGGGTGCTGTGGGGAGGGGGACAGCATGTCCGGTGAAGACAAAGAAACAGGAAGGCTCCTGCAGACCTCACCTACTGGCTTTCCCCCAGTGCCTAGCTGAGTTCCTGGTACACAGTGCATGCTCAGTAAACATTTGCCAAATGAATAAATAAACCAGAGTGACTAGGTTCACTACTAACAAATGGACCCAGGGATGTCAAGGTGGTTTCTGGTGGCTGTCCCCTAAAACCTTCCCATAGCAGACCTGCTCCAACCCTCCAGATCCATTTGTGTTCCTGGAGGTGGCTCTCTTGGCAAGGACAAGAGCAGAAAGAGACCAGTGTAAATGAGACCCCTGAGTTGGAAACTCTAAAGCTGACTTCAGTCCCTCTTCTTTGCAGAAAAAGCATGCCTCTGAGAGCCCAAGGTCAACGTCTAGATGGAAAAATGTGAAGCCACCTTTGAGACAGCATTCCCTATAATGGTGCCTTTGGCAACTGGGAGATGCCCAGGCCTGGGGCTTCCAAGTTTACTCCCAAAGACCCAGATTGAGGCATCAGACCCTTGATGCTGGTGACAGTGGACTGCATTATGCAGAGTTATGTTTGTTTATTTTTAAGGAGGGGCTTGAGGGCTTGTTTCCAATTGTCTGGCAGCAGGACTGAACTACAGATGGACAATGTGTGTGCCTCTGCCTGCTAGCGGCTGGACACTGGCCAACCCTGGGTTTGAGGATACATGTGGAGCCATCCAGCAGGATAGACAGCCACACAGACAGAACCCAAAGCTGCATCACACTGTGGACCCCATCAATAAATGTCTGGGGCTTTTCTCCCTCAGAGCCCCAGAGACAGATATCAAAGAATTTCTTTCCTGTAACCCACCCTTTTTTCTTGCTCTTTGGTACATGGGCCAGAACATATGGACACAGAGTTTGGAATTCTAGAAGCTTGCTGTTGCCAACAGGAGGATGAATTATTGAAGTGTTATGCTTGTTAACAGCACACTCCAAACCTTGGGTGTTTACAAGGCTTCAGGCCACTGGGGGGGGGGGTCTAGTTGTTGAAGCCAAATACTATTCAGGGACTTGGAATCTGTTACGATGCTTTTGGAAGAAAAGAAATGCCCTGTGTTCCCCAAATTCTTAACCCAGGCACAAAGACAGAAAAGCACTTGGCTCAGCTCTTCTCAGAGCCCTGGAAAGGAAGACTCAGTCAAGCTCTAGGGACCTGCCCAGTTCAGAGGCCCTTTCATCTCACGTGCTCAGTATTGTCCCATCCATCCAATCTGGCACCCACCCAGCGCAAGCCTCACGAAGGATGCCTAGCATGTTTCTCCAGGGACAGATGCAGCAGCTGGTACCCAACTCTCTCCATGAAACTCTCCCCATACCCCAGTTTCCAGTCACCATCTACTGCAAATATCTCTGTGGCTTTTGCTCACCTTGGTGAGCAAGGTGAGGTCCTGCAGACTCGTCTATGAACTGTGTCCCCTGTCTACTGGAGTTCCTGGTACTGGGCGCAGACTAAGCAAACGTTTGCTGAATGTACAAATAACCAGGTGAGTGCCTGGGTTCATGAATAACAAATGGATCCAGGGACAGGCAAGTGAATGATGCCCTCAGTTCAAGTGGAGGTTTCCTGATTTATAAGTAACATGTATATAACTAATCAATAATGTAACAATCAATAAGTGTTCATTCTGTGGCTACCAAGAAACTCACCTAAGCATTTGGAATACTGATTTGAACAAACTGGACAAAGTCAATGAAAACCATGTGGAAATTACAGAAACCTATAGAAGAGCAAAAAATAGTAAAATATTATCCACTAGCCTAACATATCTAGGAGCAACAGGGTGAACATTTTAGTATTTTCCTTTGCAGACATTTATTCATACATTTTTAATATTGTCGAGAGCATACCATAAGCCTAATTTTGTATCGATTTTTAAATTTAATATTATGTTATAACCATCTTCCCTAGATAGGATTATCAGCATTAGCAAATAGTGATTCGGGGTATCCAGCTATAGTTAAATTTCAGAGCAACAAAGAACAAACAAGACTTTAATATAAGTATGCCCAAAAATGGGCCCCAAAATTTATTCATTGTTTCTCTAAAACTAAATTTAACTAGTGCCCTGTATTCTATCTGGCAACACTGGTTAAAAACTCACAGGTGACTACATTTCTCCTCATTTTCACCAAGAGCCTTCCTTCATTCTATTCTAAACATACTAACCTTGAACAGCTCAGGTCTCCACAGGGCCTTGACAGCACTCACTCCCCCTTCTGTCTGGACAGTTACGGCCTTGATGTTTGGGTCACTTCCTATCTACTGCTTTCAAGGCTCTATTCAAATGTCACCTTACCAGGAGGCCATCTCTGTCTCCCTTTCTGCAAATTACCCCTCCATCCCTTGTATCCCAACTGATTTTCTTCATAGCATTTATTACCCACATGGCATTCTCTGTTTACTGTTTGACTCCACTTTTAGTAAGATCCCTAAAACAAGGACTTTATCTATTTTGTTTGCCTTTTTTATTTGGCTCTATTGCTACATCCCTCATGGGTAGAATAGCACCTGGCTCATACAAGGCATCATGGTAAATGAACGGATGCCTGTGTAAGCATGTGTTTATCTGGTAATTGGTTCTATGCTAGTGAACTACTAGTTTATTTCTGAATCATTACCATATGATTTATTATAGCTTCATGAGCATTTTTTATTCTGATAGAACCATATCTCTCATTAATTTTACACTTTTTAATCCTTGGTTATTTTTGATCAATTAGTCTTCCATCTAAATTTAGAGGCATAAAAATAGGCAAACAACTGTTTTCTCTAGCCAGACATGCTCTAACAATTTCCATGTGTTCGCTTATATAATTCTCACAGCAAAACCTAACTATAATCCATCTCCACTTTCCAGATGAGGAAATTGAGGCACAAATAGCTTCCTCTAGGCCACACAGCTGGTGAGTGGCACAGCTAATATTTGAACCCAGGTCGGCTCCAGAGACCTTCCTATGATCCACCATTCTGTGCTTCCATATTTGTTTCTATTGCTGTCATAACTGCAAACTCTGCAGCTCTAAACAATAGTTCCCTGGATCAGGAATCTGCAGTACAGGCTGGGTTCATCTGCCTGGGTCTCACAGGCTGAAATCAGCATGCCGTGTGGCTGCAGTTCTCAGCTGAGGCTGGAGTTCTGTTCCAAGCTCACCAGTTTCTGGGCACACGTTCCCCAGTGGCTTCCAGCAGAGCCACCTGCTTCTTCATTGAAGCCAGTAGGAGCAAATCTCTGTCTGGCTTCCTCTCCTGCACCAAAGAAAACTCCCTTTTTTTAAAGAGATTGCCTGATCATAACATGCCCACTCAAAAAATTTTGTTATCTTAAGGTCAATGGACTGGGAACTTGATTTACATCTTCAAGGTCCCTTCACAGCAGTAGCTAGATTCAATTGATTGAAAAACCAGAGGCAGGGGTCTTGGAGGGGTCATTTTAGAATTCTGCTTAACTTTTAATTCGGGTTATATAATTTAGGTATGGTAAAGACAACAGATCAGAAAATAACTGCCATTGGAAAGACAGTTTGTTACACTCAGAGATCCCCCCAAAATTGGCATGCCATGCCATGGGTAGGGTACAAGGGAAAGCACCAGGGTTGGTAAGAAGGCAGACAGAGAGGAGAGAGCTGAGGTCAAGAGCTCAATCATGGTTTCCATGGGATGAAATGGAGGGAACAGGGTAAGCTGTTTAAGGTGGCTTAATTTGGATAATTTCAACAGGTTCTAGAGTATGGGGGTTGCCCTTCCTTGTCTAGTACCTGGTCCAGGCATGATTAGGACAGATTCATGAGTTCAATAAAGTGATGGCCAGGGGCATGGGCTCTGGATTGGTTGGTTTGCATTTAGAAACTGCCCTCTCAGTCAAGTTGTTTATCATTCCTAGGGATTGGTAAGCCCCGGGAGAGGAAGTCTCTCAGGGTTGGCAAGACCCTAGATGCCAAAGCATCGGAATACAGGAAATGAAAGATGTAGTAGTTCGTGCAGCCACCTCATTTTGTAAAGCTATCCACTCATTTCTCTCACCTTCCCCCACCCCAAAAAAGAAAACAACTCTAAGTCCTTTTGATTGACAGTGTTTTAAATGTGCATAGCAATTTAGGAAGAACTGACATTTTTATGGAAGTGTTTCCTTTCAGGAACATAGTATACCTCCCCATTTACTTAAGTCTCATGACTCTCAGTAGTTTTGTACTTTTCTTTTTATAAATTCTCATTTTCATTATGGTTATTCCAGATACTTTATGAGTTTTGTGGCCATAATAAATGGGTCTTTTCCCTACCTTTTCTAACATTTTTTACTACACTTTGGCTATAATGTACACATTATACTACATTTCTATATGTTTGCGATATTTTCTACTAATTTTATTGCCTATATATAGGAACTGCCCTAATTGTTGTAACATTTTATTGTGACATCAAAGATTTTTATATTTACGGTGAAAATTTGATAAGCTTGACATGTGTCAACACCTATAAAATTATCATCACATTAAGACAGTGAGCGTATCTATCACCCCAATGTTCCCTCATGTCCCTTAGTAATCTCTGCCTTTCAGCCCTCCTACCCCATTCCCAAGCAACTACTGATCAGCTGTCTGTCTCTATAGATTTTAGTATCACATTTTATTTGCAGCTATTTAATTGTCATATCATTTTTCAAAGTGTTACAATTTAATCTATCAAGTTTTCTGGTACACAAGCATGTCATCAACCTGTAATAATAATCATATGTCCTTTCTATTTTTATATTATGAAAATAAAAACAGCAAACACAGAGAGCTTTCTGATGATTATTATGTTTATTCAGGAAGTAACGTTGCAGTGGAAATATGTGAGGGCATGTTCAAGAAGGATGAGCCCAGGGGAAGCTTTGAAAGATAGAATAGGATGTGCAAGTCATTTTGAAGCAATAATCCTTGGGTGTAAGGAACAATAGAAGGATGGTGTCAGTCCAAGTTGCTGGGCAATTGCTTTGGGGAAGATTGTGTTGTTTGTTTTACCTTTATTTGTTTTGTTTTATTTTTATGTGATGTCAGGAATCGAACCCAGTACCTCATGCATGCTAGGCAATCATTCTACCACTGAGCCACAATCCCAGCCCCTTGTTGTTTTTTGGTATAAGATTGAAGTGGCTTTTGTGCAAGCTTGTAGTTCTGGAAAAGCCTCATGTGAACCTGATAGCAAAAAGCTGTCAAGGATTTATTTATTATTTGTTGTTAGGGTTTATCAATAGTGACTTTTTTTATTCTGACAACTTTCACAGTGATCTAATTCTAGATCATGCCTGGTGAAGGTGGGATCCACTGGACCTTTCTGCAGCCATTTGAAGCATAACCACTATGACTGACTTGAGGAACCTGAGTCTGTTTCCCCTGCAAAGTTTCCTGGCACTCTGTAAATAAAGAGTATGTGGAACTTTGCAATTGGACCCTGGCACCATCAGTGCCAGGAATGTGCCTCACATCTTTGATATTAGCTTGGTATCAACCCGGTATTCTGGTTTGGATGAAAATTACTTTTGTCCCACTATCTAAGTCCTTTCTCTCTGGCCCAAATCAGAGAGATTTGGTCTAGCTGTCACCGTTGACTACACCTCTTTTAGTAAGTCCACAATAAATTGCATTCTGAATCCAGATCTGTCTGCCTCATAGAACCCTCCACCTACGGTGGCGAGTTTTTCTCCACCAAATTTTCCTGGAACAATGAATAGACAAGAATTTCCAGAATATGCTAAATCATAGCAATGATTCTTATATTAGTCTTGATTTAATTAGAATGACTCCAGAGTTTAGGTCACTGTTTGATTGTTTTAAGAGAAAATAGCTGTCATCCAAAACTAGGTCTTCAAACAGAGAGAGGGAGCAAGTTCTGTGACCAAGTAGTGGCACTCCTAAACCTGGACCTGTCTGCACAAGCTCTACTCTCCTGATGTGTCATTTCCACCTGTTTTAATCATTTGCTCACCTGCAATTAGTATATATATTTATCCAGGCACCTCTCTTAGGTGTGGTTTTTAATCTATTGTTCTCTATCTCCAGACTGACCATACATTAAAGCTGAAAGTGTGACTTTTTCATTTTATTGAGCAAAATATATTACACATACTAGGTGCTTCATAACATGTTAATTAAATTGAATAAAATTACAATAAGATTTACCTTTTAAAGCATGGGTTCTCAAATCTGGATATACATCAGAATCACCTTATTAAACAAGGAGGAGGTGGAAAATTAGTCAATTAGTAAGAAAAAATAGAAATACTTTTTCCTAGGTCCCATCTCAGACCTTGTAAATTAGAATTCCTGGTCCTGGCAGATGATCAGATTGGAGTATCGGTTGTTTTAAAGTACAAAAACAAATCTGGGTGGAAAGCCTTCTTATATGTGATAAAATGTATGCTAAAGGAATTCTAAAGATGAGTCCCACCCCCACATTTTTCAGTGGGCGAACCCTCTGTAAGGCAGAATGTTCTCCCAGCAGGACTTTGTCACCCTCTGTAAGGCAGAATGTTCTCCCAGCAGGACTTTGTCACCCTCGTTAGTCTCCAAGGAGAGCTGGGCCCCAGAGAGCCTGTTTCCTTGGTACCACTTGGTTCCCAGGAACTCCACCTCCCAAGGCAGAAATCAATGTCCCAGAATCCTGGAGGAATTCCAGCCCTAGTATACCTAGCCTGAGCAACAGGGACTAGCAGAGACGCATGATGAGGAGAATTACGTTGGGAGGAATACAATGACTGTAAACCAAACCAAATTTTTTCAGCTCAGTGCTTGGATTTGAGTTCTGAAATAACTCAAACTCCTGAGGAAGTTATAAACAAATGTGAAGCCAGACAGCAGGCAATAATTTTTTGTGGGATGCATTATTTATAAAGTGGGAAATAATTTTTTTGTGCATTTTCTCCCTAGATATTCAATAAAAACCACAAGTGAACAAAGTGCTTCCTAAGGTTTGGTTTCCAGCTCTGCCAGCCTCGGTGTCACGTGTGACTCGCAGCCCTAGGTCCTCCCCAGGCAAAAATCTTTCAGTTGTGATCACCACAGGGAATGAACCTTCCCAGGTGCTGTGTGCAAGGCAAAGACCCTCAGGACAGGAGAGGGAGTTGTGGAAAGGAGAAAGTGCCTTGCTGAGAGTCACCAGCAAGGCAGAAGCTGAGCTGAGAAAAGGATGATGCTGGCAACTCCCAGTGCTTAGACCATGCTGAAGACGGCACACTGAAGTTTGTGCACTTATTTCTGGAAAAGAGGTCTTAGGATTTCATTAGATTTGCAAAGGGGTCCATGCCCCTCATGGACCCTCATATATTGTCAGTGTGAATACAAAGTGGTGTTTTTACTGCTTTGGGGAAATAGTCTGGTAGTTCCCTAAACAACTAACCTTGAAATTGCCATATGACTTAGCAATTTCACTCCTAAATATCTGTCCTAGTTAAATGAACACCCATATCCACACAAACTCTTGCACACAAATGTTGATAACAGCATATTTCCAATAAGCAAGAAGAAACAACCCAAATGTTCAACAACTAATAATCATATAAATAAATGCAGTATACCATATAATGGAATATTATTCAGTAATAAAAAGGAACGAAGTACTGATATTTGTTTCAGTATCAAGGACCTTGCAAACTTTGTGTTAAGTATAAGAAGCCAGTCATGAAATACCACATATTGTATGATTCCACCTATATAAAATGTCCAGAAGAGTCAAATCCATAGAAACACAAAGTAGGTTAATGGTGGCCTTGGGGTGAGGGAGGAGGCAGGCTATTAGCCATAAATAGGAAGTGACTGCTACTGTGGATTGAGTTTCTTTGGGAAATTATGCAAATCTCCCAAAATGGATTATAATGATGATTTCCCATTTCTATGACTATGCTAAAGGTTATTGAATTGTACACTTAAAATGTATGGCATGCAATTATATCCACAGATTAGAAAACACCACCACACAGCTCCCCTCTCTCAATGAGCCTCGACAGTCCCAGGTGACCACCCTTGTCCTAGGACATTTACAGTTTTAGTATTAAAAATCCAAAATCCGTCAGGCATGGTGGGGCACACCTGTAATCCCAGCAGCTCAGGAGGATCGCAGATGTTCAAAGCCAGCCTCAGCAATGGCAAGGTGCTTAGCAACTAAGTAAGACCCTGTCTCTAAATAAAATTAAAAATAGGGCTGGGGATGTGGCTCAATGGTGGAGTGCCCCTGAGTCCAATCCCTGGTACTAAAAAAAAAAAAAAAAAAATCCAAAATCCAAGGAAACTCCTCAGGCCCAGGCACACCAGGACAATTGGTCACCCCTCTGGAACAGCCCCTCAGACACGACCTCCTACCCCAACTGTCCTCAGCAAAGACAGAAAACTGGCCACCAATGTGTCCTTGAGCTCTGCATCAGTCATAGACATGATACCTACAGTGAGGAAGGAGAGACTGAGCATATGTTCTCTCGGGGAGGAGGGGAAGCAGCCCCCAGACCTGAACTGAGGCAAATGACCCCACAAGAGGCCAGTTGCTCAGGGTGAACTTGAAGCCAGATAGCAAAGCTCCTCCCTGCTTCCACCTTAGGAACTGGCATAACTGAGGGCACAGGGCAACTGGTCTCCACTTTGAGTATTGATTTAAAAAAAAAAAAAAGTTTGCATTATTATTTTAATCTGCTCTGTCATCCTCTTAGCCCTTCCTTCCAGAACTCTCCTCCCACCAGATCCAAGTGCCACCAACCCCCCTATGGCTCTGAACAGCTCAGCTAAGCAGCCAGGGTGGAGAGCTTTCCAGAGAGCAGATCTGGAAGGCTTAATGGTGTTTGGTCTTTCGGATGCACTTACAATCATCTCCCATGTCTGTGATCTAATTTCAAACATGGCAAGTGCAGTCCAGCCCAAGCCGAATGCCTCTCATGGCTGCTGAAGGCTGATAAGGAGGAAAACTGGACAGTCTCCTCAGCTGGGGGAGACAGAGCACCAGCCAGAGGTCCAGCTCTGCTCAGTGCTTCCAGGCATGACCGACCTGCACATGAGCACAGCTTATGAGGATGGAAAGCACCTAGAGGCTGTGCTTCTCTGTCACCCTTCAACCATAAGAGCTTTTCCACACCTCACCTCAGAAAGTCTTGCTACAGCTGCAGGAAGCCTCTAAAGAGTCCTGGAGTCATAGGGAGTAGGTAACATTCACTGTGGGGCTACTATGGGCAAGAAAGTGTGACAGGCATTTTAAAAATACTTCTTAGTTTACTCTCCAGTTAATAACCAATTTTGTTTTAAAACTAAGCCATATCATGTTACACCCCTGCTCAAAACCCTCCATTGCTTCCCACTTCCTCTAGGATGGAATCCTGGGTCCTCATCACAACCCCAACCCCAGCTACTCCTCCAATCTCGTGCCTCACCACACGCGCTCCCTTGGCTCCTGCTACCAGGCACACTCCTGCCTTGGGCCTTTGCACACTCTGCCTCTCTGACACATAATATTGTTCCTCACGGTAATCTCAGGCATCCATCCTTCAGGTCACTACTTAAATGTCACCTCTTTAAAGAGGGCTTTCCTGGGGATCCTATGAAATAGTCCCTTTCCATTTCTCTCCATATCTTTACTCTGCTTTCTTCTTCTTCATTGCATTAATCATTATCTTAAATATATGTTTAATTATTGATCTACCTCCTTCCACTGGAACTTAAGCTTGGTGACAGCAGGGACACTGTCTTTTTCTTAACTTCTATATCCCAAGCCTAGAATAATGCCTGGTGTGTGCACGTGTGTGTGTGTGTGTGTATATATATATATACACACACACATATACATATATACATTTGATAGGTGCTCAATATTTATTGAATGACCATTATAATTCGCTCTTCTTTATGAGGTGGCAATCGATCTATGTCCACTTTCAGATGAGGAAATCGGGACTCAGAAATGTTATATTACTAATCTAAAATCATGTAACTTGTAAGTGGCAGATATAGAACATGAACCAAAAATCTCTCTAATGCCAAACCCTATGTTCTTTCAATTACACCACGTGCCTCTCTTCTGAAACACAGTCCTTTGTGGAACTGTGTGGGTGGAGAGCTTAAAAAGGGAAGAGACTCCAGGGAGAAATAAGAAACCCGCCACCCTCCTCCACCTCCAGTTCTCAGCTGATGTTTTGTGACATTGAAACTGGGGCAATACCAGCTAGAACCATTTACTGATCCCAAAGCCAAGCATGCTCTAAGGGAAGCATTATGGCAACTCCATAGAATCAAAGCTGCCGGTGACAAGAGAAAGGTATAGCACATTTCAACATGATGCAATTATACCATTTATACCCTTTTTGAAAGAAAGTTGAAAAATAAAGGAGAAATGAATGAACCATAGTTGTACATTTCACAACCAGTCAGGTCCTAGCCTAGGACAAATCTTCAAAGAAGTTTCAGAAAATCAATCAAATATTTGTTATTACACAGAACAGTGAACATCATGTGTGTATTTCACAGATGAAAACTATCACATCTGAATTACTCACAGTTCAATCAGACCAGGAATGAATGAACTTTTTCTATAATGGATCAGATAGTGGGTTTTGGGGTGTTTGAGCTACACCATCTCCCCAAACTCGACTCTAATTGCAGCACAAAAGCAGTTGCATTGCAAGCCATATGTAAGCAAGTGAGCACGTCTGTGATCTAATAAAATTTTATTCACGAACAAATAGATGATGGGCCAGATTCAGACGCAGGCTGCATGCTGTTTGACAGGTGGTGACCTAGACCAATGTGCTTCTGTGACAAATGAAGAAACTAAGTCACAGAGAGAGGAAATGATGGCCACAGCCAGTTACGAGAGAAGGAAAAGAGAACATCATTCAGTGATGATTCAGGACATATTTATTGAGCATACATTAGATCCAGGCTCTTCCAAACACAGGAGAAGTGATGGTGATGAAAACTAAAGGCTTTCTGGGTGAGACTGTCTAGACCTCACATTCTACCAAGGGCAGCGGCCAGTAAACCAACCAAACAAATAAATAAATGAGATACTGTCAGAGACGGTAATATGGAGACAACGAAAGCAGTTTGGGCATGGAGGCAGATTTGTGAGGGGCAGTCAAGGAAAAAGTTGAGCCTCAGTAATGAGAAGTTGGCCTCTATGGAAAAGTCACATCTAGCAAGCATCGTGTTTGCCCTCAGTCTTCGTAGCTCTTGTGTTAGAAGGGTTTTGTTGCTGTTACAAATACCTGAGTTAACTGTATTTGAAAAGAGGAGAGGTTTGTTTGGGTTTATGGTTTTAGAGATTTGTGTCCAGGGGTCGCCTGACTCTATTGCTTTAGGCCTATGGTAGCACAGTGCATCCTGGTAGAAAAACACAGCAGAGAAAGCCGGTCCACCTCGTGGTGGCCAGGAAACAAAGGAAAATACAGGAAGGGGCTGGGGTCCCAATTTCCCCTTCAAGGGTACATCCTCAATGACCTAACTGCTCAGAAGAGGCCCCACCTCTCAAAGGCTCCACTACCTCCTTGGAGTGCCACCCTGGGGACCAATCCTTTAACACATGGACCTGTGGGGATATTTCATATCCAAACAATCCTTTTGCTGAAGAAAGGGAAACTGAGGCTCAAACAGCTGAGCACCCTGCTTATGGTGTGGCCCAAAAATTTCCAGCCAGTACTCTCTGACTCAAAGTTTGGACTCTTTCACATCAGCATTTCCTAGCCATTTCACAGTGAGATGACTCAAAATACCCTAGGGAACTTGAAATGCCATCTCTGTCTAACATGCTTGGTTAGGGGCCTGAATGCGTATTAAAATACAGATTAAAAATTAACTAGATATTACAGCATCAAAACCTGCTTTGATGACCTGATGCTTGAAATTATTGCATCTTGCACTTTAAAAATGAAACTGGCTTTCCAAAAAAATTCTTCATATTTTACGTCTAAACAAATTAGAAGGTTTCTGATTGTTATTCTCGAGCAGCTCTCTGCAAACAAAACCTTTATGAATAATATTTATTCCCAGCAAATGAAAAGTAAAAAAATGTGAAATGCATTTTTTCTTTTTAATATTGGTTTTTGAAGTACCAGAAACACTTTGATGTGGTATATCAGAATTTTCAATAGCTAAATGCAGCTTGCTGATTTGATCAAGGTGAGGAGGAGGTAAACAATTCTTGCTGTCCTTTTGAATTTTGACATGAGAGTTGATTACGATTCCCGTCTTCAACCATTAGATCCATTAGGGTTAAAAATTAAACAAAATATGACTAACCCTAGGAATAGTTTTATGACTGGGGAGCATTCATACCTACCAGAGCAGTGAGCAGTAGTCAACTGAATGACAGAACACTGCATATGTTCATTCCATATGCACCCAGAACCTCCAACTGTTCCTTTTAAGGGAAAAGAATATTTAAATAATCATTCTGCTCGTTAACTGTGAGCTGGGAATGGAGACAGAGATGCTTGCTCAGGCCCAAACCCACAGGGAGGCCCTAGAGCTCCTAAGTGCACAGTCTAGAAGCCCCGCACTCAGGGCTCACCCTGCCCTCAGACCACCCTGAGGGTGGGTGCCTCTTTATGTTTTGTTCCCCATTGCCTCTCCTCTCCACAGCCCCCTCCCTACCCTTCCACACACACACACACTCAGTCTGCAAGGCGCCCTTTCCATACATCAGTGGTTAGGAATTTGTTAGCAGCTTGCTCTTAAATCTCCCCAACAGAGCTAAATTTAGCTCTCTTGGGCCTGCCATGGTGCTGTTGGTCAGGTGGCCGCTCCTCACCACTCCTCACCACCGTCCTGTCTCCCTAGTGGGAGAGTGTCTTTTCTAAAATGAAAAGTGGCAATAAAAATATTTTTTCCCCCAAGAAATTCTCTTTTTCCTTTCTTCTTTCCCAAAAAAAAAAAGAGATTTTAGGAGGAAAGCTCAAAACAACAGATCACTGATTGCTGAGACTCCCCAGTGACTGAAAACAGGATGGAGATCTTGAGCCAGAAGAGATTCCCAAAGGTTCTGGGTTCAGCCCAGCACCTGCAGCCAATCGTGGATGAAGGCCTGCATCTCCCACCTGAGCCTCTGCAAACTGGAAGGCAGAAGGCGGAAGCCAGGTCAACTAACCTGGGTTTTAAAAAAACCAGTTGCTGAATATTGCCAAGTCTGTCTCACTCCAAACTGCAGGAAATATTATGTACTCTATATAATTTACATGATGGTAGAAGACCCAAGTAAAGTAATTTACATGGTAGTATTTAAAAGTGTTGAGCACTATAAAGCAAAGGAAGTTATTTTAATTCTCTAAGAGTGGTGAATCTCTAGCATCCCTTCATTACTATCTCAGTATATAGCCAATTGTGTGGAGAAAGCTTTTCCTTACTTTTAATTAGCTCCTTCTATTGCATTTCTTCTTTGTCTTGTGGAGGTAGATAAAAAACATATTAAAATCTGAATGCCACCATTATTAACTGTGTGACATTACATGAGTCACCTAACCTCTCTGAGCATCCATATCCTTATCTATATAATGAGAATGTGATATCTAACTCAAAGGGTGTTAAAAAGGGTTGAGTAAAACAGTGCATATAAAGTATGTGGCACCTAGTCTCTCAAGAAATGGTACTATTAATTAATAGGCTTCTTACGAAAGTAAAAGTTACTACAGATCCATTTCATTATTTTGTTCTCCAGAGTCAACACTTCTGTTGCCTCTATCTGTTCTCAATTCTCTAATCAGTTGTTGTTTTTTTTAAAAAAAAAAAAATCTAGTTGTTCTAGAAGTTTGTAGGATTCTTAAAAATCCAATAAAAATTTTAGACCCTCTCCATGAAAGTTCACCAGCAAATTTTTTTAAATAATTTTAAGGGATTCAGGAATCTTCTGAAGCTCACTATCCTCTCCCCAGAGAGGCCCTGGTCCCCAGTTTTCAAAATTACTCTGCTTACTGTGCCCTACCTGCTGGCAGGCAGCATCCCCAAAATAGCCCTTTCTGCAGGGTCTGCTTTCTGAGGGCCTGCCTACCCTGAGGTGACTTCAGATGCAAATTTCTAGCAAGCCCAGGGATCTTGGAGGAGCCTAGGATTTAAGCAGAAGTAATCAAGCTGAGGAGAAATGCACCTCAGCACACCTGAGGTGGCAGAACAAAGGCCCATTTACCAACCTCAGACTTTCAAAAATGTCAGGCTCAGTTTATTTGAAATCTCCCTTAGCTCAAAAGCATGAAAAACACCAAAGGGAGAAAACTGAGTCTAAGGTGGGAGCTCTCTGGGCTGGTGTGGGTGGGAAGAGGCAGACACAACCAGGAGTTTACATTAACAGGTACCTTGACAGTACCACAGAGACCCCATGGACAGGTCCTAGAAGCTCTCAACACACACTTATGCTGCCTGTATGCTGGAAAAAGTCATCAGTAATAGTGAGATCCACATGTCTTTTATACACAAAGAGGCTGTTGAGCAGGTTGTCACTATCTCCAGCCATGACTACAGTAAAACTCACTCATGTGGAGGCCCTGGATTAGCCATATTGTGAGTTCAGAAAAGGCACAGCTGAATGATTCCCTAGAACTGCCCAGTAGAAGTGACACCTGGGTAAATCTGCAGTTACTCAGGAAGTCAGTTGACCTTGCTGAGGTCTGTTTTCTCGTCCATAAAATGTGGATAATTCCCATCTCCTGGAATTGAGATGAATGAATGGTGCCTGATATTATTATTGGCTCTTAGTGTTATGCATGAGCAAAAAGGGATTGCACAAATGTTCCCCCTCAATTCCACAGGTTGAAAACCTACTACGTATAATTGCAATAGGGGGGGGGAAAGATGCACTCAGGATTGAAAGGAAGAGGAATCACTTTTGGACCATCAGAATCTCCATTTACGACCAATAGTGATGATACCGTTTGTTCTTGCAGACTTCTAAGACTTCCCCCTTTCAAGGAAGGTGTAGTGTGGTTACTCCATGATTGAGAGATTACAACCACTTTTGCTGCAGGTGGGGAAATTCTGTAGTTGAATTTTTGTTCATTCAGACTGGTTTTTGTCTGGTTAATTCTAATTAGTGAGATTTTTCTATAAGGAAAGAAAACCAATTGACGGAACACCTGTGCACTAGAAGCTTTTACAGATATTTAAATTTCACAACCCTGCTAGGAAGGTATTATTACCCTCACTTATAAGATGACAAATTTCAGCTTAGGAAAGTTCACGTGAACACTCTTTTTGTTTGAGACCACAAATAGACCTCTGAGGTTTAAACACAAATCACTGTGAGACTCCATTCAACAAACTGCCTTAATCTGTTTTCCTCAGACTTTACTCTCCACAGCCCTAGCGATAGCTGAGGAGAGCTCAGGCCAAGTCAGAGCAGTGGTTTGGGAAGATGAAGAAAGGGCAGAGACACTCCACTCCAGTGGTCTTGTTCAAGAGAAATCAAACTCGATGCTTTGAAAGGGTCAAGGAAGATTTTATTCAAGACTGTTGCAATAAACTGGGCATGGTGGTGCACTCCTCTAATCCCAGCTACTTGGGAGGCCGAGGCAGGAGGATTACAAATTTGAAACCAGCCACTGTCACTTAGGGAGACCCTCAGCAACTTGGTGAGTCCTGTATCAAAATAAAACATAAACGTGCATTTTAGTGTACTTCAATTTTACCTTACCTCAATAAACCTATTCGGGGGGGGGGGGGGGAATAAAACATAAAAAGGACCAGGGATGTAGTTCCATGGTAAAGTACCTATGGGTTCAATTCCCAACACACCCAAAGTAAAAGTCTGTTGCAAAATGGAGACAGGTTGAAGTCAACTCCAAATATAATAGGAGCAGAAGATTGATAGCCAAGGTGGGGAAGACAGAAAATTACTATGAGGAACCTGGTCAGATATCAAGGATTGGGAGGAGACAAACTTGACTAGATATTGAGGGTGAGGGAATGAGGAACTTGATTGGACATCAAGGATGAAGGGATTCTGGATAAACCAGCTTTAAGGATCCTGGCTAAAACCTATGACTTGGGCAGGCCAAGAACAGGGCCCAAGGGGAGGCCTATGAAGGAGAGCTGACTAAAATTTGGTCATGTACTGTCATGACCTAGAGGAGAATAATCGCTAGGCAGTTCCCTAGTCGCTGATAGATATTTAAGCTTCACAACCCTGCAGCCCTCTGAGGGCCCTAAGCAGGCCCTAGGGCTCTTGATGACTACTTTGGACTCCTATGGAATTAGCCCTAGAACAGAGGCTGCTGTCAAATCCAAAGAAAGACACTGCATGAGTTTTATAGAGCTGTCACACAAATACCACAGACAGGATGGCTTACACCACAGAAATTTATTTTCTCACAGTCCTGAAAGCTGGAAGTCCAAGATCAAGGTGTCAGCAGGGCCAGCTCTTTCTGGGGTCTTTCTCCTTGGCTTGCAAATGGCCACATTCTGGCTATGTCCTCACATGGTTTCCTCTCTGTGGGTGTGTCTGTGTCCTACTCTTCTCTTTCCAAAAGGATACCAGACGTATTAGATTAGGGACCACACTAGTGACCTTATTTTGTATTTAATAATCTTTTTGAAGCCCCCATTTTCAAAAACAGCTTTCTGAGCCTAAACTGTGGGCTGAGAAAAATGTTATCATATCTGCATGCTGGTTTTGAAATGTATGTACTGCTCTACTAGATTCACAATGTTTCCTGTCATTTTCTGTTTTCTCAATTAATCTAGACTTTTCTACAATTGCAATTGTGTGAAGAGAAGACCCGAAATACTTTTTTTCTGATGTAAAATGTTTTTTATAAACAAAAAAGGTTGGCAATCTCTGACGCAGAGTCCCTTAGTATAGGAGCTCTGTGAGTTCTTTAGGTCCTTGAATTCTCCAGTCTTTACCTGGAAACTAGCGATTGAGTTTTCTGCTGTGAGTTGTTTAATATCAAGCATTTCTCAAGAGCCTCACAGCATCCTGAGGCCAAGTGACACAGTATGAGAGTGCCCCCAAGGGAAGAAAACCTCTCTGATCAACAGCTGCCTCTCAAATAGCACTTCCCTTGGACTGCTTCACTTAGGCCCTGTTCTGTTGCTTTTAGAAGTACAGATAAGTCACCTCTCTGCTCAAGGGTTCAGTTTCTTCAACTGCACAAAATGCAGGGATGAGGTTAGATGGCCTCAAAATTAAGCTTCTAAGCATGGGGGAGATGGGAGAAGACAAAGGCACTTTTTGGCCTCAAGCTTACAAGGAGAGTACTCTCAAAGTAATAGGGGACCTAGTCCTCTCTTGTATGTACTGAGGGGCGAAAGTAAAGAAGCAGGCTATAGAACATGGAGGGCTTCCTGAGAAGAATGTCCTGGATCTTAGAGCAATTGTTTGCTGTGGTGCATAACAGAATCACACTGTGCAAGACTCCCAGACAGGCTTAGATTACATGTGAGCACAAGAGGTCTTTAAGTCTTTACCACCAAAAGCTGCATTACAAAGGGCTTCTCTTTCTTTTTCCATTATGCAAATCATCTTGGTATCTATTGATTGCATTTGCATGTGAAGAGGGACACGGTGTTTGTAAGTACTGTATTTGCATGTGCATTTTAATTAATCTGCTTGCAGGAGGGAGGTGATTAGAGGCACAGGTATGGGAATATTACTCTCTGTGGCTAATGGGATCTGGCATCTCTGGATTTTGAGTGCAGTCTGATGGGTGGGATTCTTGAAAACAGCAACAGAGCTGGAGCAGTCACAGCACCCACAGCCCCTCCTGATATGCCCATCATTCCAGAAGTCACACTGTCTGCTGCCTAAGGCCGTGTGCTGCCTGTCCCAGACTCAGGAAGTAGAGAATTGCAGAAAGAAGGTGAGTTCTTAGATAGGCAGTTGCTGGTGGTCTGCCCCAAGTCTGCATGCAGAACAGCTCCCCTCTCTTTACACCAGTAGGTTTTTGCTTCCATGTGGCTTGGCAGAAACCATCAAAAAACTATCACATTATGTCTGTGTGTTGGCAGTGCAACTCCTAGGCTTGTCTAGTCAGAAAAAAGCCTCACAGCTGTTTAACTATCTGCTTCATTCTTTGCTCTTTGAAGCTGGAGTTAATATTATGCCTCATTTGCATCCAACATTTAAATTTACTCCTTAAGCTCTTTTAAAAGCACAGCCCCTCCTGACAGCCAGTCTGATGAAGACTGCAGTCCTTCCAGAGGAACACGTCCTATCTCACAGAACAGAACTTCCTAAATAGTTTTCCCAAATATAAGGTTTTGCATACAAAGGAATCTGGTAACTCTTCTCCTGGCTGTCCCTGGGAGATACAGGGAAAGGGCACAACGGTGACAAAAGCCTTGAGGCTTGGGCATGTTCCCAGAACTCCCAGCTTTCCAGACTAAACCCTTAGGGGAATAAGACTCAGAATGTTGACATGCTGTTGTTTGTTTATCATTTGCTTAAGATCCATATCCAGAACTACCAATGGGACTGACCATCAGCTTGAAGACAGAAATTAAGCGTCCGTTCTTAATTCTATGTGAGTTCCCTTTCATCTATAAGATCAACTTAAGATTCTCGACACATGCACTTTTCCAGAAATTGTTTTGGACTCAAAAAGCCAAGCCTTGTACTACAAGTAAACAAACGCCAAAAGATAGCTTGTACACATTTGCTACATCTGGTGGCATAGTAAACAAGGCAAAATATACATCTGAAAGGAGATTCTTTTTTTTTTAATTATTTTTTTTATTGGTTGTTCACAACATTACAAAGCTCATGACATATCATATTTCATACATTAGATTGAAGTGGGTTATGAACTCCCAATTTTTACCCCAAATGCAGATTGCAGAATCACATGGGTTACACATCCACAATTTTACATAATGCCCAATTAGTAATTGTTGTATTCTGCTACTTTTCCTATCCCCTACTATCCCCCCTCCCCTCCCCTCCCATCTTCTCTCTCTACCCCATCTATTGTAATTCATTTCTCTCCTTGTTAATTTTCCCATTCCCCTCACAACCTCTTATATGTAATATTGTATAGCAATGAGGGTCTCCCTTCATTTCCATGCAATTTCCCTTTTCTCTCCCTTTCCCTCCCATCTCATGTCTCTGTTTAATGTTAATCTTTTCTTCCTGCTCTTCCTCCCTGCTCTGTTCATAGTTGCTCTCATTATATCAAAGAAGACATTTGGTATTTGTTTTTTAGGGATTGACTAGCTTCACTAAGCATAATCTGCTCTAGTGCCATCCATTTCCCTGCAAATTCTATGATTTTGTCATTTTTTATTGCTGCATAGTACTCCATTGTGTATAGATGCCACATTTTTTTTATCCATTCATCTATTGAAGGGCATCTGGGTTGGTTCCACAGTCTAGCTATTGTGAATTGTGCTGCTATGAACATCGATGTGGCAGCATCCCTGTAGCATGCTCTTTTAAGGTCTTCAGGGAATAGTCCGAGAAGGGCAATAGCAGAGTCAAATGGTGGTTCCATTCCCAGCTTTCCCAGGAATCTCCATACTGCTTTCCAAATTGGCGGCACCAATTTGCAGTCCCACCAGCAATGTACAAGAGTACCCTTTTCTCCACATCCTCGCCAGCACTTGTTGTTGTTTGACTTCATAGTGGCTGCCAATCTTACTGGAGTGAGATGGTATCTTAGGGTGGTTTTGATTTGCATTTCTCTGACTGCTAGAGATGGTGAGCATTTTTTCATGTACTTGTTGATTGATTGTATATCCTCCTCTGAGAACTGTCTGTTCAGGTCCTTGGCCCACTTGTTGATTGGGTTATTTGCTATCTTATTGTCTAATTTTTTGAGTTCTTTGTATACTCTGGATATTAGGGCTCTATCTGAAGTGTGAGGAGTAAAAATTTGTTCCCAGGATGTAGGCTCCCTATTTACCTCTCTTATTGTTTCTCTTGCTGAGAAAAAACTTTTTAGTTTAAGTAAGTCCCATTTGTTGATTCTTGTTATTAACTCTTGTGCTATGGGTGTCCTATTAAGGAATTTGGAGCCCGACCCCACAATATGTAGATCGGAGCCAACTTTTTCTTCTATCAGATGCAGAGTCTCTGATTTGATATCAAGCTCCTTGATCCATTTTGAGTTAACTTTTGTGCATGGCGAGAGAGAGGGATTCAGTTTCATTTTGTTGCATATGGATTTCCAGTTTTCCCAACACCATTTGTTGAAGATGCTATCCTTCCTCCATTGCATGCTTTTAGCCCCTTTATCAAATATAAGATAGTTGTAACTTTGTGGATTAGTCTCTGTGTCCTCTATTCTATACCATTGGTCCACCCGCCTGTTTTGGTACCAGTACCATGCTGTTTTGGTCACTATTGCTCTATAATATAGTTTGAAATCTGGTATCGCTATACCGCCTGATTCACACTTCCTGCTTAGAATTGATTTTGCTATTCTGGGTCTTTTATTTTTCCATATGAATTTCATGATTGCTTTATCTATTTCTTCAAGAAATGCCTTTGGGATTTTGATTGGCATTGCATTAAACCTATAGAGAACTTTTGGTAATATCGCCATTTTGATAATGTTAGTTCGGCCTATCCATGAACAGGGTATATTTTTCCATCTTCTAAGGTCTTCTTCTACTTCTCTCTTTAGGGTTCTGTAGTTTTCATTGTATAAATCTTTCACCTCTTTTGTTAGGTTGATTCCCAAGTATTTTATTTTTTTTTGAGGATATTGTGAATGGAGTGTTTTTCCTCATTTCCGTTTCAGAAGTTTTGTCGCTGATATACAGAAATGCCTTTGATTTGTGCGTGTTGATTTTATATCCTGCCACTTTGCTGAATTCATTTATTAGTTCTAGTAGTTTCTTTGTAGATCCTTTTGGGTCTTCTAGGTATAGAATCATGTCATCTGCAAATAGTGATAATTTAAGTTCTTCTTTTCCTATTGTTATGCCTTTAATTTCCTTTGTCTGTCTAATTGCTCTGGCCAGTGTTTTGAGAACTATATTGAATAGAAGTGGTGATAGAGGGCATCCCTGTCTTGTTCCAGATTTTAGAGGGAATGCCTTTAACTTTTGTCCATTCAGAATGATGCTAGCCTGAGGCTTAGCATAGATAGCTTTTACAATGTCAAGGTAAGTTCCTGTTATCCCTAGTTTTTCTAATGTTTTGAACATAAAAGGGTGCTGTACTTTGTCGAATGCTTTCTCTGCGTCTCTCTAGACGATCATATGGTTCTTATCTTTAAGTCTATTGATGTGGTGAATAATATTTATTGATTTACATATATTGAACCATCCTTGCATCCCAGGGATGAATCCTACTTGATCATGGTGCACAATTTTTTTGATGTGTTTTTGTATTCGATTTGCCAGAATTTTATTGAGGATTTTTGCATCTAGGTTCATTAGAGATATTGGTCTGTAGTTTTCTTTCTTTGAGGTGTCTTTGTCTGGTTTCGGAATCAGGGTGATGTTGGCCTCATAGAATGAATTTGGAAGAGCTCCCTCTTTTTCTATTTCCTGAAATAACTTGAAAAGTATTGGTATTAATTCTTCTTTAAAGGTTTTGTAAAACTCCGCTGTATACCCATCTGGTCCTGGGCTTTTCTTGGTTGGTAGTCTTTTGATGGCTTCTTCAATTTCATCCATTGATATTGGTCTGTTCAAATTGTGTGTATCCTCCTGACTCAGTCTGGGCAAATCATATGACTTAAGAAATTTATCGATGTCTTCACTATCTTCTATTTTATTGGAATATAGGTTTTCAAAATAATTTCTAATTGTCTTCTGTATTTCTGTAGCATCTGTTGTGATATTGCCTTTTTCATCCCGTATGTTAGTAATTTGAGTTTTCTCTCTTCTTCTCTTCGTTAGCATGGCTAAAGGTCTGTCGATCTTATTTATTTTTTCGAAGAACCAACTTTTAGTTTTGTTAATTTTTTCAATAGTTTCTTTTGTTTCAATTTCATTGATTTCCGCTCTGATTTTAATTATTTCTTGCCTTCTGCTACATTTGCTGTTGTTTTGCTCTTCCTTTTCTAGGGCTTTGAGATGAAGTGTGAGCTCATTTATTTGTTGGTTTTTTCTTTTTTTGAGGAATGACCACCAGGCGATGAATTTTCCTCTTAAAACTGCTTTCATTGTGTCCCATAGATTCCGATATGTTGTGTCTGTATTTTCATTTATCTCTAAGAATTTTTTGATTTCCTCCTTTATGTCTTCTGTAACCCATTGATCATTCAGTAACATATTGTTCATTTTCCATGTGATGCAGGATTTTTCCTTCCTTCTTTTATCATTGATTTCCAGTTTCATTCCATTATGATCAGATAAAATGCATGGTATTATCTCCACCCCTTTATATTTACTGAGGGTTGCCCTATGGCATAATATATGGTCTATTTTTGAGAAGGATCCATGTGCTGCTGAGAAAAAAGTGTATCCATTTGATGATGGTTGATATATTCTATATATGTCAGTTAAGTCTAGGTTATTGATTGTGGTATTGAGTTCTATAGTTTCTTTATTCAACTTTTGTTTGGAGGATCTGTCCAATGGTGAGAGAGGTGTGTTGAAGTCACCCATAATTATTGTGTTTTCGTCTATTTGATTCCTGAACTTGAGGAGAATTTGTTTTATGAATATCGCAGCGCCATTATTTGGTGCATAAATATTGATAATTGTTATGTCTTGTTGGTGAATGGTTCCTTTTAACAGTATATAGTGTCCTTCTTTATCCCTTTTGATTAACTTAGTCTTGAAGTCGATTTTATTCGATATGAGGATGGCCACCCCTGCTTGCTTACGAGGACCGTGTGCGTGGTATATTTTTTCCCATCCTTTCACCTTCAGCCTGTGTATGTCTTTTCCAATCAGATGTGTCTCCTGGAGGCAGCATATTGTTAGATTTGTTTTTTTAATCCATGATACCAGCCTATGTCGCTTTATTGGAGAGTTTAAGCCATTAACATTCAGAGTTACTATTGATATATGGTTTGTACTTCCATCCATGTTTGATTATTTATCCTTTTTTTAAAAAATTTAGTTTGTTTCTCCATGATTATCTTTCCCCTCACCCTCTGTCTTTACCAAGGCACTTCCCTCTGATGGTTTTGGTTATTGCTTTTCATTTCTTCCTCGTGTAGTGTTTTGCTCAAAATGCTTTGCAAAGCTGGTTTTCTGGCTGCAAATTCTTTTAACTTTTGTTTATCATGAAAGATTTTTATTTCGTTGTCATACCTGAAGCTTAATTTTGCTGGATACAGAATTCTTGGTTGGCATCCATTGTCTTTCAGTGTTTGAAATACATTGTTCCATGACCTTCTTGCTTTCAGTGTCTGTGATGAAAAAACTGTTGTTAATCTTATTGGTTTACCCCTGAATGTAATCTGTCTCTTTTCTCTTGTAGTTTTTAATATTTTCTCTTTGTTCTGTATATTGGATATCTTCATAACAATGTGTCTTGGCGTTGGTCTACTGTGATTTTGTGTGCTCGGTGTCCTGAATGCATCTTCAATTTGTATATCTGTTTCCTTTTTTATTTCTGGAAAGTTTTCTGTAATTATTTCAT
Source organism: Urocitellus parryii (assembly GCF_045843805.1). Taxonomy (NCBI): domain Eukaryota; kingdom Metazoa; phylum Chordata; class Mammalia; order Rodentia; family Sciuridae; genus Urocitellus; species Urocitellus parryii. The sequence goes on from NC_135534.1 coordinate 100,529,724, forward strand.
TCAGCAGGTTACTCATTCCCTTGGTTTTAATCTCTGTACCTTCTTCTATCCCCATGACTCGTAAATTTGGTTTTTTTATGTTATCCCATAACTCTTGGATGTTTTTCTCATGATTTTTTACCAGCCTTTCTGAGTTGGCTAGACTCTTTTCAAGATGATATATTTTGTCTTCAGTATCTGACGTTCTGGCTTCTACTTGCTCCACTCTGTTAGTGATACTCTCAATTGAGTTTTTAATTTGGTTTATCGTTTCCTTCATTTCTAGAATTATTGTTTGATTATTTTTTATAATCTCTATCTCCTGATAAAGATGCTTAACTTCTTCTTTTATCTGTTTATGTAACTCATTCTCAATGTGTTCTTTTGCTGCTTGAATTTGCTGTCTCGTATCCTCTTTAAGGTTCCATTCCATCTGTCTAAGGTGTTCCTTGAGTTCTTTATATGAACATTTTTCCGATGACTCTAGGTCCTCCTGAATATTTAGGCTGTCCTGCATTGTTTGTACTCCTTTTCTTCCTTGCTTTTTGAAGCTGCTCATGTTACTTCTTGTTCTGTTTGACTGCTGAGTTACTGTTTACTCCTATAAATTTATTTGATGCTGTAGCCGCAGGTTTCAATGAAGTTATCTCCTCCGCCGCAGTCTGATGACGTCAGTTCTCTGCCATGGTGGTATCTCTTGCAAATGGCCCTGAAAGGAGATTCAAATGTACATTTTAAAAACAGGATCTAGTCTTGGGATACAAAGCAAAGAAACAATGGAGAGGAAATCCAAGGATAAATGAAAGAGATTTAAAGGAGAATCGCAGTATTCATTTGGAAGAAAGAGGGAGTTTGAGGTTGAAAAAGTAAAACATTGTGGATATTTTTTACTTTTAAAAATTTTTACAATATGTGACACAAAATTCTGTTTGCTTGGGGGTGGGGGAGGCAGGGATTTCTGATCTATTACCTAAAGAAGAGTTCCATTCCAGCTTGGAGTTGTCAACCTAGGCATTAAGATACCCCAGAGGAGCTGGGTGCAGTGGTACATGCTTGTAATCCCAGCAGCTCTGAAAGCTGAGGCAGGAGGATCGTGAGTTCAAAGCCAGCCTCAGCAACTTAGTGAGGTCTTAAGCTACTCAGTGAGACCCTGTCTCTAATAAAATATTAAAAAAGGGGTTGGGGATGTGGCTCAGTGGTTAAGCACCCTGGGTTTAATCCCTGGTACAAGAAGCAAGAACAAAGGTAACCCAGAGGAGGTGAGGTGATCTGCCTGGGGAAGCTCAGGGTTCCCTCCTGGGACTCTGAATTCTAGGCAGAAGGTTGGGAAGCCCTGCACAAGCTAGGCTACTGGGAGGCCAAGTCCAGCCTCTGTCCTGGCCTTCATTCAACCTGCACTGAATCCCTTGCGCATCTCATTCATCCTCCCAGCTTTAACTCCCCTCTCTATACTATGACTGCCAAACTGATGTTCCCAGCCTAGCTCCCTCTCCTGAGCTCCTGCCTCCCACAGCCTGCTGTCTTCTATCATCTGCACTGGGGTGTCCAATAGGCCTCTGTATAAAAACAGAACTTGATCTCACCCCTTCCAGATGCTCAGTCCCCAAACTTTGGTAACACTCTTAATTTCTCTCTTTTCTCACGCCCCATAGCCTACCAGTTGTGAAATTCTGTAGGTTCTAGCTTCAAAATATATCCAGAACCTAAGGGTTCACACCCACGCTGGCAGCCTGGCCCAGCCCCATCACCTCTCACCAGGCCCTTCCCGCTGGCTGCGCTGTCCCCTGTCATGCCCCTGTAGAGAACACTGTCAGCACAGCGCCCAGTGTGGTGCCGTGGAAATACCATCTGATTTTATCACCTCTGCTCAGAGTCCTCCAAACAGTCCTTCTCCTTTTCAAGAGATAAAGTTGGGCTGTATACTAGCCAACCCACCCTGGCCAACCCACCCTGGCCAACCCACCGTGACTCCCACCCCAAAGCTCGCCTGACCTCCCACTTCTTTCTCTTCTCTCTACTCCTGCACTACAGGCTCTTTGCTGCTCCTCAGATACAACAGACCCACTGCCACCATAGGGACTTTGCCCGGCTCTTCTTCCTCCATGGGAAACACTGTACCTCCTGGGCACGTCCAGTTTAAGCCCTCAGCTCTTTTGTGTCTTTGCTTCAGCGTCACCTCTTTGATACTTGTCTTGGCCACTCTACTCACAGTGCAGCCCCACCCCTGCCAGCACCCTCATTCTCCTTCCCTGCTGTATGTCCTTCATTGTCTAGGGTCCACCTCCCACCTCCACTTGAATGCAAGCTTTGCTGTTCATGACCCTCCCAACCCCCAGGATGGCTCTTGAAAACATGCTGGGTGACAGATGAGGACTTCAGTGAGCCAGGCAATGTCATAGGTGCGGTAAATGCATTCCTGTGTTTAGTGCCTCTGTCCCTATTCTTCTAAAGAGAAAACTAGGACCTAGAGATTAAGTAATTTGCTCAGAGTTTCGTAGTTAGTAAATCAGAGTCAGAATTTGCATGCAGGCTGTGTGACTCCAGAACATCAAAGAGCAAGCATAATTTCTGAACAAAAAGAAACTTCCCTCAGAAACTTCACAAATATTAATGAGAAGGTATTACCAATGACTATGGTTCTGTCCCAGAGGCATAATGAAAGGATTAGGAACCTCTCCTCTCCAAGGTGGGTCCAAGGAGGTTGGCTATAGGCGGTGGGTGCAGCCCTCTGGGCTGGCCCGGTCAACAAGCAAGCCGTGCAGGCTCAGGACCCAGGGACAGGTCAACATGAGGTAGCCTCACCTTCAGCAGAGGGACAAAGCCATGAGAGCGATGCCTAACTGTATTGGCAGGGAATAAAGAAGGAGGAGGGGAGAGCACTTGGAATGCCAGGCTCTATTTCCTTGAGCCCCAAACCTCTTTCCCAGTGTGATTAAAAAAAAATCAAGTTGAAGCTTATTCCAGAAAGTCACCTTGGCAGTTTCCAAAACATGCAACTGCTATGCCTGAAATCTATTATCTGACTCATTTATCACATCTAACCTTTACTACATACCTAAAATGGACACTTGTTATCTCTACAGAAATAGGAGCACAAATGGTTAAATAACATGTTCAAGAATGGACATGGATCAGATGGCAGAGCTGGGAACCCAGCTCTCTCAGAACCCCATTCCATACTTCTCCCACAACACCACGTTTGATCTCGCCTTTTAGCCCAAGTAGGTCAGGGATAAAGGAGCACTGCTCATCTCTTTGACTGGTATATTGGAATAGGCGGCAGAGCATGGTCTGTTGGGACCACAGGGCTAAAGCTTTTGCCCAAGGACTCCATGAACACTCCCAGAAGCTTCAGTATGACCTTGGTGGGCAGGGCTCCTGTCATCAGTTATTCTACTGCTCTCTGCTGGCTGTTTTCAGAGACTGATGCCCTAGGGGCTCACTAGGTACCTATGCTCACTTAGAGAGGTCTGTTCAGAGCTATGGAGGCAGGTGGATAGCTCAAAAGCTGGGAGCTTGTGTAGGCCCCTTCCCTCACCCTTGTATTCCTCAAGACTTCGGGAAGCTCCTCATATCCTAAGCCACAGTCTGCCAGCACCCTCGGCAGGCCTGCAGAACTATTTATCATGCCTCCAAAGTGATTGACTTCTGATGAGAGGCTCAGGAGCTCAGGAAAATGCTCCTGGCTTACAGTGTATTGTGAGTAAAAGAAAAGAAATAACAGGTACCCTTCAAGTGTGGGAGCTGCAAAAGAAGCTAATTAAATGTCAGGGCTGGAGTTTAACCCACTTGAAGATGGTGTTTCTATTCTGGAGTCGCTGAGTTTCTCATTCCCATACCTGGGCTTGAAGCACACAGCCTGATTTGAAAGTTTACGTAGGAGCCAGGAGGGCTGGGAAGCTGGGCTCTGGATTGGCCCACCACGCCAGTCTCCCTGCCCACCCTAAACACAAACCTTCAGAGACGCTGAAGGGAATAACAGGGGTCAATGGAACTGGGGAAAACCATCCTGTCTGGGGGAGAGGAAAAAAAAGGAGCCAGAGACCAAATGCCCATTTGTCCAGGTGGATTTGAGAGGGTTGTCTTAAATTCCATTTGAAAGAGAATATTTAGAGGCAGATGATTCTGAAGCCCCATAGTATGGTTTGAGTAGGGGCATGTGACAATATCTGTGGCTTGGGTAGAACTGGCCTTGGTCTGGCCCTGGCTTAGCAGCTCTTTGTACTGAACATTTGCATTTCTGTCCCAGAGACAAAGCCTAATGGAGGGCCCTACAGAAAGACCCAACGCCAGGCAGGCATCTCACTAATGTGCTCTGACTGCAGAGGCCAACAGACTGGCAGTTCAGGAGGGGCATCCAAATCCCACCACCCTATCAGATGGTGGAGTCACTGCACACCCTTTCTCAGGGAACATGGCCCTGGCATCTGCTCCTGCCTGTCCCCAGGATACTTCATTTCTTCCACTACCTTCATCTCCAGAGGAGCAGGGCTTGCCATAATAATGATGCTAGTCCCCTCCCCAACACTGGCTTCCTAATTCAGAGTTCCCAGCTCTTATCCCTTCCAGTGCTCGTTATGAGTGCAGACCCACACTCCCTGTCAGGCAGCTATGGAACTGGAGATCAGAGGCGATATCACTAGCCAAAGTCCCAACCACAAAAACTGGCAGAGCAGGACTCCTTCTCTAGAGCTCTCATTTCTACGCAGCCTCTGGAGCTACGATGTGAGACCCTCCAGAGGGTCTGGCACACTGGGTTCTCTCTGCAGATGGAAAACCCAGCTGTGGCACACTGGCCTCGACACCACACCTGCTCACCAAGCCTGACAATTCCTCCTCCCTGAAAGCCCTGGCAGCAGGGGGGCTAGGAAGCCAGATTGAGAGACATAAGAAACCCAGGCGATGAGCTCTTTAAAAAAAAAAAATCCTTATTTCAACCATCCATTTAAACAAACGTATGTTAATTATCTTTCTATTTTTTTTTTCTCCTGCCATCTGCAAGTGCAGGAAGAGGGGAGGAGGGAGGAAAATGAGGAATGAATGAAAGGCAAACAAATCCCCCCCACTCAAGGCAGCATCATAAACCACTTAATATTAACAGAAGCACCAAGAGATACTTGGTTTTAATATGATTTGGATTAAGCAGAGAGAAGGAACACACATGGGCTCCCCCACACCTTGGTATGGTTAAAACAGCCACCAAAGTTTCTGGCCTGACCACCCCGCCCCTCCCTGCTCCCAAAACTCCAGGACCATTGCAAGGATTGGAAATGGGCGTGACCTCTAGACAAGGGAGGCCATCTCTGCACCCCAGGGTGCTTGACCAGAGACAGACAATACCACCCTTCAGAACAGCCACTGGGCATCTCACTGCTCAGGGCTTCTTTCTCAAAATTGGTTTTCTATGTTCTCTGAAGAAGGTGAAGAGCACTGAACCAGGGATCAGCAAGCTGACAGTCTAAGACCAGTTCTGCCACTCCACTGACCAAGGCTAAGAACTTGAACATTAGTGAAGGACACAGACATGCAGTCGCTGCTTAGGTCTAAGTTTATCCTTAGAGGGCTATGGAGTATGTAAAAGGGAACCAGATCTGTATAGAAACGGGAGAGTCATCCTAGAAGACAGAAATTAAGACAAGCACTGAAACATGACAAATGAACCAAGGGAAGGACAATCGAGGGAAGAGGGTTCTAGGTAGAGGGGATGGCATGTTCGAAATTCCACATGGCTGGAAAAGTGAAAGTGGAGGGAGCATCATCTTTTGGGAGGTGAGGGAGAAAACAGATCACGCAGGCCTGGCGAGCATGTCAAAGACTGAGAAAACACCAGGTTTTGAAGCTAAAGAGAGAGAAGATCAGGCTTGCCATTTGAAGAGATCACTCTGACACACCTAAAACAAAGTGATTCAGAATGGGCAGAAATGAAAGCACTCCAGCTACACATGGGGTTGAACATGTTTATCTCTGTATCTTCCCAGATTCGACTAAAAAGGTGACAGTAATGGGATGAAAAAAGACATAAAGCCACAACAAAGAGAGCAGGAGAGGAGACAGAAACAGGGAAGAGATGTAAATAAAATCTTCAAATTTGGCAGGGATGGGAAGTGAAGTGAGCAAGGAGACACTTAGCAAACTAAAAAGAGCTGAGGCAGCAGGTCAGAGAAGCCGCAAGCAGGGCCACTCATGCACAGGACTCCAGCAGAGCCAGACAGACTCAGGGCAGCAATGCACTGAGGACTTTCCCAGTGGGGTGCAGCTGTAGCTGAAAACAAGCTGCTTGGCCCCTTCCCATGTAGCCAGGCAGCTAGGAGGCTTAGGCTCTTCTCAAGGGGGCGCAAAAGGACCCTGGGTCAGGATGGCAAACTATAAACAAGGACCTCAACCTAAAGTCTATGTTGAAAGTGATTTTCCCCTTCCCTGACCTCTTCTTCCACCCAACTCCAAAAATAGGCATCCAAGTATCTTCCCTGTAACTGCCCCCACAAACCTGGGCAGAAGACCCACTGGCAGATTGCTCCCCAAGGAAACTGAATGGTCCAGAGAAAAGATGGGGAAAGGGATCCTTCTAGACTCTGCCCTGTGAGTCATCCCCCCACTTAAGAAACCCAACATTCAAAAATCCAACATTCAAAGTACCAGAACTTTGAATCCACTCTTAAACACCGACCAGCCAATAATTGGTAGATTTAAGAAAGTCTCTAGTATGAAAAATGGGCCCAAAACAAATAGGAAAAAAAACTTAAAAAAAAAAATGGATCAAGGGCTGGGGTTGTGGCTCAGTGGTAGAACACTTGCCTAACACGTGTGAGGCATTGGGTTCGATCCTCAGCACCACTTCTAAAATAAATAAATAAAGTAAAGGATTAAAAAAAAAAGACAAGGGGGAATATTATTTTTAAAAAGTTGATCAAGTTAGAAGGCAGAGAACAACCTCTCAAACAATATAGGTGATATCCTTAGATAAAAGCAACTAACACATCCATGGAAATTAGAAAAATATCAGAGAATGGAGAGATATTTGAGACACTAAACAATATATAGTAATATGAATTTTAAAATCCATAGAAAGTGAAGGCAAGCTTTTCCCTCTGAAGTTTTAATAATTTTAAACTGACAATAGAAACATTAACAGGGAAAAAAACTAGACAAATTTATTAGTGTGCAAGAACAAGGAGCCACACACAAAGTATGAAACTCAGAGGAGGGCTGGACCATTGAAGCTTTTATAGAAATCAGAATAGCAAGACGGAGGTTTGGGCTTCAGGCTGTGGAAGGTTGAAGGGGAAGGTGCCTGCTAAGCTAGGATTGTCTAGTTATGCAGATCAAGTCTCCCTGGTAAGAGTCACCTGTGGTAACCTTGTCTTGGGCTCTGTATCAGATCCCAGATCTTTTTCCTGTGAAAAGATATTTCCTAGGCAGAATGGGGATATCAGAGAGAAAGTCTGTTTACATTGCTGGCTGCTTACTTCACTGATGTAATTTTCTTTATAGACGCAAATTTATTTCATAAAAGGTCAGCCTTTCAGAGTTATTCCAGTGTCTGCAGAGGTATGCAGTTCTCTAAATAACCAACTCAAAATAAGGCAAAGAAATATATTTGGGATGTGATATTTTAATCTCCCTCAAAGGACAGAAGATAAAAACACCTCTTAGAAAAATAAAATTAATTAAATACATACAAACATACATACATAAGATGGACACTAAGAAAGAGAAAAATTTAAAACTTTGTCCTGGAAGTCAAATGTCCCAATAATAACATGAGTTTAAGAAAGAGACAACAAGGAATCTGATTTTTAAAAGCAATAATAGTTTGTTATTAATGACCTGAAGGACAAGTATCTCCACATCATCAATCCTAGTGGCTCAGGAGGCTGAGGCAGGAGGATCACAAGTTTAAAGACAGTGTCACTATTATATCTTGTGACCAGGTCACGAGGACCCTCCTTTATCACTGAAACCATGTCACAATTAGCTGTGACTAGATCATCCTGACCATCACATAGGAAATTTGTTAAAGAATATAGAGGGATAATTAACTAAGGTGGTAAGAGAGATTAGAGCAAGAAAAAGGGGATTCAACCCCCTCAAAAGCCCCCTCCTCTGAAAGAGTCTTGCTGCTTTCTTTGGAGATAGTCCAGGTCACTCAGAGCCTGTCCTGTACAGTTATCTCTCTTATTCTCACTTTCTCAAATAAACTCCTGCCTGCTACTATATGTGACTCACCTGAAATTCTTCCTGCAAGATCCCAGGAATCAGGGACTGTGGATTCCCACCGTCACTCTAGCTAGCTCCACTGGTCTGCTCCTCTACAACAGTAACTATAGGAAAAGCAGAAAGTTATACAAGAAGGAGAATATAACTGTGATTCACCACATGACTCAGCTCTTAATAAATATAAATAATACTCATCTGATCAAAATAATATGTATTTAATCCAAAACTTGTAAGATAATTGTATTAAAAAAATTGGGTGAATAAGTGGGGAGGAATGAAAAGAATGAAGAGGTCAAAGCTACAGTTCCACTTTAGGAAGTTAATAGATGATATCTAAAATCTTAAAACATTGAGAAATAGCAGGTGAGTATGTTACTTAGAAATACAGAGAAAACAACAGAAAAGTTAAAGAATTCAAAGTTTCTGCCTTGTCTTGAGTGTAGAAACTGACAGAGAATTTTTAAAAAAATTTTTCAAAACAAACCTCATAAAAATTTTGACATGAGCCAGGCTCAATGGCATGCACCTGTAATCCCAGTGGCTCGGGAGGCTGAGGCAGGAAGATCTCAAGTTCAAAGCCAGCCTCAGCAAAAACAAGGCGCTAAGCAACTCAGTGAGACCCTATCTCTACATTAAATACAATATAGGGCTGAGGTGTGGCTCAGTGGTTGAGTGCCCCTGAGTTCAATCCTGATACCCCTCCCTCTAAAATCCGACATCTATATCATTTACATCATGTGTGTAAATTTATATCTATACTAATGTACTACTTATAAAAATATAAATTAAAGGAAAAACAACACAGTGAACCACTACATGAGGAGCTTGTAAATAGATACCTATAGGACAAATGGATAAACAGCTGATTATTAAAGAATAGGTATTTGTGGCTTGGGGTAATTTCTGCAGTGACAGTATTACACGTGGATACAGAAATTGTGGTGTCTCAACTTCTAGAAGTGAAGATGATGTGCTCTGGAAAATTGGTATAAATGACTCAGAACATTATCTCTAATGATGGGGAAGAAAACTCTAATGTTGAAAATGCACACAGAAAGAGGAAAATGATTTCATGAAATAATAAGGGTGGGGGAAACTGCATTTCTAAATTAATATGTGATCTTATGTAATATGTGATTTCAAATATGCATCTGTAAGTAAACTAATTAATACATTAAGTTTAAGTTGGAAAAGTAGAAAATAAAAATACACAAGCGTACAAAGGGAAGCTGGGGCAGAAGCACAGCAGGCAGAGGGAGGTTAGAATTCAGGGCAAAAAGAGTTACACAAAACAAAATGAAAAAGATAGCTTAAATAAAGGGTGCCATTCACAGTGAAGATCTAATAGCCCCAATATCTGGTAATAAGAACAAAGCATCTAAATGCATAAAAAATAAAAGTTATAAATATTACGGAAAAGAAAAACACTTCTTTCCCTCTAATACTCTGCTATTGTTTGCATGTGGTTCTTCACCCAGGTTCATGTGCTGAAATGAAAGTTTGGTCCATATGCCTGCTAAGAGGTGGTGCAACCCTTAAGAGCTGGGACCCAGAGCAAGCTGGTGAGGGCATCATTCCTGGAAGGGACTATGCTGGTCTTGCAGAATATATTCTTGAAAGAGTGAAAGTTGTTATTAAAGAAAAGTAAGACTGGCCCCCGAACCCCTCTGGCTTCCTGTTTTACCATGTGATCTGACCCTTTCAAACACATTCCCACCAGGATGCAATCCACCGTGAAGCTCTTATCAGAGGCCAGACAAATGGGGCCATCCAATATTAGCCTTTCAGCTTCCAAACTTTTGAGCAAAATAAACCTCTTTCTTTTTATAGTGTACAACATCCATATTATGTTATAGCATCAGAAAATGGATTAACTCAGGATCCTGGCAAGGAGATGTAAGCCACAGGCAGCACTCTGTGCTTACAAAGTGTGCGTTTCATGAAGGGCAATTTGCAAAATCTATCTAATTTATCAGAGGGCATATATTTGGCCCAGAAATTCTGGGGCTTGTTTTAATAAATTTATTCTATGGGATAATCTAGAACATTATAAAAGTCCCTTACAAAAATGATTATTGAATCATTGCTTACAATTTTAAAGGACTAAAAACCCTTTGAATAAAATACTTATTGAATCATTGCTTACAATTTTGAAGTACTAAAAACCCTCTGAATCCTTTCTATGAAAAGGTGATCAATGAACCACAAGCATTAGCATCATCCAGAAGTCACTAAAAATACAGACTTTTAGTTAGTTGTGCTCAAGGTCAGCCTGGGCAACTTGGCAAGACCCTGTCTCAAAATAAAAAATAAAAAGGACTGGGGATGTAACCCAATGGTAGAGCATCCCTGGGTTCAAACCCCAGTACCACAAAGAGGAAAAAGAAGGCATCTCAGAGCACACTCCAGACCTAGTGTATCAGAATCCTCATTTTTTCAAGATCCTATTCACTTTAAAATTTGAGACATATTCATCTAAATTCCCATCAATAGGAACCTGATTAAATATATTAGAGTACATCCATAAAATGAAATTTCATCTATGTATGTATTTATATATATAAAATATTACATATATACATATGTATATAATATATATTATATATTACATAATATATAATATATACTATATTATATATATGTGTATGTATATATGTATATACATAATACATTTTGAAAATGTATTATACTTCCATAACATATATCCATCAAAAAATAAGAGACCCTGTCATGTGGGGGTTCAGACGTAGGGAATAGATTCAGGGTCCTGGCAGGTGGAAGAAGATGCAAGGCACAGTTAGGTTGCAGGCATGCTTTATTCAGAGGTGGCAACAGCCTCTGCCTTCAGCTTCAGCCAGCCCCCAGCACGTGCCATTTTGCCCCAGTCAGTTCCATTTTGCCCCCTTTATATGTACAGCACAAATGAAGAAAGCACACTGCCTACAGGTTACATGATGGGGTGCATGCTCACAAGTTACCGTTTATTACCATGAATATATACACTGAAACAGAGGGTTTCTGGTCTTGACTAACCATAACATAATCGGTTCCCAGCCCTGGCTACACACTAAAAACATAACATAGTCCACCGGAAGTCTCCGCAAGAGAGCCCAAATATAGCCATTTAGGACCTGCTTCAACAGACCCTCTCTGGGTACCAAAAATTTTTACATAAAAGTCTACAAGATTTACTATAAAATAAAGGAAGTAGATGGTAGAGTATCATTGTGTTGTGTATGAAAATAATTTCTTTTGAAAATGTATTATACTTCCATAACGTAATCAATGACCAAATTAGTTGCCTAGGTTCTACTCTTTCCTAAGTTTATTTTTTTTTTACTTTAATTATTTATTTATTTTTATGTGGTGCTGAGGATCGAACCCATGTGCCTCATGCATGCTAGGCAAGCGCTCTACTGCTGAGCCACAACCCCAGCCCGTCTTTCCTAAGTTTAATCAGTGCTTTTCCTCCTTCATTCCCTGGCAATCATGGTCAGCACTGACCAATCATTATCATCTCCTTCAGTGCTTAGAGGAGGTAGTTAAACAAAGGAACTGGGAAGGAAGTAGCTCTATCACCCTACTCTCATGAAAGAGCAAATTAAGCAATAAGAAAAAATGATGCAGCCCAGTTATGCACTAATTCTGTCCATGAATCTTTTCTGATGCTTATGACAGAGTCAGATGGAAAGATCTTGAAGCAAAAGCCCTCTCCAAACTCTCTCAAACATGTGTGGCATATGCACAAATACATCCCTCTTGGCATTTCCCACCTCCCATTCAGTCCCAGACTATCGTGTACCAACCCATCCCGAAGCCCAGACACACCACATACACAAAGGAGGCCCAGCAGCCCTGCTGGGGCCCCAGAGAGAGCCTGGTGTCAAAGTGGGCATTTGTCACTTGCAATCATCTTCTCATGTGGTCAATAGTCATTTTGTAAATGACCCCCTAAGAGCTGCTAAGAGCTAACTCAGAGGCCGGTATTGACTAGGCCCTGGGGGAGCAGCGCCCTTGCTCAGAACTTACGGCTGAGACCTGAGACCCATGAACAACCCCTCACACAATAGGAAGAAGGAAAATGAGTAAAGGGTCATTAATAGAGCAATTTACTTTCCCTTTTAGCTAGTGATTGACAGAAAGAAAAGGGAAAATGACCCAGCTCTCACATTGTCTTGGCAATCAGTTCTATAAGCCAGTCTGGGCCTGCTCCCCAGCAGCCCACACCTTGCCTGTGAGTGACTGGAAATTTAATATTAGAGTCTGAGAAAGCGAGTTCCCATATCCTTTTGGTCTGGCATGATGTCTGGGTTAACTGCTACTGGGAAAAAAAAATTCTAAACTAAGTGGCATAATACAAAAATTATTTTATTATACTCATGGATTCTGTGGTCAAGAATGGTTCTTTGATGAACAAAGACAAACAGGAATGCTTATCTCTGCTTCATGGTGTCTGGGGCTTATCTGAGAAACTCCAACAGCTAGGAGTAATGTGAACAGCAGGAGGCTGAATCCTCTGGAGGTTTCTTCACCCGCATATCTGGCACCTGGATGGGGTGACTTGAAGCCTGGGCTCAGCTAGGGTCAGGTCCCTACGTATGGCTTCTTCACCTAGCTTGGGCTTTCCACAAGCATTAATTAACTGGGTTCCAAGAGGGAGAATCCGGACAGGAAGCATTCAGAGTGAAAGTCCCAAAACAATCAGGCAGAAGTTGTGTGCCCTTTTATGACCTAAGCTTAGGGCATCTCTTTGTCTCTATTCAATTGGCCAAAGATGTTATAACCACACAGGTTCAAGGGGAAGGAACATAGCTCCTCTTAATGGGAGGAGTATCTAAAAATTGGAGGTCGTCTTTTTTTAAAGTCATTAAACATATGTCTTTTTTTTATTGTTGGTAGTTCAAAACATTACACAGTTCTTAATATATCATATTTCACAGTTTGATTCAAGTGGGTTATGAACTCCCATTTTTACCCCGTATACAGATTGCTGTATCATATGTCTTTTAAAAGGGGCTCTTGAAGAATAGTTCTAACTCTAAAGAAAAGGAATAAAGCCAGGAACTAACCACAAAATGAAGATTTTAGACAGCTGAGTCAACCTAACCTAATGAAAATGTGACAGCTGAGTCAACCTAACCTAGCCTTGAAGCCATCAGAGAGAGACGTAACCACCGCCACCATCATTCCTGATGCTCTGGACTTGACTCCTCCAGAATCATGTGCAGAGTTGAAAGACATCTGCCATTTGGTTATCCATTACATTTTCAGGGTGCTCTGTTTGATTTACTGTCCTGATTAGAATACTCTCTACAGAACAAAAGCACCTCCTTGAACTCTCTCTGGCCACCCCACCCTTCCCCTGACTCAAGTCAGAGTCAGTGAGTCTTCTGTTATATTCTCATTCCCCCAGTGGACACCAGCACTGGGTATTTCTGACCCTGTGTTGTTTGTGACTCAACTAGACCAAGTGTTCCTCCACAGCAAGGGCTGGCTTGTCATTGCACACACAGCCTAGGGGAATCTATTGCACAAAACAAAATGTGTTTCTCATGGATCCAGGCTGCACCCTTTGGGACTATCCAGCATAACCTTGATTCTTTTTCCAACCAATGGCCTTCCAGAGAATGCTGACCAGTCCTAAAACCTTAGCTGTGAGTTCTCTTCCTTCCTGGTCCATGCTCACATGATACCACACAGTACTATATCTCTGCCACATACCCACTTGAGGTCTTATTCCCGTCTGTTATACTTTGGGCTCCCTTACTTCCATCCCTCCCATAACCAATCTTCCTGGTGAACTTTGCCCTCAACTGAAGCTGGACCAGCAAGTGTGATTGTGCAGTAAGAAAGCTGAAGGGGAGACAGAGACATTAATTACTTCTGTGATCTTGACTCTCAGACTCAGTTTACTCATTATTAAGATCTCTTCTAGGGGCTGGGGTTGTGGCTCAATGGCAGAGCACTTGCCTTGTACAGGTGAGTCACTGGGTTCAAACCTCAGCACTATATAAAAATAAATAAATAAATACATTTTTTAAAAAATCTCTTCTAGCTTCAAGATTTCATGACGCCAATAAATGTAAGACATCTCTTCCACTTGACAAGCATTTACTGATATTATATAATATGGCAGACCCAGAGCTGGATGCTGGGTCTCAATAGGAAAGCAGAAATCATTCATATAGGGATCAATGTCCCACACCTCGCTCATGCTCCTGCTAGCCCCTAAAATCAAAGCATATGCCTGCTCATAGACAGAGATGGCTATTTCCTCTCTACTTCATTTATTCTACCCTTAAAATAAGCAGTGATTACCTGGTTATTTTGAGATTGGGAAAGGGTCAAGTAGATGCATGACAGCTTTTTTAGAGTTCTTGCCACAGTTCAGGTGCAATCTTCCTTCTTCTATTTAGTAAGATCTCTCTCTGTCTGAGGCCTGCAGCTCTCCTGTTTTGCTGCTGCAATTGGAAGGGTAAACTCTATGCAGGAGAGAAGGCAACAGGGAGCCTATTTTGTCTTTAGGGCCAGTCATGCTCTCCAATCCAGCTTTAGTAGCCATACAAGAGACATGATGGTCCTACCCTACTATTATGCTTATTTCCCAATTCAAAATGCACATCCAGGTGGGAGAGCAAATTGGTGCAACCCATCTGGAAAGCAGTATGGAGATTCCTCAGAAAACTTGGGATGGAACCACCATTTGACCAAGTTATTCCACTCCTTCACATATACCCAAAGGACTTAAAATCAGCATATTATTGTGATACCACCACATCAATGTTTATAGCAGCTCAATTCACAATAGCTAAGCTATGGAACTAACCTAGGGGCCCTTCAACAGATGAATAAATAAAGAAAATGTGGTACATATACACAATGGAATATTACTCAGCCATAAATAAGAATGAAATTGTGACTTTTGCTGGTAAATGGATAGATCTGGAGACTATCATGCTAAATGAAATAAGCCAATCCCCCAAAAAACAAAGTCCAAATGTTCTCTCTGATATGTGGATGCTAACACACAATAAGGGGGAGGGTCAGGGAAGAACAGAAGTTCATTGGACTAGACAAAGAGGAATGAAGGGAAAGGAGGGAGATGGGAATAGGAAAAAGAGTAGAATGAATTGAACAAAACTTTCCTATGTTCATATATGAATACATGACCAGTGTAACTCCACTTCATGTACAACCACAAGAATGGGAAGTTATATTCCATGTATGTATAATATGTCAAAATACACTCTTCTGTCATGGATATCTAAAAAGATCAAATAATAATAAATTTCAAAAAAATGCACTGCTAGGGGCTGGAGTTGTGGCTCAGCAGTAGAGTGCTTGCCTAGCACGTGTGAGGCCCTGGGTTTGACCCTCAGCACCACATAAAAATAAATAAATAAAAAAGATATTTTTTAAAAATGTACTGCTAGATGACATGCCTCTTAATCTTTGGCATCTCTCTCTCTCATTATCATTTGTCCTTCTCCCCAATTCCAAAAGACTTTGACTTCCTGGTAGGAAAGCCAAACAAGACAATTGTAATCCAGTGGTACTGTGTCATAGGGGACCAGCCTCACTGCTTGTCTTAGTCAGGATTCTCTAGAGGAACGGAACCAACAGATGACTATAAAAAGGGGATTTATTAGATTGGCTCACACAACCAGAACCTGGCTAGTCCCACTGTGGCTGCCTGCAGGCTGGAGAGCTGGAGGAGCCAGTAGCTACACAGTCCAAGATGCTGAAGCCTCAGAACAAGAGAGATCAAGGATGCTACCCAAGTCCAGGACCAAAGGCCTGGAAACTCCCTGGAGAATCACTGACAGAGTCCACTTTGGAAGAGTGAAGGAACTGAAATCTGATGTCCTCAGGCGATCACAGCAGCAATCAAGAACCCGCTCAAAGGCTGGGATTGTGACTCAGTGGTAGAGCCTTGCCTGACATGTATGAGTCACTGGGTTCGATTCTCAGCACCACGTATAAATAAACGAATAAAATAAAGGTCTATCAACAACTAAAAAAAAAAAAAAAGAAGAAGAACTTGTTCAAGAAGACTCAAGCTTGCATGTGCTGCTGCTTCCTGATCTTCCAATTTTTTATTCCATCCAAGCCACCATCCTATTGGACAATGCTGCCCACACTTAAGGAGGGTCTTCAGTTTGCTATCCCACATGCCAATCCTTCCTAGACACACCCTCATTGACACACCCAGAAGCCTCTAAATCTTTGGCATCTCTCTCTCTCTCTCTCTCTCTCTCTCTCTCTCTCTCTCTTTTTAGTTGTTGATGGACCTTTATTTTATTTATTTATTCATATGCCGTGCTGAGAATCGAACCCAGTGCCTCACATATGTGAAGCAAGCGCTCTACCACTGAGCCACAACCCCAGTCCTTGGCATCTCTTAATCCAATCAAGTTGATGATTCAAATTAACCATTACATTTCTGTAGAATATTAACCCAGTCCCACAGTCAGAGGAGGCTTCCTGAAGAAAAGGACATCCAAGAAACTGGAGGACAGGAGAAGCTCAGCAGGTAACAAAAGGGTACGGATGGCACCCAAGAGATCTGTGTGGATGGTTGTGTGGTGCCCACTGACAATGGCTGCTTAGGAGAAGGAGCAGCATGTGTGACACACATTCCTTGGGTGGAGGAAGGATATGATAAAGGCAAGCCTAAAGGCAAGGAGGCCAGTAGCCATCACAACTGTGTTCGCTCTCTGTCACTGTGATAAAATACCTGAGATAGTCAACTTATAAAGTGGAAAAGATATATTTTGGCTCATAGTTTTAGAGGCCTCCATCTGTGGTTGACTGACCTGTTGCTTTAGGGCCTGTGACAAGGGAGCATACAATAGTAGGAACCTGTGGCAAAGGAAGTTGCTCACCTCATGATACCTGAAAACAAAGAGAAGAAGGGGAAGGGACCAAGTCCCCATGTGCCCTTCAAGTTCATGCCCCGGTGACCTAACTTCCTCCAACTAGGCCCTACCTCTAAAGCTGCCATCACCTTCCAACAGTACCATGGGGAGGGGACCAAGCTTTTAACACAGAAGCCTTTGGGGGGACCTTCAAGACCCAAACTATAGCTCCCAGGTGGAGCTAATAGCAGTGTGGACTGGATCAGTGGCCACCGGAGGGAGAGCTATGGAAGGACTGGAGGCCTATTTAGGAGGTTAATTTATTGACTTGACAACAGATCTGATGAGAAGACTGATGGAGAAAGTGGAGGACAGGCAATCCTGGAACACAGTGGGTCAGCAAGGAGCCTTCCTCCTCCAGGATCTGGCTCATGGCCAGTCACCTCTGAGGGCTGCCGCTGGGAAACAAAGATGCCCACTCCTCGGCCACTCCTGTTTTTGTCCTGAGGCTGCTCCTCCAATTCTGGCCGGGCTGAGGAAGGAAAGGAGGAGAGGAAGGGGGAGGGGAGGAGGGCCCGCACCCTGGTACTGAGGCGAGTTTTTAATCATCACGTTAATGCTCCTCTAATTAATACCTGGAGGCTGTGCCTGCCGCTCCACTATTTTCACTCTGCTGATTTGCCCCTGGGGACAAAAAGAAATTGGAATTAAGAGGAGACAATGGAATTGCTGGCAGGATTATTAGCTTCAATGAAGCTAATGAAGGGAGTAGGAGTGGGAGGGAGGAGAGGGGAGCCTCAGGGGCCTGTGACTCAGGCTGGGAACTGTCACAGAAAGGAGCTGGGAGAAGACCAGAGCAGGAAGGACTGGCTGCCCTTCTGGGCCCCAAAGTCCTCAAGATCCTCAAGTGCACCCAAGTCAGGGACTCTGGGAGGCCAGAAGCCATGGGAGGAAGAATTGGGGATTGGAGGGGGACTTCTGCCAGCAGAGGAATAACAGCAGGGTGACAAAGGAGGTACCTCACCCCTGAGACCCTTGGAAGGGGATGCAGGTATTGGGCAATCCCAGGTGTCCTCCAGCAGAGGCAGAGTCAAGTCACCTGCCCCACGCCCAGGTGCAGAGAAGGGGGCTACATGTCTCCAATATGGGTCCGACTGAAACCAACTGTTCCCCAGAGGTCGCAAGTCCCCACTCAGTCTTCTACCATATGTATCCACCCATAGCCCAGGTCCCTAAAGCTCAGAAGACACAACATGGATGGAAAAGCAAAAATATTTAGAGCCCAAAGCAGAAGAAGAGAAGCAACATTCAGGTCACTGTGCTTCGGCACACATCCACTCACACACACAAACACAACATGCACACACAAACAGGCTTTCACACACTTACCATAAGCCCACACAGCCAATCCACCCACACTTGCACACATGCCCAAACTTGAACACATGTGTGCACACATGCACAGTCATCCAACCTGTCTTGGGAGGCGCTGTCTCTAGTTTGGTCACGACTCTGCCCTTTGCAAACTCATTCATAGGCCACCTCCCCTTCCCCATAACCTCCAGCTGGGTTTGCTGACCCTACCATCTGGATGTCCACCCCTCCCTGCTTCCTGTGTCACTAGACCACTTAGAGGGAGGCAGGGGTAAAAGGTCACGCCAGCAGGGTTGCCAGGACAACGAGCCCGTTCTGTGCAGCTTAGCCTCAGTTTGCCTCCCCCCGGAAATAAGATGAAGGGCTCAGAAAACATGATGCAGTTTCATTTCCAGGGTGGGTTTTTTCCTTCTATGTAGCTTATGAGTCACTAGATTAGCACCTTTCCAATTACTGGGAGGCAAAAACCCTATTATCATAGAAACCCTCCTGCAGAATGACGGCTCTATTCTTTTTGACGGCAGCAGCCAGTCCCACAGAGAGCTGCAGAGCTCAGCAAGCTGGGAGCCTGGTGTTCCAGGTAACTTCATGGCCTGGTTTCAAAAGTGAACTTTAAAGAACTCTCATCATAGCCTCAGCTGCGCCTCACGTGCTCAGTGGGACATGCCAGGATAACTCAAATGGGGAGCCTGAGAGAGGGCAAGAGAGCCCATCCTGGAGCCCACGCACAATGTCCAGTGGTGCCTTAGACTCCCCCATAGAGATCCATAGCATGGAAGTTTCTGTCTGAGCTGAGGGAAAGCTCTGTGCCACAGAGGGTGGGAGGTTCTGTGCTGGGAAGAGCCGCAGGGCATCCCTCTATGGGAGGCCTTTGGGATCAAGTCAGTCAGTGTCATGGGCAGGTGGTCCTGTCCAGACTGGTCCATATGAACAACTGGGTACCAGACCTGTCAGATTCAAGGTCTGTCGTGTATCTTAATAAGACACGAAATGGGTAATGTGCTCGGCAGAAACCTGGATCTGAAATCACCACTTCCTCGCCATATGACACTAACCCACCAGGGCCCTGCTATGAGCTTTCAATTATAAACTGAGAAAGATACTACATACGCCCTTCCAGGTCTGCTATTCTCTTTTCTCCATAAAGATTATACTGGCTCCATTAAAACTGCCAGTTTACCCAGCTGACAGCTTCGGTGGAGATGGACCTCCTAACTGTCTTCCTCCCCATTATCGTGATGACCACATGCCCACCATCCTTCTCCCCATGGTCCACCTGAACCCCAGGAGTGGCCTAACCCACATAACTTAATGGTTTGGGGTCAGGTACAATGCAGGGTACCAGGTAACAGTACAACAGGTCCTCTATGCTGAGCACACATTATGAGCCAGGCATTACATATGGATTGTCCGGTCATCTCTTCCCAAGATCCTTGTGATTTCCAACTTATGAATGAAGAAATAGTCTCAGTGAGTTTAAATGATTGGACCAGTAGCATTCAAACTTAGGTAGAGTTTGAATCAAAATGCTCATCCATAAAATACATCATCTTCCCATGTGTGATCTTCAACAATCTTCCACCATCTCAGATTGGCAGGTCTCTAGTGATGAGAGACCTCCTTTCACCTGGCCCTCTTGAGCTACAGGTCACCAGAGTGGTTAACTCTAATTCATGACCCTCCAGCGAGTAAGGGACTGATGGCGTCATGGGACCTTGGAGCCCAGGGACGCTCAGCCTCATACAGTATGAATCCATTGTGTAGAAGGGAATCTCTGGGTTGATAGGCAGGTAGAGCCTGCCTCTGTGTCCCATCTAGTCCCCCCACCCAACATTAAAAAGATGTGCAAGGGCAGATCAAAGAGGATAGAAGGACAGCCTAAGACAGAGACATGTCTAGGAGCCAGGAGAACCAGGAGGAGTCACCAGTTGTGGGACAGATGAATCACAGGCCTTGATAGGTCCAGTTATCCCACTTCCCCCACACACCCGCGTTTATATATTCTAGTGGGGTGGGAGTTAGTAGCAGTCATAGCGTAATGTTGTCCTTTTGCTTTCAGCTTGGTGTTTTCCCTTTAGCAACTTTTAATTTTCATCCATAACTGAATTCTGAGCTGGAATCAGGAAGCCTTGCCTGTTTCTGCCATCACCAATGTCTTTCTAGGCTCAGTCTGGTTTTCTTACCATTTCCTGACCCGTGGGCCTACATCAAACAGTAGTTTGCTGTCCCAAGCAAGACAGTCACCACCACTCTCCAAATTTGTCAGAGACACACAGGAGATACTAAGCTAATCCACCAAACTATAAAATCTCTGTGTGTATATATGTATGTGTGTGTGTGTGTGTGTGTGTGTGTTGCTGTGGATCAAACCCAGAGTCTCATGCTATGCTAGGCAAGTGTTCCACCAGTGAGCTCTGCACATCCCAACCCGAAAGAATTTTTAAATTCCTTATGTAGTGTCATAGCACTGTGATTCCTCCTCTTAACAAAGACACAAATAATACCCCCAGGATGTATTGATGTTCGTGGTTTTCAACATTTTTCAAACCTATTTCTCTCAAGCAGGAAGGTCTTTATTAGTAATAATATTCACTTGCTTTTTACAAATAGTCCGCCTTCATTAAGGAAATTGAAAATGGCAACAGTGCCTACCATATTGTTTTTTTTTTTCTTGTTTGCAAGTTACATCTTCTGTATCCCAGTGGATCTCAATGGTAGAATTAGAATTAATTGCCACATTATTTAATTAGTTAGAACGCTTAACACTCCCCCAACTATTTCTTTGAAGTCATTTGCACTTAAGTGTAACTCTACCAAAGATCTCCATAAATACTGCAGTAAAATTTTTAATTACACTTCAGTTGCTCTGTGGATTTATTTGTCTTGATCAGGAAGGTCTCTTTATTCTAGAATGCCTATCTCAACTTCTCAGCAATTTTTTAAACCATTATTTAGCCAAATAGCTATCTTGCTCTTTGGCAGGCCTTAGGAATGCCACGGAAGCCAGTAATGTCCAAGGGACAGGCCTACAAAGAGAGGGTTCTGGCTCACACAGTCTGTTCTGGCTAAATTGGATTGTCTCCTCTTTCTACCACACCTACCATGAACAAATAATAATAATATGAAACAATTATGTGATGAGAATTACTAGGGACTGTGCTGAGTGCTTTACACTAAGGGAAATGTATTATTAGCCCAATTTTACTAGTGAGAAATCTGAGCACAGAAAGGTTACATAATTAGCCCTGAAATACATAACCAGTAAATGGCAGAGCTGGGATTCAAACCCAAGTTTGTCTTGCTGCAAAGTGTATTTACTTCACCAGTGTCTGTACTGCCTGCCAATCTGTAAACTATAAGGGATGACATTGACTCAGACTGTGGTCCTTCCCAAAGGAGTTCAAGTCTTTAGTGATCAGTGCAATGGTTATTATCTGATGAAGGGACTCTCATGGAAGGTATTCTCCAAGAAAAAATATATGAACTGATTTAGCAGAAAGATCAAGGAATAGAAACTTATTTTTTGATGAGCAGATTTTGTGCTCCAGGCGTGATTTTTCCATGAGCTCATAAGCTCATTGACCTTATTCCAAAATGAAGCTTTCTATGGAAAAAGTTCATGATCTCAATTTGAGTGCTCCTCTACTCAGTGCTTACGTGAGTCTCTGTTTTCTCCTATATAAAACAAAAAATATAATAGTGACCATCTTAGCAGTGTTAATTGGTTTAATGAATCTATATCCACTCCATGAGATGTCATGGCACATGATGCTCAATTCACATTTAAAAAACAGAAACAACACTGGAACAAAAGGCCCTCCAACATCCCATTCTGCTCTTTCTGGGTGATTTCAAGATGAGACCTTAGGAAAAATCCATCCTGAAACCCCTGCCTAGCCAGGAGAAGCTGGCAGGTGCTCAAAACACACATCTGCCAGAGGAAACAGATTGATGTATTTAGCAGCAAAGCTTCTTAGCCAAACCACAAAAGCAGCATTGGCCACAGGTTGTTCAGACTGATCTAGGCCTGGGCAGAGGAAAGCAGACACTTTTCCTGGCTGAAATACAGCCTGCAGCATTGTCCTGACCCTGCTGCAGTGCCACTGGGCATGAGTTGCTTGGAAAGGCTCCCTGCCCACATCCAGCACTCCAGACTCTGCCCTTGGATCTGAACCTGCAGCGGGCCAAAGGGGCTAGGGCAAGGCATTACTAGTCTCTGGGTATAGTCACAGTGAATCTCTGCAGATACCAAAATTGGCTCCTGATCGAATACAACTTCAATTATCATTCACCTGATCACAGCTGTGTCCCTCAGACTAAACTGTCACTGACTGCTCCCTCCTGAGATTCTTGGCTTCCCCCAGAGCCCTGAAACTTGTACTAAAGAGTAAATCTACTTCCAGGGAGATTTCTAGTTCAGATTTAAAGAGGATAAGGCAAAATGTCAAGGAGTCATCAAAGTGAACCCAGGATGGAGAAAATATTTGTAAACCTAATAAGAGCTAGTTCTTATCAGAATCCTGAATATATAAAGAACATTATAACTCAACAATTAAAATTTAATAACAACCCAAATAAAAAATAAGCAAAAACTGTAAATATACATTATGTCCTTTTAAGTATTTGGGTTTTAAAATTACTTTTAAATTTATACAGACTATCATGTGTAATTTTGAGGAATTTAAGTTTTTTAATTATATTGAAAAGATTCATTTATATTGATATGATGGTGGTCGTGGTCGTGGTTAATTTTATAATTTAATCCAGCGGCATTGGTGGGTTGGCACATTTTTAATGAAATACATGCATACCTAAGCTCATTATAAATTATACTAATAAAAAGAATGTATTGCACACAATTTATAAATGATATGCAATATTTTTTATAATTCCAGTGTCCCCAAATGATTCTCAAAGATGGCTTTTATTGGTTTTTGCCAAAGTCTTGTGTACATAGCCAATCTCTGATTGCAGTTAATGAAGCAGTGTTTTTTGATTAGAGTATTAGTAGATATTTTCATTTTTGTTAACAAATAAGATGGAAGTAAAGAAATGAAGATGTATGTTAGACTTCACTTGTTTGTAAACAGAATGAAAAATTTCATTGCTGAATCAGATAAAAGTTTTCAAATACCAGAGAATATTTACTCAATTTTTGTTCTATTCAAAATGTACCAGCTGTAAACATGATGCATTTTCAAGCTTAATGGCCATTATTAACATTTTCTCTATCACCTTTAACTCTAGCCAACTATCCAAAAACAAATATATCTTGATTTGTAGTGTTTAACAATTCTTGTGGAATAAATACTCCACTATGGCCAGTTTCATGCCACTAACATGACATCCCTAAACAGAGTTGCAGAGATGTTCTGGCTAAATTGGATTGTCTCCTCTTTCTACCACACCTACCATGAACAAATAATAATAATATGAAACAATTATGTAATGAGAATTACTAGGAACTGTAATCCAATAGATGTAGATGACCTCAAGAGCTTAGATACTAATAAAATGTAGTAAAATAATTAGAAAGTAATGAGTTTTAACTATTTACTACTTTTGCTTTTAATAGTAAGTGTATATAATTTAACTCTTTTATGGGTGTGTCTAATGACCACTCACAGAATTCCTGGTTTGAGCTGGTTCTAGCACTAGAGTTTATAGAACACAGAGATGGAGTAGTAAAAATTGGAGATGGGACACTCCCAGCTGAAGATCTGAATGTGGTAATTGATGGGACCCTGGGCTTTCTCACTTTAGAAAGAAGCTTAGGGCTTTGGTTTATAACTAGGAATATATGGATGATAGCCAGATTTTTTTTTTTTTGGTAAGGGAGTGTTAGTAAATATAATTAAGTGATTGTAGTAGATAAATCCTGGGTAATCACAATAATGGATCCATTCATAGGTATTTTCTGGCCTCGGCTACTCTTCATACAAATATTCTTCCCATTTTGGATATAAATCTGTAAGAGTAGTAGGTTCCCACCTGTATTTTGAAAGCAAAAAGAAGGGCCCTAGTACCAGATCATAATAGGTGACCTCAGTGCTGGAGTTGTGGCTTAGTGGTAGAGCACTTGCCTGGCATGTGTGAGGCCCTGGGTTCAACCCTCAGCACCGCATATAAATAAATAAATAGAATAAAAGATCCATTTACAACTAAAAAATTTTAAAAAAAATAGGTGACCTAGGTTTGACCAATCAGAATTCACCTGGGTTGTGAATCTGAAGATTGAGGCAAAAGCCCCAGGACAACTGGAGTCTGTTGGGGGCAGCTGCAGTGATGACAGAGTAAAGAAGGAGTGACCACATGTTCTAGTGGTGACAGAGCCAGTGGTCACATAGAATCACAGTGGGTCACATAAAACACTCCTGAGCTGAGTTTCACTGTGTCACCAGCTCCTCAATCAACACTGTCCCTGCTACATGATTGAACCTGGGTACCAGGCCTTTCCATCAATTCCAACAACTGCCAGATATTTTTTCCATTAAGTTTATTTTCTGCTTAAGTCAGCCAGAATGCATTTCTGCTTTTTGCAATCATAAACCCTGACTGATGTAGAATTTTAGCGTTCATATGGAGTGAGGGGTGGGGGGGTGCTGAATTGAGGGTATGTACATTTTTAATTTTTCTATGCTTTGTGAAATTATGTACCCTGAAGTCCTGATCAAATTATCATTCTACAAATAGTGTAGGAGAATACCTCTGGTAAATCTGAGCATTATCAACCATGTTACTCTTTACAACTAAAGTGCAAAGAGGAGCATGTTGTTTAAATTTGTATTTTCCTGATTTTTTGCGCTTAAATATGTGCTTATTGGTCGTTGTATGTGTGTTCTTTTTATTGTCTCTGTATGTCCTCAGTCACTGACTGTTAGGCTATTTGATTTTTCTCCTCTGATTTATAGTAGCTATTTTCTTTGTCAATTAGATATTTTGAAAACATTTTCTCCCAGCGTTGCCTTTGTTATATTAAGTTCCTGAATTTTCCTGTAGTTAAGCTGTCAATTTTTCTTCTTTTGATTTTGTATCCTTCCTAGCAGAGATCTCCCTTTGCCATTACTTCCCCACCCCCCACCCCCTTATTGCAGATCTGAATTCAGACTTCTTGGATTGAGATCTTCCTGCTGGCTCCATGCCTGTTTGCTTATTTGCAAAACAAAGATATGGTCCCTGGGCACTTGCCTGACGCTCAGCAATCAACTTGCATATTATCCTTATTGTTATTCAAACAATTTTATAGTTTTTGTATACACATTTACCCGTTAATCCCTCTGGAGTGAATTTCTACATGTGATATTAGGTAAGGGGTTGCATTAGTTCCTTAGTAACAAAGTAGCACAAACTGGGTGACAAAAAAGTATTCTTTCACAGTTCTGGAAGGTAGAAGAATTAAGAATTAAGGTGACAACAGGGCCACCACTCCCTCTGAGACTCTGAGTAGAATCTTCTGAGTAGAACAAGTCAGCTTTTCATCGCTGTGACCAAAATACCTGACAGAACAACTTAAGAGGAAGAAAAGTTTATTTTGGCTCATGGATTCAGAGATCAGCCAACTCCGTTGCTCTGGGCCTAAGGTGAGGCAGAACATCATGGCCAAAGGGTTTAGTGGAGGAAAGCTGCTCAGTTTATGGTGGCCAGAAAGCAGAGAAAGAGGGAAGGAAGGAGGGAGAGAGGAAGATTGAGAAACAGGGATAAAACAGAAACCCCAAAGGAACACCCCAGGACCCACCTCCTCCAGTCTTTCTCCACCTGTCTGCAGTTAGCACCCACTTGGTCCATTCAAACTAGGATGGACTGATGAGGTTACAGCTCTCATAATCTAATCACTTCACATTTTAACATTCCTGCACGTACCCAGGACCTTTCCAGGGACACCTCATATTCAAACCTAACACCCTCCTTGCATCATCTTAGGTTTCTGGTGGTGATAGGCAATCCTTGGCATGTCTTGGTTTGCTTCCACATCACTCCAATCTCCATCTCTGTCATTCTCCCTGTGTGTCTGTCTTCACATGGTGGTTTTCTTCTTTCAAGAACATCACTCATACTGTAACAATCAGGATTCTCTAGAGACATAGAGGTGTGGATGGGGTAGGTAGAAAGAGAGATTTTTAAGGTATTGGCTCAAGCAATTATGGAGTCCGGCAAATCCAAAATGTGGCAGGTTGGAAACAGGTCAGAGTTGATGTTACAGTCTTAAGTACAAAACCTATAGGGCAGGCCAGCAGGCTGGAAACAGGCAGTTTTCTATATTAACAGTCTTGAGGCAGAATTCCTTTTTCTTCAGAAAATATCAGGTTTTTTTTCCTTCAACAGATCAGATGAGTCTCACCTACATTATGAAAGATAATCTGCTCTATTTAAAGACAAATGATTGTAATGTTAACTACCTATACAAAATACCCTCACTACAACATCCAGGCTAGCCTTTGACCATCTAACTGGGCTCCGTAGCCTAGCCAAGTTGACACATAAAATTAACCATCACAGTCACATTCATGGGTACTAGATGCAAATTCTATTGAATATGTTCAGGTGCAAATCTTTTTTTAATTCAACCCAAAATAGAAGATCACATTAATTTTGTTTTTAAACTGACAGATAGTTGACCCAGCAATAGATATTGAAAAGTTCATGTTTTCCTTACAGATTTGAAATACTCATTAATATTCATGAGCAGTCAGTTATCCTAAGTATCTGTGTGGGATTGGTTTCAGAATACTCTGAAAATACCAAAATTTATGGATGTTCATGTCTTTATATAAAATGGCATATAGTATTTTCATGTAATCTATGCACATCTTCCCATATACAGTCATAAATCTTTTAATAATGGAAATTAAAAGAAATGCATTGTTAGGCCATTTTGTCATTGTATGAATATCATAAGGGTGCAGATCACACATATCTTAGAATTTACATAAAAAGGCAACTATGATGTGATTAGTTAAGCACTGCTGTATATACGATTCATCATCAACTGAAATATTCCTGATCGTCAGTTAGTTGAATACAGGTGCAGAGGGCCAAATGTACTTGTGTGCTTCTCCTTCTCAAACCTCACTTTATTGTAATATTTTTTTTTCTGCTGCCAGTACTCTACTGCTTTATTTCCTATAGCTCTACAATATGTTAAAATAGATCAAGTTCCTTCTCTTTCTCCAATTTTTCTTGCTTATTGTTTCATATTTTTTTTCAACATGAACTTGCAAATCAGTTTGTTTGCCTAAATATTTCCTTTTGGAAGACTTCAGTTTAAACATGCTTTGATAGCCAAGTGCTCCTATTTCTCCATTTCATGAAATACCATGAACATGAGGATAATGCAGGAAGAAAGTCTAGACACCCAGATAATATGAAATGAAGAGGAGTCAACAGTAGAACAGACCCTTTAGAAGAGTTTTGAGGATGAAAAGCAGATGACAAAGCAGTTACTAATTTGGTAGACCAAAGGAAGATACATCCTTGTTGCTTGAAGAGGCAATGGTAAGATGTGGATAATCTTTCCCCAGACATGGGCTGGGGTGGGGCACAGGAGACTCTGAAGTTAAAGGTAGCACAGTAGGTGGAGGTGTGGAGTTGCAAATGGGTTGTGAGTTTCCTCTCTTCCAAGCTCAGAAGTAAATGGGAAAGCAGAGATTTGAGAAGCCTCAATAAGACTGTGGAGCTCCAGGGAGACAAAGGGTGGTTTCTATCTGATGTGGGGAGGAAGGGGCAGCTCATAGCAGAAGAGGGTCAGGCACCACACTGGGAGGGGGCCTTTGAGCGGTGATCTATGCTCCATCAAAGTTTCTGGATTGGTTGTGACCCTCCTTGGCCCCTTTAGGATAGAAAGACAGCAGCTCCAGATTCTCACAGAATAAGTGTGAGAAGCACCAAGGAAGCAACTGAGCCTGGCTGCTAAAGAGCAGGGGCAGCAGGTGCAAGAGATCAGCAAGCCCAGAGAGTGCTCTCCTCCCCTAAGAACAGAATTCAGAGCTCTGAAGAATAAAATACAAGTGTCATCCCTGTACAATAGGATGTCTTGAAGCAAAGAAAAAGTGAAGAAAGGGAAATGTCAAAGAAAAAATAACCCCCAAATTTCCAGGATTAGGAAAGATGAAAGACCTCAGAATGAAAGGGCTCAAGGAATGCCAAGTAAGATAAATATAATAAAACACATTATATGAAAATTTAAAAACACAAAGAAAAAGGCAAAATTGTACGAGCTGCCAACGAAAAAGAGACAATCACTCATAAAGGAATAAGAATCTGATTGACATGCAGCTTCTGTTCAACGGTGACAATAGAGGCAAAAAGACAGGTGCATAATATTTTCTAAGTACTAAAGAACTTCAAACCTCCAATCTATATTCAGAAAAAAATTAAATAAGAGGATGCCATAAAAGTAATTGCCGGCATAAAAGAACTAGTTAACACACAAAACTCTCTTTGAAAACACTCCAGAGAATGTACTCCAGTTAGAAGAGAAATAAATTCATGATGCTACAAAGAGCTACAAAAAGAAAATGAGTGTGAATTCATAACATCAAAAAGTTAATTCAAGTACTGTATAAAAAAAAAGAGGGAAGAAGAAGGAAGGAGAGAAAAGGAGAGCAGGGAGGGACAGAGAGTACAAAAGCACTCACACCACCTAGAAATAAAACCTGTGCACCTCCAGCATGACAAGCCATGGGCAATGAATGAACCACAGTGGCTATGAGGAGAAGCCAGAGGTAGGTGAGATACGTCTTTTGTTATAAAGAAATATATAAGAACAGTGGCACGTGTCTAGATTCCCAGTGACTTGAAAGGCTGAGGCAGGAGGATGGGAAGTTTGGGGCCATCCTTGGCAACTTGGCAAGACCCTGTTTCATAAAGGGCTAGAGCTGTATCTCAGTGGTAAAGTGCCCCTGGGTTCAATCCCCAATGCCACACACACAAAAGATATTCATATCTATCTAAACAGATAGATCTGTATCAATAAATATATGGGGATATAGATTCATCTGTTCTATATAGATAGATATACACATACATACACATACACACACATACAATACTGGATGGGATTAATGAGAAAAAATAAGCACAAATATGATTGCTAGAGTTAGTTTTAACTACCAAGAATATAAAGAATAAAATTCAAAATTTTCAAGTCCTCAGAAGAAAATTCTATCTAATAAAATATAAGAAGAGAGAAAGAGAGAAAAGTAAAATATGTTAAGTATAAACTAGAAATAAGACAGCTGAAATAAATCCTAATATAGAATTATTTACATAATTTAGGTTATGAATTGAATTGTGTCCCTCCAAAAAATATATTGAATTTTTAACCCCTAATACCTTAGATTGTAACCTTACTTGGAATAGGGTAGTTGCAGATGTCATTAAGAGGAAGTCATGGTGCTGAGGATAGCTCAATGGTAGAGCACTTGCCTGGCATGCCCGAGTCCTTGGGTTTGGGGGGGGAGGAGAGAGGGAGGAGAAGAAGGAGGAGGAGAAGTCACCCTGGAGTAGGGTGGCCTCCTAATTCAATAGGACTGATGTTCTTATAGAAATACACAGGTGCCACATGAATACAGAGTCACAAGGAGAGCATCATTGGCAATGAAGACAGAGACTGGAGGTATGTGCCTGCAAACCAAGGAATGCCAGAGATTTCTGGCAAACAACCAGAAGCTAGGAAGAGGTGAGGGAGAATTTCCCTAAAGAGTTTAGTGTGAGCATGGCTCTGCCACCCTTATTTCAGATTGCTAGGCTCCAGAACTGGGAGCCAGAAATATAGTTTTGTTATTGTAATCTACCCAGTGTGTGGTATTTTGTTATGGTGACTCTAGGAAACCCATACTATCCATAATCCGATTAAACTCACTAATCAAAAGATAGACACTGTGTCTGCTGTTGTTTAAAGTAATATCTGGCAATATGTTTTCAACAAGAGATGACAGAGAAGTCACAAGTAAAATGATAGAAAAAATATTTGAGGCAATTTTGAGCCAAATAAAAACAAGGAACAAATTTACTATCAAGCAACATTGAATTCAAGGCAAAAGGCAATCATACAGATAGATATAACAATATGAATATATATGCACATAAACACGTAGCTGCACAATGCCAAATCAATGACTAACAGAAGTAGAGAGAGAAACACATAGCAACTGGAGTTAGAGTATTTTTGCAACCATCTAAGAAACTGATGGAGCAAGCTGACAAAATATAAGCAATGATGAAGAAGATTTAAATAGTTTGGTTCATAAACTCAAAGTACGTATTATAGGAGAACTTTACAATTATCAGTCAATAAGAAGAAAAAACACATTTTTGAGCATACATAGAACATTCAAAAATCAGCATTTATCAGATCACAGTGAGAAATTCAATACTTCAATAAATTGCCCCATGATCATTATATACTTTATTATCATAATACAAAGGAATAAAATTGGGAATTATTAATAAAAATATCATTAAATACTTATAATCTGAAAATGCTAATAATCCTTGGGTTAATAAGAAAACATAATGGAAATAATAAAATACTTAGAAATGAATGATAATGATTAAAAAAAGGCAGGCCAGATATCTAGAAAGACAGCAAAACCAACCCTAAGAATGAAAGTTTGGCTCTAAATACATTTACCAGAAAAAAATGAACTATCAAAAGCAAATGAGTTAAGGTTTCAGCTGAAGATGTTAGAGAAAGAAAAACAGACCAAATACATAAAAATAAGAAAGTGAAGCTGAGGACAGAATTCAATACAATAATGATTACAACAGGACCTGGGGTTGTAGCTCAGCGGTAGAGCTATTGCCTAGCATGTGTGAGGCACTGGGTTCAATTCTCAACACTGCAAATAAATAAATAAGGTTTCATCAACAACTAAAAATATTTAAAAAGAATGATTACAACAGCAGCATCAACTACAAAATAGATAAGAGTAATTAAACCCAAAATGGACCTTCAAAAAGATTGTGATGATGTACCAACCTTCAGCAGAAGCTGATCAAGGATAAAAAAGATGCAAAAATATAAAAATTAAGAATAAAAGAAGGAAAAAACTTGAAGAGTCATAAAAGAGTGTTATGTATACAAATATTCACTAATAAAATGAAAATCAAGACAAAATAGAAATATTGATAGAAAAATATAAAACTGGCCAAAGAAAAATGAGGATAAACAAACCACAAAGAATCTGAAATTGTTCAGTTCCTTGGCCCATTTATTGATTGGGTTATTTGGGGGGTTTTTTGTGTGTATGTTAAGACTTTTGAGTTCTTTATATATTCAAGAGATTAGTGCTCTATCTGACGTGCCTGTGGTAAGAATTTATTCTCAATTAATAAGCTCTCTATTCACCTCATTGATCAGAAGAAAATATACAATCAATATATATATATATATATATATATGAAAAAATGTTCAAAATCTCTAGCAATTAGAGAAATATAAATCAAAACTACTCTAAGATTTTATCTCACTCCAGTCAGAATGGCAGATATTAAGAACACAAACAACAATAAGTGTTGGCGAGGATGTGGGGAAAAAGGCACACTCATACATTGCTGGTAGGACTGCAAAATGATGCAGCCAATATGGAAAGCAGTATGGAGAATCCTTGAAAAAGGAATGGTACCACTACTTGACCCAGCTATCCCACTCCTTGGTCTATACCCAAAGGACTTAAAAACAGCATACTACAGCGACACACAGCCACATCAATGTTTATAGCAGCATAATTCACAATAACTAAACTGTGAAACCAATATAGATGCCCTTCAGTAGATGAATGGATAAAGAAAATATGGTATATATACAATGAAATATTATTCAGCATTAAAAGAGAATAAACTCAAGGCATTTGCAGGTAAATGGATGGAGCTGGAGAATATAATGCTAAGTGAAATTAACCAATCCCCAAAAACCAAATGCCAAATGATTTCTCTGATTTAAGGATGTTGATTCATAATATGATGGGGCAGAAGATTAAATGAACTCTAGAACAAAGGGGAAAAGGGAAGAAGGGGAAGGGAGGGGGCATAGGGATAGAAAATGCGGTGGAATGCGATGGTCATCATTACCCTAAGTACATGTATTAAAACAAGAAGGATATGATTCTACTTTGTGTTCAACCAGAGATATGAAAAATTGTGCTCTATATGTGTAATATGAATTGTAATGCATTCTGTTGTCATATATAACAAATTAAAAAATTTAAAAAAAAATTTTAAAAACCACACATACGCACAAAGAAATTGAAATTGTTAACTACAACAGAAAAGACACAACTTCCCCAACTCTAAGGGGAAAAAATGTCCCTAGGCTAGGTGGTTTTACAAATGATATTTCAAAGAACAAGTTACTCCAATCTGGAAAATGTTTCAGAAAGTAGAAAAAAGGTGAAAACTACACAACTCATTCTACTCAATTAGTATTGATTAATTCAAAACTTAACAAGAATAGGAGAAGAAAATAATACAACAGTCATTTTCACTTACAGATCCTAAAATCTTAAAATATAAGTCAACTGAATTCACTAGCATATAAAAAGTATGCATTATGATTAAGTGAGGTTTATTCTGGTAACGTTAAAGTCACATGACAACAGAAATCTATTAACATAATCCATAGGGAGAAAAAAAATCAAATGCTTTCTCAATCACTCCAGAAAATCACTTGATAGAAATTTCACATATATCAATAATAAAACCCCTCACTAAAATAGGAATGGAAGGTAATTAATTCCCTTAATTTAGTAAAGTATCCATACTCAAAATATACAGCAAATATTATATTCAATATGACTCTACTTTATGTACAACCAGAGATATGAAAAATTGTGCTCTATATGTATAATATGAATTGTAATGCATTCTGTTTTCAAAAAATGGAGAAGACTAGAAATAACACAAAAAATACTGACTATCCCAACTTCTGGATATCCCAGTTAATACTAAAACTTAGGATAACAACAATCAGAGGATTTAGGTTAAAAGGAAAGTGATCAAACTTTCATGATTTTCAAATCACATGCTCATGAATGAGGAATCCCTATAGATGCAAAGACACACTGAGATCTAATAAGAGTTCAGCAGGGTGACTATATGCAAGACCCATCTACAAAAAAAAAAAAAAGCAGCATTTATACAGACTTGCAAACACTTTAAAAATGGAAAATAAGACATTATTCACAATACCAACAAAATCTGTAACATCTAGGAAACAAACTAATAAGGAATGCACCTGCTTCTAACGACAAAAGTTTAAAACGTATTGAAGTTTTTTTTATGAAGCCAAACTCCAAACTATAATCTGATAATCAGTTTTTTTTAATCAAAAAAAAAATCAAAATGGAGAAAACCTCAAAGCACATGAATTTTTCTGATGCTTTTCATTATCACAGAACACGCCACCTACAACATGTGCAAAGAGGACCTGAGAGGTGGAGGGAGAGGAAGTCGAACTGGGAAAGGCTGCATGGTCATTTCACTTCTCTTTCATTTTGTCTTTTTTTTTTTTTATAGCCAGAAATCATCATGAATTTTTGGAAGAGAATAACAAAATCTAAGAAGAGATCAACACAGTGCCAGTTATAATCCTTATTGACATTTTCAGCCTTTTCAATAATGAGTTGATTATCAAAAAGGGCAAAGTCGCACATGACCACTAGCCCCTATGGAGTTTTGCCTGGAAAAGCCAAATGGATCCAAAGGAAAGTTTCCCCAGGCAAGACCAAATCATCAGGCTATGTCTGACATCAAGATACCTCCCAGAAAGAGGTGCCTGGCCCAAAGTGCACTCAGGGGGAAGCAGGTGAAGACCATTGCTATGCCCATGAAGGCCTGGGAAGGATGCTGGGATTGACAGCAATGCACAGCTGAGCAGCGCCCAGGCCAGCTCCTGTAAGAAGAGCAAATCTGACCTGAAGTCCCAGTCTTTTCTGCTCATTTTCACAGTTTCAAGGTGTTCCCATCAGCCAAATCATTAATCCCAGGGACCCCAACACAAAGAGCAGATCCACCTGAATGAAATGAGTGCCCACATAAACACAGGCCCCATAATCTCCAAAAACATACAAAGGGAAAATTTGGCATAGACCTCCTTCAAGTGTTACTGTCTCAAGATAGTATGTGAAATTTTTAAGTGCATCAAAGTTGATCTTCTGGTCAAATCTGTCCATGGTTCCAGAATCTGAGTAACAGCCACCACTCTTCTGAATCTGCCTCTCAGGAACCTTCCGACTCTTCTAACCCCAGATGTGCTTACTAAAACCTATTGAATTTTTGAAAGCTTGTCTAAAAGACATAAAGAAGGTAGAAAATGTAAAACTCCAATTTTTCCAGAAGTAACCTATAAAATCAATGCAATCCCAAACAAAATACTAGCTGAATTTTTTGAGGAACTCGACAAAACAATTCTACAATGTGTTTGGTAAACTGTGGATGTCAACTTGCAAAAATCAATTAGGAACAGCCAATATCCAAAAACAAAACAAAATATAAAAATTCCTAAGGTTAAACAAATAACAAGTCAGCTGACCTATAGCATAATAAATGTTATACGTAATTGGAGGACATTAAAGTAGACTTGAATAGAGAGACATAGCAATTTACCATTTTCCCCAAATACCATAGTTCAGTGTTACAAAGATGTCAATTCTCCCATGAAAATCTATCAATTCATTGCTATCCAAATTTAATTAGTGCTGTTTGTGGACACACATTTATACATATATTTATGCATTACAAATATCTCTAAGAATATTGAGAGAATAAAGAAGAAAGAATGTTCTTGCTTACTCTCTCAGGGAAGGGATAAAAAAAAAAAAAAAAAAAAAAGCCTGCCCAAGGCTGTCTAGATGGGTAGAATTTCAGTATGCCTCTCTTCTCTAGAAAAAGAAATCTTCTACTGCCTACAAAAATGTCTTAAAGATACTAAAGGGGGTCCTGTGAATACCCTATAAACATCAGTGAATAGATATATTGTAGGCTGCTCTAAGAACAAAATAAAGGTGATAAATGTAATAGTGGCTCTACTTGGCTTACTCAGAAAGGCAGGAACAGGCTCCTCTTTCCAGATGGCTAGGGTGTAGAGGATCTGACTCTAACCTGGAAGGACCCAGACTCCCCTGCATTCCCTTTAATATCTCAGAGCAGAGAATCTCTGCCCTGAAAGAAAACATACTATGCTGAATTACTGCTGCCAGGAAGAGAAAAAACCTTTCCATACCTCAGCAAAATCAGGAAGAAGGGCACACTCCCATTCATGGTACCAACTGGCACCCTAGTTCCCTCTTGCTCTTCTTGAATTTTCCTTTTCACATCTTTTCCATGTTCATTCTCTCATTCAACTAGTAGTTATTAGAATTTTCCTACATGCTGGGCACTAGGACTCTGAGGAAAACATTCTGATTTAGGTACTAATCGAAAGGATACAACATGCTTCAACTCCAACTTTTTTCCAAAAGGTTTGTGTTCTAAGAGACCTCAGAGGGAAGGCAAAGCTTAACCCAAAGATGGTCACCTTTCTAATAAAGAAAGTTCAGATATGTATTATTATATATTGCTAAAAAATCTTTAGCCAACAAAAATCTTTACATTATGCCTCAAATCAACAATAGCTAGCAGTGCAATAAAATTTTTTTTAATTTAAAAAGCTGCCAATGAACATTTTCTCAATTAACCATGAAGCACAATGATTGTCATAGTTGGAGATGCCAGAAGATCTATAGGGTAGAAAAAATAATAACACGGGAACTTCTAATACTTCAGAACTATTTCAGCTTATAACTCTTTTGTTTTCTGTATGAGCTTTATAACATGTATATTAGTACAAATGCATTGTGTAGAATTTATTAAAAAATACATAAAAACTGGGGAGGATACTTAAAAATGTTTTACTAATAAGAAAGCAAAGCATGATGGGAAATTTGGGAGACCCCAGCATCAACATACAAACAGATATCAAGAACAAATAGTCTAGTGTGTGATACCTTAAGTCAGTCTTGGTGGCTACAATCTTGGCAGGTACATGAGATGTCAAGGTCTGTGTCCCCATACCACAGTCCAGCTCAGTTTATCTCTGGGTCATTTCATTTCAGTCCATAGCCCAAAGGAAACTCTGGTATAACGATGAAGGGAAATAAGGGAGTCAGAACAGAGATTGGAGGGAGAATTGGCTTTTCCAGGTCACTGGTTCATTCATGGGCAATATCCCAGGTTCTAAAAATAGAAGAACCATTTGCAGTTTGCCTCCTGGAGCTTGGATAAGCCCCAAGACAAGCTCTCGCAGACTGGTGGCCATGATGACAGTACAGGCCTCCTCAAAAGACCTCATCAAATGATGACCAGGAGACAAAGCAGAGATACTTCCACAACCAGGGTCCTCATGGTAGAACAAGAGAACCAGGATTGAGCAGGAACCTTGGCTGTTTAACCAGAGAACTGGCTCTTCATTCTTGGTTCAGAGAGTGGCAGCAGTGTGGGAAAGGACAGAAGAAGGCTGGAAGAGCAATTCAAAGGGACTCTCTATTATGAAGCACAGCTGCAGGACTAGGCGATTGCTCAATGTCCTTTTTTATTTATCTATTAATTTCATTGGGACTCTGGGCCTGAAACATAGTAAGAATTTAAAATGCTAGAGCAGAGAACAAAAATTAGGGTTTATCAGCACAATCTGGAACTGAACTATAAGGAGAAGTTGATTTCCAATTGGTATCTTCACCTGGAGATAGTTATTCAGGAACAAAAGGAAGGTCCTGGCTGAATCTGAGAACATCTTTGGGCTAGGTCTTTGTGAAAATTCACCAGGAAATGAGGAAAAAGGAACTTCAGTCCTCTACCTCCCTTCTTAGGAGAAGAGGGTGGGAAAGTGTTCAGGAGTGACCAGGAAGGGCTTTTGCCTACACTGAAGAAAAAGGATAGAATTCAAGACACCCAAAAAGGGGCAGGGACTCCAAAAAGGACTTCCTCTTCCTCTGTTCCATGCCTATTTCCCATCTCCAAAGCTTTCAAGTTTCCCATTTCTTCATTCTTTCTGGATGTGCCCTTTATTTCATTTTTCCCATTTCCCAAGGACTTTTGAAATTAGAAATTTACATGAACTAGTGTTCTTAGTAATCACTTAGATTACTTAGATGAACAATCCATCTCTTCTCATCCCCTCCTCCCATTTGTTCTCCAAGAAAAGTAATGAAGCTGATCTGTGGTTGCTTCACTCAGTCATATATATAACCAACTTCAAATATAACTATTTGCGTTGATAAAAACAAAGCAAAACTTTTAAATGCTGTTAGCCATATTCATCATTGTGACCAAAACATCTAACAAGAACAACTTAGAAAAGACTTATTTTGGCCCATAGATTCAGAGTTCTCACTCTATGGTCAGCAGGTTCCATTGCTCTTGCCCTGAGATGAGGCTTGGTGGAGGAAAGCTGCCCAGCTTGTAGTTGCTAGAAAACAGAGTGTGTTAAAGGGGCTGGGGAGAAGATAAATCCTTCCAGAACACATCCCCAGTGACCTACTTGCTCCAACTAGGTCCCACTTCCCAGCAGTCCACTCGGGTATCAATGGATTAATTGATCAAATGAATTAATTCATTGATAAGTCAAAACCCACATAATCTAATCCTTGCCCAAAAGCGCCATCTCTGAACGTTACTGCATTAGAGAACATGCTTCCAACACATGAGCTTTGGGGGACATTCCAGATCCAAAGCTTAACAAGAGTGATCTTAAATGAAATGGAACTGGAAGTTTTGTTGGGCTCTGGGCCCGGAAGCTGCAAAGGACAGCTGGGACCTCAGCTCCTTGGGAAACAGGAACTTAATACACTTCACAAAAACAAGGTACAGAAGCCAGGAGTTTCTACAACCCTACTCCTCTCCCAAGTGGAAAAAAATAGGCTAGAAAATATTACTGACAAATGCTAAGAAAAAGTTACTTACAAATCTCTGTAAGCTGCAGCCTGAAAATGTGGGAGGCCAGAGGCAGTCTTCTACCAAGCCTTGAGATCTGTGACAATCCACTATCAACCCAGGGAAGAACTCTGAGTAACCATTATAAGACAAGATTCAGGAATAGGTACCAATTAGACTGGGAGGAGGTAAATGCAAACCACTAGGCAAGAAGGGGTGGGGAGAGAGAAGAAACATAACAAAAGAGATTTAGCTTTTCACTCAAAGTTTTTCCTCACAGAAAATGTGCACATTTTTTGATAGGTTTCTATATTGGTACTGTCAATGAGATTTTTTCCTAATTATATTTCTGATTGGTTACTGTTTTTGTAAAGTAATCCCATTGTCTTTGTAGGTTAATTTGGTATCCAGAGAACATGAAAAAAATGTGTTAGTTCTCATAGCTTGTAGATTCTCTTGAATATTTGATGTGATCTCATCATCCGCAAAGGGAGCCTATGTGTCTTTCTAATCTTTTTCTTCTTATTTATCTGGTTTTTTTTTTTTGCGTTATCTATAGAATCAATTGTAGTTGTCCTGTCTTTATTCCTGTTTCTAATAGAAATATTTCTACAACCTCAATTAAGTATGCTGTTTGTTAATCTTTTGGAAGTATCCTTGATCAAGTTAGGGAAAACTTCTAACAATCTGTGAGGAGTTCTGTTTTTATTAATCTGGAAAGAGTGTTAGATTACATTAAATGCTTTTTGCTTTGCATCTATTTGAATGATAAAAACTTTCCTTTAATCTATTAAAATGAGATAGTACAGCCAGGGGCACTGGCACACATCTATAATCACAGAGACTCTGGAGGATCACAAGTTCAAAACCAACCTCAGTGAGACTCTAAGCAACTTACTGAGACCCTGTTTCAAAATAAAAATATTTTGAGATATTTTGGAGGATAGAGCTTACTGGCAAAGTACTCCTGGGTTCAATCCCTAGATTTTTTTTTAATTAGATATTTCCTAAATATATTTTCTAAGCTATTATGATTTGGTTGTGAGGTGTCCCCCCAAACCTCATGTGTGAAACAATGCAAGAACACTCAGAGGTGAAATGATTGGGTTATGAAAGCCTTAATCCCATCAGTGAATTAATCCCCTAATAGGGATTAACTGAATGTTAACTGAAAGTGGATAGTGTATGGTTAGAAATGTGGGTCACTGAGGGTGTGCCTTTGGGGTATATATTTGGTGACCTGGACTTAGCATATCTCTCTCTCTCTCTCCCTCTCTCTCTCCTCTCTCCTCCTCTCTCTTTTTCTCTCTACCTTCTGATGATCACGTGAACTGCCTCCCCTTGCCACAGTGTTCAACCACGATGTTCTGCCTCACCTAGAGCCCTGAGTAATGGAGACTGCTGTCCATGGACTGAGCCCTTTGAAACCATAAGCAACCAAATAAACTTTTTCTCCTTAAAATTGTTCTTGTCAGGTCTTTTAGTCGCAGCAGCAAAAAAAGCTGATTAAAATATAAGCAAATGTGGCTTAAAAATAATCCTTTCATAAACAAGATTATAGATGCAAGGATGTCTGTTTTATTAGTTTTGTTCTTGTTTCCATGTGTGAAATATTTCACAATATAAAAAGGAAATTAAATTAACAAAAAGAAATGAGAATAATTACGCTCTTGATCCTAGTTCCATACATTATCTTCACAGTGAATAATATCTGACTTTTAAAAAATTCAATATCTATTTACTTTCTTCCAGTAACAGTACCCTGATTTTAATCTAGGACACAAAACCTTGTCAGATCTGGGTCTACATGGCTTTGGTATAACTGATCCCTACCACCTCAAGACAGGGTTATTAGACTCAAACCTGACCAATCACAGCATTGTATTCTCCTATCCAAGGTGATTGGTTCAGGTTGAAGATGTGACCAATGGAACTTTTTATTGTTGCTATAGGTAGAAACCCTCACTGTTCTGCTGAATTTAAACCTGGGAAGTTCAAAATGTTCAGCTTCTGGTAGCCATCTTGTCACCATTAGGGACTTGACGATGAAGCCAAAATAAAGCAGGCGAGAGAAAGAGATAAACAGAGTCTTGATCTGCATTGAAGTTCACCATTACTGTTTTCCATTTCATGAGCCAATATTCTGTGTTATGGTTTGGATATGAGGTGTCCCCCAAAATCTCCTGCTAATGCAGAAATATTAGAAGGTGAAATGATTAGATTATGAGAGCTGTGACCTAATCAGTCCATCCTAGTTTGAATGGACTAACTGGGTGGTAACTGCAGACAGGTGGGGCATAGCAGGTGGATCCCTGGGGGCATGCCCTGGAAGGCTTGTTCTTCCTGTGGCCACTTCCTCTCACTTTCTTGCTCTCACTCTCACTCTCTGCTTCCTGACACTGCCATGAGCCAAATAACCTTCTTCCACTGGGCCTTCTTCCATAATGTTCTGCCTCATATGGGCCCAGAGCAATGTGTTGGCCATCTAAGGACTGAGACTTCTGAAACCATATGCCCCAAATAAATGTTTCCTCCTCTAAGTTTTTCGTATCAAACATCAGTCACAGCAATGAACGGCTGCTGAAAACACTCTTCCTTTTGCTTATGCCAGTTTTGACTTCATGATTATCTTACTTGTCAGCCAAGAATCCTAGCTGACCCAACCTTTCATCTCTCTTCTCGTCTTTTCACCAGATCCTACCTCTCTGTCTATAAACAAGCTCAGATCTCCCAATCTCATAA
This sequence comes from Urocitellus parryii, assembly GCF_045843805.1. NCBI lineage: Eukaryota > Metazoa > Chordata > Mammalia > Rodentia > Sciuridae > Urocitellus > Urocitellus parryii. Next base: position 100,570,799 of record NC_135534.1, read on the forward strand.
ACTCCTTCTTCAGTTCTACCACTTTCTCAACTATCTTCCCTTATCTCTTCTTCTTTTTCTACTGCCAAAATGTCCAAAGAGGTTACACTTGTGACCTTAGCAACCCACCACCTGTTAGCATCAAGCCTTACTACCTGCTCCACTGGATCCATGCCAGCTCTCTACAGAAGTACCTTGCAAAGCATGGCCATCGACCACTTCCTTGAGAATCACCTGAGAAGTGGATTTAAAATGCACATTTCTCAGTGCTATTTTAACCAAAGAATCATAATCTCTAGAGATGGGACCTAGAAATCTGGAACTTATAAATATATTCCAGGTTGTCCATTTTTGTCCCCACCAAAAAATTGAGCAACAAAATAAACTACTTATAATAAGTGGTTTATTATTATAACTCTGAAATAATATTTGAATATATATTATGTTCACACGTTTGAACACTTAGAACTTAATGGGTTAAACACACTACAGTTTAAGAATTATTCCATTATAGAAATCTCTCCTTACAGCTTGTTAAATTTTTATTTTCAGTGACTTAAAATTATCCAGCCATCTTGGCCTGCCTGCAGTATTTGACACTCACATTACCCCTCTCTTGTTAATGTCCTTGCAGCTATCTGCATCTTCCCCCATTTTCACCTATTCTTTGTAATCCCCAAGTATACAGTGAACTGGAACCCTTTATCTAGAAAACCCAACTTGCCAGGTGAGCTGAAGAATTTTTTTTTCACACCACTGGGGATCAAACACAGATAGGCAAGTGCTCTACCACTGAGCCTTATCCCAGCCCTGAGTTTAAGAATTTGAAGTGAAAGTCTTATCTGATTTGTGTCTGCCAGTTTCAGAAATCAGTCTTAACTTACTTATCTCCAGCTTTGTGAATACTGCTATACTTCCAAGGTTGATGGCTTGTGTTTCCCCCTATGCTGGAGTGTGCATGGACTGAGTTTGTTATCAGATATGATTCAATCTCACCAATGAGATTAGAGTCCGTTCTCTTCTTCTAAGGGTCCCTTCATGTCCAAGTTTCAGGTTTTAAGTGAACCAAAGCTATGTAGGTAGGCACCAACACAGCCACTAGAGGCTGTACAATGAGGAAAATATAGAGGAGGGAACTCTGCCAGTGAATGTGCTGCTCCCAGATTTATCTAAGAGGGTGTTCAGTGCCTTGCCAAGAGAGTGGACAAGAGAGTTGAACACTGTCCTTCTGACATGAGTTTATAGTTGGTTATCTTGGTCCACTTGCTCTTTTTTCAAATTAGAATAAGTGAATAATTTTTTAAAACTTTAATTTTCTCATTGATAGATATAGGCTAAATTGGAAATCTTATAGTATTTTTTAAAAAATACCACAAGTCACTAACACATTCTTCATTTATACGGCATAGACCAAAAATAAATTAAAATGAAATGACAGAAATAATGGGTGGGAATATTCATTGGAGTTGGGGATCTACAAAGAAATTAATTATAGATTTGAAATTTCTTTCCTTTAAGTTTGTTTTCAAACATGTAACTGAGAATTCACTGGGGAATTTTTTTAAAGTCCTAAACATTTCAACTAGAATATTGGCATACAAACTCTGTACAAGTAAATAAATCTATTTAGTTAAATGGCTCTCATTCTTTTGTCATAGGAATCTATCCAGCTGACTTGGCTAATAACAAGGAAAATAAATTTATTTTATAATCATTAAAAAAATACATGTGTCTATGTTTGCATGGAAATGGAAGATAACCCTCATTTTTATACAAAATTACACGTAAGAGGTTGTGTGGGGAAAGGGGAAAAAAAAACAAGGGAGAGAATTGAATTACAGCAGATGAGGTAGAGAGAGAAGATGGGAGGGGAGGGGAGGGGGGATAGTAGAGGATAGGAAAGGTAGCAGAATACAACAGTCACTAATATGGCATTATGTAAAAACGTGGATGTGTAACCAATGTGATTCTGCAATCTGTATTTGGGGTAAAAATGGGAGTTCATAACCCACTTGAATCAAAATTATGAAATATGATATGTCAATAGCTTTGTAATGTTTTGAACAACCAATTAAAAAACAACCTTGTAGTCTTTTTTTTTTTTTTTCTTGGTACTGGAAATTGAACCCAGGGGCACTTTATCACTGAGCCCTTTTTGTTTTTTTTATTTTGAGACAGGGTCTCCCTAAATTGCTTAGGACCTCATTAAGAAAGAACTTGAAATCCTCCCTTCTCAGCCTCCTGAGCCACTGGGATTACAGGCATATAACACTACATCAAACTTGTTGTCTTGAATTTGAATTAGAAGTATAAAAAGTGAGCTAATGAAACATTTTTAACAAATATATCCCATCTCTGAAAAACTCTAAAACCAGTGACTAAGCCAGTAGCAATGAAAACCCTAGCACCAAGATTGTGGTCTTTAAAGCTATATTCCACTAAAATAAACCAGCACACTGGGAAGAATGGCTGATTCCTTAGGCAAAACATTTGCAAAATGAGCCTAGAATATCTTGTCTTATCAGAAACCTGTCAACAACTGGGATCATGTCAAGAAAGCTCAAGAGCCAATTTAAAGAGGTTCCTACAGGCCAAAGATGGAGAAAATTGTGTGTTACTAAGAATAACTATAATTATTTAAACTCATTAAATATGTTTCAATCATGAATTAATAAAGTTTAATTTTTAAATAAGCTTCATCTGTCAGTTGGAGTGTAAAATTAACATTGAATTTCAAAGACAGTAAATTAAATGTAAAATATCTCAATAATATTTATAATGATTACATGTTAAAATGATGGTATGTACAATATGTTGGTTTAAATAAAATATTTTATGAAAATTACTTTTACCTGTTTCTTTTTTACATTTTATGATATTAAAGAAAATTTTAAATGGAGGACACAGTTTGGATATGTTCTTAAGCTAATTACCTATAGCCACATAACTGAAACTTAAGCTATCCTGATTTCCCTGAAATGTTTTATCTAACTGTTTCAGTCAGCTTTTTCGCTGCTCTGCCTAAATAATCTGATCAGAACAATTGTAGAGGAAGAAAAGTTTATTTGAGGGCTATCAGTTTCAGAGGTCTCAGTCCATAGACAGCTGGCTCCATTTCTCAAGGCTTGAGGTAAGTAAGGCAGAATATCATGGAGAAAGAGTATGGTAGAGGGTAGCAGCTCACATGATCAGAAAATAGACAGAGAGACTCCACTCACCAGATACAAATATTAACCAATTAACCACGTCCTCCAGCCACACTCCCAAGCCTCCAGTTACCACTCAGTTAGTCCCATCAGGCATTAATTCACTGATTAGGTTAAAGCTATTATCCAATCACTTCTCCTCTGACCTTTCCTGCATTGTCTTACACATGAGCTTTTGGGGGACACCTCATATCCAAAACATAACACTTACCATAAATGAAACTTACATTTTTTTTTATTCTGAACCAATCAGTTACAAATGAATTTATGCAGCTCTACTTGTCTTTAATGGAATGTAAGTTTATAATAGCCATACACACAAAAAGTCAATGCATTTTCTCATTTGTGCTTAATAAGCAGCACTATAACTACTGTTGAATAGTGCTTCTTACCATTTGTGGTTTGAAATCTCCCAGTTTAAGAACTGGTTTCTTATGTATAATAAATTCTTAAAATTTTAACTGATTCTGATTTTATTTTTGACAATGACTATTAGAAAATTGTATATAGGCAGTAAGCATCAATGGCTACCAACAATACAAAATGACAATAACCAGATACTATATGCCTCCTGATAGATGTACACAACACCATTTAGAGAGCATTCTTACAAAAAAAAATGGGTCATGAATCTGATAAAGACTTTATAACCAGACACTAAACTGTGGTAAATACTGGCAACAGAGGAACAGGGTAAAATCCAGGAGCCTCCCTACTTGTACAGCAGATAAACTGCAAAGATGGGGAAAAAAAGAGGAAACTTAGCAGCAAAAGGAGATTTTAAAGCATATCAACTATGTGCAAGGCATTAACTTTATTTAGATTTTGATTGAAATGAACTATACAAAAATAAATTAACATACGACAGGATCAATTTGAACACTATCCATACAACTGGTTATATTAAGAAATTCTTAGGAAGAGTTTAGATAATGGTATTATAGCTCTTTATTTAGAAATTATCTTTTAAAGATGTATACAGAAATATATATGGGTAAAATGGTTGGACCTCTAGGATTTGCGTCAAAACAATTTTAGAGAGAGAGAAATAACAATGAGAATATTATGAAAAGAGATCGGCTATAAGTTAATAGTGCAGGATGATGGGTTCATGGGTGCTATTATACCATTCTCAGTACTTTAATAGGTATATTAAATTTCTCATAATAGAAAGCTATAAACAATTTTAGAGTACAGAACTCATTATTAAAAATAGAAAGAAGGGAAATTATTCAATGATTTCACCATTCTAATAGGAAACAGGGTTACAGAGCTAATGATTCGTGAATTTCCTTCTGGTATTTTATTCCTACATATTTTATATAGCACATATTTCATTTAACGTGAGATTTTTTCATCTTATTCTGTTTGCTAATGTTTTATTCATTCAGCAAATGAATGTATTCAGCAATGAATAGTTGTTGAATAAATGAATGAATTGTATCTTCATGCTGCGGCATTGTCTTTACATCTGTCTTCTCCAACAGCTACATAATTCTTCATTCAGTGGGCTACATCATGCATCAAGTGTTTCCTTCTTCAGTTTAATATTATAAGATGAGAGCTCAGAACTCCTAACCTACCTCAGAGGGAAACTTGTCTCCTTTATTTGAAAGTTAGTAATGCTCAACTAGATCTATGCCTGGCCTGGGATGTGATTCAGCGATCAAGTGTTTGCATGGCATGTGTGAGGCCCTGGGTTTGATTTCTAGTACTACCACACACAAAAAAATAGATCTGTGTGCCCCGCACCCCCAAATTTCCCAGATGCCATGTGGTAAGTTGGTCAAGGGTCAGAGCTCTGGCCAATTGTCATTTCTTGTTATCCACAGAAGATTGGTTCTAGGACCCTGGTGGACCATCTCTAGGTTACTTGAAATATCTAGTCAAGGCAAATGCTGTGTAAATAATTTTTGTACTGTATGCTTTGAAGAAAAATGACAAGGAAAAATGTCTATATGTGATTAGTGCAAACACCACATTTTTTTCAATTATTTTCAATCCACGGTTGGTTGACAGCAAATGTGGACCACATGGGCATGGGAGGCCCAACTCTAGGATAAAGGTGGAAGTGATGTGTGCCAGCTCTAGGTCTGGCCTATAGCAAGTAGCACATCAAATGTCCCACCTGAGATATTAGCATAATCATAAAGCAGAAGGAGGTTGGCTGGGTCTCTGTGTCACCACTTAGAAGGTAATTGTCCAATAGAATAGCACTGTCAGCATCAAAGTAATTCTAACACACCCTCCAAGCTAGAATTCAGTCCAAGAAGTCAAAAAAAAAAGGAGCATTTGAGACAAAAGTAAGCAAAAGCAATTGCCTGTATATTACTCAGGGTCACTCCAACACACAGGAAGACATTTTGCAAGGCAGTAATACTTAAAGCCATGCTAGGTTTTGCACCACGTATTTTAAATCAGTTTTACAACTAGTGGGTTAAAGTTCTGCATTACAATAGAGATACAAATCAGATCTGAAATTAGAGAACTGTCAATATAATCTAAGGAGTAATTATGTGAAATGGTAGTGATGTATTCAGGAGTTAGACATTTCCTAAAACAGTTTAAGATTTTATTTAAATGCTGATTATAGATCATTGGTAGAATTAATGGTACTATTATATATACCTACCAGATATGAGTAAGTGCATATGATTGTACTGGATTAGAAATCTTATCTCAAGTGAAAGATAGAGAAAAGTAACCATTTCTTGAAACAACAAAGAGAGCATAGAAAAGATACTCTTGAGAGCTAATATTGAACATTACAAAAACCACCATTACATAAAAAGAAATTGATTTCTAAGAAAACAAACTAAATAAATACTAGAAGTGTTGCATTCTATGTAATTAGAGCAAGTCTTTATGTCCAGATTCACTCTGAATTTTTATCAACTACTGACATTATGTTGAAGACAATCAATTCATTATTGTTTTACTAAGAGACCAAATATTAAGTAGGATGTTGAAACTGCTTAGTTTGAGTTTGTACAGTGATTTTAAAACAAAGGCATGTTTGTTATAATTAGTTATATGGGGGAACATGGGAGGAATGGAGGAACTTTGGGTAGGGCAAAGGGAAGGGAGTAGAAGGGAGGGTGTGGGAGTAGGAAAGACAGTGGAATGAGATGGATTTCATTACCCTAGGTACATGTATGAAGACACAAATGACATGACTCTACTTTGTGTACAACCAGAGAAAGAAAAGAAAAATTGTGCTCTATATGTGTACTATGAATTGAAATGCATTCTGCTGTCATATATAACAAACTAGAATAAATAATTTTAAAAATAAATAAAATTAAGGAAACAGAAAAATAATAATTTGTTATATATTTTTTAAATGAAACTGTAGTATCTGTGGGCCCCTTGGGGAGATCTTGGGTGAGCAGTTTGGACTTCATAGGGTTTGGAGCAGGAAGTGACAGAAAATATACTTTTGAAGGATAACACTTTTATCAAGTGCAGGGTAGATGACATGAGGAAGAAAATGAGGCATTAATAAAGCTAATTAGAAGGACTTACAAGGATTCAGAGAGCGTGGAGATCTGAAACAACAGCAATGGAATTTTAAAAAGAGGAAAGAAATATATCAGACAAAAGACAGGATATGATTACTAAAGAGAGGGGAAGAAGGAAAAAAGATATTCAAGTCCTAAATCCAGATGCCAGGGAGAAGGACAGAAGGTTGGGGATGGTGTTGGGGGTGCTGTTGGGGATGGAGAAGATGATGATGAGACACCATGCTCACAGAGGCTTGGACAGCAGACAGCAGGTTATCCTTGGTGGAGAAGCAAAAAAATGATCCATGTCAGTAAAACAAAGAAACACCTGGGCCAGCCCAAGAGCAGCTTCTGGAGACAACCCTGGCACCCAGAATAAAGCACAGCACCTGGTGTCAGTCGAGTCTGCTTCTGGATTCTGACTCTGCCCCTGAGGAGCTGTGTTACTCTCCTTCTTGGTTTCCATTTTCTCCAGTATAAAATGAGATAAATAATAAATTATATCAGGTGTTCATAAGTAGGAACAAGTGTTTTTGTTATGATTCTTTAAGACTATTTCCCAAACTGATCTTAGACACAGCCTTTCCTGGGAACACAGAAAGAAATCATTTTTAGATCCCCTCTCCCTTGGCCCATCCATAAAACAAAGATAATACTGTTGACATCTATGATTCTCAAATGTCATCAGTGCATCTAAATCACCTACAAAATGTTCTTTAAATAAAGATTCCTGAGTTCTAATCCAAGAAATTCTGCTCTAATCCAGAACTTCTAATTTAGCAGTTCTAGAGGAGGCTCCCAGCATCGATATCATTCTGGTTGAAAACTATTAATCCTCACCAAAAAACAGCAAGATGGAATAAAAACCACATGGCACATTGCCTGGCACACGTGCCTGCTTACTAAATGGCACTGGTTGGGAGTAGAGGGGAGGGGATGGAGGTGGAGTTGGGTCATGGCAGTGGAGGTGGTAGATGATGACAGGGGTGGAGTCCAGGAAGCAGGGAATGGGACATTCCCAACAGGAACATCCTGTGCTCTCACTTGCATTAAGGATTTGTTCCTGGACTAAGTCAGAGGAGAGGAAACTCTTTGGATGTCAACTTCTGTTCTCTGTAGTTAAGAAACAAAGCTGAAACCATAACACAGAGCATGCATGGGTGAGTTCTTTGTCTTGCAAATTCAAAGAATGAAATCCACAGAATCAAGGATGAGAGCAAAGCAACAGGATTTATTAGAGTAATAGAAAGAAAGCAGAGCTCCTGGAGAGGGAAGGGATGCCAATGGGTGTCTTTTGTCTAGGGGTTTTATGGGCTTGGTTGTCCCTATAGATGATTGTAAGGTATAGGATTCAGAAAGGGGCCAAGCAACTCTATTTGTCTTCTTCAACAAATCCGGTGAGAGTAGTTTTCAAGCCTTTGTTAACATAAGGGTCAGGATGAGGATTTGTTGGAACAAGAGGATGTACTTTAGGGATGATTTTGTGGTTGTCCATTGCTAGGTGTAGGGGTGGAAGTAACTAAGGAAGAGCTATTGCAATTGAAGCCACCAGGGACAGCGACAGGATATTCTCCAGACCCTGTGTCTCCTTCCAGGAAATGTTTTCTTGATGTTCTCTTCCCCTCCTTGCCTTCTCCCAGGCCCTATCCTGTCTGCCTATGGGAGATCTACCTTCCTGCCTCATTCCCTCATAACCATAAGTTGCAAAATCATACTTAAACTTGCAAAATTGATCAATTGTACCAAACCATGTTTTGAGAAAACAACTAAAATCAAACTATTTTAAACACCATCTCATAAAGATGCAAATGTTCTGTTGGGTGCAGTAGCAAGTACCTGTAATCCCAGCAGCCTGGGAGGCTGAGGGAAGAAGATCACAAGTTCAAAGCCAGCCTCAGAAATTTAGTGAGGCCTTAACAACTCAGCAAGACTTTATCTCCTTAAAAAATATTTTAAAAGGGCTGGGGATGTTGTTCAGTGGTTAAGCACTTCTGGATTCAATCCCTGGTACAAAAAAAAAAAAAAACAATGAAAATTTAAAATGTTAGATGCAAATGTTCCATGCTAAGACTATGGGGAAATGATTTAACAGAGACTCTGAATGAACTCAGGCTTCAGAGACAAAACCAATGACCATTCCAGAAGTTCACTTGGTTTACAAATGAACTTCCCAGACCTCACTAATTTCCATCCTACAACTACCCTGTCAAAAAAGTCCACTAACATTCCCCTCTTGAGTCCTGTCCAGGCAATGCTTCCTTTCTTGGTATGTTTAATAAACCCCACTGTGCATAGTCACTAGATTTCCCAGTGGCCTTTGTCAGAGGTTTCAACAGGCAGGCAGGCAGAACCCCGGTCCTTTGCTCTTAGAAGCTCAGCTTGGTTTTTCAAAATGGTCAGGTCAGCATCTGGATTCACTGCATATGGAAAATGGTCTACCGAGTACCAAATGCTTCAAAGAGGTTAGTGAATCACCTCTCTCTATTCAAATCTTAGAATGTTTGTCGAAATCCTTGACGTTAAATTTGTTTTGGGTCTTTTCTATCCATTTTGAACAGTGACCAGGGGCCTAAAGGAAACATTGATTGGACACTTGTCTTTCAATATTTGGAGCTCTCTGGGCACTTGAGGCAGAAATAAAGTCCAGTGGAAAGACAGGAGCAATGTGCTTTTTGTCTGCTTGGCCCAGGGCTGGAGGATAAGCTGTCCCTGAAGGTAGCCTGTGTCCTTTCTGTGGATGAGCCTGCACTGGGAAGAAGGGAGTGCCGAGAGAGACCCCCACTTCCACACAATAAGAGCAATCACCTCCTTCCTCTCATCAGCTCCAGCTCCTATTCTAGAATGTTCCCTGGTCTTTAACTCCCCCACAATGCTTGTTAGTAAGTGTCCTAGCCCATTCAGCCTGCTGTATTCAAAATGTGTGGCTTATAACAACAGAAATACATTGTTCACAGTTCTAGAAGCTGAGAAATCCATGATCAAGACATTGACAGACTCAGTCTCTGGCGAGGGACCGATATGTTGTTCATAGATGGCACCTTCTCCCTTTGTCCTCACACAGTGGAGGGGCAAGGCAGCTCTCTGTGGTCTCTTAAAGGACACTGATCCCAATCATGAAGACTCCACTCTGATGACTTAATCACTTCCAAAGGCCTCAGCTCTTACTGCCATCACTTTGCAGGTTAGGATACAAACATTCAAACCATAGCAATAGACATAAATGTTATTAAGGAAGGAGGGGGAAGAAAAGAAAGAGAGGAGGGAGGGAGGTAAACACTATGACCTTGAAGTTCCCTGATATTCTAGCCTTGGACGTAAAGCTGTCCAGTCAGGCAGGCACCATCTCTGTTCTGACACCACCATCCCATTCTCATCTGTCTGCTAAGGGAGGAGTTCTCCTTTTCCTTATCTCAGTCCACCTCTAGTTTTCTCTATTCTTCTGCTTCCAAAATTGTCTCCCTGAGACTGATCTTGCTCATCCTCTAAACTAAGTCTTGGCCACCTCTTGCAGATCTCTGCCTCTGGGCAGGACTCCCCAGTTCTTCTAACTCCCAATCCCAGAGCTTTTGCCTTCACACCAAAGGAGACAGAGCAGAAGATTCTACTCTTTTATTCACCTCCTCTGTCCTCACCAATAATTAACATTATTATTATTATTACTATTATTATTTAATAAAAACACATAGAAGACATTCTTATTAAAGCACCATAAACACTTTGCCCCAAATAACATTTGGAATCACATTGTCATATCCATTACCAGCCAGAAAGTGATTGAAGAGAAAGAACTTGCTATTTGAGGGATTTCTGCACTTTCCCCACTAGTGACAGATGGTTCCCAACAACAACAACAACAAAACATCAGGCACACTTGATGGAAAATGTGCCCACCAGAAAGCCAGAAAGACAGCCAAGAAGGACAAATTGACAGCTGTTACTATTACAGCTTCTATTTTGCATTCAAAGACAGGATGTGTACCCAGACTTTACATCATGCCACAATAAAATCCTTACTTAATTTGAAGAGGGAAAACAAAAGATAGACAAGTGTTTGTGTTCAGTATTTTTTTTCTACTAGACATTGAATTCAAACACCAGATTATTCAGTTCAAAACCAGCACTTGGTGTCTGCTGCCTGCATGAGCCCCTGGGCCAGACTTAGCCAGTTTCATTCTCAGGAATAAGTTTAGTGGGGGAAGCAAGTCCAGCACTGTGGGATTCTGGGGATCAATTGCTTCAAATAGCTGCCATCCTATAACTATCTTCCCTAATGCCTTCAAGAGCAGGCTTTGAAACTTCCACAAAGGCCCCTTCTCTTAATCTTCACTAGAAAGTCATCCTTGAAAGAGGAAGAGTAGTTTCACTCCCAGGGCCTGCTACCACTACCCCAGGAGAAGGATGGAGAAACAAAGCCAACTCTGAGTCATCCTTCCAGACCACCTTGCCCCTACCCAGAAGCTCAACCAGCAGAGTAGACTTAGGGAAGTCACTTTTTCCTCAAAAATCTTGCAGAAGGATTCAACTGCTAAAGAGCAGGGGAAAAAAATCGAGTGAGTTGTTTTGCTTCAAGCCTGCCCCAGGGAGCCTCTGTAGCCATTACTCTGAAGCCTAGAAGCAATGACCTCCCCAGGGTGCTTTGCTTTCACAAACACTAAAAGACCAAACAAAAACACTCAATTTCAGAGCTTCCAAGAACCTCTGAAGAGGCTGGAGTTCCCACACCGCAGCACAATGGTTCCATGTTTGTAGAAGGACTCTAGGAGTTAGGTGTCAGAGGAAAGGAGGGGAATGCTTAAGAATCAGCCCCCTGGAAAGCAGAGGCTTCAGTAGTTACCACCTCTTCCGTTCTCCTCAAATCCCAGGTAGCTCCAAACTGGACAGGTTTTCATTTATTCATTCAGCACTAAATATGCATCTAGGATTTCCCTAGTTTCTGTGCCATTAGAACTGTTTTAATGGAGAAATAAACAATTCATGATCTTAAAACACCTAAGACGTTTTCTCAAGAGATGCTCAAGCAAGTTGAGGTGCTGAGTCTGCATGAGACAGAGGAAGACATAATCCCCACTGCAGGAAGAGGTGCCTGGAATAAGTCATATCTAAATTGAAGGAAAGGATCTGACCAGAAGTGGGAACATATGGTTATCCCAGGTCGCTTTCCCTGAGGCCTGGGAGTGAGCAAGTTGCCATTATTCTATGCTTTTGAAAGAAGTTCATTTTAGCTGGTACAGAGAATGGAAAGGAGGGTTAATGACCCAAGAGAATGGAAAAGGAATTAGTGGTTGGTACAACATTGTAAGTGCATTAAGGAGTTCAGACATCCCCCTACAAGTACCCTGACAGTATTAAGGTGGAGTGAGGGTTGATGTGGAGATGGGGAGCAAGTGACATAACTGCAATTTAAAATGATTCCTGATTTCTTAGAAGCAGCACCTTGACCTTGGACTCTGTTGTCTTTGACATTAAATGTTGCGGCCATTGTTAAAAATAAAATTTTATAAAATTGGAAAAGTGAAGATAGGAAATGGAAGATGGAAGGACTTCCTTGACATCTCTGAGTGTCACTATGGAATACCAGTTTAAGACCTGCAGGGTTAGAAACTCTCCACAATCCAGAAGTAAAGCGTGTGCCTGCCTCTCCACCAGGGCCGGAGAAAGATCAGGCCTTATATCCTGCCCCAGAGGGAAAGAGTGTTCTGCATACAGACTTCCTTCTCCTTTACCACCCTCAGGATGGGCCAGTTAGGTTCCAGTAATTTCCAGCCAACTGAACCTCATCGATAAGTTTTAGTCTGTGTTTATAAAAGATGGAGAGGTGCACACTACTCCACCACTCTCCACCTTCTCCCATCCCAAGAGAGAAGCCCCTTCTTCCTGCCCTCAGTCAGAAGCTGCCCTAGGAGTCTCCATGGAACACAGTGGCCTAAATTTGCTGTTCTGTCCACGCAATAGATGTCTCTTTCAAAGGAATAGGAAACCCAGCAGGTCTGCCTACTGCCTCATTCTGACAACTGGAAAAGGCAGGGTCCTGCCTCTGAGCCAAGAGGGTTTCTATGCTGGGACTGAGTGAGTGGAAATCAGGTGGAGGAGGTTTCAGGTCAGATCCTTGTAAGGGCCTTTTGGTCAGATCTCAGCACACAGGCAGTGACTTATTCTTACAGAAAGTATCTGCAATTGGAGGTACAGGATCATTTTGCCTGAAGGAGAGATGGAAAGATTTTGAAATACATACAGTGGTGAGAGAAGAGTAAAGAGGAGACTAAAATTCTTGAAGTAAAGGTAGTTCCAATTTTGTAGATCATTTCACTATATTCCAACCTGGGCTTTTACATGATCAAATAACTTCCTGTTATTATTTTCTACTGAAATGATCTTTCATTATAAATGACCTATGCCTCAGGTGACAAGAGGAATAGAAAAACAACACAAGACTTTTGATGCCAGGAGTGCAATAACACTTCATTGCACAATTTAAAACACCTAGTACAATAATACTTCATTGCACAATTTAAAACACAATTTAAGAAAGGTCTTAACTTGAGCAAAAATAAATGTTAAATATGACTCCTTAGACATATGTACAGATGTAACAACAACTCATATTTATAAGCTTACAAAGATTTATCATCATCATATTAGATATTCTTCACAAATAAAATGGCATAACAAAGGAAGGTGTTATTGTCATTATCGTTTGACAGATGAGAAAGCTGGGAAAGGTTTCCTGTTTGGATACTCTGATTTTGAGGCTCTCGTTCAGTGTGCACAGGGAGTTGTCCATCAAGCCACCAAAACCAAAAGACTGGAAAGAGCCCAGAAAAGAGTCCACCCTGGAGCTGTAGGTTTGTCAGTGAACATTGAGTCATCAATGGACAGGTGATGGCTAAAGCCATGAGAGAATCTAACCTATTTTGGTCATGCATGGACAGTGAGTTGTCCATTCTGCCCCAAAACATGGAAATAGGGAAATATGGTCACCCTTGTAAGAATTAAATAGCATTTTACAAATATAAGGGATGTGAGAAGCTAATTGTAAAAATAAACTAAAATGTATGTATTTGCATACTCAAAAAATTTGAAAATTTACATGGACCAAGATGGTCTGGTGTAAACTCCTATCTTTGGATCTTAACTTCAGCTATGAACCCTATCAATCTGTAGCTATCTTGCTTTGTAGCCTAAAAGGGGTACAGTATACCAAAAACATCTCAAAGAAACCAAACCAGAGTCAAGTTTGAACTATACTCCAACCCTGGGCTTTTACATGATCAAATAACTCCCTGTTATTATTTTCTACTGATTTGAGTCAAGCTTTCCAATCCTTGCAATTGAAATCATGTTAAGCTGGTACCCACAGCAAGCTTGGAAGCACAGCAAGATGAGCAAATGAATGAGTTTCAGTAGGGACCCACGGGACCCACCCACCCAATCACCAGGCACTTGAATCTGAAGAATAGGACTTGCTCTCCCTGCTTATTGCTTGGATAGGTCTGGACCTTTGATTTTCAGTTTTCATAACTCTAGACTCAGTAACAAATAGTGTCTATTTGGTTCCCTCTTCAGAGTGAAGAAAAATCTTTCTGAGCAAACCCAGTAAACTTGCACTTGCCTTTGTTGGTCACTGGAATAAAGTACATGTTATAGTCTGGATATGATGTGTCCCCCAAAAGATCATGTGTGAGACAATTTGAGAAGGTTCAGAGGGGAAATGATTGTGTTATGAGAGCCTTAACTGAATCAGGTAGTTGATCTCCTAATAGGATTAATTGAGTGATCACTGAAGGCAGGTGGAGTGTGGCTGGAGGAGGTGGGGCATTGGGGGTATGGCTTTGGGGTATATATTTGTATCTGGCAAGTACAGACCTTTCTCTGCTTCCTAATCCATATTGTGAGCTGCTTCCCTCCACCATACTTTTCTGCTATGTTGTTCTGCCTCACCTTGAGCCCCAAGGAATAGAGACTGAGACCCTGAGGAATGCACTGAGACCTCTGAAACCGTGAGCCTTCAAGTAAACTTTTCCTCCTCTACAGTTGTTCTGGTCAGGTCCTTTAGACACAGCCCTGATAAAGCTGATTAAAACAATAGGGTACAGCCTTCTGTGAACTAATCCTGAAACTAAAACTGAGTCACATTAGCCTGGATTCCCAGGACCAAGGGAATGAGGTTTTCCTTAGATTATCCCCAAACTTGGGACTGAGGCTAGAGATGGCTTCCCCTCACCTTTATATGAACAAGGGTTAGACACCTGAAAAATACTGGGATAATTACCAAGTGAAGGAAAATGGATGTCAGGGAGATATCAAAGAGATCAACCAACTCTACTAACTCCTGAATATTAATTGGTTTCCTATTTAATATTTCCTAATAGAAGAAAGAACAAAGATGCTGCCAATGCAAATGTTAAGATCCAGTTTGGCCTAATATGTGTGAAGCCTTGGGTTTAATTCCCAGCTCTAAAAAAACCAAACCAAAACAAAATAACAAAAAAAAAAAAAAACCAGAAGTGGACACTTCAGTGATTTAATTTGATAAAAGTTTTCTTGCTCAAATTCTGAATAGTGGCAAGGGGGAGAGTGATGATAAATGTTCTGCTCTCAGAAGGGGGTCCCAGGCTTCTTCAAAGTAATTTTGAAGATTTTCCTGGACAGAACATTCAGCCAGCAGAAAGAGTAAGAGAAAGTGGAACACAGTGGGAGATGTTTTATTGGGCAAGCATGACAGTAAGTTGCCTTGCTTCTTTTCACAGATACATGCCACCCACAACTGCAGGAAAGTCTGGGAGAGTTACTCTAACTAGCCTGGAGGAAAGAAAAGTGAGTGAATAAACAGTAGCCAGTCTGCCACAGTGGCTTCTTGGCATCATCTTCCCTGCTTCCACAGAACCAAGAGATGCCCCCTCCATCTCATTTGAGTTTCCTAAGAGAGAAAAAAAGAGCAGGGGAGAGGAGAGAACTCTGGAGAGCAATAAAACTTCATCTGTGAGCAGAGGAGAAAAAGCAACAATGAAGAAGACTAAGACGAGTTCTTAGAGGACTAAAGACAAAATCCAGAACAGAGGAGACACGTACAAGGAGGAGGGAGTCCCAAGTGCAATGACAACACTTAATCCATCTTCCTGTCTCATCAGATGATGCTGAGGAGGAAATAAGAAAAGATGTTTCTAAGCCTGTAGGACATGATCTCTGATCATCTGCCCATCTCTTGCAGTACAGAGCCCAGCCTACAACATCCAACTCCTGGAATTGTTAGCTCCTATTCTGATCCTTTCCTTTCTGAACTCCAGTTGATGGACCACCTAGAGCCTGCAAAAACAATCGGGGACTCCAGAACCTCCAGCAGAGTTTCCAAAATCAAGATGTTGGCCATTAGGTGGAATCCCGCCAGCCAAGCCCACACGGACCCTTGGGCCGAGCACGGGATCTCAGAAGGGGAAGGAAGCGGTACAGTCCCATCCCCCACAGCGGACACTCCACCGAGGCAGTCAGTGGCCACCATCCGGTAAAGCTGAAGGATACACCGCCACTCTCCTTCAGAGTGCAACATCAAAACAGTGGACACTCCATCCAGGCAGTCAGCGGCCACCATCCGGGAAAGCTGAAGGATACACCACCACTCTCCAACAGCTTGCAACATCAAAACAGCCAGCAGCAGGACCCCGGAGATCCAGGCCAACTGATTCGCGCGGCCTGCCCCGCAGCCACAGAAGGCGTGGCGCCTCAGGGAAGCCATTAATTAGCAAGCAGGGAGGTTAGGGACTGCCATTAGGTGGAATCCCGCCAGCCAAGCCCATCGCCCACGCCCGGAACAGGCCCAGCGACCTGCCAGCATGGTAGTCACGACACCCCAATTGGAATAGGGACAGAGCAGAGCCGCCTTCCACTCACGGAACAGGCCCAGAGAGCCGCCAGCGTGGTAGACACGTCACCCCAATTGGAGTAGGGGCACAACCGCCGCCCACACCTGCAAGGGAGACTTTTCAAGTATACAAGAGCAACATAAATAAATAGGGGGTAAATTTCAAAAACACAACAGTTGCACCAAGCAGAAAGAAACGCGAGCAATATGAAAAGACAAGGAAAGAAAGGACCACAAGCAATGCAGGTCAACTCAACTTTAGAAGAGGTAATAGCTGCAACAGATGGAATATCAGATAAAGAGTTCAGGATATATATGCTTCAGATGATCTGGAGTCTCAAGGAAGACATGAGACAGCAAAATCAGACAATGAAAGATCACATTGACAAACAAATCCAGGAAGTAAAAGATCAATTTCACAGGGAGATAGAGGTAATAAAAAACAAACAAATATAAATTCTAGGAATGCAGGAAACAATAAACCAACTTAAAAACTCAATTGAGAATACTACCAGCAGAGTAGATCAATTAGAAGAGAGAACATCAGACAATGAAGACAAAGTATTTCAACTGGAAAAGAACATAGACAGCTCAGCAAGTCTGCTAAGAAACCATGAGCAGAACATCCAAGAATTATGGGACAATATCAAAAGACCAAATTTAAGAGTCATTGGGATACAGGAAGGCACAGAGCTCCATTCCAAAGGAATAAACAGTCTATTCAGTGAAATAATACAAGAAAACTTCCCAGAATTGAAGAATGAGACAGAATCCCAAATCCTAGAAGCCTACAGGACGCCGAATGTGCAAAATCATAAGAGATCCACACCTAGACACATTATAATGAAGATGTCCAACATACAGAATAAGGAGAGAATTTTAAAAGCTGCAAGAGAAAGAAAGCAGATTACATTTAGGGGTAAACCAATCAGGATAACAGCTGATCTCTCAACACAGACTCTGAAAGCTAGAAGATCCTGGAATAACATATTTCAAACACTGAAAGACAATGGGCTCCAACCAAGAATCGTGTATCCGGCGAAATTAAGCTTCAGGTTAGAAGATGAAATTAAAACCTTCCACAATAAACAAAAGTTAAAAGAATTCGCAGCTAGAAAACCATCTCTTCAAAAAATCCTTGGCAAAACATTACAGGAAGAGGAAATGGAAAATAACATTGAAAACCAACAATGGGAGGTAGGACAGTAAAGGGAGGAAAGTAGTCAAAGAGGATAACAAATCAGGTTTAGTAACATCAATAAACAAATATGGATAGAAGAACAAACCATATCTCAATAATAACCCTAAATGTTAATGGCTTAAACTCACCAATTAAGAGACACAGGCTAGTAGAATGGATCAAAAAACAAGACCCAACACTATGCTGTCTACAGGAGACGCATTTGATAGGAAAAGATATACATAGACTGAAGGTGAAAGGTTGGGAAAAATCATATCACTCATATGGACTGCGGAAACAAGCAGGAGTGGCCATACTCATATCTAATAAAATAGATTTCAAGCCAAAGTTAATCAAAAGGGATAAAG
Organism: Urocitellus parryii; assembly: GCF_045843805.1. Classification (NCBI taxonomy): domain Eukaryota; kingdom Metazoa; phylum Chordata; class Mammalia; order Rodentia; family Sciuridae; genus Urocitellus; species Urocitellus parryii. The sequence continues at coordinate 100,588,891 of NC_135534.1, forward strand.
AAGGACACGTCATACTGCTCAAGGGAACCATACACCAACAAGACATAACAATCATAAATATATATGCCCCAAATAATGGTGCAGCTGTGTTCATCAAGCAAACTCTTCTCAAGTTCAAGAGTCTAATAGACCACCATACAATAATCATGGGAGACTTCAACACACCTCTCTCACCACTGGACAGATCTTCCAAACAAAAGTTAAATAAGGAAACTATAGAACTCAATAACACAATTAACAACCTAGACTTAATTGACATATATAGACTATACCACCCAACATCAAGTAGCTACACTTTTTTCTCAGCAGCACATGGAACCTTCTCAAAAATAGACCATATACTATGTCACAGGGCAACTCTTAGACAATACAAAGGGGTAGAGATAATACCATGCATCTTATCTGATCATAATGGAATGAAACTGAAAATCAATGATAAAAGAAGAAAGGAAAAATCAAGCATCACCTGGAGAATGAACAATAGGTTGCTGAGTGATCAATGGGTTTTAGAAGACATCAAGGAGGAAATTAAAAAATTCCTAGAGTTAAATGAAAACACAGACACAACATATCAGAATCTATGGGACACATTGAAAGCAGTTCTAAGAGGAAAATTCATTTCTTGGAGTTCATTCCTCAAAAAAAGAAAAAAACCAACAAATAAATGATCTCACACTTCATCTCAAAATCCTAGAAAAAGAAGAGCAAAACAACAGCAAAAGAAGTAGAAGGCAAGAAATAATTAAAATCAGAGCTGAAATTAATGAAATTGAAACAAAAGAAACAATTGAAAAAATTGACAAAACTAAAAGCTGGTTCTTTGAAAAAATAAATAAAATTGACAGACCCTTAGCCATGCTAACGAAGAGAAGAAGAGAGAGAACCCAAATTACTAGCATACGGGATGAAAAAGGCAATATCACAACAGACACTTCAGAAATACAGAAGATAATCAGAAATTACTTTGAATCCTTATACTCCAATAAAATAGAAGATAGTGAAGGCATCGATAAATTCCTTGAGTCCTATGATCTGCCCAGATTGAGCCAGGAGGATATAGACAACCTAAACAGACCAATAACAATAGAGGAAATAGAAGAAACCATCAAAAGACTACCAACTAAGAAAAGCCCAGGACCGGATGGGTATACAGCAGAGTTTTACAAAACCTTTAAAGAGGAACTAACACCAATACTTTTCAAGCTATTTCAGGAAATAGAAAAAGAGGGAGAACTTCCAAATTCATTCTACAAGGCCAACATCACCCTGATTCCGAAACCAGACAAAGACACTTCAAAGAAGGAAAACTACAGACCAATATCTCTAATGAACCTTGACGCAAAAATCCTCAATAAAATTCTGGCGAATCGGATTCAAATACATATCAAAAAAATTATACATCATGATCAAGTAGGATTCATCCCTGGGATGCAAGGCTGGTTTAATATACGGAAATCAATAAATGTTATTCACCACATCAATAGACTTAAAAATAAGAACCATATGATCATCTCAATAGATGCAGAAAAAGCATTCGACAAAGTACAGCATCCCTTTATGTTCAAAACGCTAGAAAAATTAGGGATAACAGGATCATACCTCAACATTGTAAAAGCAATCTATGATAAGCCACAGGCCAGCATCATTCTGAATGGAGAAAAATTGAAGGCATTCCCTCTAAGATCTGGTACAAGACAGGGATGCCCTCTCTCACCACTTCTGTTCAACATAGTCCTCGAAACACTGGCCAGAGCAATTAGACAGACAAAAGAAATTAAAGGCATAAAAATAGGAAAAGAAGAACTTAAATTATCACTATTTGCAGATGATATGATTCTATACCTAGCAGACCCAAAAGGGTCTACAAAGAAGCTATTAGAGCTAATAAATGAATTCAGCTAAGTGGCAGGATATAAGATCAACACGCATAAATCAAAGGCATTCCTGTATATCAGCGACAAATCCTCTGAAACAGAAATGAGGACAACTACTCCATTCACAATATCCCCCAAAAAAATAAAATACTTGGGAATCAACCTAACAAAAGAGGTGAAAGATTTATACAATGAAAATTACAGAACCCTAAAGAAAGACATAGAAGAAGACCTTAGAAGATGGAAAAATATACCCTGCTCATGGATAGGCAGAACTAACATCATCAAAATGGCGATATTACCAAAAGTTCTCTATAAGTTCAATGCAATGCCAATCAAAATCCCAACAGCATATCTTGTAGAAATAGATAAAAGAATCATGAAATTCATATGGAATAATAAAAGACCCAGAATAGCAAAAACAATACTAAGCAGGAAGTGTGAATCAGGCAGTATAGCGATACCAGACTTCAAACTATACTACAGAGCAATAGTAACAAAAACAGCATGGTACTGGTACCAAAACAGGCGGGTGGACCAATGGTACAGAATAGAGGACACAGTAACCAATCCACAAAACTACAACTATCTTATATTTGATAAAGGGGCTAAAAGCATGCAATGGAGGAAGGATAGCATCTTCAACAAATGGTGCTGGGAAAACTGGAAATCCATTTGCACCAAAATGAATCTGAATCCCTATCTCTCGCCGTGCACAAAAGTTAACTCAAAATGGATCAAGGAGCTTGATATTAAATCAGAGACACGGCATCTGATAGAAGAAAAAGTTGGTTATGATCTACACGCTGTGGGATCGGGCTCCAAATTCCTCAATAGGACACCCATAGCGCTAGAGTTAACAAATAGAATCAACAAATGGGACTTACTCAAACTAAAAAGTTTTTTCTCAGCAAAAGAAACAATAAGAGAGATAAACAGGGAGCCTACATCCTGGGAACAAATCTTTACTCCACACACTTCAGATAGAGCCCTAATAACCAGAATATACAAAGAACTCAAAAAATTAGACAATAAGATAACAAATAACCCAATCAATAAATGGGCCAAGGACCTGAACAGACACTTCTCAGAGGAGGACATACAATCAATCAATAAGTACATGAAAAAATGCTCACCATCGCTAGCAGTCAGAGAAATGCAAATCAAAACTACCCTAAGATACCATCTCACTCCAGTAAGACTGGCAGCCATTAGGAAGTCAAACAACAATAAGTGCTGGAGAGGATGCGGGGAAAAGGGCACTCTTGTTCATTGCTGGTGGGACTGCAAATTGGTGCAGCCAATTTGGAAAGCAGTATGGAGATTTCTCGGAAAGCTGGGAATGGAACCACCATTTGACCCAGCTATTCCCCTCTCGGTCTATTCCCTAAAGCCCTAACAAGAGCATGCTACAGGGACACTGCTACATCGATGTTCATAGCAGCTCAATTCACGATAGCAAGACTGTGGAACCAGCCTAGATGCCCTTCAATAGATGAATGGATTAAAAAAAATGTGGCATTTATATACTATGGAGTATTATTCTGCATTAAAAATGACAAAATCATAGTATTTGGAGGGAAATGGATGGCATTAGAGCAGATTATGCTAAGTGAAGCTAGTCAATCTTTAAAAAACAAATACCAAATGACTCCTTTGATATAAGGGGAGTAAACAAGGACAGGGTAGGGATGAAGAGCTTGAGAAGAATATTTACATTAAACAGGGATGAGAGGTGGGAGGGAAAGGGAGTGAGAAGGGAAATTGCATGGAAATGGAAGGCGATCCTCAGGGTTATACAAAATGTCATATAAGAGGAAAGGAGGGGTAAGACAAGATAATACAAATGGAAGAAATTATTTACAGTAGAAGGGGTAGAGAGAGAAAAGGGGAGGGGAGGGGAGGGAAGGGGAGGGGGGATAGTAGAGAATAGGACAGACAGCAGAATACATCAGACACTAGAAAGGCAATATGTCAATCAATGGAAGGGTAACTGATGTGATACAGCAATTTGTATACGGGGTAAAAGCGGGAGTTCATAATCCACTTGAATCAAACCGTATAATATGATGTATTAAGAACTATGTAATGTTATGAACGACCAATAAAAAAAAAAATCAAGATGTTTCCAAATCCACTAAGGTCATAAGAGTTACAACCCCAAAACACAATGCCCCAGGCCTTCCAGAGAAATATGCACCCCTTAATCATGCTGGACCAGACTAGGCTATGCTTGTGCTTGAAAAAGAGAAAGAGGAGATAGAATAAATATGAGAAATCTTTTATGCAGGACGGGGGTGGGAGGGTAGGAGGAGTGTTTCCAAAGCTCTTCTAAATTTAATTATATGTCATTTCTAATTGTATTTCATAATTGTGTAATTATACCCAAGTATTTTTCTTTAAGTAATAGAACTAGTAATTACATACTAATTGAAATGTGTAATCTCATCATTAGGATATGTAAATATATAACAGTGTGAAGATAAGGTAATTAAAATTCCAAGGATAACTCTGCCATTAAAAACCTGTGACATGTTCCTGCTTCTGTCCCAGCATTCTCTGCTCCAATAGGCTTTGAAATTCCACCTGGACAGGAAAGATAAGCTCCAAGGCCTGGGAAGCATGTGAGGAGACAGAACATTCACTTGTAAACACAGGCATCAGGAGGCAGGATTTCTGGCCTGTCTCTCTCTCCACAGTCCACTCAAAATGCTTCCTTGGAATTTACACTTTCATTCTTCCCCATCCGGAAGAAACCCTGGAGTTGCAGAGTGGCTGAATATGAGAACCATCCCCCTCATACCTGAATGCAGAGAGGGCTAGATTGGCCATGGCCCACTAGTGCACAAAGGGAAAAATTAACATGTCCCTCCAGCTCTGGAGCAGCTGTGACACCTACAACCCAACACTGATCCATAGGTGAGGTTGCCCACTGTTAGGGAGCCCCATTGATCAGAATCACTGTGCAAGAGGTTTCACCACCTAGAGGCCCCAAGATGGAAGCAAAGGCCACCTTGGCCTTAGCTACCAGTTTCCTGCCCCTAGGCTAAGGCCAGGACTCATTTTTTGACTACACTCCACCCAAGCTCCTCTGAGTCCTCAGGTTGTGGCAAAAGATATGGCTGAGCCAGATTATCAAGGCTCCCTTACCTTTCATACCAACCCAGGTTCCTCTTAGCCATTTTTTATCTACTCCCTCACCTACCCATTGGCTTTAGATCCTCATTTGTCTCTCCTCTATTGAAATAGTCATGATCCCTATTGAAAGAGTCTTAAATAAGTTCTTCCTAGCCATTTTTGACAGGCATCTGACACAATTTCTTTTATAACTAAATCTCAGGGATATAGGCTGTTTTAGTCTTCTTTTGTGTGTGTGTGTGCTGCTATAAAATAACTGTGCAATTTATGATGAACAGAACGTTCCCCATAGTTCTAGAGGCTGGGAAGTCCAAGATCAAGAGGACAGCAGGTGGTAAGAGCTTTCTTGGTGCATCATCATATAGTAGAAGGCAAAAAGATAAAAGAAGGCAAAGGGGGCCACCCCTCCCCCTTTGATAATAACACCAATCTCACCTGTGAGGGAGGAGCCATCATGGCCTAATCTCCTCTTAAAAATTGCACTTATTAATACTGTTACAATGGTTATTAAACTTCAACATGAACTTTTGGAGGGGACATTCAAACCACAGCATGGATCTTGGGCAGATCTGTCCAAACTGAGTTGACACATGTGGTCTCACCTATAGGATGATAGGTGTCCTTATGGGGAAACATGCTAAAGTAGCATGAGCTCAACCAGCAGGAGTCAAGATCAGGTTCAAAAAGTTCCACCAAGTCAAAGAAAGAACACCACAAACATGGAAGTAAACAAGCAAGCAGAAATTTTATTTAAAAAGAAAGTGAGAAAAAGACTCAGGGCTCCCAGTGCAGCACATCTGGGAGGGGCAAGAGTACTGCTCAAGTCTTACAGAGTTCCTTCTTTTAAAGGCACATAAGAAGCAACTGATAGGGCTGGGGTTGTGGCTCAGCAGCAGAACACTCGCCTTGCACATGCGAGGCCCTGGGTTCCATGCTCAGCATCACATAAAAATAAATAAATAAGGGTACTGTGACCAACTAAAAAATATTTTGTTTAAAAAAGAAGCAACTGGTAAACTCCTCTTGACTGGTTTTTGATATTTCAATTGTCCCTTGGTGGGTGGAGCCCAATTATGGATTATTCTGTCACTTTCCACAAGATGGAAACATAAACCCTTTGAGAAACAAGAACTGTTTTATAAAAGGGCATGTTAAAATTACTGTTCTTGTGTTTGCCCTCTTGTCAACCTTTACTGTCCCTTCCCTACTCTCCACTGCCTATCCTTTTCTGTCTCAGAAGAATGGATGAGGAGGGACTCTTACACAGACATAGACAATGGGGCAGATGCAGGAAGGGCTTGGGGTGACATGTCAACCAAAGCCTGAAGGATGAGTGAAAAGGCAGGCATGGTGGAGGACTCCAAGTAGAACATAGTTGGAGGAAGTGGGGATAACATGTACCCCAGCTGGGAGGTGAGAATGTAGCCTATTCAGGAAGTGTAGACCACACAGTGGATGTTCAGGAGAGACAAGGCTGGAGGGGAGACAGAGCCTGGGCTGAAGACCCTTGCAATCTTCATCAAAGTTCAGACTTAAGTCTTGAGTCTCACTTTTCACTGATAAGAAAAACAAGAAGTCCATAGGGATGGAAAGATGGACAAATTGGTGGAGTGATGGATTAATGATAGATGGGAAGGTCCCAGGTATCAGAGTCTGAGGCAAAATTATAACCTGAGCTCTATGAAAATTATGGTATTAATTGAATCTCTGGTTCCTTGGTCCCAGAAGGAACAAAATAGAGACTAGGACCCAGGGCCTAGTTTTCTGTCCATTTTGTATGCTCATCCTGGGAATACACAGCTTTCCTTTCTCCATCCAAACACTTCTTATTTGTACTAGTCACTTCACATAGACACACACTTCCAGTGGCTCACACAACACACAGCATGAAAGACCCTTGAGCTCCACATCCCAGAGGAAGGACCTCCAAGGACACAGTCAAAGAGACAATCTCAACATTAGATACGTTATCAAACATTAGATTGTGCTTGCCCCCTACAATACTTATAAAGGCTCTGGATTGTTTGTGGTCCTCCAACATCTCAAAAGGACCAAGGGCTAACAGCCCAGATGGGATAAGGCATAGGCGGATCACACATTTGCCTCTGCAGCAGGAACCAGTTGAAGTGTGGCTTGAGTGACAGAAAGGAGGAGAGAGGGTGGCTCCCTGTAGGGAAGGCACTGGAACCCCTCCATGTCACTTTGGTGTGCAGGGAAGGGGAAGGGAGATTAATGTAAGAAGTTGAGAGAAGGTAAATGGAGGCCCTGAGTATATTTTAAGCATTTTCTCTGAGTTCTAGTCAGGTGAGGGTTGAGCTGTGACAGTCCACAGGCTCCAGATGCCAGCAATCTGTTATTAGACCCCTCATCACTAACTCTGAAGAATACTTGTTGTAAATCATTTTCCTCTTTCTTTCCTCTGAGCTGTTTCTTTTTATTATTAGTGTTCAAAATTCATCCCACGTGCACACAGAAATTCCTATGCAGAGGTTGGCAACTTTGTTCACAGCACCTGAAGGGGGGCTGTGGGGGGGGAAGCACAAAACAGAGGAATCCTCAGCACATAAGGCCTTCCAAGCCACTCTCTTCCAAGCCATGGATAATGGGACCTTCCTCCTGACATTTTCTTAGAAGCCTGAGGTCCTGACTACAGGCTCCGAGGCCACTAATGCCAGGCCCCGGCCAGATGGCTAGAACCTCGCCACATTTGTTATTAGAAAAATAACTGTTGCCTGGCTTTAGACATTTTCTTTAATACAGTAGTGCATTAAGTTAAATTGCATTTCAAAAGCCATTCTCTACCCCAGAAGTCTCTTCTACTAGGCTGGGAAGGCGGGGCTAGTAGCAGCTCCTAGCTGTCATTGCCCAGGGCCTCAGGAGAAATCAGCAGGCTAGCTGGGTGGGAGAAAGGAGGAAAGTAGTCACTGGTTTCCCAGGATGTAGCTGGTGTCTCTGGGCACAGTGTGGGGCCTGAGACCTGCCGTCCTGCTGTGGTCTCATTGCCCCAGGCTCTTCCATCCTAGCTCCTGGATGAGAGGTGTGGTAAAGGGAGCATCAGCTCTCAGGTCACATCAATGATTGCTCATGAAGACATTTACTTCACCTCTTTAAACTTGGTAGTTTCTTTTACTAAGATCAAAATAGACACAGATTCACGTAATTATTGTAAAGATTAGATAGTGTCATCAAGGGCCTGTCACTTAGAGGTACGAAACGGTGGTCTTTCCTGGCTTTTTCTTGACATAAAATGTGATAACCCTAACTTGCAAGATTTTTTTCCTCCCCCCTAGGAATTAACTCTGTCTGCTTGACTGGCTCATCTCCCTCCTGTCCACCCTAATAAGAAAATAGCTAATATTTCTTAAATAATTGCTAACATTTTTGCATTATGTCATTTAATCCTCCCAACAACCCCATGGAATAAGCACCATTATTGTCTCTTTTTCAGGTGTGAAAACCATAGCTTGGTGAGGTTGGGTACTTGTTTAAGGTGGCATAGTTGATAAGTAGGGAGTGGAGAGTAAGGATTCACATTCAAGTGTGCCTGACTGCAGGTCTCAACCACTTGCCTACCTCACAACACACCTCTAACTGCAGGCCAGCAAACTCAAACAGCTATCCATAGACAGTGTGCAGACATTGCACTAGATTTACCTGAAGTCACATGTAAAGTAATACAGGTAGCAAACTGATATATGTGTACAGGGCATAATAGAGATCTTCCTCTGGGAAATTTGGTAATGTTTGACCCAGCAGGTACACAGAGTTCCATGCTACAAGATGAGCCAGAGTAGCAGACAAAAAGAAAAAGGATATTAAAAGTGGAGGGATCAATGTTAGCAAAGGCATTTTTTTAAAAAAGGTAATTTTAGGGGAATCCAAGAGTTGCTCTACCAGAAATGCAATTTGCATGAGCATCATAAGGTAGTGGGGGCTGGCCTGGCCATGAGGACCTTTCATGCTATACTGAGGACCTTGTGGATTAGCCTAGAGATATCAGCAATCATTGATGGGTTTTAAATAGAGGGAAGACATATTTTCAGATAGATTGCCCTTTGTGTTATATAGAGAATGGATGAGATGGGAGAGAAACTGGAGGCAGGGGAACTCTGTTCGATAATATTGCAAATAGTCCAAGCAAAGATGATGAAGACTTGAACTGCAACTGCCAGAAGATGGAGACAAAAGTAGGGACACCGGTGCTGTTAAGGAGGCAGCCTCTATGACCTGGGGCACCAGGATGATGTAGAAGATGAAGGAAGCAGAGTATGTGACATGACCAAGGGGATGGTGCTACCAAAGAGGGGAAACCTGGTATAACAGGGTCCACTTCGTGCTTTGAATCTAACCTTTCCTGTTCTGCCATTGTGGCTCATTTTAAAGCCAACTTTTTCCCCCCTTTCTTTTCTCCCTCTGTAGTGGCATCCCCTTTCTCCACAGAAAATCTTAACTGGGCTTCTCCAGAAATCTTCACCATGGCTGTTTTTAGGACTGTCAGCAAAAGAGTCTCTACAAAAGAGTTCAATGTAGATAAACTTCCTATTTTCATGTTGCTCTGTCTTACTTGGCTACTAGCCTGGAAGAAATCGCACTCCAGGTGCTGGGCACCCCCTTACTAGTTTTTCACAGACATGTATTCAGTATAGTAGTTTGTAGAAATGTGTTTGCAAATATAAAGTGTGATTTTTTTTTAAAAAAAGACAAATCCTTTAAACAAGGCCTCTGGCCTTGAGCTGGGGCTTCACAGAGATGTCTACATTTCTAAGATAAGTTACCAATTGGGCTCCATGGTAACAGCTGGCAGGGGGAGGAAAGGAAGGGGAGAAGAAGCTCTCCCTTCTCAGATGTTGTCCTTGAAGCGTTAACTTGCCCAAAACAGTGAAAGAAAAAGCAGCTTTTATGTGAACTTCTATAAACTGTGAACTTTTGACCCCCTCCCCTTTCATGCTGGCTATAAAATTCTGAAACTACCTGAACTTGGGGTTCAGGGGATTGATTGATTACAGCAAAAACTGTGCCCTTTGAACCTGGCTGCAGCCAAATAAAACTGTTTCCTGCTGTCTTCGGTGCCTTGCCTCATCTGTCCCTACAACCCTTCTTTTCGTCCCTAACCATGAGGGAAGCAAGATTAACCTTCTTCCCTTCCTAGGCTGAGTTGTCTGTCCTTTGGCTTACAGACCTCAAGGCTGACACCTCGAGATCCAAGAAATGACTGTATCTCAAAACTACCAAGAAATAATGACTCCTGACAGGACACAGCAGGAGTGTAGCCTTTGTCCACACTTTAAAAGCCCACTGTTCCCACTGACAGTTAAAATCATCGCTTCTGGGACTGGACTCCACTGTGTACTCTCCTTTGCCAAAAAAACAATAAAACTTCTTTTTCCTTTTTCTCAAAATCTTCTCCTAGTTATTAGATCAGCATCAGGGACAAGGACCAAGCTTTGGGTATCACTGGGAGGAATAGGTTTGGGGTGGGGAGAGAGAAAGCTTTCAGTTTTATACACACTAATTAAAGTATCTGTGGGACATTCAGGTAAGGATAAAATAGGGAGTTGGAGATATAGCTTGGACTCAGGAGGGAGATCCATACAAGAGGTAAAAATTTAGCAGCCATTGATAAACATGGTAATCAATGAAAATTAAAATGGATATGATCACGAAGCAGAAAACTTGGAGGAAGGTCAAAGACAGGGGCTTGGGGAACTGCAGTATTTTAGGAGAGGTTGTCATAAACCCATCTGCAAAGAAGCCTGAAGAAGAACAAGCAGGAGAGTAGAAATAAGGGAAGCTTATTGGAAGCTGAGTAGACAGGCCTTTTGGGATGTCTAGCTTGAATGGAGGAAGATAATCAAGGTGTTACCAAAGTCCTGGCTGCAAAGAAGACAAGATGGAATGGAATTAAATATGTAGGTGCAGAACTGCATCTACTGAGAGTCTTGGAGGGCAAGAGGAGATGAGTGCGGAATATAGGTGTGGGGAAGAAAGTTGAGGGGCAAGAGCCAGGTTTAAGCACTTTACTAAGATTGAAAGCCATCTATCTACAGGAGACCCAACCTAGGTGGCTCTGTGATTGTCTACATTTGACTGTAGGAACAATGAAGGCAAATGGCTAGTGATCTGTCAGACAAATGGAGAGGGAGAGATAAAACAAGTCAAGAAATCTTCAAAGATTCTGGCAAGAGAAAGATGGCTGGCAATTGTTCCAGTTACAGAGAACTCCTAGCTGGGTACAGAGGGCAATACTGAGTGCAGTGATGGATTGGGTTTAAAGAAAGAGGCAGAAAGATGGGAGAGTCTGAGAGGGCAAGGAAACCACAAAAAAACCCTGGAGGGATGGGGCCATGGATAATCAGAACATGATGTCCTGGAGTTTCAAAGCCATTTTAGCTGATAACCAGGTACGTGGTTTGAGTAAGGGCATGAGTAAGATTACTGAACTCAGGAAATCAAGGATTTCAAAAGCCATGCACAGGTTGGGGATGTAGCTCAGTGGTAGGACACTTGCCTAGCATACATACGGCCCTGGGTTCCATTCCCCATACTGGAGGGGTAGGGATCAACACAGCAGCATAGAAGTCATACACTAGCCAGTATATAATACTGCCTACTTTAAAAGACTTACAAACAACTTAAAAGAGAAGACATGCATATACAAAGCAGGTGTGCCTCAGGATGTAAGATTATGGTCACCTGGGGAATCACAGAGGGCTGTGCTGAGCAGATACTAATTAAAATGGGCACTAGAGAATAATGGGCAATATTTGGCAATGCAAAAATTAGAGGAAGCAAGCTCAAGAAAATAGCATGTTGACTCACTTGTTACAAAAATATTCTAATTAGTCTTCTTGACACCTGGTTCCCCCAAGAAGCTGAAACAGAATAAACAATGTGGCTTTTAATCCTAGCTATTCTGCTTCAAAGTTAGGAATGTTGGTCACATCACAACACTTTTGAGCCTTAGTTTTCTCAACTGGATAATATGGATAAGGATATTGTTTTCAGTTATAGGACTAAATGAGAAAGTGATTTGTAAACAGTATAGATCAAGGATTCCCAGACCTGCCTAAATGTTAAAATTTCCTGGAATTATTGCTAAGGGAAAAAAAGCAGAATAAAAAAAAAAACTAGATTTCTGGAGGACACAGCCATAACCACAGGAGGAAGCAGGAAAGATGATTCCAGATCTCTCTCCTCCTATCTACTATCAGTGTCCCCACTGACAGAACCTAACACAAAGCTGGCCAGCAAGTGAGCTAAGTCATTCTTCTGGATCATACTGAACAAAGAGAATAATTACCACTCTCATCAGAATCTTCCAGTGAGGATTTTGGCCTACCAAAAAAAGCCTAATCTCCCTAGGCAAAGAAGTTCAAGCACCTTCATAATCTACACCATCTTCAGGATTCTTCTTTTGAGACCAGAGGCTGAAATGGGAGTCAACTGGTGTCACTTGTTTTCGTTCCACTGCATCTCCTTGTGACTTTCCACCTACTGGAATCCTCTCCCTAGCCTCATCTCTCCTGGAAGGTCCTGCTTGGCCTTGATTCAAGGTCTAATCTCAGGTCAGTGTCCTCCAAGATGGCATCTCTGGTATCTCTTACTGGGAGGAGCTTTCCTTTCCCTCTACTATGCAGATGGCATTTGTACCACCTATATGCTTCCCCACATATACCCACTCCTGCCATCCATCCCCACCTTTCCCTGGGGCAAAGTCATATATGACCATGTTTTACCTCCCCCATTTGGACTGAAAGACTTTTGAGGGTGTAAACTACCCAATATGCCTCACATTCCTCAGCTCTCAACATGGAATGGGCTCAAGATAACTCCCCTTCTTTTAACTAGCTCACAGACTCCCATGCCTTCTTTGAGATCCAGTTCAAATGACAACTCCTCTATCTCCTCCAAGAAGAGCCAATTTGCCTTCCCCTTTCCCTGCCATAGTGCTGTATACAGTCTACTTGCCCCACAACGAGATAGCATCCTGGTTAGGAGCATTTACTCTCTAAACTGTCTGTATGGGTACAAACCCTGGTGATCTATAAAGCAAAAGCTATTTGATATTGACAAATTTCAGTGCCAGTTTCTTCATAGTACCTATCATAGGAAATGAATTCATCTATGTAAAGCACTTAGGCCACTGCTGAGTATATATATTAAATGTGTAATAAATGTTAGCTATTAATATTATCACGTAACTCTAAGCTCCTTGAGGCAGGACCCATGTCTTGATCTTTGATTCCTAGTGTCTAGATATTACTCCTGGTATAAACTGGGTGCTCAATATATGCTTGTTGATTGCATGAATGGCCATTTCATGTTCAGTAAATATTGGGAGGGTGGGTAGGAGGGTGGGTATATGGATGGATAGATGGTCAAATGGTAGCTACTTTGCATGAATAAGTGAATCAGCAGGTATTTAATACATATAGTTCCCTTAGTTTATTGCTTAAAACAAATGAGGGAATGAGGGAATGAATGAATAATAGGTATTTAATAAGAAGGTTGATTAGTTGCATGGTTGAATTAACAAACAGATTTTCCACAAATAGCAGATGTTCCATAAAAGTTGACTGGTTGCATGAGTGAACAAATAGCCCTAAAATGTGAAAGCAGCCTGCAGTCAAAGCTGAGAGGCTGCAGCTAGAGCACTGGTCAGAGGGAGAGGAGTGATAGAACCTGTCCCTCAATAACTGCCATAGGAACTGTACCTTTACCCTACCATTTCTGAAGCCCCCTGTTTTTGAACCTGACACCTATTTTTGCACACTGCATAGTGCTGCATGGTGATACAGGAACCTGGGGGTGGAGAGAAGGGCTGGAAATTATCTGACCTCACCTTCTTGCCTCCAGAAGAGGACCAGCCTCCAGCATCCTGCACCACCAAGGACTGGCCTCCATGACCTGCCTCAGGTGAGGAGGGAGACCCTCACCTCACAACACATTAGGAGCAACTCCTGTATTAGTCCTAGGAGCAGGAATATAAGCTGAATGCCTCATATCCTTGGCCCCATTCCCTGGCCCTGCAGTTCCCCTGAGTCAGCCCCAGAAACTCACATCTCTAGTTAATGAATTATTTTGCAACACGCCTGGAGATGCATGAACTAGAAATCTTACACATGTTGGAGGATTTGCCATTTCCATTAAATATGCCATTCATTTGGTGGGTAATTAAATGTGCAATAATGGGCTTTAATTTCCATCTTAAATGATTTCCTAGGAGCAGTAGAAAGGGAGATGCAGGGTGTAATTTTCTGAAAGAGTCCCCCCACCCCCCGAAAGCTTTTCAGCACATAGAGGAAGAGGGAAATGAGTAAAATGAAGTTGTTTTTGATACTGCACCACATGTGAGTCATCTGTAATTGCCCCCCCCCCAAGTGGAGAAAGAGATTGATGCCTGTAACATGACAGAACCCCACCCCCAAAGCTCTGGAGCAGCCTAGGGAAGGGCATCCCAGGAGTCTGAACTTAAGGAAGAGGAGAGAGGTTGGGCAGGAGCAGGAGGCTGTGGTGTGGTGTGGAGGATCCTGCCACAGCTCTGGGGGTCATGAGCCTCCTTCCATGCTTCCTGTCTCTCCATGCTTCCCACACTGTGCTGTGTGTTAGCATACACATGCACACACATGTGCGCAGACATACACACAACCATGGGCTTTGCCTTCCAATTCTAGAAGCACCATTCAGAGCCAGCCATAGCCTGGTGGACAGGAAGCAGGGGAAAAGGAGTGGGGAAGGGATCCATGCCTTCTGGAATGAAAAGGGTCAGTGTGTACTGCCCACCCCGTGAAAGAAGCATGGCTTCAAATTCGAGTTTTATCACTACCTGTGAGAATACAGTTAAGTTACTGAGCTTCTCTGGGTGTCAGTTTCCTCCTCTGTAAGATGAAAACAGTCAAACCTGACTTATAAAATAACAATCAAAGGGCAAACCACATGTACAGCCCTGGCACAGAGTAGTGAGCTCTCAGCATACCTGATTCCCTCTGACCCTTCTCTCCCTTCTCTGGGGTGGAGGGTCAGCCTAGTCAAGGCCAATGTGTAGCTCACTGATCCCTAGAGGAGCTACTCACCCCTGAGAGATGCCTCCATTCCTGCCCACCTCTGCAGCATCACCTCTCCTACTGGCTTGCCTCCATTTCACCCCATCCCTCATCCCTTCTGTAGATGCTCATGCAATTGCATGAGTCTTCTGGACTTTCCTGAGGCAGAGCTGAGATTTGCAGAGACTGAAGAGGTTCTAAAGGAACTGGGCTCCCAATGTGCATACACAAGTAGCACTACAAGTTGGGGGGGGGGGTTGGAAAAAGCAAGGCTGGGGCCACCTCACTTTTGTTGCCTGGTCTGGAGTGAGTTCATAACCTTCCTCTTCAGCACTTGGAGGCATCCAAGCATTAGCAGGGCTTTTCCATTTCCATGGCCACTCCCATGGCCATGACTATGGATGCCCCGTTGGAAAGGCTATCACTGATGGTGCTTCTCAGCCCCCAGGTCTCTTCAAAGGAGCTCTCTGATTCTGTTCAGCTTGTCAGTACCTCTGTGTGTAGACGAGGGTGCAGAGAGGAGGCTGAGGGAAGCAATAAATCCAGCTCTCTCCCTGCTTCTCTGGCTAGTCTGCATTATGGGCATCTGGAAAGAGATAAGTAAATAACTTTGAGAATACATCCTGGGGTATCTTAGGATCTCGGGCTGGGAAATGGACTGTGTAATAGCTAAGCTGGAAGCAGGCCTGGGGTTTAGCTGGGGTGAAGGCAAAATGAAAAGAAATTATCTGACTGACTAACCGCAGAGACTCCACTCAAATTAAAAGGTATATGGATTAAGGTGTGCTGAGAGTAGAACTGGGGTCCTACATGAGGCAAGATCAGACCCGGAGTAAAAGGAACCCAAGGAACATAATGAGTCATAGAGCCTGGGCCCCGTTTGGTGGAGAAAAGGGACAGCATATAATTCCCTCAAGCCACTCAGGGTCTCTCCAAAGTTCTTCCATGTGTTTATTCTTTCAAGCAATTATTCTTCACTGACTCAATTAACTCATGCAATATTTTTGGATTGTCAACTGTATATGGAGCAGATGACTCATATGATAAACATCTTACAAGTTTTAAAGGCAAGCAGACCTGGCTCATGTCTCTGCTATCTATATTTTGGTTATAGGACTCTAACAAGTTACTTAAATCTAGAATAAGACTGTTGTGAAGACCAAATGACAAAATTCCTACGAAGTGCTTAGTGTGATGGCTGGCATTTGGTTTTTCCATTACCCAAAAATTTATCATTGCTGATACTATGACAGCAATGTACTAAGACCTTAAAAATGCTCCAAACATGTGATTATCCCCTTGAACAATCACTGCATAAAATCTACTTTATATACAATTATGTCCCCCAGGAAGAAAGCATTCTGACCCTTTTGTTGTCTATGGGCATCCACCAGAGGGTTTTGCACATGGTAGAAGCTGTAGGTCTTTGACAAACGGGGCTAAATTCTCTAATGACCAAAGATAAATCATTTCTGCAAAGATTAATATTGGACACTATTGCATTATACAGGGATGCTAGATTAACAAAATGGCTATATAAGCTTAGGCATTGACACGGACCCAAATTTAGCCTACCCATAAAATCTAGGTTTGAACAGTCCCCAGAGGTTGTCTTTGCAGTTATTTGTTTGGGAAAAAAAAATAAATAATAGAGCAAAAAACATTACATGTAGGCTATCAGGTATTGGTGCTATCGTGTTCCTCTCTCATCATTTGTGCAATCCCCTCTGGAAGAATGCTGACCTGCAAAGAAATTCCACAAGCAAAGACAGAAGTACTGAAGAGTAGGTGGGCAGGTTGGGAGGCTCCTCCTACAGTCCCACACCATAAAGCAGGAAGGGACTTAAAGACCACCTACATTCTTCCCACCTGTCTCACAAATAACACAAGAGCCAAAGAGACTCTGTGATTTGGCGAAGGCCACCAGCTCATTAGTGACAGGACTGGGATAAAATATGGTCTCCTGACTCCACTTCACTGATCTTTCCCCTGCACACAGCTGTCACCCTCTCTGAATATGAATTCATCTGCAGCAAGAAGTGACTGCCTTTCTTCCCAACCAGGCCAAAGGGAATTGAATAACATCACCTAGCAAAAGATGTTCATATACAACTTCTTGTCAGATAGTGACCACTGGGGCATGGCGGCCCTCAAAACAGATCCTACTAAGCAGTTCTGCTTTTCAGCCTGCTCCACAGCCATCCCTCTCTTCCCTGGCTTTTCTGGTTCAAAGGAAGTGAGGTTGTTAAGCATGTTTACATCCACAATTAAGCCAGCTGTACAGGAGAATTAGTCCTGGAGACTATTAGAACTAACACATGCTTTTAATCATGAAAACAGAAACATTTCAGTGAGGTACTTTCAGCAGTTATTAAAAAAAAAAAAAAGGAGGAGATTGAGGGAGGGGCAGGGGAGACCTCAGGGACAAAGCTCTCCTAAGGGCCTCCTCAGATGAAAGAGGAATTCATAGAGACTCAGCTCCCTTCTCTTCCAGCCTTGCCACCTCCATTCCTGGGAAGATACAGGTCAGTGATGCAGAGCAGCCAAACTGGCTGTGGTCCTTGGGGAGTGAAGTAAAAAAATTAAGGGATTGGGGAGCTACCTGTAGATGAATAACATTTGAATCTAGTTCCTTCCGCCCATCCCCTTAGTGTCTTAATCCCCTTTTGGGGCCTCCACTATCTCCGCTCCCCACACCCCGACATCTCAGGCTCCACTCCCTTCTTCAGAAGCATTTGTCTAAGTCCACACTGTTCTTTCTGATAATTGTTAGAAACTCTCAAGTGCTAATTAAATTTTCTGTCTAGGGCCTGATATAAGTCCTAATGTGTGGCAAGCATTTAAATAAGTTAAGCAACTGGTAACTTGTAAGCATTAGTATTTATGTCCAGGGAAATTTTATAGTTTCATTCTATAATTCTGTCATATCTTTACAAAAATGTGTAGCACCAACTGTGGGTAGCAATGGGCATCATTTTTCAGATGAGAAAACTGAAGTTTGAATCAGTGAAAACAAATTGCCCAGAATTACCCAGTCAGTGGTTGGAAAAGCCAAGAATCCAGCAGGTTTTGTGCCCTAGAGTCTCACACTCTTTTGGTGACAAGAGGTGCCTGCCCTGAGATGTGAAAGTCTGTAGAACTCTCCCAGAACTCTCCTCTTACCTTGAGGCCATGAACATTGTTGGAGTTCATTGTCTAAGTAAGACAAACCAACTTGACATATTAGACTTTAGAAGTTGTTTTCTCACAGGGCAGGATGGTGAGTAAGCCCATGGGTGGAAGTGGGGACTACAACATAGCAGATGGAGGTAGAAAAGGACAAGAAAATAGCACAATAAACAAGGCAATGTCACATAGTGTTTAAAACTGCAAAGGTTGTCCCAAATAGAGGATCTAGGGGAGAATTACAAGGCAAAATGTACCAATGGAACTGAGGCTTGGGTTATAGGAGGCAGAGTCTAAGTGCCCAAATTCAGGGAAGAGAAAGAAGAGGCTAGATGAAGAAGTCTGCGATGCCTCAAGGAACTCGCCCCCGCATGAAGCCTTGAAGAAAGTTTAGAATTTGGTTAGGTGACGGGACTGGGATTTCTAAATATGACGTACAAAGCAAGAGAAAAGGAGGTAAAGAAGTTTTGGTTTTTTTTTTTTGGTTTTTTTTTTTTTTTTTTGAGCAACCATTACATGTCAGGGCCATGCCGGATGCTATTATATCCTACTAATGGAGCTCACTCTGCAAAGAGAGAATGAGCACAATGTGGGCTACTGTGACAGGAGAAAGGTCAGACCTACCGAAGACAGCTCAGGTAGGAGAAGACTGAAACAGACAAAGAGGCTCACAATAGAGCAGACCTTAAATGTCTAACTCAGAAAACTTCCCTGACTTGCTACAGCACTCTTTGGTGACTGCTTTGTAATTTATGGTAGGCCATGAGCTACCTGAAATTGGGGATTGTTTCACACAACATTGCAGTGGTCCTCAAAACTTTAGTACACATCAGAATCACCTGGAGAGTTTGTGAAAATATTGATTATGGGCCCCTACCCAGAGTTTCTGATTTCATAGGACTTGTATTAGCCTGAGAATTCATATGTCTAACACATTCTCAATCTCACCAATGGCCCTAGAGATTTTTGCTTCCTGGTACTCACATCTTTGTGGGATTTCCTCCCATATTGAATAGTGTAGACTTGTGTGAACAATGGGGTATTGTGGAAGTGATGGTCTGTGACTTCCAAGACTTCTAAGAAATTGTAACTTATTCTCTGGGCTTGTTCACCTGGAGGGAGCCAGCTGCCATGCTGTGAGTACACTCAAGCAGCCTTGTGGAGAAGTCACATGGGAAGAAACTGAAGCCTCCCCCAACAAGCCACACCAACTTGCTGGCCATGTGAACAAACTACCTTGGAAGCGAACCCTCCAGGCCCAGCCAAACATTCAGATGACTACAGCCCCAGCCAATACGTTCACTGCTACTTCATGATATAGCCTAAGCTAAAACCTATAGAAACTACAAGATAATAAACATTATTGTTGTTTTAGGCCTCTAAATTTTGGAGTGACTTGTTATACAACCATAAATAACTAATATACCAAATGAGGCTGATGTGACTGGCCCAGGGACCACAATTTGAGAATAACTGCATCTTTTTAACTCTTGTACCTAGCTTGTACCCAGTTTATAGGTGCACTCAACAAATATTTTGAAATTCATCAATGAGTAAATGAATAGGTACAGAATGAATGAAGGTTAGACTTAAAGCTACAGTATTAGGGAGCCATTGAGTTGTGGAACAACATGACATCAGAAGCCCTTGGAGATACTAGTTGAAAAAGGTTCATAGAATTGAAAATTGCTGAATGGCCATGCTGGCACAATTGCCAGCTGAGGGGAAATCTCCATTCTAGTTTCTGATGTCTTCCTACAAGGATATGGCCTATGAATTGCCATCTCTACTTCTCCTGATCTACAGGAAAGCCTGCCAGGACATCCATCTGCCCCATGCACCTTGATCCCCCTCAGGGACCTTCCATCTATCTCTTTGCTATTCTTTGACAGCCTTTGTTCTGTCCAGAATCCCTCCCCTCTCCTCCTTTTCTTTCCTCTAATGGCCTTGCCTTCTTTGACAAGCCTTCTGGGGCTCTTCTCAGGCTCCACTGCTGTTGGCTTCCTATACACCTTCCTCCCCCCAGCCTGGGTTGTTTTACCCCCTCTGCATTATTTCCATAAATCACTTCAGAGTACAGTGCTACAAATATTTACCAAGTACCAGCTGCCTACACCAGCCAGCAGTAAGCTGAATATATAAAGAAAAATAAAACTCATTTACATGCAAAAGATCTCTGTTAAAGATTTCGAAGTAACCCTGGACCAGCATCTCTGTTTCAGCTAAAATCCCTCCATACCACACACCAACCTTCCCTCTTCCTCATTGCCTTCTCTTTTAAAGCTGATGTGGGCACAGGGTTTGTGACCAAAGGCCTAAGCTCCATACCACCTCATCTAGTGGCAGAAACTTATACAAGAAGATTCAACAAGAACATCTGCATTGAAGGGGATCTTTTATCAAAACCACAGCCCAGGAGAAACCCTCTACTCCTCCATATATTTCATTAGTGCATTTGGAACTAGCCCAGAGTCTTGGAGGAAAACTAGCTTCATTTTAATGTTTTGCCAGCTCTCTCTCTCTCTTGCTCTATTGTGGAACTCAGCTTCTCTGCCAGAGCTTTAGGCTTATTTGTCTTCCCTTGCATTTGTGCTTGGAGTATTTGTGAAGCAAAATCCAGGATTCAGTTGGGATTTCTGAAAAATACAGTGTCTCGTGTGCTGCAGGAGACTGGATGTATCTGCCCCACACTTCTAAGTGTAACTTGATATGCCGAGCTAGGCACAGTATGGATATTCTTAGCATTGTAATGTTTGATTAGGCATATCTCTCCAGGTTCCTTTCTCCTCTTTGGGTTTCAGTGTCACCTCCAAGATGCCCAGAGTGTCCAAGAGGAGGCTGGCCAGCCTAGAGGAGGTACTGAGCCCAGCCTCAATGGTCAGCCTCTTCTATGCCATTCTCATCATAGCTCTGGATTTTCTAGATAGCACAAATAAACTTCTGGAGAAACTCAACCCACACAGGGAAACAGCCTGTGTAGTTTCACAAAGGATGTAGACCACGCTGCATTCAGGCAGTGCCCACCCCCACATCAGGAACATTTCAACCTCATCTACTCAGAGACTGGGTTCCAGCCCCTTCGCAGAGGCTCCTTCTTGTCATGAAAGCACCTCACACCTATCAAGCTGAATAAGGAACACTTGATCTTTCCTGCAGATCTGCCCTTCCCACAGTCTACCTGTGTTAAGAACAGTGCTTCAATTCCCCAGGTGCTCTAGCTGGAAACTTAGCATCTATTCTTAACACCTTCCTCTCCCTGCTTTATTCTTTCACTAAGCCCAGATATTCTATCTCCAAAATATCTTTCAGCCCACCCACTTCAGTCCTTTACTGTCACAACCCTAGCCCAGGCCACTAGCATCTCTCATCTGGATCCTAACATACCTTTGAGCTCTCACACTTGTCTTCTTTCAGCCTATTCTTCATAATAGTCAGAGTGAGCCATCAAAAGCCAGATCTGATAGGATCATTCCCTTGCTTAAAACTTTCCAATTACACTCAGGGAAAAAATATATATATATATTCATCCCTTATGTGGCTTATCACCTGTAAGATCCTTCATTATCTGTCCCCCAGTCATCTCTTGGACCTCCTCCCAGACCAAACTGCACTTTCATCCCTCCCTGCCAATCACAGTCCTCAATCATCCCAAGTCCCTTGGCACACTCTGTCCTTTGTGCCTAGAAGAGAACACTGACATGGTGCTCATTCTATGTCTAACTCCAGCTATTCAAGTCTTCACTTAAAATTCACATCTGCAGCACCTTTCCTTAACCACCCTAATCTAAATTCAGTTCCTTTGATCTATTTATTCTGTCATGCAACTGTACTTGTCCCTCACAGTTTGTGATTATATAATTATTTGTGCAATACCATGTTCAATATTTTTTTACAACACTATAAGCTCTAGGAGGGCAGAGTCCATATGTGTTTCTTCACTAATGTGCTCCTACCCTGGATGTTATAAAGAATTAGCTCCTCCCTTCAAGGACTCACAATTTCATTAGAAAGACACATGCATGGATGGAAATTCTAATTAAACATCAAAGGTACCAAGATTTTGAAGTTTGACAAGGTGCCAGGAGTCTGTCAAGTTGACTCAAGTAAGCTCAGCTTAACAGAGATAGGGGGCATCTACAAAATGAACACAAATAATCCAGTATACTGGTCATTTGGTCATTGTACCTGCTACTCCTATAGTTCCT
The DNA here is from genome assembly GCF_045843805.1 of Urocitellus parryii. Lineage (NCBI taxonomy): Eukaryota > Metazoa > Chordata > Mammalia > Rodentia > Sciuridae > Urocitellus > Urocitellus parryii. The sequence goes on from NC_135534.1 coordinate 100,611,316, forward strand.
TCTAAGGCTACTGAATATCTACCACCCATCCTTAGGTTTAAACTATGTATTATACTGAGAATCAGCTCTTGCCTAACTATGGTGCCACCTTCAATGCCATCCCTGGCATTCCATCCCCTTTGGGGTGGCCAGATCATGTCCTCTGAGGACTTTGGAGATGATTCTCCACAACACACATAGGCCCTTCTATCAACGTCTTCACTTGATTCCAATTGAAGTGGTGACATCCTAATCTTCCTTTTAGAGTTAAGCCATCCCAAATAAGGAACTGTCCTTCTCCCCCACCTGTGGGTCCCTCATTTATCTTCCCAGCATGTGGTAATGTGTGGAAGACTGAAGTATAGTCAACATTAAGGAAATCAAGTTCTCAAGTGCCTAAAGAAATCAAAAGAAGATGTGGTTGTAAAATTATTGTTCAATGTTTATGCTATAAAACTCTGAAGAATTTAATATACCAAAATACAAAGGATCATTGACATTTTTTGTGAACTTGAATTTGAGATCATCATCAGCAAAGAAGCTTAGTAACCACCTTGAAGTCATGAGAAGCCAGTACTTGTAGGTAGTATGACACATGACACAGGGTCATGAGTAAAGATGGACCAGTCTTAGCTGCATGGTATTAGAGAACCACAGAGGCAAGAAGAGTATACACATTCCTAAGAGCCATGGCATTGTATATTTCTTCAATAGGAGATATAAAATTAGCCAGGAACTGTAAATTTGACATTAAAGAACTTAAAGACAAGGCTCCTAGGCCTGAACAGGAAAAGTCAATGCCAAGACACTATGAGAAATGTGCACATACCAGATTAGACAATAAATAAATACATAAGTGCCTTTTTTCCACCCATCATTTTAAATCTTCATTGAAAAAATCACTATACCTCACCAGGCATGTTGGTACAGGCTTGTAGATAGACAGGTAGGCTGAGGCAGGAGAATTGCAAGTTGGAAGCCATCCTGGAAACTTAGTGAGACCCTATCTCAAAATTAAAAATAAGAAGATTTAGGGATGTAGCTAAGTGGTAGAGTACACCTTGGTTCAATCCCTAGTACAAAAAAAATGAAAGGAAAGAAAGGGAGGGAAGGAGAAAATAAAGAAAGGGGGGAAAAGATAAGTAAGTAGGCAGGTTACTATACCTCACACAGACCCATGATTTTTTAATGCACTTTTATAACAGCTTTATTGAGACATAATTTATATGTGATAAAATTCATACTTATTTTTAAGTATACAATTCAGTGTTTTTTATATATTCAAGGAGATGTGCAACCATAACTATTTATTTATAAAATATTTTCCCCACTCCAAAACGCCATGCATCCATTAGTGGTCACTCTCAGCCCCTCTCTACTACTAGACCCCAACAACCACTGATTTACTTTATACCTCTGATTTGTCTATTCTGGATATTTCATATAAATGAAATTATGTAACAGGTAATCTTTTGTTTCTTTTACTTAGCATAATTTTTCAAGGTTTATTCATCTTATAGCATGCTCTCAGCACATCATTCACTTTTATTGTTAAGTAATATTCAATTATATGGCTATGTATCACATTATATTTATCCATTCATCAGTTGTTGAATGCTGCTATTAATGCTTGGGTGATAGTAATTTCTTTCAGGACTTTGAATATAATTATTCTACTGCCTTATGGACTCCATTGGATTATAGTAAAAAGCAAGCTGTAAATCTCACCAAGGCACTTTCAGAAATGACAATTTATTTTTCTCTTGTTGCTTTCAAGGTTTTCTGTCTTTGGTTTTGGACAGTTTTACTATAATGGGCCTAGGTGTAGATCTCTTTAAGTTTATCTTGCTTAGAGTTTTTTAAGCTTCTTGAATGTGTAAATTAATATTTTCATCAACTTTAGGGAGTCTTTAGCCATTATTACTTCAAAATGTTCTTTCTACAACTTTCTATTATTCCTTTCCTTCTGGGGAGACTCCCATTTTGCATATGTTGGTAACCTGATGGTGTCTCACAGGTCTGAGCTCTGAGCTGACTGAAATAAAGAAATGCTTTGAGAGTTCATCTTTTCCAGAAAGCAGACAGGTCAAATGGTGGATGTCCTCTAGCTTTTTGGAGAGCTCCAAATCCCTTTTGCCCTCTCCAGTGGTCACTAAGCTACTGGTTTTCACCACTAAGTTTTGAACTGCTAATTTCTGAAGTTACTGAATATCTAGGAAGAAAGTAATGGGAATCAAGCAAGTTCAAATGCAATAAAAAAAAATATGCTGCTCTTGCCAACATTAAGCTATTTCTTGAAGAAATAATTTTTAAATTGTTCTAAGCCTTTGATTATTTTCCAGAATTCTGAAAAAGTTTATCTTCACAGTTTTTCCATTGTTCTCATTGCTTGTCTGGAGAAGAAATTTTTCACCGTACTGTTTCAAAAGGGCTTTAAATTTTGTATTTAAACCAGGGCTATGAATATCCCAGTGGTGGCTCTATCTGGAAAAAAATGTCAATTATGTACAACTTGAGCCAGAGTAAGCCAAAGTTGTAAGAAATCAGAAATATGAATAAGATGAGTATGAATAAGCAAAGGCTATAGAGTAGAAAAAAAGTAGAGTTGCTGGGCTGGGGATACAAGCTCAGTGGTAGCTGCAGTGTGCGCTTAGTATATATCAGCCTTGATTCAATCCCCAGCATGAAAAAAATAGAGTATTGTAGAGACATAGGTTAGTGGTAAAGAGTGGTATAAGCACAGGTACACAGAGTTTCTGAATCACTTACTATACAAACAGTAGAGGAAAGACACAAATTTCGGTTGTTGATGTCCATTCTGCCACCTTGAAATCAGAACCATGAGCCTCTTTCTACTCTTGCTGAGATCCTTTTGGCTTCTGTGGAGAACCTTAAAATGACCTGAAGTGATTTAAGTGAGTGCTTCTTCCTTCTAACCAAAAGAGGCAAATAAATATCTAGAGAGAAAAGAGATGGGCATTCTAGGTACAGAAGTCAGCATGTCATAGGCACATGATAAAACAGCCTGGACCATTTCAATGATGAAAATGAGAGTCAGAATAATGGAGAATTGGAGAGGAGAAAAGAAACACTCAGTAGTACAGGTATTATGTAGTGACAAAGGAGATTCTGGAAGAGGCTAAAAAGAGTTGCTTAAGTGTTTTCTGTGAAGAGGAGACAGAAGTGCATAGTTTCATATAATGGGCTGCCAGGAAGGGCCAGTGTTCAATTCTCCCTAAATTGGGCTAGCACTCAGAGAATCCAGATTGACAGGACCTTGTTTCTTTAGAGCAAAAATTCTCAAAGTGTGGTCTCCAGACCAGCAGCATCAGCATCATATGAGAACTTGTGAGAAATATAAATTCTCAGATCCTACAGAATTCAGAAGCTCTTGTGAAGAGATCCAGAAGTCTGTGGTTCAATAGTCCCTCCAGCTGAACTTGATGCATGCTAAAGAACCACAGCTCTGTATGTTGAATGAGTAGACCTCTGCTTGGACCTAGTGGGGAGGTACCCAAGTAGAATTAGGGAGACACCCAGAGCTGGGCAAGGTGAAACATTCTCCCTCTATGGAGCCCACTTGGATGTGGCTAGTACTAAAGAAGTCTCAGTCCAAGTCACAGGAGTCTCTTGCACGTCCACCAATGGCTAAGTGTAGAGAATAGAGGCAGAAGGAGGGGAGCCTTGAATGTAGTAATGGCAGTGACCTGTGGCCACTTCAGTCGATTGAGGGATACAGAATACTCTAGATCCAGACTCATATTCCTGTCTTTGAAGGCAGGAAACATTTTCCCAGCTGATTGGAACTAAACAAAGTATGCTGATTTCAACCTAAACCCAAGATTATAAATGCAGAAGAAACAGTCTTCCTCTCCAGGATATATGTCTCTCAGCCATTAATGAGGGCTGGAATATCCAATCCTCCTTATAGTTAAAGGATGAGAATACCTTGATCAATTCCAAGACTGTTCCATTTCTCCTCTAACCAAAATGGTTGGCCTTTGTACAAGATCTGCTCACTCTCCAGCCTTCAGCAGCTTTGACCCTGTAGTTCTTGATCTTTAACAATAGAATCAATAGGAGAGCTTATAAAGAACGTTTAAGTCCAATCCCTATCCTAGAGCAATTAAATCAGAATTTCTAGAAGTGGGTCCATCATTGGCATTTTTAAAAATCTACCAGGATTATTCTAATATGTAGCCAAGGAGAAAAATCATGAATAATTAAAGGTCATGAATAAATTCCAAATTCCTTCCCTGGTCTCTTGTGTTTAAGGGAAGAAAAGTCCCCTTTATCTTTAGGTCTTGGACCTTTGGTAAGGGGGGGCCATGAAGACTTAATTTTTCCCTAGGCTAGCTATGACATAGTAAAAGTCTCTGTATTCATCTGTTTTCTTAACTATTACTATAACAAAATACCTGAGGCAGGCTATTTTATTTAAAAAATGAGGCCCCAGAGCTCTTTCCCTATAAGAAGCCAATAGAATCCAAAATATCTATGCCTCTTTCTTCCCACTAGAGGGTGGGAGAACCAGAGGACAGGCACAGTGTTATTTTAAAATGTACTTGGAATTTGTCTTAGTCGAGTATGGTGAGACACAGACATTCAGAGTTCTGGAGATGCAAAGTTGAGGGGCTGTATCTGGTGAGAGCCTTCTTGCTGGCTGAGTCCCCATATGGCAAGAAACAGGAACATGCATGTGTTGTGTGTGTGTATCTACCTGGTCTCTTTCTCTAATCTTATAAGGTCACCAAGATTCAATCATGAGAGCTATACCCTAATGACCTATCCAAACCTGATCACCCCTCTAAAACCCCACCTCTAAACACCATAGTTAAATTGCATTTTTACCCTCTCAAGTGGAATACATACAATGTCAGATGGTGATACACGTTATGGATAAAAATAAGGCAAAGAAGTGACCATGAATCTCCCAGGATGGGGAGGGTTTGCTCTTTATAGGATGACTGAAGTTGGAGATGGAGGGAGTAGAACCTGGGAATGTTTAGGGAAAGAACAATCCAGCAGTGGGGGAGAGCCTGACATGGAAAAGTGCCCACCACATGGTAAGCTCTTTGCACACATCATCTTGTTTTATTCTTATATCACAACTCTTCAAGGAAGATATTATCCCCAGCTTATCAGTGGGGTTCAGAAAGAATCAGCAGTTTGTCCAAGTGCACAGTAAATGTTAGAGCTGAGATTCCAGGTCCTGCTCTTCACCACCACTCTACTACCCCTGCCAGCACCATATCTTACCCTGACCAGTGAGTCAACACAGGTGAGCAATGTCTAAGGAGAGGCAGGTCTCCCGAGGACCAAGCGCTCATGTTTGCCCCCAAACCTTCACTCCCCTCCCCACTACCAAGCATGGATGCCATCATCCCTGCTTCTCTCCTCCTACTTCCCTCAGACACACAAACATATCACTTATCAAATAGGCTCAGTCCTTCTTCCTGTCCTTTCTGCCTACTCCACTGACCTGCTTTCCACAGGGGATTTTGGACCAGGTAATCCAAAGTTTCATGACCATCAGGCTGACGTAGCATGGCCCCAGCATGAGTTTCTATTGATGTTTAAGCCCACCCCTCAGGGACTTCCTCAGCACTTAAATATCCCTCAGGACCCTGAAAGTGGTGTCCTGGGGCAAAAACTTACATTAGTCTTTGATCTCGCCTGAAGCCATTCCAGGGCATTCTCTTCCCCATGGGTACCTGGGAGAAGCGGGTGTTATAAGAGGAAGGCCATCTCCAGCTTGAGGGTCTACAATAAATCAGTCAGGGCTGGACCCTAGAGATGGAAACCTTCTTTCACTTCTCTCTTGGGCTTTCCTTTTTCTCTTTCTTTTCACAATTTGAGAGTGACTTCACATTACAGCATGAGATGTACTCTTAGGCATGAAGGAATATTTCTCTCAAGTACTTAACTGATGAAAACCCACAGCACCATCTGTTTGAGCCACAGCCAAGGGTCCCCATTCCTAAGGAGCTGATAAGATCCCACTCCGTTGAAAGTGGAAAAAAATGGAGATTCCTGGGGCGATGCACAGCCCTGTCCCCTCCCCTCATGTCCTCCAGAACACCTGTACTTGTTCAACAAACCCTTACCAAGGGCCAGCTTGCTAGGCTTCAGGAGACGATATTCAATAAAGCAAAGTTTATGCTCTCAGGGGACAGTCAGAATGGAAAGGAAGACAGACAAACAATCTTACCTCAGAGATGACAAATCAGTGTGATGCCCATGTTGTGCCAGAGGGGTGTGTGTCATTCAGCTTTCTCTCACTGTGACAAAATATCTGAGATATTTATTTTGGCTTACTGTTTTGGAGGCTTCAGGCCATAGTGGCTTCGGCTGGTGGCTTTGGGGCCTACTATGAGACAGGCCATCATAACAGAAATAATGGAGGCATGTGGCTGAAGAAAGCTGCTCACTCACCTCATGGCAGAGAGAAAGAAAGAGCGATCCAGGGGAGGGAGATTAAATATACCTTTTAAAGGCACAGCCCTGGGACTTATTTCCTCCAACCACAATATCCACCACCTCCCCACACTGTCATCAGCTAGAGACCAAACTTTCAACACTTGAGAGTTGGGGGGACATTTGAGATCCAAACCATAACTGGCCTGTTACAGTGGTCCAGTGCTTCTCTCTAGCCTTATCTCTCACAAACTACTGAGTCTTTCTCGTTCTCTTCCCTCTGCCGAGAATGCCCTTGTTACCTGCCTGTTGCAGTCTCTCTTTGCCTGGGAAAATCTTTTAAGTTCCCCGTAAATACCACCTACTTGGGGCCAAATTCCCCAGACTCTGCCCCATCCCTTGCAGAGTGAATCATTTCTTTCCCCGATCCCAGAGCTCTTTGCCTATAAGAAGCCAATAGAACCCAAGTCGTTTATGCATCTGTCTTCCTGGCAGAGGGTGGAAACCCCAGAGGGCAGGCACAGTGCTGTTTCAAATGTACTTGAGATTTGTTTTCATCAGGTATGGAAAGACACTCAGACACTCATGAAGAAATATGTTTTTTACTCATAGTTCCAAAGAAGCAGGAGGCTTGTCCTGGGGATGGGGCAGGGATGGGGAAGCATCAGAGAAAATCAGGGGACAGAAGGAATGAAGGGAAAACATGGCAAGAGACTTTATTGTGGTTTCTGTGGTAAGGAAATGAGTAAGGCCGGGTAAGCAGGCTAAGGATTGACTAGAATGAATTGTTTCACTGGGCTCTGGGGTATTGGGCTGCCCTAGTTGTCTGATCCCTGGCCCTGGGATGAAAGGGATGTGGATTATAAAAAACGATTCTAAGGGCCCTGTAAGAGCCCCCAAAAAAGGAGGCAATTAGGGGTATGAGCTGTGGACTGACTTGTTTGCCTATGAAAGTCATACTTACAGGCAAGTCCTATCTCTAGGAATTAGTTAAGCCTGGTAAGGGCAGTCGCACCAGGATGAGCAAGGCCTCAAATATCAAAACAATTGTGAAAAAAATTGAGGTGCCTTTGCAAATTCTAATAGGGAACTAGTTCCAGGATTTCTAAGGATACCAAAACCCACAGGTGCCTGATTTCCTTCTGGATCTAGGTACATCCTCCTATATACTTTAAATCAGCTCTAGATTACTTCTAATACCAAATACTATGCAAATATCCTTTTTACTATATTGCTTAAAGAATAATTGTGAGAAAAAAAGTTTTCACATACTGAGAACACATGGAAATTTTTTTCAAATTTTTTCTATTCACAGTCAGTTGATCTGTGGCTGTGGAGCCCATGGAAATGGAGGGTCAACTGTACAAAAAATAAAAAGCACAATATAATACCAGTACCAACTCATTTATCCCTCTCCTCCTGTTTTCAGCACATCCCTGGCACATAGCAGACAGTCAGTGGATATTCACAGAAAAGACTAGGAAAAGCAGCATCAGAAAACAGTTGGGTCTCTAAAGATCCCCAAGGATGGGGGTGAAAGTTACTTGTTTTCCATCCCTGACAGGGCTGAGCTGGGCTTACAGTCCTTCCCACAAATCTACAGACTCAATACTTCCTCCTGCCTTTACATCACTACCCACTTTCCAATTCAACTCTTAAAAGAACTGAGATGCCTGGAATTCTGCCTGGAGCTGACATCCTCATCCTTGAGCAGCTTCCATTGTTCCCTGGAGCCAGGCTGGCTGCCCAGGACTTGGATCAAAAATTTATGTCCTGCCCAGAGTGGTGGCACATGCCTGTGATCCCAGAGGCTCAGGAGGCTAAGGCAGGAAGATCACGAGTTCAAAGCCAGCCTCAGTAATTTAGCGAGGCCCAAAGCAACTCAGAGAGACCCTGTCTCTAAATAAAATATAAAAAATGACTGGGGATGGGCTCAGTGGTTAAGCACCCCTGAGTTCAATCCCCAATACAAAAAAAAATATCCTTTCACCTCCTCTATGGATCTTCTCCATTTTTCCCCACAGTTACCACACCCAAAGGAATTATAAATGGCTTTCCTCTTGCTTAAATAGTGAGATCTTCATCAGTTCAAACCCACAGTGTTTGAGGATCACATTCACCCAGGGAGATGAGCCACGATGAGAGAAGAAGAGTTAAACTGGTTAGTTTAACACTGGTTATTCTTCCACCACCAAAAACATTTGACTGCACCTTTGCTCTCATCTTCTATTCACAACTCTGCAACTCTTATTCACGTTGGAAACTGAGGTTTAAAAAGGTCAAATAACTTACCTAAGGTAAGGGCAAGAATTAAAAGTCTCTAACTGCCATGGGAAATAAGCCTCCATCCTGCTGAGAGACACTGCTCTTGGGCTTTTGGGCAACTTTTTTCCTTCTGTTAGGAGGCAGAAGTAGTGAAGAGCATAGATATTGGAATGAGAAAAATTTGGATATGAATCCCACCCTTCCCCTCCCTAGCAATGTGACTATGTTGCTGAAGCTCTTTGAGCCCTAGTTCCCTCATTTACACAAAGGAAAACGAACCAGCCTACCCAAAATTTTTGTAAAGACTCAGAGAACCAACCTACATAACACACCCAGCTTGGTGCCTGACACAAAGGAGCTGCCCAAAAATTGTTAGTTTCTCCTTGCTTTCCTATGTGATGGTGATGGATGAGCCACATGGATACAAACTACATGTGGATTCACAGAGATATGTACAGACCGGGCAGGAACCCCCAGGAGCTGAGAGCTTGAAGTTTGTGGGTTATGAGTAAGGGGTATGAGATTCTGGCATAATGCTCAAATTAAACCTCAGGTCTAAGCATGGGATGGCTCAGCACCCTTGAGGGTCATTTCCAAATGACCCTCATTTGGAAATCATGACTCTGAACGACTTTGAACACTTGAACATGTATTAGTGCTAGGGAGTGGAGGAGAGTTATGCTGAACTTCACTGTGAGATCCCTCAAGGTTGGGCATCTTCACTGAGCCTCCTGACTCCCTTCATAAGGCCTTTCTGTCTTCACTCTCCAAGAACTCATTAAATCCTTTCTTGATGCCATTTAAATTCTGTGGCTTGAACATCAGAGGTAATAGCCGGGTCCATAAAATTGCTCACAATGGGAGATTCCTTTTGTTATTCATGAAATAAATTATTTCCAACTTCAAAGGGTGAGTGGCCACTATGAGAAAAACATGTCAGCCTTCATCCCAACCATGACCTAATTCTAGAATGTGTTGCTCCTGCCAATCAGAACATCCCTGAAGGACACGTCTTCACCTACTCAGTCTGCTCAGCTTAGTGTTGTTCTTGAGGAAATCCAGCTGGCCTCTTAGGAACTTCGCTTAATAAACTGGTTTTGCAATGGCTACCCCTACCCTGCTATCAATTTGACTGCTTTGCCAATTCCCTTGCATTCTAGTCTCCTCATATGTTTCAATCTCCTACCTTCTGTTGAGGCTTAAGGGCTGTTTCTCTTTACTTGGAAGAATCAATACCAGATAAGAGTGAGTTTGGGGAAGATTTAGAAGACAGGATCACACACAGCATCCCATCACCCTCTCTGTTGCAGATCTGTCCTCATTCCATCTTCTTAGTACCTTGGATTTTACAATTAAAAAATAAAAACAGAGACTGCCTGGCTCAAAGGGACCTGATAGCATCATCCAGACTACAGATGGCTCCAGCTCAGTTCCAAAAAGTACACTTCAAAAAAATCATGTGTGTTAAATACACTCTCCCCATTTGCATTGCAGATTGCTCAATTTCTACTGAAATCCCCTCCCAAACCATATCATAAGAATCCACAAGGGCAAATGTAGTATTCATTCTTAAGTAAAAAATACCTGACTTTGGGGGTTTAAAGCACAATAGAGCACAGTCATTAGGAATTGGAGCTATAGAGTCAAACTGCTGTATTCAAATTCCAACTCTGCCATTCATTAGCTGTGTAACTCAGGCAAGATGTTTAATCTCTTTGTGACTCAGTTTTCTCATCTATAAGATGAAAATAATACTACCAAACATTTCACAGGGCTGTTGTAAAGATTAAAAGTGTCAGTGCATATAAAATATAAAACAATACCCAGCACACAGTTAGAGCTGAATAAAAGGAATTATTGCCATTCTCTTCTTGGCTAGTGCCTTAGTCTGTTTTCTATTGCAGTGACAAAATATCTGAGACTAGGTGATTTATGAAGAATAAACATTTATTTGACTCAGGGTTCTGAAAAATCCTAGAGCATGGTGGTGGCATCTGCTCAGCATCAGCAGAGGGCCTCATGCTGCAAGGTATGGTAGAGGACATCATATGGCAAGATAATGTGAGCATACTAACTCAGGTCTCACTTTCTCTTTTAAAGACACTAATGCGAGACCTGCGACAGATTGGCAGAACAGGCCCAGCGGCCCACCTGCATGGTAGACACATCACCCCAATGGGAGGAGGGGCAGAGCCACCGCTGGCACCTGCAAAGTAAACAGACCTGCGGCTGTCAGGGAGAACAGGCCCAGTGGCCCGCTGGCGTGGTACACACATCACCCCAATTGGAGGAGGAGCACAGCCGCCGCCCACGCCTGCAAGGGAGACTTTGCAACTATACAAGAGCAATATAAATATATAGGGGGAAAATTCAATGACACAACAGTTTCACCAAGCAGAAAAAAACACGAATAGTATGAAAAGACAAAGAAAGAAAGGACCACAAGCAATGCAGGTCAACTCAACTTTAGAAGAGGTAATATCTGCAACAGATGGAATGTCAGATAAAGAATTCAGGATATACATGCTTCAGATGATCTGGAGTCTCAAGGAAGACATTAGACAGCAAAATCAGACAATGAAGGATCACTTCGACAATGAATTACATAAACAAATCCAAGAAGCAAAAGATCAACTATACAGGGAGATAGAGATTATAAAAAACAAACAGAAATCCTAGAAATGCAGGAAGCAATAAACCAACTTAAAAACTCAAATGAGAATACTACCAGCAGAGTAGAACACTTAGAAGATAGAACATCAGACAATGAAGACAAAGTATTTCAACTTGAAAAGAACATAGACAGCTCAGCGAGACTGTTAAGAAACCATGAGCAGAACATCCAAGAAATGTGGGATAACATAAAGAGACCAAACTTAAGAGTCATTGGGATACAGAAAGGTATAGAGATCCAAACCAAAGGAATGAGCAATCTGTTCAACGAAATAATACGAGAAAACTTCCCAGACTTGAAGAATGAGACAGAATTCCAAATCCTAGAAGCCTACAGGATGCCGAATGTGCAAAATCATAAGAGATCCACATCTAGACACATTATAATGAAGATACCCAACATACAGAATAAGGAGAGAATTTTAAAAGCTACAAGAGAAAGGAAGCAGATTACACTTAGGGGTAAACCAATCAGGATAACAGCTGATCTTTCAACACAGACTCTGAAAGCTAGAAGATCCTGGAATAACATATTTCAAACGCTGAAAGAAAATGGGTTCCAACCAAGAATTGTGTATCCAGCGAAATTAAGCTTCAGGATGGAAGATGAAATTAAAACCTTCCATGATAAACAAAAGTTAAAAGAATTTGCAGCTAGAAAACCATCTCTTCAAAACATCCTCGGCAAAACATTACAGGAAGAGGAAATGGAAAATAACAATGAAAACCAACAGTGGGAGGTAGTACAGTAAAGGGAAAAAATAATCAAAGAGGAAAAACAAACCATGTTAAGTAACATAAATAAACAAATATGGCTGGAAGAACAATCCATATCTCAATAATAACCCTAAATGTTAATGGCTTAAACTCACCAATTAAGAGACACAGGCTAGTAGAATGGATAAAAAAAAAAAAGATCCAACAATATGCTGCCTACAGGAGACGCATTTGATAGGAAAAGACATACATAGACTGAAGGTGAAAGGTTGGGAAAAATCATATCACTCATATGGACTTCAGAAACAAGCAGGAGTGTCCATACTCATATCAAATATAATAGATTTCAAGCCAAAGTTAATCAAAAGGGATAAAGAGGGACACTACATACTGCTCAAGGGAACCATACACCAACAAGACATAACAATCATAAATATATATTCCCCAAACAATGGTGCAGCTATGTTTATCAAACAAACTCTTCTCAAGTTCAAGAGTCTAATAGACCACCATACAATAATTATGGGAGACTTCAACACACCTCTCTCACTACTGGACAGATCTTCCAAACAAAAGTTGAATAAAGAAACTATAGAACTCAATAACACAATTAATAACCTAGACTTAATTGACATATATAGAATATACCACCCAACATCAAGCAGTTACACTTTTTTCTCAGCAGCACATGGATCCTTCTCAAAAATAGATCATATATTATGACACAGGGCAACTCTTAGACATTATAAAGGAGTAGAGATAATACCATGCATCTTATCTGATCATAATGGAATGAAACTGGAAATCAATGATAAAAAAAGGAAGGAAAAATCATGCATCACTTGGAGAATGAACAATAGGTTACTGAATGATCAATGGGTTATAGAAGACATCAAGGAGGAAATTAAAAAATTCTTAGAGATAAATGAAAACACAGACACAACATATCAGAATCTATGGGACACAATGAAAGCAGTTCTAAGAGGAAAATTCATTGCTTGAAGTTCATTCTTTAAAAAAAGAAAAAAACAACAAATAAATGATCTCACACTTCATCTCAAAATCCTAGAAAAAGAAGAGCAAAACAACAGCAAAAGAAGTAGAAGGCAAGAAATAATTAAAATCAGAGCTGAAATTAATGAAATCGAAATAAAAGAAACAATTGAAAAAATTGACAAAACTAAAAGTTGGTTCTTTGAAAAAATAAATAAGATTGACAGACCCTTAGCCATGCTAACAAAGAGAAGAAGAGAGAGAACTCAAATTACTAGCATACGGGATGAAAAAGGCAATATCACAACAGACACTTCAGAAATACAGAAGATAATTAGAAATTATTTTGAATCCTTATACTCCAATAAAATAGAAGATAGTGAAGGCATCGATAAATTTCTTAAGTCATATGATCTGCCCAGATTGAGTCAGGAGGATATAGACAATCTAAACAGACCAATATCAATTGAGGAAATAGAAGAAGCCATCAAAAGACTACCAACTAAGAAAAGCCCAGGACCGGATGGGTATACAGCAGAGTTTTACAAAACCTTTAAAGAAGAACTAATACCAATACTTTTCAAGCTATTTCAGGAAATAGAAAAAGAGGGAGAACTTCCAAATTCATTCTACGTGGCCAACATCACCCTGATTCCTAAACCAGACAAAGACACTTCAAAGAAAGAAAACTACAGACCAATATCTCTATTGAACCTAGATACAAAAATCCTCAATAAAATTCTGGTGAATCGGTTACAAAAACATATCAAAAAAAATTGTGCACCATGATCAAGTAAGATTCATCCCTGGGATGCAAGGCTGGTTCAATATATGGAAATCAATAAATGTTATTCACCACATCAATAGACTTAAAGATAAGAACCATATGATCATCTCGATAGATGCAGAAAAAGCATTCGACAAAGTACAGCATCCCTTTATGTTCAAAACTCTAGAAAAACTAGGGATAACAGGAACATACCTCAATATTGTAAAAGTTATCTATGCTAAGCCTCAGGCTAGCATCATTCTGAATGGAGAAAAATTGAAGGCATTCCCTCTAAAATCTGGAACAAGACAGGGATGTCCTCTCTCACCACTTCTGTTCAACATAGTTCTCGGAACACTGGCCAGAGCAATTAGACAGACGAAAGAAATTAAAGGCATAAAAATAGGAAAAGAAGAACTTAAATTATCACTATTTGCAGATGACATGATTCTATACCTAGCAGACCCAAAAGGGTCTACAAAGAAACTATTAGAGATAATAAATGAATTCAGCAAAGTGGCAGGATATAAAGTCAACACGCATAAATCAAAGGCATTCCTGTATATCAATGACAAATCCTCTGAAATGGAAATGAGGACAACCACTCCATTCACAATATCCTCAAAAAAATAAAATAAAATACTTGGGAATCAACCTAACAAAAGAGGTGAAAGACTTATACAATGAAAATTACAGAACCCTAAAGAGAGAAATAGAAGAAGATCTTAGAAGATGGAAAAATATACCCTGTTCATGGATAGGCAGAACTAACATCATCAAAATGGTGATATTACCAAAAGTTCTCTATAGGTTTAATGCAATGCCAATCAAAATCCCAACGGCATTTCTTGTAGAAATAGAGAAAGCAATCATGAAATTCATATGGAAAAATAAAAGACCCAGAATAGCAAAAACAACTCTAAGCAGGAAGTGTGAATCAGGCAGGATAGCGATACCAGACTTCAAACTATACTACAGAGCAATAGTAACAAAAACAGCATGGTACTGGTACCAAAACAGGCTGGTGGACCAATGGTACAGAATAGAGGACACAGAAACCAATCCACAAAATTACAACTGTCTTATATTTGATAACGGGGCTAAAAGCATGCAATGGAGGAAGGATAGCATCTTCAACAAATGGTGCTGAGAAAACTGGAAATCCATATGCAACAAAATGAAACTGAATCCCTTTCTCTCACCATGCACAAAAGTTAACTCAAAATGGATCAAGGAGCTTGATATCAAATCAGAGACACGGCATCTGATAGAAGAAAATGTTGGCTACGATCTACATACTGTGGGGTCGGGCTCCAAATTCCTCAATAGGACACCCATAGCACAAGAGTTAATAACTAGAATCAACAAATGGGACTTACTCAAACTAAAAAGTTTTTTTCTCAGCAAAAGAAACAATAAGAGAGGTAAATAGGGAGCCTACATCCTGGGAACAAATCTTTACTCCTCACACTTCAGATAGAGCCCTAATATCCAGAGGATACAAAGAACTCAAAAAATTAGACAATAAGATAACAAATAACCCAATCAACAAATGGGCCAAAGACCTGAACAGACACTTCTCAGAGGAGGACATACAATCAATCAACAAGTACATGAAAAAATGCTCACCATCTCTAGCAGTCAGAGATTTCAAAACCACCCTAAGATACCATCTCACTCCAGTAAGATTGGCAGCCATTATGAAGTCAAACAACAAGTGCTGGCGAGGATGTGGGGAAAAGGGTACACTTGTACATTGCTGGTGGGACTGCAAATTGGTGCAGCCAATTTGGAAAGCAGTATGGAGATTTCTTGGAAAGCTGGGAATGGAACCACCATTTGACTCACCTTATCCCCTTCTCAGTCTATTCCCTAAAGACTTAAAAAGAGCATATTACAGGGACACTGCTACATCGATGTTCATAGAAGCACCATTCACAATAGCAAGACTGTGGAACCAACCTAGATGCCCTTCAATAGACGAAAGGATAAAAAAACTGTGGCATTTATACACAATGGAGTATTACTCTGCATTAAAAAATGACAAAATCATAGAATTTGCAGGGAAATGGATGGCATTAGAGCAAACTATGCTAAGTGAAGCTAGCCAATCCCTAAAAGACAAATGCCAAATGTCTTCTTTGATATAAGGAGAGTAACTAAGAACAGAGTAGGGAGGAAGAGCATGAGAAGAAGATTAACATTAAACAGGGATAAGAGGTGGGAGGGAAAGGAAGAGAGAAGGGAAATTGCATGGAAATGGAAGGAGACCCTCATGGTTATACAAAATTACATACAAGAGGAAGTGAGGGGAAAGGGAAAAAAACAAGGGAGAGAAATGAATTACAGTAGATGGGGTAGAGAGAGAAGATGGGAGGGGAGGGAAGGGGAGGGTGGATAGTAGAGGATAGGAAAGGCAGCAGAATACAACAGACACTAGCATGGCAATATGTAAATCAGTGGATGTGTAACCGACGTAATTCTGCAATCTGTATACCGGGTAAAAATGGGAGTTCATAACCCACTTGAATCAAAGTGTGAAATATGATATGTCAAGAACTATGTAATGTTTTGAACAACCAACAATGAAAATTTAAAAAAAGAATCAAATAAAAAAGACACTAATGCCATCATGGGGGCCCCACCCCACCCAAGCATGATTACCTCCCAAAGAACACCTTCAAAGTCCTAGTCACATATGAATTTGGGATTAAATTTCCAACATAATAACTCTTGGAGAACACAAACCACAGCAGTAGGTTTTTGTATGTGTGGAGGCTCCCTGGGAGGACATAGGCAGGGGTTTCCAGATGGATATGGGGTCCTTAAGTATCCTGATATCAGGAACGATTTGTGTGGGCTCTCCAATGTTCATGTCACAGATCAATTATTGAGATTGTACAAATCACTCATGCTATCCCTAGGAAAGATAAGTCCCATGTAGCCACCTCTCCCACTCCCGCCAGTCTTAAGAGAAGCTCCTCTCAATGCCCACACTGCCGAAGTCTGCCATGATGAAGGCCAGCTGCTGTCCCCCAGGGAATGACTGACTCAAATAAGTAACATCATCCCCTTCATTCTTGATTGCCTTTAGTTTCATAAATGGTTTGGTATTCCTCAAATATGTGACTTAATTTCATTTAAAAATACATTTTGACCATCTAAAACATAATGAAAGTATTTTACAAACCCACTTTTGATTCATTAAGACCACCAGTCCATTAACTTGGACTGCCAAATTAACTCATTTTTAAGCAGGTCTCTGAAAGCAGTTTTCCTTTTCTAATTCAAAGAGCCCTGAGACTAAAAGTCAAGCTGTGAAAAACCTAGTGCTATTTGCAACTACTTAACCATATAGGAATCTCTTGGTGCTCTGTAATCAACCAAAATCTAGAAATAGACTGAGTAGCAAAGCTGATACAACTATGTAATTAGATACTAATATCAACTCTGTAAGTTGATACTAGTCCCTAATAGCAACTTCTTATATTCATCTAAACAACATCATTCACATTGATACAAAGTTCAACAATATACAAGGAAGGGAGGCAGGAGAAAACAGAGGGAAAGAAGAAGAGGAGAAAAGGGAAGGAAACATGAGGACTGAATGGTCATGATCCCCCATACCAGACCTGAGCACCTCCCACAAGTATGGACGCTGCCCTTTCAGATAAAGCTGTGTCCCCAGGCTGCCTGTGACTCTGCCACTCCTTGCTTTTTCACAATAATAGACTTTTGATTTCATTTCAGGTCCACAACACCAACGCTTACGAGGCATCACTACTCTTATTTTACAGATAAGACCTAAAGACATCAAGTGATGGACCAGGGTTAAAATCCAGGATTCCAATGAGGGTCGGATCTATCCCCTGCCCCTTGGCCCAACTTTACCTACCATTGAGTGTTTTGTGTATGTGTGTGCAAGTGTACACAATTGGGGGGGGGCAGGGGAGTTTCTGTGATACAGGAGGATCTTAGCTATTAAAATTATTCCACCAAAGCTTGCCCTATCATGATTCAGAGGCAATGTTTTGTCTTAGAATTTTTATTCTGTGCAAATATGTTGGTAAGAAAACACTTTTGAGATTACAATCAAAATGCTATTTGCCTCTATTGGTTTTCTTAAAACATTACATGCTGATATAATAAGTGGAAAATTTCCACATTTTCCATGTCAATTCTTCGTTGTCAAAAAGAAAATGGTTGTATCTATAAATGGTTGTAAAGTAATTGTAGTGAATTATTTCAAAATAATCCATTTCTGTGCTTTTACAGCAAATAATACATATAACCACTCTTCAGTGTCTGTTTCCAGTTGGATGGTGAGATACTGAAGGTGGTGCTATTTTATTCAGCTTCTGTGCTCAAGGCTTAGGTGGGGTATGGCACCAAGGAGACAGACATTTAATAAATGGGCTTTGCTTGGATAAACAAGACAGCTGGCAGATTTTTCAATACAAATTGGAAGCCACACCATTCTCTATTTGCCTAGCTTTACACTATCTCCAAATACTTCTTGCTATTTTATTTGACCTAGTCTTTACTGTGGTTTGAATGTTCTCCCCAAAACCATGTTTTGGAAACTTAATCCCCAGAGCAACAGTATTGGGATGTGTTTAGGTCATGAGTGCTCCAACCTTGGGAATGGATTAATACCAATGGGAAAGACTGCAAGTTCTATTTTGCCCTTCCACATTCTGCCATGGGATGATGCAGCAAGAAGGGACTCACCAGATTCTACCCTTCCACCTTGGATTTTTCAGTGTCCAGGACCATGAGCCAGATAAATTTATTTGCTTTATAAATTATCCAATCTCAGTTATTCTGATATAGCTATAGGAAATAGACCAAGGCAACCTTCCCACCTGCAAATTAAGTAGGACATATATTACTGGTCCTATTATATAAAGGAAAAAAGAGAAACAGCGAAGTCTAGGGACAAATCTAGGGATGGTTAACAAGCAATGGAGTCTAGATTGGAACCCAGGCTTTCAAGTGGAAAGTGCCCTTCTCTTCCCCTCACCCAGCCTCTCACAAATGCCCCCACATCTATGGAGCAACTAAGACCTGACTGACACACTCCACACCCAGCCTGGATCCCTGGGTAGCTCTCATATTTACTGCACATTTTTATGAGCATCCCTTATGACAACCTAGCTTAATCCAGGTCTCTTCAAAATACATATGAATTCATGTCCAAGCTCCTCCCCCACAGCTTTTCCTTGACCCCTATACATCAGTTTTTCCTAATTAGCTTTGACTCATCTCAATTTTTATTGAAGTCTGCTCTATGAGAATTCTGGAATGCAATCTATTTGTATGCTAGAGTTTTTCTCAGTGTTTATCTCATTTAAATTCCAGGAAGCCATGGGAGTGAGAATCATAATGACTCATTTTGAGTATTTTTCCACTGAAAATAAGCCCAGGGACCACAGTGGGGCCTGGACTGATGTAAAGATAGAGCCCCCTGAAATGTGATCAGAGGATGCTTTAAGGTACTCTAGGGGCTGGGCTCACAGGAGACAGATCTCCTTCTGTCTTCTTTTCTGTCTTGCCTAATGGGCAGAATTAAAGATCAGACCCTATTAAGACCAAACAAGGGAAATATCCTCCTTGCTGTGAACTGCTTGCTTCACAAGGC